>NC_058086.1:176916198-178329534 GCF_014858855.1 Bufo gargarizans
CAACTTTTTACGTTCGAATATTTGGGCCACGGAAGCCTGCCTTGTGCCAGATGAACACACGAGCAGCACAGTGGAAGGTGGAGTGGAGGACAAATGGGAGGAGAGAGGAGAAGAGGCAGGACGTGGAGCGCTGGGAGTGTGGGTTTGTGGGTTCTGACAGTGTTGCGCCCACTGGGCTCGGTGATGGGAGGCCAGGTGTCTTCTTAAGGCAGTTGTCCCTAGTTGATTCTTGGACTTTCCGCGACTTATGCGTTGACAGCACAGGCTGCAGACGGCAACACTATTGTCAGCAGCTGCCACATAAAAAAAAGCCCACACTGCGGAGCCATGTGCCAGCATCCTGGGAGCACCAGATGTGACTGTGCATGGTGGATGGCTCACTCCAGATACATTCGTAGTATGCTTTTTGCCTCCTGTGCACTGCGAGTTCTGCATGCTTCTCCTCCTTCTCCTCCCTATCTGCTCCTCCGTCTCTCCCTCTGAACTCCCCTCCTCTTCCTCTCTTGTGGGCACCCACGTGAAGTCCATTGACACGTCATCATCGTCACCTTCACCACCACTGACATTAAAGATATGGGAGTAGGCAGCAACAGCGGGGACCACCTTCCTTGGGCTGATCTGGGTACTTTTGTCAGACCGCTGGGTGGCGGCCGTTGCTACATCCTCTTCCTGATCCGATGCCAAGAATGTGGGGTCAAACAGGTATATAACACCAGTTGCAATTAGTTATTCCAATAGTGTTTATCCCTCTATCTATCTGCGGTATCTCAGCAGAACCTCACACGACTGCTTCACAACACAAATGCACTATAATATACTTTCTTTGTTATAAGGTACAGTACAGACCAAAAGTTTGGACACACCTTCTCATTCAAAGAATTTTCTTTATTTTCATGACTATGAAAATTGTAGATTCACACTGAAGGTATCAAAACTATGAATTAACACATGTGGAATTATATACATAACAAAAAAGTGTGAAACAACTGAAAATATGTCATATTCTAGGTTCTTAAAAGTAACCACCTTTTGCTTTGATTACTGCTTTGCACACTCTTGGCATTCTCTCGATGAGCTTCAAGGGGTAGTCACCTGAAATGGTCTTCCAACAGTCTTGAAGGAGTTCCCAGAGATGCTTAGCACTTGTTGGCCCTTTTGCCTTCACTCTGCGGTCCAGCTCACCCCAAACCATTTTGATTGGGTTCAGGTCCGGTGACTGTGGAGGCCAGGTCATCTGGCGCAGCACCCCATCACTCTCCTTCATGGTCAAATAGTCCTTACACAGCCTGGAGGTGTGTTTGGGGTCATTGTGCTGTTGAAAAATAAATGATGGTCCAACTAAACGCAAACCGGATGGAATAGCATGCCGCTGCAAGATGCTGTGGTAGCCATGCTGGTTCAGTATGCCTTCAATTTTGAATAAATCCCCAACAGTGTCACTAGCAAAGCACCCCCACACCATCACACCTCCTCCTCCATGCTTCACAGTGGGAACCAGGCATGTAGAGTCCATTCGTTCACCTTTTCTGCGTCGTACAAAGACACGGTGGTTGGAACCAAAGATCTCAAATTTGGACTCATCAGACCAAAGCACAGATTTCCACTGGTCTAATGTCCATTCCTTGTGTTCTTTAGCTCAAACAAGTCTCTTCTGCTTGTTGCCTGTCCTTAGCAGTTTCCTAGCAGATATTCTACCATGAAGGCCTGATTCACACAGTCTCCTCTTAACAGTGGTTCTAGAGATGTGTCTGCTGCTAGAACTCTGTGTGGCATTGACCTGGTCTCTAATCTGAGCTGCTGTTAACCTGCGATTTCTGAGGCTGGTGACTCGGATGAACTTATCCTCCGCAGCAGAGGTGACTCTTGGTCTTCCTTTCCTGGGGCGGTCCGCATGTGAGCCAGTTTCTTTGTAGCGCTTGATGGTTTTTGTGACTGCACTTGGGGACACTTTCAAAGTTTTCCCAATTTTTCAGACCGACTGACCTTCCTTTCTTAAAGTAATGATGGACACTCGTTTTTCTTTACTTAGCTGCTTTTTTCTTGCCATAATACAAATTCTAACAGTCTATTCAGTAGGACTATCAGCTGTGTATCCACCACAACGCAACTGATGGTCCCAACCCCATTTATAAGGCAAGAAATCCCACTTATTAAACCTGACAGGGCACACCTGTAAAGTGAAAACCATTTCAGGTGACTACCTCTTGAAGCTCATCAAGAGAATGCCAAGAGTGTGCAAAGCAGTAATCAAAGCAAAAGGTGGCTACTTTGAAGAACCTAGAATATTACATATTTTCAGTTGTTTCACACTTTTTTGTTATGTATATAATTCCACGTGTTAATTCATAGTTTTGATGCCTTCAGTGTGAATCTACAATTTTCATAGTCATGAAAATAAAGAAAACTCTTTGAATGAGAACGTGTGTCCAAACTTTTGGTCTGTACTGTATATATAAATTGGAAATTTTTCTATCCAGCATTTCTTATTTACATAATTGAATAGTTACGATATATATATATATATATATATATATATATATATATATTCATCTGATATTTAAAAATCCCCTGAAAGTCTGACCCTAACCTCCACAGCCACCAAATCTCTCATATATCAAAAAAGTTATTTTTATTCATAAAATGACTTCCAAATGAAACAAATTGACCTTGGCAGCAGAAGAGGTTAAGTGGTCTGAAGGTTCTGCATGTGCTGCAGGCTCTGCTGCTTGCTTCTATTACACGCAGTCATCTTCCGCTGTTCCGGAGTGAACAAGCTCATCATCTTGTATGTGAGCAGAAAAGCCTATTGTGCTTGGGCCTTGCAGGACGACCTGCCTTTCCACAGCAATTCCTAAAACTATTCTGCAAACCTAACTAGATTAATATAACATAATAGGAAAAGGGGAAAAAAAGAACTTTGTGCAGAAAATAGCTCAATTTCCTACAGAGGAACCTCTGATACATCATCCTCTGGTTTATTCTTCTATGTCGTACTATTAGGGGAAATGGTTTGCTAATGGTATATTAGGAAGCCATAAATAATGCACATTATGTACCTGCCATGCTGCAAAGTATATATCTGATATACATCTATTCATGGATCGGTAAGTCACGTCTCCACTTAACAATGATTGTACATTATTCCAGCTAATGTGGAGTCCACAGTAGCACACAATTTAATGAGTATATCCCTCTGTAAATAGACCTTTCATCTTCTCTCTCTTCTTGCTTCTTGCTTTAATGCTATACCGCGTAAAAAAAATGCTGATTCAATGCATTCCTGCAGTATAGATTTTTAGCGTGCAATTAAATTTGCACATAATCGTAGCAGTATTTTTGCAGTGGTTAAATGAGGTGAAAGGCAAGGGGGAAAAAAAGAGATTAAACAGGAACGTAAGATCTGCAGGAGAATTTGCTTGGGCAATCACATCACTGAGTGTATGTAATGAAAAAACCTGTGCTGATTATTGAAAGTGACAGCCATACAAATCAATGCATGTCACCAGCAGAGTGAAAGCAGATGTCTCTGATTAATCAGAATTACACATTCACCGGAGAGAGGGCGAAAAAGTATTAAAATAAAATCAAACATTAAAAACATCTAAACTGAATACCGCGCTTCGTCTGCTTGGGTTCACCTAGAAAACACTTAAAGCTCACTTCATTAGACAGCTGCATAATTTATTTATCTTAAAGGGAACCTGTCACGTTGAGAATGCACTCGAATGGGCAGGCCGCATGTAGTAGAGCAGGAGGAGCTGAGTAGATTTATATAGAGCTTGGTAAAAAAAAAAAAAAAAATCAGTAAACTGTAACTAGTCATTTATTTGTTAAAATCTCTTAGTAGTCATCTGGGCTGTACATTTTTACAGATTTTTAGCTATCTCTCTGTATACTCATACAAGAAAAGTTGTCAGTCACTACTTAGGACCGGCCACATGACTCCTGATCTCCGACAGATCAAGGATTTGAAAAAATAAATGTATAAAATAAATAAAGTTATACAGAATGTTTTTGCAGAAAAACATATAGCAATCTGCTCATCCTCTCCTGTTCTATAACATGGTGTCTGCCAATTTGGATGCATGCGCAGCAAGTTTGCATTCATTGATTTTATTGTGTTGTCAGCACAGTTCATAAGAATCACCTATTTTCGTGTCTAATAATGAATGCAAATCGTACACGGGCATTAAAATAATGGAAACCATTCATGATTGGCAATCAGTAGAGTCAACACAATTAACAAATTGGATTTGCACCTGAGCAAAGCGTCCAATAGATGTGGTCATGCAGTTAGGGTATAAAGGCAACTGGACCACGTTAAGAATGGTTACGTTGACTGAGTAAGGGGTCAGATTTGCCAAGCAGGAAAGCATGAGGTATCCCAGATAGAAATGAACAAATCAATTCTTTAGATTCATTTTTCAAAAATTCAGATTCAAGTCATTACATTTTGATTTTGAGAGAGAGAGATTTTCCAGGCATTTAAAGTACTTTCTATTTTGGGTAAAATCAATTCAAACCCAAATCGAATTTTAAGAAATGTGTTCATCTCTATTCCCTGAAATTCTGGAATGTATTACGAGTTTCCTATGTAGCTTTCATTGACTACATCTTTCATACATCTCTGTACTTCGGAGAAGTCAAGGGTAGGTTGTTTCTAGACACAAACAATTATCTGCTTCGTTACTAAAAAGGAAGATACTGTAAAATGTTTTCATGATCTTAGGAATTGCTGTGAATTCTTTACTAAGAAGACTAAGTTGTGACCTGTAACTCTGTAGATAAGGTGATAGACTGGAATCTACAACAGCCAGGTTCACAAAGTGTGGTACATGTCACCACTTTTAGAACATCCTCTAAAGTATGTGGGGCATAACCAGTAATGTCATGGGTTATATTCGTCGGAACTAAGCACCATTTAAATAAGTTTGTCTGGAAAGAAAGGAGAAATAATATGTAAAAAAAAAGAAAAAGAAGAAACATTACTTACGTTATCCCCTGCTGATTACCATGCATGAAATGAAGTTGATCAACCAATCACTGGCTGCACCAGTAACCCTCATCACCTAGTAATTGGCTGAGAAGACTTCTCTGGCCATTTCTTGTTCACCGAGCCGCAGCAAAGAAATGCAGACCAGCATTAATTGTTGGAATGGCAATGGTAGGTGACTGGTGAGGTGAGTAATGCTTCTTTTTTAACACATATTTCTCTTGTCTGAAACATTGTATCCCACTGAACAACTCAACCCTTTTAAGCAACACTTTATAGGATTTTTCCAACAAGAAAGTGTTAATGGAGCTACAAGCTGAACTTTGCCAAATGTGATGCCACTGAGTTTACGTGAGAGTAGATCATGTCTACAGGGCCCCTTTTTGCAAACCCCCTGCTGGGAATCAGATTTAGACAGCTCCGTAGTTTTTATACAAGAGCAATGAGATACAATGAAGGTATTGAAGCTAACTGTTCTTTTACAATGAACTTTTTTTTTTAATCTTTGAATTCAGCATTGATTGCAATATTGATCAAGAGTTGCTTGCCAATCGGACAATGCTTAAATCTAACTCAGCAGGTCAAAAGCCATATGAATATCAATACGTGGTTGCAAGGTGGCAACAGTTTCTGCTGTAGTATTTCTTTAATGTCTCAATTGAAAATGTTATCCTGTGTGCCTCAATAGAGACACATTGGTTTTGTTTGGTTTCTGTGAGAAGTATCTAATTAGTGACTGGTATTTCCTAACATAATCCACAGATTTATACTGAAGGGTATTAAAATTGCAACACGTTATGGGTAAATTAATGCCTATCATGTGTTTCTTCATTAGGATTCTATGGAAGGAAAATCTAATTAGTATGGGTCTTGGGAAACCTGAGCTCTTTCAAGTCAATTCTTCTTAGTAGGTTAAACAATAGATTTAAGCCCCTTCCTGGGCTGTAACAATTGATAATTCTAATGTGAAAATTAATATGCAAACCATAGAATACGTCTTTCCAACAGCTACTGATTTCCAAAGCAATTATCATTATGCTTATGTTAAAAAGCCTCCTCGCTTCCATCTTTACTTGGAAAGTATATATATTTTATGTATTAATACAATGTAAATATGAAGTAGTATATAACAAAACTTTGACCGGATTCCCAGTTTACGAGGTGATTCTAAGCAACTCCTAACTTTCCACAAGGGGACTCATTTATAACTGTGTCTGATAATGGATTATTCACATTTTGGGATAAATACCTTGACATAACTATAATTTGTGATTAGAGGGCATCTGTCAGCAGATTTGTACCTATGAAACTGGCTGACCTGTTGCATATGCGCTTGGCAGCTGAAGGCATCTGTGTTGGTTTTATGGTCATATGTGCCCGCATTGCTGAGAAAGATGAAGTTTTAATATATGCAAATGATCCTCTAGGAGCAATGGGGAGGTTGTCGTTACAACTAGAGGCTCAGCTCTCTCTACAACGGCAGTGCCCTCTCCCCTTTGACTGACAGGGCCAGGCAGTGAAAATGTCATCACGCCTGGTCTGTCAATCAAAGTGTAGAGATCCTTCTTGATACTTTGGCACATTTTTTTAGAGAAGTTAACTTCTTAAAATTTATTTTAGGTACAATTCATCCTAATTGACCTTATGATTTGATTCAGGTATGAATCAAATCTGCCCAAATTACAAGTAGTTTGAATACCTGAAAAAGTTTATTTTTCTCCTCAAATATTCTCCCAAATCTAATTTCAAGAAATTCTGAGTTTAGCGAATCCAAATAAAAAAAATATATTCAGGTCGAATTTTGATTATTAGGAATCAATTTGTCAATCCTTAATCATTATAAACTCATAATACAGCAGCACAAATAAAAATATTAATCGTCCCATACAATCTCCAACAGCAAGAGAACTCTCCCAGGAAACGTGTTTCAGATCTAGTCATCTTCTTTCTTTGCTGCCCTTTTTCATAGCACTAGGGCTGTGAAACAAGATCATGACTAGGTCCAAAATGCATTGTCTGGGACAATTCTTCTATTGTCTGAGCACTGTATGTGACAATTATATTTAATTTTGTGTGTAACTTTAACATAGCTTTGTACTAAAGATAAAGTAACAAGGACTTTTTAATCTATTTGGTGCTGATATTTGCTCACATGACTTTGGAGTTTATATTATTCAGAAGAGATATGTGAGTTAAGAAACATATAAGACTTTTATATATCAGAGGAATTGTGGTATTTACTGGAGCTTCCCTCTTTTGTTACAGCTGATCCTCAATGGTTTATGAATATGGACCAGTCCAACTTCAGGATAGGAAGGAGTTGTTCTGTTGAGAAATCCCTTTTAACAGACTTTAAACATTTTCTTATGGTAAAACAAGTTTTTTCATAGTTTTTTTTTTCCCTTTAACTTCTTCATAAAGTTTTTTTTTGTGATGTCTATACCTGGCCACATTTCTGCAGTATTAGGTATCTGTACGTGCATTCTAACCTTTAGGTGGGGCTAGGAGGAGCCAGGAGAGTAGAAAACACATTTATTAAGACCAGAGTTTTAAACCCCAAAGTTATGAAGAGGAGCCTGGCTAAAACAGGCATAGAAAATGGTAAATGAGACGGGCCTACCATCCCGTCCCCTTCCCTGCCCACGCCATGCCCACTTTTTAGACCTGGAGTGAATGGGGAGAACACGTATTTCAGCTTAATAAATGACCCCCTTAGTTTTGGAGCAGAGAGCTCAACTCCATTGAAGATATCATCAGGGTAAAATGTCTTGCTACCATCGCCTCAATTTGTATCATATGAGCATCAGCCGAGTGCCATGTTGGTAGCTGATTGGTCATTTGTCTTAGTATATCTTTGTATATATCTTTTATTATAGTTTAGTAAACTCTTTATGCACCTAAGTCGTGTTAAGCCCATTTTTCCCAAACTTCTGATCTCACGATAATATTACATTTATATTAAATGAAACTTTCTTATGCAATTTAATATACTGATTAGAATCAGCTATGGTCCACTACACCAGTCTACCATTCTCTTGTATTGTTTTGTCTTCGTTCATATATAAAAATTAAAATGATATTTTTTTCTTTAAAGGATCACAGCTTGACATAAATTATATGAATTACAGAATAGTGAATGATATAATCCTGTATTAGCAATACTATTAGCAATAATAATAATATTAATATAAATAGTTTACCTTTTCCAGGGAAAATGTCTTTGTTAGAGCAAAACCCCATCCAGCTTCGAAGGCTCTGCGAATCATCGGGGCACTAGTAGTTGGTGGAGCACTTGCAAGCCCAAAAGGATTCAGAAATTTCAATCCAGCCATTTCCACGCTAATATCTACTGTATCAATAGGTGTGTAGAACAATGGTAGCTCTGGATCACCAGAAACAGACACCCCGTGTAATCCCTGTTAAAATAAATTTCAAATGATTACATATTGCACTGAATTAAAAACCTTGGGCTTCTATGAGCCAAGTTTGGCTTTTCTATATCACTGGGTTAATTGCCTATGAAAATATGTTGTAATATTCTGCGCAATTGCATAAAGTTTGTGAAGTGGATGTCGATGAGTGTGATAGCTTTTGCCACCAGGGAGCAATAATTAATTATTCTAATTGACTTTCACCTTACTGGATTATTCACACTAAGAAATCTGCACAAATTCATTAGACTTTATCTAAGAATAAATTAATTCTGCCACGTGTCTTAGAAGAAAATGTTGTATGCTGCTGCGTAAGATGAGATTGTATGGAAGTGTTGGTTATCTATCAAAACAGAATTATAAAAATATTACCAATATTTGATATATTGTTAGTAACCAGCTCAGACCATATGAAGGTCACTGTTACAGATCAGCGAATGTGAACCCAGTGTCAACTGAGCAGTTTGGCTTTGGGCTAAACCCTGATGGCTCCCCTGCTATTCACCCTTTAACCCCTACAGGGATCTGGACTCTGATGCAGGGAAGCAACTAGACCACTACCTTCTTGTATAGTCCCGGTGTAGTTAGACGCTGACTAACTGGGTAACCAAGGTAAGTAGGCTGGAGAGTAGACTGGATCACAGAATGGATAGATAGAATAGGTATGCTTAATCACAAACTAAATTTATGGTCAGGGCTAGGACAACGTCGGCGCACGCAGAGACACCTGCCCTGAACATAGTGGCTGAATTGTTCCGGGAGCCACGGCGCGGGTACACCAGTGAAAAAAGGGGGCAAAAAACATCAGTTAGGTACAACACTTTTGCAAACTACAAAGCCAGTGATCGAAAGGCGCGAGATATCTCTACTCGAGAATTGGGTATATACCTAGTGAAGCAGGAGGGCCGCCACCGCCCCATGGACCGGATGCCATGAGCTGGCACCTGATGCCGAGAAGCAGCGGAGTCTGCCCCTAGCGACATGAGTGGCCCGAATTTACCCTGGGGTCATAGCCTAGACCCTGGGCGAGGGCACGGATGAAAGATATAAACTGAGGGTGCTGAGAAGCTTGCCTGTGTGTGGCAGGAGCGGCCTATCTGGTGATGAACCTTGGATGAGGCCTAGCAGTTGATGCAGCACCTGAACTGGGCACCAATCGTTCAGCGTGGGATAGAATTTACCTCAGAAGGGGGTCCCGTCTGAATGGTTTTGGTGGAAGGTAGCAGGGGAGTGTAATGGCCCTGGCCCTATAATAGATGCTGCTTCAGAGGATGGTTATGGCGATTTGAACCCGCCAGAACCTCACCGGGCCGGCGGAATCCATAAAAGGTGAGATACATGGCCGCTTTCAAAATCAGGTTAGTGAAGGGCCCAAAAAGGATTACCATCCAATAACGAAAAAAAAGATCCCTGAACAATTTACCGGACACAGGTTGCCTATGGCTCACGGACCCCTTCCCCTCCTTTTGAATACCCCGAAGGGTGGCTTTAGAAAACGAAGACAGAACCTGGGTGATCCAGGAACGCTGACCACCTGGGCGATCCGGGAACGCTGACAACCCGAGCGATCCGGGAACGCTGACAACCCGAACGATCCGGGAACGCTGACCACCTGGGCGATCCAGGGACGCTGACCACCTGGGCGATCCAGGGACGCTGACCACCTGAGCGATCCAGGGACCCTGACAACCTGGGCGATCCAGGGACACTGACAACCTGAGCGATCCAGAGACACTGACATTTAAACGAAGACAGAACCTGGGCGATCCAGGGACGCTGACCACCTGGGCGATCCAGGGACGCTGACCACCTGAGCGATCCAGGGACATTGACAACCTGGGCGATCCAGGGACACTGACAACCTGGGCGATCCAGGGACACTGACAACCTGGGTGATCCAGGGACACTGACATTTAAACGAAGACAGAACCTGGGCGATCCAGGGACGCTGACCACCTGGGCGATCCAGGGACGCTGACCACCTGAGCGATCCAGGGACCCTGACAACCTGGGCGATCCAGGGACACTGACAACCTGGGCGATCCAGGGACACTGACAACCTGGGCGATCCAGGGACACTGACAACCTGGGCGATCCAGGGACACTGACAACCTGGGCGATCCAGGGACACTGACAACCTGGGCGATCCAGGGACATTGACAACCTGGGCGATCCAGGGACACTGACAACCTGGGCGATCCAGAGACACTGACATTTAAACGAAGACAGAACCTGGGCGATCCAGGGACGCTGACCACCTGGGCGATCCAGGGACACTGACAACCTGGGCGATCCAGGGACACTGACAACCTGGGCGATCCAGGGACACTGACAACCTGGGCGATCCAGGGACACTGACAACCTGGGCGATCCAGGGACACTGACAACCTGGGCGATCCAGGGACACTGACAACCTGGGCGATCCAGGGACACTGACAACCTGGGCGATCCAGGGACACTGACAACCTGGGCGATCCAGGGACACTGACAACCTGGGCGATCCAGGGACACTGACATTTAAACGAAGACAGAACCTGGGCGATCCAGGGACGCTGACCACCTGGGCGATCCAGGGACGCTGACCACCTGGGCGATCCAGGGACCCTGACCACCTGGGCGATCCAGGGACACTGACAACCTGGGCGATCCAGGGACACTGACAACCTGGGCGATCCAGGGACACTGACAACCTGGGCGATCCAGGGACACTGACAACCTGGGCGATCCAGGGACACTGACAACCTGGGCGATCCAGGGACACTGACAACCTGGGCGATCCAGGGACACTGACATTTACCTGGGCGATCCAGGACGCTGACACCTGGGCGATCCAGGGACGCTGACCACCTGGGCGATCCAGGGACGCTGACCACCTGGGCGATCCAGGGACGCTGACCACCTGGGCGATCCAGGGACGCTGACCACCTGGGCGATCCAGGGAACGCCTGACCACCTGAGCGATCCAGGAACCCTGACAACCTGGGCGATCCAGGAACCCTGACAACCTGGGCGATCCAGGGACACTGACAAACCTGGGCGATCCAGGGACCTGACAACCTGGGCGATCCAGGGACGCTGACCACCTGGGCGATCCAGGGACGCTGACAACCTGGGCGATCCAGGGACGCTGACAACCTGGGCGATCCAGAGACACTGACATTTTAAATGAAGACAGAACCTGGGCGATCCAGGGACGCTGACCTGGGCGATCCAGGGCGATCCAGGGACGCTGACCACCTGGGCGATCCAGGGACGCTGACCACCTGGGCGATCCAGGGACGCTGACCACCTGGGCGATCCAGGGACGCTGACCACCTGGGCGATCCAGGGACGCTGACCACCTGGGCGATCCAGGGACGCTGACCACCTGAGCGATCCAGGAACCCTGACAACCTGGGTGATCCAGGAACCCTGACAACCTGGGCGATCCAGGAACCCTGACAACCTGGGCGATCCAGGAACCCTGACAACCTGGGCGATCCAGGAACCCTGACAACCTGAGCGATCCAGGAACCCTGACAACCTGGGCGATCCAGGAACCCTGACAACCTGGGCGATCCAGGGACCCTGACAACCTGGGCGATCCAGGGACGCTGACAACCTGGGCGATCCAGAGACACTGACATTTAAACGAAGACAGAACCTGGGCGATCCAGGGACGCTGACCACCTGGGCGATCCAGGGACGCTGACCACCTGGGCGATCCAGGGACGCTGACCACCTGGGCGATCCAGGGACGCTGACCACCTGGGCGATCCAGGGACGCTGACCACCTGGGCGATCCAGGGACGCTGACAACCTGGGCGATCCAGGAACCCTGACAACCTGGGCGATCCAGGAACCCTGACAACCTGGGCGATCCAGGGACCCTGACAACCTGGGCGATCCAGGGACCCTGACAACCTGGGCGATCCAGGGACCCTGACAACCTGGGCGATCCAGGGACGCTGACAACCTGAGCGATCCAGGGACGCTGACAACCTGGGCGATCCAGGAACCCTGACAACCTGGGCGATCCAGGGACACTGACAAACCTGGGCGATCCAGGGACGCTGCCAACCTGGGCGATCCAGGGACACTGACAACCTGGGCGATCCAGGGACGCTGACAACCTGGGCGATCCAGGGACGCTGACAACCTGAGCGATCCAGGGACGCTGACAACCTGGGCGATCCAGGGACACTGCCAACCTGGGCGGTCCAGGGACGCTGACAACCTGGGCGATCCAGGGACACCGACAACCTGGGCGATCCAGGGATGCTGACATCCAGGGACGCTGACCACCTGGGTGATCCAGGAACGCTGACCACCTGAGCGATCCAGGAACCCTGACAACCTGGGCGATCCAGGAACGCTGACAACCTGGGCGATCCAGGGACGCTGACAAACCTGGGCGATCCAGGGACGCTGACAACCTGGGCGATCCAGGGACCCTGACAACCCGGGCGATCCAGGGACCCTGACAACCCGGGCGATCCAGGGACCCCGACAACCCGGGCGATCCAGGGACCCTGACAACCCGGGCGATCCAGGGACACTGACAACCCGGGCGATCCAGGGACACTGACAACCCGGGCGATCCAGGGACACTGACAACCTGGGCGATCCAGGGACACTGACAACCTGGGCGATCCAGGGACCCAGAAAAAAATAAAATAAAATGAAAGACCAGGAGACAGAAGCAAATTTAAGACAGGAACAAAAACCCGCTGTGTTAAAATAGTAAGTGTAAACAACCCCTGCACCTAGACCACCAATTCAGGTATTATGATGGTGTGGAATATAACTTAGATATATATATATATATTTTATTTTTTTTATAAAACAGCCTATGTATAGCTGCACTGAGTTAAAACGGCACATGCAATCAATGTACAACCATTTGCTGTTAAGCAGATTAAGGCTTTTTAAGGGGGTAAATCTCTGCAGGCTGTATAATTGCCCCAGTGCTGCGCTATGATAAATGTTTACAGATATGGAAAACTTTGGAAAGTAATATGCCGAATCCAAAGCCCTTTTCCCATGAGATAAAATTGGCCTCAGACCTTTCAGATTTTCACCCCGATTGAAACAGTCAGGGCAGAACAACTAACTGAGCTTTAATTCCTGTATGACACATGTCCTGAGCCGGCATGTGACCGGCCGGACATGACACTAGGATGCCGCTCCCCCGACCCCGCCGCCTGCAATTCCGTGGGCGGAACATACTGGGGGAGAGCGGCATCTCAACCGCACACTCCAGGGGCTAGAGACCAGGCCGGACGTGATACACGGCTGGAGCGGGGCCAGCTGAGCCCCGATTACCTGCAAGCTGGCGTGTGGTGATGCGGATGTCGGCGGCACGTGCACGCGATAACACCGGAAGAACAGACACTGACCGGAAGAGGTGATGCGTGAGGCTCGGGCGCCTGGCTGAGCGGCAGGTAGGGGGATAAATAGCCAGACGCCCCTCCCACAAATGCAGGCTGTTAACAGCCTTATTATTAAACGTTGACATGAAAGTGTGAGGGAAAACAAAACAATAACATGGTTGTAAAGGGGTGTTCCAATCTTTTGCGTTAATTAGTCTACTCCCTTCTATACCTCTATGTAGAACAAAATGTTGCACATCAAATTCCTGTTATTTCCACTGCTAAACCATTTATTCAGATTTGTGTCGAGCAGCACTATGTTTCATATGCTAGGAAGCAGATCTGTGTTGTGTGTCAGATTTTACAGATTTACCATAATATATATATATCTTTTTTTTGTTTTCGTCTGGTGAGGCCCTAGTGGAAAATGATTGAGGCCTTGTATTATAAAAGGCTTAAAGAGGCACAGTCACCTGTTTTGAAATCTGAATCTGCCTGCCTCCATCAACAGGTGCCAATCCCTTGAGGACACACAGCTATCAGCAGAGCCTGACTTTCATGTTGGCTCTGCTAATGGTTGTGCATCCCTCCACATCCCAATGCTATGAATGTGGGCTGAGGGGACAACACATCGGAGATGAGCGAATTATTGGAATATTTGTTTCAGCTGCTTCTCAAAATTTTACAAAAAAATTAGCTTCATGACAAATTACTTTGTCAAGAAGCACATTTCTTTGTAAATAGTGGGTGCAATGACAGGAAGCAACGATTGCACAGCTACATGTCATTGTACCCCTTAGATGGCGTGTTCATACATGATGGAGGCATCTGATATATATAACAGAGTGTAAAATGTAAAAAAAACTAAAAAGAATCATACTTACACGATCCATTTGCTTGCGATGGGCCAGCAGCCACCATCCTGCTTGAAGATCTGGCTGACATCTCACCGGCAGGCATGGTGACACCATAAGTCACCACACACGGGATTTCGTGCAAGATCTTCAAGCAAGATGGCGGTGGCCGTCTTGAGCAAATGGATCAGATTTTTTTATATGTTTTTTAGACTATTTCAGGTTAAATCGATTCTCTATCATGAAGCACAAGTAAATTTGGCTAGTATACAGTATATCTAGTATAGTATACAGTATATCTTGGGAGATCACATTGCACTTGCCACTTTAACATTATTCCTGCTGATTGGACAGTGTCAGAGCAGTGAAAATCTCTCCCATTTGGCCAATGAGCACTGGTGGCTACCCTCTTGGTTATATATCATTGGTATTAGGACACCAGAACTAATCCCCCTTATAACTCAGGAATGGGAGATCCACATATTGGGAAACACTGGGATAAATTAGTTTGAATACATCTTATGGTAATGTGTACAGTGCTGGAAGGCGTGTTTATCCCATCCAGACACCTCATCTGGGTGAGATAACTGAAATCCAGAAAGCTGCAGTGGTCTCAGCAAAGTGAAGTTTGCTGAGTCCGTTTTGTCTAGATTTTGTTCTGGGCTGGATTTTATTTGGACCGGTGGATAGGTTTGGTATTGGGATCTGCCAGTCCACACCCTTCCAATACATGTATTGCCTTTAGATGAGGTGAGGCCTGCTGCTTTAACCACAAAGGGATAAAACAACCCTCTGTGTATGACAGAGAGGGAGAGGGAATTTGGAAAAGAATCCTGCAGAGGTTCTGTGTGGTCTCAGCCAGAAGGGCTGAGAGGCCATGAGGCTGTGTGAAATCCTGAAGTTTGGGGAGCCCAGTGACACCTGCAGAAAGAGGGTCGCATGGTCAGAGTCGGGAGGACTTCTGCACCATAATCTCCAAAAAGGTACTCTGTGTGTGTACTGTGCTCTATAGGTGAGGTAGAGATGACCTATGTATTAGATAGAGCCCAGACGGGCAGGTGTTTATTTCATTATGTTTATGTTTGTGCTGGTGCTGAAGTGCCAAAATAAAGCACCATTTGGACCTGAACCCCGTTGTCAGAGAAGTTTGTGAGTGTGACCCCCTGTGAGAGAGTGATCCCTTAAATCTCTTGTGAAATACTTCCAAAAGTGAAAATATATAATTACCAGCATACCTGTAAATATCTGTGAATATACCAAGATGCTTGCTTCCCATCATTAACTGATTCAACTGTTGTATTTGCCCAGCCAACAAGGTCACCTCCAGCAAATATTCCAGGTTCACTCGTCACCATAGTCTCAGTATTAATTTCCGGTAAACCCCATCTGTTAAACTTGATGGGTTTCATGGCTTCAATCACTATAAGGAAAGCACACGTAAACAGTACGTATAATTAATTAGTCTTCGAAAACAAAACTATGCAACTTCAAACTGTACTTTTACACCTTTGGGGGCATTTTTATTATGATTGCATTCTACTAATTTTAGGCTAAAATCATTTTTTTCAATTGGTGTTTATTTCAAAAAAATGCTCAGCTGTTTCTGAGATACAAGAGTTAAAAAATCAGTCTGTTTGCAAGCTGTGAGTTTGTTTTCTTTGAATCCCGTCAGCTGACGGCTGATGTAGAGCTCTTATCTCAGACCTCCTGACCTCATAAACACTCATTAGACCTTAATTCTTATCAAACTGATAAGAATATGACTTAAATATTTATGAGGTCAGAGATAAGAGGTACACATCAGCTGATGAGATTTAAAAAATACGAAGTCACAGATGACAAACAGACTGATTTTTTTTTACTCTTGTATCTCAGAAACAGCTGAACATTTTTAATAAGGATCAATTGAAAAATTCATTTTTAGCCCAAAGTGAGTAAAATTCAATCATAAAATATTCCCCTGAAGGTGTACTGTACATAGCGTTTTAAGTTCAGATATAGAATAGACAGCATATGTTGTGCGCTCAACTTGCTTGATCTCCTTGCTCTCAGCTAACCAGCATTTCAGTCTGCTCTTATCATTGTTGTGTAGTTAAAATGGGAAGCTAAGCAGGTAGAGGTGTACCTTAAGACCCTAGGTCCCAGTTCAAACTCTGTAAAAAGGCCCCTCTCTTACAATATTCCATTTCTAAAATTCCTCTTCTAATGAGGCCCTTTATACCTCCCCCAGCCATTGGAGCCATGGTTGCAAAGACTGCTATCTCTGCAACCATGGACAGGCTTTCCACCTTGCTATGCTAACAATTGGACTTTAAACTGCACCTTTTAGCAGGATCAATCCAATTTAACAATTCATACTGCCTGGTAGAATTGATCCTGCTGATCAAAATGATAGATGCTTTAACAAATCAGTTGTTATTCATGCAAATGAGAGTTTAATTGCACCAAAAGGCGTGGCCAGCACTAAGGGGAATCCAGGGTGTAGGCCACACCCCTGGTGCACTGAAACCCTTATTTGCATTAATAAAAGTTTTTTTTTCTTGGAAATGCTGCAACCGATTTTCACAACACAGGTATCATTTTAATTGGCAGAATCCACCCCACTAAGCAGTATGCCTGGTTTAATAGGGTTAACCCTCTTGACAGGTGCTCTTTATTTGGACCAGTACAGATGTTTGATTCGATGTGAAGGAAATTGTATCCACTCTGTTTTAAGAATACTAGCAATTAGTAGGCTTAGTATTCATTTTGATCTTTACGCTTTCCGATAACCCCAGAATACAGAATACTGTATAAAAATGGAAATTAGAAAAACACATTTACAACAGGATTCAAAACAAGAAGACAAGTAGTTTTAAAGGACATCAAGGAAAAATAATCAGTGTTTTTTAATCTTTCACAGTGTACTGCTGAATACATATCTTTCGCCCTTGACAGAAGGGTAAGTTGATGCATTAAAGACATGTACAGTGCCTTGCAAAAGTATTCACCCCCTTGACTTTCTTTCGTATTTTGTTACATTACAGCCTTATTTTCAATGTTTTGTTAATCTGAATTTTATGTGATGGATCAGAACACAATAGTCTAAGTTATTAAAGTGAAATGAGAAAAATATATAAATAAAACTATTGTTTAGAAATGGAAAACAGAAAATTGGCATGTGCGTATGTATTCACCCCCTTTGTTAGTAAGCCTATAAAAAGCTCTGGTGCAACCA
The DNA here is from genome assembly GCF_014858855.1 of Bufo gargarizans. NCBI lineage: Eukaryota > Metazoa > Chordata > Amphibia > Anura > Bufonidae > Bufo > Bufo gargarizans. The sequence goes on from NC_058086.1 coordinate 176,934,045, forward strand.
ATTACCTTCAGAAGTCACATCATTAGTGAAATGATGTCCACCTGTGTACAATCTAAGTGTCACATGATCTGTCATTACATATACACACCTTTTTTTGAAAGGCCCCAGTGGCTGTAACACCTAAGCAAGAGGCATAACTAACCAAACACTGTCATGGAGACCAAGGAACTCTCCAAACAAGTAAGGGACAATGTTGTTGAGAAGTACAAGTCAGGGTTAGGTTATAGAAAAATATCCAAATCTTTGATGATCCCCAGGAGCACCATCAAATCTATCATGACCAAATGGAAAGAACATGGCACAACAGCAAACCTGCCATAAGACGGCCGCCCACCAAAATTCACGGACCGGGCAAGGAGGGCATTAATCAGAGAGGCAGCACAGAGACCTAAGGTAACCCTGGAGGAGCTGCAGAGTTCCACAGCAGAGACTGGAGTATCTGTACATAGGACGAGAATAAGCTGTACGCTCCATAGAGTTGGGCTTTATGGCAGAGTGGCCAGAAGAAAGCTATTACTTTCAGCTAAAAACAAAAAGGCATGTGGGAGACTCCCATAATGTATGGAGGAAGGTGTTCTGGTCTGATGAGACTAAAATTAAACTTTTCGGCCATCAAAGAAAACACTATGTCTGGGGCAAACCCAACACATCACATCACCCAAAGAACACCATCCCCACAGTGAGACCTGGTGACGGCAGCATCATACTGTGGGGATGGGACTGGGAAACTGGTCAGAGCTGAGGGAAAGATGGATGGTGCTAAATACAGGGATATTCTTGAGCAAAACCTGTAGCACTCTGTGCTTCCAGCAGGACAATGACCCCAAACACACTGCTAAGGCTATTTTCACACCTGCGTTAGGTGCGGATCCGCACCTATAAATGCAAACGATAGTATCTGTTCAGTACGGATCCGTCTGCATACACTTAGTAAAAAAAAGTCTAAGTGTAAGTCAAACGGATCCGTCCTGACTTTACATTGAAAGTCAATGGGGGACGGATCCGTTTACAATTGCATCAATATTGTGTCAATGTAAACGGATCCGTCCCCGTTGACTTACATTGTAAGTCAGGACGGATCCATTTGGCTCCACACCGCCAGGTGGACACCAAAAAGCTGCAAGCAGCGTTTTGGTGTCCGCCTCCAGAGCGGAATGGAGGCGGAACGGAGCCAAACTGATGCATTCTGAATGGATCCGCATCCATTCAGAATGCATTGGGGCTAAACTGATCCGTTTGGGGCCGCTTGTGAGAGCCTTGAAACGGATCTCACAGGCGGACCCTGAAACGGCAGTGTGAAAGTAGCCTAAGGCTAGGTCTGCACGACGACATTTGTCGCGCGACAATTTTTATAATGGCAGTCTATGGTGTCGCACTGCAACATGCAACATGCTGCGACTGCGATGCAACAGTCGCAGAAAATCCATTCGAGATGGATTTTTTTTTGCGACTGTTGCGTCACGGTCGCAGCATGTCGCATGTTGCAGTGCGACACCATAGACTGCCATTATAAAAATTGTCGTGCAACATTGGTGCAACAAAATGTTGCGCGACAAATGTTGCGCCCTATCTGTCGCGCGACTTATTGTTGAGTGGTTTAAGGGGAAACATATGTGTTGGAATGGCCTAGTGAAAGCCCAGATCTCAATCCAATAGAAAATCTTTGATCAGACTTAGATTGCTGTTCACAAGCGCAAAACATCCAACTTGAAGGAGCTGGAGCAGTTTTGCAAGGAGGAATGGGCAAAAATCCCAGTGGTAAGATGTGGCAACTGCTCATAGAGACTTATCCAAAGCGACTTGGAGCTGTGATTGCTGCAAAAGGTGGCTCTACAAAGTATTGACTTTAGGAGGGTGAATAGTTATGCACATTGACTTTTTCTGTTATTTTGTCCTATTTGTTGTTTGCTTCACAATAATAAAAAAAAAATAAAAATCTTCAAAGTTGTGGGCATGTTCTGTAAATTAAATGATGTAAATCCTCAAACAATCCATGTTAATTTCAGGTTGTGAGGCATCAAAATGCAAAAAAAGCTAAGGGGGTTGAATAGGGCACTGTAAATAAGCGGCACCATAAATATATGAACCTCTATAAATTTTTGTTTAGTTTTTTTTACCATCTGTATAGTGTTTGTATAGCCAAAAGACCTTTGGAAAAGGTTACGGTATGTACTAACTGTATGTATTGGTTCTGATACAGTATAAATTAATTTTAACAGAAATGGGAAAAGTCGCAATGTACCGACTCCATCCATTCAGATATACTGTGCATGGTGCACATTTTGGAAATGGTATCTATAGTATATGATGCCATATCAAAACTAAATTAGTGGGTACAAATCAGGGCAAAAAGCATACCCTTGTGTTCCTATGAATTTTTAACGTGCCTCCATTTTATCTATAAGACAGCTTATGGGAGGAGGTACTCAAATGGCTTGGAGGGTGTTAGGACAGATGCCCATAGCCACTGCCGCCCTACACTCCCCTATGGGTGTGGATGTAGTGCTACTCACCATGCTGTTGCCTCCATACTTCTGTCTAGTACTCCAGTCTCTGGCCCCTAAGAGTGTGCATGCTCACCTCCAGCCTCTTAAAGGGTCAAATCCTTTCCCAGTCAGTGGATAGGAGTCCCTGGGTATTTAAGGCGCCGATTCCATGCAGAGGGTGCATACGCTTTAAGGTTTCTGCTGACCATCAAAGGTTTTGAAGTCTAGTGCTTCTGCAGTTCTCTGCATTTATCCTATGTTTGTTGATGCTTTAGTCCTGCACTTGCCCTGCCTGTTTTTCTTAAAACGTCCAGTTTCAGTTCTGTTTGTATTTTAGTTAACTCTGTCTATTTGCCTTGTTCGTGTTTCTTTCAAGTATCCTGCCTGCCTGCCCTGACTGTGCCTTTACTACCATTGAGCCTTTGGGATTTTTCTATGTCTCCATTAATGTACTGTAACTGTGTTCAGTCCAGATTTCGTAGCTTGTATTTAAGCCTTAGGGACTGTTCATATTGCTCATTTTGTTTTCTGTATCCTGAGCTCCCAGTGCTTTCACTAAAGCCCCTTACCTCATTGGGTGAGCTGCCAACTACACCAGGACAATCTCAGGAGGTAGCTTAAAGGTGAATACCAGGGGATTTCTGGAATAATGGTCTTAGGGATAGCCCAAAAGCAGATTGTTTAGTTGGCACAGTGGGTCCACACTCACTGATCAACAACAGAGGGTCTTAGGGGCATTCATACTTTCTAGCACCAGGCGATCTTTAATAGTGATGAACGGGAGGTGCCATATTCGATTTCGCGATATTTCGCGAATATTCAATTGAATATTCGTCTTGTATTCGTCGAAATCGAATATTCGTCATTTTTCTATTTATCGCAAATAATATACGATTTAATTATTCGCGTATTGCGATTTTTCTTTTGACAGTATAAGGCAACGTTCCTATAACATTGACTATGGTTAGGCTAATATGTGTATTTTAGGAATATTCATAATATTGCTCTAACTTCGTCTTTTAGAATATTAAGAATATTCTAAAAGACGAAGTTAGAGCAATATTACGAATATTTGTAAAATACACATATAGACTGTAATTTAGCTAATATAGTGCTATAATCTTTTTCTTTTTTTGTCTAATTTTTTTTGCCTCTTCTGAACTTCAGTTTTGGAAAATATATACACTATAAAAAAAATTACTATAGCACTATATTAGCTAAATTGCAGTCTATATGTGTATTTTACGAATTTTCGTAATATTGCTCTAACTTCGTCTTTTAGAATATTACGAATATTCTAAAAGACGAAGTTAGAGCAATATTACGAATATTTGTAAAATACACATATAGACTGTAATTTATGTGTACTGTTATTCCACTTTGGCATACTGCTCCCCGACAAGCGTCCCCGTAACCATGGGAACGCCTGTGCGTTAGAATATACCATTGGATCTGAACTTTCACGATCTTAGGGAAAACTCAGATCCGATGGTATTTTCTAACCCACAGGCGTTCCCATGGTGACGGGGACGCTTGTCGGGGAGGAGTATGCGGACAACTGTACAGATAGGAAAAAAATAATGCCAAAATTCTAAATAGTGAATATATTCACTATATTGCTATGTATTTGTTTTTTAGAATATTGGTCATTTTCTTTTCCATATGAAAACATGATTACCCCCTGCTTAAGTTGCTTGTGGGCCAATGGCTTATTGACCCACAAGCAAGAAGCAGGGAGAAATCATATTTTCAGATGAAAAAAAAAAAAGAATATTTGATTTCGTAAATATATACAACTATATTCTAAATATTTGCGAAATCTCAAAGTTACGATATTCGAGAAAAAAAATTTGCAATTCGAATATTCGCGCTCAACACTAATCTTTAATGGTAGCTATACATGTTAGACTAAGGTTGGCTGAACCTGATTTTGTCAGGATCAGCTGTCTATCTAATGTATATTGGATGCTTGACTGATATTTGTTGAATCACAATTTTTCATAAAATGGCAGCTACAATGTCGGCTACACATGTGAGGACATGGGGCATGGAACTCTGGGAAGGCGGGCAGACTTATAATGCCATGCATGCAGACAATCAGCAGCCAGCCAGCCCTGTGATGTCACAGCCCTATAAATACGGCGGCCATCTTAGAGTCAGACATTTTCCAGTGTTCAGAGTGAGATGGCGCTAGGAACAGCAATTGGAAAATCCTCATTGTGAAAAATAAATAAATGAAAAAACAATTCATCAGTGCACAGAAAGGATAGGGAGGAATCATTTCACAGCATCTTAGTGCAGGGAGAGACATCACAAGGTGCTAGGGACAGTGCTAGAAAAACCTCATTATGAAAAAAAAAAAGCGATTTACAAGTGCAGGGAAAACATTTTTTGGGATCCAAATAGCCATTATACAGCTCTGGCATTCCAGAAATTTGTTCATGTTATTGGGGTGCAAGTGATATGTTGAAAAGCCTTTAGTGACTTATATCTGTGGAAAAAGGAAAATATATGCACATTTTACTTCTGCAGTTATTTGTGTTGAAAGAGTTTAGTGGCCTATTTCAGTACAAAAAGGAAAAATATATACGCATTTCACTTCTGCAGTTATATGTAGTTAAAGCATTCAGTGTACTATTTCAGTACAAAAAGGAAAAAATATATACGCCCTTTACTGTTGCATTTATTTGTGGTGAAAGGCTTTAGTGGCCTATTTCAGTACAGAAAGAAAAAATATATACACACTTCACTGGTGCATTTATTTCTAGCAAAAGCATTTAGTGGCCTATTTCAGTACAAAAAGAAAAATATATTCTTAATTCATGTCGACGTCTTGAAAGCGTTTATTGGCCAATTCTATTACAAAAAAATATATATATTCTAAGTTAACATCAGCGGTTACATGTCTTGAAAGCGTTTAGTGGCCTATTTCAGTACAAAAAGAAAAATATATTCTCAGTTCACGTCAGCGGTTATATATCTAGAAAGCATTTAGTGGACTATTTCAGTACAAAACTAAAAATATATTCTCAGTTCACATTGGCGGTTATATGGGTTGAAAGCTTTTAGTGGCCTATTTCAGTACAAAAAGAAAAATATATTCACAGTTCACATTAGCGGTAGTGATAATCGAGCATGCTAGGCCGAACACCTGTTCAGCTCGAGCATCTTGATGATCGGCACATTGCGGTACTCGGCCGAGTACCGCATGTGCTCGAGCGCCATGCTCGAGTCTCCTCCCCACATGTTTCTTGCCAGCTACGCAGCCAATAAACGTGCAGGTAAGTACTGCCCTCACTGTAATGCCAGTAGCCATGGTGACTACTGGCATTATAGTGATTGGCTGGCCGGAACGCGTCATTGCGTGCTATATAGCACTCGATGACGCATGTTTGGCTCATTCGTAGTCAGGGAGAGCTGAGCATAGGAAGGGACAGAGAGTGTAGGGAATGTAATTATTATTTTTTTTGTACAAAAACATTTCAGAGACCTAAAAGTCCTTGTAAGGACTATTGTGTGTGACAGCAGCAATATATGTTTGTAGCACAACCTGCGCTAAATTGCTCAGTGTTAGGGAGAACTGTGCAAAGGAAGGGAAAGATAGTGTAGGGAGCGTAATAGGACATTTTTTATACAAAACACTTTTCAGAGACCCAAAAGTGCTTTTAAAGACTATTGTGTGTGACAACAGCAATATATATTTTTTGCGCATCCTGCGCTAAATACCGTGTAATAGGCCACTGCGGACATTTAAATTATCATCTCCTGTTTAAAGTGTGTGCATCCCTAAAATATCAGAGACATTGAGTGTACTATTTCCGTAGACGGTGTCCGCAGCGGACACTTAAATTATCGTCGCCACATCTCCTGTTTAAAGTGTGCGCATCCCTAAAATATCAGTGATAGCCAGTGTATGTTTTCCGTAGACACTGTCCGCTGCGGACACCTAAATTATTTGCGCCACATCTCCTGTTTAAAGTGTGCGCATCCCTTAAAATCTCAGTGACATCCAGTGTATTGTTTCCGTAAACTGCGTCCACTGCGGACAGTTAAATTATCCGTGCCACAACTTCTGTTTAAAGTGTGCGCATCCCTGAAATATAAGAGACATTGAGTGTACTTTTTCCGTAGACGGTGTCCGCTGTGGACAGTTAAATTATCCGCACGACATCTCCTGTTTAAAGTGTGTGCATCCCTAAAATATCAGTGACATCCAGTGCACTTTTTCCGTAGACGGTGTCTGCTGCAGACACTTGAATTATCGTCGCCACATCTCCTGTGTAAAGTGTGCGCATCCCTAATATATCAGTGACATCCAGTGTATTTTTTCTGTAGACGGTGTCCACTATGGACACTTAAATTATCTGCACGACATCTCCTGTTTAAAGTGTGCGCATCCCTAAAATATCAGTGATATCCAGTGTATGTTTTCCGTAGACGGTGTCCGCTGCGGACACTTAAATTATCGTCGCCACATCTCTTGTTTAAAGTGTGCACATCCCTAAAATATCAGAGATATTGAGTGTACTTTTTCCGTAGACGGTGTCCGCTGCTGACAGTTAAATTATCCATGCCACATCTCCTGTGTAAATTGTGCACATCCAAAAAATATCAGTGACATCCAGTGTACTTTTCTCGTAGACGGTGTCCGCTGTGGACAGTTAAATCAACCATGCCACATCTCCTGTTTAAAGTGTGCACATCCCTAAAATATTAGTGACATCCAGTGTAACTTTTTCCGTAGACACTGCGAACAGTGACATTACCTGTGGTACCTGTCCTGTATAACATTTCCTATTCACAAATACGTTTGTAAATTTTTTGCGCATGCAATTCCAAATCCTACGCTACTGTACGTGTGACATACTTTCAAGCATATATCATATTTAAAATGAGGGTGAGCAGTAAGGGAGGGGGATGTGTCCGCGTTGCTGATGGAGTATGCAGAGGTCGTGGCCATGGGCGTGGCGAAACTGTGCCTGCTGCCAGAGCACAAGAATAACAATCAACCATGATACCTAGCTTTATGTCCCAGTTTGCAGGGTGGTGCAGGACTCCACTCTTGAAGTCAGACTAGTGCGACCAGGTGGTCGTTTATTTGCAGCAGATAATGCTTCCTGTCTTCCACAAAGTCCTGTCTCAGTCGCCAGGAGTCTGGTCAACACAATCCTCACCCTGATCCTCTTTCCTCCCACCATGTACAGTCTGGCCAAACAAGCGATCCCACACTCGAATATTCTGAGGACCTCTTTTCATCGCCATTACTTGATTTGACCCTCTAGCCAAGCATGCTTGAAGAGGGACATGAGATCTTGTGCCCGGATTCCCAACCTCTTGATCATTCACAGTCACAAGAACATGACGGTGCGGAACGACAATTAGTGTTTTATGAGGTGGATGATGATGAGACACAGTTGCCAATGAGTCAACCGCAATTTTTGTCTCAAGAGGTTGACGAAAAGGATGAGACACAGTTGTCAATCACTGAGGTTGTGATTAGGTCAACAAATCAGGAGGATGATCAGATTGCGGAAGTGGAAGAGGAGGTGGTAGACGATGAGGTCACTGACACAACCTAGGAAGGTGAAAAGCAGAGCGAGGACAGCAGTACAGAGGGGGAGGGATCTGCAGCACCACAACTGGCTCGAAGAGGCAGTGGGGTGGCAAAACGGAGAAGGCGGGCAACACCGAACAGGCCTGCAACTGTTCTACGTAGCACTCCTTTGCAGAAATCTCCCTGGCCAAGAGGTAGATGTTCCGCAGAATGGTGCTTTTTTGAGGAAAGAGCAGACGACAAAAGAATAGTACTTTGCAACCTGTGCAAAACGAAAATGAGCCAGGCGTGAACACTAGCAACCTCACCACCAACAGCATGCTCTAGCCACTCAACCTAGAACCAGGCATGGTTGTGTCTGATAATGGCCATAACTTGGTGGCGGCTTTGGAGCTCGGCAAGCTCAGACACATCCCATGCCTAGCCCACATGTTCAACCTTGTGGTTCAGCGGTTTCTCAAAACCTACCCCAATTTGCCTGAGCTACTGGTATAGGTACGCCGTGTGTGTGCACAATTCCACAAGTCATCGACAGCTTCAGTCGGTCTGTCAACGCTGCAGCAGTGCTTGAAATTGCCAGCTCACCGGCTGTTGTGTGACATGAGCACGCGCTGGAACTCAACGTTCCACATGTTAGCCAGGCTATGTAAGCAGCAGAGGGCAGTAGTTGAATACCAGTTGCAACATGGTTGTCGTCCTTTCTATTCACAAGCGAGGAGTGAGCATGGATGTCTGACCTCTGTGAGGTTTTAAGAAACTTTAAAGGGACACTGACAGGGCCAATAAGCATATTGAGCTATATATATGGCCGTACAGGTCTTATAATGGGTATTACAATCATCTAAGTATCCCCCCTGTCCACATTATACATACAGAAAGCTGAAGTTTTATAACCTGCTCCAACGGTCTTCAATCTGCCCAAGGGGCGGCGTTTCACCTCTCTTGCGCCCAGCCAGCCTCCCCTAACTGCCGCTTTGAAGCGCCGCCCAGCTCATGAATATTCAGTTTGCTGGGCGGCTTCTGCGGTCCCCGCTCTGAAGCCCTGCGCTTAACAGTGCCCGGCGCATGCGCCGGATCTTGTGAAGTCGGGGGCAGTAAGCGCCGCCCAGCGAAGTGAATATTGATGAGCTGGGCGGCGCTTACTGTACCGGACTTCACAAGATCCGGCGTATGCGCAGGGCACTGTTCAGCGCTTCAGAGCGGGGACCGCAGAAGCCGCCCAGCAAACTGAATATTCATGAGCTGGGCGGCGCTTCAAAGCGGCAGTTGGGGGAGGCTGGCTGGGAATGACCACAGATGTGAGCGGCGATAACGCTATTATCAGCTTAACCATCGCACTTCTGTGTCTACTCAGACGCTCGCTGCTCACAATTAAGGACAACACTTTGCATGTGGAAGAGGTGAAAATGGAGGAAGACATTAAACAGGGCTATAGCCAGACCACCCTCAGTTCGTCTTCTCAGCGCGAATTGGACAATAAATAGGAGAAGAAAAAGGAGCAGGAGACGGTTGCCTCCGCTACAGAGGGTAGTACCCATGGAAGTTTAATTCCATCTGTTCAGCATGGGTGGGCAGAAGAGGAAGAAGAGGATGAGGAGATTGAGAGTGATCCTCCTGATGATGACAGCGAAGTCTTGCCTGTTGGTACTGTGGCACACATGGTTGACTTCATGTTAGGCTGCCTTTACCGCGACCCGCGCGTTATACGCATTTTAGACAACACAGATTACTGGTTGTTCACACTTCTCAACCCCCGCTACAGAGGAGGAGAAGACGAGCAAAACGGTGCAATAACAGAAGATCCTTGTTGAAAAATTGCTCCAAAACTTTCGATCTGACAACGCTGGCGGCAGAATCCGTAGTTCCCTGGCCAACCAAAGAGGGGAGACAAGGGAAACACACAGCAATTCCAACATAGGCAGGGCAACACTCTCCAAAGCCTTCTGACAGTTTCATGACACCTGGCCAGCACCCTCACCCTGATGCGCGGCCTAGTATCACAAGGAGGGAAAAAAATTTGGAAGATGGTGAAGGAGTACATAGCAGACCATGTCAGTGCAGATCCCTCAGTGCCTTACAACTACTGGGTGTCCAAGCTGGACATGTGGCACTAACTGGCGCTCTACGCCTTGGAGGTGCTGGTCTGCCCTGACACCAGCGGTTTTTCTGAGCGGGTATTTAGTGCTGCTGGTGGCATTCTAACAGATAAGCATATCCGCCTGTCTACTGAAAATGCTGACAGGTTGACTCTTATAAAAATGACCATGACTTCTCGACTCCAACAGAGGAAAGCTGATGAACATAAATGCACTTTAAATGTGTTTTTTATAATGTACTGAATACACTGTATTCCCATGCACCCCTTCCACCACAAAAAGGGTATATGGTTGAATCTTCCTTTTATCATCCTCCTCCTCCTCTTCCATCATATAAACTCACGCTTATTCATCGCATATATTGCCTTCTCATATATGCCCTTTGCATATACATTTTTATAGGGTCATCTCAACAGCAGGCCCTCACCTACCATGTTTTACATGGTCAGCTCACAAGCAGGCCCTCTCATTTAATTTTTTAGAGGGTCAGCTCACCAGCAGGCCCTCGCATGTAATGTTTTACAGGGTCAGCTCACCAGCAAGCCTTCACCTACAATCTTTTTCAGGGTCAGCTCACCTGAAGGCCCTCACATATAATGTTTTAGAGGGTCAGCTCACATGCAGGTCCTCACCTACAACCTTTTACAGGGTCAGATCACCAGCAGGCCCACACCTAAAATCTTTTACAGGGTCAGCTCACCTGCAGGCCTGCACCTAAAATCTTTTACAGGGTCAGATCACCTGCAGGCCCCCACCGAATTATACCTAATAGGTAATTTGCACGCATGCTGCCTTGCTTGGATGTGGTAGCCGTAGCTGTTTCTCAGGCTCCCTATCCGGAATCGAACCTTGATTCCCCCGTTACCCGTATTTACCATGGTTTGCACTGACAATAACATTGAAAGTTGATAATCCAGACATCCGAATGGATCGTCGCCGTCACTGGGTTATCTAGTGTCACCAAAGCGGCAGCAGGCCCTCACCCATTATATTTTAGATGGTCAGATCAGCAGGCTCTTGCTTCAAATGTTTTTGAGGGTCACCAGCAGGCCATCAATCATAATATTTCAAGGCTGTGTACGATGCCCTCCTTTATGTGTAACAAAGGGTTTATTGGAGTTCTGGTTCCTTGTAATTTTTGGCAGCCCTTTCACTTAGTGCATAAGCTTTATGAGTGTAGGAGTCCCACTACATGAACAATTGTACCACAATGTGAATAAGGCCCTCCTTTATGCGATATACAGGTTGTATCGGAGTGCCTCTTCCATGTAATGTTTGGCAGCACTTTCACTTTATATACAAGTAATTATACAGGAAAGAATGTTTCCTAAAAATTTTTCATCTAAAATCGATTTTATCTTTGGTTTTGTGCGTATTATTGTCAGTCTGTAAAAGTGGTATATTACTCGGACAACATTGTTCCCAGAAGGGACCTGGGAGTCCAAGATGCATCCAGACATCCTCCCCATGCTGTTCCCGAACTATTTTGGTTGTGTTTCAATCAATTTCTGACCTTTTCCTATGAACCAGGCACCCTTCCCTCTTCAGAGCAGGGGTGCCTTGTTTAATGCTCGGATTCTCCCATTGACTTCTATTGTGCTCGGGTGCTCAGTAGTCGGCGGTTATATGTGTTTTGAAAGAGTTTGGTGCCCTATTTCAGTACAACAACAAAAAAATACATTCTCAGTTCACGTCGACGGTTATATGTGTTGAAAGCGTTTTGTGGCCTATTTCAGTATAAAAAGAAAAATATATTTTTGGTTATATGTGTACGGTAGCAGTCAGTCAGTCAGTGAAAATCACATACTCGGCGGTGCGGCAATTTTTTGTTAAGCCGCCGGAGGAGGTTAACATGCTATAGGTTGAATATCTGGGCAGAAGGTGAAGCGTGGCCCTTGTGCCAATGTTGGCACCACAGCCATGCGTCAACATATGCAGCATCACCATATGAAGTATCCCGATGCTGCTGCTGCCATCTCCACACTATGTCGCCTTGCCACTCTATGGTATCCTCCTGATGCTGCTGCTTCTGCCATCTCCACACTATGTCACCTTGCCACTCTATGGTATCCTCCTGATGCTGCTGCTGAATCTGCCATCTCCACACTATGTCACCTTGCCATTCTGTGGTATCCTGATGCTGCTGCTGCTGCTACTGCCATCTCCACACTATGTCACCTTGTCACTCTGTGGTATTCTGATGCTGTTGGTGCTGTCGTCACTTCCAGACTCGGTCATTGTGCCACTCTGTGGTCTCCTCATTCTGCCGCCAACTCCAGACTGCATCATTGTGCCACTAGGTGGCCTCCTCCTGATGCTGCTGCTGCTGCCACCTCCACACTCTGTCATTGGGCCACTCTGTGGTCTCCTCATGCTGCTGCCATCTCCAGACTGTATCATTGTGCCACTCGGTGGCCTCCTCATACTGATGCCAACTCCAGATTCGGTCATTGTGCCACTTAGTGGCCTCCTCATACTGCTGCCAACTCCAGACTCTGTCAGTGTGCCACTCGGTCACCTTCTTATACTGCTGACACCTCCACACTTTGTCTTTGTGCCATTCTGTGGCCTCCTCATGCAGCTGCCACCTCAACAATCTTTCATCATCATGCTACCCTTTGGCCTCCTCATGCTGCTGCCACCTCCACATTATTTAGTCGTCATGCCACTCAGTGGCCTCCAGATGCTGCCGCCACTTCCAACCTCACAACTATGTCATAGGTCCACTCTGTGGACTTCTCATGCTGTTCCCACCCTCCCCACATCATGACTGGGCCACTATTTTGCCTTTCGGCCTGGCTGCCATCATAATTTATTTGATCTTCCTTCTTATCTGTCAGAAGGAAGGAAAAATGAGACTACCAACGGATCGTGACTGTGTAGCAGTTGTAAGGCCTGTATGGTCCCATCAGAATTGGCTTATGATTTGGTAGCCAAAAGCGGGGAGTGGGTACAAAACACAGAAGACATGCAAATATTCCATTCACGTGTCATCTCTGTTTTAGATCCACTCCTGTTTTTTTTGGCATTAGCAAACTGATGGATTATTGACCGAGTGAAGGCGTATGCTCCACAGACAGGATCTGTTTTTTGGGGGTTATTGTTCTGACGGATCAGAGGAAGGGCAAATTAATCAGTGACGTCAATGCAAACTTACAGATTACACCCTCTCCACTCTGTCAGGGGGGCTCTACTTGTATTACCCTAAGTTCAGACCTGAGCGTTTTACAGCGCGTTCCTACGCGCTGTAAAACGCTCAACACAGAGAAACCAATGATTCCCTATGGGAATGGTTCTCACCTGGGCGTTTTACAGCGCGTACGATCGCGCTGTAAAACGCCCGACGCTCAAACAAGTACAGGAGCTTTTTTGGCGCGTTTGACGCGCGTTTGGGCCATAGACTCTTTGGACAACACTGCTGTCAATCACCCAAACGCGCGTCAAACGCGCGTTTACTATTACAAAAAACGCGCATAAAAACGCGTGACAAAAACGCGCATAGAAACGCGCGTTTGAGAAACGCCTAGGTGTGAAACCAGGGTAAGCGTTTAATAGAACAGGTTCTGTAGACATCTATGTGGAATCAGCTTACAAGGGTCTAAAAGGAGTGCGCTTCTTCTTGACGCTAACATCGACCTGTAAGGCTGAGTTCATATTTGAGTTATTTGGTCAGTTTCCCAAATAAGTGAAGTATGCAGTGATTCTAAGAGCGACGCATGTCATCAAAGAACACTCTCTATGCGTGTTACTGCAAAGCACAGTATTCTACACCCCTATAAAGGCTCTCTGCAGTCTGGATATAGCGTTTTTTAATGCAATTCCCTGCAAATAAATTCGGATCAAAGCAAATCTTTTCGTAAAATTCGGCGAACCGGCTCAATAATTTTTTTTTAAAATTTGCTAATCTCTATATCTTATCTCTGCCTAGGATCCACTACTGGTTTTGGCTCATAATCACTGATGAAAATAACTAATGATGAGTGAAGTACTCGATTAGGCTGCTACGCCAAATAAAAAAATAAAAAATCCTCTTTGTGACAAAATTACTTTGTCCATACTGCAAAAAAGTAGTGCATGCACTACTTTTTTGCAGTTCGGAGGCATGGACAAAAACCCCACGGAAGCACTCTGTAGTGCTTCCGTGGGGTTCCGTGCCTCCGTTCCGCACCGGACCTTCCTGATTGAGGATCCATTCAAGTGAATTGTGCTGTTTGCGGGTCGCAATACGGGCATGGCAGGGCAACGGCTGTGTGTATGAGCCCTTAGAGGAACACACACACTTGAGAAAAGTCTAAAAATAGGAAGAGGCTGCAAACTTAATATCAGGGATCTGAAAATGAATGAAAGAATGAAAATCTGCAAACTAAGGGTACGGCCACATGGTAAGGTTTCTGCATCAAGTTTTGTAAAATCAGCAGTGAATCATAAAATGAGAGAAAGTACAGTATGCAGGACCGATACAACTTCTCCTCTTTTTAAAATTCACTCCTGGTTTTGGTTTCCAAAACTGCATGCAGAAACCTGACTGTGTGATCATACCCAAAGGTCTCATACACACGGAAGTGTGCTCTCCACATCATGGTGCGGAACAGAGCCACGGAACCCCACGGAAGCACAACAGTGTTGCGGTCCCTAATGCACGGAACGGCCGCACTACAGCCGTGTTCATAAGCCCTAAAACTGTGTGCAACTCTTTTTTAGGTGAGAAAATGATTTTCTGTGTAATATATATGGACAGGCTGAATCTGCCAGACCAAGAGCTGCTTCCCTTTATGATGTTACTATACAATCATAAGACATACACAAAGTGGTTACCTTGATACAAAAACCCTTCTAATATTATCAAATATTTGTATTATTTTCCTGTGATATTGATAAGTAAAGGATTTAACTCCTTAAATTCAATGGGGTAAAGCTCAAACCTCAGTATTTCCCAAATCCTTCTAATTGATGCACAAATAAAATAATAATAATAATAATAATATTTTTTATCTATTGTAAAGTCATTTTAACACTCATATGAGAAAGTACATGCAAAGCAAAGTTACAAATTGCTATGGCACCATGAGCCAACCTGCCACAAATATAAGAATAACGGGATAAAATGAAGTGTCAATACCTCAGTACAGTAAGTCTGGACCTGTGCCTAAAAGGATCACTAAAGTATTAATTCCTAATGAAATGAAATATATAAAATCACTGTGGAGATCTGTTATTTACAACTTTATTTTCCATCTGTACATTGAAGTATATTATATGCATGCTTTACCCAGGTAGATATTCCCAAGGCACAGGTGCTGGTGGGAGGCACAGAAATTGCTAGGCAACTAAGTAAAGTGAACAGAAAGAGAGCTATGCTTTTTAATGGTCCGTGATGTACATCGATGTCCATTTCAGGTTTAATTGCAGGATGTTTTCATGAAAAGCAAATATGTACTGATTATTAGTTTGGAACACAAAGACATGTGTTAACATATGACTGAAATTCTGAAAAAAGTCTAGCAACGAAATATTTAGATAGAGCATGAAAATATACACCAATGGCAGTACATATATAGAGATGCAAATATTATACAATTAATATATATGTTCACCTAAGACTAACATTTACTATATTGCTCGAGCCTACTAGACTTTCTCATAAAGTCAAACACTACAAAATAATTGAATACCGCACCGCGTGTTCAGATTTGGCAAGTGGCAACATCAGTTGGCTTAATTTGTTAATTAGACAGAATAATAAGCTTTGTACATTCTTAAAGTCGTTATCCAACCCCTATCCTGCCCCCCAAAATGCCCGGGTGCCGCATACAGGTTAGACTTATCCCACTGCCCACTTAACCATTGCATGGATAAAAACATCCTTTGATTTTATAGGGGGCAGCCAATAGCAAGTACAGATGGCCTTGCGGTTTGCCCGGCGGTGGCTTTGCGGCGAACTTTGCTCGTTTGCCGAACAGGCGAACATATGGCGATGTCCGCCGGCGCCATATTCTTTGCATTGTGCAGAACTTTGACCCATGACACATCCATCAGGTGGGACAGGACAGCCAATTGAGACATTTCAGCACATGGACATACTCCCTACCTTATAAATAAACCCGATCTGGCCGCCATTTTTACATTCAGTCTTTTGCCAGTGTAGGGAGAGGTTGCTGTGTGGAGCAGGGACAGACTGTTAGAGACACCAAATGCTAGCTATTAGGGCCATAAAAGTCCTTTTAAGGACTGGTATAGGTGTGCTATACTGAGGGGTATAATATACTTATAATGTGCTTTTTAACATAGAAAGTATATTATAGTGCATTTGTATTGTGCAGCAGTTGTGTGCGGTTCTGCTCAGATACTGCAGCTACACAGAGGGACAAACAACATTGGAACAACTAATTGCAACTGGTGTGATATACCAGTTGTCCCCCAAAAAACTGATTGAGGCAGGGGTGTGATATACCTATAATATACTTTCTATATAGTGCATTTGTATTGTGCAGCATTTGTGTGCAGTTCTCCTGAGATACCGTAGCTATACAGAGGGACAAACGCCATTGGAACAACTAATTGCAACTGGTGTGATATAACAGTTGACCCAAAAAATAATAAAAACGGATAAAGGGGTTCTATATACCTGCTTCCACACATACTGCTCTTCTATAGGGACTTTGTCACAGGGTCATTTTGAAAATGACAGGCAGATTTTTTTTAATTTTTTTTTTTAAATTTTATTTTTTTAAAAGATATTGTTTATTATATATATGTTATTTTAAATATATGTATAATGGTATACTTGGACACAGATTTTTAACCCATTGATTTACTTACTGTACCATACCATACAGCGCACGATGCTGCAGAACACAGTCTCTTAGACACCTGAGACAGTTTGCAGTAATCCTACCCGTGTAAAAATGTTTTAGACTTTTATATAGATACAATCTTTTGACCTTTTTTGCAGGTTTTTATACGCGTTTATATATGCGTAAACATATATGTGCTTTTACCTCACAGCTCGAGACATATATACACACCCCTACATCCAAAAAACTTGCTCCTCACACCAACACAAAGCCCAAATACCAACCAGTAACAATCAACCACTATTGGCGCTCAAAAGGGTATATTCCAAATAGGCGAGATCTGAAGGGTATCTCTACCCACCAGTCCCCTTACTTGGCTCACTACTGTATTCTCTACAGGCAGACATCTTGTCGACCTGACTATACCCGGAGCAGCCTTTAGTTTTCAACACCCAACCTTCTCTCCATTTCCACTCCTATAAACCCGAGGCGCCTCAAGTCTTTCAGATCTAGTGGAACCCCTTTCCAACAGATCGGTCTGACCCTCACACTTTCTTTCTCTCTCTCTTATAGGCAGAGGAAGAGGCAGGCCATTCCGCAGGGTGGTAGGGGTCGGGCAGGTGCACCAGGCCGGAGCCTAAGTCGGAAGTTGGAGAAGGTGCGTGTGATTACGATAAAGGACGCACCAGAGTTGGTTGAGTGGCTCACTTTAGCCTTCCACTGCTGCACCCTCCTCCTTCTCCGCTGTGTGCACCCCCAAAGACACCACCACCACCATAGCCCCTCCACTCAAGTCAGAGGAATTATTTTCCCATCAATTCCAAGACCTTACCGATGTGCAGCCATTCTTGGCATCGGATAAGGAAGAGGAGGTAGCAATGGCCGCCACCCAGCGGTCTGATGACAGTATCCAGATTAGCCCAAGAAGGGTGGTCCCCGCTGTTGCTGCCTACTCCAAGATCTCTAATGTCAGTAGTGGTGAAGGTGACGATGATGACGTGTCGATGGATGTTACGTGGGGGCCCACAAGAGAAGAAGAGGAGGGGAGTTCAGAGGGAGAAACGGAGGAGCAGATAGGGAGGAGAAAGAGGAGAAGCAGGTAGAATTCGCAGTGCACAGGAGGCAAAAAGAAGAATGCAAATGTATCTAGAGCGAGCTATCCACCATGCACGGTCACATCTTGCGCTCCCAGGACACCGGCACATGGCTCCGCAGTGTAAGCTTTTTTTAATTTGTCAGCTACTGATAATAGTGTTGCCATCTGCAGCCTGTGCTGTGAACGCATAAGTCGCGTTAAGATCAACACTCACCTAGGGACGACCGCCTTAAGAAGGCACCTTGCCTCCAATCACCGAGCCCAGTGGGAGCAACGCCGTCAGAACCCACAAAGCCACACTCCTGGTGCTCCATGTCCTTGCCCAACGGCTAAACGCTGGTTTGTCAGAACTGCTAGCCTGCCAACTACTGCCATATAAACTGGTGGACTCGGATGCATTTCAAAAATTTGTGGCCACTGGCACACCGCAATGGGAGGTCCCCGGAAGGAAATATTTCTCCCAGAAGGGCATCCCAGAGCTATATGGTGACATTCAGCGGGAAGTGAATGTATCTCTGGCACACAGACACGTGGTCTAGCAAACACGGGCAGGGAAGGTACATAACTTTTACTGCCCACTGGGCGAACCTTCTGACAGCCGTCAAGCATGTAACCCATGGCACCCGTGTGGATTTGGTGTTACCGCCATGGAAAGCATGCAGGCCTGCCTCTTCTTCTCCTCCTCCTACTCCATCCTCTGTTTCCTCCTCGGCTGACTCCTCCCTTTCCACTGCTACCGCCTCTTCCACTGCTCCCCCTCAAGCTCCCCAGAACCTAGTCGACATGCCAGGTGAGACATTGCCATGCTGTGCTGCGGCTGTTGTACCTTGGAGCCAAGAGCCACACCGTCCTGCACTGCTTTCAGCTCTGCGGACACAGGCTGATCAGTGGAAAACCCTGCTTAATTTGACAGTTGGTAAAGTGGTGTGCGACAACGGTGCCAATCTGCTGAGCGCACAGAATGAGGGCAAAATGACACATGTAACGTGCATGGCACACATCCTGAACTTAGTCGTGCAGCGATTTGTTGCCAAATACCCCGGGGTCCAGAATGTCTTGCAGCAGGTCAGGAAAATCTCTGGCCATTTTAGAAGATCTTACACGGCCATGGCTTGCCTTGCTGATGCTAAGCGGTGACGCCACTTCCCCGTGAGACGTCTGATTTGTGACTGCTCGGTGCGCTGGAACTCCACCTTGTATATGCTTGATAGACTTCTCCAGCAGAAATGACTACCTGTATGAACTCTGCAGCAGGAAAGGTTTTGGGGAGCTTGTTTTTCCTCTTTTTTTACGCACCAGTGGCTGCTCATGTGCCACACATGCAGACTTCTGCGGTCATTTGATGAGATCACCAAACTGGCCAGTCGCATTCCAGGGCGGCATCAGTGACATCGTACTTTATGCCTTATTTTTGGAGCTTGCATTGCGTTGTGTCATTGATCAAGCTGTCGAGGAGCAGGAGAAGATGAGGAAGTCGCAATGCTGAATGAATTTCCAGGGGGGCTACTCCATCTGAGGCAAGTCAGCAGGAGTCTGAAGAGGAGTCAGAGGAGGATGGTGCCTGGTGGGAGGAGGAGGAGCAAAAAGAGCAGGCTTTAAACTTTTCAGGAATCCGTGGTGTTGTCCGTGGATGAGGGGAGGAGACCGAGGACGATATTTTCCTGGGTGATGAGCAGGAGCCAGGCCGCTCCACCACTTCCAATTTAGTGGAAATGGGGGCCTTAATGCTCCAGTGTTTGAAGAGGGACCCCCGTATAAAAAGCATAAAGGGCAAGGTCCAGTACTTAGTGATAACGTACTTAGACCCCCGGTACAAATACAAAATGGTGGACATGTTACCAGCATCACAAAGGGCTGTCAAAATGCAGCATTTCCAGGCCTTTCTGCACGAGATGCTGC
Source organism: Bufo gargarizans (assembly GCF_014858855.1). Taxonomy (NCBI): domain Eukaryota; kingdom Metazoa; phylum Chordata; class Amphibia; order Anura; family Bufonidae; genus Bufo; species Bufo gargarizans. The sequence continues at coordinate 176,953,970 of NC_058086.1, forward strand.
ATTCTGCTGTAGCGGGCGCTGGCAGAGGAATTTCCACCCACAGAGAAACAGTTGCGAGTACCAATCCTACAGCACATGCAAGAAGAAGGTGGTTTTAAGATGTGTTGGTCACTTCGGATATGAGATCATTCTTGCAGCCAACCCATCAACAGCCGCCCTCCGGACCCAGCCTCAGGGAACGCCTAGACCGACAGGGGTCCAACTACATTGGGTTACCGGCCGATGTGGATGCTCTGAGAAACAAGGAACCCCTGGACTACTGCATGTGCAGGCTTGACCCGTGGCAAGAGCTGGCACAATTTGACATGGAACTCTTGATTTGCCCCTTTTCGAGTTTCCTGTCTGAAAGGTCGTTCAGCACAGCAGGGGGGATTGTGACCGATAAGCGCACTCGCCTAGTTCACGATAGTGTGGACTACCTCACATTTCTACAAATGAATGAGGCATGGATCTTGGAGGAATTCAACACCTGTGACAACCACGTTTAATTGTATTTCCACATGACAGCCCACAAATATTCGCCACCACCCAGAACAAATAATGGTCCTTGTCTTATGTGAATACAGCGGCATAAAAGGCCTTTTCTGTCTGGTGAATGCCTAATGTTTGGGACCTCAGAGGAATTCAAGACCTGTGACGACCACGTTTTATCAAATTACAACTATTATCATTTGTTTTTATTTCAAGAGGGAGGATTTCGCCATGTTTTTAATCCAATTTTATATTTTTTCTTCTTTTAAACATAAGTTTGATATTTAATGACAGTCAAATATACCTCCAGCCACATACAGTGGATATAAAAAGTCTACACATCCCTTTTAAAAGGTCAGGTTTCTGTACTGTAAAAAAAAAGAGACAAAGATAAATCATTTCAGAACTTTTTGCACCTTTAATGTGACCTATAAACTCTACCACTCAATTGAAAATCAAACCATTTTTAGGTGGAGGGAAGAAAACAAAAAAAATTATAATATTAAAAATGTGGTTGCATAAGTGTGCACACCCTCTTATAACTGGGGATGTAGCTGTGTTCAGAATTAAGCAATCCCATACAAAATCATGTTTAATAGGAGTCAGCAGGTTGGTCTTTCCTGAAATGTTCTCAGTCGCTTTCCACAGCAAAAGCCATGGTCCATAGAGAGCTTCCAAAGCATCAGAGGGTTCTCATTGTTAAAAGGTATCAGTCAGAAGAGTACAAAAGAATTTCCAAGGCATTAGATATACCATGGAACACAGTGAAGACAGTCATCATCAAGTGGAGAAAATATGGCACAACAGTGACATTACCAAGAACTGGACGTCCCTCAAAAATTTATGAAAAGACGAGAAGAAAACTGGTCTGGGAGGCTACCAAGAGTCCTACAGCAACATTAAAGGAGCTGCAGGAATATCTGGCAAGTACTGGCTGTGTGGTACATGTGGCAACAATCTCCCGTATTCTTCATATGTCTGGGCTATGGGGTAGAGTGGCAAGACGAAAGCCTTTTCTTATGAAGAAAAACATCCAAGCCAGGCTACATTTTGCAAAAACACATCTGAAGTCTCCCAAAAGCATGTGGGAAAAGGTGTTTTGGTCTGATGAAACCAAGGTTGAACTTTTTGGCCATAATTCTAAAAGATATGTTTGGCGCAAAAACAACACTGCCCATCACCAAATAAACACCATACCTACAGTGAAGCATGGTGGTGGCAGCATCATGCTTTGGGGCTGTTTTTCTTCAGCTGGAACTGGGGCCTTAGTTAAGCTAGAGGGAATTATGAACAGTTCCAAATACCAGTCAATATTGGCCCAAAACCTTCAGGCTTCTGCTAGAAAGCTGAACATGAAGAGGAACTTCATCTTTCAGCATGACAACGACCCAAAGCATACATCCAAATCAACAAAGGAATGGCTTTACCAGAAGAAGATTAAAGTTTTGGAATGGCCCAGACAGAGCCCAGACAGAGCCCAGACCTGAATCTGTGGGGTGATCTGAAGAGGGCTGTGCACAGTAGATGCCCTCGCAATCTGACAGATTTGGAGTGTTTTTAAAAAGAAGAGTGGGCAAATCTTTCCAAGTCAAAATGTGCCATGCTGATAGACTCGTACCCAAAAAGACTGAGTGCTGTAATAAAATCAAAAGGTGCTTTAACAAAGTATTAGTTTAAGGGTGTGCACACTTATGAAACCATATTATTTTATTTTTATATTTTTTCTTCCCTCTACCTAAAAGATTTCAGTTTGTTTTTCAATTGAGTTGTACAGTTTATAGGTCACATTAAAGCTGGAAAGAATTCTGAAATTATTTATCTTTGTCTAATTTTTTTACAGCACAGAAACCTGACATTTTAACAGGGGTGTAGACTTTTTGTATCCACTGTAATTACTTGTTCTTTTGTGTCCGGTGAATGCCTAATGTTTGGGACCTGTACTACACTGGCCTGCAGTAAAATTGATATTGAATGGCCATCTTATATACCTCCAGCCACATAATCACTTGATCATTTATGTACGGTGAATGCATAATTTTTGGGGCCTGTAATCTAACAGTAAAATTGTTATATGGTGAACTCCAGCCAAATTATCAAGTCTGGTCCTTTTTTAAAGCTAATATATTTGAATTGTACCGTATAATGTTTCAATTATGTTGTGCACTTTTCAAATTTTTGGGTAAATTTAGGATTTTTTTTATAAATAACTCAAATTTACCACTGTCATGAAGTACAATGTGTCACGAGAAAACAATCTCAGAATGGCACGGATAAGTAAAAGTGTTCTAAAGTTATTACCACATAAAGTGACACATGTCAGATTTGCAAAAATCGGCCTGGGATTTAAAAAGTGGAAAGTGGCTCGGCACTGAAAGGGTTGAATGTGTTTTTTTTTGGGGGGGAGTTTTTTTTAAAGGAAGGAGAGCGAGTTAAAAATAAAAATAAGCATAACTCACCTCACTGTTCCTTTTAACTGCCGTTCCGACACTGCTCTGTTAGACATTGTTCTCCACTTCTTGCTCCTACAAGATGTGGAGTGGAGCAGCGGCTTTAACAGCATCGAACATCAGCAGTGGAGCATGAGTGAGGTGAGTTATGCTTCTTTTTTATTTTTATCTCATTAAAATAAAATTCTTCCCATTGTCAAAAACCATTATAGCTTTATAAGTAACCTAAGTATAGGCTACTTTATGGATCTGTAGGCTTTTCACTCAGCATTCTCTTTGCTTACTAGGACAAAAATAGGAATTTATATTGATGACCTAATCTCAGGATATGCCATTAATATCTAATCTGCAAGGTTCAATATCCCCCAACCTCAACAATCAGCTGTTCCCTGAACCCTCTGGCAATCGTCCAGCACTGGAGGCTATAGATAACTGTTGCTCATGGGGGTGTAGAGTGTCAGATCCTCACCAATCAGATATTAATGACCTATCATGAAGATAGGTCAATTATATCAGGAGCCTAGAAAACACTCAAAGGGAACCTGTCACCTGGATTTTGTGTATAGAGCTGAGGACATGGGTTGCTAGATGGCGGCTAGCATGTCCGCAATACCCAGTCTCCATAGCTCTGTGTGCTTTTATTGTGTAAAAAAAAAATGATTTGATACATTTACAAATTAACCTGAGATAAGTCTTGTCCATGAGATAAGTCTAGCGTGAAGGAGCCCAGCACCGCCCCGCATCCTCAGAAACTCCTTTTTGCTCCCCGATGTCAGAAAGCTAGAGCACCGTAATCTCGCGATGCGCAAGCTAGCGCATGCGCAGTGTCCTCATAGTGTTCCTTCACTGTGCTGGCATCAGCCTCAGGGAAGGAACTGCGCATGCACTAGCTCACGCATCGCGAGATTGAGGCGCTCTAGCTTTCTGACGTCGGGGAGCAAGGAGGAGATTCTGAGGATGCTGGAAGGTGCTGGGCTTCTTCACGCTGGACTCATCTCAGGGACAGGACTCATCTCAGATTAATTTGCATATGTATCAAATTGTTTTTTTTACACAATAAAAGCACACAGAGCTATGGGGACTGGATATTGCAGATGTGCTAGCGGCCATCTAGCAACCCATGTCCTCAGCTCTATACACAAAATCCTGGTAAAAGGTTCCCTTTAAGTCACAACTCTTCAACCAAGGAATGAATTTCTACTATATAATAAACATTTTAAGTTAGGGAAATATTCAGCAACTCTTTGGGGGAGATTTATCAAAAGTGGTGTAAAGGAAAACTAACTTAACATCCACTCATAGTCCACCTTTCATTTTTCAGAGCTCCTTTGGAAAATGAAAAATTATATCTGATTGGTTGCTATGAGCAACTAATCCAGTTTCCTTTACAACATTTTTTTTTAAACCTCTTCCCCAGTGTTTTAGCAGAATGTCATCAACCACTTTAATTAACAAAGTTTTAGGTTCAGCAAAAGTCTCCCCTCATACATTCCTACTTTTTTGGCAAGGCCACAAATTGTATTGTTCAATCTCTTGTATAATATTTATTGCAACAGAGTGGGCATAGATCCACTATGCCAACTAACTGGTTGGCTTTGGGCTAAACCTCAGGGCGTTGCCCTGGCAGTATCCTGATTTTACCCTTTAATCCCCATACAGGGATCTGGTTTCACTGTAGGGGGGCTACCACTACCTCTTGGAGTAGTCCTAGGGAATTTGGGTGTTAGAGGCTCCAGAATGAAGCATCAAAGGATCAGGCAACATTTGTAGTCAGAAAACAGGCCAAGGTCAGGGCAGGTGGCAGAGTGTCTTAGTCGATAAACAAGCAGGAATTGTGTACAGAGACAGACAGACTAGCGCACCTTCACTGGTAACTAGAACTAAAAGCTTTGTAGCTCAGTGTTATAGCAGAAGCTGATTGGTAATTAGAAGCAGCTATTCAGCTGCACACCGCAAGAGGAGGAAGGGAGTTGTAGTGAAGGCAAAAAGGGAATAGTAGTTGTTCAATAAAAAACTTTTCCAATAGAAGTAGTGGGGCGGTGATAGACACGGACCACCGATTTATTAAAGCTTTTTGTTATTTATTCAAGGATATGTGTGCAGACAACTTGTAGCTATTTAGCTGCTGATTCAAAAGTGACTTGCCTCCTGCTCTACATCTGGAGGATAAAACACAGACTTAGCTGAAAAGGCACAGACGGCTTTAGTCTGATTAAAATACTGATGGATGAATGAACGGGAATTCATGGAAGAAATGTTTCCTGATTTTCTATAATAAATTATAATGAACACATTTAATTCAACTATATTTTCCTTTATTTTTTTTTTTTATATATTTCCCAACTGGCAAGGTTTTACATGTCCAATTTATTCCTTCCAGCCAACAGTATCCCATTAAATGAGTACAAGCTTGTCCTCTAGTTCCAGCAGTGCCTCTTCACTGGAATGATTTGGCAGATGCAAGAAGACAAATTAAAATGTGACTGGCATCTGGTGCTGCTGCTCTTGTGATTTCATGCTGTGTCAAAGATGCTTTCAAGTCCAAGGTCGGTCCAACAACCATGAAAATAGGGGTCTTTGTTTTACACACAAGACTCTACATTTTGGAATACTACAGTCTTAGATGACTGATTTTTTTTTTTTATTTAGTCAGCATTTACTTCCCTTCTGCATCACTTTTGCCCAGTATAACAAACCATTTAACAAACAAAGAAGAACTGACAAATTACAGAATGATTAGAATTAACTCTAATATACAATTAATTATGCATACCGATAGAACCAAAAACCCCCACAGTCACTAATCAATAACGAAGATCTTTATTAGTGCACATTAATAATGTTACTATATTAAAGTCCATCACAACAGCGGCATACATATACAGAAAAAAGGAAGTTACCAATGTAACATGCCGCTGTTGTGATTGATTTTAATATATTAACATTATTGATGTGTACTAATAAAGATCTTTGTTATTGATTAGTGACTGTGGTGGTTTTTGGTTCTATTGGCGTGTATACTTCATATGAAACTCTGCACGACCTAAATAGCAGTAGCTAGCTAGTGTGTTTTGGGGGGTATATGATTTTAAATAGCATAATATTGAAAACTCAAATTTTATATATTTATATATACTATTACATTTATATTAATCTTTTAAAGAGGACCTTTCACTTGTATAAGTTATGTGAACGGAGTATGCTGCTATATAGAGCGGCGCCCGGGGATCTCACTGCACTTACTATTATCCCCGGGCGCCGCTCCGTTCTCCCGTTATAGGCTCCGGTACCTTTGCTTCTTAAGTTATAGTAGGCGGGTCTTCCCTTGTCCTGTGGGCGTCTCCTTCTCCCAGGCTGCAGCGCTGGCCAATCGCAGCGCACAGCTCACAGCCTGGGAGGTTTTTTTCTCCCAGGCTGTGAGCTGTGCACTGCGATTGGCCAGCGCTGCAGCCTAGGAGAAGGAGACGCCCACAGGACAAGGGAAGACCCGCCTACTATAACTTAAGAAGCAAAGGTACCGGAGCCTATAACGGGAGAACGGAGCGGCGCCCGGGGATAATAGTAAGTGCAGTGAGATCCCCGGGCGCCGCTCTATATAGCAGCATACTCCGTTCACATAGCTTATACAAGTAAAAGGTCCTCTTTAAAGTCATGTTACAATACAATCTACCTAAATTGTCAACATCATTGGGAGTAATATCAGAATACATATACTAATTACATATTACCCCCATATACTGATTACATATTACCATCATATACTGATTACATATTACCATCATATAGTAATCACATATTACGAGCACCACAAACTGAATAAATATTACTGCCATATACTGATTACATATTATCAACATATATTGATTACATATTGCCGCCATATAGTGATTACATATTACTGCCATATAGCAATTACATATTACCATCACATACTAATTACATATTACTGATTCTGATATTTAGGGTACTTTCACACTAGTGTTTTTCTTTTCCGGCATAGAGTTCCGTCACAGGGGCTCTGTACCGGAAAATAACTGATCAGGCATATCCCCATGCATTCTGAATGGAGAGTAATCCGTTCAGGATGCATCAGGATGTCTTCAGTTCAGTCATTTTGACTGATCAGGCAAAAGAGAAAACCGTAGCATGCTACGGTTTTATTTTTGGTGAAAAAAAAATGAAGACTTGCCTAAATGCCGGATCCGGCATTTTTTCCCATAGGAATGTATTAGTGCCGGATCCGGCATTCAAAATACCGGAATGCCGGAACCGTCCTTCCGGTCTGCGCATACGCAGACCGAAAAGAAGGTAAAAAAAGTAAATGTCGGATCCATTTTGCCGGATGACATCGAAAAGACGGATCAGGCATTTCAATGCATTTTTTTGACTGATCAACCATTTTTAAGACTGATCAGGATCCTGATCAGTCTTACTAATGCCATCAGTTGGCATACTTTTTGCCAGATCCGGCAGGCAGTTCCGGCGACGGAACTGATTGCCATATCACTCTGTCGCAAGTGTGAAAGTAGCCTTACCTGGAACTGTCTTTAAACAAGTTAATGTTATGTTACAGTTTTGTTGTTAAAGAATAGGATATCATTTATTTTAAGAGAACACACGACCCAGTTGCTATAGTCAAAGACAAATTAATTTGTGGTAACAATATTGAAAAAACAACTTCGCTGAAGAAATTCACTGCAATTAAAACTTAGCATTTCATGGTATATTGTTAAAACAAATGTCCCAAAATATTAATATACAAACAATGGCAAAGTACGCACCAATATATGCATAAACAGATGCGACCTGTAACTGCCCACAAAACAATGCAGAACACAGTAACAAATGACAGGAGGGAGGATAGACACTAGAGAGGCAGGGATACTGAGACTTTGTCCCCATGTGTCCCTGGAAAACTCTCTCTATTAATACTCCCTCGCTAATTTACCTTTAATGTCCCTCCACTAGGCAACAGTGACTGCCCAGTTTCGTCAAGTAATAAGGAAACATAAAGGGGAAATAGAAAAAATGATGATCAAAGTGACTCAATAGTCCCAAGTACAAATCAGCATAATTGTCCCTTATCCCAACGCGTTTCATCAGGGGACCAATCTACAGGGTAATCAAATCTTGCTGTAAATGCTTCTTTAAAGCTGTTAGGAATTAGTCATATCCAAAATACACATCAAAAATACACATAGGCTACTTAGCTCTCCAGTGGTGACCTATAGTGGTACAGCTGTAGTCATAATGGCGTTCCTGCATGCAGCAGCACCTGTGAGTGGCGTCCTGCAGTGGAAGCAACATTGGGAGTGTCTGGAAGGCTCAATTTAAACCCCCGCTAGGGCGCGTTTAAAATCTGCCTCTTAACATCACGTGACTCGCCACAGAGCCGATCTTGTAACAAGTCAGATGACTAAAAAGCGTCACATGATCGGATGAAAGACAAAAGAAATCCTGCTTTTAGCGCTCCAAACCCAGATCAAAGCAACTTGAGTTTCAAAACGTCTTTTTATTCAGAAAGATAGGTTTTCAATAAAAAACAACACTTTTCGGAGAATTAAGATCCCCTTTCTCAGGTTAAACAAATGGATCACATCTATTTGTTTAACCTGAGGAAGGGGATCTTAATTCCCTGAAACGCATTGTTTTTATTGAAAACCTATCTTATTGAATAAAAAGACATTTTGAAACTCAAGTTGCCTTGATCGGGGTTTGGAGCACCAAAAGCAGAATTTCTTCTTTCTTTTATGCAACAGCCTGTAAAGAGGGACTGGACAACCTTTTACATTGGATCCTCTTCCTGCGGCTGCACACCCGAAGGCACATATTTTCTTTGTTTGATATGACTACAGTAGAGTTATGCCTATCATAGCACAACTCTAAAAGGTGAGCCTCTAATTACTAAGCACTTTTTGTCCTATTGAAGAGCTAGGACGTACTACCCTATTGTGCGCTATTTTCTTGAGCCTTAGTCACGTTTACTCCGTACTTGATCAGATGAGGCCGGTCTGAGGGCTTCACCTTCAATTGCAGCAACGCCTCCTCTGTGATGCCTTAGGTGTTTGGAGGCTGGGCTGGACGGTGGGAGGGGACTGAACCAAAGGTCCTCTTCCATCGAGTACTTGTCTAGTTTAATTGATATGCGTGGCGCTGGAACAGTATAGCCATGCGCACTAGCAACTAAGGATTTAGCCAACAGGTCCTATTTTAGAGGTATTCCATATTAAAAGAAATCAACTTATTTGTGGCAAAGGTTAGTAGAGAAGGGGCATAAATGTGGATATCTGCTGGTAGAAAATCCACCAGCAACTACTCAGTATAGATAGATTGTTTGTCCTTGACAAAAAATAGAGAAAGGTTGGTGAGGGGAGGGTCATACATTGTGTTATGCAGGGAGACAAAATCGGTGGAAATAAAGTCAAGTATATAAAATATACAGGTGAAACTCGAAAAATTTGAAAATCGTGCAAAGTTAATTTTTTTCAGTAATGCAACTTAAAAGGTGAAACTAATATATGAGACTCATTACATGCAAAGCGAGATATTTCAAGCCTTTATTTGTTATAATTTGGATGATTATGGCTTACAGCTTATGAAAGCCCAAAGTCACAAATTTGAGGTACCCTTTGCTCAGGGGGTATGGATTAATTACCTGACTAGAGTGTGACACTTTGAGCCTAGAATATTGGTGAAAGTTCGTCCCTGACAAATAACTGCGCATGCTACACAATGACTGCAGTGAAAACACCCCTTTATCGGTTGAAGCCAAGTAAGTGGCCTAGGGGTTGCCTCACTGAAGTGGCTAGCCGGTTCTGTAGGTTACGTCCCCTCCGGTAGGTAACTCAAGGTGTTTCTGAGATCACTTGTGTAATGTCAGGATCCATTCGTAGGACGCCCCAAAATTTACTCAGGGCAGACCTGACCTCATAAGCTGCTGAATCAAAGGTCCTTCTCAATTCTATCTGTTTTTGGATGCAGCAATTCCGTCCTGTTACTTGCTAATGCTCTCCTATAGGCTGTCCTACGTATATTGTCAGGGTAGCTTTTATCAAGAAATCTGTTTCGCAAGTCATCTGCTTGTTCTTTGAAATCCCTTAATGAGGAACAATTCCTTCGTATCCTGAGACACTGTCTCACCGGGATACCTTTTTTGAGAGGCACAGGATGATGGCTCTTCCAATTTAAAAATGAATTGGTGGCCGTTGGTTTGCGAAAAGTTTTGGCCTTAATTTCCCCCTTGGAAACTCGGCTGATCTCTATATCCAAAAATGGAAAGACATTGACCTAAAAATCAAATGTGAACCTCATGCCAATGTCATTTATTTTGAGTTCATGAGCAAAGTCAATGAAATCCTGTTTACTACCCTTCCAAACAAGGAAAATATCATCAATAAACCTGTTCCATGTCGCTACTTCCGTAGTGAACCTGCTTTGTACATCTCCAAAGACAATGTTCCTCTCCCACCAGCCCATGAACAAATTAGCGTACAATGGGGCACAAGAACTTCCCATCACCATGCCCCTGAGCTGGTGGAGGAAAGAACCACTAAAAAGAATATAATTTATTTTACAAGGATACTAGATGTCACTATTTCGGTCCGATAATAATACAATTGGATCCAGAACATACTTTAAACAAGTTGACACAAATAGTTATTTACACTTACAAAGCATCCATTAACACAAATGTCTGAAGAAGAAAATATAATAACTGATAAATGTGGAAAAATGCAAATATAAAAAAACAAATATAAAAATAAATAACATTAAAAATATAAATAATACCTAATAAATAGAAAACATAGTAAAAAATTAAATGTAAATAATAACATATATATATATATATATAAATGTTGAACAATTAAATAAGCAAAAATAATAAAAATAAATATAACATACAAAAAGGTCCATATATGTTAAAAAATCTAATCTGAAATCTAAAAGTTAAATCTCTTCAGGACATATGACGCACTGGTTGTTTTATAGTGCGGCGGCTGCGGGCGGTGATGCCATCGGGTCCTCGTGGGGCTGTAGGGGGGACCCGATGGCATGGAAGGCAGCGCAATGCTTTCCAGAAGCATCGGTGCTGCCTTCCTGTCACGAGCCTGTGAGATCCAGCCCCCTTGATCTCACAGGCCGTAAAACTGTATGAGTAATACTCACTGTATTACTCATACAGCCAATGCATTCTAATGCATTCTAATACAGAAGTATTGGAATGCATTGTAAAGTATTAGATCCCCAAAATTTGAAGTCCCAAAGTGGGACAAAAAAAAAGTGAAAATAAAAAATAAAATTTCCCCCCCAAAAATTAAAAGTTTCAAGTAAAAATAAACAAAAACATAATTTTCTCCAAATAAAGTAAAAAAAATATAGGGGGAAAAAAAAGACATATTAGGTATCGCCACGTCCATATCTAGCGGCTCTATAAACATATCACATGACCTAACCCCTCAGATGAACACCGTAAAAATAAAAAATAAAAACTGTGCTAAATAAACCATTTTTTTGTCACCTTACATCACAAAAAGCACACGATCAAAAAGGCGTATGCCAACCAAAATAGTACCAATCTAATCGTCACCTCATCTCGCAAAAAATTTTTTCCTACCTGAGATCACCCAAAAAATAAAAAAAACTATAGCTCAGACTATGGAGACACTAAAACATATTTTGTTTGTTTTAAAAAAAGCTGTTATTGTGTAAAACTTACATAAATAAAAAAAGTTTACATATTAGGTATTGCCGCGTCCGTATCGATCGGCTCTATAAAAATATCACATGACCTAACCCCTCAGACGAACACCGTAAAAAAGTAAAAAAATTAAAACTGTGCTAAATAAACCATTTTTTTGTCACCTTACATCACAAAAAGTGTAATAGCAAGCAATCAAAAAGTCATATGCACCCCCAAAATAGTGCCAATCAAACCATCATCTCATCCCGCAAAAAAATGAAACCCTACCTTAGATAATTGCCCAAAAAATGAAAAAACTATGTCTCTCAGAATATGGAGACACTAAAGCATGATTTTTTTTTGTTTCAAAAATGATATTATTGTGTAAAACTTACATTAAAAAAAAAACTATACATATTAGGTATTTCAGCGTCCATAATAACTTGCTATATAAAAATATCACATGCCCTAACCCCTCAGGTGAATACCGTAAACAAATAAAAAAAAAAGGTGTAAAAAAAGCCACAAAAAGTGTAATAGCAAGCGATCAAAAAGTCACACGCACCCCAAAATAGTACTCATCAAACCGGCATCTCATCCCGCAAAAATCATACCCTACCCAAGATAATCACCCAAAAACTGAAAAAATTGTGGCTCTCAGACTATGGAAACACTAAAACATGATTTTTTTTAGTTTAAAAAAAGAAATCATTGTGTAAAACTTACATCCGCCTTCCTCTGGATCAACTTGCAGGATGACAGGCCGAACTGGATGGACAAATGTCTTTTTTTGGCCTTATGTACTATGTTATGTACTATGTTATAAATTAAAAAAAAGTATACATATTAGGTATTGCTGCGTCTGTGACAACCTGGTCTATAAAAATACCACATGATCTAACCTGTCAGTTGAATGTTGTGAATAACCAAAAAAAAATAAAAATTGTGCCAAAACAGCAATTTCTTGTTACCTTGCCTCACAAAAAGTGTAATATAGAGCAACCAAAAATCATATGTACCCTAAACTAGTACCAACAAAACTTCCACCCTATCCTGTAGTTTCTAAAATGGGGTCACTTTTTGGGAGTTTCTACTCTAGGGGTGCATCAGGTTGGCTTCAAATGGGACATGGTGTAAAAAAAAAACTTCATCAAAATCTGCCTTCCAAAAAACGTATGGCATTCCTTTCCTTCTGCGCCCTGCCGTGTGCTTGTACAGCAGTTTACAACCACATATGGGGTGTTTCTGTAAACTACAGAATCAGGGCCAAAAAAATTGAGTTTTCTTTGGCTGTTAACCCTTGCTTTGTAACTGAATAAAAAAAATAAAAATGGAAAATCTGCCTAAAAAGTGAAATTTTGAAATTGTATCTCTATTTTCCATTAAATCTTGTGGAACACCTAAAGGGTTAACAAAGTTTGTAAAATCAAATCAAGTTTTGAATACCTTGAGGGGTGTAGTTTCTTAGATGGGGTCACTTTTATGGAGTTTCTACTCTAGGGGTGCATCAGGGGGGCTTCAAATGGGACATGGTGTAAAAAAAAAATGTCCAGCAAAATTTGCCTTCCAAAAACCGTATGGCATTCCTTTCCTTCTGTGCCCTACCGTGTGCCCGTACAGCATTTAACGACGACCTATGAGGTGTTTCTGTAAACTACAGAATCCGGGCAAAAAATATTGACTTTGGTTTGGCTCTTAACCCAGAATATGGGGCGTTGAATGGGAGGCATTTAGGCGTGGTTTGGGGAGTGCGATGGGCGTTGCTTTGGGCTGGACTGGGAGGGTTTGTGTGCAGAGTAGGCGTGGTTATGGCCGGGGAAACAGGCGTGCCGACCTGTCGCTTTTAGTTTGACGAACCATCTAGAGGCTATACTACTCAAGTCATCTTGCCTGAGCTGTTCTTAACATCATTTTATAGATATGCTGCACAGCAGCCCCATGGGTCATAGTTTCAATGGACAGTATCAGACTCCATGGGAGAGTTTTCTAGGCATGCTCTGTGATCTGTGCAGAGGTCAGGAGGGAGCTGATAATCACCTACTGGGAATGTTGGATTGGGTGTTATCCATGTATAGAGGTAATATCTGTCATTGTAATCCTACCTGTGATTATAATAATGAAAAGTGATCTGTACAGACAAAGAAGTTACTGCGATTATTAGGCTTGGCGACCAGTCCAAAAACTGCAGGATCTTAGGATTTTTGTAACATGGTTATTGAAATTAAAAATAACATGGGCATAAATTCTATAAAAATATGTTTAAGTGAAAAACGTAATTTAAACAGAAGGTCATTTCCTAATAATGCGTTCCTTTTAATGGTTCCTGTCTATCTTCTCATTGAATTCTTGATTGAGAAAGAAGTAGCAATAAAATGGTTATAATTTATTAACAGTTCCAGGTCGGTGTGTATCGACTGACAACCAAGAAAGTCAATAAATGCTATAATTTTAATGAATTAGCACACACTATTGGATACTATGTCATAGTTAGAGGTTTCCATCAATTACTGTCTTTATGTCAGCAGAGTAAAAGATGTTTGATTAACTAAATTTCTCAGGATTTTACCATGAACTGCTTGGAAATACCTGTGCTTAGAGTCAGGGCGGCACCATTGTTAGCAAAGTTACTTGGCAGTACTGGGAATATGATTTTAGGTCTGATCAGTTCATCATCTGTGTGGAGTTTGCATACTCTCCAAATATCTATGTGAACTTCGCAGTAGGCAATTTGGATCCCAAAATATTCTCGAAGACTGTCCCTGAAACTTTATTTAGGATAAATCTGCTTGTAGGCGGCATCGGCCATTTGTAATGTCATATATTTCTGCTGAAAGAGGACATGTCACCTCTTCTAATAAGTCTGTAATAGTAAGTAGTGATGAGCGGCAGGAGCAATATTCAAATTCGTGATATTTCGCAAATATTTGGGCGAATATTCGGCATATATTTGCAAATTTAAGAATTAGTTATCTCCATTCATAATTTTCTTTATTGCGGAAATCGGCAATTGAAAAATTTGCGATAAAAATGTACATTACGAAAATTTGCAATCAACACTACTCCTAAAGTCAAAGATATTGCAGCCTTCTCATTGGCCCACAAGCAAGAAGCAGGGAGGGATCATGGGTACTGATTAAAGAAAATAACCATTGTTATAAGGGAAAATAAAATCTACAGAACACTCAACCCAAACTTCTGTGAAGAAGTCCGGGTTCGGGTCTGGGTACCAAACATGAAAATCGCGCATGTTCCCGCAACGCACCTGCATCTTTTCCTGTAAAGCACCCGCAAAGCCCGTGTGAACCCAGCCTAATAGTAAGCATTTGTATTCCAAATTCTGGAGCATTTATTATTATGTATCTATGTTGTGCCATTGCTTTATTATTCCTGCTAGAACATTATGAATAAAGGTACAACTGGATTTTACCAACTGGAGGTGTGTCCCTGCATAGTTTGACACTGTCAAATCAGTGTCACCAGTGTGAGACTGCATGGACCCCCTCCTCCCAACTGGTAGCAGCCAGTTGTACAGTTTCTCTCTTAAATAAGCAGTTCTAGAAAATGCGCCTACAACTTCTGGAAGCTGCATTGCATGTAAACACCATTGACGGTTTCACATGTGACCTCCACTATTAAATGGCAAAAACTTCAAAAGTTCTAAAGCATGTACAGTAGTGGTATGAAAGAGAAACCAATGGTGCTATGCTATCTGTGATGGTAGAGCTCAACTTAAACAAACTGCAACATTTGTAGGGGGCTCTAAACCCTATGGTTACCAACTAATAAAAATCTTTGGCACATCAAAATGTTTTGGCCCAGAAAATCTGCTATGCAAGCAATTATTTTGTTGATATGGGTGGGTGCATTCAAACTAGAGACCCGTCTAAATATATTTCACCCAATGGTTTATTTTCTGAAATCCTGGGTATCAGAACTCATTCTTTGATACTTTTTGAGAAATTATGTTATCTCTAGAGTTGAGCGAACACCTGGATGTTCGGGTTCGAGAAGTTCGGCCGAACATCCCGGAAATGTTCGGGTTCGGGATCCGAACCCGATCCGAACTTCGTCCCGAACCCGAACCCCATTGAAGTCAATGGGGACCCGAACTTTTCGGCACTAAAAAGGCTGTAAAACAGCCCAGGAAAGAGCTAGAGGGCTGCAAAAGGCAGCAACATGTAGGTAAATCCCCTGCAAACAAATGTGGATAGGGAAATGAATTAAAATAAAAATTAAATAAATAAAAATTAACCAAAATCAATTGGAGAGAGGTTCCATAGCAGAGAATCTGGCTTCCCGTCACCCACCACTGGAACAGTCCATTCTCAGATATTTAGGCCCCGGCACCCAGGCAGAGGAGAGAGGTCCCGTAACAGAGAATCTGTCTTCATGTCAGCAGAGAATTAGTCTGCATGTCATAGCAGAGAATGAGGCTTCACGTCAGCCACCACTGCAACAGTCCATTGGCATATATTTAGGCCCAGCACCCAGGCAGAGGAGGGAGGTCCCGTAACAGAGAATCTGTCTTCATGTCAGCAGAGAATTAGTCTGCATGTCATAGCAGAGAATCAGGCTTCACGTCAGCCACCACTGCAACAGTCCATTGGCATATATTTAGGCCCAGCACACACACAGGCAGAGGAGAGAGGTCCCGTAACAGAGAATCTGGCTTCATGTCAGCAGAGAATCAGTCTGCATGTCATAGCAGAGAATGAGGCTTCACGTCAGCCACCACTGCAACAGTCCATTGGCATATATTTAGGCCCAGCACACACACAGGCAGAGGAGAGAGGTCCCGTAACAGAGAATCTGGCTTCATGTCAGCAGAGAATCAGTCTGCATGTCATAGCAGAGAATGAGGCTTCACGTCAGCCACCACTGCAACAGTCCATTGGCATATATTTAGGCCCAGCACCCAGGCAGAGGAGGGAGGTCCCGTAACAGAGAATCTGTCTTCATGTCAGCAGAGAATTAGTCTGCATGTCATAGCAGAGAATGAGGCTTCACGTCAGCCACCACTGCAACAGTCCATTGGCATATATTTAGGCCCAGCACACACACAGGCAGAGGAGAGAGGTCCCGTAACAGAGAATCTGGCTTCATGTCAGCAGAGAATCAGTCTGCATGTCATAGCAGAGAATGAGGCTTCACGTCAGCCACCACTGCAACAGTCCATTGGCATATATTTAGGCCCAGCACCCAGGCAGAGGAGGGAGGTCCCGTAACAGAGAATCTGTCTTCATGTCAGCAGAGAATTAGTCTGCATGTCATAGCAGAGAATGAGGCTTCACGTCAGCCACCACTGCAACAGTCCATTGGCATATATTTAGGCCCAGCACACACACAGGCAGAGGAGAGAGGTCCCGTAACAGAGAATCTGGCTTCATGTCAGCAGAGAATCAGTCTGCATGTCATAGCAGAGAATGAGGCTTCACGTCAGCCACCACTGCAACAGTCCATTGGCATATATTTAGGCCCAGCACACACACAGGCAGAGGAGAGAGGTCCCGTAACAGAGAATCTGGCTTCATGTCAGCAGAGAATCAGTCTGCATGTCATAGCAGAGAATGAGGCTTCACGTCAGCCACCACTGCAACAGTCCATTGGCATATATTTAGGCCCAGCACACACACAGGCAGAGGAGAGAGGTCCCGTAACAGAGAATCTGGCTTCATGTCAGCAGAGAATCAGTCTGCATGTCATAGCAGAGAATGAGGCTTCACGTCAGCCACCACTGCAACAGTCCATTGGCATATATTTAGGCCCAGCACCCAGGCAGAGGAGGGAGGTCCCGTAACAGAGAATCTGTCTTCATGTCAGCAGAGAATTAGTCTGCATGTCATAGCAGAGAATGAGGCTTCACGTCAGCCACCACTGCAACAGTCCATTGGCATATATTTAGGCCCAGCACACACACAGGCAGAGGAGAGAGGTCCCGTAACAGAGAATCTGGCTTCATGTCAGCAGAGAATCAGTCTGCATGTCATAGCAGAGAATGAGGCTTCACGTCACCCACCACTGCAACAGTCCATTGGCATATATTTAGGCCTAGCACACAGGCAGAGCAGAGAGGTCCCGTAACAGACAATCTGGCTTCATGTCAGCAGAGAATCAGTCTGCATGTCATAGCAGAGAATGAGGCTTCACGTCACCCACCACTGCAACAGTCCATTGGCATATATTTAGGCCTAGCACACAGGCAGAGCAGAGAGGTCCCGTAACAGACAATCTGGCTTCATGACAGCAGAGAATTAGTCTGCATGTCATAGCAGAGAATGAGGCTTCACGTCACCCACCACTGCAACAGTCCATTGGCATATATTTAGGCCCAGCACCCAGGCAGAGGAGAGAGGTCCCGTAACAGACAATCTGGCTTCATGTCAGCAGAGAATTAGTCTGCATGTCATAGCAGAGAATCAGGCTTCACGTCAGCCACCACTGCAACAGTCCATTGTCATAAATTTAGGCCCAGCACCCAGGCAGAGGAGAGAGGTCCCGTAACAGACAATCTGGCTTCATGTCAGCAGAGAATTAGTCTGCATGTCATAGCAGAGAATGAGGCTTCACGTCAGCCACCACTGCAACAGTCCATTGGCATATATTTAGGCCTAGCACACAGGCAGAGCAGAGAGGTCCCGTAACAGACAATCTGGCTTCATGACAGCAGAGAATCAGTCTGCATGTCATAGCAGAGAATCAGGCTTCACGTCAGCCACCACTGCAACAGTCCATTGTCATAAATTTAGGCCCAGCACCCAGGCAGAGGAGAGAGGTCCCGTAACAGAGAATCTGGCTTCATGTCAGCAGAGAATCAGTCTTCATATCATAGCAGAGAATCAGGCTTCACGTCACCCACCACTGTAAGAGTCAATTTTCATAAATTTAGGCCCAGAACCCAGGCAGAGGAGAAAGGTCCCGTAACAGACAATCTGGCTTCATGTCAGCAGAGAATCAGTCTTCATATCATAGCCTAGAATCAGGCTTCACGTCACCCACCACTGTAAGAGTCAATTTTCATAAATTTAGGCCCAGAACCCAGGCAGAGGAGAAAGGTCCCGTAACAGACAATCTGGCTTCATGTCAGCAGAGAATCAGTCTTCATATCATAGCAGAGAATCAGGCTTCACGTCACCCACCACTGCAACAGTCAATTGTCATAAATTTAGGCCCAGCACCCAGGCAGAGGAGAGAGCTCCCGTAACAGAGGATCTGGCTTCATGTCAGCAGAGAATCAGTCTGCATGTCATAGCAGAGAATGAGGCTTCACGTCACCCACCACTGCAACAGTCCATTGGCATATATTTAGGCCTAGCACACAGGCAGAGCAGAGAGGTCCCGTAACAGACAATCTGGCTTCATGTCAGCAGAGAATCAGTCTGCATGTCATAGCAGAGAATGAGGCTTCACGTCACCCACCACTGCAACAGTCCATTGGCATATATTTAGGCCTAGCACACAGGCAGAGCAGAGAGGTCCCGTAACAGACAATCTGGCTTCATGACAGCAGAGAATCAGTCTGCATGTCATAGCAGAGAATGAGGCTTCACGTCACCCACCACTGCAACAGTCCATTGGCATATATTTAGGCCTAGCACACAGGCAGAGCAGAGAGGTCCCGTAACAGACAATCTGGCTTCATGTCAGCAGAGAATCAGTCTGCATGTCATAGCAGAGAATGAGGCTTCACGTCACCCACCACTGCAACAGTCCATTGGCATATATTTAGGCCTAGCACACAGGCAGAGCAGAGAGGTCCCGTAACAGACAATCTGGCTTCATGACAGCAGAGAATCAGTCTGCATGTCATAGCAGAGAATGAGGCTTCACGTCACCCACCACTGCAACAGTCCATTGGCATATATTTAGGCCTAGCACACAGGCAGAGCAGAGAGGTCCCGTAACAGACAATCTGGCTTCATGTCAGCAGAGAATCAGTCTGCATGTCATAGCAGAGAATGAGGCTTCACGTCACCCACCACTGCAACAGTCCATTGGCATATATTTAGGCCTAGCACACAGGCAGAGCAGAGAGGTCCCGTAACAGACGATCTGGCTTCATGTCAGCAGAGAATCAGTCTGCATGTCATAGCAGAGAATCAGGCTTCACGTCAGCCACCACTGCAACAGTCCATGGTCATAAATTTAGGCCCAGCACCCAGGCAGAGGAGAGAGGTCCCGTAACAGACAATCTGGCTTCATGTCAGCAGAGAATTAGTCTGCATGTCATAGCAGAGAATCAGGCTTCATGTCAGCCACCACTGCAACAGTCCATTGGCATATATTTAGGCCTAGCACACAGGCAGAGGAGAGGTTCATTCAACTTTGGGTAGCATCGCAATATAATGGTAAAATGAAAATAAAAATAGGATTGAATGAGGAAGTGCCCTGGAGTCCAATAATATATGGTTATGGGGAGGTAGTTAATGTCTAATCTGGACAAGGGACGGACAGGTCCTGTGGGATCCATGCCTGGTTCATTTTTATGAACGTCAGCTTGTCCACATTGGCTGTAGACAGGCGGCTGCGTTTGTCTGTAATGACGCCCCCTGCCGTGCTGAATACACGTTCAGACAAAACGCTGGCTGCCGGGCAGGCCAGCACCTCCAAGGCATAAAAGGCTAGCTCTGGCCACGTGGACAATTTAGAGACCCAGAAGTTGAATGGGGCCGAACCATCAGTCAGTACGTGGAGGGGTGTGCACACGTACTGTTCCACCATGTTAGTGAAATGTTGCCTCCTGCTAACACGTTGCGTATCAGGTGGTGGTGCAGTTAGCTGTGGCGTGTTGACAAAAGTTTTCCACATCTCTGCCATGCTAACCCTGCCCTCAGAGGAGCTGGCCGTGACACAGCTGCCTTGGCGACCTCTTGCTCCTCCTCTGCCTTGGCCTTGGGCTTCCACTTGTTCCCCTGTGACATTTGGGAATGCTCTCAGTAGCGCGTCTACCAACGTGCGCTTGTACTCGCGCATCTTCCTATCACGCTCCAGTGCAGGAAGTAAGGTGGGCACATTGTCTTTGTAGCGTGGATCCAGCAGGGTGGCAACCCAGTAGTCCGCACAGGTTAAAATGTGGGCAACTCTGCTGTCGTTGCGCAGGCACTGCAGCATGTAGTCGCTCATGTGTGCCAGGCTGCCCAGGGGTAAGGACAAGCTGTCCTCTGTGGGAGGCGTATCGTCATCGTCCTGCCTTTCCCCCCAGCCACGCACCAGTGATGGACCCGAGCTGCGTTGGGTGCCACCCCGCTGTGACCATGCTTCATCCTCATCCTCCTCCACCTCCTCCTCATCCTCGTCCTCCTCGTCCTCCAGTAGTGGGCCCTGGCTGGCCACATTTGTACCTGGCCTCTGCTGTTGCAAAAAACCTCCCTCTGAGTCACTTCGAAGAGACTGGCCTGAAAGTGCTAAAAATGACCCCTCTTCCTCATCCTCCTCCTCCTCCTCCTGGGCCACCTCCTGTTCCATCATCGCCCTAAGTGTTTTCTCAAGGAGACATAGAAGTGGTATTGTAACGCTGATAACGGTGTCATCGCCACTGGCCATGTTGGTGGAGTACTCGAAACAGCGCAACAGGGCACACAGGTCTCGCATGGAGGCCCAGTCATTGGTGGTGAAGTGGTGCTGTTCTGTAGTGCGACTGACCCGTGCGTGCTGCAGCTGAAACTCCACTATGGCCTGCTGCTGCTCGCACAGTCTGTCCAGCATGTGCAAGGTGGAGTTCCACCTGGTGGGCACGTCGCATATGAGGCGGTGAGCGGGAAGGCCGAAGTTACGCTGTAGCGCAGACAGGCGAGCAGCGGCAGGATGTGAACGCCGGAAGCGCGAACAGACGGCCCGCACTTTATGCAGCAGCTCTGACATGTCGGGGTAGTTGTGAATGAACTTCTGCACCACCAAATTCAGCACATGCGCCAAGCAAGGGATGTGCGTCAAATTGGCTAGTCCCAGAGCTGCAACGAGATTTCGCCCATTATCACACACCACCAGGCCGGGCTTGAGGCTCACCGGCAGCAACCACTCGTCGGTCTGTTGTTCAATACCCCGCCACAACTCCTGTGCGGTGTGGGGCCTGTCCCCCAAACATATGAGTTTCAGAATGGCCTGCTGACGTTTACCCCGGGCTGTGCTGAAGTTGGTGGTGAAGGTGTGTGGCTGACTGGATGAGCAGGTGGAAGAAGAGGAGGAGGAAGCCGAGAAGGAGGAGGTGGCAACAGGAGGCAAAGAATGTTGCCCTGCGATCCTTGGCGGCGGCAGGACGTGCGCCAAACAGCTCTCCGCCTGGGGCCCAGCTGCCACTACATTTACCCAGTGTGCAGTTAGGGAGATATAGCGTCCCTGGCCGTGCTTACTGGTCCACGTATCTGTGGTTAGGTGGACCTTGCTACAGATGGCGTTGCGCAGTGCACACTTGATTTTATCGGATACTTGGTTGTGCAGGGAAGGCACGGCTCTCTTGGAGAAGTAGTGCCGGCTGGGAACAACATACTGTGGGACAGCAAGCGACATGAGCTGTTTGAAGCTGTCTGTGTCCACCAGCCTAAATGACAGCATTTCATAGGCCAGTAGTTTAGAAATGCTGGCATTCAGGGCCAGGGATCGAGGGTGGCTAGGTGGGAATTTACGCTTTCTATCAAATGTTTGTGAGATGGAGAGCTGAACGCTGGCGTGTGACATGGTTGAGACGCTTGGTGACGGAGGTGGTGGTGGTGGTGTTGGTGGTACATCCCCTGTTTGCTGGGCGGCAGGTGCCAACGTTCCTCCAGAGGCGGAGGAAGAGGCCGAGGCGGCAGCAGCAGAATAGGCCGAGGCGGCAGCAGCAGAAGAGGTAGCAGGGGGAGCCTGAGTGACTTCCTTGGTTTTAAGGTGTTTACTCCACTGCAGTTCATGCTTTGCATGCAGGTGCCTGGTCATGCAGGTTGTGCTCAGGTTCAGAACGTTAATGCCTCGCTTCAGGCTCTGATGGCACAGCGTGCAAACCACTCGGGTCTTGTCGTCAGCACATTGTTTGAAGAAGTGCCATGCCAGGGAACTCCTTGAAGCTGCCTTTGGGGTGCTCGGTCCCAGATGGCGGCGGTCAGTAGCAGGCGGAGTCTCTTGGCGGCGGGTGTTCTGCTTTTGCCCACTGCTCCCTCTTTTGCTACGCTGTTGGCTCGGTCTCACCACTGCCTCTTCCTCCGAACTGTGAAAGTCAGTGGCACGACCTTCATTCCATGTGGGGTCTAGGACCTCATCGTCCCCTGCATCGTCTTCCACCCAGTCTTGATCCCTGACCTCCTGTTCAGTCTGCACACTGCAGAAAGACGCAGCAGTTGGCACCTGTGTTTCGTCATCATCAGAGACATGCTGAGGTGGTATTCCCATGTCCTCATCATCAGGAAACATAAGTGGTTGTGCGTCAGTGCATTCTATGTCTTTCACCGCTGGGGAAGGGCTAGGTGGATGCCCTTGGGAAACCCTGCCAGCGGAGTCTTCAAACAGCATAAGAGACTGCTGCATAACTTGAGGCTGAGACAGTTTCCCTGGTATGCATGGGGGTGATGTGACAGACTGATGGGGTTGGTTTTCAGGCGCCATCTGTGCGCTTTCTGCAGAAGACTGGGTGGGAGATAATGTGAACGTGCTGGATCCACTGTCGGCCACCCAATTGACTAATGCCTGTACCTGCTCAGGCCTTACCATCCTTAGAACGGCATTGGGCCCCACCATATATCGCTGTAAATTCTGGCGGCTACTGGGACCTGAGGTAGTTGGTACACTAGGACGTGTGGATGTGGCAGAACGGCCACGTCCTCTCCCAGCACCAGAGGGTCCACTAACACCACCACGACCATGTCCACGTCCGCGTCCCTTACTAGATGTTTTTCTCATTGTTATGGTTCACCACAACAACAAATATATTATTTGGCCCAATGTATTGTATTCAAATTCAGCGGGATATAAATTTGAGGCCTAGTATTTAGGCGCTGGGTGACCGGTATGGATTTAGTGACAGAATTAGACTTGGAAATGCACAGAAGCGTGTGTGTGAAGTTATTCTGAATGACCCTATGTGCACCTTCAATATTATATACCCTTTTAGGGATAGATTTCAAATAGCTCTGATATAGCAGAAACCACTAAATTATGAAATTGCTAAATTGGGAATTGTACTTCAACCCAGAACAAAAAATGTGCTTTGACGGACACTAAATATCTTGCCCAGCAACAACAGTACAGCGGTGGGTAACGAGAGATTTAGAGGGATTTAAATTTGAGGCCTAGTATTTAGGCGCTGGGTCACCGGTATGGATTTAGTGACAGAATTAGACTTGGAAATGCACAGAAGCGTGTGTGTGAAGTTATTCTGAATTACCCTATGTGCACCTTCAATATTATATACCCTTTTAGGGATAGATTTCAAATAGCTCTGATATAGCAGAAACCACTAAATTATGAAATTGCTAAATTGGGAATTGTACTTCAACCCAGAACAAAAAATGTGCTTTGACGGACACTAAATATCTTGCCCAGCAACAACAGTACAGCGGTGGGTAACGAGAGATTTAGAGGGATTTAAATTTGAGGCCTAGTATTTAGGCGCTGGGTGACAGGTATGGGTTTAGTGACAGAATTAGACTTGAAAATACACAGTAGCGGGTGTGTGTGAAGTTATTCTGAATGACCCAATGTGCACCTTCAATATTATATACCCTTTTTGGGATAGATTTCAAATAGCTCTGATATAGCAGGAACCACTAAATTATGAAATTGCTAAATTGGGAATTGTACTTCAACCCAGAACAAAAAATGTGCTTTGACGGACACTAAATATCTTGCCCAGCAACAACAGTACAGCGGTGGGTAACGAGAGATTTAGAGGGATTTAAATTTGAGGCCTAGTATTTAGGCGCTGGGTCACCGGTATGGATTTAGTGACAGAATTAGACTTGGAAATGCACAGAAGCGTGTGTGTGAAGTTATTCTGAATGACCCTATGTGCACCTTCAATATTATATACCCTTTTAGGGATAGATTTCAAATAGCTCTGATATAGCAGAAACCACTAAATTATGAAATTGCTAAATTGGGAATTGTACTTCAACCCAGAACAAAAAATGTGCTTTGACGGACACTAAATATCTTGCCCAGCAACAACAGTACAGCGGTGGGTAACGAGAGATTTAGAGGGAATTAAATTTGAGGCCTAGTATTTAGGCGCTGGGTCACCGGTATGGATTTAGTGACAGAATTAGACTTGGAAATACACAGTAGCGGGTGTGTGTGAAGTTATTCTGAATGACCCTATGTGCACCTTCAATATTATATACCCTTTTTGGGATAGATTTCAAATAGCTCTGATATAGCAGGAACCACTAAATTATGAAATTGCTAAATTGGGAATTGTACTTCAACCCAGAACAAAAAATGTGCTTTGACGGGCACTAAATAACTTTCCCAGCTACAACAGGACAACGGTAACGAGAGATTTAGAGGGATTTAAATTTGAGGCCTAGTATTTAGGCGCTGGGTGACAGGTATGGGTTTAGTGACAGAATTAGACTTGGAAATACACAGTAGCGGGTGTGTGTGAAGTTATTCTGAATGACCCTATGTGCACCTTCAATATTATATACCCTTTTTGGGATAGATTTCAAATAGCTCTGATATAGCAGAAACCACTAAATTATGAAATTGCTAAATTGGGAATTGTACTTCAACCCAGAACAAAAAATGTGCTTTGACGGACACTAAATATCTTGCCCAGCAACAACAGTACAGCGGTGGGTAACGAGAGATTTAGAGGGAATTAAATTTGAGGCCTAGTATTTAGGCGCTGGGTCACCGGTATGGATTTAGTGACAGAATTAGACTTGGAAATACACAGTAGCGGGTGTGTGTGAAGTTACTCTGAATGACCCTATGTGCACCTTCAATATTATATACCCTTTTTGGGATAGATTTCAAAGAGCTCTGATATAGCAGGAACCACTAAATTATGAAATTGCTAAATTGAGAATTGTATTTCAACCCAGAACAAGAAATGTGCTTGAACGGACACTAAATAACTCGCCCAGCTACAGCACTAGGGACAGATTTAGCTGGATATAAATTTGAGGCCTAGTATTTAGGCGCTGGGTGACAGGTATGGGTTTAGTGACAGAATTAGACTTGGAAATACACAGTAGCGGGTGTGTGTGAAGTTATTCTGAATGACCCTATGTGCACCTTCAATATTATATACCCTTTTAGGGATAGATTTCAAATAGCTCTGATATAGCAGAAACCACTAAATTATGAAATTGCTAAATTGGGAATTGTACTTCAACCCAGAACAAAAAATGTGCTTTGACGGACACTAAATATCTTGCCCAGCAACAACAGTACAGCGGTGGGTAACGAGAGATTTAGAGGGAATTAAATTTGAGGCCTAGTATTTAGGCGCTGGGTCACCGGTATGGATTTAGTGACAGAATTAGACTTGGAAATACACAGTAGCGGGTGTGTGTGAAGTTATTCTGAATGACCCTATGTGCACCTTCAATATTATATACCCTTTTTGGGATAGATTTCAAATAGCTCTGATATAGCAGGAACCACTAAATTATGAAATTGCTAAATTGGGAATTGTACTTCAACCCAGAACAAAAAATGTGCTTTGACGGGCACTAAATAACTTTCCCAGCTACAACAGGACAACGGTAACGAGAGATTTAGAGGGATTTAAATTTGAGGCCTAGTATTTAGGCGCTGGGTGACAGGTATGGGTTTAGTGACAGAATTAGACTTGGAAATACACAGTAGCGGGTGTGTGTGAAGTTATTCTGAATGACCCTATGTGCACCTTCAATATTATATACCCTTTTTGGGATAGATTTCAAATAGCTCTGATATAGCAGAAACCACTAAATTATGAAATTGCTAAATTGGGAATTGTACTTCAACCCAGAACAAAAAATGTGCTTTGACGGACACTAAATATCTTGCCCAGCAACAACAGTACAGCGGTGGGTAACGAGAGATTTAGAGGGAATTAAATTTGAGGCCTAGTATTTAGGCGCTGGGTCACCGGTATGGATTTAGTGACAGAATTAGACTTGGAAATACACAGTAGCGGGTGTGTGTGAAGTTACTCTGAATGACCCTATGTGCACCTTCAATATTATATACCCTTTTTGGGATAGATTTCAAAGAGCTCTGATATAGCAGGAACCACTAAATTATGAAATTGCTAAATTGGGAATTGTATTTCAACCCAGAACAAGAAATGTGCTTGAACGGACACTAAATAACTCGCCCAGCTACAGCACTAGGGACAGATTTAGCTGGATATAAATTTGAGGCCTAGTATTTAGGCGCTGGGTGACCGGTATGGATTTAGTGACAGAATTAGACTGGGATATGGCCAAAAAATGAACAGACTATTGCTGGTTAAATGCACTTGGTGTGACAGCTTCACCCTGATGTAGGCTTTAGCCAAAAAACAACCACACCATTGAGGGTTAAATGCACTTGGTGACAGGCGCAGCTTGCCCCTGATTTTGTATATGGCCAAAAAATGAACAGACTATTGCTGGTTAAATGCACTTGGTGTGACAGCTTCACCCTGATGTAGGCTTTAGCCAAAAAACAACCACACCATTGAGGGTTAAATGCACTTGGTGACAGGCGCAGCTTGCCCCTGATTTTGTATATGGCCAAAAAATGAACAGACTATTGCTGGTTAAATGCACTTGGTGTGACAGCTTCACCCTGATGTAGGCTTTAGCCAAAAAACAACCACACCATTGAGGGTTAAATGCACTTGGTGACAGGCGCAGCTTGCCCCTGATTTTGTATATGGCCAAAAAATGAACAGACTATTGCTGGTTAAATGCACTTGGTGTGACAGCTTCACCCTGATGTAGGCTTTAGCCAAAAAACAACCACACCATTGAGGGTTAAATGCACTTGGTCGCAGCTTGTGCTGGCGCACCACAAGACACAAAATGGCCGCCGATCACCCCAGAAAAATGAGACTGACAAACGGTCTGTGCAGCCTAAAAACAGTGAGCAATTGAGGATCAGCAGCTCAATGATCCACAGCTGCAGATCGATCAGTTAATCAAGTCCTTTGGAGGAGTTAATCTGCCTAATCTCGCCCTACTGTCGCAGCCGCAACCTCTCCCTACGCTAATCAGAGCAGAGTGACGGGCGGCGCTATGTGACTCCAGCTTAAATAGAGGCTGGGTCACATGGTGCTCTGGCCAATCACAGCCATGCCAATAGTAGGCATGGCTGTGATGGCCTCTTGGGGCAAGTAGTATGACGCTTGTTGATTGGCTGCTTTGCAGCCTTTCAAAAAGCGCCAAGAAAGCGTCACAAAAGCGCGAAGAAAGCGACGAACACCGAACCCGAACCCGGACTTTTACGAAAATGTCCGGGTTCGGGTCCGTGTCACGGACACCCCAAAATTCGGTACGAACCCGAACTATACAGTTCGAGTTCGCTCATCCCTAGTTATCTCCCTTGGGTCCTATCTACCTCTAACTCTGCTAGAGACATCATTTTTATTTATTATTCTTAAATTTGTCTAAGGGCTCATGCACACAAAAGTGTTTTCTTTCCATGTCCGTTCCATTTTTTTTTTGTGGACCGTATGCGGAACCATTCATTTCAATGGGTCTGCAAAAAAAAACTGAAGTTATTCTATTTCCGTATGTCCGTTTTTCCGTTCCGCAATAAAAAAATAGAACATGTTTGTTTATTGTCCGCATTTCAGACAAGGATAGGACTGTTCTATTAGGGGCCAGCTGTTCCGTTCCACAAAATGCAGAATGCACACGGACGGCATCCGTATTTTTTGCGGATCCTTTTTTGCGGACAGCAAAATACATAAGGTCGTGTGCATGAGCCCTAACAGTTTTTTTCTACTGAGGCCTGACGTCTTCTTAGATCCAAACCAGGCAACCCACCATTCTCAATTTTACATTATTTGACTATTGCCATGAAGGATGGGGAAATCATTTTCATTAACAATATATATCAACTTGAACTTGCAGCACCCTATCCTATATCTGCTGACTTGCTCAAGTTTCTCTGAGATCAGAAGCAAAAATTACCACCACTGTGCCCTTAAACACCTATTGTAACCACAAGGAAAGAAGAACATAATGTTTGTTTGTCCCCAGCTGAGGAGATCATTTGTTCTCCTCAACTTAGCTGAGCAAGCCTTGCAATGCACTCATATGTTAACTGTTAACATAAGGGATGTATCCATTATGATTTCAAGGGCCCCAAAGCATCTACATGGACTATCGCTGTGAAATGTATGTCCTTGGGCAGTTGGAAGACCTGACAACCCATATATGCTAGGAAGACTAGTCTACTTTCACACTCTCATTTTGGGCGGATCCGTCAATGATATGCAAAAACGGATCCTTTACTATAACACAACCGCATGCATCCGTCATGAACGGATCCATTTGTATTATCTGCAACATCGCCAAGACGGATCCGTCATGAACTCCATTGAAAGTCAATGGGAGACGGTTCTGTTTTCTATTGTGCCAGATTGTATAAGAGAAAACGGATCCGTCCCCATTGACTTACATTGTGTGCCAGGACGGACGTTTGGCTCAGTTTCATCAAGTGGACAGCAAAACGCTGCAGACAGTGTTTTGATGTCTGCCTCCAGAGCGGAATGTGGACGGATCGGAGGCAAACTGATGCATTCTGATCCTTTTCCATTCAGAATGCATTAGAGCAAAACTTATATGTTTTGGACCACTTGTGAGAGCCCTGAACGGATCTCAGAAACGGAAAGCCAAAACGCAAATGTGTGAAAGTAACCTGAGGAAGCATTCTTATTTTTGCAGCTATTGTTTCATTTTTTATTACTTTTTGGCTATTTGCCATTTGGATTAATTAGATTGATCTTTTAGATTAGCTGAATTGTGTACATACACTGCCTGTCCAAAAAGAAAGTCGCCACCTGGATTTAACTAAACAAATAGTTATGAGCCTCCTATTGGATAATTACTGCATGGGTGATTATCTTTAATCTGGCAATAAGTTATTTAACCCCAACTGGTGCAATAAGTTGCTTCTCATTTCTTAAACAACCATGTCGAAAGACACATCTCGTGGTCGTGGAAAAGATGTTAGTCTGTTTGAGAAGGGTCAAATCATTGGCATGCATCAAGCAGAGAAAACATCTAAGGAGATTGCAGAAACTACAAAAATTGGGTTAAGAACTGTCCAACGTATTATTAAAAACTGGAAGGATAGTGGGGACCCATCGTATTCGAGGAAGAAATGTGGCCGGGAAAAAATCCTAAATGATCGTAATCGCCGATCACTTAATTGTTTGGTAAAATCAAATCGAAGAAAAACAACAGTAGAAATCAGGGCTATGTTTAATAGTGAAGAGCATTTCCACACGCACAATGCGAAGGGAACCAAGGGATTGGGACTGAACAGCTGTGTAGCCGTAAGAAAACCACTAATCAGTGAGGCAAACCAGAAAAAAAGGCATTCATTTGCTAGGGAGCATAAAGATTGGACTCTGGAGCAATGGAAAAAGGTCATGTGGTCTGATGAGTCCAGATTTACCCTGTTCCAGAGTGATGGGCGCATCAGGTTAAGAAGAGAGGCAGATGAAGTGATGCACCCATCATGCCCAGTGCCTACTGTACAAGCCTGTGGGGGCAGTGCTATGATCTGGGGTTGCTGCAGTTGGTCAGGTCTAGGTTCAGCAACAGTATGTGCTCCAAGAATGAGGTCAGCTGACTATCTGAACATACTGAATGACCAGGTTATTCCTTCAATGGATTTTTTCTTCCCTGATGGCACGGGCATATTCCAACATGACAATGCCAGGATTCATCAGGCTCAAATTGTGAAAGAGTGGTTCAGGGAGAATGAGACATCATTTTCACACATGGATTGGCCACCACAGAGTCCAGACCTTAACCCCATTGAGAATCTTTGGGGTGTGCTGCAGAAGGCTTTGAGTAGCAGTCAGACTCTACCATCATCAATACAAGATCTTGGTGAAAAATGAATGCAACATTGGATGGAAATAAATCTTGTGACATTGCAGAAGCTTATCGAAACAATGCCACAGCGAATGTGCCGTAATCAAAGCTAAAGGTGGTTCAACAAAATATTAGAGTGTGTGCCCTTTTTTTTTTTTGGTGGCAACTTTTTGGGACAGGCAGTGTATATGACTGCTCTGGTAACTGCTAAGGAAAAAAATAACACAGCTGCAAATACAACATAGTGAACCACTAAAAAGAAATCAAAGGTGAAATTCAGCAAGACCTTAGGAAGAACACAACATAAGCAATTGACAAACTTAAAAAAATCTGCATTCCAGAGTCTCACAGAATTTATGACATTGTTTCAAGAATGTCTTGTGTACAATCTGTTTGTTATACTTTTGACTGAAATATTATTTGAATGCTACAAAATAAGTAAGATGTATAAGCTAAATATAAATATCCATCATCATCATCACTACTGTTCTGTAAACCCAGACCCCGAAAAGAAATATTTCTGATGAATAAAAATATGGTGCAGAAATAATTTTGCAATTATGCTTTAAATAAAAGATATAAATAATTAAAAACATGGGAGCATGTACATTGGAACAGACTTGCACGGCTTTTAACATAATATGGAACAGCAGGAGGAATCACAGTGATAAAACATGAATATTGGGCTGCACTGAATAGTTTTTCACTTTATCAATAAAGAATATTCTATGGCTTCTGTGCATAATAAAAAGACATTAGCATATTTTCTAGACAGCAAGTGGTGCTAAGGTTTGCAGAGATCATGTCACAAACTTTATTTGGAACGTGGAAGAATAATATATAATTAATGCTAAATCTGAAAAGAAATGTAAAAATTGTTCTCTATCAGTGCTTCTCAAACTATGATGTGAGTCTCACCCGGGAAGCATCTGTCATGAGGCAAGATGAGCATCCTGCCTCAGGCAGTGGCCAACCTACCTCTGAGGTCATGGCTCCTGCCCCTGCCGTTCAACCATATAACCTGCAGGCCACTAGGTCTGAAGAAGTTCAAGGCACAATAACATCGCAGTAACCTCCTGTGCAGGGTCTTTGAGACTAAGTCATTGTGCCACTGAATTACACATTTGATACCACATCATCATGCCACCTGAGAACTGGAGCAGGCACTAATGGTGATGTCATCATTAATGCCTGCAATGGAATGTAGGAACTCCAGAAGAGGCCTTTTGGCTTGCATCACAGATGAATGCATGGAGTGGGACACAGGTGAGTATCTAATTTAAATATGTTAGCACTGTTGGGGCTCTACAAGGGAGAGGAAAGTATTATATATAGAACCACTACAGGGGGCCATTATACTACAGGAGACACTACGGGAGAGGGGGGGGGGGATATATATTACCACCACAAGGGGCATTATACTACAGTGGTCATTATAGCTACAGAGATCATTGCAGCAGGGCTTTGTAAATACTGGGGATTTTACATGGGAAATTATAAATACTTGAAGCTAGAGATGGCCTTGCGGTTCGCCCGGCGGTCATTTTGCAGCGAACTTTGCACGTTTGTGATTCACCGAACATGCGAACATATGGCGATGTCTGCCGGCGCCATATTTAATATTCTTATCCATCAGGTGGGAAAGGAAAGCCAACTGAGACGTTTCAGCACATGGACACACCCCCACCCTATCACAGAACCCGATCTGGCAGCCATTTTACATTCTGTGTTTTGCCAGTGAAGGGAGAGGTTGCTTTGTGGAGCAGGGACAGGCTGTTAGGGACACCAAACGCTAGCTAATAGGGCCACAAAAGTCCTTTTAAGGACCAGTATAGGTGTGCTATCGATAGGTGTGATATACTGAGGAGTGTGATATACTTATAATATACTTTCTAACATAGAAAGTATATTATAGTGCATTTGTATTGTGCAGCAGTTGTGTGCAGTTTTGCTGCGATACCTCAGCTAAACAGAGGGACAAGCGCTATTGGAACAACTAATTGCAACAGGTGTGATATACCGGTTGCCCCCCCAAAAATTGATTGAGGGGTGTGATATACCTATAATATACTTTCTAACATAGAAAGTATATAGTGCATTTCTATTTTGCAGCAGTTGTGTGTGGTTCTGCTGCGATACCACAGCTATATAGAGGAACAAGCACTATTGGAACAACAATTTTCAATGGTGTGATAAACCTGTTGCCCCCAAAAAAACTGAAAAAAATGATTGAGGAATGTGATATACCATCTTCCACAAAATACTGATTGAGGGCTGCAATATACCTGTTGCCCCAAATAAACAGGGTGGTGTGATATAACTGTAGTGGCAAAATAATTGAGGGGTGTGCTATACCTGCTTCCACAAAATACTGATTAAGGGGATTGATATACCTGCTTCCACTAAATATTGATTGAGGGCTGCAATATACCTGCTTCCACAAAATAGTGATTGAGGGCTACAATATACCTGATTCCACAAAATACTGATTAAGGGGTTTGATATACCCGCTTTCACAAAATATTGATTGAGGCCTGCGAGATACCCGTTTCCACAAAATACTGATTAAGGGGATTGATATACCTGCTTCCACAAAATACTAATTGAGGGCTACGAATTACCTGCTTACACAAAATACTGATTAAGGGGATTGATATACCTGTTTTCACAAAATATAGATTGAGGCCTAGAATATACCTGCTTCAACAAAATATTGATTGAGGTCTGCGATATACCTGCTTCCACAAAATACTGATTCAGGGGATTGATATACCTGCTTCCACAAAATACTAATTGAGGGCTACGAGTTACCTGCTTACACAAAATACTGATTAAGGGGATTGATATACCTGCTTCCACCAAATATTGATTGAGGCTTCCGAGATACCTGCTTCCACAAATTACTGATTAAGGGGTTTGATATACTTGCTTTCACAAAATATTGATTGAGGCCTACAATATCCCTGTATCCACAAAATACTGATTAAGGGGATTGATATACCTGCTTCCACAAAATACTGATTGAGGCCTGCGAGATACCCGTTTCCACAAAATACTGATTAAGGGGATTGATATAACTGCTTCCACAAAATACTAATTGAGGGCTACGAATTACCTGCTTACACAAAATACTGATTAAGGGGATTGATATACCTGCTTCCACCAAATATTGATTAATACCTGCAAGATACCTGCTTCCACAAAATACTGATTAAGGGATTTGATATACCTGTTTCCACAAAATATTGATTGAGGCCTGCGATATAGCTGCTTCCACAAAATACTGATTAAAGGGATTGATATACCTGCTTCCACAAAATACTGATTGAGGCCTGCAAGATACCCGTTTCCACAAAATACTGATTAAGGGGTTTGCTATATCTGTTTCCACCAAATATTGATTGAGGCCTGCGATATACCTGCTCCCACAAAATACTGATTAAGGGGATTGATACACCAGCTTCCACCAAATATTGATTGAGGCCTGCGATATACCTGCTTCCACAAAATACTGATTAAGGGGTTTGATATTCCTGCTTTTACAAAATATTGATTGAGGCCTACAATATACCTGCTTCCACAAAATACTGATTGAGGTCTGCAATATATCTGCTTCCACAAAATACTGATTAAAGGGATTGATATACCTGCTTCCACAAAATACTAATTGAGGGCTACGAATTACCTGCTTCCACAAGATACTGATTAAGTGGTTTGATATACCTGCTTTCACAAAATATTAATTGAGGCCTACAATATACCGGTTTCCACAAAATACTGATTAGGGGATTGATATACCTGCTTCCACAAAATACTGATTAAGGGTTTTGATATACCTGTTTCCACCAAATATTGATTGAGGCCTGCGATATACTTACTTCCACAAATACTGCTCTTCTCTAGGGACTTGGGCATAGGGTAATTTTGAAAATGACAGGCAGAGGAAGAGGCAGGCCGTTCCGCAGTGGTGGTAGGGGTCGGGCAGTGCACCAGGCTGAAGTCTAAGTGGGAAGTTGGAGAAGCCGCGTGCGATTACTTCAAAGGATGCACCAGAGTTGGTTGAGTTGCTTATTCAGCCTTATGCTTCTGCTCCCTCCTCCTCCTCCTCTGTATCTGCACCCACCTCACTCTCTTCTGTGTACACCCCCAAAGACACCACCTGCACCACCATAGCCCCTCCACTCAAGTTAGAGTAATTATTTTCCCATCCATTCCAATAACTTACTGATGCGCAGCCATTCTTGACTTCGGATGAGGAAGAGGAGGTAGCATCGGCCGCCACCCAGCGGTCTGACGACAATACCCAGTTCAGCCCCAATAAAGGGAGGTCCCCGCTGTTGCTGCCTACTCCGAGATATCAAATGTCAGTGGTGGTGAAGGTGATGATAATGACATGTCGATGGACGTCACATGGGTGCCCACAAGAGAGGAAGAGGAGGGGAGTTCAGAGGGAGAGATGGAGCAGCAGAGAGGGAGGAGAAGGAAGAGAAGCAGGCAGAACTCGCAGGGCACAGGAGACAAAAAGCAGACTGCAAATGTATCTGGAGCGAGCCATCCACCATGCACGGTCACTTCTGGTGCTGAAAGGACGCCAGCACATGACTCCGCAGTGTGGGCTTTTTTTAACGTGTCAGCTGCTGACAATAGTGTTGCTATCTGCAGCCTGTGCTGTCAACGCATAAGTCGCGGGAAGCCCAACACTCACCTATGGACGATTGCCTTAAGAAGTCACCTGGCCTCCCAATGCCGAGCCCAGTGGATCAATGACGTCAGAACCCACAAAGGCACACTCCTGGCTCTCCATGTTCTGCCTCTTCTCCTTCTCTCTCCTCCCATTTGTTCTACACTCCACCTTCCACCGTGCCATCGTTGTTTTCATCTGGCAGAAGGCAGGCTTCCATGGCTCAAATGTTCGAGCGTAAAAAGTTAATGACGCCGGATAACTCTCTTGCCCAACGGCTGACCGCTGGCTTGTCGGAAATGCTAGCCCGCCAACTACTGCCTTATAAAATTTGTGGCCATTGGCACA
The DNA here is from genome assembly GCF_014858855.1 of Bufo gargarizans. Lineage (NCBI taxonomy): Eukaryota > Metazoa > Chordata > Amphibia > Anura > Bufonidae > Bufo > Bufo gargarizans. The sequence continues at coordinate 176,989,589 of NC_058086.1, forward strand.
CCGCAATGGAAGGTGCCAAGATACATCTGACCACAGACACGTGGTCTAGCAAACACGGGCAGGGAAGGTTCATAACTTTTACTGCCCACTGTGTGAACCTTCTGATGGCTATCAAGCATGTAACCCGTGGCACCCGTGTGGATTTGGTGTTACCACCATGGATTGCATGCAGCCCTGCCTCTTATTCTCCTCCTCCTACTCCATCCTCAGTCTCCTCCTCGGCTGACTCCTCCTTTTCCACTGCTACCACCTTTTTCGCTGCACCCCCCAAGCTACCCAGAACTTATTCGATGTCCCAGGTGAGACGTTGCCATGCTGTGCTGCAGCTGTTGTGCTTGGATTCCAAGAGCCACACAGGTCCTGCACTGCTTTCAGCTCTACAGTCACAGGGCAATCAGTGGCTAACCCCGCTCAATTTGACAGTTGGAAACTGCTGAGCGTGCTGAAACCGGGCAAAATGACACACGTGTCGTGCATGGCAAACGTCCTGAATAGGGTTTGTACCGAACGTTAGGATTTTTGTACCCCCGGATCCGAACCCAAACTTTTCATTAAAAGTTCGGATTCGAGTTTGGTGTTTGGCGATTTAATGGCGCTTTTTGAATGGTTAGTGTATGGATAGGATGCTGCTGCTGCGAGGGAAAGAATAGGAAAGAATCTATCTGTTATCAGAACTTGTTAACTCTGCGATCTCCAGCAATATTGTTTTGTGGGTGCAGTGCAACAATTTTTTTTCCATCCCTGAGCCCAATGACACAGAAAAATAACATTGATCCGTCTGTTAGATAGGTGGGGTTTGGCGGCCATTTTGTGCAAGTTCATTGCACCAGCACAGCATATGTGCCAGGGAAAATAATTTAACCCTGTTCTTTTAGTTCAGTGGGCAACATATACCCATTTTGTAAGTGCACCTGCACTGCATATGTGCCAGGGGAAGGAAAAATAATATAGGGAATCGTTCTGTGAGTTCAGGGACCCAGGAGGTGACATATTAACATTTTCTTCTGTAAAGTACAATCCAAGTAAATCCATCTGTTAGATTCTGTGGGGATAAATTATTATTATTTTTTGCTAAAAAGAACATTTGCGCCCTGCACTGCATTTGTCACAGTCCAATAAAAGCGTTAAATACCTGCTGTTATATTCTGGTTTTAAAAAAAACACGCTCGGATGCGGACCAAAACAACGGTCGTGTGCATAAGGCCTTAGAAGGACTTTTGGGTCTGTAAAGTTTTAGCTATTTAGCGCAGTTTGCGCTAAAAAAAGATATTGCTGGTGCCACACACAATAGTCTTTAAAAGGAATTTTGGGTCTGTTAAGTTTTATCAATTTAGTGCAGGTTGCGCTAAAAATATATATTGCTGCTGCCACACACAATAATAGTCCTTAAAAAGAGTTTTGGGTCTCTGAAAAGTTTTTCTAATAAAATTATTCCTATTTCACTCCCTACACTGTCTGTCCCTTCCTCAGCACAGCTCCCACTGACTAAGAATGAGCCGAACATGCGTCATCGGGTGCTATATAGCGCCAGATGACATGTTCCGGCCAGCCTATCACTGTAATGCCAGCAGCTAACATGGCTACGGCATTACAGTGAGGGCAGTACTTACCTGCATGTTTATTGGCTGCGTAGAAAGCAAGAAACGTGCAGGGCAGAGACTCGGCCGAATACCGCCATGTGCTGAGCATCAAGATGCTCGAGCCGAACAGGTCTTCGCTCGATAATCACTACTATAGAGACATCCTATGTAGTCAATGGCCGCTGCCTATCTGCGCCATCGTCCATCATCTCGCAGATCTGACTGGGGGGACCTCTGCTCTCTCGTTCCACTGCCATGGCTGCTGTGGTGGGGTGGGGGGGGGGGGTATAGGAGCAGTACCAGCTCTATCAGCAGCAGCTTGAGTCTAGAGTCATTGATGAGCAGCTTTCTTAACCCACCTAGTGAAGAAACTACTCACCAGCAGCAGCATCTAGACCTGGAGCAGAGCCTGAACCAGCAGGTGGTGACATACTTGGACAGCACCTTGCCACCCTACATTGAATATCCGCTGGACTACTGGGCAGCCAAACTGGATTTGTGGACGCAACTGACTGAGTTTGCTCTGGAAAAGCTGTCCTGCCTGGCCAGTAGTGTGGCATCAGAGCCGGTTTTTAGTGTGGCGGGGGCTATAGTTACCCCAAGGAGAATTTGCCTGTCCACCCAAAATGTGGAGAGACTGGCCTTTGTCAAGATGAATCAGGAATGAATCAGCCAGGATCTCCACTCACCAATGCCTGATGCATCAGATTAGATCATCCATGCTGCCTAACCCAAACCTTGACAAAAGAGACCGATTTCTTATGGAAACCTGCCTCAGCTACTATTCTGATGCTGCCACCCACAGGATGCCACACATCTGATGCCAAGTGCTCCTTCTTACGCCCACCATCCACAGCAGGTACTGTTATTGCCACCCACCTCCCCACTCTGTCACCAGGTCACTCTGTGGTCTCCTGATGCTGCTGCCATCTCACCAGTCAGGTCTCCTCATGCTGCTGCTGCCACCTCCACTCTGTCACCTTGCCACTCTCTGGTCTCCTGTGGCTTCCTCATGCTGCTGCCACCTCAACACTATATAAATGGGCCACTCTGTGGTCTTCTCATGCTGCTGCTGCTGCCACCTCCCCTCTATGTCACTGTACGACTCTATAGACTCCTCATGCTGCTGCTACCTCAACACAACGTCATTGGGCCACTCTGTCGACTTGTGAAGCTGTTCTCCCACCCTCCCCACTCCATGACTGGGCCACTATTTTGCCTTTTTGGCCTGGTTGAGATCATAATTTATTTGACCCTTCTTCTGATCTGGCAGAAGGAAGTAAAAATGAGACGCACAACAGGTCCTGTCTGTCTAGCAGCTGTAATGCCTGTATGGTCCCATCAGAATTGGCTTATGATTTGGTAGCCAAAAGCAGGAGTGGGTTCAAAACATAGAAGACATGTAAATATTCAATTCACATGTCATCTCTATTTTGGATCCAATCCAGTTTTTTTTTTTTGCTTCAGGAATGCTGATGGTTTACTGTAGACATCTATGTGGAATCAGGTGAAAAAGGAGTGCGCTCTTTCACGCTACAGTAGGATCTTGGGCCTCTGCAGGGTTCTTTATGCCTGGTGCTAACATCGACCTGTAAGGCTAAGTTCACACTTGAGTTATTTGTTTAATTGAAGTGTAACTGCCCAAATAATTGAAGTGTGCAGTGATTCTAAGAGTGACGCCTGTTATGTGCGTGTCATACTGACTCACAGTATAGTTTCAGTACCACAGCAGACTCCCTATGTGTTTTTACTACAAGGTACAATGTTTTACACCACTATACAGGCTCTCTACAGCCAGGAAATAGCTGTTTTTTAATGCGATTAGCCGCAAATAAATTCAGATCGAATCAAATCTTTTTGAAAAATTCAGCAAACAGGACGAATCAAAATTTAGAGAAATTCGCTCATCTTTAGTTATTAACCATCCAAGAGGAAGCCATTATCCTTAATTTGTCTAGGGGTGAATTTATAGGGGTAATTAGGTCTGAATTTCTCACCAGTTTTTAAAATTTAAATGAGGTCTGATGTGAGTAATCACCTCTAAATAACCAGAACCACTTAAGCTGAATTTAGTGTATGGGAACTGGTATTACTTGTAAATTATATTAAAAAGATTATCCAGGGACTTTTGCTAGTTTTAAAATAGTCTACAGTTTTCAAACCAGCACCTGAATATGATTTATTTTGTAATTGCATGTAATAAAAAAAATTGCATAGCCACTGAGTTAGGCCTCATGCACACGACCGTTGTGTGCATCCGTGGCCGTTGTGCCGTTTTCCGTTTTTTTTCACGGACCCATTGACTTTCAATGGGTCCGTGGAAAAATCGGAAAATGCACCGTTTGGCAGCCGCATCCGTGAGCCGTGTTTCCTGGCCGTGAAAAAAATATGACCTGTCCTATTTTTTTCACGGCCAACGGTTCACGGGCCCATTCAAGTCAATGGGTCCGTGAAAGAACACGGATGCACACAAGATTGGCATCCGTGTCCGTGATCCGTGGCCGTAGGTTTTAGTTTCATACAGACGGATCCGAAGATCCGTCTGCATAAAAGCTTTTTCTGATCTAAGTTTTCACTTCGTGAAAACTCATTTCCGACAGTATATTCTAACACAGAAGCGTTCCCATGGTGATGGGGACGCTTCTAGTTAGAATACACTGCAAACTTTGTACAAGACTGCCCCCTGCTGCCTGGCAGCACCCGATCTCTTACAGGGGGATATGATAGTACAATTAACCCCATCATATCCCCCTGTAAGAGATCAGGGCTGCCAGGCAGCAGGGGGCAGACCCCCCCCCCCCCTCCCCAGTTTGAATATCATTGTGCGGCCCCCCCCCCTCCCCTGTTGTTAACTCGTTGGTGGCCAGTGTGCGCACCCCCCTCCCTCCCTCCCTCTATTGTTTTAATACATTGGGGCCAGTGTGCGCGCCCCCCCCCCAACCCCCCCTCCCTCCCTCTATTGTTTTAATACATTGGGGCCAGTGTGCGCGCGCCCCCCCAACCCCCCCTCCCTCCCTCTATTGTTTTAATACATTGGGGCCAGTGTGCGCGCGCCCCCCCAACCCCCCCTCCCTCCCTCTATTGTTTTAATACATTGGGGCCAGTGTGCGCACCCCCCCAACCCCCAACCCCCCCTCCCTCCCTCTATTGTAATCATCATCGGTGGCAGCGGAGTAGAAGATTTTCATACTTACCTGCTTCTTGCTGCTGCGATGTCTGCGTCCGGCCGGGAGCTCCTCCTACTGGTAAGTGACAGGTCTGTGCGGCGCATTGCTGTCACTTACCAGTAGGAGGAGCTCCCGGCCGGACGCAGACATCGCAGCAGCAAGAAGCAGGTAAGTATGAAAATCTTCTACTCCGCTGCCACCGATGATGATTACAATAGAGGGAGGGAGGGGGGGGGGGGGGGTTGGGGGGGTGCGCACACTGGCCCCAATGTATTAAAACAATAGAGAGAGGGAGGGAGGGGGGGTTGGGGGGGCGCGCGCACACTGGCCCCAATGTATTAAAACAATAGAGGGAGGGAGGGGGGGGGTTGTGGGGGCGCGCGCACACTGGCCCCAATGTATTAAAACAATAGAGGGAGGGAGGGGGGGGGGGGGTTGGGGGGGCGCGCGCACACTGGCCCCAATGTATTAAAATAATAGAGGGGGGGTTGGGGGGCGCGCGCACACTGGCCCCAATGTATTAAAACAATAGAGGGAGGGAGGGGGGTGCGCACACTGGCCACCAACGAGTTAACAACAGGGGAGGGGGGGCCCACTGGCCACCAATGAGTTAAAAACAGGGGGGGGGGGTCTGCCCCCTGCTGCCTGGCAGCACCTGCCAGGCAGCAGGGGGCAGTCATGTACACAGTTTTTTTGTATATTCTAACCTGAAGCGTCTCCATCACCATGGGAACGCCTCTGTGTTAGAATATACTGTCGGAAATGAGTTTCACGATGTAGCTCATATCCGACAGTATATTCTAACATAGAGGCGTTCCCATGGTGATGGGGACGCTACAAGTTAAAATATACCATCGGATTGGAGAAAACTCCAATCCGATGGTATAACAGAACTCCAGACTTTACATTGAAAGTCAATGGGGACGGATCCGTTTGAAATGGCACCATATTGTGTCAACTTCAAACGGATCCGTCCCTATTGACTTGCATTGTAATTCAGGACGGATCCGTTTGGCTCCGCACGGCCAGGCGGACGCCAAAACGACTTTTTTTTCATGTCCGTGGATCCTCCAAAAATCAAGGAAGACCCACGGACGAAAAAACGGTCACGGATCACGGACCCACGGACCCAGTTTTTGCGGGCCGTGAAAAAAAACTGTCGTGTGCATGAGGCCTTACTCAATAAAATGTATCTGTATAGCGCCACCTGCTGTTTGTTTTTATATTATTTCTTATCTTATTTCTTTGTCCTGCTCACTGAGATGGCCGCACATGCTCAGTTTCATCCTTCAACTGCCTCATGAGTTGTGATAGGGAGAACATGGGCACTCCCCCTTAGTTCCAGCAGAAAAGACACTCCCCTTGAGCTGACAGCTTGATATAAATCTATCAGAACAATGAATAGGGAGATCTCTGGATCCATGTGAGGTACATGGCTGGTTCTAGCTTTGTTGGAAAGAGATTGCCATGTACTATATGATATCTGATTTTTTACATTGTTAATGGGATAATCCCTTTAAAGATTTTCTCCGGGCATTATGAGATTTACAAGCGTTCCTCAGTCCTGTCAAAGAAATATAGTTTCATTAATACTTAACTGTCCACTGGACCACCAATGATGCTGTCTCCATTTCACTCTCACAGGCTTCAAGCTCTTCAGCTTGGGCCCAGACCAGATCTGTTCACTGAATAGTAGTACATGCAGCTGAACAGGAAAAGAACTGCACACATCCAATGGGGACCAAAGGGGTAAGAGCTTGCAACTCGTGAGAGTACAGCGGAGATGTCGTATTGGTGGTGCAGATGGGTAGATATTAACAAAATGATCTTTCATCAATGGGTCAGAAGAATGCTTGAAATTTTTAGAATTCTCAGAGAACCCTTTTAAATATTTTGTTTAGAACCATCCCATACAACATGTGCAGTACATAAAACTACAATGTATTAATATCATGTAGCGAAGTCTAAAAAAATGGGTCAAAAGGCTCCATCGGCAGCATTGAAATCCCAGCCAGCCTGACCTAATTAAATCAAATATACATTGCTAATCACAGCATGACATGTCTACAAATACATTGACTTCATATCTCCTCAGAATTAGTTACTGTCAGGTGTAACGGGCAGGAACAATTAAACTACCTTATTATATTTAAGAAGAAAGATACACAGTGCTGGGAAATGACAAGTAAATTGCTCAGTGGCCATTTAGCCTTCAGAGAAAACTTTGGATTTTCTTAAGCTTATTTTTAGAGCAAAAGCTGGTTTGGATCCTAATTAAGCCGAAGGAAGAAGCCGGCACATAAAATGTGTTATTACAACTCCATTGTGCAAGTAATATCTATAAAGAAATTCATGAGAACACTTCCTTGAATTGTACTACACCTTGGTGGATTACTTTATTTGCACTTCTACATTTGAGGCAAATCAATAGGAAATACTGTTAATTGAAAACACTTTTCACTTTTTATAAGCTTTTGTGCTTCTATCATTTTTTGAGTAAGCATTTTATGAAGTTTTGTACTGATACTGAGGGAATGAAATGCTGTTTTACATATTGTTTGGTAAAACATATAAATAGGGCTGAATTCTAACATGGGCAAAAACAGAAATTGCCCTTAAACAACCATCTTGCACTCACCATTGACTAAAAATACAGTTGCAAGAAAAAGTATGTGAACCCTTTGGAATGATATGGATTTCTGTACAAATTGGTCATAAAATGTGATCTGATCTTCATCTAAGTCACAACAATAGACAATCACAGTCTGCTTAAACTAATAACACACAAAGAATTAAATGTTACCATGTTTTTATTGAACACACCATGTAAACATTCACAGTGCAGGTGGAAAAAGTATATGACTCCCTAGACTAATGACATCTCCAAGAGCTAATTGGAGTGAGGTGTCAGCCAACTGGAGTCCAATCAATGAGATGAGACTGGAGGTGTTGGTTACAGCTGCCCTGCCCTATAAAAAACACACCAGTTCTGGGTTTGCTTTTCACAAGAAGCATTGCCTGATGTGAATGATGCCTCGCACAAAAGAGCACTCAGAAGACCTATGATTAAGAATTGTTGACTTGCATAAATCTGGAAAGGGTTATAAAAGTATCTCCAAAAACCTTGCTGTTCATCAGTCCATGGTAAGACAAATTTTCTATAAATGGAGAAAGTTCAGCACTGCTGCTACTCTCGGTAGGAGTGGCCATCCTGTAAAGATTACTGCAAGAGCACAGTGCAGACTGCTCAATGAGGTTAAGAAGAATCCTAGAGTGTCAGCTAAAGACTTACACAAGTCTCTGGCATATGCTAACATCCCTGTTAGCGAATCTACGATACGTAAAACACTAAACAAGAATGGATTTCATGGGAGGACACCACAGAGGAAGCCACTGCTGTCCAAAAAAAAACATTGCTGCATGTTTACAGTTTGCACAAGAGCACCTGGATGTTACACAGCAGTACTGGCCAAATATTCTGTGGACAGATTAAACCAAAGTTGAGTTGTTTGGAAGAAACACACAACACTATGTGTGGAGAAAAAGAGGCACAGCACACCAACATCAAAACCTCATCCTAACTGTGAAGTATGGTGTTTGGTCATCATGGTTTGGGGCTGCTTTGCTGCATTAGGGCCTGGACGGATTGCTATCATCGAAGGAAAAGTCAATTACCAAGTTTATTAAGACATTTTGCAGGAGAACTTAAGGCCATTTATCCACCAGCTGAAGCTCAACAGAAGATGGGTGTTGCAACAGGACAACGACTCAAAGCATAGAAGTAAATCAACAACAGAATGGCTTAAACAGAAAAAAATACGCCTTCTGGAGTGGCCCAGTCAGAGTTCTGACCTCAACCCGATTGAGATGCCGTGGCATGACCTCAAGAAAGCGATTCACACCAGACATCCCAAGAATATTGCTGAACTGAAACAGTTCTGTAAAGAGGAGTGGTCAAGAATTATTCCTGACCGTTGTGCACGTCTGATCTGCAACTACAGGAAACGTTTGGTTGAAGTTATTAGTACCAAAGGAGGTTCAACCAGTTATTAAATCCAAGGGTTCACATACTTTTTACACCTGCACTGTGAATGTTTACATGGTGTGTTCAATAAAAACATGGTAACATTTAATTCTTTGTGTGTTTTTAGTTTAAGCAGACTGTGATTGTCTATTGTTGTGACTTAGATGAAGATCAGATCACATTTTATGACCAATTTGTGCAGAAATCCATTTCATTCCAAAGGTTCACATACTTTTTCTTTCAACTGTACATTGTAGCATTAGCCATAATCTTGTTTAGCATGTTTCTATTTAGTCCTGTTATGCGGGCACAATGTACTGTTGCGAGGAGGAGTAGCTGGGGGGGGGGGGGGGGCAAAGATGGGCAAAACTAGTGTGATGGGCACAAAGGTGGGCATAACTACTGTGAGGGGGCACAAAGTTGGGCATAACTACTGTGAGGGGCCACAAGGAGAACATAACTACAGTGAAGGGGCACAAAGTTGGGCATAACTACTTTTAAGGGGGTACAATGTGGGCATTTATGTTGTAAATGTGGCACAATGTAGGCATAACTACTGTGTGGTAGCACTAAGAGGAAATACGCTAGATTACTCCATTATACATTGGGATGGCTCAGTCTTACAGGACCAGCACAGAGCCCCATCGTAAGTATTTACCAGGTACAGTAACCATCCCTTCCTTATGGATTATTCTTTTTTCTCTATCACCACACGGACCTTGTTCCGAATCCAGCAGACATCACGCCAGCAAAACCCTAGATGAGGCAGGACCAGTTGGTTCTTTTATTTATTGCAAGGAGTATTGGTACCGCTGTCTCCCCTATGATAGATTTTATTAGGTGTGACTGGGTGAGTGTAGTTATGCATTGGGTGGAGTTATTGGAGTGGCTTAGTGCAAAAGAAATTTGTCGCAGAGCGCAAATCATGCCACTTAACTACCCCCTCTTTATGTAAATTTTTATTGGCAGGGAAGAAGAGGCCTTGCCCCCGTGGCAGGAAATCCTAGCTACACCTCTGCTGTAGCTTTGTTATTTTGGGACTTAAAGGCATGACTGCACCAACTTCAGATCTTGATCAGGCTAGGAGATCTATTAAGTCTACTAGAACTATTTAAGGCTCTTTTTCACATTTCTGTCGGAGGAGCCTCTTTTGGAAATGTCATCATCACATTTGCCAGGGGAAATGGCACAGCAATTAAAATGTCTTTCTTACTTAAACACCAAGAACAAGAAGGAATATAATGAGGGAGAAGTAGACTTCAAAATCCAGATGTAGCTTGGGAGAGTTATGGGGACTTGCAACATTCATTGCAGAGTTGTGGGTTCCATATTAAAGGGAATGTATCAGAAAATGGCCTTTTGTTTAAATCGGGTTTTTATGTTAAACATGTTTTTTTATATAATTTTCACTTTTTTGCAGTCATTTCCTTATCATTAAATGAAGGATTACAATGACAGATATCACCTAGACATATATAGACAGCAAAGGATCCACCATTCACAATAGGTAATTGAACTGTTTATCTAATCTCTCCTGACATGGTGACAGAGCATGTCTAGAAAAATCTCACATAGAAGTCAATAAGATCAACACTCAACTCCTGTCCATTGTGTCTGTGGCCATGGTGGCTTCTGGAAAACAAATCTCTAAATGCTGTAAACTAACAGCTCAGACAATATGGCTGCTCCCATAATCAAGTTCAGGAAATAGAATAAAACATTCTACAAACAACTATCAAAAAAATAAAAAAATGCAAATTAGAAACAAGAGCATGTGTCACTACATGTTTCTAACTGGCAGAAGAAAAATATAGCTCTGACACATTCCCTTTAAGGTGAATTCACGTGCGGGAGATTTATGGCAGAAACTCTTATGACTATCCATCCGTTTACCAGTAAAACTATCCCATTCAGATGTATGGAACTGATTTTTAGCTGTAGAAAATTGTTAAATAAACCTGTTACATGTGAATTTTCCCTTAAGGGAAGTCAGACAGCAACAAGCGATGGTTTTTGGTGGTAAGAAAGGTGACATACATGACTGCTTGGGTGATCAATCAAGATAAAAAGAGAGCCGTTACTGATGAACAGCAAGGACTTGGAAGACCACCCTCAGCAGACACAGTTTTGTACCCAGTGACAATGAATGGGGACAAAACTGAAATGTTGTGCTGTGGTTTTCAGAGCCTGTACTGGATCTCAAAATCGGACAGCACATCGTAAATGTGAAAGTAGCCTTAGACATCATAACATAAATCTCTCATTGACTGGTTGCGTTAATGATAATTAATGATGCTGCTAGCCGGCGATCCCATCCCCCCTGTGCTGCTCTCTTCTGTACTTTCTGATACACATCACTGCTTTCAGGGGTGAAAGTTAATAGTAGTTCGATTTTCAGGTACAAAGTAATTAAATAATTAAGTCGGCCGACGCAAAGACACAGACACAGATGCTATATCTAAGGAGATCTGAGAGACCACCCCAAAAATCTTTATTATTATACCTTTATGATAATGGGAGTAACTGGGTGTTTCAGGGCGGTTACAATATTTCAAAATCAAACGTGACACATTACATAATTGCACATAATAGCATATTCGCAATATCTTTTGGTTTGCAAATTTAGGTAAAAGTTCAATTGTCTGAAACAGGACCCAATTTGGACACAAATACTAAACATCTGGATCCATTAATAGTGGACAGGCAATAAACATTTCCTAGAATCTCTGAGAACATTGATATATATCTGCTCATACTACATATTTCTCAAACTCCTTCATCGTATTCCAAATTGGGTGAAATACTCCCTTTTCCTTACAAGGATTCATATTATAACACAATTACAGATGGCCTTCAGAATGTAGTCTAAGGCCAAGTTGTTATGAAATGGTGGTTTCGCCCCTGATTATTATGTAGCTATCCTTAAATAGCCAAACCAAATTAAACCCTCATTGCCTGCAACATGGGTAATGAATAAAGCAGAATAGGGTCCCATATAGCATTCTTTTTTATCTGCTATTGTATTTGAATAAATCATTGAATGTCTGTAACCTAACAGGTGACATGTTATCTATGACTTTTAAAGCTTAATGGTATCTAACAAAGGTTAGTAGGAAATACAAGAGCGATAATGAATGTATTATCAATCAGTGGATGTAATAGTCCTCATTACAAGAGAATAGACTGCACTTGTATAAAAATAGGGCATATTTGCCCTTTAATTTCCCAGAGGATGTGTACCAAACTTGTTAATAACTACACAAACAGAAAAAAAAGAGGGAAATAATGCATTCTGTGCCACTGCTGGAATACAAAGAAGACATTTGTATGCATCAACAAATCCAAGCATCATGACCCTATTAATATTGTGAGAGTTTTAAAACTTGTTAATTAGAAGTTTGGGATGGAGTGAAGAGAGTTGGTTACGCGCCTCAATAAAAAAGAGTTTTGCTATAATTGGCTTAGGTTTGCCTTTAAAACAACCTACGGATCCATATCCTAAAGCTTCACCTCTCATGCCTAGAGTAAATACCTTACCCAATACAGTGCCCACTGCCTACAGAGACCATACTGTACTGCTGTATGCCTATGTGGCAGGGATTATAATGGGAAAACAAAGGCAGACTACCTCACAGGCAGAGAATTGTTATTTTTATTTATTTTTAAGGTAGGGGGGATACATAGGTAAAGAATATGCTTGTCTATTTGAGTAACAAGACACAATGTAGGCATAAAGGACACAAGAGAGATGCCGTCATCTCAAGATACTGCTAAACACATGTCTGTGGCATCTCAGAAGATCCTTTTTAACCCTTTGGGGGCATGGCCATTTCTACAGGGTTTTTTTTCACTCCATCCTTCCCGGAGCCATTACTCTCTCCCCACCCCCCCTTTACATAGAAGTATGAGCGCCTGTTTGTTGTCTGACAATTTGCACTTTTAAAATCTCTATTTACTATTGCATACAATGTAGTAGGAAAAAATTCCAAATGGGGTGGAATTGGAAAAAAAAAGCAACTTAATTCCACCATAGTTTTATGGATTTCGGGGGTCATTTATTAAGACTAGCATTTTAGATGTCAGTCTTAATAACCCCTGTAGCTGGCGAAGTTATGAAGAGGCCGAGCCTGCCACAGAAAATGAATAGCTCCCCCAAATGCTGCTCGTGGGAACGATTTCAGCCCTGGGAGCTCAGTGTTCCTGGGATTTCAGTGCTTAGATCCCGTCATGGCATCTAAAGGTTAATGTCTGCAATCGGCATTATCTCCAATTGCAGACATTACCCTTAGTGTTTGGTGTCCGAAGCATCAGGCATCCATTGACTATGGTGCTCAATCTTCTTTGGATCAGGCGCCATCTTAAAGAAATGACATCTGCCATTCATGTACAGTGAATGTCGACAAGGGGTTAAACAACAGAAGAATACCAGGTCTAGAATACCTACCAGGCCATGAGTCATTGTAATATGATTTGTTTCAAGATTTAAAAGGGTATTCCTAGATTTTAATCTGATTGCTGGGGATCCAACACCCGGCACCCTGCCGATCAGCTATTTGAGAAGACACCGGCGCTCCTGTGAGCTGTAGCCTTCTCGCAGCTTACTAAGCACAGCACCATACATCGTATAGCAGCTGTGCTTGGTATTGCGCTCAGCCCCATTCTTCTATTTCTATGGGGCTGAGCAGCACCTAGGCCATAGGACCGATAAACAAGTTGTCACTCGCTTAGGAAAAGCTATGAGAAGGTCACCGGTACCTTCTCAAACAGCTGATTGGAGGGGGTCCAGGGTGTCGGACGCCCACCGATCAGATACTAAAGATACTGTAGGTCATCAGTATTAAAATCTCGGATTATTTTTTTAAATACCTTTCCTTCAGATAGCTGAGATATATTTCCTTATGGATTCATGTGAAGAAAAAAACATGCCTTTGTATCAATATCTCCTTGAAGAATACATGTATGGTTCCATATGGAGCACCAAGTGGTTGTATAGTTTGTGCATTGTGCAGGAGACCTAAGCCATACATCTGGACATGGTCATGAGGTAGGTCTATATTAAAACCCACCAGCACATAGGTAGCTCAGGTAAGCATACTACCCTCAAAATGTCATCTTTAAAGAAAAAGGACTATAGAAGAAAATAGGTTTAATTAACGGAGTGCTCTCTACAAGGGAAGGTGTTTCGGAAAGAATCTTTAAAGCTGAGCTGTGCATTTGACTGTGATAACTAATTATGCATCCTTGTGATGTGTGTTCAATTTAGACTTATTTAAATAACAGAAATGCTCATTAACAGCACTATATCTGTGAAGCATCAGCAAGCTGTTTAATGATTTTTTCAGTTTAAGCAATTTTACATGTTACTACAATTTTAGCATTCACAATCATGAATGAATGTGTTGATACCTATACTTACACAATATAAAAGGAAATTAGAGATTAAAACAAGAACATAAAAAAGGATAATAGCAAGAAGCACATCTATGGAAAACATGTTTTTGCAACTTGCAAACATTATATCTATAATCAGACCAAATTTATTTGAAGATGAGAAGCCCAAATTTAGAAAAAGTGATGAAATGGAAATCTGATAACAACATGATCGTGTAATTTCTTAAGGCCGGTTTACATAGCCTGATAAAGCAGGCGATTGCCACGTAAGAAGCGTTCCTTCCCATCAAATACCTGCTTGTCAGTGAAGGTGTAGAGCAGCATTTACATGCAGCAATCCCCTTCAATGTATGAGGATGAGCAATGTATATCAACTGCTATCGTTCATCCCCATATTCATTGTTTCTGGGTCGCAAAGTCTGGGTCGCTTATTTATTGGGTGATCGGTGGAACCTTTACACAGGCAGATTATCAAGAATGAGCATTCATATGACCCTTCATCCCCAAAAATTTGGTAGTATAAAGCCACTTTTAGGGCTCATGCACACGACCGTATGTGTTTTGCGGACTGCAAATTAAACGCAACGGACACGGAAAGAAAATAAGTTTGTGTGCATTAGCCCTTACATTGTGCAATAGAAAATAAGTAAACATATAGTGAGAGATTTATTAGGATGGTATATGCCTTGTCATAAGTTCAGCGTATCCTTTGGCAGTCTGGGCGTCTAGAATGAAATTAACGCTGAAATTAACGCTAAGTTGTGACACACAGAATCCCTACACGTCATGTCACAGAGCTATAGAAACTTCTGAAAGTGCCTCTGTGGGGTACCATATTTTTCTCCAAAATATACCCGTACAGTCTCATCCAAATATTTTCTGATAGAATCTATAGTAACGTAAATCATCACAACACAAGAACCATAATACATGAGGTCTTAAAGTTTTTTTTTCTGAGATTTTAAAGGGATGCATCCATTAAATGTGGTCATCACAAGTTAACAACCTATATGTAAAAATTGTATGTTATTGTTTTTTTTATTAACAAGTGGGTGGATAGTTTTCTGGATATTATTTTTTTTAAATTAAATTTTCTGTTCAGAGTTCTTAACTTCCTGTTTGTCTGGGCTTTTAACACGCCAGTGGGTCTCACTTAACCCTCTTTGTCAGACCGTCAGTCACACAAGGGAGGAGTGAGGGGTGGTAACTCAATTAATACACCACATCTCCCTATGCTATCCCAGTACTGCGGATGGTCAGGACTTCTCACTTATTAACTTAGGCTATGCTTCTCTTTTTGATTGTTTATCTAGACTTATTCAATATAACAATATACAGTATCTGGCATTCTGTCAGTCTAGTCCTCCACCTACTATTTTAATAAGGATTATCTACTAGATAACCCATTACCAGTGCAGCATAAACTGAGATTACTTTATTCTCCCATTGGAAGTTTTTATCTTTCTGAACTTACTGCTAAAGAGGGAGAATATTTTGTATTTCTTGTCAATGGCAAAGTAAGGGCAAAATTAAAAAGAAAATGGTAAAACTTCTAAAGAAAAATGTTTAATTGAATATTGCATTTTTACTTAAAAAACCTTTGAAAGTGCCCGTTAGCATTAATGACTTCTAATTAGAATGCTTCATCAATATCGGATCGGAGAGGGTGCTACTCCCGGGACCCCACCAATAAGCTCATCATAAGGCCAGGCGATGAAGCTAGACCTGCAGCATCGCTATTGTTTACTAGAAAAAGGGAGGTGAGGAGCTGCAGCCACTTCAATAAGCACATCATAGGGTGCCAGACCCCCACCAATGTCAAATTGATGAGAATATTGGTTCTAAAATTCAGAAATTTTTCAAAAAGTTCTGATTTTATAGAGATACCCATCTAGCCGTGTGTTTGACCCCCCTTTGGCCTAGAGAACTGAAGCAATTCATCATGGCATAGATTCCACTAGCGGCTAAAATTGTTGTGCAGGAATATTGGCAAATATACACAGTACAGTTTCTCACATATGGCACAAATAAAATGGGGATAGGGATATACTCTGAGAAGCTCATTCTACCTTTGCCCCAGATATGCTCTCTGCCATTAAGATCTGGGGACTATGAAGTGCAGGGAAGCAAAGAAAATTATCTATCATGTTCTGGGAACCAATCAATGACTTTAGAACCTTAATAACTTGGTGTCTTTACTTATGTATATATGACTTCAACATTCATGGTAGTTGAGATATGACAGTTCCTAATATAATGTCTACTAGTAACCCATAGGATCTGATGCTCATCTGTTATTTAGGGAAATTGAAGCGCTGGTTACATAGTTTGCTCAATATTTTTAAGGATTACCAGACGTCTATGTGTTTGTGTGTGTCGTTAAAATATATCAACAATATCTACAGAACCCCGCCCCTTTAACAGTGACCTCCACAGCCCCCCACCCCTTAACACTGACCCCTTCCCCCACAGTGCCCCGTCCATTAAAATTGGACCTCCACAGCAGCCCACCCAATTAACCTTGACCTTTACAGCAGCCTTCCCCTTTAACAGTGAGTTTCATAGCACACCACCCCCTTTACAGTGCTCTCCACAGGGGCCTGTCCCCTTAACAATGGCCTTTACAGCAATCTGCCCTTAACACTGACCTCCATAGCGGACCGTCCCCTTAACTGTGACCTCCATAGCAGCCTGCCCCTAGGGTGGCCAGAGGTCCAGTTTTAGGCCGGACAGTCCGGCTTTCAGACTCCTTGTCCTCCGTCTGGCCCAGGGCCTGGACGGACACAAGGATGTCCTTTTGAACAGCTTACTCTAATATAGCAGCACAGTGCTGTCTGAGTGTGAGCTGCAGGAAGAAAGTCACTGTCTCTCCCACCTCTGCAGCTGACAGAAGATGATTTTTAACTTCATTTTTTTAATCCCTGTTGGCTGAGGAGTGGAAGGGGGCGTGGCTTAACCAGATTGTGGCGGGACCTAGAAGTTGATTTATAACTTCATTTTTTCAATCCCTGTCGGCTAAGGAGTGGGAGGGGACGTAGGCCAACCGGATCAGGGGCGTGTCCTTTTGAACAGCTCACTGTAAAACAGCAGCACTGTTCTGTCCGAGTGTGAGCTACAGGGAGAAAGTCACCCTCCCTTCCACCCCTGCAGCTAACAGAAGTTGATTTTTACCTTAACTTTTTCAATCCCTGTCGGCTGAGGAGTGGAGGGGACGAGGATAAAACAACTATTGCTGGAACAAAGGCACATCTCGAAATAAAGTTCTAAGTGCTATGGCTTTACTTCTATAGTGATTATCCTGGTGACAGATTTAATTTAACCCCTTATGGACCGGGCTCATTTCAATCTTATGGACCAGGCAATTTTTTGCAAATCTAACCAGTGTCACTTTATGTGTGAATAACTTTAAAATGCTTTTACTTATCCAGGCCATTCTAAGAGTGTTTTTTCGTCACATATTGTACTTCATGACACTTGTAAAATGGAGTAAAAAAAAATATTTTTTATTTATAAAAAAATACAAAATTTACCAAAAATTTGGAAACATTTTCAAATTTCCAAGTTTCAATTTCTCTACTTCTATAATACATAGTAATACCTCCAAAAATAGTTTTTACTTTACATTCCCCATATATCTACTTCATGTTTGGATCATTTTGGAATTGCCATTTTTTTGGGGAAGATGTTACAAGGCTTAGAAGTTTAAAAGCAAATCTTGAAATTTTTCAGAAATTTTCCCAAGCCCACTTTTTAAGGACCAGTTCAGGTCTGAAGTCCCTTTGTGAGTATTACATTATAGAAACCACCCTTATTTTGAAAACTACACCCCTAAAGGTATTTAAAACTGATTTTACAAACTTTGTTAACCCTTTAGGTGTTCCACAAGAGTGTTTGGCAAATAGAGATGAAATTTCAGAATTAAAATTTTTGGGTAAATTTTCCATTTTAATCCATTTTTTCCAGTAACAAAGCAAGGGTTAACAGCCAAACAAAACTCAATATTTATTGCCCTGATTCTGTAGTTTATAGAAACACCCCATATGTGGCCGTAAAGTACTGTACGGGAACACGGCAGGGCGCAGAAGGAAAGGAGCACCATATGGTTTCTGAAAGGCAGATTTTGATGGATTGGTCTTTAGACACCATGTCCCATTTGAAGCCTCCTGATGCACCCCTACAGTAGAAACTCCAAAAAAGTTACCCCATTTTGGAAACTACGGGATAAGGTAGCAGTTTTTTTGGTTTTATTTTAGGGTACATATGATTTTTGTTTTCTCTACATCTACACTTTTTATGAGGCAAAGTAACAAAAATAGAAATTCTAAAATTTCATCTCAATTTGCCATTAACTCTTGTGGAACACTTAAAGGGTTTAACAAAGTTTGTAAAATCAGTTTTGAATACCTTAAGGGGTGTAGTTTCTTAAATGGGGTCACTTTTTGGAATTTCTACTCTAGGGGTGCATCAGGAGGGCTTCAAATGGGACACGGTGTCAAAAAAACAGTCCAGCAAAAACTGCCTTCCAAAAACCATATGGCATTCTTTTCCTTCTGCGCCCTGCCGTGTGTCCATACAGCTGTAGACTATAGAATCAGGGCAATAAATATTGAGTTTTGTTTGGCTGTTAACCCTTGCTTTGTTACGGGAAAAAATGTTAAATTGGCCAAAAAAATAAAATAATTTGCACCGTTTTTATTATTTATTATTTACAACGTTCATCTGACAGGTTAGATCATGTGCTAGTTGTATAGAGCAGGTTCTTATGGATGCAGTGATACCTAATATGTATACTTTTTTTTATTTATTTAGGTTTTACACAAAAATTTCTTTTTTGACACCGTTTTATTTTACAATTTTTTATGGTGTTCATCTTAGGGTTTAGGTCATGTGGTAGTTTCATAGAGCAGGTTCTTATGGACACGGCGATACCTAATATGTCAAAAATATTTCAGTCTGAGAGCCATATTTTTTTTTTTGGGGCCATTGTCTCATGTAGGAACTTATTTTTTGCGGTATGAGGTGACGGTTTGATTGGTACTATTTTGGCATACATACAACTTTTTTATCACTTTTATTATTTTGGGGAAGTAAGGTGGGCAAAATTTAAATTTCATCATAGTTTTTATTTTAATTTTTTTTTATGGCGTTCACCATGCGGGGAAAGTAACATGACTGTTTTATAGATCAGGTTGTTATGGATGCGGTGATATCAAACATGTGTAGGGAATTATTTTATTTATTTTTAATCAGTGATAAATGTGCTTTTTTTATTTTTTTTAACCCAGACCCACTTGGTTCTAGAAGATCCAGTGGGTCTGATGTCAGTATAATACAATACAGTACACTTTATAGTGTACTGTACTGTATTTTCATTTTACTTAGTCTGATCAGACTTCTGCCTTTAGCAGAAGTCTGATCAGCACCATGGACAGCCGGACGCCTGTGTACAGTATCCCCCGTATCTCACTGCTGGTGTAGTAGTGCTCTAATGTTTGTGATCTACGTATTTGATCAATGTTTTTGTGTACGTTCTCACTGTTACTTTTATTTTTTCATTGGTTTTTTGACAGGTTCCACAGAATATCAACCTTATACACCCAAGTGGGAAGGGGACACTTGTGCAACCCCTTTACTCCGCCTAGGATGGTTAAGTACAATCAAAATGCATTTACACACATTCTGCTAAAATCTCTCAGCGGTACACACTCAGTAATTTCAATATTAGATGGCTGACCTGTGCATTGCTACTTTTAACGTTAAGGGTTTTAACGCTCCATCGAAGCGTAGTCAAATATTCTCTTATGTTAAAAAAGAAAAATGCTCGATCCTGATGTTACAGGAGACACATTTTAAATTTAATAAATACCCAGATTTATCCCGTTCGATATTCCCACAGTGGTACCATTGTGGATCAAATTCTGCTGCATCCAGAGGCTTGAGCATAGGGTTCCAGAGGAGTCTGCCTTTCACTTACATTTCACACATCCAAGATGTAGATGGTAGATATATACTGTTAAAGGGTAAAATAGCTAACCAAACCTATACCTTCGCCAACGTATATGCTCCAAATGTCAACCAGATTCCGTGGCTGATCGAGATAATTACCCTTTTGGATTCATATAAGGAGGGAGTAGTGGTGCTTGGAGGTGATTTGAATATAGTAATAAATCCCTCGCTAGATTCCTCATCTTATAAGTCAGCAATATCTACCAGGGCACTTAGACACCTTAGAAATAAACTACATATGGGAGCTTTCTATGATATATGGCGTCTACGTAACCCCTCCAGGCAGGATTACACCTTTTTCTCCCACCCCCACAACTTGTATCAAAGGCTCGACTATTTGTATATCTCAAAAGAACACCTACAACTGTGCACTCATGCCTACATAGGTAAAATACTCTTATCTGATCACGCACCAGTGTTTATTAAAATCCAAACCCCTTCCCTAGAACCTAGAGCTTTTAGATGGAGACTTAATGAACAGCTGATTTCCACAGAGGAAAACAAAAAACACATTCAAGAGCTTTTAGAGGAATTTTTCTCTGTTAATTCCCTTCCTGAAACATCCCCCCACATATTGTGGGACACTCATAAGGCCTACATGAGGGGTCAATTTATTAGTTTGGGGTCAAAAATCAAAAAAGAAAAAAAAAGAAAGGTTGATGACCTTTTAACCCAGATTCACCGATTGGAAACTGTTCATAAAAGTTCTTTACTGGACTCTCATCTAAAAGAGCTTACAGAATTAAAAAAACACTTTAAAGACCCTGCTCAATGCGGCCTCAGCTAAGTATTATCTCCATGCGCAATACAAACATTATGCGCATGGGGATAAGGCTTCTAAGTTCATGATGCAGCGTATTAAGCAGAGGAAATCCCATAATTACATACATAAGATTAGAATTTCCAATAGGGAAGAGGTATCTACTACCTCAGAAATTGCCAAACAATTTCAAAAGTTTTACTATTCACTATATAATATAAAAAAGGAGGATATGAGAGAGGACGTTGCCTCTCTACACCCTCCTAAGGACTCAGTAACCTCCTTTCTCAATTCCCTTGCATTGCCAGCACTATCAGATTCTCAAGCTCAAACATTACAAGCCCCCTTTACGATGGACGAACTTGTATTTGCGATTAAACAACTCCCTAACGGGAAGAGCCCTGGGCCTGATGGCTATCCGGCCTTGTATTACTGCAACTTTGATAAAATAGTGGGGCCTTATCTTCTTTCTATATTCAATAGCTCCCTGTCTGGTGTTCCATTGTCCACAGACATGACAAGGGCACATATCACGCTGATCCCGAAGGAGGGGAAAGACAGCTCCCAATGTTCTAATTACCGCCCAATCTCCCTGTTAAATTTAGATCTGAAGTTATTAGCTAAGATGCTTGCCATCCGTTTGTCCTCCTTCCTTCCATCCCTAATCAAAGAAGATCAGGTTGGCTTTGTCCGTGGTAGGGAGGGCAAAGATAACACCGCCAAAGTGCTAAATGCTATCTATTTTGCAAAAAAACTCAAACGACCTCTTAGCACGGACGCTGAGAAAGCCTTTGATAGGGTTAGTTGGGACTATATGAGGGAAGTCCTTAAAACAATTAAGTTCTCTGACCCATTTATTAATGCCATCTTTTCCCTGTATACACACGCTTAAGCATCTATCATTATTAATGATACTTTGTCCCCCTCCTTCGGCATCAGGAATGGCACCAGACAGAGATGCCCACTTTCGCCTTTATTATTTGTCTTGGTAATGGAAACATTGCTACAGGCTATTAGGCTATAGAAGGAGATAGTGGGCATTAAGATAGACCAACGTGAACATAAGGTAGCTGCCTTCACAGACGATTTACTAATAATGAACACTAACCCATCCAAAGCCCTACCATTGATATATAAGATACTAGAGCAGTTCAGCTCCTACTCAAATTTCAAAATTAATATGGGCAAATCCCATATTATCAGCATAGACCTCCCAACCCCAACTAGAAATACATTAAAGGCGAATTCCCCCTTTAATTGGGACACCCCGTATATTACATATCTGGGAGTTAAAATTGGCCCTGACCCATCCTCTCTTTTCCGACTAAATTTCACTCCTCTCCTTCAATCTATCTCTGATCAGCTAGCTGGATTAAGGAACCCGATGCTATCATGGTTCAGCAGAAAAAATATAGTAACCTCATTAGTCCTACTAAGACTGACTTATTTGCAACAAGTACTACCGATCCCAGTCCCAAAAACGTTTTACACTAAAGTGAAACGAAAAATTAGTTCATTTATTTGGGCCGGGAAAAGGGCTTGACTAGCTCGCTCTGTACTCTGTAGACCGAAAACTAATGGGGGAATAGGATTACCTGACCCAGAATTATATGGGAGAGCAGTTTTGATGTCAAGGATAGTGGACTGGTTCACGCATCCAAACCAGAAGCCCTGGGTCTCCATGGAACAGAGTGAACTTGGTTCGTTCCCTTCAGGTCTCCTAGTGGGTGTGAAGAATTTTCCGACCCAAAATAGGCCTATTAACCCAATTGTAAAATCGACAATAGAGACATGGAAATAGTTCCAACAATCACAACATGCCATTCCATTGCCCTCGCCGTTGTTACAAGTGAAAGACGTACTGGCCTATGCCCCGCCCACCCTGAGAGAATGTCTCCCATACCCAGTTCGAAATTCTACACTACCTCTTAGCTCACTTTTTGATGATAAGGGCGAGATGATGAAAAAGGAATGTATATTAGATGTCTTCCCGGAATGTAGGAAAGTTCCTTACTTATTATCTTTCTTACGTTCCTTCATAGCAAAAAATATCTCTATGAAGGACTTATCACGTCCCTTGACCTGGTTTGAGAATATAATATCTGACCGATCTAAACACACTAAACTAATTTCTCAAATCTATAAGAAACTAATCTCACCAGTGTCTTTGACTAAACCAGTGTTTATAAGGTTATGGGAACGAGACCTGGGTACTAACTTTTCACAGGCGGAATTACCAAAACTTCTACTTACACCACATCAAATTTCTAGGTGCGTCCGCATCCAAGAAAATGGGTATAAAATAATGACAAGGTGGTACAAGACCCCGGATATTACCTGCCTTTTTTAATTCAAATAATATAGATGCGTACTGGAGATGTAAAAAAGATAGAGGATCATTCTTCCATGTATGGTGGGAATGCCCCCCTCTCCAGAAATGGTGGAAGGAAATTTTTACTAACGCTAATAAAATCTGTGGAATAAATATTCCAATTTCCCCCCAAATAGCGTTACTAAGTCTTCTCCCCCCTTCGACTAAAAATTCACCAGTTAAGCTATTCCATACTATGTTGAGTGCAGCACGCTTTCTAATCCCAAAATTTTGGCTCTCCGAAGAAGATAGCTGGGGAAAATAGACCAGCTATGCAGATTCGAAGAGATTGCAGCCTGGGAAAGCCATAGTATACTTTTATACAGAGCTCAATGGAAAGAGTGGTTCAGCCGTTTCAAGCAGAGTGTCAGAAATGTTTGCAAGAACATAATTATATAAAAACAGCCAGGTCATTCTTATCATTCAGACCCAATGGTCCCATGGCATTAGTTTTAATAATCCACTCAGCTTCTTTTTTTTAATAGTCATACGCTTTCTATCTCCTCCTCTCATAGGTAGTTTAACTACTTCTATGCCAGCACATCTTAAAACCTTTTGATCTCCCTGATGTATAGTGTATATATGTTTAATGATGTCGGTCGCTCTGATACCAGTTTCAATTGATTTCCTATGTTCCCTAAAACGAACATTTAGGGGCCTATAGGTTTTGCCAATATAGAATCGGCCACATGGGCAGAGAATAACATATACAACATATGTAGTTTTACAATTAATACATTCTCTTACTATGTGTTGTATACCTCCTACATGAATTAATGTACCTCTGTATACAAAATCACACATAGAGCAGTGTCCACATCTAAAGTTTCCCCTTGGTCTCCATCTCTCCAACCAATTGGTTTGCAAGCTCACAAAATTACTGTTGGTAATTACATCTCCTATAGTTTGACTGCATCTAAAACTAACAATTGGCATATTCTGCATTTTATCTCTCAAGAGGTCATCTCTTTGTAACATATGCCAATTGTTCAGAATAGCTTTATTTAATTGTTTGGGCCATAGGGGAATACTCAAATGTGAACACTGCTCTAGAGTTCTTTGGGAACTGTCCTCTGATCGTATTTTTCTTTTTCTTGTGTGATATCAGCCCATTTTTCCTTTGTGTATATGCTTTTTTGTAAGCTTTATCAATAACATGCACTGTTATCCTCTTTGTAATAATCCTCTTTGTAATAATCGTATTTTTAGATCTCTACATTTCTCTTTAAAAACTTCTCCACTTGTAATTATTCTTGCTAGCCGCAAAAATTGGCCATAAGGAACTGCTGTCAGCACATGTTGGGGATGAAAACTCTTAGAATGTAATAAAGCATTAGTAGAAGTGGGTTTCCTATATATTGTGGTGTCTAGACTCCCGTGTTTTACACTAACCTGAACATCTAAAAACTATATTTCTTGTTCTATTCTACTTGTGAATCGCATATTCATATCATTGATGTAATTAAGATGTTCTACAAAGGAGTGGAACAATTTCTTATCACCAGCCCATACAATAAAGATATCATTGATGTATCTTAAAAATATATCAATATGTTTCACATATGGATTGGCAACTGTCAAAATATATTTCTCCTCAAAGGCTGCCAAGAACAGATTAGCAAAGGTACAGGAGACCAGCATCCCCATAGCTGTACCTGCTATTTGACTGTACCATTGCTGATCATACATAAAGGAGTTATGCGACAATACAAAAAACAATGCTTCCCCTATTGACTCTTACCGAGCCTAGTCAATAGACTGCAGATGGTTTGTACCCCTTGCTCCTGAGGTATTCTTGTATAAAGACTTTCCACATCTATTGAAGCCAGCAGATACTCTTATTGTCACTCAATCTCTTTGAGAGCTCCTAAAAAGTCACCGGTGTCCTTCAGGTAAGACAGAATCCCTTGTAAAAGCGGTCGTAAAATTCAGTCCAAATACTGGGAAAGGGGCTCGGTCAGTGACCTGATGCCTGACAAAATGGGACGTCCTGGAGGATCCACCAGTGACTTGACGATTTTTGGCATATAGTACCATACTGGTTTAATAGGGAAAAGTGGATAGAGCTTCTCTGCAGTACGTTTTGATATAAATCCTATGTCTACATATTTCCATAATAGGGCTCTCAATTGTTTTTGATGTTTACCTATTAGTTTGGCTCTAAGGGGCATGTATGTGTTACTGTCACTGAGCTGACAAGCTGCCTCCTGCATGTATTGTGTCTTGTACATCACCACTGTCTTTCCACCCTTGTCAGGTGGTTTAATTATTATATATCTTTATTATTAGAGATCCAATCTAGAGCACAAAGCTCTCCTTTATTCCAGGTTGGATCCCTCTTTATGATAACTCAAGGCTTTAATTTCCTTGATGACCTGCCTCTGAAAGAGGTCAAGGCTACTCCCGGCCGGCAAGGGTGGAGTGAAAGTAGTTTTGACTCCCTTTGTGAACACCTGGTGTATCTCACTTGATTCTGATTGTTTATCTAATTCACACCCTTGTAATTCTAATAGAATATCATCTTTCTGTCAGTTTTATCCTTGTACTCTCCAAAATTAAATCCTAAGGGACCAATCATAATTGGGG
This sequence comes from Bufo gargarizans, assembly GCF_014858855.1. NCBI lineage: Eukaryota > Metazoa > Chordata > Amphibia > Anura > Bufonidae > Bufo > Bufo gargarizans. Next base: position 177,015,474 of record NC_058086.1, read on the forward strand.
TCTCTAACTCTTTCAATTCTTCAATATTCACATTTTTATCATGAAAATATTTGTATAAATTTAATTTCCTTACTGCTTTAAACAAATCTATTTCAAAGTGTATATCATCAAACTCAATCACCATGCCAAAATTAAGTCCCCTGGATAGGAGTGACAGACAGTCTGTATCTAGATGGACCTAAGTCAGATTCACTACACCATGTCCTACTTATAGTTCTTGAATATCTCCTACATTAAGTGCTAGCGCCTCCAAGCTACTTGTTTCCTTTTGTATCCACTTCTTTGTGGTTTTTCTGTTCGGTCTCCCTCTTCTTGTGTTACTCCTAAGGCCTCTTTCACACGAGCGTGTCCGGGTAAGGTCTGGATGCGTTGCGGCAAACCAGTGCGAGTAGGTACGCAATTGCAGTCAGTTTTGACTGCGATTGCGTTCCGTTGTTCAGGTGTTATCGCGCGGGTGCAATGCGTTTTGCACGCACGTGATAAAAAACTGTGGTACACAGACCCGAACTTCTTCACAGAAGTTCAGGTTTGGGTTCAAGGTTGTGTAGATTTTATTATTTTCCCCTATAACATGGTTATAAGGGAAAATAATAGCATTCTGAATACAGAATGCATAGTACAACAGGGCTGGAGGGGTTAACAAATTTTTTATTTAAATTTAACTCACCTTAATACACTTGTTCGCGCAGCCCAGCTTTTCTTCTGTCTTCTTTCTTCAGGACCTGGGTAAAGGAACTGTGGTGACGTCACTGGGCTCATCACATGGTCCATAACATGATCCATTACCGTGAAAATCACCACTCATGTGCACAGCCCCATAGAAATGAATGGGTCCGGATTCAGTGTGGGTGCAATGCGTTCACCTCACGCATTGCATCCGTGCGGAAAACTCGCCCGTGTGAAAGGGGTCTAAAGTGGCCGCTGTTACATCTGGATCACTGTCAGCTATTTTCATATTGATCGATCTTGGGAGCATTTAGTAAAATCTTCTGAAGCTCTTGAATCGGAATCTGTCGTCCAATATTCTTGTTTATTTGGACGTCTCCTCCTCTGTGCACGTTTTTGAATCATCCAGTCGTAAATCTTTCTATTGTCATAGTCATCCTTATCACGCAAGAATTTATCTTTCTTTTTCTCTTTTATTTTGGCTTGTGTCGGTATCAAGCGTTTTTCCAATTTATTTTGAAAAGTTTGAAACTGGTTATCTGTTCTTCTCGCTCTCAATACATTTTTAGCTCTATTTAATTCAATTAACACTTTTTATACTCTTTTTCATTGCGTGACAACACCAATTGCATCATTTGAAAGGAATACTCTAGTTGCACCGCTTTCCATTGATCCAAAAAATCAGAATAATCTTGGAATTGGGAAATGTCCTTATAAACTCTTAATCCCCGTGGGACTCTCTTATGTGCGACATATGATTTTAATGAGATAACATATGATTTTAATGAGAGAATTGTCCAAAATGAGCGCACTTCTTTTTCAGACAGCGGAGTTATTTTAATTTCCAATGTCTTTATACTCATGACCTGTAGGCTGTCCTTTTCATTGCATTGTGCAAAAAATGTGCCCGCATCTAAACTCCCTTGATTTACCGCTACTTTGCATGAATCCACCGTAGTGTCTATTTCTGAATCCATGTCTATTTCCACACTTGCACTTTTGAGCGTGCTCTGACTGTTTAAAGACATAGTCCAACAACCGGATTCAAACTTACCATGGCTGCTCACGCAATACAATGGTGGTGCTCTGCTATTAAAGTATTGAATTCATACATGAAAAATAAGATAATGAAGGAAAAGCGGCACTCACCAATTGTTGTATTGATAGTAGCTTTTGTTCTGGGTAAAAACATGCTTGATGCGGGTCAATGCACAGCAATCCAAGGCAACATCCGTTTCACACTAAACAGTGCTTTGTCAGGCCTCTTGTGACGTGGTTGAGGGGTGCGGTAAATACCGCACTCACTCCTCCACGTGACCAGTCAACAGGTGAGACTATTACATGTCCATGTATCTGATGCAAAAACATACAATGTTAAAAAAAACATAATTATATAAAGACAGCCAGGTCATTCTTATCATTCAGACCCAATGGCATTAGTTTTAATAATCCACTCAGCTTCTTTTTGTAGTAGTCTACACTTTCTATCTCCTCCTCTCATGGGTAGCTTTACTATTTCTATGCCAGCACATCTTAAAACCTTTTGATCTCCCTGATGTATAGTGTGTATATGTTCAATGAGGCGAGTCACTCCGATACCAGTTTCATTTGATTTCCTATGTTCCCTAAAACAAACATTTAGGGGCCTATAGGTTTTGCCAATATAGAATCGACCACATGGGCAGAGAATAACATATACAACATATGTTGTTTTACAATTAATACATTCTCTTACCGTGTGTTGAATACCTCCTACATGAATTAATGTACCTCTGTATACAAAATCACAAATAGAGCAGTGTCCACATCTAAAGTTTCCCCTCGGTCCCCATCTCTCCAACCAATTGGCGGACTGGTTTTCTGACATCCCCCCAAGTAAGGCAAAACTATGCACATTTCAGAGTACCCTTTTATTGTGGGCAGTCTAAGGCACATCTGTGCAATATTCATGCTGTCTAATCAGCACCCTTATATGCCACACCTGTGAGGTGGGATGGATTAGTGCTCATTAACACAGATTTAGACAGATTTGTGAACAATATTTGAGAGTAATGGGTCTTTTGTGCATGTGGAAAATGTTTCAGGTCTTTGAGTTCAGCTCATGCAAAATGGGAGCAAAACCGATAGTGTTGCTTTTATATTTTTGTTCAGTATATATATATATATATATATATATATATATATATATATATATAGTATATATGACGAGGCAGCACTTCCAGCTTTTGGTGACAGGGTATATAGTATATATTACTGTCACAATTATTTTTTTCTATTATGGTGCTTTATGCATTTATTATGCATGAAAAACATATGCATATTTTACAAACATTTGTTAGCGGCAACAAGTGTATGCTAAAAGAACCTAAACTCTGAATCTAAAACGTCAATGAATAGAAATGTGTTCAACACCAATTGAGAAACCTATTTATTTTGTTTGTTTGTTTGTTTTGCATGATAAAAGCTCTAGTGCAGCATTATCCAAATCATATGGACAATAAAAGAGGCAGTAATTGATTATTAGAGAGTGAAGAAAAGAAAAGCCCCTTGTCAGCAAATGCATGAATTCAGCAATATATTAATATTACTGTATATCAGCTTAAACCTTTGAAAAAAGGAAGGCTTCTTAAAAATGATATTAAATATTTTATTATCATGAGGTTAATGATGAACAGAGCATCATTACATTGCAAATAATGTACAAAGCACAATGTGTCAATGAACGTTGTCTATGCAAAGGTTTATCAATAGAGTATTATTCCAAGCAAGATGATTGATTGCTAAAAATTGGATCAATCCAAAAGCATATGAATGGATACAAGCGATTGACTCAAATAGAAAAAAGGATGTGCAGGAGAAAACAAAAAAATATGTGGTGTACAGGAAGATCTGGAAACATTGGATGAATCATTAAGGTTGTAAGAGTAAATTAAGAATAGTATCACAGAAAAAAATTGCTGGTATTTATAGCTTTTATTCATATTTGAGGAGCGGACTCAATTGACTAAAATGTATGGCTCTGTTCGTTAATTAAAAATAATATTTTAGGTGTTGACTATTGTTGATGGAGCACCAAAGTGCTCGGGTGCTCGAGTAGAACACCTCGGTATGCTCGGGTGCAAAGGTTCTCTAGTAGAACACATCGGAATGCTCGTGTGCTCTACCGAGCACCCGAGCACAATGGAAGTTAATGGGAGAACGTGAGCATTAAACCAGGCACCCCCTGCTCTGAAGACGGGAGGGTATCTGGTTCACCTGAACAGGTCAGAAATTGATGGAAACACCACTAAAATGATTTGGGAACAGCATGGGGTGGATGTCTGGATGCATCTTGGACTCCCAGGTTGCTGCTGGAATGATGTTGTCTGAGTAGTACGTCACTTTTACAGACTGACAATAATACACAGAAAACCGAAAATAAAATTGATTTTAGAGGAAAAATTGTTAGGAAACATTCTTTCCTGTATATTTACTTGTATATACAGTGCAAGTGCTGCCAAAAATTAAAAGTAATACAACCTGTATATCACATAAAGGAGGGCCTCATTCACATTGTGGTACAGATGTTCAGGTAGTGGGACTCCTACACTCATAAAGTCTGTGCACTTAGTGAAAGGGTTGCCAAAAATTACAAGGGACCGGTACTCCAATACACCCTTTATTACACATTAAGTAGGGACATAATACACACCCTTGAAAAATTATGATTGATGGCCTGCTGGTGACCCTCAAAAACATTAGGAGAAAAAGCCTGCTGGTGACCCTTTAAAACATTAGGGGTGAGGGCCTGCTGCTGAGTTGACCATCGAAACAATGATGGTTAAGGGTCTGCTGGTGAGCTGACTCTCTAAAACATTTGGGCCGAGGGCCTGCTGCTGATCTGACCATGAAAAAAATTATGGTTGAGGTCTGCTGCTGAGCTGACCATTGAAAAAGTTATGGTTGAGGGTCTGCTGCTGAGCTGACTCTCTAAAACATTAGGGGCGAGTGCCTGCTGCTGATCTGACCATGGAAAAAAATATGGTTGAGGGCCTTCTGCTGAGCTAACCATCGAAAAAATTATGGTTGAGGGCCTGCTGCTGAGCTGCCCCTCAAAAACATTAGGAGTGAGGCTAGCCTAATAAGCATGTTGATATGATAGAGGAGAAGTAGGAGGACGAGAAAAATAAAAATTGAACCATATACCCTTTTTTGTGGTGGAAGGGCTGCGTGTGTACAGTTTATTCAATACACCATAAAAGCTACATTTAAAGTGTCTTTATGCTTAGCCGCTTTCCTCTAGTGGAGTACAGAAGTCAGGGGCAATCTAGGCCTTGTTCATTTTGATAAGAGTCAACCTGTCAGCATTTTCAGTTGACAGTCGGATGCGCTTATCAGTTATTATGCCCCCAGTAGTACTAAATACCCGATCTTAAAAAACGCTGGCAGCAAAGCAGGCCAGCACCTCCAAGGCATAGAGCGTCAGTTCGTGCCACGTGTCCAGCTGGGATACCCAAAGTTGTAAGGCACAGAGGGATCATTGATGACGCTGACACGGTCTGCTACAAACTCCTTTACCATCTTCCAAAACTTTTCTCTCCTTGCATAAAACCTCACAGAGGTCAGACATCCATGCCCACTCGTCGCTTGTGAAGAGCGGAAGCTGACTGGAAACGAGACGACCATGTTGCAGCTGGTATTCCACTACTACCGTCTGCTGCTCACAAAGCCTGGCCAACATGTGGAACGTGGAGTTCCAACGCGTGCTCACAATGCACAACAGTCGGTGAACTGGCAATTACAAGTGCTGCTGCAGCATTGACAGACCGGCGGCAGCTGTAGATGACAGTTTGGAAATGGGCACACACGCTGCACACCCTTACCAGTAGCTCAGGCAAATTGGGATAGGTTTTTAGAAACCACTGAACCACCACAGCTCAGTCTGGTCCCTTATACCCTGCCACAGCTCTGCGGCGGTGTGCTGTTTGTCACCTAAACATATTAGTTTCAGCACGGCCTGTTGACGCTTCCCCACTGCAGTGCTACACTGCTTCCTGCTACTGACTGATGGCTTACTGGTGCTGCAAAATGAGAATTCAGAGGTAGAAGTGGAGGAGGAGGAGAAGGGGCGGTTGCAGCCACTATTGTAGGAGGTGGTGGAAAAAACTGATGGAAGTAGGGTCCGCCATCCTTGGCATCAGTAGCACCTGTGCCATCCCAGGGTACGACTCGCTCCAGGCCTCCACAACGTTCACCCAGTGTACTGGCAGGGAAATGTAGCGTCCCTGGCCACAAGCATTTGTCCATGTGTCAGTCATTAAGTGGACCTTCCCAATAACTGCGTTGGTCAGGGCACGGGTGATGTTATGGGACACATGCTGGTGTAAGGCAGGGACGGTACACCGGGAAAAATTGTGGCGGCTGGGGACTGAGTAACGAGGGACCGCCACCGCCATCAGGCTGCAGAAAGCCTCAGTGTCCACAAGCCTTAATGGCAACATTTCCAGGGCCAGCAATTTGGAAATGTGTGCATTTAGTGCTATGGCCTGTGGCTGGGTATTTGCACTTTCGTTCTAAGGCCTGGGGTATGGACATATGCACGCTGCGCTGGGACACAGAAGTGGATGTGCTAGTTAATGGTGCTTTCAAAGGTTCAGGTGCAGGGCAGGAGGCATCTGGGCCTGTGTCTTGGACAGGGGATTGGCCAGCACATAACACAGGGAAGAGGAGGCAGTGGTGTGACCCACAAACACAGATTGTGGACCCAGGAATTCAGGGCCTGCCTTTGGGGTGTGCGAGCTGTGCGGCCGCACAGGGCGCCATGGCAACAGGGGCGCCCGCTGACTGACACAGTTCGCAGTCGGTCTCTACTCTCTTACAGGCTACAGAAGGCCAGCCCGACCCGAGATTGTGTAAGCGAGCTGAGCCGCTGCAGCTGCCAGCGGTCAGGGTCTGGAGCATGGAGGAGGAGCCTAGGGGCGCAGGCGCAGCATCCAAGTCCTGCGGCCTTCACAGAGAACCGCGGAAGGATCCGCTCAATGTGTGAGGGCGGCGGCCGGTGCTCTGCAGTCCCAGACAGGGAATATAACACTCTGGTGAGAGAAATAGCTCTAAGTGCTTTTTTATAATAACACTTCCCCCATGTAGCAACCTCAAACTTTTTTATCAGTTCTTTCTCATAATAATATTTTTTTATTTTTGCTATAGTTATGTCCTCACATAATGCTTCTCTGGAAATGAGATATGTAACACAGACTCCTTTCCAAAAAGAAAAGAAAATTGAGTGTCTCATACCAGGAACACAGCTCTTTCTGGGTTACTACCCTTTAACAGAGAAAATAAAATTTGCATGGCTGCCTGAGAGACCTTGGTTGGGGTACTATTTCTCCTTATGGTTAGCGTCAAGTACACACGAGGAGTATTGTAAACCAGTCAATGCTCTTATGAGTTTCTGAGTAAAATGTCCGAAAATAAGCATATCTTATATCTGTTGGCATCAGATAAGCTTAGTCAATTTGAAAGCTAACTTGAATATCTTTTCCAGAAAGCAGAATAGCATTGGCTGGCTTACAATACTCCACACACATACTCCACATACAAGGTACTCTCACTAATCAGAAAGAGCACCTCCCTAGACAAAGCATGTATTGGCCAGAAATCCAGAGTACCATACTAGTCTCTCGCTGACAGTCCATTGACCAGAGCATATTTGATTCAGAATAAAGTTTTTGAAAAATTAAATAAAAAATGAATAAAAAATGAGACAAATGATTACAAAATTCACTTATCTCTAGAATGAGGAATACGTAGCAATACAAGGATTGTATTGCAACCTTTAGTAGAAATATCAATGTTTATATCAATCTAGGCATCCAGTCATGGGGTTCCTAATTTCAACATTCATTTTTACTCTTCTTTAAAATGCACTTAAAACTAAATACACCTCTGTTCTTATAGTCGGTGAGCATGCATGCAATCTTAAAGGGTTTTTCTGTGAGAAATATTGATGACCTTGTCCTCAGGATAGGGTATTGATATAATTTTGATGGGTGTATAACTCTTGGCACCTCCATTGAGCCCCACTGCCTCTACCTAGACCTTTGACATCACATTCAGTGATCACATGGCCATTGTAGAGCTCATTCCCATTCAAGTAAATGGGCCTTGCCTACAATACCAGGCATATCTACTATACAATTCATGGTGATAGCCTTCGTAAAACTCCTCATAGCATAACAATCACAGTGCCAGTGAATGTGATGTCACTAACCTAGGAAGAGGCCAGAGTGCTCACTGAAGTGCCATGGACTCTTCAATGGGTTGATTGGTTGTGATGCCAGGAGTTTAATAGTTTATAGATATCAGGCAGTTTAAAATTCAATTCTGGTATCATTCTCATCACTCTTTTGGCTCAGGTCCAAATAAATTCTACTCAAATAAAAAAATGTCCTGATTGCCTGGGAATGTCTTTCTCCCTCTTGATCTCCTGAATTCAATTATACAAAATTCTAACAAATCAGAATTTAAAAAAATCATGTCAAATCTCCAAATTTCAGAATCAATTCACTCATCCCTTATGACCTATGTTACTCCTGGAAAACTCCTTTAATCCCGCTGTCCATATTGGTACATGATTCACTAACACAGCCAGTAATATAGATTGAACACTTAATCAATTTATGTTGGCAAGTGGGATTACCATAATTCATCTACAGACCTGTATAACAAATAGCCTCTATGCTCAGTAGTCAAGTGCCTGGAAGAGCTTAAGAAAAAAATAGGGTGCCAGGTAAACCTGGCGGAATGTGTTAACTTCTGAAATTCATGTATTTTCCCTACACTTCACACCTCAATGGATAATATAACATATGCAATACTACTTTTGTAGATGCCCTATTCAATATCTGAGTATCAAATAGGGAATGGTTCAATAGTTATTTCAGCCAAATACTGAGATACTACTATTCATCAAGGTTGTTGACTTCTGCATATGAACTATCTTTAGTGGTAAATCAAAGCACAGAAGTAGCTTAAGGTTATCTATTGATACATTTATAGATTGAAATTCAGATTCCAAGAGTTTGTACCTGCTCTAAAATAATGTGTAACCTGGACTTCCAACCACTTAGCTTAGATTGTTTTCTTAGGGTTTCCTCACTAATTTCCAATTAACTTGTTATTTCCCAAGTGGATAAACATATGTTCTTGCATAATTAGATTCCAGATGTCTCACATTTCCATATTCTTTTTATGCTCTTTCTCCTTGAAGCACAATCATAATTACAAGCATTTATGATATTTTTGTTATCAAACAACTATGGTTTGTCATTTTTATATATAGAATGAAATCTAAAATCACCTTTTTATAAGAAGTGTTTTGACAGTTCCTTCAATCTTGGTCATGTTTCTAACTCTTACCACTAGATGAATAAAAAAAAAAATTCTGCCCTCAGTCACCTGATCACTCCCGTCATCATGTGAGCAGTTGGTGCTGGGTGCTCAGTATTTATAATGGCAGCTGAGGGCAGAGTGTAATAATAGCATAAAATCATAGGCACAATACATTGCAATACAAAAGAATTGCAGTGTATTGTACAAGCAAAGGACAAAACCTAAGTTTTAATAAATTTGTATAAAAGCTCAAAGATATTAGTAAAAAAAAAATAGACTTACTGAAGTGCAAGACAGTGAACCACTGCACATAAAAAATTAAAAAATAAAAAAATATGGTCTTACCATATACAACTTGTTTTGTTTGAGGCAAACTCTAGAGAATGATCAACAGAATGGGTCCAGGCAGAGCTGGCAATAAAAAGATCCCAAGCACAGTATCCCACCTGCAGTCTAAAATACCAGACTGGCTGGTAAGCTTTTAAAGTGTCAAATGACACGATATTGTGCGACCGCCTACTAGAAGCTAGTCATTTGAATTCACTTCCGCCCAACCTGCTGCCTGCCAGAAGCACATTGCATGATGTCATTTCATCCCAACCAGTCAGACATGCAGTGGGATTTTATTAACCCCTTAAGGACCTTATGCCGTATATGTACGGCGGAAGTCCGGTCCCCAAACATGGCGCCCGATCGCGCGTGCTGCGGGTGCCATAGCCGCTGGGTTTCTGCTATTTTAAATAACAGAGACCCGTGGCACATGTATGCGATTAGCCATAAGGCTGATCGCATACATTTTCCCCTTCAGATGCTGTGGTCAAATGTTACCACGGCATCTGATCAGCCCAGAAGCGGAAGTCGGTGAGATGGGGGAACCTGCTACATGCCTGAAATAGACGGAAGCCTGCTTGAAGATTGGGTGGCGATTTCAGGAATATACCAATACAGGCCACTAGGTGGCAGCATTGTATTGGTATAGTGCAAATTATGTTTTCAATGATGGCTATTTAGCCATCAATGAACAGAATGGCCAATCTAATGATTGGCAGTTATTGTCACCCAAGGTGACTTTAAAAAATAAAAAAATACAAGTTTTTACAAATATAAATAAAAAAAGTTCAAATCACCCCTGCTTCCTTAAAATAAAACAAACTTAAACAATTAAAAAATAAACATCATGGGCATCGCTGCATGTGAAAATGCCCATACAATTAACATATAACAATATTAATGGCATACGGCAAATGGCATAACGGAAAAAAATATATGTAAACTGCAATTTGCCATTTTTTATCATTTCAACTATATAATCTTTTATTTTATTTTATAAAAAGTGATCCAAAAGTCGCACACACTTCAAATTGGTATCACTGAAAAGAACAGATCATCCCGCAAACAATGAGCCCTCACACAGCCCCGTACACATAACTACAAGGGATCCGAATATGGTTCTCCTCAAGGGATGGATGCGGTAAGTTTGATAACATTTTTTTAAATGTTAATGTCACACTGTTTTTACACTCAGATGCCGTGATCATGTATGAGTATGGCATTTGAGGGGTACAATAATGGGGGGCGGATCATTGCACCCACTACTTACCAAAAAATGCGCTTCATGACTAATTGATCCTGTACCGCACCATGATCACTGCCTTATGGTAATTTGCTATAGTTTTTTCAGATTTAGCCATTTTAGGTTGTAGGTTCAGGAGATGATTACGTTAACTGTTCATGGGTCTATTATAGGCTTGATTAAGAACATGATCAGGGTATCCTCTTGTGAGGAACCGTGTTCCCAATGCTTCTGCTTCTCATATAAAGTCTTGCATAGTTGAACAATTTTGTCTTAGCCTGAGATATTGTCCCACGTGAATCCTTTGTTTTAATGGGCATGGGTGGGTGACTATCCCATTTTAGTAATAAGTTTGTATCCATAGGTTTACGATAGATACCAGAGCTCCACCTGATTCTAACATTCTCCTCTTCACCTCTCCTGATACTAACATTCAAAAATAGGAGCAGATCTGTATGGATCTCAAAAGTAGATCCAAGGCCCAAGTTATTCCTATTAAGATGATTGACAAAATGTTAAAACTTGAGGTGGTCTGTGTTCTATATGACCAAAATACAGTCATTATAACAGGACCAAACTACTAGATTAACAATCCGTGTGTTGGAATATCCCCAAAGACCAATGATGCTTCCCCCAGCTCAGGAACAAATTTTCATATGATGCAGAACATAAGCTCACCATCGCATTGCCCCTGAGCTGGTGGTAGAATACACTGCTAAACATGAAATAGTTCTTTGTCAAAGTGAAATGAAGGAGGTCAAGTACACTTTCATTATGAGTCCTAAACTGACAGATTCTGGTCTCTAGAAAGGAACGCACTGTTCTCTTAATACTGTTCCCACGATACCACGTCATTTGAAACTTACCTGTTGACTTTTCCCTCCGGTTGTATATGGTAAGACCATTCATTTTTTTGCATGTACTAGTTCACTGTCTTGTACGTACTTCAGTAAGTCTATTTTTTGTTAATTTTTACTAATATCTGTGAGCTTTTAAACTGAAGTATTAAAGGTTACATTTTAGCTCATAAAGTACTTGTTTTTGGCTTATGCCTTTTATTCCTTAATACCTGCGTTACTTAGTACCTGCATTTTGAACTTCAGATAGCCAACTTTAACCTTGACTGTGTTTGTTGTATTACAAACAATCAAGCAATTACAAATCCCTGAGGTCCTTGAAAATACATCTCACCACACAAAAGAAAATCCCTCACATTGCTTCATCCACAGAAACATTTAAAGTTATAGGTGTCACACACATGTGGTACCATGTTAGCCAGTAGAAAACAAAATAAGAGTCTTGCAGGTATGATACCTGGGGGCTCCAGGTTTCTGAGATACATCAATTTGGAGACTATAAAATGTTCACAATCCTAATCTGTAACATAATTAAGGACTCATTCTCAAGATCTTTTTGATACTCTGTTGTTTTACAAATGTCCATTCATTACACCATGTTTCTGCTCTTTTTGTATATATATGTTGTTAATCCTTCAGAATCTCTTGAAGTATGCCTGACGAAGAGACAGACGTCTCAAAAGCTTGCTATTGATTCTATTTTTGTTGGCCATTAAAATGTATTATACCTGCAAGACTCTTATTTTGTTCCTCTTAATTAGAGCATGACTCTAGATGTTACAAAGCAAAACAAAGCATAAAAAAGCAATTATTTTAGAAAAAGCATTAAAATATAAAAAAAAACACATGTGAATTGTGGTATCACCATAATCTTAGCAAGCTGCATTCTTGCTACACTGTGAATGCCATATGAATAAAATCCCAAGAAAACAATGGTGGAATGGCTTAAAAGCTCTTTGGTTTTGGCAACTAGACAGACTTTCTGGGTCATCTTATATGGCTAGGGGTCTCCATGCACATATTCTACTTTTTTCTATTTTTCACTCTTAATCTCTTTACTATATTTGTGAAATCTCTTACATTTTGGCCTCTCAGACAAAAAAAAAAATCTTTCTATGCTTTCTACAAACAGATGGAAATTTGCACCATTTCCTTGTACTCAAATTATTAAATTTGATCTAGACTACATCACTATTATGTAATGAATAAGAAGAAAAGGCTCAAAAATGTGTGCAAATTTGTCTCATGTCCCAATAAATTTTAAAAAGTTTAATTGTATCCATTAAAACTGCTTAAACAACTGCAACAATGTATAGTTCAATTAGATGTGACAGCAAATTAGACCTGTGATTGGCTGCAGCAGTCCCAGGACCACTAAACCACATCATGGTCATGCAGGGACCAAAAGTGGTCAGAACAGCGCCAACCTTTGCTATGTTTCAGATGTCAGATGAACCCGAATCTTTCTCGGGTTTTTTCTGATGAATCGATTATATGCTTTGTAGTGCTATTTTAGTGCACATGTCGGGGGAGGGGGGGGGGGGACACTAGGGAGGAAGAAGAAGGGTTTTCAAATGACACTGAGAGGAAGTGTGGGGGAAGGCTTGCCATGATTGCCTCCCAGGCTGACAGACAGCCTGCATAAGCCAATCAGTGCTGCAGCAGTCAGGGAGGCGCCCTAGCAGAATGAGCAGAAAGCCAATCTGTGCAGGACTGTTAATGGGGTCTTACAGTGTCTGCCAGAAAAATTATTTTAGGGAGTCAGGGACAATGAAAAATTAATAAGAGACAGTCAGAAATAAATCAATCAAGCTTACTGACAAGAAAAGTTAAGGGAAAGTCTAGGATTCAAAAGAGGAATTGTGTGTGTTGCGTATACTAGAGAGAAGCAGGACAGCTGACAGACAGGAGAGAGTAGACAGCACCTATGTCTGTGCCTGCTATCAGAAGTGGCGGTGCACCTCAAAATTAGCTACCGTACCTGCAAGCAATGAAGTGAAATTCAATCCGAATTTCAGGAAAAATTTGATTCGACCAAAGTCAAATTTCCTCGTGCTTCATTGTAACAAATAATTTTTTCCCCTAAAATGGCACATGTGAGGACATGGAGAAAGGAACACTGGGAAAGCGGGATCACCTGTAATGCCATGCATGCAGCCAATCAGCAGCCAGCCATCCCTGCCCTATAAATAGTGTCAGCCATCTTAGATTCTGCCATTTACCAGTTTACTGGTGCAGGGAGAGACGTCACCAGGCGCTAGGGACAGTGTTAGAAAAAAACTGATCTGCTAAAAAAACGATTTACAAGTGCAGGGAAAGTTTATTCAAGGTGTAGGGAAAGGATAGGGAGGCATCATTCCCCAGCATTTATGTTGAACAGGGTTCAGTAGGGGAGGTTACAGCCTGGGTAATAGGAACAATCCTATTACACTTTGCTGCACTAAGTGGGCACCCAAATTGCCATTATACAGCTCTGTAATTCAAGCAAACAGTTCTTATTAGGGTGCAAGCGCAGTTTGAAACAGGCATTAACAGGGTTTATTACAAGGAAATATTTATATATCTTATTTGCCCTTCTGCGGTGCAGTTATATGTTCTAAAGCATTTTTTGGCTTGTATTAGTGGGGAAAAAAAAGGGCTTATTAGCCGTTGTGTGGTGAAGTGAGAAAATTACAGCCCTTTTAGTCGTGTATTAGTGGCAAAAGTAAAATATATTTGCTGTTTAGCACTGCAGTTATATGTTTTAAAGCCCTTTGTGGCATGTATTAGTGGAAAAAGAGAAAAAATATTTGCCGATCAGTGGTGCAGTTATATGTTCTAAAGCCTTTTGTGTCGTGTATAAGTTGAAAAAAATAAGGGACTATTTGCCATTTAGGGGTGCAGTTCTATGTTCTAAAGCCCTTTTTGGCGTGTATTAGTGGCACAAAAAAGTATTTCCCTTTGTGTAGTGAAGTGAGAAAATTACAGTTTTTTGGAATGCTTTAATTTCCTTTTTATTTATTTGATCTAACAGTATGTCAGACAGAAAAGTGCCAGGCCCTGCACAGGGGAGTGGTAGAGGCCTAAATGTTTCTGGCACAGGCAGAGGTCGCAGCAGAGTTAGGCGGCTTAGCAGCAGGGGTCACAGCGAGAGGCCTGAGCTCCGGGTGTCAGCTAGCGGTCGTGTCTTGACCAGCAACCCAGCGGTTCTTGAATGGTTGACTCGGTCATCTCTGTTTTGGATCCACTCCTGTTTTTTTGGGCATTACAAATACTGATGGATTACTGAGCAAATGCTGACCAAGTGAAGGCGGATGCTCAACAGACAGGATCCGTTTTTTGGGGTTATTGCTCTGATGGATCAGAGGAAGGGCAAAATAATCAGTGACATCAACACAAACTTACTGCTGACACCCTCTCCACTCTGTCGGGGGGCTCTACTTGTATAAGCATTTAAAAGAACAGGTTCTGTAGACTTCTATGTGGAGTCAGCTGACAACAGTGTAAAAGGAGTGTGCTTCTTCTTGGCGCTAACATCGACCTATAAGTTCATACCTGAGTTATTTGGTTAGTTTTTACATATCTAACTAGTGCATGGTATTGCAGCAATCTACCTCTGCGTATTAATTTGAAATTGAGTGTCAAGCCTCAGTCGTCCGTTTACATATTTTTTAGTTTCCACATGGTTGCAATTTCATTTTTTTTTGAGGGGTGGGGCCTTTTAAATTCATTAAGCACCACATATATGTTATTACTGAAATAATACCCATGGTTTGGAAGCAATCTACCTATGTTAAGTTGAAACTGAGTGTCAAGCCTCAGTTGTCCTTTTGTTTATTTTCAGCTTCCACACAATTATAAATTTTTAGGGGTGCTTTCAATTTAATTAAGCAGTATATATACTTGCTTACTGCAGCAATACCCACAGTGTATCTGCCTGTGTATTAATTTGAAATTGAGCGTTAAGCCTCAGTCGTCTGTTTACATATTTAGAGTTTCCATGCGGTTGGAATTTAAATTTTTTGGGGAGATTGTTAAATGTAATTAAACCAGCATATATATGTGATACACAACACAAGGTTTAGCAGCAATCTACTTGTGTGTGTTAAGTAAAAATTTAGCATCAAGCCTCAATCATCCATTTATGTATTTTATGTTTCAGCATGGTCTCAATGTAATTTTTTTTAAGGGCTGCTTTTAATTTTTACTATGCAGCATATACAGGTCCTTCTCAAAAAAATTAGCATATTGTGATAAAGTTCATTATTTTCTGTAATGTACTGATAAACATTAGACTTTCATATATTTTAGATTCATTACACACCAACTGAAGTAGTTCAAGCCTTTTATTGTTTTAATATTGATGATTTTGGCATACAGCTCATGAAAACCCAAAATTCCTATCTAAAAAAATTAGCATATTTCATCCGACCAATAAAAGAAAAGTGTTTTTAATACAAAAAAAATCAACCTTCAAATAATTATGTTCAGTTATGCACTCAATACTTGGTCGGGAATCCTTTTGCAGAAATGACTGCTTCAATGCGGCGTGGCATGGAGGCAATCAGCCTGTGGCACTGCTGAGGTGTTATGGAGGCCCAGGATGCTTCGATAGCGGCCTTAAGCTCACCCAGAGTGTTGGGTCTTGCGTCTCTCAACTTTCTCTTCCCAATATCCCACTGATTCTCTATGGGGTTCAGGTCAGGAGAGTTGGCAGGCCAATTGAGCACAGTAATACCATGGTCAGTAAACCATTTACCAGTGGTTTTGGCACTGTGAGCAGGTGCCAGGTCGTGCTGAAAATTAAATCTTCATCTCCATAAAACTTTTCAGCAGATGGAAGCATGAAGTGCTCCTAAACCTCCTGATAGCTAGCTGCATTCACCCTGCCCTTGATAAAACACAGTGGACCAACACCAGCAGCTGACATGGGACCCCAGACCATCACTGACTGTGGGTACTTGACACTGGACTTCCGGCATTTTGGCATTTCCCTCACCCCAGTCTTCCTCCAGACTCCAGCACCTTGATTTCCGAATGACATGCAAAATTTGCTTTCATCCGAAAAAAGTACTTTGGACCACTGAGCAACAGTCCAGTGCTGCTTCTCTGTAGCCCAGGTCAGGCGCTTCTGCCGCTGTTTCTGGTTCAAAAGTGGCTTGACCTGGGGAATGCGGCACCTGTAGCCCATTTCCTGCACACGCCTGTACACGGTGGCTCTGGATGTTTCTACTCCAGACTCAGTCCACTGCTTCCGCAGGTCCCCCAAGGTCTGGAATCGGTCCTTCTCCACAATCTTCCTAAGGGTCCAGTCACCTCTTCTCGTTGTGCAGCGTTTTCTGCAACAACTTTTTCCTTCCCACAGACTTCCTTGATACAGCACTCTGGGAACAACCTATTCATTCAGAAATTTCTTTCTGTGTCTTACCCTCTTGCTTGAGGGTGTCAATGATGGCCTTCTGGACAGCAGTCAGGTCGGCAGTCTTACCCATGATTGCGGTTTTGAGTAATGAACCAGGCTGGGAGTTCTTAAAAGCCTCAGGAATCTTTTACAGGTGTTTAGAGTTAATTAGTTGATTCAGATGATTAGGTTAATAGCTCGTTTAGAGAACCTTTTCATGATATGCAAATATTTTGAGATAGGAATTTGTTTTTTTTTATGAGCTGTATGCCAAAATCCTCAATATTAAAACAATAAAAGGCTTGAACTACTTCAGTTGTGTGCAATGAATCTAAAATATATGAAAGTCTAATGTTTATCAGTACATTACAGAAAATAATGAACTTTATCACAATATGCACATTTTTTTAGAAGGACCTATATATGTAGCTACTACAGCAATACCCACAATATGGCAGCAATCTACCTTTGTGTGTTAAGCATCAAGTCTCTATCGTTATGTATTATGACATTATTTTTTTTTTAAATTGCACATGCTTAAGTGTCTGTACGAGCAGTGGAAAGCCATGAATGATTCTGTAATGCACCAGACAGCCTTAGCAGCAGGGAGCATGTATTGCTTTGAAGTCAGGCAGTAGCATCTTATCCAAAACTCCTGTTGTGTGCTGAAGCCCTTTGAAGAGGCCACAATGTTTGTTAGCAGGGACAACTGCGGCATGAATGATGGCATTCCTGTCATATTAAACTTAGAAAAGATGGCTACTCTCATGCAGCAGAGGACCACGGAGGAAGAGCAGCTGACACATCTTGCTGTCTACCCTATAGCTGTTGCGGACACACAAAAATAAACTGTCATGGAGACGAAGATGACTAAAATGAGGATAAGGAGATGCCGCTGTAAGAGGAGGAGGAGGAGTTTGAGGAGCAAGAGGATGATGATAAGGATGGCATCAGCCAACACACCCAATTGTCTCTGTTGGGTGCTGAACCAAAAAGAAGTGGCTCCTCGGGCATGCAGGCCAGAATGGCCACCTGATTACTGGATAGCTATGCTTTTAGACCCTCACTACCAAGGCAAAATGAGGGGGGGGGGGGTTCCTCTGGCAGAAAGTGGGGACAAATTGTATTACTACAAGGAAACAATGTACGCAACTTGCTGCAGCTTATGACGAGCAGACACCTGCTGCCAGCGTGTCTAAAAATACAGCTCTCACCTCAGCTCCCAGGTTCAGGACTACCTAAACTATGGCTGGTTTTGGTTGCAGACCTAGTTCCCTGATCCTATGGATTTATGGGCAGGCAGACTGGAATAGTGGTCCAAACTGACACCACATGCTCTCTATCTTCTTTATTCCCTGCCTGCAGTGCCATCTTAGAGAGGGTTTTAAGTGCTGCAGGGGGCGTCACGACACCCAAGCAGACCAGTGTCAGTGTCCAAAACATCACTTTTGTGAAAATGAACCAAGCCTTTATTGAGGAGGATGATCTATGTTGCCACTGTTGCTGTCTATATGCCTATTATCACATTCTGTATGGCTGCTGCTGCCTGCATCATGCTGCTAATGCCTCTCAATCGTCAGTTTATGTGTATTCACTTTCCACACAGTTGAAATTTTCTAATTCTGTAGGTCACTGCTACAGATAAAAAAAAAAAATATATATATATATATATATATATAAAATAAATATATAATTTGTGGGTGGGGGGTTACATTTCTTTAAGTTGCAGCATACATGTACATGATTAGCTGTCTGTCTGTCTACCTACCATCAAGTTGTGGATGGCTTCTGAATTCTGTGGCCAGCCTCATGCCACTAATGCCACTTTCCAACCATCACATTCCCCAAAGACACCTTTTTTTTATCTCATAACACTGTGTGTGTTTAAACATCATCTGCCAGTTTTTGAAAGCTTTGGAATATGAAAAAGCATGAGACGTGTGTGTATGATAACACTGTGAAACGTGCGTTTACCCTTACCTATGTTAGCCAGTGTCATTCATACATCATTTACTATTGCTGTCATTGCATTCCAGAGCTTGGGGAGGGGGAAATAATCATAAGAAATAAACAAAAAAAGATAACAAGTTTTCCTAAAAAAAAATATGAGCTCTAGAAGGCTTGAAGGGTGTTATATACTAGCTTTCCTGGCAATCGGAGCAACTTTGGTTCTGGTCCGAACCAAACCTTTTCAAAAATTCAGCAAACCGGACCTCAAACTAATCTCGACTGGTTTATTCATCTCTAATTACCAGCAAAAACTTATTTAAAACAAGTAGGTAAAAATGGACACTAATGGCCATTACACCTCCCCAAAATAACACAGAAATGCCGAAGAGATGGTAAAGAAGAAAAATCTGTACACCAGGTTTTATTATATTTTTACATTTATAAACAACAAATTTGTAAGGAGTTATATATTCGCAGGTACCTGCTGTTACTAAATATTTTATATCACATGGTTTCAACTCTTAGAAGGTCATGTCCACCTAAAACCAAAATAAATCACGAAAAATGCTTTGAGGCTTCAGTTATTCTCTTTATTTATTTTTTAATCTCTACATCCATTCTTAGGTTTTTCAATTTGTATTTCTAATATCAAAACAGAAAAAGGCATCCATTACAAATCCTATGCAGGTTGCCACCTATTTGTAATAAGTGTAAATGCGTGGTTCAACTGTTCCTTCGAAATCTAGACTGAAGAAATGTTCTGTTGAAGTATGCAGCCTGATATTACTGGAGTGATATCTCTGCTTTCTGTTTCCTATGAAATCTATTAAACCTGTCACTTCCTTATCGCTTTGAGTTTTACATTCAGTAGTGCAGAAGAGGACACATTTATGCTGTACTAGAAGAAACAGAACTCTAGGGAATCAGCAAGCAATACAGTGCAAGTGCCCTGATCTTTCTATGATCACACTATAAACTCCTGGAAAATGGCTTATTACTACAGGCACAAGGAACAGAACAATGGCATGTTTCTATTTTAATATTACATCGATTTCTAGTGGTTTCCAGTTGTAAGATTTTCGACCCAATATAAATATGCCAAAATAAAGAAAGTAATGTTATTCTTTGCAAAACACAAGAATTATATATATATATATATATATATATATATATATATATACACACACTCACCTAAAGAATTATTAGGAACACCTGTTCTATTTCTCATTAATGCGATTATCTAGTCAACCAATCACATGGCAGTTGCTTCAATCCATGTAGGGTTGTGGCCCTGGTCAAGACAATCTCCTGAACTCCAAACTGAATGTCAGAATGGGAAAGAAAGGCGATTTAAGCAATTTTTAGCGTGACATGGTTGTTGGTGCCAGATGGGCCGGTCTGAGTATTTCACAATCGGCTCAGTTACTAGGATTTTTACGCACAACCATTTCTAGGGTTTACAAAGAATGGTGTGAAAAGGGAAAAACATCCAGTATGCGGCAGTCCTGTGGGCGAAAATGCCTTGTTGATGCTAGAGGTCAGAGGAGAATGGGCCGACTGATTCAAGCTGATAGAAGAGCAACGTTGACTGAAATAACCACTCGTTACAACCGAGGTATGCAGCAAAGCATTTGTGAAGCCACAACACGCACAACCTTGAGGCGGATGGGCTACAACAGCAGAAGACCCCACCGGGTACCACTCATCTCCACTACAAAAAGGAAAAAGAGGCTAAAATTTGCACGAGCTCACCAAAATTGGACTGTTGAAGACTGGAAAAATGTTGCCTGGTCTGATGAGTCTTGATTTCTGTTGAGACATTCAAATGGTAGAGTCCGAATTTGGCGTAAACAGAATGAGAACATGTATCCATCATGCCTTGTTACCACTGTGCAGGCTGGTGGTGGTGGTGTAATGGTGTGGGGGATGTTTTCTGGGCACACTTTAGGCCCCTTAGTGCCAATTGGCCATCGTTTAAATGCCACGGGCTACCTGAGCATTGTTTCTGACCATGTCCATCGCTTCATGACCACCATGTACCCATCCTCTGATGGCTACTTCCAGCAGGATAATGCACCATGTCACAAAGCTCGAATCATTTCAAATTGGTTTCTTGAACATGACAATGAGTTCACTGTACTAAAATGGCCCCCACAGTCACCAGATCTCAACCCAATACAGCATCTTTGGGATGTGGTGGAACGGGAGCTTCGTGCCCTGGATGTGCATCCCTCAAATCTCCATCAACTGCAAGATGCTATCCTATCAATATGGGCCAACATTTCTAAAGAATGCTATCAGCACCTTGTTGAATCAATGCCACGTAGAATTAAGGCAGTTCTGAAGGCAAAAGGGGGTCCAACACCATATTAGTATGGTGTTCCTAATAATTCTTTAGGTGAGTGTATATATATAATATATATATATATATATATATATATAACATCTCGCTTATTTACTCATTTAGCAGAGCTGAATATTGTTTATAGTTAATTCCATAATTCCAGCACATTCTAAGCATTGTTTTTATGTACATGAAAAAAGGCATATATCCGCAGATATTCTAGGAATAATTTTAATATAGTTGTTTCTATTAAATAGTCTTTCTATGGCCACCTCAATAAATATTCCAAGGTAGACACATGCTCAGTTTTGCCTCTGTATCGGTTCCAACAAATGTCTGAAGGGATCCCTGATATGGTGACTTGTTTACTTTTGAAGCTGCAGCGTCTTTTCTGCTTCTCAGAGCAGATGCTGAGAAAGTGATAAGACAGTGATACAAGGTATATGCTCAGTGTTGCATCGCCAGTCAGTGTCTGTCGGCTTTAAAGGGGTTGATTGTTTTATTTATATTGATGACCTATCCTCAGGATTGGTCATTAACATCAGATTGGTAGGGGTCTGCAACCCGGCACCCTCCACCAATCAGCTGTTTGAAGAGAAAGCAGTGCTCGTACAAGAGCTGCCTTCTCTTCAGTGGTGAGCAGGTGTAATTACAGCTAAGCCATTCCATTCACTTCAATGGAACAGCTCCCTAGCATTCAAGTGAATAGGGTCCGCTGAGATGTAATTACATCTGCCATTAGGACAATGAAGAGAAGCCAGCACTCATACGAGCACTGCTTTCTGTTCAAACAGCTGGTTGTTGGGTGTCAGACCCCGGCTAATCTGATATTGATGACCTATCCTGAGGATAGAGCATCATCAATATAAATAGAATCCATTTAAAACATTATTCATTGAGCTACTACTATTCACATTTCTGCTACCATCACTTCCCTCCTCTCCTTTTTGTGTGCAGTTGCACGGCTGCTTATAATTGTAATCAGCTCCTTCTCTGCCCTCTCACTCCTTGCCAGAGCTTAGGTTCCTAGTTGTCTTGTTAAGTAGTGAAGGTGTGTTAGTCTGTCTGCCTACCATGTTCTAAACTTCTGCCAGTTTACCGACTCTGATACTCTCCTGCCTGCCCTGACTTCAGATTAGTTTCTTTGATACATACAAACTCTGCCTGTCCTGACATCTTTCACTTTGCAATACAATGTATTTAACATTTCTGCCCCTATTACCCAATGCAGAATATACTCATATGACCTAATCACTTGCTTGCACCCAGTCTTCTCATCTGTGCTGTGTTCCAGAGCATGAGCTCCTTCTAATTAGCATGAACAGGGAATAGTCATGTCCTCCAATTCTCCTGTTTTCTGTTAGTGAGCATGGAATATGCAGCACAATGTGGTGTTGTGTTCTCTTAAACAGAAGTGTCTGTGTATGCGCAGGATCTTCCCTGCTTCACTACATCCCATAAATGCCATAAAATCTAAAAGATCTGTGGTTTTCAATGGGCAGAATATGCCGTAATTCAGCCTTTCAACAAATAGATAGCACATCTAGAGGTATCACTGATCTATAAAACCAATATATTGCTGTATATATAACCTGACAGTAATTTATATTTTTTATTTTATTTTATTCATAAACATGTTAAAATAAATGTTTTACATTTCAGTTATGGGTCTGTATTGTGACACAGTGAGGGATTGTGTCTGGCAAGGCAGGTATTTTCATCCCAACATGTGCGGTTGGGCTGGTCTCCAGCCAGGTGAGGTCAAATACCGGACCGGAGTTTAAGTGCTGGTCTGGGTTTTGGCAGCACCTGGCTGTCCTTAAATAGGCAACTGGGCTCAACAGAGGTCTCTCTGTTTTTGGGATCTGAAGCTTTGTGCCATGCTGGAGGGCTGAGAGCCGCATGCTGAGGAAACAGGACCCCCTAAAGCCTGCTATGGACAACTGGAGGCAGAACTGCCAGCAAGGTGACTTGTTATGTGAACTTTCCATTGTGTGCGAATTAACACTAAGACTGCAAAGTTACGTGCTGTTTTAAGCAATTGCCTCAAGTGTGAATAAACACTGAAGTTTTGAGTTAAGAATGTGTATTTTGCCTCTGTACTGCACCCGCTTACCCTATATACTAGAGCGAAACCTCACAATTGGTGGAAACCTCACAATTGGTGGAGGATGCCTGCATTTTTCAGGCACAGTTGTATGTTGTACATTAAACCAGCTGTATTACAACCAGTGCCCTATGACAAATTGGAGGCTGTTGTGAAGGCCCTCATGGAGGCTAATCTGCAGCAGTGAGAGACAAACCTACAGCAACGAAAGGCTAATAAGCAGCAGTAGGAGACTAACCAGTTGCTGCTACAACATGTGATGGCTTTGCAGACAGCAGGAGCAACCCCGAGCGTCCACAATGCCCGGAAAGCAGTCCGTGCCGTGATTCCTAAGATGACCCCTGCAGACGACATTGAAACCTACTTGACGATGTATGAGAAAGTGGCCATCATGGAAAAGCTACCCCGTGACCAGTAGGCTGAGGTTGTCGCTCCATTCCTGGCATCTGATTACCAGCGGGTGTATTTCTACTTGCCGGATGATCAAGTGGCCGACTACCAAAAGGTAAAGGGTGAGAATTTGGCAAGACTTGGGGTTAATGTGTTGGTCTGGGACCAGCGGGTACATCAGTGGGGGTTTAAGCTGGCTGAGCCTGTGAGGACCCAGAATTATGACTTACTCCACCTCTTGCAAAAGCGTCTACAGCCTGATGTGCTGAGTCCCACGGCTATGCTGGATAGACTATTAGCTGATATGTTCTGGAGGGTTCTGCCACCCCCTCTCCAGCGCTGTATCGACCAGGTGTCTCCTGGCAACTCCCTAGAAATGGTGGACCAGTGTAGCACTATGAGACTACTAAGACTGTTAAGTTGTTTTTTTTTGGAGGGGGGAAGTCAACCCTGTAAATCTCCATCTCAGACCCGGCAAATTGTACCAACCAAACCTACCCGGGGTTTACCCTCTAGGGACCTGGCTGCGATAGTCTGCTGGCGGTGTCCGGAGCTAGGCTATGTAAGAGCTGACTGTCCCCATCAAGTGGAACCCATGGATACTAACTATGGCTACCATCAGTTGCTATATGCCAAGAAGCTGTGTGCAGCAGGTACCCAAAAAACTCAAAACCACCTGTGCCAGGTGGAGGTAGGAGACACTCCAGCGGAGGCTCTGCTGGACTCAGGGAGTCTGGTGTCCCTAGTAAGGGCTCCCCTGGTGCAGTCAGCGGAGTATACTAGCCGAAAAGTCGGGGTCATGTGCATCCATGAAGACTTAAAAGACTATCCCACCGCCCTGGTGTCTCTAACCACGGGGGCTTACAGATGAACTCACGAAGTGGCAGTTGCACCAAATTTACACTATGAACTTATAATAGGGAGAGACTTCCCGGAACTGTGGCCTGGTATGAGAGTGACTGATACCCAGGAGACAGGGGTAACCCTAGCAGAGTGGCCTGGCTCAGGGGGGAGACCAGAACCCTGGGAACCTGAGACCGAAGAGCCAGCAGTAGGGGTGACCGCCACTTCGGTGGAAGAGGGGGAGACAACCCCGCTAAGTGTGATGTGCAAGATGTGGAGGACTTGCTGCCGGGTCCTGAACTGGCAGACCTCAATGTCTCTGGGGAAAATTTTGGTACCTCCCAATGTCGGGACCCAACCCTATCCCGCGCCTGGGAAAATGTGTTAATAGGAGATGGTGAACCACAATGACCTGGGACAGAGTCAGTGTTTCCCCATTTTGGGGTTCATCAGGATATATTGTATTGGGTAAACCAACTACGGGGGGAGCCTATTGAACAGTTGGTAGTCCCTAAGGGTTATCGCAAGTGTTAGATCTAGCCCACCAACACATTCTTGGGGGTCACCTGGGGCTTCAGAAAACTCAGGATCGTATTCTACAGTGGTTTTACTGGCCCAGCATATTCAGAGAGGTGGAAGAGTTTTGTAAATCTTGCACGACCTGCCATATAACTAGCCCCCAGACACATTTCCATAGTCCCCTAGTACCTCTCCTGATTATTCAAGTACCGTTCGACCAAATAGCTATGGACCTCATAGGCCCAGTACCGAAGTCCGCCAGAGGGCATCAACACATCTTAGTCATTCTAGACTACGCCACTCGGTACCCAGAAGCGGTGCCACTGCAACATACCTCGGCCAAACTCATAGCTAAGGAGTTAGTGAAGATGTTTTCCCGAGTAGGACTACCTAAAGAGGTTCTGACCGACCAAGGGACCTTTTATGTTCAAGGTGATGAGGGAACTCTGTAAGTTGCTGCACATAAAACAACTACGGACATCCGTTTACCATCCGCAAACGGACGGTCTGGTAGAACAGTTTAACCAAACATTAAAAAATATGTTGAAAAAGGTAGTGTCTAAAGATGGGAAGGACTGGGACCTCCTTCTGCCCTATCTCATGTTCGCAGATGAGAGGTACCCCAGGCCTCTATTGGGTTCTCGCTCTTCGAACTGCTATATGGAAGAGACCCGCGCGGTCTCTTTGATGTGGCCAAAGAGGTGTGGGAACAACAACCCACTCCACATAGAAGTGTCATTGAGTACGTTACCCAGATGCAAGATTAGATAGAGACAGTGTTGCCTCTTATTAGGGAGCATATGGATGCAGTTTAGTGAGCCCAGAATTGGGTCTATAATCATCTGGCTCAGGTATGGATCTTTAACCTGGGTGATCGGGTTTTGGTTCTGGTGCCGACCGTGGACAGTAACTTCCTGGCTAGGTGGCAGGGGCCTTACGAGGAAAATAGTAGACGTAAAATACAAGGTACACTAGCCAGGGCGGTGAAAGCTGGAAAAGGTATACCATGTGAATTTACTCAAACCGTGGAAAGATAGGGAAACCTGTGCAGAAGAGAGCCCCTGGCCGGGTTTTCTAGGAGAAGAGACCAGCCCTTCTGTCTGATGCAAGAGAGGCGGTTGCTATAGTAAAAATTACTGACAATCTCTCTTCTAAACAGACTTAGGAGGCCAGGGAATTCGTTAGTCGGAACACTGATGTGTTCTCAGACCTCCCTGGACGCACTTCCATAATCCAGCAGGACACTGTCACTGAGCCTCAGGCAAAAGTCAGATTAAAACCATAGCGGGTACCCAAAGCTCAGCGACAAGCCATATCAGAGGAGGTGCAGCTAATGTTGCAGCTAGATGTCACTGAGGAGTCAAAAAGTGAGTGGGCCAGTCCTATAGTATTGATACCCAAGCCGGATGGGACGTTGCGGTTGTGTAACGAGTCGACTTTCGAAAACTTAATGAGGTTTCCAAATTCGATGCGTATCCCATGATGAGCTCATTGAGAGGTTAGGACAAGCCCGCTATTTTTTTGTTTTGGACCTCACAAAAGGGTACTAGTAGGTGCCCTTAACGGAGAAGAAAAAAATTCCTTCATCACGGCTGAGGGGCTGTATCAATATTAGGTTTTACCCTTTGGTATGCATGGCGCCCCCGCCACTTTTCAGCGACTAATGGACATTGTGCTTCGTCTACATCGTCGGTACGCTTCAGCTTACCTGGACTATATTATCATTCACAGTACCGACTGGGAAAGTCACCTGCCCAAAGTGCAGTCTGTAGTGGACTCCCTTAACCCCAAGTGAACAAAATAGAGGTAAACAAATAAAGTCATTCCTAGGAATGGTGGGCTATTACATGAGGTTTGTTCCCCACTTTGCTACTCTAACGGCGCCCTTAAAAGGGCTCCTGAAGGGACGAAAATCAGTGAAGGTTTGCTGGGATGATTGGGCAGAAGAGGCTTTTGCCGCTTTGAAGTCAGTTCTGTATGGTTTTGGTGACACCCGACTTCAAGAGGTGAACAGATGCGCCCGAAGTAGGCCTTGATGCTGTACTGTCTCAGGAAGTCATCAGAGAGGAGCCTCCCATTGTCTTCCTAACCCGCAAGCTCACCCCAGCCGAAACCAGGTACAGTATAGTAGGGAGAGAGTGCCTGGCTATCAAGTGGGAGAAAGTTCCGCCTGGTGAATGACCACTCCCCTCTCAAGTGGATGAGTCAAACCAAAGACAGAAATGCCCGGGTCACTAAAAGTTTTTTGTCTCTGCAGAACTTTAAGTTCTCTGTAGAACACAGAGCAAGCCGATTGCAGGGAAACGTAGATGCCCTGTCCCTGGTACATTGTCTGGCGTGTGTCCATCCCCTCAGGGTTGAACAAAGGGGGAGGGTATGTGACACAGTGAGGGGTTGTGTCTGGCAAGGCAGGTATCTTCCTCCCAGCATGTGTGGCTGGGATGGTTTCCAGCCAGGTAAGTTCAAATACCGGGCCGGAGTTTAAGTGCCAGTCCGGGTTTTGGCAGCACCTGGCTGTCCTTAAACAGGCAGCTGGGCTCAGCAGAGATGTCTCTGTTTTGGGATCTGAGGCTTGGTGCCGTGATAAATGGCTGAGAGCCGCATGCTGGGGAAACAGGCCCCCTAAGGTCTGCTGTGGAACTGCCAGCAAGGTGACTTGTGTTATATGAACTTTCCATTGTGTGTGAATTAACACCAAGACTGCAAAGTCACATGCTGTTTTGTGCACTTGCCTTAAGTGTGAATAAACACTGACGTTTTGAGTTAAGAACTTGTATTTTGCCTCTGTACTGCGCCTCTCTACCAGAGAGAAACCCCACAGTATGTATGTATGTAACAATTCATTAATGATTTATTTGTTCCACTGTATAAATTTTCCTGTAAGCTGTTAATAGAAAATTAATTTTGTTAATATTTAGTAAAAATATGGCAAGTGTGTGTAGTGAAAACCTGTAGTGGGCACAAGCAACCTGCAGGATTGAAAGACACTATGGTCCTCTTTAAATTATATGGTCTTGTCTACCATAAATGCTAGCCATTGTGTCTAAATATGCCTACAGAGGACTGGAAGGTGTAAGCCCTGACATATACCTTAGAAACAGTCTCATGTATTGCTTAAGAAAGAACAATGAGGTGAGAAAAATATGTGACAGCTATTCTCTGGCTACTTGACCAACACTTCTTTGGGGTCCTTAGGGAACACAATCCTTCTAGCTGTTTTTAGGGTTTGCATAATAAATGTTTAATAGCTACTGAATGTATCTGAAATGATAGCAATGCTGACGGCATTTTGTGTAGGTCATCCATGCAGCATTTATAAGCTATGTCTTTACTCCGTTGATGAGATGGTTGTAGACTAGAGCTAAACCATGGATTCCCTTATCACTTTATGACAATGACAAATCATGATTAACGACGAGCAAATTTATTGAAAACTAATTGCACTCGATGGCATATTTGGTGGCAAACGCAAGCCAGTGTGTATATACACATATCACCTGGGGTCATGTGATCCTCCTTCTTCATCTCTCCAGTCTTCATATCTTAAAAATGGCTGATGCTATTTTGAAAAATTCACCCGATTTGATTTGGCAAAAGTTCATATTCGAATTTGTCCCAAAATTTGGGAAAATGCGGATTTGATTTGTTTAGAATTGATTCACTCTTGTCTAGTCAAGATATGTAGCTTAGCTAAATAAAGGCATATAAAAGGTTGTAAAACAAAGGTAGTGACACTCATCAGTATTTATGAAAACCCTTTACCTCTTTGCCCTAGATAAGCCCCAGTTAGTATGACTAAGAACCACGTCATGGTAATCAAGTGGTAAAAATAGCAAAAGTAGGAATACTATTTTTTATAATACCTTTCTCATGCAAATATGGTTTAGTAACTGCCAAGATATTCCTGTAAAAAACCTTCTTGTTAACAAAACTCTCACTATGCATGGGTATCACATATTTGTAGAACTGGAAAGTGAACACCTGCTTGTGTACAAAGTCAGTCTGGTAGAGGCAGATGTAATACCAGATTGTCCATATGGTTCGGCGTATGATTCATCAGTGGCCTGGAAGGACGATAATTTTTTTATATTATCTCAATGCTGGGATTTTTTTTCCAAGAGATTCCAACTTGGCAGAAGGCTCAACATTTATCGGCTTCACAAGTACATTGAGGATGGAAGCTAAGTATCCAACGTAACAACGTATGCTTTGTGTGTGACAGTGCATTCATTATGACATACATTCAAGGAGTTAAGGCACCCTGTCTAAAGGTAGCTAGTCCGTTTTGTACTGGTGTTCCTCGTTTTCTTTATAATAAACATCTTTATGGCTTAGCAATGATTATTCACTAAAAGAGAGGAATATCTGTGATAATTTTGATATGGTACTATGAAGGGGTTAACTTCCAGCTATAATGTTTTTTGCATTCCAAGTATGGTAAGGGTTGATATCACCTAACTAGAGGGACAAAAGCTGCCTATACATATAAGAGTCAAGTTGGCTGAAACGGCCGATATAAGAAGAAGCGGATGATTATTTTATGTGGATGTGCCAACAGATTAATTTACAACATCCTCAAACTATGGCCAGAGATTTCCAGAAGCAGTACACCTGCATACTTGGGCATGCATGTGTATGGGGAGTTGAAAGGAATATCTATGGGCTAAATAAATGCTGAAGGTGTATGGCCACCTTAACACAGCTAACACTAAAGCTTTTGTGATGGAGCCAGACATGCTGGCTCCATCACAAGACACATAAGCGAGTTGAATGCGATAAATTTGCAGCATGTGACAGTGAAAGGTCCTTCTCTGGTCACACTCCTCTGAAAGGATCGCATAGCATTAGGACTCATGCACACAACCATGATTTTGGTCCGCATCAAATCTGCATTTTTTTAGGATCAGCTGTGGTTGCATTCATTTCAATGTGGCCGCAAAAGATGCAGACAGCCAACCGTGTGCTGTCCACATCCCTATGTCCGTTCCGCGGTCCCACAAAAAAATACATGTTCTATTCTTGTTCATTTAGCGGACAAGAATAGACAGTTCTAACAACTGGTAGGAGGTACCATTCTGCAAAATGCCTAACGCATATTGTCAGTCTCCGTGTTTTGCAGATACGCAATTTGCAAACCTCTAAAAATGACAACGGCCATGTGCATGAGGCCTTATACCAATCTATAATGCTGTGTAACCCTAGGAGTCCTGAATTACAATGACATAATGCTGTCAGTGTAATGCATTAGACTCTAGGACTTTAAGGGCCATATCATTATGTCCATGTAATACAATAGATTTCAGGACTCTAAGGGTCACACAGCATTATAAATCAGTATAATGCTGTGTGATCCTGTCAGGGGAGTGGAGGCTAGAACAGGACCTCTCACTGTCACAAGGTATATACAGTATCTCTCTCTGATTGGACTGGAAAGTGAAATCTATCCCAGCTTTGAGTTGGGGGTAGATTTGAGATATATCTTACTCCAGTTTTGACATAAACTGTAGAAAATTTGAGAAACAAAGGAGGCCACAACTTCCTTCTAAGCCCCACCCATATCACTTACATTTATTTTTTGGGAAAAAGGCAAACATTGCATAAAACAAAAAAAAAAAAGGCACAAACTGTTTAATTTAAATGGTGCTTGTGTATAAATTAATGATTTTTTGAAGCCGTTTTTCTGGTGCAAAGGGGTTGATAAATTCCTCCATGTGACATCAGCTGTCGTCTGCAGTATTGCTAACCTGTTAAAAACCATTTTGCAGTCTCATTTCTGGAAGGGCTGATGATTATAAACATACAATATTTTTCGCCCCATAAGATACATATTTTGTGATTGTGTGTGTGTGGGGGGGAAATGTCATATGGGGCAAATACTAATGAGTGAGTTCATTATGGAAGTACAGGAGGAAGCAGAAGGAGTGAATGTTGTGCTCCCTGGGCTCTGTACTCACCGCTTCCTGGTCTGCTCCTGCAGATTCCACATGCTGTGCCGTGACCTATGCACAGAGTAAGAACATTGGCCCTCTGTGACCTCATGCTGTGGAATGTTGGGTCACCACACAGTGTAGCAGGAAGAGAACTGCATGTTAGTAGTGATTTTTTATTTTATTTTTTTTTTTTTTTGTTTCGTTGTTTCCTGCAAGGTGGGGGATGGGTGGGAGGGGTGAGTTGGGGAAAATTCTATCTGTCCGGTGTTTCCTTATGTACATTATTGAGGAAGAATGTGAAGGTATATCCGAGCACGGGCGGGTCTCCAGGATGGTGGAGGGGGGACTTCCCGGCATTATATGATGATGGGAGCTCTCAGCTATTTAAAATATCGAGCGATATGTGAGTGGGGGGGTCGCGGCTTGGAGTCCGGGGGTCCCCGGGTGCCGGGCGCGGCTCGGGGTACGGCTCTTCCCGTTGATACGGAGTTCGAGCGCAGGCAGGGATGGATTATACGTGACGAGCACGCTATTGTGTGCTCTTTTAAGGAGACAGAGCTGATTTAGGCTCTGTTTTCTGTTTATATCTCCTTTTTCAGCTGCCAGCATCTGACATTTGAGTTGAGTTCTCTGCTGCATGTAAAATCTAAGCTAATGTACGCAAGGTACGGCGAACTATGGCTCTGATATGATTAATCATACGGGGATGAGGCAGTGAAATATGTGAGTGGGTTTCTGACCACTGTGGTGAGACTGCTGGACCCCCTCTTCTTGGTTTCCGTTTTATTAAAGGCCTGCGATCAAAGATCGTGGCAAGTTCGCCTACAGGTAGTATGGGAATATCAAGCGATTGGTCATACTGGTGCCAACCTCTTGGCTTGTATTTTTCTGTGTCTGGGTGAGGGCGTCCGCGAGCGGCGCTCGTTGCTTGATGGATGTCTGGGCTTCGGACCTCTATCCCTATAGCCACATAGAACTTGGGCTGAGAGTTTACTTATTCTATTAAGCCATGGATGCTGGGTGGTCCTTGTACCCTCCCCTCTAGGAGACCTCCCTTTGTTTTTTGTTTTCCCTTTTAATGTTAGCACTGTTAGGGATAATTGTTTGAAATTATTGTTAACTATGTTTACAGATCGGAAATGGTGGACTCATGGAGTATGTAATAAGGATTTAAAATTTTGTATTGAAATAATAAAAATATTTATAAAAAAAAAAAAAAGTAGTGATGTCTGCAGCAGGAGAAGTTGATTTTTTTTTTTGTCTGCTCTGAGCATAGGGGTCTGAACTTAGGTATGAATGGAGGTCATTCATATTGGGAGTCTGATATGAGGTCTGAATAGAGGTCATTCACATTGTGGGTCTGAACTGAGGTCTGATTGGGGGTCATTCACATTGGGGTCTGATCTGAGGTCCGAATGGGGTCTTATTAACATTGGAGGTTTGAGCTGAGATCTGATTCCCATTAAGGGTATGATTGGTGGTCTGATCTGAGGTCTAATGAAGCATTTTTTGTCTAATTTGCGGATGTGTCTTATAGGGTGAATCGCACATATTTATTAAGTTAAAGTTACATAACTTTTCTCAAAATAGGCACCTTTCTAAATCTCAGCATTCTCAATGTCATAGTTGTACTGCATGCCAGTCACTGAACTTTGTATTCAATTTTGGCTTGACTTGTGCAGTGGTACAAAGAAAAAAGAATAGATGATGGAAATGACTTTTCATTAGCCAAATTGCCTTTAGAACTTCGAGATTAAAAGCGCAATAAAAAAACACTAGCCATTTTATGTTCTACAGGCTCATCACAGCCTTTATTGTGATCAGCCAGACAAAGCTTTATGATTTGTTTCTTTGGAAATTCAGGATGAAAAGTCATGTAATAATAATAATAATAAGGAATGATTGGTGGCTGCCCATATTAATCTGCCTCTTCACAATTGATTCATCCTGTTCAGAGGGTTGGGAATAATCATTCAGGAGATGCTTTATGGAAATATTATTTTTCAGTTCTAATATTACTTACCTCATGACAACCATGGTCAATATTTTAATATGCAATATTTTTGAAAATCGTACAATTCAGAACTAAGACAAGCACTGTACCTGTGGGGTCACTTAGCAGAGATCCAAATGCACTGATGATAACATCGGCTTTTAATTGAACAATCTGATCTCCATCTTCAATCCAATTTCCACCCTCGTCTTGTTCAGTTCGAACAAATTCCATTCCACTGATTTTGTCACCCTTGAGAATCACTTTACGAGGCGCTAAGAATGGAAGAAATTCACACTTTTCTTCTTTGGCTAATTCTACCTGCAATACAATAAATAACATTATAACTTGTGGTCATTAAAACTGTGAGTGCAGTTCCTCAAGGGTCCAGTAGTAAAGCAGACATATTGCTACCTCAAAATCAGTTTAGCAGGTTTATTTGATTTCATGTAAGAGATTGAGCTAACACATTTTCCATAATTACTAATATATCGTTAGAGAGACTCCAGAGTGTGATCTTGATTCTGACCTCAGCATTGTTCCTGACTACACTTCTGTCTCATCCTTTGGGTTGACTACCTAGTACCTCTTTTTCTACTCCTGACTCTGGACCTTCGCTCTACTATGACTATGCACCTATGTCCTGTCTTACCTTCTGGCCTGTTGCATTCCATACCGCTATCCTGGTAATGAACCTTGGTTCTATTCCTGATGACGCTATTTCTGCTAATTCATTACTATTTAGTGGAACTCATTTTGAGCATCTTTCTTTAGAAAAGCCCACAGCTCCTTGTGGTAGTTGAAGAAACACTAAACACAAAACTAAAGAAAAAATAACACAAATGAAAACATCTTCTGTTTGTGTCCTAGGAGTTGCTACATGTGCCTCTCCTTCTTCTCCTCAGTGTTTTGTGTCTGGCTGTAAGACAACCAACTGGTGCAATTGTAATCCTGCTGGGACCTTTCTGCAGGAGGACAAAAAGATCATTAAGCTCCACCATTATGTATAGCCTGCCCATCGGCAAGTCACCAGCTAAAGATGAAAGAGATCATGAAGATATTAACCCTTGTGTACTTTGCAGAATTTGTGCAAGACTGTTTGTGTCAGGAGGACCCTGCAAAAAATGCTGCAGACTGATAGTAACAGCAACTATATTTCTTGCTTACATTTAACATTAACGTCTAGTTTCAGTGCAAAAACCACAGGATTCCTTAGACTCTGTATCTCAGTTTGGCCAACACCAACTGGATACTGGCTTAGAGGAGCCACACTTCCAGTATATAACCATAATAAAGAGCATTGAGAAAAATTAATTTATTTGAAATATGCCTAAATTAGACGTATTTGAGGTGCAAATTGGGGGCACAACAGTTAATTTCACCGCAATCTACTACTTCTCCCCGCTCGCGCCATGTCTAAAAAAGTGGGTGTGGCATGGGCAGGCTAATCTCATTAACCATTTTCTATGCCTGTTTCAGGCTAAGAAAAAGGTCTAAATGTAAGACAGCTCGGAAGCCATCTTACATTTGCATCCAGCGGAGAATCCACCATAGTTATGAAGAGGCCTGCGCCTCTTCATAACTCTGGCGAATCCACCGCCAGTTTATAAGTTTATCAAGACCAGCGTCTAAAACGCTGGTCCTAATAAATGTGCCCCATACTGTTCTTGCACTGGGCTCCTCTACTGTCTGTGTCTGTCTCTGGTGCAGGTCATTAGTCAAAATGACCCCAGAATCAAACTGATCCTTTTCAATCCTTTCCTTTTAAAATATATAAATTGCGTTATTTGGGTAGAAAATGATAATTTAAGAATTATATGAAAAATGAGTTAAAGGAACATTAAACCAAGAAATTAATGATAAATGTAAATTAGAAATAGAGTTGCTGTATTGTCAGAAGGCAGCATTTTCTGCATGATCATGATACAGTCATAAAGACTGGCATTATATATGCAACTCTTATGGGGACCTTTATCAGTCCCCCCCCCCCTTCCCACCACAGGCATCTTGCCCCACAATTACTAAGACACACACTGAACCAACTTTCACTTTTAGCTGTGCTCCCTCCCAAACAGATTTCTAAAGGCTATATCTCCCGGCATAGAGGACATAATGCTTTGATACTGGTATTTTAAAGCTTAGATTCATAGATTGTAAGCTCTTGAAAGCAGAACCATCATTCCTCTTGTTCTAAATTTTGATTTGTCTGTTGCCATGTTATTTATGGTTGCACATGAACCCCTGAATTGTAAAGCACTGCAGAATATGTTGGTGCTATATAAATAAAGATTATTATTATTATTAGACCAGGCAATATCTCTAGCTGCTACACAGCCAGTGTAATGAAGGCTTACAGAAGCCCTCACTCTTTGGCTGGTGCTCTGCTCCGGCTGAATTCTTAGGTCCATTTCCCAAAGCAAAACTGTTAGGGGGTTAATCTGTGCACCACTGGCATCAGATGTGCCACAATTATTAAAAGGTGCACTCCTCTTAATAATGAAGACTTGTCTTGGAATGTCCATGGACCAGAACTGAAATCTACACAAGCAGTTAAGGTGACGTGGATTTCAGGTAAAATTTACTACAGTTTTTCTGCCTTCTGCCATACTCTCTACCCTTCACTATCTGGTGTTTAAACCAGAACACTGACACACAAAGCCTAAAAAATTACTGCAAAGAATCTTGTCTAAATAATGTAGGGAACAAAGGTGTTAGTCTACTACTAATGCCTTCTATCTCCAGCTGGAGATTGGCTGAGGGTCAAAACTTAACCATGATGTAGGTCTTAAGCAAACTTTACCAAAGGGAAGGGCTTAATAATCTTTTTGTTCAACTGAAAACAAGACAAAGCAGAAATGCTCCTTCTACAGCCAGTTGTCTTGCCCCAGGACTGTGAGGAGGAAGACGTTTGAATGTCATGGCTGAGCTTCTTGGAAGCAGAGACTCATTGATACATTTCTCAGTTAACGTAAAATGAGACAAAATTGGATCAAGAAAAATGAAGGGCTGGGGTATTTTCTTTTCCTTTCCTTATATCTTGTTTGTACATGTATTATACTGTTTAAAAGGATATTTAATAATGAATGGGTCATGAAGGATATGGAAAGTCATTAGGTATTAGCATAGATGCATAAAGATTGATGGACTTGAACTACAAGTGCCTATTCCTGCAGTCAAAGAATTCTCTGCCATTGATTTATTTGGCAATCGACTGTTTCTTAATCCACTTATAATACCTGCACCATTAAATTGTCCAGCACATCTTAAAATACACAAGATGCCTTATACAGGTCAAACTCGAAAAATTAGAATATCGTGCAAAGTTCATTTAATTCAGTAATGCAACTTAAAAGGTGAAACTAATATATGAGACTCATTACATGCAAAGCGAGATATTTCAAGCCTTTATTTGTTATAATTTGGATGATTATGGCTTACAGCTTATGAAAGTCACAATTTTGAGGTGCCCTTTGCTCAGGGGGTATGAATTAATTAGCTGAAAAGAGTGTGACGCTTTGAGCCTAAAATATTGAACCTTTTCACAAAATTCAAATTTTAAGGTGCATTAATGCAATTCCTTTTAATTTGCATTGCTGAAATAAATGGACTTTTGCACAATATTCTAATATCCTGTAGACTTTTACTAAGCTGATTGTTTTTTATGGCCTTTACTTGATATATGGTGATACATCTGTTTATGTAAAGAGCTGTTGCAGTCAGATATATTTTTAGGAGTTCCTGATATTTTTGGTCTCTGCTATAACCTTGCTGGTGATATTGTAAGAACTATGGGGGTCATTTATTATACTGAAATATGCCTATATTAGTCGCATTTCAGCACAGATTGCAGCAGAATGGTTAGTTGTGCTGCTATCTGTGACTTTGTCCCGCTCCTGCCAGGTCTACAATTGTGACCTGCGAGCCGGCAGGCCCATCTATTT
Organism: Bufo gargarizans; assembly: GCF_014858855.1. Taxonomy (NCBI): domain Eukaryota; kingdom Metazoa; phylum Chordata; class Amphibia; order Anura; family Bufonidae; genus Bufo; species Bufo gargarizans. The sequence goes on from NC_058086.1 coordinate 177,052,337, forward strand.
TTACTTGGTCTTGTTTGTAGCTAGCTTTTTCTTGCTTCTTTCTGCCTTACTCGTTTCCCTACTTTTTCTATATTGCAGGCTATGGTTTCAATAGGAAAATCAGAAGGGACATTGAGAGTCATTGTTATTGTAAGGCTGGGGGAAGGTTCGGGGAGAGGTAAAGTGCCTTTACACAGGTGAGTTGTTTGTCAACAAATATTCTTATGGGCACTCATTAATTGAGTGAAACCATCATTGATACAGGACTCAAAATTGTCATTTCTGAGCAGCAGATTTTCCTGTGTAAACTATGATTCCCTGTGCACCTCCCCATACAGAGGAGATGTTTGCTACATGTAAATGCAGCTTTTATGTTCCATTCATCTTTGGTCATCATTATTGATCTGCTTCATTATCGGAACAATAGTATTATCTCCTACCATCACTAAATATGAGCAAAGTTTTTGATAAATTTGATGAGGTCGATTTGCTGAACTTTCACAACAATTTTGATTTGTTATCAATTCATTTGTCACAAATAGTTTAGAGCGAACTTGTGTTTTAAGTTTGGCATCTAAAGTTCGGGTTCAGGTTATCAAAGAATCACGTTATGGATTCCGCTACCACGGACCATAACGGAATTTAGAATCCATAACACGTTTCTTCGATAACCCAAACCCGAACTTTAGACGTCGAACTTAAAACTCAAGTTCGCTCAACACTAGTCACAAATCATTTTAAATTAATTATTTCCAGGCCTCTCAGTGTGAAGGCTTAGAAGTTAACCCTTTACTGACTGCCAACAGGAAAGGTAGATGCTTAAGATGAAGTCAGTTTTGCAGTCTTGTTGACAACTGCCATCATTATAGGTATGCTTCTAGTTGCCTTGTATTCTGTTCCAGATAATGGGTTTTCATCCACCTTCTAAGTATTTTAACCAGCAGATTTGCATCCAGGCATATGTCTGCAACTCTGCATCACATTAGAAAGCAAGGCACATAAGAAAAGATCAACTTCATTTATAAGCCCTGGAAAAAGACATCTGGAAACTTGGGGTAAAGCTGGAGAGCCTGAATCTCACAAGACTGTTTTTTTTTTATAAGCATTTTTTTATCTGATTTATGAGAGTATATAAGTAAAGTCAATCTGTTCTTTTACCACTGGATGGTCTCCACTATGCAGGACCACTAAAAACATACCTTACACTTAATTTATCCACCCGGTTTCTTGAAGTACTTATGGGTACTTATGGCTTCAAATATTTTTCATAGCCCAAGGAGCAATTATTTTGATTTGTATTTGGAAGACTTTGGAAAGCTATTTTACTCTTTGAGGTTCTCCTAAATGATGATTGGGGTGAACAACCCCTTTAAAGATGACCTTCCGTATTTCCTAACATGTCCATGAAATAACAATTCTGAATTATACTTTCTTAGACTTCTTATAGTTTTTCTTTATTATTTACCTTGAAATTAATCAAACTGACAGCTGGACATTAGTGTTCCCTTTAACAGTTTGACATGGTCACCACTGTTTGGACAGTGTTAGGGTCCATTCACACGTCCTTTGTTTCTTTCCTGATCTGTTCCATTTTTGCGGAACAGATCTGGACCAGTTGCGTACCCATTCATTTTCAATGGGTCCTAAAAAAAAAATCGGACATTGTGCTGTCCGATTTTTTTCAGGACCCATTGAAAATAAATGGGTACGCAACTGGTCCAGATCTGTTCCGCAAAAAACTGAACAGATCAGGAAAGAAACAACGGACGTGTGAATGGACCCTTAGGCTACATTCACACGTCAGTATTTTTCTATATTCCGAATTTCGGTCCGTTTTTTGCGGATCCGTTGTTCAGGAAAATGTTTCCCTATGTCATCCGTATGTCATCCGATTTTTGCGGATCCGCAAAAAACGGAGACATGTATAAATTTCACAAAGCAAATAAAGTTGTTTGGATTTCTTTGAAAAAATTTTTTAAAAAAAAGTGAATAAGTGATTTCTGTGGGCAGGATTTAATTTCCAGGAACGGATTCCGCATAAAACGGATGACATAAGTAACGAATGTCATCCGTTTTTTGGGGAACCATTGACTTTGTATTGTACCAGGATCCGATTTTTGTGGAAAAGAATAGGACAAGTTTTATATTTAATCGGACATGCGGAACGGAACAACAGAAATGGACAGCACACATTGTGTTGTCCGATTTTTTCCAGGACCCATTGAAAATGAATGGGTCCTGAAAGAAACAATGGACGTGTGAATGGACTCTAAGAGTGTAAAGGGACACTGCTGATAAGAATAATTATAATAATATTTGTCAATTTATTCTTACATTTCTAAAAAGAATAGGAGTTGTACAACACAGAAGTCTAAGCAAAGAAGTTCCAGAATTGTTATTTTATGGAGAGTTCAAAGCATTTACTACTTTGAACAAGTTGTAACTTATATACTTAATACTACTATACACAGAATTTTCCAAAAATAACATGACCAATGGCAAAGTTCTGAGCACCTGGCATGACCCTTCAGAAGACTTCAGGCTGTTTTTGACAGGACACAGTGTTTCTCCCACATACATTAGTCTGCTAACAATAGGGAATGAGAAATCCCCCTCTCAGAACTGCAAATTTATTTTTGTGTTATCAGTAGTCATAAGTCAGAGCAGCTGGATTTGTATTTTTTTCATCCGACTAGCTTTCTTAATTAGAATAACTTGTACAGGAAATCTCCAGCATTAACAAAGCTATTTAAAAGAGATAGCAAGCTTGAATAGAGGAGTAGGGGTGCAACTTGTCTGCCACTTACAATGCTGTTCTAACACCTGTCCTAGGGCAGTTTAATCACACTTTATAACTTGACTCATGCAAATACAATCAACATGTTACCTTCATGATTGGGACATGAGTTACCAGAATTGAATAATGAATATTTATTTTACAACCATTCTCACTGAGAAAACCTGTCAGATGGCTAGCAAATCTTCTTCAGGGAACAAGAAAGTTCAACAAATACAATTGTTCTGACTTATTATTACTGATATACCATGACCTGGATGCATAAGAACCTTTGTTGTGTTGTTCTCTGATATAAAATAATTGTGTTAATAACATCATAAACAGTAATTTCCTAAAACCATACATTCCAAAAATTAGGATAAAACCAGAGACACTATTTGAATATTAAGCTTTAATTCTAACATATAATTTACCTCTTCAGGAACAGCTCGAATGTTAGTGAATCCTTTTCTAAATACCACAAATACTCGGCGGGCACCACATCGCAATGCCGAGGTTGCACAGTCAAAAGCAGTGTCTCCGGCTCCAAGTACAATAACAGTTCCCTTTATGGACGGCAGTGAAGAGTGACAGGCACACATCCCTAAATAAGGAAAAGGGGAGGGAATGCGTTTTCAAGTAGCGAAACCATTTTGCATGTCAACTCAAAAAGATACATGTACTTAAAGCAGTGTAAAATTGCATCTTGCAGTTCCCAAGCAGACAGTGTCACTATCACATTATTCTGCCTCACTGAGAGACAGTTCCATTCTCATATCCTAAGATGTGCTCATATTTGTAATTTCACAGTCAGTACTGCATTTTTCTGGCTTAACTTTTGGGTTTAGACATTTCTACATTATGTATCAAATAAGCTTCCAATTCCCATTTTGTGAATAATAGTGCATGTGATGAGAGTCTCCCTAAATGCAATTTCATACATTTTTGTGTAGTATATATATATATATATATATATATATATATATAAAACAAAAGGAAATTCGGCGGCACCAGTACGCTGGCTCAGGTGCTATGTCCAAGGGAATGAGCTTCACCCTTAATATATATCCGGAAATGGGACAGCACTCCAAGACTTGAAAAGAATAAATATCTTTATTCACCCATGTGAAAATATATTTTTTCACATGGGTGAATAAAGATATTTATTCTTTTCAAGTCTTGGAGTGCTGTCCCATTTCCGAATATATATATATATATATATATATATATTAGCTGAAGGACATGGCTTTGCTCGGGTATATTTCATCTATTTCATTTAATGTTTATGTGTATCGTTAAAAGATACCAACACTATACTCTATCCACTATAACAGCACCCGCCCCCTTAACAGTGACCTCCACAGCCCCCCACCTCTTAAAGGGGTTGTCCGGGATTGGTGATATTTGCTTAAGTGCACTGTAGTCACCTTAATTGTACATACATGCCTGCATTATCTTTATTTTCCTTTTCTGATGCCCCGTATTCTAATCCAAATTTGGAGCCGGAAGTGCAGTTTCTCTACAAGTTAGTGACGTACCGGGCCCCTCAGTGGAGAGCAAAGCCTCTTCTTCCGCTTTGCAAGGAGCCCGGTGACGTCACCGGCACCCACGAACATTATTCAGAGCGCAGAGAGGGCGGGTAGTAGGTGGAAACAGGCTGCGCTAAGTAACGGCCCTCTGGTCCGGTGACGTCACCGGCACACAAGAATATTATGCAGAGCGCAGGGAGGGAGGTTTGTAGGAGGTAACTTCAGGGCTATGTAACGCCCCTCTGGTCCGGTGACATCACAGGGCATTGTGCAGCCTTAGCTATGAAGATAGAGAGGAGGTATATGCGGGCAGGAGGCGGAATACAAATGAGGGGGGAGGATGCACGGAGGAGTGGAGACTGATCTGACTGGCAGCCCGGACGCTGCTATGCTGCGCTGCCTTGTGGGACCCACAAGGCAGTGCGTCGGGAAGCTACCACAGATGTACACAAACATGTCAATATTCAGTGGAGGACCGTGGAAGCACTGGAGGAGTGCTAAAAATACAGGAACACAACAGGAGGACCTTAAATCAGCTAGACATGGTAAAATATCATGTTTTTAAAAATCTTTTTGATCCCGGACAACCCCTTTAACACTGACCCCTTCCCCCACAGTGCCCTGTTTATTAAAATTGGACCTCCACAGCAGCCCACCCCGTTAACCTTGACCTTTATAGCAGCCTTCCCCTTTAACCGTGAGTTTCATAGCACACCACCCCCTTGACAGTGACCTCCATAAGGGCCCGTCCCCATAAAAGTGGCTTTTACAGCAATCTGCCCCTTATCACTAACCTCCATAGCGGACCATCCCCTTAACTGTGACCTCCACACTAGCCTGCTCCTAGGGCGGCCAGAGGTCCAGTTTTAGGCCGAACAGTCCGACTTTCAGACTCCTTGTCCTCCGTCTGGCGCAGGGCCTGGACGGACACAAGGATTTCTTTTTGAAGAAAGTCACATCCCTCCCACCCCTGTAGCTGACAGAAGTTGATTTTTAACTTCATTTATTCAATCCCTGTTGGCTGAGGAGTGGGAGGGGGCATGGCCTAACCAGATCAAGGCGTGGCTTAGCGGGACTTAGAAGTTGATTTTTAACTTCATTTTTTCAATCACTAACGGCTAAGTAGTGGGAGAAAGTGTGGCCTAAGCAGGACAGGGGCGTTGTTTAGCGGGACTTAGACATTGATTTTTAACTTCGCTTTTTCAATCCCTGTTGGCTTAAGAGTGGTAGGGGGCATGGCCTAATTGGATCGGGGGCATATACTTTTGAACAGCTCACTCTAAGACAGCAGCACTGTGCTGTCTCATTGTGAGCTGCAGGGAGAAAGTCACCCTCCCCCCCACCTCTGCAGCTGACAAAAGTAGATTTTTACCTTCATTTTTTCAATCCCTATCAGCTGAAGAGTGGGAGGGGGCGTGGCCGAACCTGATCGGAGGTGTTGCTTAGCGGGACTTAGAAGCTGATTTTTAACTTCATTTTTTCAATCCCTGTTGGCTGAGTGTGAAGGGGCGTGGCCTAACTAGATCCGGGGTGTGTCCTTTTGAACAGTTCACTCTAAGACAACAGCACTGTGCTGTCTGAGTGTGTGATGCAGGGAGAAAGTCACAGTCACTCCCACCTCTGCAGCTGACAGAAGTTGATTTTTAGCTTCATTTTTTCAATCCCTGTCGGCTGAGGAGTGGGAGGGGTGTGGCCTAACTGGATCAGGGGTGTGGCTTAGCAGGACCTGGGGGTAGGGGTTTTAAGTTTGTCTTTTGAGGGTGGACACATTATGGCAGGGGTTGTGTCTGGGCTCCTTCATGCAAGAGTGACGCCCCTCTGGGCACCTTACTGGCTCATTTGCATACCAAATAAACTGGATTTTAAGAGAATAAAAACAATTGCTGGAACAAAGGCACATCTTGAAATAAAGTTCTAAGTGCTATTAGGCCATGGCTTTACTTCAATAGCGATTATCCTGGTGACAGATTTCCTTTAAAGCTGACATACAGCAGTGAAGATAAATAGCTGGGTTGTTATGGAAATCTGGAGCAAAACTGTGTATGTGGAGCTTCTATTGGCTGATAAGGGTCATGTGACCAAGCTTCTATTGGCTAATGCATTTTTTGGGAATATCTCAGGAACGATACGTCCTAGAGAGCTGAGACCTGGTCTAAAACCTTTCCGGACACCTGATGTACCTGTGTGCCAAATTTTGTGATTGTATATGCGGATATACATACACACATACACTCAACTTTATATAATATATATATATATATATATATATATATATATATGTATAAATATTTAGATATTTTAAGTGCTGTTAGGTAAAAATGAGGCCTGGGCTACAAGGAAACTTTTTGTAGCATTACTTACTAACTGATTCAAATTTCTGAGTAACAGAAGCAGACCATAAGAAAACATGAAACCCAAGTTATTGCTAGAAATTGTAGCCCTAGCCGATAAATAGTTAAGAATACATCAGCTACATTACAAAAATTATTCATGTAGCCAAGTGAAATGTACATGTTTTTACCTGAAAAGGAACCTGCCAAGAAAAATGAAACACTGTTATTTTTACTACAAAGCCTAAAGAAGTGATGAATGACTTATAAGCCATATTCTTATCAGTTTGATAAGAATTGAATTATAGGTAAGTATGAGAGGCACTCTTACTGGTTGCTGCACGGAATTAATTTGGAAACAGTGATAATAAAATTGTGTATTTTTATTTTATAATCTTTTAAAATATTAAAAAATTCTGTAAAAGAGTAACAAAAATAGAGATAAAACAATAGAGGTGGGGGGTCCTCCTTAAGTGTTGTAAATCTGCATTAGGATTTCTTTGCTGATTACCATATGATGCCTAGTGCTGGCTAAGTATAAGCTGAGTATACTGGAATATGGCGTATTTTCGGGTAGGCTTGGCTGGATGTGTGGAATTGTAATGTGTTAAGGACGATTATACATAATTTCCAACAATGCTGAATACATCAAATATATAAATGCTGAATACTTTAAGTGCCAATGGCTCAATATAGTGCTGGGTACATAAACATGCTGAGTACATAGATATATAAACTTATGCTGGATACATAGAGTGCCACGTCTTGGCTGAATATAAAAAATGCTAAGTGTAAATTAAAACCTTAGTTGATAGTGCTATAGACAAATGGGAACGGTACACATCAACTGTTTCCCAAAAATGTTCGGCCTGTTTGGATGATAGATGTGATGCTAGTTCATTAGGTGATCAGTATGGTTGCCAAAGTGGATATTAATACAGTGGATATTACCAAAAGTGATATCATAAATGAAGTTAGTTCAGGTTCATGTTATTCACTTATTCTTTGAGCTTTGTATAGAAATCGTATATAAATCGTATAGACAAAAATTAGTTCCACTTCAAATCTCTTTAAACATTAGGTTTTGGTACTTTACGACTCCGCTGTGTGCCACTCTGTTCGTCCGTATCGTCCGTGAACCCTTTTGCTCTGCAAGGACCTATGCGGCGTCCCAAGTGGTCGGTCGTGTGTATGCTTCCAAATTAATTCTTCACGCTTCGTGGTAACGAATCATATTTTTCCTAAAATGGCTGCTGCACATGTTAGGACATGGAGCAAGGAACTCTAGCAACGAGGGATCACCCACAATACCATGCATGCAGCCAATCAGCAGCCAGCCGGTGATGTCAAATCCCTATAAATAGCCTCAGCAATCATGGATTCAACCATTTTCCAGTGTACTTAGTGCACAGAGAGACGTTAGCAGGCACTAGGCTTGAAAACTTATATTTTGCTTAAAGGGTTTCTACCACTTAGGCGTCACATATTTGGCTGTCAGACACTAGCGATCCGCTAGTGTCTGCTCTGGCCAACCATCCTAATATAATTGCTTTTGGGACGGTGGTTTGGCTAAAAAAACTACTTTTATTAATATGCTAATGAGCCTCTAGGTGCTATGGGGGCGTCATTAGCACCTAGAGGCTCCGTCTACCTTTAGAAACTGCCGCCCCCAGCGCGTCCCTCCAGCCCGCCCATCTCCTCCTGAATGCGATCCTCGTATGTATTCTGCGCATGCGCAGTAAATGTCTGACAGCTTCCCTGCTCAGACATCTCCACTGCGCCTGTTCCTCGGAGCACTATGGCGTCATCGCGCAGTGGAGATGTCTGAGCAAGGAAGCGGTCAGACATTCACTGCGCATGCGCAGAATACATACGAGGATCGCATTCAGGAGGAGATGGGCGGGCTGGAGGGACACGCTGGGGGCGGCAGTTTCTAAAGGTAGACGGAGCCTCTAGGTGCTAATGACGCCCCCATAGCACCTAGAGGCTCATTAGCATATTAATAAAAGTAGTTTTTTTAGCCAAACCACCGTCCCAAAAGCAATTATATTAGGATGGTTGGCCAGAGCAGACACTAGCGGATCGCTAGTGTCTGACAGCCAAATATGTGACACCGAAGTGGTAGAAACCCTTTAATAGAAGTTCAGGGAAAGAGCAATAGAAGTGAAGGGAAAGGATAGGGAGGAATTATTCCACAATATTGAAGCAGAACAAGGTTCAGTAGGGGAGTTTACAGCCTGGGTAATAGGAACAATCCTATTACACCTTGCTGCACTGACTGCAGATCCAAATTGCCATTATACTGCTGTTCATTTCAGGTTTGCAATACTTCTGTAATTCCAGCAAATCGTTCTTGTTATTGGGTTCTTGTTAGCCCTTGTGTGGTGCAGTTATATATATGTTTTAAGTTTTTTTTTTTGTGTGTATTAGTGGCAAAAAAAAAGTATTATTTTCCATTTGCGGCAGCAGTTATATGTTCTAAAGTCTTTTTTTTTTTTTTGTGTATTAGTGGGGAAAAGGAAAAGGGCTTAACAGCCATTGTGTGGTGAAGTGAGAAAATCACAGCCCTTTTTGGATTGTATTAGCGGCAAAAAAAAAAGTATTTGCCGTTCACGGCCGCAGTTATATGTTCTAAAGCCTTTTTTTGGCGTGTATTAGTATAGAAAAAGGTCTTATTAGCCATTGTGTGGTGAAGTTAGAAAATTAAATTAAAGCCGTTTTTGGTGTGTAATAATTTCCTTTGTATTTACTTATTTGATCTAACAGTATGTCAGACAGAGAAGTGACAGGCTCTGCACAGGGGAGGGGCACAGGCCTAAATGTTTCTAGTGCATCCACAGGTCACAGCAGAGTAAGGGGGCGTGGCAGCAGGCTTGAGCTTCCAGTGTCAGCTAGCGGTCGTGTCTTGACCAGCAACCCAGCAGTTCTTTAATGGTTAACTTGATCTTCGACTTCGTTGCAAGTGACATCAGTTACCCCCATCCAAGAGTACAGTCAGCAGCTACTGCCCAGCCAAGATCTGGAGGAGACATCCGCCGCTTCCTCCGGTAGGCGGGCAAGTAGTGATGAGGAGACTGGCATGGGAGCTGGTGTTGTGAGCGGTCAGGCTCCTTGGCTCAGAGACCGTTAAGTAGGACATCACTGACATGCAGACAGTACTCAATGATGATGCAGCCGATCGCAATTGTGAGTCGGGTCACTATCATCATTGGGAGAAGAGGGTGGCAGCGCGTGCCCGAGGCAGCGGCGGAGCCAGCAAATCAGTATCGTGGCTGTGAGTCAGCAGAGTGGCAGCAGTGGGAGGTCGGGAGCCAAACATACCTGGGGTAGACCACCTGCTTAGCAGTATCCTACCGGACTGAAAAGTAGTGTTGCAGGGGTTCACGGAGGCAGTGGCAGTAGCAGTCAGTCAGTGCACTGTTGGGGGTAAAATCACCTACTCGGCGGTGTAGCAGTTTTTTGTTAAGCAGCTGGGGGAGGTGAACATGGCCATTTGTTGAATCTGTGGGCAGAAGGTGAAGCATGACCAGGCTGCCAATGTTGGCACCACGGCCCTGGGAGAACCGTGGCTCCGATGTGGTGGTCCAGACTGCCGTAGCAACCGCTGCATCACACAGTGGCACACACCCGATTTTAGGCAGTCAAGGCTCCACCACCTCAGCCGAAGGGAGCTGTCTGTCCTTCCCATCATCTGCTGGTCCGGATTCTCCTGCTCCTCCTACTACTACTCGTCAGTCATTCCGTCAGCAATCAATCACCAAAGCGATTGGCAAGAGAATAAAGTATGCGTGTACTAATCCAACGGCACAGAAGCTGAATGTGCTCTTGGCCAAGTTGCTGGTGCTGCAGTCCCTCCCTTTCCAAGTGATGGACTCTGCACCTTTCAGAGAACTGATGGCTTGTGCCGAGCTGAGGTGGAGAGTCCCGTCATTTCTATGCCAAAAAGGCAGTACCAGCCCTGCACACGTATGTAGAACAGAAGGTGGGCCAGTCCTTGAGCCTGTCGGTGTCTGCCAAAGTGCATGGCAGCACTGACGTGTGGAGCTATAACTATGGTCAGGGACAATACATGTCCTTTACGGCCCACTGGGTAATTGTGGTTCCTACACAGCCACACCAGCAAACTTGGCCAGGTGACGCCGCTTCTGCCTACACGTTCTCACGCCGTTGGTCCTGCAACAATGTCTGGCTCTGCTTCCTAATCCTCCACTGTGTCCTCAGCTTCCACTGCAGGGACAATTTATAGTGCCCCTCCAGCATACCACATGTGCAGGGCACGGCAGTGTCACGCTGTTCTACACCTAGTTTGCCTGGGTAAACAGAGTCGCACAGATGAGGAACTGCTCCGTGTCCATCATCAAGAAATCAAATCCTGGCTTTCTCCGTGAAAACTCAAAAATGGAACCATGGTGACCGACAATGGGAAGAACATGGTGTCGGTGCTCCGTCAAGGAGGGCTAAGCCATGCGTCATGCATGGCGCACATGTTCAATCTGGTTGTCAAGCATTTCCTGAAGTCTTCTGCCCATCTGCAAGAAATCCTAAAAATGGCCAGGAAACTTTGCATGCACTTCAGCCACTCGTACACCGCCATGCACACCCTCCTTAAACTACAGCGGCAGAATGACATCCCCCAACATATGCTGATATGCAACGTTTCCACCTGTTGGAATTCCACCCTCCATATGTTGGACCAACTGTACGAACAAAGAAAGGTTATAAACGATTTCTTAATGATACAGACGGACAGAGGTACTCCCCGTATAACTTTGATATTAGCCAGTGGCACCACATGCACCTGCTGTTTGCTCGTGCCCTTTGAGGAGGCCACTTTAATTGTCAGTCGCCAGGACTACGGGATGAACAACGACATTCAACTGCTTCATGTCCTGGAACTGATGCTGGTAAATCTGGCTGGTCAGGAGACTGGAGACATGGCGCCTAGATCTCACGGCCACATGAGCCATGTAGGGGCTGAATTGGAGGAGGAGAAGGACATTGAAGCACAAACAATGTGAAGCGAAATTGGTGGTTTTTCTACATAGGTGACAGGAGAGGCGGAGTAAGAGCAGCCAGAGGAGCTACAGGGCAATGAGGAAGACGAGGCAGATGACCCAGACACACTGTGGCAGTATGCAGTGGAGATAGAGGCATGGAGTACCTCTGAGTTACTTGCACAAATAGCCAGATGCATGCTCACTTGCTTGCGTAGTGACAGTTGAATTGTCAGTATTCGGCAGAGGGATGACTTCTGGCTCTCCACCTTGTTGGTCCCTTGCTACCGGTCCAAAATGGGGCCTTGTTTACACCCGCTGAAAGGGGACAGACTGAACTACTATAGAGACATCCTATGTAGTCAGTTGGCTGCTGCCTATCTGCGGCATTGTCCATCCTCTCACAGGTCTGTCCGGAGGGACCCTCTGCGCTCACTTTCCACTGCCATGGCTGCTGGGGAGTATGGCAGGAGCAGTACCAGCTCCATCATCATCAGCCTGAGTCTAGAGTCGCTGATGAGCAGCTTTCTTCACCTGCATAGCAAAGAAACTACTCACCAGCAGTTAGGCATAGAGCAGAACCTGAACCAGCAGGTGGTGGCATACTTGGAGTGCACCCTGCCAGCCGTCATTGAAGATCCTCTGGACAACTGGGCATCCAAACTTAATTAGTGGCCACAACTGGCAGAGTTTGCCCTGGAAAAGCTGTTCTGCCCGGCCAGTAGTGTGGCATCAGAGCGGTGTCCACCCAAAATGTGGAGAGACTGACCTTTGTCAAGATGAATAAGGCATGGATCAGCCAGGATTTCCACCCACCAATGCCTGATGCATCAGACTAGATCATCCATGGTGCCACACCATCACTTTGACAAAAGAGACCGGTTTCTTCTGGCTACCTTCCTCAGCTACTATTCTGATGCTGCCACCCCCTTGATGCCACACATCTGATGCCAGGTGCTCCTTCTTTCACCCACCATCATCAGCTGGTAGTGGTATTGCCACCCACCTCACCACTCTGTCACCGGGTCACTCTGTGGTCTCCCGATGCTGCTGCCACCTCCACACTATGTCACCTTGCCACTCTGTGGTCTCCTCATGCTGCTGCCACCTCCACACTATGTCATTGGGCCACTCTGTGGACTTCTCATGTTGTTCCCACCCTCCTCACTCCATGACTAGGCCATTGTATTTTTGGCCTGGTTGACATCATCATTTATTTGACCCATCTTCTGATCTGTCAGAAGGAAGGAAAAATGAGACACACAACGGATCCTGTTTGTGTAGCAGCTGTAAGACCTGTGTGGTCCCATCAGATTTGGCTTATGATTTCGTAGCCAAAAGCAGGAGTGGGTAAAAACACAGACATGCAAATATTCTGATCATGTGTCATCTCTGTTTTGCATCCACTCCTGTTTTTTTTGGCATTAGCAATACTGATGGATTATTGACCAAATGCTGACCGAGTGAAGGCGGATGCTCAACAGACAGGATTGTATATTTTTTTAGGGTTATTGTTCTGATGGATCAGAGGAAGAGCAAAATAATCAGTGACATCAACACAAACTTACTGCTGACACCCTCTCCACTCTGTCAGGGGGGCTCTACTTGTATAAGCATTTAATAGAACAGGTTCTGTAGACATCTATGTGGATTCAGCTGACGACAGTGTAAAAGAAGTGTGTTATTTCACGCTATAGTAGGATCTTGGGCCTCTGCACGGTTCTTAATACCTGACGCCAACATTGACCTGTAAGGCTGAGTTCACACTTGAGTTATTTGGTCAGTTTTAGCCCCGTAACTGCCCAAAGAAGTGAAGTGTGCAGTGACTCTAAGAGCGACGCCTGTCATCTGCGTGTCATACTGACTCACAGTATTGTTTCACTACCACTGCAGACTCACTATGCGTGTTGCTGCAAGGCACAGTGTTCTACACTACTATACAGGCTCTCTGCACCCAGGAAATAGCTGTTTTTTTAACACAATTTGCCACAAATTAATTTGTATTGAATAGAATCATTTCGGAAACTTCGGCGGACCAACCGAATCAAATTTGTTTGAAATTCGCTCATCTGTAGAATTGAGCTTGAATGAGGGTCAGAAGGTTACAGATGAGAGCTACACTTGAGCCATCAGATGAAAGGATTCAAAGAAAACAGACTGTGACAGCTTGAAAAGAGACTGATTTTTTAACCCTTATATCTCAGATAATAAATAATGGCTAATGGCTAATAAAGACCATTTAAAAAAATTATGTTTAGCCCAAAATTTGTAAAATGCAATAAAAAAAATGACCCTAAAGCCTTTAAAGGAAATGTGTCAGCAAAAGTTTTATCCGCCAGTTAATACCAGATAGTAACACATATATTTTTTTATAATATGTTTTTATTTTCTGATTGTAGATTTTCTTTTATTTGATTTCCTGAATATTATAATTTGGGCTGCCATCTTACCTGAGCTGTTCTTAACATAATTTACAAAGCATAAAAAAAAAATTGCTTTACGGCCGACACAATAGTCAGGAGGGAACCCCATTGATTTCTATGGAAGAGTTTTCTAGGCATGGTCTGTGACCTGTGCAGAGGTCATTGCACAAGGAAAGAATAGATAAGCTGTAGCAATCACTAATTGTAAATGGTGGATTCTGTCTTATCTATACACAGAGGTGATATAATTACAGGGAGGATTAGAATGACTTAACTGCAGTAAAGTGATCTGGACAAACCAAGAAGTGGCAACAATTATAAGACATAGGAGCTAATCCAAAAACTGCAGGATTTTTGTTTTTAGTTTAAATATTAAAAGTGACAAAAATTAAAAATAGGATCAAAAATTATTTTACAATATGTTAAAAAACAGCAGGTCATTTTCTGATAACATATTCCCTTTAAATTCTCTGAATTGTCAGTACTATTATTGTAAAGATAAGCAAGAAAACAAAAATAGTTCAATGAATAATATAAATACATTCAATCTAATTAAGTATCTCCTGTGTCAGGTAATGTAATTTACTTTTTAATTAAGCTGAGATAGAATTAAATGAAAAATAATTCACACCACTCTTAAAAATGCAAAAGCCTCCTTTGTTAAGTTTAGATGATTTCAATCCTAAAATTGGAAATGTTAAACTATGTTCAAAATTAAAGATTTTCAAATAATTACAGCAAGAGAAGGGGAAACTCTAATTGTATGCAGAATTAAAATTCTATACGCAAAAAAAACTGACAAAAAGAGAGAAAGAACTGAAACCTTTATTGATGAGAAACCTTTGAAAATGTATTTTATTGGGATGTTATGTGATTGACCAATACCAATGGTTTTCCAAATTAGTAATAAATAAAAATCTTAAAAGTGTGGTGTGCATTTTTATTCAGCCCTCTGTACTCTGATACCCCTAAATAAAATCCAGTGTGATCAATTGCCTTTAGAAGTCACCTAATTCATAAATAGTCCACCTGTGTGTAATTTATTGTCAGTATAACTACAGGTGTTCTTTGAAGGCCTCAGAAGTTTGTTCCAGAACATTAGTGATCAAATGCCATAATGAAAACTAGTGATGTCCCAAACTATTCGCCGGCGAACAATTCCCAGTGAACATAGCTTGCTCGCGTTCGCCGCGGCGGGCGAACATATGCGATGTTCGGTCCGCCCCCTATACATCATCATTGAGCAAACTTTGACCCTGTACCTCACAGTCAGCAGACACATTCCAGCCAATCAGCATACCCTCCCTCCCAGACCCTCCCACCTCCTATCAAAAAGCAAGGACAGTATCCATCTTAGATTCATTCTGAAGCTGCAGTGCCACAAATTTGACTAAGTTGTAATCGCAAAGCGATTAATACAGGTTATATTAATCGCATTGCGAATTCAACTTAGAGCTGGGTTCCTCATGGTTATATTGCTAGAATATAACGAAGATTGAGACTATAGTGCTATATTCGTTTTATTTGTTAATTCTAGCAATGCAACCATTAGGAACTCAGATCTAAGTTGTAATCACAATGCGACTAAAACAGGTTATATTAATCGCATTGCGAATTCAACTTAGAGCTGGGTTCCTAATGGTTGTATTGCTAGAATATAACGAAGATTGAGAATATAGTGCTATATCATCAATTCTTTTTTTTTTTTTAACTTTATTGAGTATGGAAAATCTGTTACATATGATTCTGGTCTTTAGGAAAGGAGGAGCAAGCCTCCAATGTACATACATTGTCTGGGTAACAATAGCAGGTAGAACATTCAAAAACATAATAACACAAAAGGATGTATGTTAACATAGCAAATGTTAAACAGCATTTTAGTAGATGTTGTCCGTGGACTGAAAAGGAGGTGAGAGGCCAAGGTCGGAGGTTTGTCTAAGGGGAGGGGGAGGATAGAAGAGGCATTTTAATGAAAGCCTCTAAAGGATCTCCATTTCTCCCAAGTGTTTAGGAATCTGTGATGGGTCCTGTTTTCCCAGGCTTCAAGCTCTTCGAATCTGTATATAGAATCGACTTTATTAAACCAATGGTCTAGAGAGGGGAGATCCTTTTTAAGCCATTGTGTCGGGATCAAGAGTCGGGCGGATATAAGAAGGATTTTGAGGAGGGGGGAGGGGTTTGTCGTGTGATCCGGAGGTAGACCGAGATATTCATAAATTCTAGCAATACAACCATTAGGAACTTAGCTGTAAGTTGAATTTGCAATGTGATTAATGCAGGTTATATTAATCGCATTGCAAATTCAACTTACCGCACTCTGCGTCAACTACGTAATTTTCCATGTGAGTTTTGCCATGGATCCCCCTCCGGCATGCCAAAGTCCAGGTGTTAGTCCTCTTGAAACAACTTTTCCATCACTATTGTGGCCAGAAAGATTCCCTGTGGGTTTCAAAATTTGCCTGCCTATTGAAGTCTATGGCGGTTCGCCCATTTGCGAACATTTGTGGAAATTTGTGTTCGCCGTTCGCAAACGGAAAATTTTATGTTCACGACATCTCTAATGAAAACCAAGGAACACACCAGACAGGTCAGGGATAAAGTTGTGGACAAGTGTTAGGGTTAGGTTATAAAATAATATTCCAAGCTCTAAAGATCTCACAAAGCACTGTTCAATCAATCATCTTAAAATGGAAGGAGTATGGCATAACTGCAAACCTACCAAGACATGGCATCCACCTAAACTGACAGCCCAGGCAAGGAGAACACTAATTAGAGAAACAGCCAAGAGGCCCATGACCACTCTGAAGGAGCTGCAGAGATTCAAAGCTCAGGTGGGACAATCTGTCCACAGGACAACTATTAGTCATAAACTCTGACCTTTTTGGAAGAGTGGCAAGAATGCCCACCGTGAAACATGGTAGTGGCAGCAATATGTTGTGGGGATGCTTTTCTTCAGCAGGGACAGGGAAGCTGGTCAGAGTTGATGGGAAGATGGATGGAGCTAAATACAGGTCTGTGGATGACACTGTTATGGGGGGATCTGTGGATGACACATATATAGCATCTCCATAACAGTGTCCCTGTAGTGTGAATTACCCCCAATACAGGGGGTGGGGGTCGCATCTGGTTTTATAATGACAGCACGGCCCTTGCAATTACTGTATTCTACTACACAGGCCCCGCTCACTGTATATAATCTTATCTATAATTGTAGGCATTGTTAATATATAAAAATTCTGGGTAATCAGCGCCTGAATTACTTACAAGCGCTCAGTAGCAGAGAGGAGGGAGGAGGCAGGCCGGTTGGACGGGCGCTGGCAGCGTGAGTCACTACGTCATGCGCCCACGCCGCCTGCTTCAGACAGTAAGAAGGGTTCAATTGAGAGTATGAATAGAATTGGAGAAAGGGGGCAACTTTGCCTGGTGCCATTGTTAGTCTTAACTGCCTGAGAGAGGACCTCATTCACCCTGATATGCGCTTCGTTGTTCATACATTGTGAAAATTGCTCTAATGAAGGAATCCGGGAATCCCATCTGCAGTAGTGTGCACTTTAGTAAAGGCCAAGCGACCCTATCAAAGGCCTTTTCTGCGTCAGTTCCCAGTAGTACCATGGAATCACCCCTTCTCCTCACCAGAGCAATCAAGTTCAGTATTTTATACGCATTGTCTTTGCCTTCTCTTCCTGGTATAAATCCAGTTTGATCAAGGTGAATCAGATTCTGGCATATATTTTAAGATCGAAATTTAGCAGGGAGATGGGTTTGTAACTTGAGCATAAGGTTAGATCCTTTTGTGGCTTGTGTATCAAAGTAATGTGGGCATTTGACGTTTGGGGAGGGAAGGGGTTGGCAGATAAGGCAGCGTTGAATGTTTGGAGCAAGTATGGCGATAAGGTTTCTTTGAAGGTAGCTAATGTAGAACAGGTAGGCCATCCGGTCTGGGGGATTTCCCTTTAGATATTTGTTTTAATGTTAAGTTTATTTCTTGTGTGGTAATAGGAGTACATAAACGTAATACTTGGTCTATGGATATGGAAGGGAGGTCGACTTTCTTCAGAAAGGCATGCGTTAAATTAAGCTTTTCATTCTTGGTAGCTTCCAATTCTGCCGTATTTATATTGTATAAGTCAGTATAGAAGCTATGGAATGCCGCAGCGATGCTGGCATCATCGCGTAGTAGAGGTTTACCTATATTTTTAACAGCAGGGATTCATAATTTGCATTTGCGCTTACGTAACATAGCAATCATAAACTTAGTAGGCTTATTACCGTGTGCAAAAAACTTCTGCTTTAGTGAGAGATATAATTTGGCTGACTGAAAGTTTTATACCTTCCTAAGTTCATCTCTAGCAGAAGACTGTACTTCTAGTTTTCTCTTATGTAATAATTGTTTGTGTGTGTTCCAGTTTAGATATTTTATCATAAAGAGTGGCTATTTTTTATTTTCTCATTTTATTTCGATAGGAGGCTATAGAGATGAATTTGCCTCTTATCACCGATTTATGGGCTTCCCAAACTATATGTGGGAAAACTTCTGTCGCGTTAGTAGTAAAGTATTCGTTCAGTTTCTTTTCAATCCTGTCTCTTATTTCTTGTCTGTCTAGGAGTGTCTCATTTAAACGCCAGGTAAATGTCTTAGGGGAAGCATCAGGGGGATTGAAGGTAATGAAAACTGGGGAGTGATCAGAATATATCATATTGCCAATCTGTGCTTCCGTGCACTGATTAATGTAAGTAACCGGTAAGAATACGTTATCTAGCCGATAGTATGTGCTATGTGGGGAGGAAAAGAAGGTATAATCCCTCTCTTTTGGGTTAAGCGTGCGCCAAACATCAGTGAGATTGCTATTGTATAGTAATTATTTATATCAGATAAAGTTCCCCTTGAGACAATTGACCTGCCTAATGATGTATCAACACTAGGGTTGAGTAATATATTGAAGTCTCCAGCTACCATCAACAGGCCTCCGCTGAACTCATCTAGTTGTTGCCAGAACAAATTGAACTATTGTCTATGTGCCACGTTATTTGCATGTTTATTCTTCCTTTAACTAGCAGGAATCTTCCCTCACTATCCGATTTTGAGTCAATCAGGGAGAAATCAGTATGTTTGTGGAAACCTAGACTCAAGATTTGGAGAGAGAGAATAAAGAAGATCGCGGCACTCACCGGAGTAGGAAAAATGGTCGTCCTCCAGTATTTGTATTTGTACTTGTCCACGCTAGTCATGTTTTTAACTCACGTCATAGATCCACGGGCGCACAGCTGTAGCTGATGGTGCCGGCTGCTCTGAGTCCGCCCCCATAAAGCGCAGGTCTGCGCGATGACGTGCACAGCAGCCAGAGGAAGCGCGATCCCGCACGCGAAACGGCCGTCGCCGCTTGCTACAGTGTGTCCGCCCCAGGATCCTCTATGCACAATCTTCTAAGGAAGTGTTTAAATAAAGCAGCAACATTTTTCCTACTCCGGTGAGTGCCGCGATCTTCTTTATTCTCTCTCTCCAAATCGTGAACTATTGATCCAACCAGTCGCTGAGCACCACGCAGCAGAGTACACCTAACCACATCATCGGTTTCCCATTATCGAAGGCTACATCAGTGCAGGCAGTGCCGCCTTGTATCTATTACCTCATACGTGAAACCTAGACTCAACCCTAACCTATTCGAATGGGTTGAAGAGCTATGATACCAAAGGTTAAAGCGGGAGCATGAAAGATTTGGGATCTTGTTATGTTTAAAGTGGGTTTCTTGAATATAAATGATATTAACCTTCTCTTTGTGTAAATGTTGTAAAATTTGGCAGCTTTTTGCAGGGGTTTTGAAGCCTCTTGCATTGTAAGTAGTACTGCTGAATGCATACCGCATTGTGGGTGGGTTTGCTTTGTATACCTTACTGGTAGCAAGGGTGGAGGGGAGCTAAGGCATAAAAAACAGAACAAAAATAAACATTAATTCAGAAGTAAATAATCCTCTTTATTAAAGGTAACATGGGGTACCTTGTAGTCCCCGAGAAGGACTGTGTGATTTAAAAGTTGGCAGCCCACTGACAAAGTAGCAAGCTGTCGTATACTGGTAAGTACCTGAGTACCAGAAAACAAAAACAAAACAAAAACATGCATAACTGGGAAGAGGTGGCAAATAACAAGCTTTAAGTAAACAATGAAATTAGTAGCTTAACTCGGATTATCGGGTGGCCACTATCAATGGCTTGATTGTAATTGCCTCTAGGGTGTCCCCACGCTACTGACCCACCGTTTGTTAAAGAATACACACTTAGCTTATAGGCCAAGGAGTAGGGCAGTAATCCCAGTGCGGGTGTCCCCAGACGACAACCACAATCTATATTGTTAGGACATTATGTTGAAAAACACTCATATCCCATCCATATAATACCATTAGGAGACTTGTAAGGCTTCAGTCTTCTTCTGAAATGATGCTTCTTGGGGTCAGTCTTCCTTGTTTCTTTTTAGAGTGTTGTGCTTTGCCAAAGGTGACTTTCTGAGAGTATGGAGAGACTTCTGAGGGTATGAGCACATCGTTAGTCGCAGACCAATCCAGAATGTCTATATCTTGAATCTCTAGTGCTGCATAGATGTCTGGAAGATCTCTAGGGGATCTGATCACATATTTACTTTCTTTCCAAGAAATTAACATTCCAAATAAAAACAGCCAGCGGAAGGCAATTTTTTTATGTCTCAGGTAATCCGTCAAAGGTTTAAGGATGCGTCAAACGTTTAAGGTGACAGGGGCCACGTCTTGAAATAAGAGAATGGGCGAATCTTCATATGAAATCTGTGTACTCCCCCGGGCTTTCTTCATCACTTGTTCTTTCTGTGCGAAACTTAGGAGTTTACAGATTGTGTCTCTTTGCGGTTTGCTCTGCTTCGATTTGGGTCTTAATGCCCTGTGGACCCTTTCAATAACTATCGTTTCAGAGTAATCTTTTCCAAGTAGTGTGCTGAAGATTTTAGATACTGCTTTTTGGAGTGCATCTGTGGCTACCATTTCAGGTGTTCCTCTGAGGAAAATGTTATTTCTTCTGCGTCTGTTGTCTTGATCTTCAATATAATCATATAAATGGCTGATATGTTGCTAATAGGAGGTCAATGCATCAGAGGCTTGTTTTAAGTATGTTGAAAAGGCAGAATGTGTCGCTTCAAGGGCTTCTACTCTGTCTCATTTCCTTTTTTATTTCTGCTAGTTCCTCCAAGACAGGGTTGAGTGCTTTTGAGAGAGCTTGCAAAATAAATGACCTCGATATCAGTAGGTCTGTTGAGATGTCTGCGTCATCTTCATCATCACTATCTCTGTCAAGTTGTGAGGGCGGTTGGCATTGGGCAGAGCTCTTGGGGGTGGAGGATTGAGTCCCCTGGTCGGATTGGGTTTTCTTCATCACAAAGTTGTCTAGATCAGACTGAGACAGTGAAGAGATATTGGTAGGTCTCTGGGAGTCCTGACTGGGACCTTTATATCTGCCCACTTTCACCATAGGTGCTTTTAGATCTGGTCCTTTCTGACAGCTTAATACAACCTCTTCCAATTGTTGAAGGAGTTAAAGCATGTCTTTACTGGTAGAGCAGTGGGCCAATAGAGGATATAGCTCACATATTAACTGGTGATTAGGTTTGAGAGCATGTAAAACACATTAATATGAAGCATTGGAGCCAGATAGATACTGTCCATCTGATGACCATCTGGTCTGAAAGATTGGGTCAGTGGCCCTTTAAATACTGCTGAAAGTGCAGACCTCAGGACGTAATTAAGAAGTCCTCAGTAAAATTTAGGCAATGCCTATGGGTTGTAATGCTGCGGGACTGAAGATGGCTGGAGGGTGAGAGGTTAACTGGTGGGGGAGAGAGACTCCACAGCCAAATGGGTCTAATATCACCACTAAAGCCCCCAGGACAGTCCCAGCAGTAAGTCTTATTGTAAATATGTGCCCAAGGGTTCAGTTGTGGGCCCTGCGTCACAGCCCGACACCTTCCAGTCAAACAATGGTGAGTCCTCCGCCTTCCGGCGATGTGCTTGTACTATTGGTACCTTTTGCTGTCCCCGGGTGACCTTCTAGGGTACTCAGCTGATGTTCAGGCTGGGGTGCAGGAGAGATGAAGGTGTGCGAGTACACTTTAGCCCGCGGCTCGACCAGGCAGACAGGTCCAAGCCGTAACTCTGGCATTAACAGGTCTAACCACACGGGAGTCGAATCAGGTTGAAGCTGAAGACACCGATGGGCATTTCCCGAGATGGTTGGTGTGATTCTTCGTTATTCAGGGGTAGATGTCTGTGGATTTTGATATATTGCAGCAGAGAGCAGAGCTATGTGTTGACACGTCTGCTCTCCTCGGCTTACGGACACCCCCCCCCCCCCCCCCGTATTGTGCAAAATTACTAATCAAATGGTGCTAGTATACCCTTGGAATCAATAAATCAGGTTAAATAATATTTAACAAGAAAATGTCAGTATGGTAGTATAGCTTATCTTCGTGGATACGGTATATTACGGGTTAAATGTATCTTTGTTAGTCCATAACCTCTGATGGATTAAGTAATGAAATTAGCAAGTGTTGCAAAGATCATTCCACAATATTTTATGAATAACTAAGTGATCAGCTGATTGTTTGTGCTGGATGAATAGAGTTATCTGCACAACATCAGCGATATATCTCTTGCGGTGGGTTAATAGTGTTGTAATACAAGGGGTTGTGCACTTACCCCTCCCCCTCCTGTGGAGACGCTAGATGCTTGGTACGGAGGTTCTTATCTTACCATACTTGTATAGAATTTCTCCTGCACCGAGTCCACGTGCTTGCGGGTCTCCACCCATTTGTTTTCAAGCAGCTGATTGACAGGTGTGGTGCCCTGCTTTTTCTTCCTTTTTAAATAAACCAGCAAGGGTAGTTCACTTTTAAAGTGGAAACTTCCACATATGTCCTTGGTCCGGACCATTTAGATGTGGATACTATATACTGTATAACTTTCAAGCGTGTTTCGGAGCCCCGGCTCCTTCCTCAGTGGCTATACAGTATATGAAACATTGCTATCCTTTAAAAATGTGTTGATTAATAGATACCTTAAAAAGGTGTGTTGATTGTCAGATATCTTAAAGAGGTGGTCTGGATCCATCAGTGATTGGGCTATACATTCAGGTCTATAAATATTGGGACATCAACACAATTCTAACATTTTTGGCTCTATACACCACCACAATGGATTTGAAATAAAACAAACAAGATGTGATTTAACTGCAGACTGTCAGATTTAATTTGAGGGTATTTACATCCACATCGGGCGAACGGTGTAGGAATTACAACTGTTTGCATATGTGCCTCCCACTTGTTAAGGGACTGTAAGGGGTAGCTTTCTTTCAGGGGATCACCCTCACAGATACGGCTTCAGGACACTAGGTTTTAGGTCCAAACAGTGCATTTATTGTGGCACACCAGCAAAATCAAAACAATAAACACTCGCCTGTCCAGGCTCTAACTAAACACAATATTCCTGACTCACCTAAGTCAGCGTTCACACCCTGTGACCACATGCGGCTTTCTCAGCCAATGTCCCACAGCCTCCTGGCTGTACAGAGCACAGTATGCCCACTGTCTCCAATCCAGTGTCTCTTCTGGGGGATTGGGGCTCAATAGTCTGCCTGACTATGGCCCTGCGACCTTCCCAGGCGTCACTTTGTCCCCCAACTCCAGGCTATATCCCAGCCGAGACCACACTGACAGAGCCTCCAGGCCTCTGTCCACAGGTAACACACTCCCCAAAGTGAGACACACCCAAGATCTAGTAGCAGGATTAAAAAGGATCCCTGGACATGAGCATACCCTAAGTACCAGAATGGAGCATGGGGAACAGGCACCCACCCAACACATTGCCTGTTCCCAGTAAAAGGCCGCCCTGAAATAGCTGAATCAGCTACACTATCTATATGGTGTCCCCCAACTACTTTAGTGGACACCTGGACTAGGGCTTTTACTCCACCAAGGCCGGGCCCCTTGGTGACACGCTCCTGGTGCAAACAACACCTCAATGTTCACATTGCCACATATCCCCCCCCCCCCCTATTCAAACCTGTGGGGGTGAACACATGTACCAACCGGATGCCCGTGAAAGGGAATCTGCATTATACTACCATCTTCCGTCTCAACGTTCCCCCTGGAAGAGATGGCCAGCGTCGCAGGCTTCCCTTTATTTTGCCAGACCCAGGCCATCAGAGCTTGGTTTGTCATAAACACTGCCTTCCTACCTAGACTACAGTGTCTAAGGGCCTCCTCCATCTCCTCTTCGCTGGAGAACTTAGCTTTCTGGCTTGCTTCTTTTCTAGATTTCTTCTTAGGCCCACAACCTTTAACTTCCGCAACCTTTACAGCCGTGTTTTCCACGGGGAGCTCCTGCCTCCTCCTTTTGTTGGAGATCCGGCTGGTCAGTTTTAAACCACCCTTTAGCCGCTCTAATGTCACCTGGTGTTCACACTCACTTTGTTTCTTTATTCTATCACCAGATAGCACTTCTCTTTTTTCATTAGTCCCCACAGAGGTTACCTCAGGTTTGGCTTCAGTATCAGAGTCTTCTGCTTCTTCACCCCTCTTCAGCCTTATCCTTGGTCTTTGGAACATCTGAAGATTTCTCCCACTCCAACTCATTGGCCTTAGCTTCTTCAGCCTTTGAGTCTCCTTTTAAGTCTTCATTCACTTCGTTACCTTTCTCATCTTTCTCAGACTGGTCGTCCGTCTCCCTGTATTTCTTCCCCAGCAGACTGCTGGCTTTCTGGAGGGCATTGACAGCAGAGGAAAGGTCTTTCATTGCCAGGTCCTGGCCACACACTGCCATGAGTCTCTTGTCTTTTGCATCCACATCATCCCCATCAACTGGTTCAGCAGATACATCTTCTTCTCGGCCTCGGCCGGCACCACGGCGCCACCATCTCCAGTCCCATTCTCTAGTGTAGGGAAAACATCAAGTTTGTAGCTGTACTGACCTGTCAGGTCATCTACCCCTGCCTGGGTATGGGTCTCAGACACTACGCTGCCGTCTCCCCACTCAGCTCTCATCACGTCAGGTATAACTGTCATCCGGTCGCTACTAGTGACCGCCTAAGTTTCGCAATACTTTGACCTGGTAGCTTCTCTCTCAGAGTTGCTAATGGTCACAGCACATATATTGCCTATGTTACTTGTGTAATTATTAACGCTGACCTCTAGGGGCACACATGAGCTAATCCCCACCTTGGACATTTCCTCAGTAACACAAGCAGATATTAAAAGCTGAGACTTTTGCCAATACACTCCTGTCAGGAACATATCGGAGCCCATCATGCACCTCGTCACGGTCTCTCAGCTTGGCAAGGGTCCTACCACTACGCTAACTATGGTGTTAACACGGTCTGAAGGTGATGAAATCCAGCTCACAGCCATGCTTCCACACAACCGCATAGCAAGACAACTAATCTCACTGCTCCCCCAATGAGAAACACGCTACAGTGTTTGGGGTTTGAGCAGTTCCCCCATATTTGCCACTATATTTCTGTGATTTTGTTTTATATGTATTGAATGTGCCTTTACCTGGCATTTAAACATTCTTTCTCAGTTTTTAATATCTGCTTGTATGACTAGCTAGTGTAGTCAGTGGCATATCCGTTTGGTGCATTTTTTCTGTGATTTATATTTGTGTCATTTGTATATTTTTTTTATATTTTTGTATTTCTATATATAAATATAAAAAAAGCAATAAATATGAAAAAACGCATGTATAAAAGAAAAACACACAAAAACTCCATGAAAATTGGTGAGATGATAAATTTTTTTTATGAATAGTACCTTGCTGGATTGATGAGTGAAGGCACTAAATGTATAAAATAGAAAGAAATGCATTGTGAAATTGTTAAAATGCTATGGTGGAAATAGTAATGACGAACCTATTAGTGATCCATATACGGGATTTACATACAGCCAGGTCCATAAATATTGGGACATCAACACAATTCTAACATTTTTGGCTCTATACACCACCACAATGGATTTGAAATGAAACACTTATTTTGTATTTTATTGTATATGAACTAAAAAAATATAAAAATATATGCCAACAGGTATATATAAAGGGTGCCAATTAATGTATTTAATGAATTATAAGGAGATATATAACTGCTTCAATATATTCTCCTTGACAAAGGCCTCATTGTGTGGGCTGAGACGTTGCCTTGGGAATAAACTGTGTCACCATTTTTCACCATTTTGGAGTGCCTCCTAAATTTTTGGAGATGTGCTTCAATACATGGATATACTTGGACCTTCCTCTGATGTTCATATGATCATGAAGGGTCATATGACCATCAGAGGAAGATCCAAGTATATCCATGTATTGAAGCAGTTATATATCTCCCTATAATTCATTAAATACATTAATTGATACCCTCTATATACACCTTCTGGCATATGTTTTTATTTTTATTTTTTCATTTATATACAATAAAATACAAAATTATATATATTAAGAAAAAAATGCATAAAAATCGCATAAAAACCGTATGGGTTGAATACTAGATTATGCTATCCCCTATGAAATAATAGTTCACTGAACCAAATATCTCCAATTGTTAAGAACAAAAGATGCAGATATAAATACGTCTGCAAGCTTATAGGGATGAGAATAAATTAGCTATATAGTTTATTTTTTGTACAAAAAAGATATCGCACTAATTGTATAAATATGTATTTATTCATATTTTATTTGGATTTTTATGTTTTCCTTTGTATATATTTAAGTCTTTTGCATATTTTTGTATTTCTATACATACATATAAAAAAATGCAATAAATATAAAAAAAAGCGCATGCATAAAAGAAAATGCATAAAAACCGCTAGAAAAAAGCATGAAAACCCCATAAAAATGTGTTTTAAGGAATAGTACCTTGCTAGATTGATGAGTGAAGGCACTACATCTATAAAATGGCAAAAAATGCATTGTGGAATGGGTAAAATGCTATGGTGGAAATAGAAATGACGAACTTATTAGTGATCCATATACAGGCTTTACATATAGCCCAATCACGGATGGATCCAGACCACCTCTTTAAAATATCTGACAATCAACCCACCTTTTTAAGATATCTATTAATCAACACATTTTAAAAGGATAGCAATGTTTCATATACTGTATAGCCACTGAGGAAGGAGTCGGGGCTCCGAAACGCGCTTGGTAGTTATACAGTATCCACATCTATATGGTCCGGACCAAGGACATATGCGGAAGCTTCCACTTTAAAAGTGAACTACCCTTGCTGGTATATTGAAAAAGAAAGAATAACAAAGCACCACACCTAACTGTGAATCAGCTGCTTAAAAATGAACGGGCTGAAAACCGCAAGCATGTGGACTCGGTGAAGGAGAAATTCTATACAAGTAAGGTAAGATAAGAACCTCCGTACCAAGCATCCAGCGTCTCCACAGGAGGGGGAGGGGGTAAGTGCACAACCCCATGTATTAGGCTACTTTCACGCTATTGGTTGGTGCAGATCCGTCATGGATGTGCACAAACATTTCAGTTCAGATAATACAACCGGTTGCATCCATTCAGAACGGATCAGTTTGTATTATCTTTATCATGGCCAAGACGGATCTGTCTTGAACATCATTGAAAGTCAATGGAGGACGGATCAGTTTTCTATTGTGCCAGATTGTGTCATAGAAAACTGATCCATCCCCCATGACTTACATTGTGTGCCAGGATGGATCTGTTTGGCTTAGTTTTGTCAAATGGACACCAAAACGATGCAAGCGGCGTTTTGGTGTCCGCCTCCAAAGAAGAATGGAGACGGAACTGAGGCAAACTGATGCATTCTGAGTGAATCCTTTTCCATTCAAAATGCATTAGCACAAAAATGATCCGATTTGGACCACTTGTGAGAGCCCATGACGGATCTCACAAACAGAAAGCCAAAACGCCCAGTGTGAAAGTAGCCTTACAACACTATGAACCCACCACAAGAGATATATCGCTGATGTTCTACAGATAACTCTTTTCATCCAGCGCGAACAATCAGCTGATCACTCAGTTATTTGTAGAATATTGTGGAATGATCTTTGCAATACTTGCTACTTGCATTACTTAATCCATTAGAGGTTATGGACTAACAAAGATACATTTAAGCCGTAATATATCCACAAAGATAAGCTATACTACCATACTGACATTTTCTTGTTTGGAATCAGCTTCACTTGAAGTACCATCTGGAGCACTATTTGATATAATATATTGATCTGGATTTGATACCATATTGTCACGGACGGTGTACAGGAAACAAGACAATGCAACATGCATATATGACTCACTGGATCCAAAGCTAAGGAACCAAAAGGGAGAACCCTGCACAAAACCTGGCACTTTCCCTGGCTGCTCAGCCTATGCAAAAATCCCAGAGGTGGATGGTTGCATATCCACGTACCTCGACTATATAACACCTGAACACCCTACAATAGTGAGACAGCTGAGAGAGGCTAACGAGATGAGGAACTGAAGACCACAACAAAGAAAACTCAAGGAGGAGGTTCTGAAAGGCTTCTGTCAGAGCTTCTCAGCTGTCTGGTTGTGACAGTACCCCTCCCTCTACGAGTGGACTCCGGACACTCAGAGCCCACCTTCTCAGGATTGGACCTATGGAAAGCCCTGATGAGACGAGAGGCCTTAATGTCCGTCACTGGGACCCACATCCTCTCCTCAGGACCATAACCCTCCCAATGAACAAGGTACTGAAGAGAACCGCAGACAAGACGAGAATCCACAATCCTAGAGACCTGAAATTCAAGATTCCCATCAACCATAATCGGAGGAGGAGGCAAAGGCGAGGGTACAATGGGTTGAACATAAGGTTTCAATAAGGACTTATGAAAAACATTATGGATCTTCCAAGTCTGAGGAAGATCAAGACAGTAGGCAACAGGATTGATGACAGACAGGATTTTGTAAGGCCCAATAAACCTAGGACCCAACTTCCAGGAGGGAACCTTCAATTTGATATTCTTGGTAGACAACCACACCAGATCACCAACATTCAGGTCCGGACGAAGCACACGTCTCTTATCTGCCACACGCTTATATCTCTCACTCATGCTCTTTAGATTATCCTGAATCTTTTGCCAAATAGATGACAAAGACGAGGAGAATCTGTCCTCATCAGGTAAACCAGAAGACCCCTCTCCCGAGAAAGTCCCAAACTGCGGATGAAACCCATATGCATCAAAAAATGGTGACTTATCAGAGGACTCCTGACGACGGTTATTTAAAGCAAACTCAGCAAGGGACAAAAAAGAACACCAATCCTCTTGATTCTCCGCCACAAAACAGCGCAGATATGTCTCCAGATTCTGATTGACGCGCTCTGTCTGGCCATTCAACTGCGGGTGGAAAGCAGAAGAGAATGACAACCGAACCCCCAAGCGAGAACAGAAAGCCTTCCAGAATCTGGAAACAAACTGCGTGCCCCTATCAGAGACTATGTCTGAAGGAATACTGTGCAATTTGACAATGTGATCAATAAATGCCTGCGCCAGCGTCTTAGCATTGGGCAAACCAGAAAAAGGGATGAAATGCACCATTTTGCTAAAACGGTCCACCACCACCAGAATCACAGTCTTCCACGAGGAACGAGGCAGGTCCGTTATAAAGTCCATGGACAGATGTGTCCAAGGACGGGAAGGAATGGGTAAGGGAAGGAGAGGACCTGATGGCTGTGAATGAGGGACTTTGGCACGAGCGCAAGTCTCGCAGGCTGCCACAAAATCGTGGTGTTCCTTAAAAATCTTGTGTCTTAAAGCGAGAGGCACAAACAACCTCCCAGGAGGACAAAGATCAGGAGCCTCTGACTGGGCTGCCTGCACCTCTGCCTCCAATTCAGAAAAAAGAGCAGAGACCACCACACCTTCAGCCAAAATGGGACCCGGGTCTTCAAAATTCCCGCCTCCCGGAAAACAACGTGACAGGGCATCTGCCTTCACATTCTTAACTCCAGGGCGGAACGTGACAACAAAATTAAACCTAGAAAAGAACAAAGACCATCTGGCCTGTCTCGGGTTCAGACGCTTGGCTGACTCCAAGTAGGCCAGATTTTTATGGTCAGTAAATACGGTAATAGGGTGTCTGGCTCCCTCTAGCCAATGGCGCCATTCCTCAAAAGCCAACTTGATTGCTAACAATTCCCTATCTCCCACATCGTAATTTCTCTCTGCGGAGGATAGTTTTTTCGAGAAAAAGGCACACGGTCGCCATTTGGCAGGAGAGGAACCCTGAGACAAGACCGCCCCCACACCCACCTCAGAAGCATCAACCTCAACTATGAAGGGTAAAGAAATATCAGGTTGCACCAAGATGAGAGCGGAAGCAAAACTCTCCTTGATATTAGAAAAAGCTTTACGCGCCTCTACTGACCAAGAAGAAAAATCTACCCCCTTTCTGGTCATATCAGTGAGTGGTTTAACAATAGAGGAATAATTCAAAATAAACTTCCTGTAATAATTGGCAAAGCCCAAAAAACGCATCAGCGCCTTCTGATTCTCAGGGAGCTCCCACTCAAGCACAGCGCGGACCTTCTCGGGGTCCATGCGAAAACCAGAAGCGGAGAGAAGAAACCCCAGAAATTGAATTTCTGGAACCACAAACACACATTTTTCCAGTTTTGCATATAATTTATTCTCCCGCAGGATGAGCAAGACCTGACGTAAATGTTCCTTATGAGTTTTGAAATCAGGAGAAAAAATCAAAATGTCATCCAAATACACTAATACAAATTTTCCCATCAAATGATAAAAAATGCTGTTCACAAAATGCTGAAAAACGGCTGGGGCATTCATCAAACCAAAAGGCATAACCAAATTCTCAAAATGGCCCTCAGGGGTATTGAAGGCCGTCTTCCATTCATCTCCTTCTCTGACCCTGACCAGGTTGTGTGCCCCTCTTAGATCTAATCTGGTTAAACAGGTCCGGGATCAGAGGAAGCGGATAAGGGTCATGAATAGTGATACTGTTCAGCTCCCTGAAATCCAGACAAGGTCTTAAAGAACCATCTTTTTTCTTAACAAAGAAAAAACCAGCGGCAACAGGTGACTTCGAGGGTCGTATGTGTCCTTTTCTCAGACTGTCAGAGATATAAGCACGCATAGCGATCCTCTCAGGTTGGGAAAGATTGTATAAACGAGATTTAGGCAGCTTGGCGCCTGGGATGAGATTAATAGGGCAATCATACTCCCTGTGCGGGGGCAAATCCTGAACTCCACTCTCAGAGAAGACATCCGAAAATTCAGAGAGAAAAGATGGTACAGTCTTAGTAGCAACCTCAGAAACAGATGTCGTGAGGCAATTCTCTCTGCAAAAGTCACTCCAACCATTTATTTGCCTCGCTTGCCAATCAATGGTGGGGTTATGTTTAGTGAGCCAGGGTAGCCCCAACACTAGAGGAGTAGGCAAACCGCTAAGGACGAAACATGACACATCCTCAACATGAGCATCACTCACAATTAAACGGATATTGTGAACTATGCCCTTTAATGATTTCTGAGAAAGTGGAGCGGAATCAATAGCAAAAACAGGAATATCCTTTCCCAAAGTGTGCACCTGGAAACCATGAGTTATTGCAAATTGATTATCAATGAGATTGACAGCTGCTCCACTATCCACAAAAATCTCACAAAAAATGCTCTTGCTCTCTAGCGCCACCCTAGCAGGCAGGACAAAACGGGAACTACAAGCAAACGGAAAACCTTTAATTTCCGCCTCAACCCTGCCAATAGTAACAGACGGAACATTTTTAAAAGATTTTTTCCTGTTTGTTTCTTTATTACTCCCAGAAAACTGCCTGAATCTCCTAGAGAAACAAACATTTGCCAAATGATTTATACCTCCACAACAAAAACAAACCCTCCCATGCGAGCTGAATCTTCTATTGTCAGAAGCAATCAACCCCAGCAGCATGGGCTCCTGCTCAGAAGGGGCTGACAGCGACCGAGACCCCTGCGCACAGAATGAGACCGCTGCACTGTCCTGGGACTGAGTATGACAGGAAGGAGATATCTCTCCTCTCTCTCTAAGACGCCTGTCAATACGAACGGCCTGAGACATAGCAGAGTCCAAGGAAATAGGCCTCTCATGAAAGGCAAATGCATCTTTCAATCCCTCTGAAAGACCATGGCAAAATTGACTTCGGAGTGCAGCATCATTCCAACCAGTATCAGCTGCCCATCTCCGAAATTATGAGCAGTATATCTCTGCGGATTGTTTACCCTGGCATAATAGACGTAGTCTAGACTCAGCCAGAGCAATACGATCCGGATCATCATATATCTGACCCAGGGCTAAAAATAATTCATCCACTGAACGGAGAGGCCGTGCCCCCTCCAGCAGCGAAAAGGCCCAAGACTGAGCGTTACCCCTGAGCAGCGATATAATGATCCCCACCCTCCGTTCCTCATCACCAGAGGAATGGGGAAGAAGGCAAAAATGGAGTTTGCAAGCCTCTCTAAAACGCACAAAATTCTCACTACCCCCGGAGAACGTATCCGGGAGCGAGATCTTAGGCTCAGAACAAACTCCATGAACGCAAGCTGAACCGGTCACTTGAAGCTGAGAAAAAGTCTTACGGAGATCAGCTACCTCCAATGAAAGACCCTGGAAGCGTTCAGCCAAAAGTGAAACCGGATCCATGCTTGAGACGGTTTTGGCGGCTTATAATGTCACGGACGGTGTACAGGAAACAAGACAATGCAACATGCATATATGACTCACTGGATCCAAAGCTAAGGAACCAAAAGGGAGACCCCTGCACAAAACCTGGCACTTTCCCTGGCTGCTCAGCCTATGCAAAAATCCCAGAGGTGGATGGTTGCATATCCACGTACCTCGACTATATAACACCTGAACACCCTACAATAGTGAGGGGACACGACCACTGGCTCCCTACACTAGACACGGAGGGAGTCAGGGTCACCTGGGATCCAGCAAACAGAAAATAACAGATAAATGTACAGCACTTAACTTAGTAGCAGACTGGGAAATAGGATCAGCATGCACACACACTCCAGGAAGAAGTATAAGCCGCCCAGTAATGCATTATGGGGAGGAATTTAAAGGGAAGCAATCAGTCCAACTACATGACAGCTGAGAGAGGCTAACGAGATGAGGAACTGAAGACCACAACAAAGAAAACTCAAGGAGGAGGTTCTGAAAGGCTTCTGTCAGAGCTTCTCAGCTGTCTGGTTGTGACACATATATTGATTTGGACTGTGGATATAAATGTATATAAAAAATATCATAATGATTGGCATGATCGCTGTTGGGTACCAAATATTATTTAACCAGATTTATTGATTCCAAGGGTATACTAGCACCATTTGATTAACAATTATGCACAATACTCCTCTACCTTAATGGATTAATGATTTTTAATAGGATCATGTCTATATCAGTTCTCAATAAGATCATGTTTATCAATTTTCTGTAGGATCATGCCTATATATAGATATTAATTGATTAATTGGTATCTATATATTTTATATCTTTTTATATTTCTGTACATTTTTATAATTTTTTTATTATTAGTTTTTCACATTATAATTGATGCATATTTGTTTGTTGTCGAATAAATGATTAGTGCTGCATGCAAAACCAGTAAGATAAGTGCCTACCATTTTTCCTATATCTTTCATTTAAAAAATAAAACCTTAAAAAACAGTTGTTGTTTTTTTTGCGTTGCAATATTCTGAACCTCAGAACTTTTCTGTGTTTTATAGTTAAGTCTACGGAGTTCTGTAAGGGCTAATTTTTTGAGGGTCAAACCTTAATTTTTTTATTGATGCCATGCAGGAGTCTGTACAACTTTTCCTTTATTTTTTTCAATTTTTGTGGAAGGCGAAGTGAGTGCAAATCAGCTATTATAATAGGAGCTTTGTTATGGCAGTGTTTGGAACCTTCCGAAGAATTGCCATAGGAACCAAACAGCTCCCTTGATCTCAGTGGGTAGTGGAAGAGATTGGTCCTTGAAAGAGCAGCAATACCAGGAAAATACTTCTCAGATACTGTGGTCAAAATTAACCTCTGAGAGGTTAAATGTTTTTGATTGACGTCATCGCCGATCATGGCAATTGACCCTGGGTGTCTGCTGTGTAAAACACTGTCTTTAATGCCCTGACAAGTCATGTTATAGCTAAAATATCTACAGCTTCTATTTAAATAGATTTGCCACCAAGATGAAAAACAGTATAGTATAAGTGTAGTGTCAGATAAATGAATGACTGTCTATGTAATAGACGACCAGTCAAGGTTTTCCAAAGTACAAGTTGCTCTAAAGGTGAATGTCATTTACAGTATGTATATCTAAAAGTATATAATCCAGCAATTTTCTGTCACGGATGGTGTAGCAGAAAACAAGAAGTTACAAATAAGGATTCAACTGGCTTTATCCAAAACTAAGGAACAAAAGGGTAAGCCCTATTAAAGCCCTGAAGCTCTCCCTGTCTTCTCAGCCCATGCAAAGATCTCAATGATAGAAAGTTGCATGTCCACGTACCTAGACTGAGTGACACCTGCAAACCCTATAATAGTGAGGGGACACGACCACCGGCTCCCTGCACTTAATCTGGAGGGAGTCAGGGTCACCTAGAATCAAGCCAACAGGAAAACAACAAATACAGAAATAGACTTATCTGAAGAACCGGCTGTAGCAACTTCAAGCAGAAAACACAATCCAGGAAGTAGTATAAACCGCAAAGTGAGGCAGTATGGGAGGAGAAATATAGGGAGGCAATCACTGCTAATAGATGACAGCTGGGAGAGGGAGGAGAGATGTCAAAGCGAAAGCAAAACAAAAGAACATCATGCAGGAGGTACTGAAGAACGTCTATCAGAACTTCTCAGAGATCTGGCGGTGACATTTTCACACTGGCCACCCCAGTCTAAAATATGTTAACCTTTCCTGTCATTTTAGAGCTGCTACATGAGCCCAAGACACAATGGACAGAAGTGGCCCCATCGACTTCTATGGTAGAGTTTTCTAGGTATGTTTTGTGACCTGTGCGGAGGTCAGGAGGGAGTAAATAAGCAGTGCGATCAGCTATTGTGGATGGTGGAGCATGTGTTAGTTATACAGATGTGTTACTTATCATTGTAATTCTGCCTATGATGGGAACAGCTACTGAAAAGCTACCTGCACAGAACAGGAAATCATGACCTATTATAAGGCCTTCTGATCCGTGTGAAAATTGCAGGACTATATACCGTATTATTCGCTTTATAAGACACACAAAGACACACATTTTTTTCACCCCAAAAATGGTGGTAAAATGTCATTGCGTCTTATAAAGTGAATATTAATGAGCAATTCCATTATGGAAGTGCTCTTTAGTATGCAGGAGGCATGGGGAGTGGCGAATAAAGTGCTGCTAGTTCTTGTTTTATTCACCACTCTCTGGTCTTTTTCTGGGCCCGTGCTGCACTGTCCTAAAGGTGTACTGTGTCAAGATGTACTATATGTAGGCATGCACTATGACTTGACGCTGTATTCAGTCAGGTCATAGTGCAGCGAGGGGCCCAGAAAAAGACAAAGGGAGCTGTGGGGAGGTCTGATCTGAGGTCTAATTTAGAGTGACAATCTGATGGGAGATGTCGGATCTTAGGTTTGATAAAGTTTGGGGGTCTGATCCGATAAAGATTGTCAATCTGATTAGGGGGTCTGTTTAAGATTGGGGGGGGGGGTCTGATCTCAGGTCTGATGAAGATTGATGGGTCTGATCTGAATTCTGATGGAGATTGGGGGTTTGATCTGGGGTATGATAAAGATTAGGGGTCTGATCTGAAAAAAATCTGAAAAAAATATATTGAACATAAAAACGAGATTCAAACAGTAAGTCATTTTCTGTTGAAAAATTTGTTTTCTGATTAAGAGAGGGAGGCCCCAAGAGCAGAATTCTCTGCTGCGACATCCAGAAATTACCAATATGTTTCATGTTTTTCGTCTCTGGGGTGTTTCTTCAGATAACTCCTTACTTTAAGTACTAAATTACTTTTACAATGTTCAATATGGAACAAACCTCTCACCCTTCATCCTATTAATGCAAGTACATGTGCTGCACTTCTGTCTATGACTCTAGAAGTGTTTTATGCATTCAATTGCTCACATGCCATATGTGTTAATACATTAATTAATAATGTTCATTGACTGTGTTCCTTACTTTCTTTGCAGAATCGTAGGGGAAAAAAAAAGTGCAATCAAAATCCTAGGTAAGAAATACTATCATTCAGTAGATTTTTTTTTATATATCTTTTCACAGGAAGAAAAACATAATGAACCCTTCTAGCAATGTAGCAATCATAAGTGATGCAGTGCTTAATCTTTCTAAGATATAGCATAACTCTTACTGGCTGGTTATTATTAGCTGCCGCAAGGAGCATAATTTATCCAGAGTGTGCAAAGCTAAATCACATTCACGACATAATGAAACACATATGTTAAATAATGAAATGCTGCAACAACATACTAGACATTTATTTCCATATAAAAAACCGCTACATATTCTCTTGTATTAAAATATCTAAAGGTGGCCTTAGGATTTTATTAGATAAATAAAGGAAAGCATAAAAAAAAAATTATATATTGAGCTGGGAACTTTGGGAGAATCCTTGGCAAAGACGTCTTCACTCGAGTTCTATGCTGCTTCTGAATTTTTATGAGATAGCTGGTCCCTTTTTCAACAGCCCAGAGGGCACACTTTCGGCTTCCATTATAACCAACAACTCTGCAAAAAACCTGCTGTGCTAATGTGAATGTTAACTATGAAATCTTGGCTCTGCCTTTTTATTGCGGCTTAACAGGATCTATCAAATGTCAACCGTGCGTACTGCATCCACTGCTTGCAGCAACTCTTGGAATGATTACTGTGAGAATGTTTGTATTTCCCCATTCTGTTCCATTGGCTGTGTATTTCTGTTTCCTAGCTGGCTACCTAGCACATATTCGAAGTAGGCAAGTACAACAGAAATGAGAATCATCAGATTAGATATTGCCAGTGGCTATTAGTAATTGTTGATAATGGCCGTGTGGTATTGCAGGTGCCGCGTGGCCATTAACAATGCAGACTGCCTATACAGCGCAGTCTTCATTAGTTAAATAAGAGATAGCTGCGGTAATCGACTGGTACAGTATTGGGCTCCCTTAGGAGATATTTCATAAAAACTCACTAAGGTCATTCCTGTTGTTTAACCCTAGAGGGACCAACTCCTCGGTTTTTATGATAATTTTTGCCTCCTTTTGCAATAACATTTTTTCTCTATATCCTCCTTTAGTTACCTGTTGTAAACGGAACTAACCACAGAACCGCATTTGGCCAATATCGCCTCCATGTTGCTGGCCCATGTGGTCGATCAATCTTGGTGCTCGCACCTTAGTTTTAAGTGAGTGTGCATGACTGCCAAAGCAAACCTGCATCGCCCTGATTGTTTTCCCTATATAGTATAAACCACATGTGCATATAATAGCATACACTACATAGTTGGTCTTACAGGTAAAAAAAACTCCTTTAAAAAGAATTCACTGTTGCCCAATCTTACATATTACCCCTTTAATAAATTGTTGCAAAAATGACACTGGCCTCAACAATGATTACCCTCCGGCATCATACGTCTTAGGCCTCCTGCACACGAGTGTGTGCACCGTGGCCATGTTGCGGCCCGCAAAATGCGGGCTGCAATGCACGAACACCGACCGTGTGGCAGCCACAGCGGATCGCGGACCCATTCACTTTAATAGGTCTGCGATCCGGCTGTTCCGCAAAAAGAAAGGACATGTTCTATCTTTTTGCTGAACTGAAGTACGGGACTAAACCCCACGGAAGCACTCCGTAGTGCTTCTGTAGGGTTCCGTTCTGTGCTTCCGTTCCGCACCATTCCGCACCCGTGTATTGTGGATCTGCAAATGCGGTGCGCAATGCGGCAACGGGACACCTACAGTCATGTGCCGGAGGCCTTAGCCAGTTACGTCCCTGTTCAGACTGTCTCTCAAACCTACCCTTTACTAGCAAATCTTGCAGGTTTTTACTGCATCTAAAACTAACCTGTGGAGACTGATTAGCTACCTTTTTTAGCTGGGGATTACTTGCTATTCTGTGCCAAATTTTCTTTACAGAGGCCTTGATTGCATCCGCCATAGGACTAAACTGGATAGAAAAATGTAAATATTTTTCATTTTTCTTTCTTTTTATTAGTTTGTAGTAACATATATTGATCCTGACCCGAGCCCTTTTATAGGACTCCTGTATGAGGTTACAAGAATATCCTCTCTGTCTTAGACAAAAGCTCAGTTGCTCTGCTTGTAAATCAAATTATTCAGTGCTACTGTAATGCTACATGCACATGACAGTTAAAAAAAAAAGTCTGTTAAAAACTGACACACTGTCAGCTTTTCATGGCATTTTGCATTAGTGTGTGCACCCATTTTCTGGCCGTGTGTCCGTTTTTAATGTCCGTTTTGCATCAGTTTTTCATGTCCGTTAAAAACCGACATAAGAAATAGGTGAATTTGATTGGCAGTTATTTCTAGACCCACCCTTCTGAGAACACCCACAGAATGGTAGGCCCCCAGCTAAAATAATGTCCCCCATAGTGTAGGAAATATATATTTTTTTGCAGCCCCCAGATTTAATAATGCCCCCATGTAGGCGCCATGGTAAAATAATGTCCCCCATAGTGTAGGAATTATTTTTTACTGCCCCAGATTTAATAATGCCCCCTATTTTGGCCCCAGCTAAAATAATTAGAGATGAGCGAATTTCAAAAAAATTCAATTTGGCCGGTTCACCGAATTTTTCTAAAATATTTGGTTCGATCCAAATTTATTTGAAGTATAGTATACTACTGTATGACATGCAGATGAAAGGAATCGCTCTTAGAATCACTGTAAACTTCACTTATTTGGGAAGTTACGGGGCCAAAAATGACCAAATAACTCAACTGTGAACTCAGCATTACAGGTCTATGTTAGCGTCAAGAAAAAGCGCACTCCTTTTACACCATCGTCAGCTGATTCCACATAGATGTCTGCAGAACTTGTTCTATTAAACGCTTATACAAGTAGAGCCCCCGACAGAGTAGAAAGGGTGTCAGCAGTAAGTTTGTGTTGACGTCACTGATTATTTTGCCCTTCCTCTGATCCGTGGAAGCAGCATCAGGAGGAGGTCAAAGAGTGTACAATGACAGTATGGGGGTGGCAGAAGCATCAGGAGACCACAGAGTGGCAATGTGACATAGTGTGAAGGTGGCAGCAGCATCAGGAGACCACAGAGTGGCAAGGTGACATAGTGTGGAGGTGGCAGCAGCATCAGAAGACCACGGAGTGGCAAGGTGACATAGTGTGGAGGCGGCAGCAGCATCAGGAGACCACAGAGTGGCAAGGTGACATAGTGTGGAGGTGGCATAAGCATCAGGAGAGCACAGAGTGGCAAGGTGACATAGTGTGAAGGTGGCAGCAGCATCAGGAGACCACAGAGTGGCAAGGTGACATAGTGTGGAGGTGGCGGCAGAAGCAGCATCATGAGAAGGCCACAGGGTGACACAATGACAGTATGGAGGTGGCAGAAGCATCGGGAGACCACAGAGTGGCAATGTGACATAGTGTGAAGGTGGCAGCAGCATCAGGAGACCACAGAGTGGCAAGGTGACATAGTGTGGAGGCGGCAGCAGCATCAGGAGACCACAGAGTGGCAAGGTGACATAGTGTGGAGGTGGCATCAACATCAGGAGAGCACAGAGTGGCAAGGTGACATAGTGTGGAGGTGGGTTTCACAGAATTACCATTAATTCTAAGACATAACTTTTAATCATAATTATTAAAATATTGGACCCTTGAATACAAAAATAAATAATAAGACAAAAAATAAATCAAAATGACTATATGTCAATGGTCTCCTTGGTTTTGGGCGGGTAACCAGACAAGATAAATTGTCTAAAGGGGCAGTATCCCTATTGCATCCCCTATTTTAATGGCCCTGCCTACAAACGGAATAGCCGCCCCGATAGGGGCGATCCCGTATCTCGTGCCTCCTATTTTTCCCTGGAGGACCCTGATATCGGTGATGGATGATGCTGTTCCTATTGTGGAGCCTCGACTAGTCTATATTTATCAAAAATAACAACCAAATGTGCATACGACACCCACCAAATATACAACAATACCCCAAAAGCAATAGTGCACAGAAATTGAATGTAGTTGATGTACTAAAATGTAAGTACAATGTCTCAAGGGCAGACCACAGAGTCAGGAGACCACAGTCAGCAGCATCAGGAGACCACAGAGTGGCAAGGTGACATAGTGTGGAGGTGGCATCAACATCAGGAGAGCACAGAGTGGCAAGGTGACATAGTGTGGAGGTGGCAGCAGCATCAGAAAACCACAGAGAGACCCGGTGACAGAGTGGGGAGGTGGGTGGCAATACCAGTGCCAGCTGAAAATGTTGGGTGAAAGAAGGAGCACTTTTCATCAGATGTGTGGCATCAGGCAGGAGGAAGCATCATATTAGTAGCTGAGGCTAGTAATGGACAAACATCGGCCGGGACGTTAAGCGAATGCGCGTTCGCGATCAAATGTTGGTGGTGATCCTTGGATTCTTTTTCACCTCTCTAACTATCCTCCTGGCCAGCACAGGTGTCACTTTTGGCTTCCAATCACGTTCTCTGAGATTTTCCACAGTGCGGAACATCTTGTATTTTTTGCTCAAAAGTAAATAAAAGCTGAGAAATGGTTTTTTTCCCCCCACAATAATGCCTCTTGTACATCGTCTTATTATCTTTTGGGAGACACCTATGTCATTTCCCATCAAAAAATTACTTGCTGGTTGAATAAAAGTAACTTTAAGTCAAAATTTGCCAGGGGAATGAATAATTATAGGTAGCACTGTATATTAGGCGGTCAGTGGATAACAATTTTACTGCAGGCCAGTGGAGTACAGGCCCCAAACATAAGGCATTCACCTGACAGAAATAACAAGTGATTATGTGGCTGGAGGTATATTAGACGTTCAGTGGATAACAATTTTACTGCAGGCCAGTGGAGTATAGGCCCCAAACATTAGGCATTCACTGGACGGAAAAGAACAAGTGATTAAGTGGCTGGAGGTAAATTAGGCGGTCAGTGGATAACAATTTTACTGCAGGCCAGTGGATTACAGGACCCAAAAATTATGCATTCACCTGACAGAAAAGAACAAGTGATTAAGTGGCTGGAGGTACATTAGACGGTCAGTGGATAACAATTTTAAACTGTAGGCCAGCGAAGTATAGGCCCCAAAAATGATGCATTCATCTGACAGAAAAGAACAAGTGATTATGTGGCTGGAGGTATATTAGATGGTCAGTAAATAACAATTTTACTGCAGGCCAGTGGAGTATAGGCCCCAAACATTAGGCATTCACCGGACAGACAAGAACAATTGATTACGTGGCTGGAGGTATATTAGGCGGTCAGAGGACACTGGATAACAATTTTAATGCAGGCCAGTAGAGTACAGGCCCCAAACATTCCCTGGACAAAAAAGAACTAGTGATTATGTGTCTGGAGGTACATTAGGCGGTCACTGGATAAATATTTTACTTTATGCTAGTGGAGTATTCCAAGCCGTTATTTGTTATCATTTGGATGATTATGGCTTACAGTTTATGAAAAAACCAAAGTCACGATCTCAGGTACCCTTTGCTCAGGGGGTTATGGATTAATTAGCTTACTAGAGTGTGATGCTTTGAGCCTAGAATATTGAACATTTTCACAATATTCAAATTTTAGGTTGCATTACCGAAATTAATGAACTTTTGCAGGATATTCTAATTTTTTCGAGTTTCACTTGTAACTGCACCGCTGAACGGCAAAAATTATATATATTTTTTGCCACTAATAGTGTTGATCACGAATATTCGAATTTCGATCGCGAATATAGGTACTTTGAAAATTTGCTAATATTTTGAATATAGTTATATATATTCGTAATTTCGAATATTCGATTTTTTTTTGTCCCTTTTTATTTTATTTTATCTGTACACATGATCCCTCCCTGCTTCTAGCTTGTGGGCCAATAAGAAGGCTGCAATATACTTGACTTTAGTAATAGTGTTGTTTGTGAATTTTGCTCTATATTCGTTTTTTTCGAATATTCGCTATATTGCTATATATTCTTGTTTTAGAAAAATTACTATTAGACAAAGAAGATTATAGCACTATATTAGTTAAATTGCTCTATATTCGTTTTTTTTGAATATTCGCTATTTTGCTACAACTTAGTGGCAAAATATTTTTTTACTGTCCCCAGCTTTAATAATGCCCACAATGTAGGGTCTCATCTTAAATAATTTCCCCCATGGTTTAAATAATGCCCCCATAATGGCCCACCGCAGTTTTTTTTTTGTTGATCTAAAAAATTAAATAAAATCACCTCATTCACTTGCTCGTGCTACAGCAGTCTATTCTCTCTTCACTAAACAGGACCTGCCGAAGGACCTGCAATGTGCGCGATGACATCACTGAGCACTCCCATGTGTTTATGTCACTACGCATATCGCTGTTCCTTCGGCAGGTCCTGCTCAATGAAGAGAGAAGAGACTGCCGCAGCGCAAGCAAGTGGATGAGGTGAGTTTTTTTAACCCCTAAGTGGCCATATAAAAAAAGTAGTGATTTCAATGGGGTCCGTCTGGCCGTGGAAACGGCTAAAAATAGGACATGTCCTATTTTTGGACGGACGCTATTCACTGGCCGTTAAAAGAACGGCCATGTGAATAGCCCCATAGACTTTCATTGGTGCTAAAATTGGCCGTGTGACGGCCGTTACTTAATGTAATGTATGCAGGGTGGTAGCTATCATTTCTCAATAAGGGGTTAGTAGCTGTGCTCTTCCTAAATTCTCTAGCATGAATCACTCCTTCTTTTATCTCTATTTCAACATCTAGGAACTGTAGAACATTACCTCCAAACTGTGATGTAAAAAACATATTACAAATTGTTTTCACTTAAGTATGTCATAAACTTGGTGAATTCCTTCTCCGACCCTGACCAAACCACAAACACTTCATCAATGTATCTCAAATATAACTTGATATATTGTTCATATGGATTCCTTATATCATAAATCTTGTAATCTTCAAATTCCACCAGGAACAGGTGCGAACAATAAGAAGGCGATATTGGCCAATAGTGTTGAGCACGAATATTCGAATAGGGAATTTTAATTGCAAATATCGGCACTTCGAGAATATGCGAATATTTAGAATAAAGAGCTATATATTCGTAAAATCGAATATTCATCCC
Organism: Bufo gargarizans; assembly: GCF_014858855.1. Taxonomy (NCBI): domain Eukaryota; kingdom Metazoa; phylum Chordata; class Amphibia; order Anura; family Bufonidae; genus Bufo; species Bufo gargarizans. The sequence continues at coordinate 177,095,690 of NC_058086.1, forward strand.
TCCCTTCTTCTAGCTTGTGGGCCAATGAGAAGGCTTTGTCACAGCTTAGCAACTTATATATATAATTCAGATAGTTAGTGGGAGATAGTCAGTGTAGGTTAGACTGATCTATAGTGTAGCTGATAGGTTCTGCTGTCCATACATACATGCTACAGACATAGTGCTGTGATGTCACAAGTAGTACGTATTGCGAAAAAATATGCTCATCATTAATTGCCGAAAATTCGCAAGCGCAAATATATTGGAGCACTCTATCTGCAAATAAAGCTATTCTAATGTTCTGCCGTGCCAACCATTTTCTCCAGTCTCAGGAAACTTATACCAGCTTGGAAAATATAACATAAGTGACCCACCCTGGTATTTTGCGCGCATTATGTGAAAATTACATTGCCGATTTTCGCAATCAAGAATATAATCTCGAATTCGCTAATATATGACGAATATTCTACAAAATATTCGTAAAATATCGCAAATTCGAATATTGCCCCTGCCGCTCATTACTATTGGCCAAATGCGGTTCTGTGGTTTGTTCCGTTTACAACAGGAGGAGATTGAGCAAAAAATGTTATTGCAAAAGGAGGCAGCAATTATCATAAAAACTGGGGCGTTGAGAACTCTAGGGTTAAACGACAGGAATGACCATAAGTGTGTTTTTATGAAATATCTCCTAAGGGAGCGCAATACTGTAAGGTTAGGGTGAAATTACCTGTCTCTCAGATACACATTTTTATCCTTGTGGGAATTATTATGTGGGAAGGCCAGACGAAATGGCCATCTCCTAGATGATCATGTCTATGTTTATCTAACCCGCAGAAATCAATAAACCAAGAAGATTTTTACTCCCGGGTGAGTGCCGTGTCTTTCTCTACTACACATTGTATATGGATTCTGACACAGAGCACCAATAAGGAGTATGTGGGATAGAGATCTAAGCACTGACTGCAGCATATGCAGAACAGTGCCAGTCTGCTTCTTGGTTGTTATCTGACAGGCTTATCCTAGCAATATGCCATCAATGTCTAAAATGAGGATACTACCTCTTTAAATAAATGGGCTATCTGTGTAATTCAGGAGAGGGCAGATCCTCCAGAGTCAGATAAACTCTTTTTAACTGCCCTTCAATCTGGCCTAGGGATATGATTTCTGAACAGGAGACCCCCTCTATTAAAGGGATATTCTATTAATTTTCAGTTATTCAGTGAGGGTCCCAGGTCTAACCAGTCTAATAGTAAGTTGTTGACCAGGAAACTGGTATCCCTCTTTAACGCAGAATTCCCTAATAGGTTATATGAAAAAAAGATTTTCTAAATTGAATGACCCCTTTAAATCATTACTCAGTGCAAAACTGATATTGCACACTGTTATTTCTAGTGCACTTTATAGGTATAAAAATTTTGGTCAAATTTGATTAGTTTAGAATCAATTCACTCATCTCTAGTTAGAATCCAGTTAGGGATGAGCGAATTTCATATTTTGAAGTTCGTGTGCGAGTTCGTGTTGTGGTATTTATTGAATTGCGTTATGGATTCCATTACCATCTTTAGAGGCATTCCGTTATTCCTTCCGTCATAATAGAAGTCTATGGCCTGCATAACGGAGCCGTCCGGTTTCCATTATGCAGGAGAGGACTCCAGCATAACGGAAACCGGACTGTTCCATTATGCAGGCCATAGACTTCTATTATGACGGAATGAATAATGGAATGCCTCTAAAGACATTCCGTTATGCATTCCGTCATGGAATTGCGTTGTGGTACCACAAGACGAACCCTCACACGAACTTCAAAATATGAAATTTGCTCATCCCTAGATCCAGTATAGAGTCACTTATATAAGTAAGTAATTAAAAATATTAAGTGGAAAATATAAAAATTGTATTGATTGTATTGGTCCAGTTTAGTAAATGGCTCAGTAAAAGGGCAAAATAGCTACTAAATAGGATTACATGCTTTTATAAGTTTCCATATTGTGGCAAAAAAATTAGGGCATAGCTGCAGCACCAAGCTCTACAGCATATAGGCCCTAATTTTTCCTATGATTTGGTATGTCATGCATCACTCTTTAACCACTACAGGACCGCCGTACGCAGGATTGCATCTTTGCTGCGGCCCTGTTATTCCTCCTGGACGCGCCGGGGCGTCATCTCGCGAGACGTGAGATTTCCTGTGAACGCGCGCACACAGGCGTGACGTTCACTGGAGCTGAAGATAAACGAGCTGATCTACAGCCTGCCAGCGGCGATCGTTCGCTGGCAGGCTGTAGATGCAAATTTTTTAACCCCTAAAAGGTATATTAGGCGCTGTTTTGATAACAGCGTCTAATATACCTGCTACCTGGTCCTCTGGTGGTCCCTTTTGCTTGGATCGACCACCAGAGGACACAGGCAGCTCTGTAAAGTAGCACCAAACACCACTACACTACAACCCCCCCCCCGTAACTTTTTAACCCCTTATTAACCCCCTGAACACCCCATATAGACTCCCTGATCACCCCCTGTCATTGATCACCCCCCTGCCATTGAGTACCCCCTGTAAGGCTCCATTCAGATGTCCGTATGTGTTTTGTGGATCCGCGGTGCTTTTTAGAATTTGGGCCCTTTTGCCCACCTAGGCTGCAAAAAAAGTGTCACACATGTGGTATCGCCGTACGCAGGAGAAGTAGGGCTATGTGTTTTGGGGTGTCTTTTTACATATAACCATGCTGGGTGAGATAAATATCTCTGTCAAATGACAACTTTGTATAAAAAAATGGGAAAAGTTGTCTTTTAGAGAGACATTTCTCTCACCCAGCATGGGTATATGTAAAAGGACACCCCAAAACACATTGCCCAACTTCTCCTGAGTACGGCGATACCACATGTGTGACACTTTTTTGCAGCCTAGGTGGGCAAAGGGGCCCAAATTTTAAAGAGCACCTTTAGGATTTCACAGGACATTTTTTACACATTTGAATTTCAAACTACTTCTCATGCATTAGGGCCCTAAAATGCCAGGGTAGTATAACTACCCCACAAGTGACCCCATTTTGGAAATTAGACACCCCAAGGTATTTCGTGATGGGCATAATGAGTTCATGGAAGTTTTCATTTTTTGTCACAAGTTAGTGGAATATGAGACTTTGTAAGAAAAAAAACTTGTGACAAAAAATAAAAAGTTCTATGAACTCACTATGCCCATCAGCGAATATCTTAGGGTGTCTACTTTCCGAAATGGGGTCATTTGTGGGGTTTTTCTACTGTCTGGGCATTGTAGAACCTCAGGAATCATGACAGGTGCTCAGAAAGTCAGAGCTGCTTCAAAATGCAGAAATTCACATTTTTGTACCATAGTTTGCAAACGCTATAACTTTTACCCAAACAAATAAATATACACTTATTGCATTTTTTATTTATCAAAGACATGTAGAACAATACATTTAGAGAAAAATGTATATAGAAATGTATTTTTTTTAAAATGTTACAACTGAAAGTGAAAAATGTCATTTTTTTGCAAAAATTGCAGTAAATTTCGATTAATAACAAAAAAGTTAAAATGTCAGCAGCAATGAACTACCACCAAATTAAAGCTCTATTAGTGAGAAGAAAAAGAGGTAAAATTCATTTGGGTGGTAAGTTGTATGACCGAGCAATAAACCGTGAAAGTAGTGTAGTGCAGAATTGCAAAAAGTGGTCTGGTCATTAAAGGGGTTATCCGAGTTTTTTGTTCTTTCTATGTTCCTAACTAGGCAAATGTAACAGCTTTCCAATTCACTCACTTTATCTCCAGTGGCTGGTTTCTCAGATTTCACTGAGGGTCACATGACCTGTGATGTCAGCTTCTCTCTCTGCTCTGATAAAGGTAGTTTACAAGCCTGTAAACGAGACACTGTGCCCCCCTTCACTGCCTGTCTCCCACCTTCACTGCCGTCTACTCTTTGCTAGGATACTTAACCCCTTCAGCTGCACAGCTCTGCAGCAGGGACAATTCTGGGCACTGGAGCTGATATACTAAAGAGAGCATTACACAAGAAGGTAGGGGGAAGATCCTGTGTGTATTAGCAGTGTCATTATACAGGTGGGACATGAAGTCCTACACATGCAACATGCTGCAGAGTCTCCCAGCACTCAGGGCATCTCTTGTATCCACTCCCTTACCAGTGTCATTATACAGCTGGGAGACGTCACTGTGCTGGCCACGCCCCCTTCACTGCCGTCTACTCTCTGCTGGGATTCTTAACCCCGTCAGCTGCACAGCTCTGCAGCAGGGACAATTCTGGGCACTGGAGCTGATATACTAGAGAGAGCATTACACAAGAAGGTAGGGGGAAGATCCTGTGTGTATTAGCAGTGTCATTATACAGGTGGGACATGTAGTCCTACACATGCAACATGCTGCAGAGTCTCCCAGCAGGCAGACATGTCACTCAGGGCAGCTCTTGTATCCACTCCCTTAGCAGAGTGGGGGAGGGGCAGAGATTGTTTTTATTGCATGTAAACAAAGAGCCAGAAGAGAACCAGGGAAATTAGGAAAAATATATTTTTTTTTGCATAAAACTTGCTTAGCTCGGTTATATATCAGATTTTCAGTGCTATATATATTTTTTTTCATAACTCGGACAACCCCTTTAAGGGTGTTTAAGCTAGGGGAGCTGAGGTGGTTAATTGATTATGCTAAGCAAAGACCATCAGGAGGAAAAAAATATATAAATAAATAGTGAGGATTGACTCCCTGAGATGCATAGCTACATAGGAGTTGCTCTCATGCCCTCGTATCCTCATAGTTACATGGTCAGCAACTGCTGACAGCTCAAGGTAGGGGCTGAGGAAAGCTGTAAAATACCTTTTACACAGATTCCATTGTTAGGTGTAGTGTGAATATGAACTTTCATTATGTTAAATTCTGCTTTTTTAAGTGTACTGGAGTGACAGCATTAGGGGTCCCCTGGTTGGATGCTACAGCTGTCACTCAAAGCAGAGGGGAGGGGCTTTGCCTCTTTTTGGATGCTTATTCAGAACAAGCTACTGCTTCTTTTGACATTACAGTATGTGCATAGTTAAGGCATAGTTTTTGGACTACTTGTTAAGAACATGTCACAGTTTTTTTCCGATAGCACCATGTGTCTTTAACCACTGGATGGTATCTGCTCCCAATAAAAGAACAATTTTTGGAACATCTTTTAAGTTTAAAAATGATAAATCTGATGGCACAGTGTGTTTTTAAACAGGCTGTTTGTTAACACCATCAACCTTGCATTTACCCATAGCTATATATGTCAGTGTCACTTTGACTTAATTTACTACTGCTGTCATTACATTAGAGAGCTTGAAATGGGAGTGGCAGAGAAAAAATTGAAAAATTAAATAAAAAAGTGAAATCAATTTTCAGTCCAATTGGAACACTTTTAATTTGAGTAGAATCAGACCTGAATCAAATTTTGTTACTGCTTTATTAGAAACTGACCCACATGTTCAGATATATAAATGCCCTTACCTTGTTTGCTTGCTTTGGCCACGAGAGGTAAGAAGTCTTTTGATGTATAAAAGCCTTGCTCAGTTTTAAGACCATGGAAAACATCTTCAACTTTTGGTTCAGGTAATCCTTAAAGAAAAATGTAAAAATCACATACTTGAAATCAAGAACTGATTATATTTAAAGGGCTTTTCGACTTTTGACTATTCCTTTTCATAAGAAGTGTCCTCTGACAAGCTGATAACTGATACCGCTGCTGCGGTCTCTAGCAATAAGCTGTAATCTATGGGAAAACTTAGCAGTCAGTGTTCGATATCCCTGCAGCACCACAACAGGAGAAATTAAAGAAGTTATTCATATTCAGGGGGGTCTTTCAGCAGACCATCTCCCCCCTCATGGCCTGACTGGCAGATGGAAGCAGACTTTCTACCTCTGGCTCCCTACTCCTTTACTCACGCACCACAACTACAGCACTCACACCCCGTGCTGGGATCATCTGTTTGGTAACAGTACAGCCAATAACTGGCTACAGTAGTAACTTGTCCCTCTTGTGTCACAGGACCAAATTACATGATACAAGGGGGCAGGTGACCATTGTAGTCAGTCATTGGGTGCAGTGGTGTCAAACTAGATGTTGAAAGCTGGGATGGGGTATGCTAAATGACCCCTAAAGACTAGCAGCCCTTTTAAGTAGTGTTGAGCAAAGTGAAGCCTTCAAAGCAAAATTCGGTCTGACATTTAGGAAAACTTTAATTTACTACAAATTCAAATTTCTTCTCACTTGGTGGTAACAAATCAATTTTTCCTAAATTGGCAGCTGCAAGTGAAAGTGAAAGTAAGAAGCCAAGGAATGCAAGATCACCCATAATACCATGCAGCCAGCCAATCCACAGATAGCCATCCCCTGTGATGTCATAGCCCTACAAAACCCTCATCTCACGTGGTCTCCACAACTGTACTGTGAGCTGAACATAGGGAGAGATGTGACAAGCGCTCATACGTTAGGGACAGTGTTGCTGAAAATAAGTAATAGAAGAATATTGGCGGGAGAGGGCCGGGAGAGTGCAGGGAGACTTATGCTGCGTCAGTTTTATATATTTATTCCTACATTTAATTATTCCTAAATCAGATGTAAACTAAGATATTTAACTCAATACCAATAAGATGGATGCCTTTATTACTCCACTGCCAGCGTGCCACCCAGTACCATCCAGGCTGCATCCCTTAAGGGGGCCAGGTCTAAATGATGACCATGCTAATCTTTTGCTTGCATTGCTTCTTCCAAACCATCCTTCAAAGTCTCCATGTTCTAGAAAAGTCAGCAAGATGTAGAGAGAGGAGGAGTTGGATGTTCCTGATGACATATTCTCATTGATATTAGATGATGAGGAAAAGGAGGAAAAGCAGATGCCAGAAGAAGGGCTCCCACCTGTAGGGCAGCAGAGCGCTAGGGGTGGAGAAGTGGGTAGACCAGAGCTGATTAATATTCTGTATTTACTGTCAAATAACCTGCAGGAGATTGCAGGCAAGAACAACAATAATATGCATATTCTGCCCCCACCTAACCAGCCAAACCCCATACCAACAACAACCACTGTTTAAAGATACTGTGTGGCCATTAATAATGAAGAAGGACTACACAGTGCGGTCTTTATTATTACATTAAAGGCAGCTGCGGGCTAATTGGCCTTGTGGTTCTTCACCGCATGCATAGTCGCAAGCTGTCTGCAGTAGGGCTGCTCCATGTGGCCGCACCCTAAAGCAGAGTGGCTTGGGTATATCTGACATATAGCAATTCATGACATATTAATTTGGAACTAATATAATTTTTTGGCTAACTTTTTCAAAACTTCGCTCATTTCTACCTTTAAGCATTACACATTTAAATCAATAAGACATCTGTGTAATGCAGGACAGGGCAGGTCCTTCCTAACCAAATATACTTTTGATTAACTGCCCTTCACTTAAGCCAAGGGATATGAATCCTATTCCTAAACAGGAGACTGCCTCTATTAAAGGGGTATTCTATTAATTTACAGTTATTCGCTATCCATTTTAGGTGGCACTGTAGGGTTCAGAGCCCCCGTTCCCATGATTGGTGTGGGTCCTAGGGGTAGGATCCCAACAAATGTCTATCCTGGAAACTAGTATACCCCTTTAACTGAGAATTTCCTAATAGGGTCTGTGGAAATATATTTTCTAAGCTGGATGCCCCATTTAAGGGAACATTCCATACAAAGCCATACAAAGCCAATCCTGTGCATTATGTTATTCCTAGTGCAGGAGGAGAGGAGCATGAAACTCAGTTTCTCTCTTTGGTATTATTTGAATCCCTGTGTCTTAGACCTTCTATTTCTAGTTATATTTAACCTTGGAAATATCATCTTCTAAGGACAATAGAAAATTGCTTCATGCAGAAATGTTTCTTGCTAATTGCAACTGTTTGCAATATTAAAAAATGTGCTACATTTGCAAAACAATATCTTTTTAACTGCCATGATGAAAGCAAGATGGGTTAAAGAATGACATTTTAAACCATGCAAACATTGCAAATGTTAGATAAATACACATTTAAGGACCTTACAATACAATAATCAATTTTAATGAGCTGTCCTATTTTTAGGACCACACGTTAGCTCTGTACATGCACCTTGCACCTCAGAGAATCAATATGAAATCCACATTGACTGCCTGAACCAAAGAGTTTTTTTTTTTCCTTCAACAAGTAAGTAGGCATTAAAATAGGACATGTGGCTTTGTAAACCTTTTATAAACACTGGTTTGCAACTGAAGAGTATCGATCCAAACCTCAGAGTCAGTGGTAGATAAATGAGAAAATCAGCATCACATAAGGGGGAAAGAATAAAAAAATAAAAATAAAATAAAGTGAGAAAACTGGTTACATGAAAAAATAGAATTCTAAGTATATACGTGTTTCCAGCGATATTGAAACATAAAACAAAAGGATTTATTATTATATTAGAATTATACAGTTCACCCTGCATTCTAAATGCATAAATACCCAATTAATACATTACATTTTTTATTTTATTTTTTACAATCCCACATTCCACTGAACCTGTAAAGGAAAGATTACTTACCTGCTTCTTGGCTCTGCCTGCAATGCCTCCGCTGTGCTCCCTTGCTGTATGTTCAGTTTGATGCCGCCTGCAGCCAATCTCTGGCCACAGTGGTGACCGGATCCTCTTGCGTCATGTGACCATTTGTCATGACGTAAGAGGAGTCGGTCACCCCTTGCGACCAGTGATTGTCAAACCAGATTTTTCAGAGAGAGTGAGCCCAGTGGAACATTGCAGGCTTGGAGATAGAGGAGCAGGAAGCCAGCACCAAGAGGCAGGTAAGCAAGCTCCCCATTACATACAGGTTTCACAACCTCTTTAAGGTTGTATACGTATATACACGTGAAACTCGAAAAATTTGAATATCCTGCAAAAGTCCATTTATTTCAGTAATGCAAATTAAAAGGAATTGCATTAATGCAGCTTAAAATTAGATTTTTGTGAAAAGGTTCTATATTCTAGGCTCATAGTGTCACACTCTAGTCAGCTAATTATTCCATACCCCCTGAGCAAAGGGGACCTCAAAATTGTGACTTTGGGGTTTCATAAGCGGTAAGCCATAATCATCCAAAGTGTAACAAATAAAGGCTTGAGGTATCTTGCTTTGCATGTGATGAGTCTATCTCATGTGTTAGTTTTGCCTTTTAAGTTGCATTACTGAAATAAATGAACTTTACACAATATCCAAATTTTTCGAGTTTTACCTGTATATTAGATATGTGTGTTTGGTGGGGCATGTGTCCTGGGTGCTCAGGAGGGGTGCTATCAATGCAAGGGTATTTAGATGTAGATCTACAGCAGCAAACTAATCATTTTCCTTAGGTAAAAGAAAGCATGAGCATGCCTAACTGTAACAACGACACATGAGAAGGATTACTACTTATGCTTTCAACTAAATTTAGCCATTTTGTCTTAGGGTACTTTCACACTAGCGTTATTCTTTTCCGGTAGTGAAATCCGGTGAAGGGTCTCAATTCCGGAAAAATCGCATCATTTTTGTCCTAATGCATTCTGAATGCAAAGCAATCCATTGAGTACGCATCAGGATGTCTTCCGTTCCGTCCCTTGTATGGTATTTGACCGGACAAAATACTGCACTTTCCGGATACGGCATAAATTTCCATAGAGTTGTATTAATGCCGTATCCGGTACCAAGTGTTCTGGAAATTGCTGCGTTGCGGGATCCGGTTTTCCGGTCTGCGTATGCACAGGGACATGGGAGGAGCTATTTTTACTTTTGATCTTTGAACATTTTTTTATACCGGGTCCATTATTCCGGATGATACCGTCTAACGGATCCGGAAAAAAACATATTCCCATTTGCATATGGTTTGCCGGATGCAGCATCTTCAAAACAGATTCAATATTTTCGGAGCTCAGTTGTACAATGGACCTTTCTTATCCACGATTGACAGCATTCTCTGTGTAAGGCCTGTAAGGGATCACTCTCTCACGGGGGTCGCCAATGACAGACTTCTCATCAAACAAGGGATTTCCAAGTCCAAACAGTGCTTCATTGTGTCATTTTAAGCAGTAGAGATGATATTTCTAGATATAACGTCACTCGGTGAGGTTCCAGCACCAGCACCAGAAAGCATAAATACAAAATAAACACCTACCCATCTGGGCTCTAACTAACACATAGGTCTCTATCTCACCTCTAAGTCACTGTTCACACCAGGGGATAGATCCGGCATCACTCAGCCTCACAGTCTGCCTTTAATCACGCTGGTCTGTTCTCTGGGCATATCTCCCCCCAGACTTCCCCTACACTGAGGATTGCTGCTGACTTTTAAGGGTCCTTTCACACATCAGTATTTTTTTTTCCAGATTTTTGTTCTGTTTTTTTGCAGATCTGTGTTTCTGCAAAAGCCTTCAGTTTTTACCAATTGTACATCCGCATCCATTCTGTTTTTCCACCCAAAAGGAGGAAGGAGGAATATATGTTGGTAGGGTACTAAAAAAAGTATTTCTATTTTCTGGAAACTGATCTGCAATTGCAGATGACATGCGGATGACATATTGATGCATTCCACATGTCATCTGCATTTTTGCGGACCCATTTACTACAATGGGACCATGGACTGCATTTTGCGGACAATAGTAGGACAAGCTTTTTTTTTTTTTGGCGGATCCGCATGACAGAACAGAACGGAGCAACTGATGCGGACAGCACACTGCCATTAAAATGAATGGGTCAACATTCCGTTCCACAAATTTGCAGGGCGGATTACAAAATATTGACGTGTGAATGGACCATAAATGAGAACCGTGGACATGTGCCACCTGTAAAACCCGGAGTGGATCGCGGGGAATAAACATCCACCCAGCTCTATGCTTATTACCTATAAAAGCCAGGCCCGGATTAGATGATGCCAGCTATACTAAGTACCAACAGTGTCCACTATCCTAGTGGATACACTAGGTACTAGCTTTTACTCCACCAAGGCCAGGAACCTTGGTGACACGATTCGGGTAAAAACACAGCAAACCATAATATACATCGACTCCTCTAGTAGGTTTCCTGAACCATTTTAGGAGACACATATCTTCCCTCATACATGAGGCCTGTCACTGCCTCAGTGGCATATGGTGAGGGGGCCATACGGGCCGTTGCCCCAGGCGCAAAATTGCAGGGGGCGCCAGGCAGCAAGCACTTCAATGAGGGCCACGGGAGCCTATGGCTTCCGTCCCCTCCGTTCCTCCTCATAGGCTTCAGGCTGGTGGCCTGAAGCCTATGAGGCAGAAGAGCAACCGTAGTAACTAGAATGGAGTTGCTCCTAAGAAGTATGATGTCGGGGGAAGAGGTGGGGTCTCTTCATCCATGGGGTGGGACCTCAATGTTTGCAGGAGATTCTACAGAGCACGTTGTTGAAGAGAGGAGCAGAGGCTGCAGGTCAGTGTGTGGAGGAAAATATTGACTGGTAGGTTTACTTGGGGGGCTTTTTGCAGGGACTGAAGGGAGGAGGAATAATCCTTGTACTGGAGACTGTATGTTACAGGGGCCTGAAGAGAGGGTAGTGGGGGGGAGTGATATTCACATGGGACTGTATTCTGGAGGGTCTGAAGGCACTGGCAGGGGGGTGATATTATTTTACATGGGACTGTATGCTGGAGGGGCTGAAGGCAGGAAGAGTGGTTAATTTTACATGGGACTGTTTGTAAGAAGGGCTGGAAGGCAGGGGGAGTGATGTTTCTTATGGGGCTTTATTCTGGAGGGGATAAAGGCCAGTGGTCAAGAGAGGGAGGGTGATATTATTTACATGGACTGCATGCTAGAGGGGCTGAAGGCAGGGGGAGATTTATATTTTACATGGGACTGTATGTTGGAGAGGCTAAAGGCGGGGAGTGATGTATTTTACATGAGACTGTATGCCGGAGGGTCTGAAGGAAGGGAAATGATGAGTCTTACATTAGACTGTATGCTGGAGCGGCTGAAGGCACGAGAGTCATGTATCTTACATGGGACTGTATGCTGGAGGGGCTGAAGGAGGGCTTAATTATTACTATATTGCTACAGAGGGGGCCATTATCATATTAATACTACTACTACTACTACTAATAATAATAATAATATTACAGAGAGTCTAGTATATATTATAATTATACAGAGGGGAGTATAGTTAGGGGCACTACGGGAGAGGGGAGGTCTGTTATCTGAGGATGATAGTAAAGTGAAAAATAAAAAAATAAATCTGTGAAACTCAGAGGCGAGACGCGGGTGGAAGAAGTTATCATGACGGTCCTAGCTCCGAATGAAGACGCTGAGGAAAGTCTACATCACAGGAGATGTCACTGGGTGTAAGAGGTATGGTGCTGTATTCTCCTGTATATTTCATAGCAATGTATGTTATGTCCATCTAAATATAATTTTTTTTTGGGGGGGGGGCGGGGGTGGATATAGAATTTGGGCCACACTGCCGAAGCCTGGCCCCAGACTTTAGGTCACACTATTCGTGTTCTGAATTCTGGGGCCTCACACCCATCTACTACATTTTCTGTACTCAGAGAGTTATCACTGTGTTATCTGTGGTGTTACATAGGACTGCAGGTGACATCTACTGCATTATTTGTAAAAAGGGGCATGGTCACAGGTTGGGGGGGGGGGGGCGCAATACTTGGCTTGCCCCGGGTGCTGGCAACTCACACTACGCCACTTCACTGCCTCACCGGCCCCATATACAACTGAGCTCAGAAAAAGCAGAGATTTAAATGTATACATTTCAAGTTTTGCTGAATCTTTTCCCACAAAACATGCATTTAATTTTTCTCTCAACAGAGAGTTATCATTGGTTCTATTTTGGGGCACATACAATTTTCTTTTATTGCTTTTTAGTTAGCTTTTTAAGAAGCAGGAATAAAAAGGAATCAGCTCTGTCACTGCTTTTTGAGTTTTGTTATTGCAGCAAACAACCTGCAGGGAAAGTGACATGTTATCTTTATTTTGCTGGTCAATACAATTACAGAGATTCCAATTTTATATAGTTTTTTTTTATATTTTGTCACTTTTACACAAAGTATGAGGGCATTTTTGCAGGATGAGCTGAGGTTTTCATTGGTACCATTTTGGTGTACATCGTACTTTTTTCCAGGGTAGATCATGTGCTATTTTGATAGAAACAGTTCTAACGGACGCGGCAATACCCAATATGCAATTTTTTTTTGCAATATTACTAAATAAAAGCATTTATTACAACGTTCATCTGACAGGGTAGAGCATGAAATATCTTTATAGAGCCAGTTGTTACAGACGCAGCGATACCTAATTTGTTTATGTATATTATTTATGTATTTATTTATTTATTTTATTGTACATAGCTTGATTATTGGAAAGGATGGTGTTTTTTTACTTTATATTTTTATTTTTTGTCCCACTTACTTCAACATTTAAGGGTCTGATCCCTGTTTCAATGCAGTACAATATATGCTCTATTGTACTGCATTGACTGTCAGTGTATTACACTTACAGTTTGGCTATGAGACCCAGCATGGAGGCTAGGCCTCATTGGTCTCTGTAGCAATCAGGCCCCGAGGCCTTTGCAAGGCTTGGTCCTGCCATAACAACCATCGGGACCCTGCCATCAGCACAGTGACCCGATGGAGTGAGTGAGGGAGCGCCCTCCCTTTGCGGACCTTCTATATGCAGCGGTCAATGTGAAGGATTAATCTGCTGGCATCAGTGTTTTGACCAATGCTGGTGGATACATCAGGGGCCTAGCTGTCAGTTATAGCTGGGTCCCTGCTGCTGATCTAGACGCCGCTGTGTGGGGACGGGGGTTAACCGCAGGATGAGAATGCTTATCCTAATGCGGGAAGTACCCGCTGTTTAGGACGAGTATTCTTATCCTGAATTGTTAGAGGGTTAAAGGGGTTTTCGAAGACTTTATAACTGATGAACTATCCTCGTCAGTATATGATTAGTTGTTTGAGAACCCACATGTGTTCCTGTGAGTGCTGCATCCTATTATCAGCTATCCCAAGGCCAGTGACGACAAGTTCATTGGTCATGTGACCTAGGAGCAGCTCAGCCCCATAAAAGTGAATAGGGCAGAGTGCAATACCAAGCACAGCGGCTATGCAATGTACAGGGTTCAGTAAGTATGGAGAAGGCTGAGAAACTTTGTTGCTAAAGGGTAAATATGCACTACGGACTTTTGAAGTTTTATGTCCTTAGCTGTTTTATTTCTGAAGACACATGTTATGATCTACAATCTATTAATGTCACATAGTGGCTTTATTTTCTCATTAATTTGTGTATGCAGGTTCCTCTATAATAAATGCAACCAGCAGATGAAATGCCATGTGGGTTTAATTAGTAAATGATACTAATTGCATTGTTATTGTGCACTCCAAGTGACAGAATTTAACAATGTTCCACTGGATTTATGTTCAGCAAAAAAGCACTCAAAATGTTTGTTGATTTGTAACAAAGTTGCATAATAGTTTTATCTTATAACAAAGAAAAAGTATAGGAAGCGGCGAGCAGAGCTTCCAATGCAACATCTGTAGAAAAAAATTAAACTTAACAGACTGCATTGTAGTCAGTGGCATCTGTTCAGCTCAGTTCCTCTTAGTTAGGGTACTTTCACACTAGCGTTTTTCTTTTCCGGTATTGAGTTTCGTCCCAGGGGATAAATACCGGAAAAAAACGGATCAGTTTTATCCTAATGCATTCTGAATGGAGAGCATTCCGTTCAGTGACCCACATTAAATTGTGGTTATACCTAAATTCTAACTAAATGTAAGCCAAAATTTGTCACACTTGCATCTAATTCTAGACATATTTATGAAGCAAGTAAGCCGAAAAGCATAAATCACTGACAAACTGTAACGGGGCGCCGAAGACCTGCCGCTTAGCTTCGGGAGCGAGGATCTGTGTTTGGCCTCGTTCCCAGGGCGGCCTTGCTAGCTGGGAGGCTCCCTGCTCCTAGGTCTGCCTTGATTGCCGAGCTGATCACTCGGTGGTCGACTTGTTTGTCTGTTGGTCATGTGATGCTGGCCACGTCACATGACCCTCACTCCCTACTATAAATACAGACCTCGGATTTTGACCTCGGCTTGTTTATGGATTTGTCTTTGCCTCTTCCCTTGTTCTGACATGACCTCCTGGACTGACCTCGGCTAGTTGACCCGCCTCGCCTTCCGTTTTTGTTCTACCGCTTGGCCGCTTATTGTAACTTCTCAGTGGCTGTCCTCTTCCCTGCTGTATCTTTCTCTCTGCTTGCACTTAGTAGGTTAGGGACTGTCGCTCAGTTGCGCTACGTCACCTAGGGCGGGTGGTGCAAGTAGGCAGGGACAGGGGACCGGGTGGCAGTTCAGGGGGTGCACCTCCGCTCTATCTTTGATTCCCGTGACTCTACCCGTGACACAAACGCTATTGGAAAAACTAATTGCAACTAGTGTGATATACCTGTTGCCCCCAAAAAATGGATTAAGCGGTTTGATAAAAATGCTTCCAGCAAATAATCATTAAGGGGTTCTATATACCTGCTTCCACAAATACTGCTCTTCTATAAGGACTTTGTCACTGGGTTATTTAGAAAATGACAGGCAGAGGAAGAGGCAGGCCATTCCACAGGGCTGGTAGGGGTCGGGCAGGTGCCAAAGGTCGGAGTCTTTGTGGGAAGTTGGAGAAGGTGCGTGCAATTACGTCAAAGGATGCACCAGAGTTGGTTGAGTTGCTCACTCAGCCTTCCACTTCTGCACCCTCCTCATCCTCTCTATCTGCACCCTCCTCACTCTCTGCTGTGTGCACCGCCACCACCATAGCCCCTCCACTCGAGTCAGAGGAATTATTTTACCATCCATTCCCAGACCTTACCGATGCGCAGCCATCCTAGAGCTATATGGCAATGTTTAGCAGCAAGTGAATGTATCTCTGGCACACAGTGTCGGTGCCAAGATACATATGACCACAGACACGTGGTCTAGCAAACACGAGCAGGGAAGGTACATAACTTTGACTGCCCACTGGGTGAACCCTCTGACGGCTGTCAAGCATGCAACCCGGGGCACCTGTGTGGATTTGGTGTTACCGCCACGGATTGCATGCAGGACTGCCTCTTCTTCTCCTCCTACTCCATCATCCGTCTCCTTCTCGGCCGACTCCTCCTTTTCCACTGCTACCACCTCTTCTACTGCATCTCCCCAGAACCTATTCGCTGTGCTGTGGCTGTTGTGCCTGGAAGTCAAGATCCACACCAGTCTCGCACTCCTTTCAGATCTGTGGTCACAGGCCGTTCAGTGGCTAACCACGCTCAATTTGACAGTTGGTAAAGTGGTGTGCGACAACAGTGCCAATCTGCTGAGCATGCTGAAACAGGTCAAAATGACACACGTGCCATGCATGGCACACATCTTGAACTTTAGTAGTGTAGCGATTTATTGCCAAATACCCCGGGGTCCAGGACGTATTGCGACAGGCCAGAAAAATCTCTGGCCATTTTATAAGATCGTACACGGCCATGGCTCGCTTGCTGACGTTCAGCGGCGACACCACTTGCCCGTCAGACGTCTTTGTGACTGCCCGACACGCTGGAACTCCACCTTGTATATGCTTGTTAGGCTGCTCCAGAAGAAACGTGTCGTTAATGACTACCTGTACAAATTCTGCAGCAGAACAGGTTCTGTGGAACTTGTTTTTTTTTTTACCGTGCCAGTGGCTGCTCATGTGCGATGCATGCAGACTTCTACAGCCATTTGATAAGATCATCAAACTGGTCATTCGCAGCTAAGGCGCTATTAGTGACATCGTACCTTACGCCTTCTTTCTGGAGCGTGAATTGCGTAATGTCATTGATCAAGCCATCAAGGAGCAGGAAGATTAGGAAGTCGCAATGCTAAATGAATTCCCAGGGGCGACTACTCCATCTGAGACAAGACAGCAGTAGTCAGAAAAGGATGCTGGATGGGGGGAGAAGGAGGAGCAAGAAGAGCTTTAAACTTTTCTGGGTTCCCTAGTTTTGTCCGTGGATGGGGGGAGGAGACCGAGGACGACATTCTCCTGGGCGATGAGCAGGAGCCAGGCCGCTCCACTACTTCCAATTTAATGCAAATGGGGGCCTTCATGCTCCAGTGTTTGAAGAGGGACCCCCGTATAAAAAGAATGAAAGGCAAAAACCAGTACTGGATGGCAAAGTACTTAGACCCCCGGTACAAACACAAAATGACGGACATGTTACAAGCATCACAGAGGGCTGTCAGAATGCAGAATTTCCTGGCCTTGCTTCGAGAGATGCTGCATTTTGCTGTTGCCGGCGCTGGCAGAGGAAATAGTTGCGGGTACCAATCCTACCGCGCATGGAAGAAGAGGGTGGTTTGAAGATGTGTTGGTCAGTTCAGATATGAGATCATTCTTGCAGCCAACCCATCGACAGCCACCATCTGGATCCAGCCTCAGGGAACGCCTAGACCGACAGGTGTCCGACTACATTGGGTTTGCGGCTGATGTGGATGCTCTGAGAAGCAAAGATCCCCTTAACTACTAGGTGTGCAGGCTTGACCTGTGGCACAATTCGCCATGGAAATCTCTGCTTGCCCCTCGTCTAGTGTCCTGTTCGAAAGGATGTTCAATGCAACAGGGGGGATCATGACCGATAAGCGCACTTGCCTAGCTCACAACAGTGTGGACTACCTCACATTTCTTTTCCTTTTTTTTTTTTTTTTTCAAATAATTTTATTGAAAATAAAAATCATTACATACGAACAGATATGTTAATCCACATATCTGATATTGAATGTAGACAAAAACATAAAAGTAACATAAGATAACAGGTGATGTGACAGGTATTATTAGACAGATTTCCTTAGGATGGACAGTACAGCAGGTAATATAAAATGTAATCCACATCTAATATTTTCCTATACGGGTAATGTCATAGGACAGATATAGAACGCTGACTTAGTCAGGTACGACATAAGAAATCTATAAGAGCAAGGTATTCATGTTCCTGTATGAGAACCAGACTTTCCATTGTTTCCTATATAATTGAATATTACGATTCTCCCAAGCTGCTATTTCCTCAAACCTACACAGTTGATCGACCTTCCCTGTCCATTGAGAGAAGGAGGGTATGTCTTCAGAAAGCCAAAATTTAGGTATTAAGAGACGTGCTGCACTCAACATAGAAAGAAATACTTTAGTAGGTGGTATTTTAGAAGCAGACGGTGGTAGACCTAATAGAGCTAACTGAGGAGAGAATGGAAAGTTTGTTTTACATATCATGTTAGTTTTGGCAAAAATTTCTTTCCACCATTCATAAATCGAGGGGCATTCCCACCATATATGGAAAAATGAACCCCTGTCCGCTTTACATCTCCAGCACGTATCTATATTATTTGGGCTATAGCGGCAAGTGATATCTGGTGTTCTATACCATCTTGTCAGAATTTTATACCCATTTTCTTGGGTGCGAACGCACCTAGAAGTTTTGTGGGGCAGTGCTAAGAGTTTTAAGGTCTCTGTTTGAGAGAAGCTAGCATCTAAATCCTTTTCCCAATGCCCAATAAATGCAGGTTTAGTCATTAAGATTGGGTTGTTTAATTTCCTATATATTTGGGAGATTAGTTTGGTATGTTTGGATTGATCCGCTATTATACCCTCAAACCATGTCAGTGGGCGTAGTATGTCATTTTTAGAAATATTCTTTGACATAAAAGAGCGTATGAAGGTCAGCAAGAAAGGGAGATGTTTGCATTCTGGGAAAATATTTAAAATATCTTTACTTTTCAATACCTCCCCCTCATCATCAAAAAATGAGAAGAGGAGCAGGTTCGAATTCCGAACTGAGTGGGAAGACATTCTTTCAAGTTAGGTGGAGCATATGCTAATATGTCTTTTATCTGTATTAATGGTGATGGTAATGTCTCAATTGTCGTCTTCACCATTGGATTGATGTGTCTATCCTGGGGTAGGACATTTTTTGCTCCCACTAGAAGGCCTGAAGGGAACGAACCTAGATCACCCTGCTCCATGGATACCCAAGGCTTCTGATTTGGATATGTCATCCAATCTACCAGTCTAGAAAGCATTACTGCCCTCCCGTATAGTTCTGGGTCAGGTAAGCCTATTCCCCCCTTGGCCTTAGGTCTACAAAGAACAGAGCGAGCCAGTCAAGCCTTTTTCCCGGCCCAGACAAATGAGCTAATTTGTCTCTGAAGTTTAATGTAGTATTTTCTAGGGACTGGGATCGGTAGTACTTGCTGCAGGTAAGTTAATCTTGGTAAGACCAATGAGGTGACCATATTCTTCCTCCCAAACCATGATAGCATCGGATACTTTAATCCGGCTAACTGTTCGGAAATAGACTGAAGAAGAGGAGTGAAATTCAATCTAAAGAGAGTGGAAGGGTCGGGTCCTATCTTGACACCCAGATAGGTAATATATGGAGTGTCCCAGTTAAAGGGGGAGTTTGCCTTTAATGAGTTCTTGATTGAGGATGGGAGATCTATAGAGATAATATGGGATTTGCTCAAATTAATTTTGAAGTTTGAATATGAACTAAACTGTTCTAAAATCTTATAAATCATAGGGAGGGCTATTGTCGGGTTTGTATTCATTATTAAAAGGTCGTCTGCGAAAGCAGCAACCTTATGCTCCTTTTGATTTATCTTTATCCCCACTATTTCTTTCTCCAGTCTAATGGCCTGGAGCAGTGTCTCCATTACGAGGACAAAAAGTAGTGGTGAAAGTGGGCATCCCTGTCTGGTGCCATTCCTGATATTAAAGGAGGGGGACAGAGTGTCATTAATGATGATAGAAGCTGAGGCGTGAGTATACAAGGAAAAGATGGTGTTAATATATTGGATTTGGAATCTAATTGTTTTAAGGACTTCTTTCATATAGTCCCAGCTCACCCTATCAAAGGCTTTTTCGGCATCTGTGCTAAGGAGGACTAGAGGCCGTCTCCACTTTTTTGAGAGGTAAATAGCGTTTAACACCTTAGCAGTGTTATCTCTGCCCTCCCTACCACGGACGAAGCCAACTTGATCTTCTTTGATCAGTGATGGCAGAAAAGATGATAGGCGAGTTGAAAGTATCTTAGCTAATAATTTCAAATCCAAATTTAGCAGGGATATTGGGCGATAATTAGAGCATTGGGAGCTATCTTTTCCTTCTTTAGGGATCAGTGTGATATGTGCTCTGGTCATATCTGGAGATAGTGGGACACCAGACAGGGAGCTGTTAAATATAGAGAGAAGGTATGGACCTAATATATTATGGAAAGTGCGGTAGTATAAAGCAGGGTAGCCATCAGGTCCCGGGCTTTTCCCAGTAGGAAGTTGTCTAACAGCTGTCTCAAGTTCCAGTAATGTAAAAGGGGCTTGTAGAGTTTGGATTTGGGAATCCGTCAGTGTGGGCAAAGCAAGGGAATCAAGGAAGGAGGTTACTGATTCTTTTGGATGAAGGGGGGGGGGGGACCACCACCTTCTTTTTCTTCTTCTTTTATATTATAAGGGAATAATAGTACTTTTGGAATTGTTTGGCTATTTCTGGGGTATTAGATACCTCATCTTTGCTACTAGTTCTAATTTTGTGTATATAGTTATGGGATTTCCTCTGCTTAATACGCTGCATCATAAACTTGGACGCTTTATCACCATGCGCATAGTATTTATATTGCGCATGGAGATAATACTTAGCAGAAGCTGTATTGAGCAGGGTTTTTAGAGAACTTTTTAAATCCGTGAGTTCATTCAAGTGGGAGACCGATAGGGAACTTTTATGAATAGTTTCTAACCTATGAATCTGGGATAGAAGTTCATCTATTTTTTTCTTTCTCTCCTTTTTGATTCTTGACCCCATACTAATGAATTGGCCTCTCATGTAGGCCTTGTGGGTGTCCCAAAGTATATGGGGGGATGTGTCAGGAAGGGAATTGAGGGCAAAAAATTCTTCCATGAGTTTTTGGGTTTGCGCTTTGTTTTCTTCTGACGAGATCAGCTGTTCGTTTAGTCGCCATCTAAAAGCTTTGGGTTCTAATGTTGGAGCTCGGATTGTAATAAATACTGGAGCGTGGTCCGATAAAAGTATATCACCTATGGAAGCCCGAGTACATAAATGTAGGTGTTCTTTTGACACAAATATATAATCAAGCCTTTGATACGAGTTGTGGGGGTGGGAAAAGAAGGTGTAGTCCTTCCCGGAAGGGTTACGGAGACGCCATACGTCATGTATTGCACCCTGATGTAATTTATTCCTGAGTTGTCTCAGTGCCCTAGCGGGTTGATCTGATTTTTGGGATGATGAGTCTATAGAAGGATTTAAGGCTAAATTTAGATCCCCTCCAAGCACCACCACTCCCTCCTTGAATGACTCCAAAAGGGCAAGTGTTTCTATCAGCCAAGAGATTTGCCTAACATTCGTAGAGGTTTGCAAAGGTATAGGTCTGATTAGCTATTTTACCCTTAAGCAGAATGTATCTGCCTTCAACATCTTGGATATGTGAAGTATAAGAGAAGGGCAGACCCCTCTGGAACCCCACACTCACACCTCTGGATGCTGCAGAATTCGAACCACAGTGGTACCATTGTGGGTACATGGACCTGGATAGATCAGGGTATTTATTGAATTTGAAATGCGTCTCCTGAAGCAACAGGACTGAGCATTTTTCTTTTTTAGCTAGGGAAAATATCTGACTACGTTTTGATGGGGCATTAAAACCCTTAACATTGAGGGTAGCAATGCACAGGTCAGCCATCTAAAAACAAAATAACTGATTGTGCGTCGCAGAATTTTTTTTTCTGTAAAAGATGTGTGTTTGTAATTTGTTTGTACTTATCCATCCAAGGCGGAACTACAGGGCTGCAGAAGCGTCTCCCTCTCTTTTGGAGATATAGAGTTGACTTTCTATGATACCTGTCATAAAACCAATAGTAAAATAACAATAATGAGAACAGTTTGGAAGTTTGAACAATCAGATAGATCATTAATATTAGAGTAAGGATACTCCAGGAATAGAGTAGGGGGGGTAATATGCACATTGTAATGTGACTTGTTTAGTACCCTCATAATATGCAAAAATTAGGCACTTTGTAAAAGACATATAATTTACACTGTGAGGTCACAACTCCAAATTCAGGAGAAGTTTGAATGTGTAAGACCCACATCAGGATATGTATATTAAAGATTATTATTAAACCAATACTCCGAAAAATCGCTGAAGAGCTTGAAATTTTTCTTTAGCTTGGATCCAGAGTCCTTCAAGAATCCTGGAGTGTAAGTCGTCTTGGAGTAGATTGTCGGCCTCTCCTGGATCTTTGAGGTTTGCCGGGACGAGGTGTCTCCCAGGGATCTGCAGAAGGGAGGTCCGGTAGTGGGTTGCTATTTTGTATATGGTCCCAGTTCTCGATAGGGAGTTGATTAATTTGCAAAATATCGTATGCTTTAGGCAGATCATTGAAGGAGGAGATGGATATACGCTGGCCTTCGTATAGAAAGGATAGTCCAAAAGGAAAAAGCCACTTGTATAAGATTCTTTTGCTACGAAGCCAATCAATAAGCGGTTTAAGTGCTCTTCTCTTTTTGAGTGTGGACTGGGCCATGTCTTGGTATATAGTAATAGGACAGTCCTCTAGAGCCAGTTGTTGAAAATTCCTCGCTTTACTCAGGATTGCGTCCTTAACTGGGTTGTGGTTTAGGGCGCAATGCCCTGTGAGCCCTCTCAATGGTGATATCGTGAGCTGAATCAGGACCAAGCAGTTGTAGGCAAATATTCATAATGGCCTCCGGGATTTCTGCAGGGCCAATTGATTCTGGAATGCCCCTGAACCGCAAGTTATTTCTCCTGCTCCTATTTTCGTGATCTTCAAGGAGTGTATACAGTGAGTTCATGTGCGCTTGATGTAGTGATAGCGTGGAGGAGACTGCGTTCTGGTGAATCACAATGGCAGTCTGATTATCCTCCAACGAATCAACTCTCCTTCCAATGTGACGCATGTCCTCTTTTATAGAGGAGAGATCCGACCTGAGGGGCTCAAGGGCTTCTAATAAGGCGTCTTTCAGAAAGGATCTGGAGATGGGTAGGGTATCAGCCTCAGGGGAGACCTCCCTTACCTTTTCAGTAGTCGCTGTGTGTTTCGGAGCGCTCCCTGCAGCTTTCGGCGTTCCAGGCGCCATCTTGATTTCTTTAGCCGCATGGATCTGAGCGGCTTTTTTAATGAATTTCTCCATAGTTTCTCCGTTTGTCTGTATTTTAGCCTGCCCTTGTGCTTCAGTGGGTCTGGGGCCACCGATCTTGACCATTTTAGAGAGAAAGTGCCGCTAGAATCAGGCTGTGAGGGATACTATATCAGCAGAGCTTCACCTCATGCGGCCATACAGCTCCGGCGCAGACTCCGCCCCCCGACTACCTCACATTTCTAAAAATGAATGAAGCATGGATGTCGGAGAAATTCAACACCTGTTACGACCATGTTTAATTGAATTTCACCTATTACCATTGGTTTTTTTTTCAAGAGGGGGGATTTCGTTTGGCATGCTTTTAAACTATATTTTTAGTTATTTTAAACATGTATATTTGACATGTATTTGTACTGGCCTGCAGTAAAATTGATATACAGTGACCGTCTAATATACCTCCAGCCACATAATGACTTAATCTTTTCTGTACGGTGAATGCATAATTTTTGGGGCCTGTAATCTAACTGGCCAACAGTAAAATTGTTATACGGTGACCGCCTAATGTATCTCCAGCCACATAATCACTTGATCTTTTCTGTACGGTGAATGCATAATTTTTGGGGCCTGTACAGGCCAACAGTAAAATTGTTATACGGTGACCGCCTAATGTACCTCCAGCCAGATTATCAATTGTTCTTTTCTGTCCAGTGAATGAATAATTTTTGGCGCCTGTAGTCCACTGGCCTGCAGTAAAATTGATATCCAATGACCGTCTAATATACCTCCAGCCACATTATCAATTGTTCTTTTCTGTCCAGTGAATAAATAATTTTTGGGGCCTGTAGTCCACTGGCCTGCAGTAAAATTGTTATCTAATGACCGTCTAATATGCCTCCAGCCACATATTCACTTGATGTTTTCTGTCCGGTGAATGCCTAATGTTTGGGGCCTGTACTCCTGTGGCCTAAAGTAAACATTTTCTAGGCTCCAGCTGGGAAAATTTTGGACAGTTTACCTTTAAGACGCATAAAAATGGCTCCTGATTAAAATACATATGTTTTGTGGGAATTTTTGCCATTGATCCCCCTCTGGTATGCCACTGTCCATGTTGTGGGACAATTTGTGCACTTCTAGTAAGTATTTGGTGGCTGCAAATATGACCTGAAGGTTTTTTAGGTTCGCCTGCCATTAAAGTAAATGGGGCCGACCGCGAACTTGCCAATGTTTGTCCATCACCATTCTTAAGTAATGACTTAAAACTGTCACCAAACTAGCTTTTCCCCAAAAACACTATTTGTGAATTCATTCTTAGAGCTCATGCACACAATTGTGTTTTATTTCTGTGTCTGTTTCGTTTGTTTAAACTATTCACTTCAATGGGTACACAAAAAAACCTGAAGTTACTCCGTGTGCATTTCATTCCGTTCCGCAAAAAAAATATAACATGTCCTATTATTGTCCGTATTGCGGATAAGGATAGTGCTGTTCTATTAGGGGACAGATGTTCCGTTCCGCAAAATACGGAATTCACACTGACATCATCCGTATTTTTTGCAGATCCATTCTTTGCGGACTGCAAAATACATATGGTCATGTGCATGAGCCCCTTAAAGGGATTGTGTCAGGAGAAAATGATCTATTGTTTAGATCAAATTTTAAAATGTTTTTTTTTTTTTGTGATTTTTAGAAACAATTTCCATGCCATTATCAATACTGATAAGTTATAAAACCATGCTGACACTCCCTGTTCTGTAAAGATTTTTTCAGCAGTCATCTAATTATCATCACTGGCATAAGTACAATAATAGATAACATTTCTATATAGGTAACACAGGATCCATGATTCATAGTAAGTAATGGGCAGAGCTTATCTACTACCCTCCCTGCCACAATGACTTCTACACGTCTCCCATAGAAGGCAAACAACATCTGCTTACAGCCCACGTGGTTGTTTTATAGCATATCTCTGAATGCATTAAATATCAGCTGATGGCTGCACCCCTTAATCACGAACAGGAAATAGCATAAACATGTACAATTAGAAATAAAACATTAATTCTTTTCAAATTGTATTTTTTACTATATGGTTTAAATGAGTAGAAATGCCACCTTGACTCTTAGAACATACAACAATGTGTGCTCGAACATGTTCTGTATTTCTCATTCCTGGTTATGCATTCCTTACTAATGTCAGACAAGTATTTCACCCATTACAAAATATAGCTGCTTTTGGTAAAATATTACTCAATAGATATGAATTGCCAAATAAAATTGAAAAAGGCCATAATATCCTGACCCATCCCTGACTCTCCGATTCCAACTTTCTCTGGGTCATCTACTGGATTGTACTTCCTGATCCCTCTTGAAGGAGAAATATTACCATTAAGCCGGGGGCTGGCTAATGCTATAGCCAGTGATAAGCTTAGTGGTCACATTTCCTATTTTGAGAGGAACCAGGAAGTAGAGACTAGCAGTGGACTCAGGAACTTCCGGAACGGGGGGGATATGGGATTGACAAGGTGAATATGAAAATAAATAAAAATAAATAACAGCATTCTGAATAAAATAAAATATAAAAACACATCCAATGCCCTTCTGTAGGATGATAGCTGTAGGCTGTCAGGGAATGATGGGAGTTGTAGTTTTGCAACAGCTGGAGTGCCGCAGGTTGAGCATGCGTGTTTTAAGTAGTTAATTGCTACTAACATTTACTCTGCGGTATAGGCTTACTGGAATGTAAAGCTCAGTAATTACTATACATTTTAGATCTGAAACTAAACCTGGTCTCTTGTACACACACTATTATGCTGATAATTGTTATGTAGCATTTAATATCTAAGAAAAACCTGATTATTAGTTGACCTACATAACATCCAATCATGAGCTTATATACCATAAAATACTCATCTGTGGAGCCCATACAGCCTGATGTTAGCATTATATTGCGTTGCCTATTGGCTGTGCTAAAAATAAAACCAAGGTGTAGTCAGCCCTGAAAGCTTTCATTCAATAAGACCATGCTACCAATGGATGTTTCTAGAAGTGTTTTTTTTGTTTTGTTATCTCAAATCTTTATGCTGAAATGATGTGATGCACTGATAGTTATTAATAATGTCCTAAGATTCATATAAATGTAAACTGCATATCTAATGTTATATGGTCATACTCAGAATCGGTATGTATAATTCAGTTGCTCCAATGTACATAGTGAAAAAGTATCAAAAAATTATATCATATGATATTCAATAGTATACACGTAAGTAATTGAGTATTAAAGTTTGACGTGCTCTGCTAAAAATACCTTTAATTTCATAAATGGGTACTAGGCTAGAATTGCCCTGGTGAAACTTCTTTACACAGACTAATACCTTAACTTCACAAAAAACAAAAACAAAAAATAAAGAGATTTTTTCTCCTATCACGGGCCGGATTATAAGGGGAAATGTATAGGTAATACTGGTACAGGTATGTAGGTTACTGATGTAAAAGGGATCAATATGTCCCTAGTTACAACCCTATGGCTAACTCAGCCCAGGGACACCTCCTGATGGTGGGGGTGCCCTGTCCTCGTGTCTAGACCTATTATACCCCTAGAACGACCCTATATCTCATGTTGTAGGTTGGACTCACTGTTTTAGTCTCTAACAATACCTATACAGGATACTAACTAAGTATATAGAGATACACAAACCCCGACACGTTTCTACCGCAACAACGGATCATCAGGGGGTAGTAATCAAGATGTGTAACATAAATCATAGATAAAGATCAAAGAAAAAAACAACAAAGGAAAAATGATACTTAGCTCCCATAAGATTATGGTCAGTCGCAAGTGTCCACATCAGAGTGATGTATACCTGAAGGTCACAGTATGGAATAAACATTACCCACAGTCTACTTCTCACAATTAAATATATCCATCTTAAACATGTGGTTACTTACTGATGGAGACTTTGACCGAGCTTACGCCGTCCGATGTGGGAGCTAACACGGCTGAATTTTGTTTGGGTGTGCTGCTTATTTAAAGCCTGGCGCCTTAGACACCTGTCCGGCGTCATTTCCGGTCCTGTGACAGTCAGACAAACGTCACATCCGGAATTTGGAACACACAAAGAGCGTCACATCCGGAATTTGGAACACATGGAAAATGTCACTTCCGGTGATTTGGAACGCATAGTGATGTCACGTCCTTGGTTTGGAACGCATATGCCGCTATATGCCGATGCTAATAACTACAGGTCTTTGTGAGGTTTAAGGCGCATATGTCGTCTATTCAAATACAGGACGATTTGTATAATTCCACATAGAGATGATAAATTTATTACTGGGGCGCACCCAACGTTTAGAATATAACAGCCAGATATATATCTTTTGTATGTTTTTGTGTAGCTAGATGAAAAAAGGAGACGATAAATGCTGTTATATATAAACAGTAACAATGGGAAAGGAACGATCTACCCACATTATGGTGATGACCGGATCGAGTCCCAGCAAAAGATTAAAGATAAATGATGACTAGATATGTGTCATTGCAAAAAAAGCGGCACTTCACGTGCCGGTCAAAGCAGCTTTGGACTCATGTTAATACTGGAGGTAGAGGCGGGATTAAAAACCGTAGGGAGAGAAAACAGGTCATAAATAGCAGGTGTAGGTTAGTCTCTCATTGAGACCAATTGGCGACTGGGACCGAAAACGATATATCCGTTCTGTTTCTTTTTGCAAGATTTTTCGGTCCCAGTCGCCTTTCCTTAAAGGTAGAGGAACAGTCTCAAGTGCAGAGAAAACAATGGACTTTGAGTCGCCATTATGATGCTCATTGATATGGTTAGCGATGGGTGTGTCCTTGTGCTTAGCTATATCATTTATGTGCTCGCAAACACGCCGTCTCATTTCTCTGAAGGTTTTACATAGCTCCAATGTACATAGTTGACAAAATTTATTAGACCAAATTTCAACTATATCCGAAAATCTAAACTTGACGACAACACCCTATTAAGACATAAACATCCAGCCTTTATTAGCAGGCTTGACAACTGATAATAAAGTGTGGATCTACCGCTAGGAGACTTCGTTATTCCATGTATTAGGCTACTTTTACACTAGCATTTCTATTTCTCGGTATTGAGATCCTTCATAGGGTCTCAATACCGGATAAAACGCGCCTCCGTTTTGTCCCTGTTCATTGTCAATGGGGAGAAAACGTAACTGAACAGAACGGAGTGCTCCAAAATGCATTCCGTTCTGATTGGGTGCATTCTCATACTGAAGAATAACGGATGCAGATGGTTGTATTATTAGTAACAGAAGCGTTTTTGCTAAACCCTGCCGGATCCAGCAAAAATGCTAGCCTTACATAGTCGGCAAAGTTGATCAACATATTTGATCAACTTCCCCTTTAAAGGAGCAGTTATGATAAAGAAGACGTCTTTAAAGAGTCATTGAGGAATGCCATAGAGAAATATCAAAAGTTTGGATTGAGGATCTGAGTGCTGAGACCCCCCTCCCGATTGCTAGAATGAGGAGAGAGAAATGTTTGAATATACCGATCTCACTCCTCGTTGAAGGAGAAGAAGTGAGACAAGTTCAATAGAAAGTCTATGAGCCCATCTTATTCCCGTTCTCCTTCAGTGAGGAGAGCACACCATGCAAGCTCTTCTCTCTCAGCACTTTGACCCCTACTAATCAAAACTGATCTCCATTACATATCCAAAGTTTTTTTTAAAAACTCTGTGGCCCTTTAAATAAAGTTTACTGAAAATAGAATAGAAATAGAAAAACAAGTCATCTCAGAGTCAGTAGTTAACAACATTTTTCAAGAAGAACAGGGAAAACTTTGCATGTCTAATTCTAGAATATTTATAAAACCTGTATATCTTGTCCCCACCTAATTAATGCTTGTTAATTACAGCAAGTAATATGCCCTTGGCATTGTGTATGACCTAAGCAAATAATATAATTTAATAAATATCTTTCAGATCCGCAGGGCAGTAAGTACAACTGGCTTTATAATGAAATCACTTGCAAAAACAGCACAGAGAATGCACATTAATATTCTACTGCTTTCCTAGAAGAAATTACAATGAGAGAGTCTGGATGTAATACAGCTATATCAGGACAACACTTGCATATTTATATTTTAAAACAACACTTGCACTAAATATATGAAAGCAGCAGCAAATACCTTTGAAAGACATGGATTTTTAAAAGGATTATGTAAAAATGTTGCTTGTAAAAAAATATAGTTGACCTAAAAGGTATATTTGATATACCAATATAGTGAATTAATGCAAACATATTCAGTATCACCAATAACAGTACATGAAAGGCTCAGTTGTTGGAGGTACTAGAGAAGGGAATAAAAAAGTCCAAATCGGCCAATACATTTTATTGGGGTAATTTTAATGCCTGAAAAAGTCTTTCCCTTTCTCTTTACATATATTTAAAAATTTCTACAGCTTTCAGTGCTGAGATTTTCCAAAATGTTGTTGACTCAATGGGAGGTCATTTAGAAATGATTTTTGCCTGTTATTTGGTGGGAAAACACAATTTTGCATTAGGGTACTTTTACACGAGCGTTGTTAGAATCTGGCAGGCAGTTCTGGCAACGGAACTGCCTGCCGAATCCGGCAATCCATATACAAACGGAAAGCTTTTTTTTCCAGATGCGTTAGACGGATACAGGATCCGTCTCATCCGGTATCATCCGGAATAGCGGTTACGGTATTGAATTTTTTTTTTTCAAAGATCAAAAGAGAAAACCATTCCTCTTATATCCCAGCGCATGCCCAGACTGGAAAACCGGATCCGGCGATGCGTCAATTTCTGGAACCCTTGGTACCAGATCCGTCATTAATACATCTCTATGGGAATTAATGCTGGATCCGGCAAGTGCGGTATTGTTCTGGGATTTTGTCCGTACAAGGGACGGAACAGAAGACATCCTGATGCATACTGGACGGATTACTTTCCATTCAGAATGCATTAGGACAAAACTGATGCGTTTTTTTCCGGTATTGAGACCCTTTGCTGGATTTCAATTCTAGAAACGAATAACGCTAGCGTGAAAGTACCCTTAAAAACATTTTGTGCAAAAATGTTGCAACTTTTGAATGTTTTATGCCACTTTTTATGTTTTAACTTAGCGCTTAACATAAGGGTAGGGTCATAAATGATCAGGAACTCAGTCCAACCACCCGGGTAGCAAAGGGATTCCACCTATTGTACAGGCAGCCAATAAGAATCAGCACTAGAAGTAACTTGTTCTTACCTGCATTCAACACATTAGGTGAGTATTATTTAAAGGAATCGAAAGAACATCAAGGGGCGCCATATCAAGTGTTTATTACTACTTATAATACTAGCTATGCTGTATCTCGACAGAAGATTGTTTTAAAAATTATTTTGTCTGAAAAATTATTGCAGTGTTTTTGGTGATATAAAAGTGGAATTTAAAATTTTATAGAGGGACCTTCAGTAAATCTAATTGTTAGAGTTCATAACCAGCACTACAAAAAATAGTGTGGTGTCGAAAGGCAGGAAGTGCTCAACCCCATATGCAGTTGTGCATCTATACCCATGGGAGCAGATCCTGGACTTGTTGCTAATGGTGGTCCCCAGCAAAAATGCATACAGTGGAGGATGCCCGCAGCGGATCACAAGTACCACAAAAAGACATCCTACACAAGATAGAAAATGTGTGGATGTAAATAGCTATATGAAATAAACATTAATAAGGAAGGTGCACTACTGTGGATGCAAACAAACAAGTCTGACTAAACCTTGGGCTCTATGTCCTTCATATAAAGATATATTGGCTAAATTCTCAATTTTAGCACCACTTTGAGGGTTTAGTCAGACTTGTTTGTTTGCATCCACAGTAGTGCACCTTCCTTATTAATGTTTATGTCATAACCAGCACTACCCATACCGTACAGTAGGTTTTACTTGACTAAAGTGAAGGCACTATTTTAAAGAAATTATAGAAAAAACTCTTTAAGACATCCAACCAAAAAAGCTTTAGAAAGTTGTCTTCTAGGGTGGTGCCTTCTCAAAGAAGATAGTACTGCAGTAGTTTTTCAATAGCACATTTATAAGCATGGTTTCAGTGTCTGATATTACTGCTCAGTACTTTCACATATTCATATGTATTGTTCACCAGAAGCAGCTGCCAGTGTTTGCATGTTTCTCCAAATGCACAGCTGAAAAAAGTTGGAATGCTATTCATGGCTTTCATTTGGCTTCAAAATTTGGCTTGTGTGACCTTTTGAATAAAACACACTATTCAGTATTCAAGGACTATTGCATAATTGAAAGTCAAATCAATGTATTTGTTAGATATCATATTCAATGAATTAAAAAAAAATCTGATTTTTATTTATTATGGAGCTATGTTTATCCAATTAATATACAACCATTAGTTCCTTAGCTTTACTGTTCCAACTTTTTGATTTAGCACATTATAGGGGCCTGTAGCAAAACTTTGAATTGTCCTAACCCATGAGGGAAGAAAACATCACCATCCCTTATGGGTTATTTTTGTACAATAAATTGTTATTGTGTCAAGGAGGTTTAGATAGATAGATATCCTTCAGCATATCTGTCCACAGACGTTGCAGCTGAACCTGTAGACCCTGCACAATAATAGTTTGTGGTCCCATAAATGCTTAATTGGCGACCAGGTAGGCTGAGGAAATGTTGCAATCAGGCGAAGACATACTTAGGAGACACTTGCTGTGTGTGGCATTATCCTGAAAAATGCCTGCTGGAAGCCCTGCCATGAGAGGCAACACATGTGTCTGCAGGATGTCCTAAACATATCAATGATCTGTTAGTGTCTCTTTTATAACTTCTAGGAGTGAATGACTGTCATATGTTATGGCTCCACATACCGTCACACAGCAGTTGGGGCAGTGTGTCGCTCCACATCAAAAGCAGGATGGAAGTTCTCATTACAAGGCTTCCATATTGAAACCCAACTCACACTGAATCCCAAAGGCAACTTGGATTTTTCACTTAAGATTGCAACAGTCCAGGTTTTTCATTCACAACACCACTGCAAATGAAGGTACTGGTGGCTCACTGTCAATGGTTGGACAAATAATTGGCGCTATGACATTAAATTACCTTCTGCAAAGCGCCTGGAAATGGTTTGGGTAGAGTAAGAGTTGTGTAATGTCTGGATGGTAGATAGGGAAACTGGGAGCTTCTTGCACTTGTCAGGTGTATCATTCCTCTCTTCTGGTGGTCTGTCTGGGCCATCTGGAACCTCTCTGCCATATGTGTGTGACCTTGCACACAACACGTCCTAATGGCTAGGTCAGAATGGACTAGATCAGTGATGGCTTACATCCAGCATTCCAGCTGTGATGAAACTACAAATCCCATCAAGCTCTGTTCATTTCTATAAAGTTCTGAGAACAGCCAAGCATGTATGCATCTTGGAAGATGTAGTTTTACCACCGCTGGAGGACCAGAGGTTAGCCATCACAGGACTAAATGGTGGGAAGTCCTGTTTCTCTCAGTCCAATTATGTGTCTGTCAACTGGACAAAATATGTTTGAGCACTTCGTAGAGGCATATCTATCAGTCAACGATCTTTCATCAAGAGGTACACTACCCAAAAGTAGTCTCTGAGAGCCTTTTTATATGGCATTGAGGAACATTTTTTTATGCCCTCTTGTGGAAAGGCTCAGTGTCTAATCAGACCACACCTGCAATAAATTAAATAACTGCATAATGAGTTTTGCATCAGTCTGACAATTATATCTGGGTGCATTATTTTTTGTCAATGTCACTTGTATGGGCTCTTTTACAGCCTACAATGGAAATAAAGCCACATTCTTGGTCCCCATCAGACCTGAATTAGAGCAGGATGAAGGCAAAGTTGCATATACTGTACTTGCAGCTCTCATCTGTGTGAAGGAGAAGAGGGGTGCTGGGCCTACAAGCAGGCAGCATGGAAGGAGAGAAGCTGGTTCAAAGACCTTCCTCCTGTCCTTGTTAGACTTACTGTCATTAGACATTAACCCTTCATATATTGAAAAAATCCCTACAGTAATGTTGAAATTACTGTTTGTTTATCCCCCCACAAAACAAATAAATGTATTATATTATTTATATATGATATATATATTTCAAAATGATTCCGATTCCAACTACAACTTGTCCTGCAGAATTCAAGGCCTCAATCAGAAACATTAAAGAAACAATAAAAAAAATATGAAACAGGGAAAATATTACTGGGCCTTAGGATAAAATTAGTTACTAGTGAAGAGCGGAAGGGCAATATTCAAATTTGCGATATTTAGCGAATATTTCGCATACAAATTTGCATAAACTGCTATTTAAAAAAACAAATATTCGCGATTACGAATATATTTTGCAATATTCTAAATATTCGCGAATTCTCGAAGTGCCGATATTCGCAATTAAAATTTGCAATTCGAATATTCGTGATCAAGACTATTAGTTACATCACTTAGGGATAACTTTAATGTGATTGTTAGGGGTTTAAAACAAATTCTACTAATTCAGCGTCCATTGTATTAGACTAATAGAACCAATACAAGATTCGTACCTTCAAGTGAAATCTCTACAGGTCTTGTTTATCCCAACCAACAGACCTTTAAAGGGAATCTGTCACCGTGATTTTGTGTATAGAGCTGAGGCCATGGGCTGCTAGATGGCCGCTAGCACATCCGCAATACCCAGTCCCCATAGCTCTGTGTGCTATTTGATACATATGCAAATTAACCTGAGATGAGTCCTGTCCCTGACTCATCTCACGTACAGGACTCATCTCAGGGACAGGACTCATCTCAGGTTAATTTGCATATGTATCAAATAGTTTTTCCGTGGTATGCCGAGATGGATTCCGGTTCAGAGCAGGAGCGCAAGGCGTCATTGGTTGCTATGACGCCATGCGCTTCATGCCACCGCTGCACTACAGTAATACACTATACGAGTGTATTACTGTACAGCAGCGGCGGCATGAAACGCACGGCGTCATAGCAACCAATGACGCCTTGCGCTCCTGCTCTGAACCGGAATCCAACCCGGCATACCACGGACCGCTCTCGGCCGCGGAACACGGCCGTGTGCATTCGGCCTAAAAGCACACAGGACTATGGGAACTGGGTATTACGGATGTGCTAGTGGCCATCTAGCAACCCATGTCCTCCGCTCTATACACAAAATCCCGGTGACAGGTTCCCTTTAAAGTTGTTACTGCTTCATATTTCTAACCTGGAATAATAGTTCATACCAGGCTTTTTTTTTGGGATGCATGTGAAAAAGCAGGATTTTCAAGCTACAACATTCGCTAATAATCTAGGAATTTTAATTTAGGAAAGGAATATAACTTAAAAGTGCTAGTAATGATGTTAGATAAAGAAAACAAAGACACCTGCTTAGCAGATCAGGGAGCATTTTTAACAGCCGATAATAAGCAGTTAGTCAGTACAGAGTATGGGAAAACAAAACGGTAAGAAAAAAGGATATTAAAAGGGGTAATTAAAATACTAGTTTGCATACATATACAGAAGAAAAACAAAACAACTAAACATCTTACATAATGAATTGAGCTGTAAAGCTCAGCACAGCAGGAAGGTAAATTAACTCTGCCATGATGAAAGAAAAGAGACAGAGTGTCAAATAAAAATCTTTGCAATTCTCACATCTAAATATATTTACTAGAGCAAAAACTCCCAGTATGAAAAGGCAGTTTGGATGATTAATTTTTTACCAAATATGCTATAGTAGCATTGTCACAAGCTATACAATACTGAGAAAAATGCATGTAAAAGACTGTCTACCGTTGTGCACTTTTTAGGTGTCAGCAAAATAGACCCAGTGGGTTTATATAAAAATGTTATATGTAATAGACAGCAGTATATTCTTTCATGAAATGAAATAATCATAATGATAATATTTTTTTTAATAAAAATAATATAAAACAATGATTGAAATTTGAAGCCCATGTTCTAAAGACGGATGTAACTTCACTAGCAGGGAAGTGTTAACAGGTCCTTTCTCTACTCAGAGAAGAGCTGTATTTAAAGCTCACTATGAGTGATAAAAAAATGGAAAGCTGAAGTTTAAAGGGGTTAACTCGCTAACACTTCTTACCTCTTATTTACAGGTGGTCAGACCCTCAGCAGTTGGACCTCAGTGATCACAAAATGCACACTACTGCACCACCGTTCCATTCTCATAGGGGACTACTGAACCTTATGATCCCTGGGGGTACTAGCTGTGAGAAACCCCAGCAATCAAATGCTTATCCCCTATCATGTGGATACAGAATAATTAGTGTTAGTGGGAAAAAAAAAAAAAGGCACAAAGGGGCACATTTATTATGAGCATAATTTTAGGCAGTGTAAATGTGATCACACATTCCTGGCCCTACAAATCTGCTGAAAGATACCCTTTAGTATCTGATTGGTAATGGTACCTGGCAATCCCATCCCAAGAATTCAGCTGTTCCCCGCAGCCTCCAGTGCTGGAATTAGTACTTACAATAGTGCAGTAAGAACAGCTCCGTTCAAAGTGTAGTGGTCATCCTGGATTACTGCAGCTCAGCTATCAGTGAAGTGAATGGTAACTGAGCTGCAGTAACCTAGAATGGCCACTTCACTTTGAACGGAGCTGTCCTTCCTGTACTATTCAAAGTGCTAGTTTTAGCACTGGAGGCTGCAGTGAACAGCTGATCGGTTGTGGTGTCAGGTGTCGGAACCCTCATCAATCACATATTAATAACCTATTCTGAGGATAGGTCATTAATATCAGGCACCTGGAAAATCCACTTAAACACAAAATATATTAAAAGATCAGACACAAATAGGCAGACAGCCCTTGAAAAAGAAAGTACTTTTTATTTAATGCATAACTACTGTGAACACACATAGCAGGGTGAAAAAAGGCAATTCAGGCTTGGGAATCAAGTGCGATTACAAGTGTGATTACATTTCAGCATGATCCACTTGCATGGCTGCGCTATTCTGTTGTCAGAATTGCTATGGCTGAATCTTTGCTTTGGCTCATTGTTTTTTGGCTCTCCTTTCACTCCTGGACAGTGGGCCAAGCGTAGACCAGAGTTTGGGATTAAGCCAGGCATAATTTAGGTTTTTCACAACATGAAACACAAAAGAAACATCAGTTACACAGTAGCAGTGGCCTCTATGTCATAAAGGGAAAATTGTGCCATTCACAGGGGCATAGATGACTGTAATTCTCTCCAGGGTATTTACACACAGCCGAAGGCATAATATCTATAAAGAATGAAATTCTAATCAATTGCAGATGCTGTATACCAGTGCGTTTTTACAGCTTTGTTCAGTGTGAAGCTATTTTTATGTCATGAAGTATTCTAAATGGGAAGGATCACTAAATATAGTATGAGACTGTCACGGGAGCCAGGAAACCAGACCACATGCAAACTAAAGTTGTTTATTTAAAGGATAAACATTCATCAGGGACAGCAAGGTTAGGAAGAAAACGGTCAAGTCCAATGCAGGTAGTTGTTTAAGCCGGAATCAGGTCCAAAGTGGGTAGTCGTCCAAGCCGGGGTCAGGTTCAAAGCGGGTAGTCATCCAAACTGGAGTCAGATCCAAAGCGGGGTCTGCCGATGTGGGGTCGAGAGCCAGAGGAAACATCAGCCAGGCCAGATCATACACAGGAACACACAAGGAGCTCAGACTGCCAGAGATGCACCTTGGAGAACAAATGCAAGAGCAATGAACCTGAAGCCTGAGCAGATTGATATAGTCAGGTGTTGCCACATCATCACTGTGCGACGCCCAGGAAGCAGGCAAGTGATAATGCACTCAGAGGGTTTAAGAGACTGCAGTCTGCATATGTTCAAAATGGCGCCACCATGAGGACAAGGTAAAACCTTGACAGTACCCTCCCCTCAATGGCCTCTCCTCCGCGGAGCAAAATACAGTTTCTGCGGAAAGCGAGCATGGAAAGCACGGAGAAGGGCAGGTGCCCGAACATCAGCGGAGGAAACCCAGGAGTGCTCCTCAGGACCATAACATCTCCAGTGAACCAGGAATTGGGCTCGACCTCGGAGCAGACGAGAATCCAGAATGCTGCTAATCTCATACTCCTCATGATTGCCCACAGGAATGGGACGAGGGTGAGGAAGTGAGGCAGTATAGTTATTGCAAACCATTGTCATGATGGTCAGAGATATAGCAGTGGAGAAATTGCTCCAGGGCTTGGTTGGAACGCTCAGCGATAACACTATACTGCAGATGGTAGGCTGAGGAAAAGGAGAGGTGGACACCCAACTGAGAACAAAAGGCACGGCAGAACCTAGAGACTAACTGGCTCCCACGGTCT
Organism: Bufo gargarizans; assembly: GCF_014858855.1. Classification (NCBI taxonomy): domain Eukaryota; kingdom Metazoa; phylum Chordata; class Amphibia; order Anura; family Bufonidae; genus Bufo; species Bufo gargarizans. The sequence goes on from NC_058086.1 coordinate 177,133,179, forward strand.
GAGACAAACTCCTTAGGCAACCCGTGTAAACTGAAGACCTCTCTGGCAAACACTGAGGCCAGTTCTTGAGCGGTAGGCGGCTTATTAATTTTAACACAGTGCACATCTTGGAGAACCGATCGACAACCATGAGGATAACCGTGTAACCTCGGGATGCAGGAAGTTCAACAATAAAGTCCATGGCCAGGTGAGACCAGGGACGCTCCCCATTGGGAATGGGATGCAGGAGACCCAAGGGTAGGCGGCGGTAAGATTTGTTCTGCACACAGACAGAACACGCAGCCACATACGCGGGATGCAGGAAGTTCAACAATAAAGTCCATGGCCAGGTGAGACCAGGGACGCTCCCATCGGGAATGGGATGCAGGAGACCCAAGGGTAGGCGGCGGTAAGATTTGTTCTGCACACAGACAGAACACGCAGCCACATACGCGGCAACATCAGAGCGGAGAGACGGCCACCAGAACTGATGGGAAACAGCCCAGGACATATGGTTCTTACCAGGATGACCGTCAGTTCTTGAATTGTGGTACATGCACAGCAGCTTGATGCACAACCCCTCAGGCACAAAACATTTGTCAGCAGGTCTTACCATGGGTGCATTGGACTGAGCAGGCAAGATCTGTTCCCCAAGAGGAGAGGTCAAGTTGGTGCAGATAGCAGCCAGGATATAATCGGAAGGTATGACTGGCGTTGGCACGGAGTCCTCCCGGACAACTCACAATACTGGCGAGGCAAGGCATCAGCCTTAACATTCTTGGAGCTGGGCAAATAGGAAACCACGTAGTTAAAACGAGACAAGAATAAGGTCCATCTAGCCTGATGAGGTGTAAGCCTCTTGGCCTCTAAGAGATACGTCAGATTCTTATGGTCGGTGAGAATGAAGACCGGAACCACAGAAACTTCGAGCAAGTATCTTCACTCTTTGAGAGCCAGGATGATAGCCAAGAACCCTCTGTCTCCAAGCTCATAATTGCATTCTTCTGCAGACAGCTTCTTAGAGTAGAACCCACAAGGAAGCAAGGGTCCATCAGGTGTCCGACGCTGCAACAGGAGGGTGCCTACTTCTGTTTCAGACACATCCACCTCTAGGACAAAGAGCAAACCAGGATTTGGATTAAACAGAATTGTAGCCAAAGCGAAAGCAGGCATGAGGCCTCAAAAGCCTGGGAAATAGCAGGTGTCCAATTGTGGGGATCGCTTCCTTTCTTAGTCATATCTGAGATGGGTTTGGCCAATGCGGAAAAGTTCCTGATAAATTTCCGATAATAGTTGGCAAACCCAAGGAAACGCTGAATGGAACGGAGACCACTGGGGCGAGGCCATTGCAGTACTGCTGAAACCTTCTGAGGGTTCATGGAGAACCCTTCAGCAGAAATGATATAGCCCAAGAAAACAACCTGAGACAGGTGAAATTCAAATTTCTCAAGCTTACAGAAAAGCCCATTCCTACGTAACTGTCACGGTCATATCGGTGTTTGACTGTGACGCAGTTGCCGTGCAGACTCGTTGCTGGTGGCAATGTGTAGTTTTTGCTTTGCACGTGCAATTCCCCTTTAAGGTGGGCCTCCCTGCTGTTTAGTGTGCTAGGGGTTAATATTCTAGCAATTGGGGATTATGGTGTCTCCTTGGTGTGGCCGCAAGCTTGTTATATACCTGTGGCTTGCTGGCCGGGGAGTGGTACTACAGCCTTGTTTGGTGATGGAGCTCTTCTCCTTGCCTGGGTGGTTCTGCCCAGTCCTTGAGGGCCATCTTATTGGACACACTGTCATGGTGGGGAGTGGGGGAAACCCCCCCCCCCCCACACCGTACAATGTAAAGGATAATGGGTAGCAACTAGGCCAGAAAGCAAGGAAAAGGGAAGCAGGTCACTTCCTATTGAGTCCATAATCCCTAACCGTATGAGCAGACCCTGATGGTAAGTCGGCCTGGAAATCTCTCACAAAGGAGCAGGGGATAGACGATCTGTTCCTCCGTGATGTGGAAGTGAAATACCTTTCTCAGGTGTGAGTAGGCAAAAGAACCTTCAGCGTTATTTGGTAAGCCCGAATGCAGCTCTATGAATGGTGAGGCCAGAACAAGTACAGGCGATAGTAGATTGGGTGGCTGACAGTGCCTCCGGTTCCTTCAAATTGTCTCCCACCCAGTCCCCTGCTGAAAGATCAGAGTTGGCACCTGCAGCCCATGGCCATCAGTCTTTCACCTCACCTCTTTTGAAATTAGCCAAGCAGTCTGAGCCCCAAGTCATGTAGCAGTCTCTTCTGCATTTTGATGACTCTGCTAGCAGCATTTTCCAGGGCCATCCACATAGCCCTGCCCCAGAAGTGGAAGAGATTGAGTGCACCGATGCCCAACCACTTAATTTTCAGGAGAGTACATGGGAGGACCACCGCAGGATGTCTCAGATGATGACGAAACACAGGTGCCAACTGATATGGCTTTCTGCAGTGTGCAGACCGACAAGGAGGGCAGTGGTGAAGACTGGGAGGAAGATGATGTGGAAGACGATGAGGTCCTCGACCCCACATGGAATCAAGGTCATGCGAGTGAGCAGGGTGCAAAAGCGGAGCGACCGTCCCCTAGACAGTACGCCTGCTACTGCCCATCATACCAAGGGACTGAGCACACCAAAGCCAGCTCCAAGGATATCCCTGGCGTGGCAGTTCTTCAGACAATGTGCTGACGGCAAGACACGAGTGATTTGGACGCCGTGCAATCAGAGCCTGAAGCGAGGCATAAACGTTCTCAACCTGAGCACAACCTGCATGACCAGGCATCTAAGTGCAAAGCACTAGCTGCAGTGGAGTAGACACCTCAAAAAACCAAGAAAAGGTCTCTGGCTCCTCCTGCTTCCTCTTCTGCTGCAGTCTCGGCCTCTTCATCCACCTCTGGAGTGACAGTGCCATCTGCCACCCCGCAAACAGATGATCTGCCAGCAACACCACCATCCTGGTCACCAAGCATCTCCACAATGTCCCACGGAAGAGTTCAGCTCTCCATCTACCTAACATTGGAGTGGAAGAGAAAGTACCCCCCTACCTACCCGCGATCCCTGGCCCTGAATGCCAGAATTTCAAAATTACTGTCCTTTGAAATGCTGTCATTCCATCTGATGGAGACGGTGAGTTTTAAAAGCCTTATGGCGGTGGCTGTGCCACAGTACGTCGTGCCCAGCCACCACTACTTTTCCAGATGACTTATCCCTTCCCTGCACAACCAAGTTAGGGGACAAAATCAGGTGTGCACTGCTTAATGCCATCTGTGGCAAGGTCCACCTAACTAAGGATACGTGGACCAGTTAGCACAGTCAGGGATGTTATATCTCCCTAACAGCACACTGGGTAAATGCAGTGGCGGCTGGGCCTGAGGCGGATAGCCGTTTGGAGCATGTCCTTCCACCACCGAGGTTTGCAGGGCGTTTCTATTTCCCTGCTGTTGATTCCTCCTCCTACTCCGCTTCCTCATTCTCTACTGCCTCCTTATCCGGTCAGCGTAACACCTTCACCCAAAACTTTAGCACAGCCAGGGGTAAACGACTGTAGGCAGTTTTAAAACTTATCTGTTTGGGGGACAAACCCCACACCGTGCAGGAGCTGTGGACGAACATGGAACAACAGACCGATGAGTGGTTGGTGCCAGTGAGCCTCAAGCCTGGCCTGGTGGTGTGCGATAATGGGCAAAATCTCGTAGCAGCTCTAGTCCTAGCCAGTTTGATACATGTGCTGTATTTGGTGGTGCAGAAATTCCTCAAAAATTACCCCAATATGTCAGAGCTGCTGCAGAAAGTGCGGGCCGTCTGTGTGCGCTTTCGGCATTCTCACTTTGCTGCTGCTCGCCTGTCAGTGCTGCAGCATAACTTTGGCCTTCCAGCTCATCTCCTCATATGTGACGTGCCCACAAGGTGGAACTCCACCTTGCACATGCTGGCAAGACTGTGCGAGCAGCAGCAGGTGATAGTGCAGTTTCAGCTGAAGCACGCATGGTTGAGTTGCTCTGCGAAACTGCACCACTTCACCACCAATGAGTGGGCCTCCATGCGAGACCTGCCTTGTGGGGCTTTTTCGAGTACTCCACAAACATGGCCAGTGCCAATGACGCCGTTCTCAGCGTTACTATCCCACTTCTATGCCTCCTTGAAAAAAACGCTTCGGGCGATGATGAAAGAGGATGTAGCACAGGAGGAGGAGGGAGAGGGATCATTTACAAGGGTTTCAGGCCAGTCATTCACAAGTGGCTCCGAGAGGGGGTTCCTGCACCAACATACGCCAGGTACACAATTGTCCAGCCAGGGCACAGTTCTAAGGGATGAGGAGGTGGAGTATGAGGAGGAGGAGATGGAGGAGGAGGAACCGTGTTTAGAGCAGGTTGGCACCCAAACCAGCACATGGCCATCACTGGTGCATGGCTGGGGGATACAGAGGACACAGACGATACACCTCCCACAGAGGACAGCTTGTCGTTGCCTCTGGGCAACCTGGCACACATGAGCATTTACATTCTGCAGTGTCTCCGCAACGACCGCCGAGTTGCCCACATTCTAACTTGCGCTGATTACTGGGTGGCAATGCTGCTGGATCCCCGTTACAAGGACAACGTACCGTCCTTAATTCCGTCACTGGAGCGTGATCGGAAGATGTGCGAGTACAAGCGCACGTTGGTAGACGCGCTGCTGATGGCTTTCCCACCGCTGACAGCGGGGGCACAGTGGAAGCACAAGGCTAAGGCAAAGAAGGAGGAAGAGGTAGCCAACGCAGCTGGAGCAACACCAGCACCTCAGAAGGCAGGGTTAGCATGGCCGAAATGTGGAAAAGTTCTGGCAGCACGCCACAACAACCAGCACCACCAGCTGATATAGAACTTCTTAGCAGGAGGCAGAATTTCAGAAACATGGTGGAGCAGTATGTGTGCACACGCCTAGACGTACTGACTGATGGGTCTGCCCCCTTCAACTTCTGGGTCGCCTTGGAGGTGCTGGCTTGTCCTGCAGCCAGCGTATTGTCTGAACGTTTGTTTAGCATGGCAGGAGGGGGTTATCACAGACAAGAGCAGCTGCCTGTCCACAGCCAATGTGGACAAGCTCACATTCATTAAAATAAACCAGGCAGGGACCCCACTGGACTTGTCTGTACCTTGTGCAGAATAGACATGTATATTCGGCCTTACCCAGCAATTATTGTACTCCAGCGCACTTTCTCTTTGTTTTATTTTTTATACTTCCCAATGTTTTGGGGTCTACCCAAATAAAATAAAGAAAATTAGAATAAAAAAATAAAAAACAAAACCAAAGACCAGTGCTGGAGACCTCCTCCTCCTCCACCGCCGCTTCCACCTACACCGCCACATCCATCGCCTCCTCAACCTCCTACTCTATATGGACCTCCTCCTCCTAGATCAATTTTATTATTTTAAATTTTTACGTATGTTGTTATTTGAAGCCATTTCCCTATCCACAATTGTTTGCAGATAACTTGCCATGCTCTTAACCACATTTGCAGCCCTCTAGCCCTTTCCATGACTTTTTTTAGAGCCATTTTAGTGCTCCAAAGTTTGGGTCCCCATTGACTTCAATGGGGTTCGGGGTCAAGTTCGGGTCCCAAACTCAAACTTTTCAGCGAAGTTCAGCCGAACTTGGCGAACCCGAACATCCAGGTGTCCACTCAACTCTAATAGTCAGGTGTTGCCACATCATCACTGTGCGATGCCCAGGCAGCTGGCAAGTGATGATGCACTGAGAGGTTATAAGAGACTGCAGTCTGCACATGTCCAAAATGGTGCCACCATGAGGATAAGGTAAGATCTTGACAGAGACTTGCCATAAAATACACATAGTGTAAACTTTTATTTCAAAAGGCAGAGTGTCGAGGCTATTAGACTTTCCAGTTCTTACACGCCATAAGCCATTTTTGTATATATATATATATTTTATTTTTTATTTTTTTAGAAATATTATATCATAGATTTATTATTAATTAAATTGCAAGAATAAGCTGTTTTTAGCAGTAGTGCAGTGGTAGTTTTAGTTCTTCTTTACACAGTTTGTTTAGACACTAGGAATTTCAAGCATTTTTCATTGCACTTTTTGACAAGTGTTTCTGCTGGCATTTTCATATTCATATTTGTAATAATTTGTGGCATTTTTAAAAGTCCTAAAAGCCTCATGGTCGCTCTCCCACTTCCTATACAAACTTATGGAATTTGTAGTATATGCACATAATACATGAAATGCAGTGATATTAACACCTCTTATATCAGAGTCGACAAACATGGCAGTGGAGGCAGCTTGCATGCTTCGTAATAGTGAGATCACAGACATTAATGCAAGCACCGTGGAACACGCATTACACAAGTCTGGAATGGTGGCCCGAACAAAGGTGAAGAAGCCTCGACTTTAACATCGTAATAAGAAGCGTTTGCATAAAAGTACAAACAAAGGACAGTAGAATATTGGAAACGGGTGATTTAGAGCGATGAGATGAAAAACGATAGCCTGGGCTCTGTCAGGTGCAAATGGGTCTGCAAGAAACAAGGGAAAAGGAAGCTAATGGATCGAGAAATTGAAGGAACAGTTAAGTTCGGTGGAGGAAGCCTGATGATATGGGGTTGTTTCACAGCCAAAGACATTGGATACTTGACCAGGATCAATGGTGGTCTCAATGCGGAGCTATATGTGAGTATCCTAAAAGACTAATTACTTCATACACTTGAGTACTATGCAGGGCCGTAGATAATTTTTTTTCCTGGGGGGTTCAGCTTTCTCAAAATCTTATAAGACTTTATCTAGCAGACACACCAGGGTTTGAAAAAAATATACCAGCCATATCATTCCTAAACCAATTCTTTACCTAGAGCAATACAGATTTAGTTGTTTCACACCATATGGAAAAAACATGTTTTAAAAAGACTCGTAATTGGTACCTACCCACTCCAGTCTGGAGTGACAGTCTATGGCACGCATGACACATCACATGCTAGCTTACTCTTGTAATTTCCATAAGAAATTGCGTTTCTTTATTGTTGAGGAAACTAGAAAAAATACATCAAACCATGCAGCCTGCACAATAAGTGATGTGGACCAGCATGGTGGTGGCCAGTTCCCTCAATTCATAAGAGTCTGGGGGCTGGACTAAATATATGAATTGACACTGTCTGTAGCCTGGTGTGGGGGGTGGGGGTGGGCTTTGAATCTTCTTGATTTTCTTTTTCAACTATTACTTTTACTTACACTAGTGCTCCAGAGTCTCTGTCTGTCTGTCTCTCTCTCTCAAACAACTTATTTTTCTTTCTTCTCTCTCTCGTCTAATCTTCTGAGATCTCCAGGCTCTGTGCTCTGTCAGCCGCTGCCCAGGAGTAGCAGGCACGCGCAGGCAGGAAGCTGGCCGGGGTCCAGACGTATGACAGGCGGAGGCGGAGCCTGAAGGCAGCGTGCATGCCATGTGATCATCAGCATCATCCCTGCCTGGCTGCCCTGTGTGTGTCTGTGAGTTACTCGTGCCACCGTACCTGCCCCCCTGCGCTGCCCAGCCCCGCCCTGCAGCCTCCATCACCTCTCTGTGTGCCGCACTGCCCGCTCCGCTATTGCAGGCAGCGGCACGCCTGGGCCGTTCTCTGGCAGGTTAGGAGGACAGACACTCTGGGGGAGGGGGGGTTTGAAACCCCTATCCCCCCCTTATCTACGCCCCTGGTACTATGGATATGAAAAGGACGACATAGTGTTCTAGAAGGACAACGACCCGAAGCATACATCAAGATTGGTGAAGAAAAGGTTCAATGACAATGAAATAGTGGTGCTGTATTGGCTCCCACAGCCCGAGACCTCAATCCAATCAAAGACTTGTGCGTAGAGTTTAAGAAAAAGGGTATTTGTACTCAAGTGAGTCAACCGGTATGCACCAACATTGGTAACGTGTAGAAGAAACCTGGGAACAGGTCATTTTTGTAAAAGTGACTGAATAATTGTCACAAAAAAACGGATATATTCACAAATGCATTTCACACATTTCTGGGATGAAAAATAAGTAGTATTTATCTTATATGGCGCTATTCTGGCGGCAAGAACATGGATTTCAGCAAGCATCATTCAGAAGAATGGGACATTTCTGCTACAAATCTTCCTTGTGTGACTATACTCTTATAGCTAGTTGCAAACCCTACAGCCATTTATACGGTGCATGTCCTTCAGGTTTTTACTCTCACTAATCACCTGTAGTACAAGTCTATCCAAAGCAAGGAAGGTCTTTCAACAAGAATTACAATGCAGTTACAATGGAACACTGGTGACAAAAGGCATGTGAGCTCGAAACGTTGCTCCTTATTGTATATTTGGTGACACTGGATTCTCAATAAACCTAACTGCACTGTAATTCCTGGTGAGTGCCATTGCTTGCTCTGGATAGACTAATAAACCGAAGCTCTGAATCACATTTCTAGCCGTCACACTGCAAACTTTTCATGAACCTTTTCATGACTACTGTTGACTGAAATCTACAGATGTGGCAAAGTTTATCTTGACACTTTAAGTGTTCCGTATACTGTATAGAATGTGAAAAGGAGATAGACTTACAGATGTTTTCTTCCTCACCTTTCCTCTTGGCGTAGGATATGACAAAATAGAAAAAAAAAACTCTGCTGCCCCGAAACAATGCAGCTGTATGAGGATGAATGATAGCAGTAGTTATCACTTGTCCTCATACTGTGGAGGTGATCACTGCATGTAAATGCAGCTCTTCTCCTCTACTGACAAGCAGTCAACTTTCAGGAAGGAATGCTTTCTTCCCGTCAATCATTTGCTCATCTGCGAAACATTGCGTCCACATGGGTGTATAAACAATTTTCCTATTTTTCTTCCCCCTTTCCCCGAAATCTGCAAGTGCTGCCTCGTTTTTTTGGAAAGTAGATAGATAGATAGAAATAATTTCCAATGTCAGGTTTTCCTTATATTCTCTAACATCTCATAATGTTTCAGATGCAATGCTTTGGCTTTTTTACATGCATGTCAGATGAACAGTACCTCCTTGTTAAGCACTTTGGACTTTTTTTCTTAGAGCTGTTAGACAGAAAGTTTAAACGTTTAGTACAAAAGATAAAGTGCTTAGCATTGTTTATGGAAAGTATGCAGGTGTAAACTGTTTCTATAACGATGACCCCCTTCAATATTAACCAATCACATGCTCCTTCAAACACTGCGACAATGAAAGAAGACTCTCATAGTTCACACCTCTTTCAACTTTTCTTCAAACTTCAAATTCTTCTCCAGCATCATTTTAGAATTCTGAAGTGCTAAATGCATGCTTTAGAGATTGCTATGTAATTATGCACATATCATCCCCACCTACGCTGCACTTCAGATCATTTCAGGTAAACCATCGCTAAGCATTAACAATGATGCCAAGCAAAAGGGAAAAAAAAAAGTGTGAGCTCTATTCATATGTCTATAAATGCACATTTTCAACTGAAAACCTATCATCAGCGCATTTTTCATAAAAAGGTAATAATTAACGTCTTTTTTCTTTTCACTACATGTCATCTGACCTATAATACAAAACATATCTTATTCACATTTATTGTTTCCGCCTGAAAGGCTTGGATTGATAAGAGTGTCAGGCGAATTTACATTGTCATTTGTCAGGTTAAACATACCCTCATCCCAGTGGCTGTTTAAAGTCATTTCTTAGTCTTGGCCCTGGTGTAAAGGGGAGGTAGAGAAGTGGCGGGATTCGAGACTATGGTGGTCGAACCTAAAATACTACTTGTTTTAAAATGTTGGCATAGTGAATTCTGCTAGAAAACTTTCAATAAAACTTCAAGCTGTAGAAGCTCAATTCCCAAAAAGTTGGGCAACTGTGTAAAATGTAAATAAATGTGAATAAAAACAAAATGCAATAACTTGTACATCTCAAAGAGCCATATTTTATTCACAATAGATTATATAACACATATCAGATGTTGGAAGTGAGACATTTTACCATTTTATAAAAAAAAAAATACTAATTTTGAATCTGTTAGCAGCAACATTTCAAAAATGTGGGTCAGGGGCAACAAACAGGAGGAAAAAGTAAGTTATACTAATTAGTGTTGAGCGAATTTCATGGAAAATTCGAATCGCTGCGAAGCCCAATTTCCTCGTGCTTCGTTAAAGCAAATAGGTTTTAACTGAAATAGTGTAAAAAACAAAAGAAAATCATACTTACCTCATCCCTTTGCTCGCAAGGGGCTGACCACTGTCATTTTGATTTAAGGTCTTGCATGAAATCTTGTGCGTGGTGACAAGATTTTGTGCTACATTTTTAACCCCTTAGGGACCACCCATACGTGTTTTTACTAAGGTGGTCACTAAGGGGCTTTAGACTGGGCTGCCGCTTTTTTAAGGCGGCCCAGTCTAAGCGCTGCACGGGTCACATGAGAGCCGCGGCCCTGCTCTAACAGCCTGGACTGGCAGGAGTGCTGATCCGGGCTGTTTCTCAATTTAAAATTGGGAAGCCTTTGAATATCCCACCATCTACAGTATATAATATCATCAAAAGATTCAGAGAATCTGAAGAAATCCATGTGCACAAGGGACAAGGCTGACTTTAATATTGGATGCTCATGATTTACGGGCCCTCAGGTGGAAAACAGACATGATTCTGTACTGGAAATCACTGCATGGGCTCAGGAACTTTTAGGAATCATTGTTTGTGAACACAGTTTGCTGTCTTCTCTGAGCCAAAGCTCAATTAAAACAGAATGAGACAAAATGGAAAACTGTTCTGTGGTCAGTTGATTCAAAATGGGATTTTTTTTTACCACTGACACCGTGTTCTGCTGAGTCAAGAGGAGAGGAACCGTCCAGCTTCTTATCAGCGCACAGTTCAAATGCCTGCATCTCTGATGATATGGAGTTGCATTAGTGCCTATGGCATGGACAGCTTTCACATCTAGAAAGGCACATATTCTTCCATCCAGACAATGTCTCTTTCAGGAAAGGCCTTGTATATTTCAGCAAGACCACATACTGCATTCATCACAACTGCATGACATCACAGAAGAAGAGTCCGGGTGCTGAACTGGCCTTCCTGCAGTCCAGTCCTGTCACCAATAGAAAACATTTGGCACATCATGAAATAAAAAATCTGGAAAAGAAGACCCAGGACTGTTGAGTAGCTAGAATCCTAAATTGCAGAAGAATGGGACAAGATTCCTCTCCAGCAATAGGTCTCCTCACTTCCCAGATGGTGTAACAATCTCTGCTCCAGAAGCCAGGCAAGGAGGTAGGGAAGGATTTAGCCTGAGAGGCAGGAGGGGGTTTGGCTTAAGAGCCAATCAGCGAGATCTGTGCTCTGCTTGATCTTGACTCAGTTATGGATTCCGGTTTCTGATTTGCGTTTAATTTTCTTTCCCCTATTTTATTCATCATGTTCACTCCACCTGTTCGCAACTACCTGCGATCGCAAAATAGTAAAGTTCCTGAATGGGATTGCCACTATTGGGGTGACTATATTTCTGTAGGCAAGGCTCTTTTTGTGTTAGGGGTATTGCAGGGAAATTTTGCTTAATCAGGTATCTAATGTCAAGTCTGGCAGCAGGGAAAGTTTGCTTAATCAGGTATCTAATGTCAAGTCTGGCAGCAGATGTGTTTCATCCCAATATGTGTTCTTGCCTTAATCTCAGAGATCAGTGCAGGGAATCTGTTTAGCAGAAGTGTTCAATGACTGACAACTCCTGTTAGTGTATATGTGTTATGACTGTGGCCTGAAAAGAAACATCAGCAAGAGGTAAAAAAATGTAGAATAGTTTAAAGGGGCACGTCGGTGATCTGATTTTGCTAAGGGAAGTGTTATGGTTACCTGCACGATTGCTTGTAGAGGTTACTCGAAGAAGGGAAGGAGTCCAATGGCAGCGACACAGTAACAAAGGAGCACGGAAATGGAATGGATGAATGATGCTGATATGCAGGAATGGTGGTGGCTCAATGGACCCGATAAGGTCCACATGGTAGATAAGTGCCGAAGAACAAAGAAGGCAAGAGAGTAGTCAGGCAGTCCTGGGTCGGTACACGGGATGGCAGGTACAAGGATTCAGGCTGAGGCTGGAGAGTAGTCAATGGAGGTAGATTTCGTTACAGTGATCGCTACCAGGGTCACTTTAACCATACAGCAAAGGGTGCACATGCCCACCCTGGCAGAAGACCATCTGGATGTGGATAGAGTTAAAAACCTGGAATGGCAATATCCTTAAACCTGATTGCATTTCTGTATATATATATATATATATATATATACATATATTTTCTCTGATAGTAGTCAGTGCCGCCATTTTTCTCTTTTATATTTTTGGCTTATTGGCTGAGCACGACTCACAGCTTTTTCAATATTTTGCTTTTCCATTGCTTTTTCCATCATGTCAACTTCTGAACCTATTTCAACCCACGGTTGTGTGTACACAGCTGAAGACACCGAGCGCATACTGCGTGACATAGGAGGAGATGCCACCTTCCTCAACACCCCTTCCATCAAGGAGCTTAACTCAAGCGCAAGGAACTAAGTTGGATCCATAGGCTGAATAGCCTGAAACCAAATGGATTAAACATAGAATTCAATTTTGGGGATGTTGCATGAGGGGTGGTTTGCCTCTTGTGTTTAGCAGGTTGCGCTACGGTGACTTCGTGTACACACTGAGAGAATATGTTTATTTCAAGAATCTGTTGTTTTAACAGTAAATTAATCCTTTTTTCTGTGTTTTTTTCACAGATCACTTGTATCCAGTATCTGGAGGGCTGGAGCTTAAGGTTGAAGTGGACGCATTATTTTATACGGGAGGGCGACATTCCTAGAAGCCTTTTTTATTATGCCAATTTTTTCTTTTGGTTTTATGTATTTGCAATTCTTTCACTGCCGGACCCGGCGTGCACCTTGGGACTGATAATACAACATACAACAGCCGTGATGGTGCTGTTGAGATTACTTCCTCTATCTGGTATAGATCTGCTCTCTGTGACATCTGTGTACCTGCAGGAGGAGAACCCTCTTGGGTATGATAGCGACCTGACCTGACACCCTTGACAGACATTCCTTTCTGCACCGCGGCTTTCCATGGGGTCAGTTGGTCTTATGTCTGGGTATAGTATGTGGGCGATATGTTTTTTCAGGCTGTCCGTACTAGTCTAGATCGCGTTACCCTGATTTATGACAGGTCTGATGTTCTCACATGAGTTTTGGGCATTTCTCCAGATTCTAAGATGGCGCTCTGAGACCGGATGAACACTGGGCCTGCGCCGCAACACACCTAGGCTGTACTGAGTGGCGCTGTGATGACGTAAGAGCACAGACCAACTTTGATGATGCTCGGCGTCCTCCAGCTGCCACCGGTCCCTGATTAAGGTAACGCCGTGCCGGTACAGTGGTATGTTTACAACGCTTAACGATTGCATGAAATGTGCCCTTTTCCGCTCTGATGTGTTCTCTTGATCGTCCCTTTGCTCCGCCCTAGGTATGTTTTAGACTCACTGGACGCATTCATCGATTGTCTACTCCTGTTCGATCGATGGATATGTCCCTTTATTCACTCAATGTATGCAAATGCTAGATATATATGATCATGTCATTTGCCTTATTATGTATTTTTTTTCATTTCATTTTAATTATGATTCTGATGTTGTCACTTTTGTAATGAACCTCTGCTTGAAAAAGGCTCATTTTTGGAGCCGAAACGTTGCACCGTATGATTGAATAAAGGAACCCTTCACTTTCATCTAGTCGGAGTGCCGTCTATTTTCTGGATATATATATATATATACACCTTATACCACTGAACTGGTCATATTGCTATATGTATTTTAGATTCTATTTTCCCACCATGTGGATTTTTCAGCACTCTTTGGGAACATCAGGAGTTAACAAAATGCAATACAATAGCTCCTGCCTCCAACAGTCTGTATCTAGCGATCAATTCTAATCATCTCATGCTGAATGTGAGATCTTAAAGTACGGTTTCTAACTTTGTGCCAACATGATGAAATAGATTTATGCCAAAATAGGAAATTACAATTTTAATTCCACTGGTACACCTTAGAAATAATTAATCGACTGGCTTGAGGATGCGCTGCATTTTATATACCTTTTCATACCGTAAATATAAAAGTGCATTAGAGCTCATTTACTTTATATTTAATCTACTTACTCCTAACTGGTCTTTTGCACTACTTATCTAATCATAACTAAAGGTATCTAATGGGAGTTCATGTGCAAATCAGATGCTGTAAAGGTATCAGGTGATATTATTTGTTGCAGAAACTGCATTTGCATTAGGGTATATCAATAACACTAATCTAATGGGTCAACCCACATACACACTTGTCCTCCAAACTCTTTGTTCGTGGCTGTAGGGTAGCATGCACTTTAATATATCCTCCAATGCTTGTTCTGGAGAGATCACTTGACTCTATGACTCCAAGGAAATTTAAAATGGCTCATCTAATCCTCTTGGTCTCATTCCAGGATATGCTGTAAATGTCTGATCTGTGGGGATCCAACCTCTGAGACCTAGGCCTATTGGAAGAATGGTCTAGGGCTTGTTTCCATAACTTCCATACACATTAATGAAGAGAGACAATTATGGTACCTGCCTATTCTGCATTTTGTCTCTACCTAGATGCAACCTCCTTGGAGCAGGGGTGAATGGATTACTAATCTTCCAATAGGAGGAAGTTCTGTGAGGTAAGTCTTGATGTCAAGAGCCAGCAAGTCTTGACTAAGGTATTCAGATACGTGACTAAAGCTAAAAACTGCTGAAGGAAAGCCTAGCTATTCATTTTGCTGTCAGTAACGCAGGGAATTATTATGGCAGCCTATATTCAAGAATGTATTATTGATTTAGGTCTGGTTTCTGTTATGCAGGATGGAAACAAAGTCCTGTCGACAGGTCTTTTTCTCCGTCCTGCAAAACAGAAACCAGCCGGATCTGTTATGCTTGCCCATAGACTTCCATTAGGACGGAGAAAAAACGGAATGCCTCTTAAAGGCCTTTTTTTTGCATTCCGTCTGGCCATTCTGTTATATTCCGTTATAAATTGAACCCATAAAGGAATGGAATAACGCTAGTGCGAACCCACCCTTAATCAGAATGCTAAAGAACCAGGAAAATTCACAGTTCAAACAGTGGCGTAGGGATTGCCATAGCAATGGCTATGGGGCCCTACGCTACTGGGGGCCCGGGCTGCTGGCGGTGCGAGTGGCGCTGCGATAGGGGCCCCCCCTTATTGGTGGCAGCGGCAATTCCGATCGGAGTCCCAGCAGTGTAATGCTGGGGCTTTGATCGGTTACTATGGCAGCCAGGACGCTACTGAAGTCCTGGCTGCCATGGTCAGTTACTCTGCAGCATACTTACATGCGCTGTGGCTGCCGGGCGCTCCTCCTTCTTGTAACTCGTCACAGGTCTGTGCGGCGCATTGCTATAAGCATAAGCAATGCGCCGCACAGACCTGTGACGAGTTACAAGAAGAAGGAGCGCCAGGCGGCCACAGCGCATGTGAGTATGCTGCAGAGTAACTGACTATGGGGGGGTCCACACTGCCCACCAATGATTTTAATACAGGAGAGGGCACACTGCCCACCAATGATTTTAATACCTGGGGGGCACACTGCCCACCAATGATTTTAATACCGGGTAGGGCGCACTGGGGGCTGATGGAGATGGTACTGGGGGCTGGTGAGAGGTACTGGGGGCTGGTGAGAGGCACTGGGGGCTGATGGAGAGGCACTGGGGGCTGGTGAGAGGCATTGGGGCCTGTGAGAGGCACTGGGAGCTGATGGAGAGGCACTAGGGCCTGGTGAGAGGCACTGGGAGCTGATGGAGAGGCACTGGGGGCTGATGTAGAGACACTGGGGGCTAATGGAGAGGCACTGGGGGCTGATGGAGAGGCACTGGGGGCAGATAGAGAGGCAATGGGGGCTGATGGAGAGGCTACTGGGGGCTGGTATGAGGCTACTGGGGGCTGCTATGAGGCATGGGGCTCTTATGTGAGGTCTCATTGGGGGTCATTCATATTGGGGTCTTAGCTGAGGTGTGATCTGATTAACATTGGGGATCTTATTTGGGCTGTCAGCTGAGTTCTGATTAACATTGGAGGTCTGATTGGTGGTCTGACCTGAGGTGTATTGATTTTTTTTTTTCCGGAGCAGCTTGGAGAAAAAAGGCCTCACAGTCTCCCACACTCCTTCTGCCCGGCTAATCCTGTCAGCACCCCTTAGGTGAAGCCAGCCAGTACCCCTGAGGCCAAGCCTGCCAGCACCCTGAGGCTAAGCCTGCCAGCACCCCTGAGTCTTCAGAACTGTAAGTAAATTATATATAAGAGGAGCTTATAATATGAAAGAGACAAATTATGTCAGAGCGGCTCTGTGTATCAGCACTAGATATATACCCCTTACTCGCCTTAATACCCAAACTACACAAGATACATATCCCTACCTTCTGTCTAATACACATACACACCCCACAATATGTACTTTCACCTTCTTGTGTTACAGACCCCTGTACAATTTAACAATCTTCTTTAATACACAGACATTTAGGGTCCATTCACACGTCCGTTGTTTCTTTCCTGATCTGTTCCGTTTTTTGCGGAACAGATCTGGACCAGATCTAGACCCATTCATTTTCAATAGGTCCTGAAAAAAATCGGACAGCACAATGTCTGATTTTTTTTCAGGACCCATTGAAAATGAATGGGTCCAGATCTGGAAAGAAACAACGGACGTGTGAATGGACCCTTAGTTTCATACATTTCCTACACTGGTACAAATGCGTTGCCAGTGACCAACTGTCTGTGCTAAGTCCTGCGCGTAACCGTCGCAAGTGCATGAGGAGCTGCGGATGTGGCGGCGAGGTCCGAGAGGCATGTGGGGGTGGGAGATCCAGGAGGGAGGGGGCCTAAAAATGTTTTGCTATGGGGCCTAGTCATTTCTAGCTACGCCCCTGAGTTCAAACAACAGTGGCAGACAAAAAAAAAAAAGTACCCTAAACATATGATTATGCAGGGGGGGAGATTTATCAAACTGGTGTAAAGTAGAACTGGATTAGTTGCCCATAAAGTCACAATTATGACCATTCTCCCGTCAGGGGGTCAATCAAGGAAAGAGTGGTGTATAAAGACACTATTATCACAGACCAACACAATTAAAACTTAGCCTTTAATTAGAGTATTTTAAAAATATAGGGTACAAATCTAAAGTGCCAATGTGAATAATTGATGGCGTCACTTATTCACATTGGCACTTTAGATTTGTGTAATGACCCACAGTGCCATTACCACTCTGCACCCCGCTACTGTTTTCTATGGGCTAACACAATGTCATCTTATGCATTTATTTCAGTCCACTACAATGTGCATTGCTATTTCTATGCAACTGTTTTTGTCCATGTAATGTACCTGGTTCACCAGAAGGTGGCAGCAAGCATGGCAGACATTTGCAGAGGATGGAACCTTCTTTCCATTCTCTTCTCTCCCTCTAAGGAGTGGAGGGTTTTAGTTAGAGGTCAGTGGAGAGTACCCCCTGCATGGGGAAGGAAGCAGGTCCAAGTCCCTGCTGGATGTGTCCTGCCTAAACCAGCTAGAGCACCTTCAGCTCTGCTGGACCCAAAGGCCAAAGCCCAAAGCCTCTGAAGCCAGGAGGTATAAATTCCCTGGTATTAATCTAGAGACAGACTACAGAGAGATGTTGCAGCATAAAGAAAGAAGCAAAGTTATACAGTAATCTTGTCAGCACTAGTGATGAGCGGCATAGGCAATATTCAAATTTTTTACCGAATATTCGCCATAAATTAGCAAATTTGAGAATTCGTCATCTCCAGTCATTGTTCACTTGATTGCAAAAATCGTCAATGTAATTTATTCACGATAAATTTGTGATAAATTTGTGATAAGAATATTCAACACTATTCGCGAATACGAATATATAGCACTATATTGTAAATATTAGCAAATTCTCAAAATATTTGCAATTAAAATGAGTGATTTGAATATTCACGCTCAACACTAGTCAGCAAAGCAGAACCAGAGAGCAACAGATGTTGCACAGTTCAATTTGTTTGCCTGCCAGAGTTAATGCTGACACCTGCTGGGAACCATGACAAAGCCTGAAACTGTTAGAGAAACGTTTATTTAAGTAAAGCTGCTATTGAACTTCATCACAAGGTCTGGACTCAATTTATTTTTTCAAATCCCTTGATTATTCCCCCTATTTTCTCTGCTTCGGACGACAACGCCTGGGTTCCAGCATATCCGGGTAGGAGCACCGTGACACATGCACCAACATTAAGGGACATTTAGGCCACCCTACACCACTCTGGCATTCCTACACCTGGGTACCATCTACTACATCACTAAAAGAGGCCCTGTTCCCTTGTTGCTTCACTGCGTTATAAAAAACATTCACTTTAAGGAACCCATGGTGGTTGTTGTTACGTCGTATTTGTACACTATATTTTTACTATACTCTAATAAAAGGCTAAATTTTAATGGTGGTGGTCTGTGATATTAGTTGCTTATAGCAACCAATCAGATTCCACCTTTCATTTTCCAAGGGAGCTGAGAAAAATGAAAGGTGGATTCTGATTGGTTACTATGGGTAGTTCTACTTCACATCAGTTTGATAAATCTCCCCGAGTCTCTACGGCTCCTTAGTACAGAGTGGAACCCTAGCACACATGCTGCCTTTTGATCCGTATGTTCTATGGCAAAATACCTCTGTATATAGGGAGTCCAATAGAACAACGTACACTTTTTCCCATTCAATTCACACGGAAATGAATAAGCAAACCAGATTTTAAATATTACCCTCATTATACATTTACCCCTGCGTTTCTGCGGACATTCAGCACCTGCAGTATCCCCTGTATAAAAATTAGAGGGCATTACTGATATACCGTACGCCACCAGCACTCATACCCTGGGGACGGGAACATGGATTATTAAGTACTAAACCACAAGAGAGGCATTTGCTTTATATGAATTATATATCATGATGTATGCCAGACACACCACCACATAAATAAAATAATCAGTTTCCCCAAAAAACTTAAAAATATTTTCTTTTCTGTAATGTGATAGAGTTGGAAAATCAGTATGTGGCTTGATAAATGGACCAGGGGAGGGAAAAAAAACAAAAAAAAACATTATGTCTATAGTTTCAACGTATTTATTCAGCAAAACAAAACGTCCCCCTGCGATATCTGTATTTAATAACCGAGAGCGTCTTTACTTTTCAGTTACCAGTAAATCTCGGCTGCGTATGATCCCCTCAAATGAAGCATACATTGGCATATAATTGAAAGTTTGATTTATACTCTGTTTGCAGACACATATCACCTTTAGGATGACAAATGGACTATTAACAATTTAAAACTTGACATTTGTCATCATTTCAGCCCATTCTCATCTCTCTCCAATATAAAGGAGCTATTATAGGAGAGACAGAGGAGCCAGCCAGAGAAGGTCAGACAAGTTACAGCGTGCCAGGCAATGTATTTATTGGAGAAGAAAAGATTTTCACATGAAAATATATAATAAACAGTGCAAAAGGTTTTACTGGCCGCACTAAACAAAATAAATCTGCAGAGATCTAAAATAGGATGCGAAGACAAAGCTTGTGAAGCGAGGCGTCAGAGCCATTTTTCACTGGAGTCGAGATATAGAGATGCAAAAGGGTGTAGACAATATTCCTGCTGATGTTTGTACGGACATTGCGAGGAGGCTAAAGAGCCAAGAGCTCTATCAATCTGCAGCTCTTGCCGGCGCCAGGCTGATGGAGTGCATTAGGGCTACGTGGAAGTAAAGGAGAAAAAAGCTTTTGATTAAAATTGCTGATCATGCTACAGTTTTTGGAAACATCTTGTTCCCTTGATTGAACCATTTTTAATGTGTTCTATAGAAGGGTGTGTGCTTGCTGTCAGTGAATGAGAGATGAGCGAACTTTTGCAAGTTTCAATACAGCTGCTTCGTGAATTTTACAAAAAAAGTCGCTTTGTGACAAATTACTTTGCATTTTTTTTGTAAGTAGCGGGTGCAATGACAGGGAGCTGCGATAGCACCGCTCCCCATCATTGTACCCTTCGGAGGCCGCGTTCATACATGATCGCGGCATCTGAGAGTAATAAAGCAGTTTAAAATGAACAGAAAAAAATTAAATAATTTGCTCGCGACGGGCCAGTCGCCGCCATCTTGCTTGAAGATCTTGCGCGGCCCGAGGTGAAGTCATCACGCCGGCCAGTGTGGTGACGTCATATGTCACCACGCACAGGATTTTGGCTAAGATCTTCAAGACGGCGGCGGTATGATTTTTTTTTGTTTTACACTATTTCAGATTAAATCGATTTGCTACCACGAGGCACAATGAAATTCGGCTTTGCTCCGAATCGCATTTATCCTCAAAATTCGGATCAAATTCCACTTCATTGGATTTGATTTGCACATCTCTAAGGTTCCTTTCACATGGGGGAGAATTCCATGCGGATGCAATGCGTGAGGTGAACGCATTGCACCCGCACTGAATCCGGACCCATTCACTTCAATGGGGCTGTTCAGATGAGCTATGTTTCTCACGCATCACTTGTGCGTTGCGTTAAAATCGCAAGCAAGTGCGGATGCGGTGCGATTTTCACACATGGTTGCTAGGAGATGATAGGGATAAGCAACCCCATTAAAGTCAATTTACTGTATTATTTTCCCTTATAACATGGTTATAAGGGAAAATGATAGCATTCTTAATACAGAATGCTTACTATAATGTGGCATGAGGGGTTAAAAAAAATAAATAAATAATAACTCACCTCATCCACTTGATCGCGCAGCCGGCATTGTCTTCTTTCTTCTTCTTTCAGGACCTGCAAAAGGACCTTTGATGACGTGGTGAGCGGGGTGACGTCAACACAGGTCCTGCTAAATGAAGAAAGAAGGATCTCCTATCTTCATTCAGCAGGACCTGCGCTGATGTCACCGCGCTCAACATCATCAAAGGTCCCCATTGACTTGCATTGTAATTCAGGATGGATCCGTTTGGCTCTGCACGGCCAGGCGGACACCAAAACGACTTTTTTTTCATGTCCGTGGATCCTCCAAAAATCAAAGAAGACCCACGGACAAAAAAACGGTCACAGATCATGGACCTACGGACCCCGTTTTTGCGGACCTTAAAAAAAAACGGTTGTGTGCATGAGGCCAAACACGAATGTGGAACTGTCGTGCCCGTGTTGTGGACCACAAACCGCGGATTCGCAAAACACAGGTACCGGCCGTTGACTATGATGGGTCTGTGCTCTTTTGTTGCATCTTGCTGATCGGTGGCCCGTTGAAGTCAATGGGTCCACACTGCGATGTGCAATGCACATGGCTGGTGCCCGTGTTTTTGGACTCGCGATGTGCGTTATTGTGCAATGCTGAAGATTTGCTGCATGAAAAGCCATAACAGCAAATCTCCAGTATTTGTGTCACAAGTGGATTGACTTTTTGGTCAGTATCTGGTCAGTGATTTCCATCAGTGATTGTGAGCCAACACCAGGTGTGAGTCAAAAACACAGAACAGGGGCTAACCTTTCCATTAGGACTTATGTTTGTGTAGGCTCCTTTCTTGTTGGCTCACAGTCGCTGATGGGAAATCACTGATCAAACACTGACGTGCGAGCTAGACCTTAACTTCGCCAGGCTGGAATACAGAATGATACACTGTAGCAAAGCTCCAGAAAGATGTATACACTTGCTGCTGATGTACTCTTTTATAAAAGCAAGAGCAGAAACAATGGAAGTCCCAGACAGAAAAGTAGAATACAATTCTTGAGTCTTTATTGGAGCTTTACAACATCTTCACGGTACAAATGGACATACTGGAAAACCTTAATTATGATTTTCAGATGCGTACTTTGTCATAATGCAACTGTAGTGTCAGCGGGAGCTGTTGGAGTGCTGGAACATAGAGACTAGCTGTCATCATTCCAGTCCAGCAGAGGGAGCCAGTTCCCAGCTAGAGATAACAAGGGAAGACAAAGCCTACTGCACAGGAGGAGGAGTTCAGCCTGGACCTAGGAAAGAAAAGGAGTGGAGTGCCGGAGATCCAGAGCAGGGTCCGTTACCAGAGCTCAATGGTGGTGTGTTATGGCCACTCAAGTAAAGCAGTGCAGCCCAGACAGGTACAGAGAGGTTGTGGCAGACAGAGCATCATATGGTACTGAAGGAAGAGTGCAACACGAACCAGTGCAGGAAAGCAGATTGTGGAGCACATGTGACATACAAGCAAGGCCTCAGAAGTGTCCTGCCAGATCCTCCACTGCTGTAAAGAGAGAGGGCCTACCATGGAGAAATAGAGATCGAGCACCAGGAGGGTCTATCACCCGCTAGTAGCATCAGTAAGTGCGGCCCCTAAGAGACCGTATAAAATTAAGCTTATTTCACAAAGACAATAGTTACACCCTCCCTGTTATCAACCCAGCGTCCCTATTGAATCCAAATGTACCTGTTGCACAAGTTCAAGAGTTTATCGATGTACTGCAAAATCATCATCAGTAAAGCCGTTCCGGTGTTACAAAGTTTTCAGAGTGAGTTTGTCGCCATCCATTTGCATCCCTTGCACAACCGCAAGGCATGATGACTAAGGACGGGTCAAGTGTCTGAAACACGTAGATGCGGTTTTCCTCTGTGTCTGTTTGTACCGTGAAGATGTTGTAAAGCTCCAATAAAGTCTCAAGAATTTTATTCTACTTTCCTGCCTGGGACTTCAGTCATTTCTATCCTTGCCTTGGTCCGGTTCCACACCGTCCCATGCCAGATATGTACCAGATAGAAGCTGTCAGATTTTGTTTGCTCTTTTATAAAACCATCACATATATTTGGTTTATTGATCCATTTAGGGTGTTTTTACATAGCAGGGCTGGTCTGAAAATTTTGCAATAGAGCTAAGAAGTGTACTGCTAATAGTACATACATTTTTTTTACAGCAAATCCAGATCTTAGCTTATTTAAAGTGCCACCAAACTTTCAAACATCTTTTGACATGTCATAGCAACGTGGGGGTCTGAGCAGAGACCCCCACCAATTACTAGAATGAATAAGAGAAGTGGTCACACAGAGCATAGGGTCACAATTTGTGTAACACGGCTGAAAAGCTACCAGATGTAGCCGAGCTAAAATTGACTCTGATAACTCTGATAACACGTCACAGTGTTATCTCGTGCCATCTTGTGACAAAAGCCATTGAAATACATTGAAAGAGTTAGTTAACCTTTTTGCTCCATTTTTTACCATCAAGTTTAGCTCGGCTGCATCTGCACTTGCTGTGGATCTGAACACAGAAGCCAGAGGTGATCAGCTGCTATCTGCGGGATGACATGAGCGAAATGTTGTATTATACCTTGCCCATTCCAATGAGTTGGTCATGCTAAGTTCCCCAGAGAGTAACCTCTGTTTGCAGTGGAGTCGGACTCCTCATCTCTAATGTCCATTAGCCACTTTGATGTTTGTTAGAGTTTTATAAATCTTCTTGCTAAAAAATTACTGTATACATAGTACAAAAAAAATAAAAAAGAAATGGAATAACTCTAATCAGTTATTTCCTCATGAGGTTTTTTCTCCCCACATAAAATAATGTTCTTATTGTAAATGAACCAATATCACTTGCTGGTATAACTTAGTAAATCAATACAATATATTACTATATAAATGGAGTGTGGAGTTCAGAAATTCCATAGCGTTTACTACACAGGAGTTTTACTATAGAACTCTACCACACCGAGGAAGTAAAAGCTATTACTAACTGCAAGCATTGCATTTCAGGTACATTAAGAATAAACTGTGTGAAACAAATAGCTAGACGCCTTAACGTATTCTTGAAAAGTTTACTATAAAGCTAACTCAAAGTTAAATACCAGATCTGATATCCATGAGGGAGACTATTTTAGAAACATTTCAATGCTATCTAGTACAGTAGAGCCTTCTTATAGCAAGCCAGCCCTTTTTCTTCAATCTCGATCCCTCGCATTTACAAACACAAAATTTGGCACACAGGTACATCAGATGTCCGGGAAGGTTTTAGACCAGGTCTCAGCTCTCTAGGACATACCCTTCCTGAGATATTCTCAAAAAATGCATTAGCCAATAGAAGCTTGCAGGCCAGTCTCCACACACACACACACACACACACCGCTTTACACCAGGTTTCCATAACAACCCAGCCATTTTTCTTCACTGCTGTAGGTGAGCTTTAAAGGAAATCTGTCACCAGGATAATCACTATTGAAGTAAAGCCATGGCCTAATAGCACTTAGTACATTGTTTCCAGATGTGCCTTTGTTCCAGCAATAAATGTTTTTATCCTCTGAAAATCCAGTTTATTTAGTATGCAAATGAGACAATAAGGTACCCAAAGGGGCGTCACTCTTGCAGGAAGGAGTCCAGACACGCCCCCTGCCACAATGTGTCCACTCTCAAAAGATGTACTTAAAACCCTGCCCCCAGTTCCCACTAAACCACTCCCCTGATCAGGTTAGGCAACACCCCTCCAACTCCTCAGCCGACAGGGATTAAAAAAAAGAAGGTACAAATCAACTTCTGTCAGCTGCAGGGGTGGGAGGGAGGGTGACTTTCTCCCTGCAGCTCACACTCAAACAGCACAGTGCTGCTGTCTTAGAATGAGCTGTTCAAAAGGGCACTCGCCCGATCCGGTTAGGCCACGCCCCCTCCCACTCCTCAGCTGACAGAGATTGAAAAAATGAAGTTAATAATCAACTTCTGTCAGCTGCAGGGGTGGGAGAGACGGTGACTTTATCCCTGCAGCTCACACTGAGACAGCACAGTGCAGCTGTCTTAGAGTGAGCTTTTCAAAAAGACACGACCCAGATCCAGTTAGGCCACGCCCCTCTCCCACTCCTCAGCAGACAGGGATTGAAAAAATGAAGTTAAAAATCAACTTCTAGGTCCCGCTAAGCCACACCCCGATCTGGTCAGGCCACACCCCCTCCTCAGCTGACAGGGATTAAAAAATGAAGTTAAAAAAATCTACTTCTGTCAGCTGCAGGAGTGGGAGGGATGGTGACTTTCTTCCTGCAGCTCACACTCAGACAGCACAGTGTGGCTGTCTGAAAGTGAGCTGCTCAAATGGACATCCCTGTGTCCATCCAGGCCCTATGCTGGACGGAGGACAGGGAATCTGAAGGGAGCGAGGTGCTGTAGATGTCGCATTTTTTGGGGGGGAATGCTTTCTCCATCGCATCACTACGTCATTGAATAAACAGAAGACTGTCCGTTTCTCTCCTGTCTTATGCAACATTTAATTTTTGTTATTAAATTTATTAAATATTTTAACATTAATTTTATTAAACCAAAACTTGATTAAATTTATAAGAAAGTATACTTAAATTTGCCAAACCTGGCTTAGTAACTCAAGCATGATCTCTGCCTTATAGGTTGATGTTAGTGTCAAGAAGAAGCGCACTCCTTTTACACTGTCACCAGCTGATTCCACATAGATGTCTACAGAACCTGTTCTATTACACACTAATACAAGTAGAGCACCCCGACAGAGTGGAGAGGGTGTCAGCAGTAAGTTTGTGTTGACGTCACTGATTATTTTGCCCTTCCTCTGATCCGTCAGAACAATAACCCACAAAAAACGTATCCTGTCTTTGGGGCATACGCCTTCACTCGGTCAGCATTTAGTCAGTAATCCATCAGTATTGCTAATGCCAATAAAAACAGGAGTGGATCTAAAACAGATGACACGTGAATGGAATATTTGCATGTCTTCTGTGTTTTGTACCCACTTCTGCTTTTGTCTACCAAATCATAAGCCAATTCTGATGGGACCATACAGGCCTTACAGCCGCTACACAGACAGGATCCGTTGTGTGTCTCATTTTTCCGTCCATCTGAGAGATCAGAAGAAAGGTTAAATAAATAATGATGTCAGCCAGGCTGAAAGCCAAAATAGCGGACCAGTCATGAAGTGCTGAGGATGTGAACAGCATGTGAAGTCCACAGAGTGTCCCTATGAGTGGTGAGGTGGAAGCAGCATGAGACCACACAGTGGCCCAATGACAAAGTCTGGAGGTGGCGGCAGCATTAGAAGGCCACAGAGTGGCACATCGACAGTGTAGAAGTGGCAGCAGTATGAGGAGGCCACCGAGTGGCACAATCACAGAGTATGTAGTTGGCAGCAGTATGTGGAGGCCAGCGAGTAGCCAGGTTACATAGTGTGGAGATGGCAGCAGCATGATACAACAGAGTGGCACTGTGACATAGTGTAGATATGGCAACACCAGGAGGCCAAAGAGTAGTAAGGTGACATAGTGTGGACATGGCAGCATCAGTAGGCCACAAAGTGGCAAGGTGACAGTGTGGAGGTGGGTGGCAATACCAGTACTCGCTGAAGATGGTGGGTGAAAGAAGGAGCACTTGGCATCAGATGTTTGGCATCAGTTGGGTAACCGCATCAGAATAGTAGCTGAGGCAGGTTGCCAGAAGAAAACGTTCTCTTTTGTCAAAATGTTGGTGTGGCACGATGGATGATCTAGTCTGGTGCATCAGGCATTGGTGTGTTGAAATCTTGGCTGATCCACGCCTGATTCAACTTAATGCAGTGTCCCACTATGTGCTATATGTGGGCACTTTAAACTCTTGCTAAATGTCATATCAAATGTATTGTGGTATCATGCTGTAATTCCCTTTAACAGGCAGGCAGTATCATTTACCTTTATTCGCTCCTAGGTGGTGCAGGAACCACTTAGATATATATAGCTGGGGGGGGGGGGGGGTTAGTGTTTCCGATGTTAATGAAGAGATGAGGAAGTTAATAGAGGAGGTGGACATTTTTATTTCCACCAAAAGATTTCACAAAAGATTTTACCGCATATAAGTGCAGCGCTTAACTCCAAATACAAGATTTTTTGCCACCTAAATATTTCTAAAGAGATTTTAGCGCATATCAGTGCAGCGCTTAAAGCAGAATACAAGATTTTTTTTCTGAAGTGAACGGGACGTAGTGGAGGAAGTAGGTCCACTCTGGACCTCGTGCAGTTTCTGTGCTGCAGAAAAGTCCCCGTAGTGTCCAGTAAGCAATACCGTAGATAGATGTGGGCTGGTGTGAATTATTTCGTATTTTTGTGCAGAGTTAGTGCATAGTGTATTCACCTTTATTGGTGCGCCGCTCTTATGGACGTCGTAACGTAAGTGCACAGTATGTGAAACGTAAATACAAAATTTTGACACAACGTTATTTAGTCCATACCGCAAAAAGGACTTCCCACATATAACTGAATGCTGAATATATCTTGATTTTTTGTACAGAAATACGCCATTAAAGGCTTTACCTCATATAACTGCAAAAGTAAGGATGAATATGTGATGCATTGCGATCCACAGCGATACTAGGAAATCGCAAATGCCCCATATCAACATAGAAATATAGAAACATAGAATGTGTCGGCAGATAAGAACCATTTGGCCCATCTAGTCTGCCCACTATATAAAATACTATGGATAGCCCCTGGCCCTATCTTATTTCGCAATCATAAAGACAAAAGAGCCTTCACTAAGAATCTTCTCTTTTCTCTAAAGGAGTAATTCACAGAGCAGAGGTGCCATTATCACCACCTTGTGACAAACCTTTCCTGCCCCATGCCAAGTTGAGTAGCCATCAATCTAGTTCTCTTATGACAGAACCTACTAAACCTGGTCTTTCTGCAGCCATAGTGTCTCCAATACCAGCAGGGATCTCACACCTTTAGCCTGGGCAGCGAGCTTCAAAAGAAAAAGACAGATCCTTATCACACAGCTGGTTGGTACAGGAAGGAAGATGACCTGAAAGTCCCCTTCAATCCATAGGCTTCATATTTTTCCCATATTTTCCTAATATTTCATGGGTTCTGGAAATGTGAAAGGAACCATCTTTTCAGAGATGGGTTTGGTTCTTCTAACCCACCTTCTAGGAAACCCACGGACAAATCAGAGATTCCCGCTCTGAGATATAAAGGTTCTCAGGCACCCTGTATTATCTTTTAGTCGTATTTGTTATCAGATGATGCGTAAAATTGTACTGATTATCAAAATCAACTATATTTCTTGATTGGACTTACGGTATATGGAGAAATGGGCAAAGCAAAGATTCTGCCAGATTTTCTCCCTATGGGGCAAAGGACTGCCCCTGTTCCAATTACACAAGGCTGGACCTGAACGTGTCATAACCACTCCCCGCTTCAGAGTAGGTAAAAACAGTGACACACTCAGGTCCTGGGTCCTTCACCTACCATCTGACGTCGACTAACATCACGACCGCCCGCTGGACACGGGCGCACCCCGCCATCTTGGATTATTCCTTTCAAAGACTTTGCCTATTACTGGACCCTACCACGGCGATTCTGAACTTACAGACATTCTATTCCCTTCCACCTCTTACCTATTTCTATCCAAACCAATCTGTTCAACTGGCAGGTATATTTATCTGTCAGCTTTAATATATATATTTTTGTGTGTAGTTTTAGAATAAAAACTAACGATTTCATCGTTCCAGTTTTGCCCTTGTTACTTGATGACCTGATCTATGCTAAGAACTCTGTCCTCAGAAGACATACTACCAAATTGTGTTATTTTTATAAATTGTTAATGTACTAGCTAGGTTGCAAATAACCGTTTCGTCCCTTTAGGATTAGCTAGCCGGGGTCTCTTCGCCCCGATTCAATACGAAGAGTGGTGGCAGCAAATAATTTTATTTCGAGCGTGAAATCAGTAATTTTATTTTTACCGATTGTACATACAATCGTGATTGCATCCTGTCTGGGCCCACCAACCAATCTTAAACGTCTTCTGTGCTCACAGTGGATTCGCCTCCAGAAGTCTCTAGTGGAGACCTGTATGGCAACTGTGGCTTAGTACGACGGGATTGGCGGGTGGTTGTCACAGAATATATTTGTATTTTTCTACTGATATACGTCAATAAATGTTTTTCAAGATATAAGTGCATCAGCGAATGGCGAATGTATATTTCTTTTTCTACTGCAATATGCCAGTAAAGGCTTTACCAGTTATAACTGCAACAGTGAACTGAGAATATATTTTTCTTGCAGTACTGAAATACGCCCCTATACACTTTCACCAGAAATAACTGCAGAAGTGACCTGAGAATATATATTTCTTATATAATTGGTATATAACATCCCTGCTTCAATCAGTTTTTTTGGGGAGCAACTGGTATATCACACCAGAAGAAATTATTTCTTCAAATAGTGTTTTTCACTCTGTGTAGATGCGGTAAAACACAGAGAAACCGCAGACAAATGCTGCACTACCTAAATGCACTATATAGAACATATATTATTGTTATATAAAATCCCTGCTTCGATCAGTTTTTTTGGGGGGACGACTGGTATATCACACCAGTAGAAATTATTTGTTCCAATAATGCTTGTCCCTCTATATACCTGCAGTATCGCAGTAGAACCGCACACAACTGCTGCACAATACAAATGCAATATAATATACTTTCTATGTTAGAAAGTATATTATAAGTATATTACACCCCTTAGTATCTCACACCTATCGATAGCACACCTATACGAGTCCTTAAAAGGACTTTTGTGGACCTATTAGCTAGCGTTTGGTGTCCCTAACAGCCTGTCCCTGCTCCACACAGCAACCTCTCCCTACACTGGCAAAAGACTGAATGTAAAATGGTGGCCAGATCAGGTTTATTTATAAGGTAGGGTGTATGTCCATGTGCTGAAACGTCAGTATACACTACAGTATAAGGCCTCATGCACACGACCGTTGTTTCATTCCGTGTCCGTTGTTCAGTTTTTCGTGATTTTCTGCGGACCCATTGACTTTCGAAAACTCGGCTAATGCACCGTTTGTCATCCGCGTCCGTGATCCGTGGTTTCAGTCAGTCCAAAAAATATAACCTGTCCTATTTTTTTCGCAGAAAACGGTTCGCGGACCCATTCAAGCCAATGGGTCCATGAAAAAACGCAGAGGCACACAAGATTGTCATCCGCGTCCGTTTTTTTCCTACCATTTGCATGGCAAACTTGACTTAGATTTTTTTTTTACTTTCCTTCATGTCTGGAGATCCTCCAAAAATAAAGGAAGACACACGGAAACAAAAACGGACACGGATCACGGAACCCCTTTTTGCGCAACGCAAAAACAAAAATACTGTTGTGTGCATGAGGCCTAAGGCAGTGGTGGTGCTCTAGGGCTATGAAATATGGTATATGAAATAGATGAGGTTCCAACAATGAACTATATTTAAAACTATATTTTTTATGGACAAATGGGTCCTCTAACAAAGACAACCATTGTCCAACCTTAATAGGCTGTGCATACTAATGTGCATATGGTCATTCTATAGGTGTCTTCCTTGCTTCGGATCCAACTCTGCCAATATGGCAGATTGCAAAATTGCGCCCAAAAACTTTTTTTTTCTTCCACCAAATAATGTAGACTCCCTCCCAATGAATGCTTTCACACATTGAAAGTCAATTTCCTCCAAATTACACCAAAGTGGTGTTCTCAGACTTTTTCCTAACCCTATATTATGCCAAATAATAATAATCACCCCCAGCCACCAATGTATGTCTATTCTACCCTGGCCACATATACTGTCATTTTGTACCTTAAAGGGGTTGTCCGGGCTTTTTAATATTGATTACCTATCCTCAGGATAGGTCATCAATATCAGATCGGGGGGGTCCGAAACCAGGCACCCCCACCTATCAGCTGTACGGGAAGATGCTCACTGCTGCTATGTCTATGAGGAGCAGGAAGAGAGACGGCACATGTACACTGCACGCGCCTTCCCTTCATACAGCTGATTGGCGGGGGTGCCGGGTGTCGGACCCCCGCCAAACTGATATTGATTACCTATTCTGAGGATAGGTCATCAATATTAAAAAGCCTGGACAGCATCTTTAACTAAAAATCTTCTATATTTGGATGATTATCATCCAAGTATACAGAGGTTGCATCTAAGGCTAAGGGAAGGCAACACATGCAATTACAATGTTAAAATAGGGTTTTGTGACAGACCTGGATCATTCGTTTTTTGCATGGTATTGACTGGCCTTTACTACATTTTATCTTCAGTGGCTGCTACAGGGGAAATGTATGACTGGCTACAGCTGATCACTGGGGGTTTCTGGAGCTGGATCCATGGGCTATGCTGATCATCAAGGCCATCTTTGATTTACAAATTATTTTTCTTCATGAGAGAAGCTTTTTAAAAGCAAAAATGTATTAGTTTCATCGATATCGAACGTTTTTAGTATTTTTTTTTTTTTTACTATGCTCATCATCATAAATGATTATTTTAATTAAAACTAGATAACTTGACCACATTTTATGGAACTATGATTGCCACCAAACTGAACGTGACCTATAGGAATGAAATGAATGGCAGACACATATAAAAGCTGTTGCATTTTATCCTATAATAAGCCCCAAGATTGTGCCATTTTTCTAGAACAAATTTAAAAGTCCAGCAAAAAGAAAATCAATATCTGATTGCTTGCTATAGGCTTTCATTACCTTTCTCTTCTCCCCCAGTTTCATAAATGCCCACATGCACATTTCCCTTTTTAAGCCTAAAAATACTATAGCACAAAAAGGCAGAACAAGAAAATGAATAGAAAATCCCCAGCACAAAGCTACTTTGCTCGGTGGCTGTGAGCTTTCATTTCTGTAAGTGGCATTAGTTCACTGGAAATAATGGAGTAAACTGCTTGGTAATGTTTGTCATGCAGATCTCTCTAAATACGGACTGCTAAAACATGATCATTTTGCTCTATTGCACTTTAAATGTGTCACTAAAAGAGCACAGCCATGGGTCCATGTAAGTATTCCAGAGTAAAAAAAATAACTAATATGAAAAGGGAATGGAAAGAAAAGAGCTGGCAATGCATTTCCCCCCAGCATATCAAGCAGGTTTTCATAAAGAAGCAGTGGTCATCAATCACTAGCTCATTACCAAGCTGTCATCTGGGCTTAGGCTAAATGTATTCTGGCTTGCTGCCATACTAAATGTTCAATGAAACATCCTTTAGGCTCTCTACAAGATCAGCTGAAGTCTCACATGCTATACATCAAAGAGGAACATTAGCGTTATCATAGCCTTAATAAATAGTGCCATCCGGGCAATGTAATCCTGCGTTGTTCGGCTGCCTACTATTCCCAACAATATCCCACTAAAGTAAACACTCTCTCTACTACATGAGTCTTTTTAAATAACTCCAGTGATGGTAGTTCTGTATTAATTGACTCCGGTGGAAATGAAGTCATTGGGTTCTGTTCAAATGACGCCTTTGCTTTACAAATTTCAGAATTCGTGAAGATGTAGAATATATATAGTGCTACATATATTCGTAATCGCAAATATTCTAGATTATCTTTTTCATCAGTAACCTCCCTTTTTGCTTGTGGGCCAATGAGAAGGCTGCAATGTCTTTGTCTGAGCTTAGCAACATCCCTAGCAGCCAATGGGAAAGTTGCCTATTTTTTTTGCAGTTATGAGAGAGAGAGCAGTGACATTGCTAATTACATTAGTTAGTTAGTTAGTTGGTTAGTTAGATAGTTAGCTCATATATATCATTCAGATAGTTAGTGGGAGATAGTCAGTGTAGGTTAGATAGTGATATAGTGTAGCTGATAGGTTCCAGTGCAGGGTGTTAGGTAGTGTGATAGGAATTACTGTTTCTCTGCTGTCCTTACATACATGCTACAGACATAGTGCTGTGATGTCACAACAATACTTGTAACAATACTTAGTAATATCTACTCAGACCTGATAAAATGTGAAGCTGCATGTATTGCATAAAAAATATGTACATCATTAGTGCTGATTTGCGCAATCGAGAAAATAATGACTGGAGATCATGAATTCTAGAATTTGCGAACTTATTGCAAATATATGAAACATTCACAAAATATTGCAAAAACGAATATGACCTATATTGCTCATCACTAGTGTTGAGTGAACCCGAATTGAAAAGCTCGGGTCCGTACCGAACTTTAACAATTTTTGGTACCCGGACCCCAACCCGTACTTTGACGGAAAAGTTCGGGTTTGAGTTCGGTGTTCGGGCATTTAATAAAGCTTGTTGAAAAGCTGCAGGGCAGCCAATCAACAAGCTTTTAAGCTGTGTGCCCTTAGAAGCCATCACAGCCATGCCTACTAATGGCATGGCTGTGATTGGCCGGTGCATCATCTGACCCAGCCTCTATATAAGCTGGATCACGTGTAGCACCGCCCATCAGCTCTCAGTAGTGAAGGGAAAAAAAGCAGGCAGCTGAAGTGAGGGACAATGTTAGTGCGATTTTATGTGGGTGCGATACACCATCTTTGCACCCCTGACACAGAAAGCTAATCATAAATGTGGCTGGTAATTCTGTGGGTGACCTACAGCGATTTTTTGTGTGTGGGTGCAATGCAACATTGTACTTTGTACCCCTGACACACAAATATAATAGTTAATCCGTCTGTTAGTTAGGTGCACGCCATATACCCATTTATCGCGTGAAGTTCACAAGCACTGTATACAGGAAAATAATATAGTTAATCCGTCTGTTAGCTCAGTGGGTGACCTCAAAGAATGAGGAGAGCATCAAATAAGGGACGTGGCCCTGATCGTGGTGCTGCTGGGGTTGGTGGAGCTCCTGTTGCAGGGAGAGGACGTGGTCGGTCTGTGCCAGCTAAACGCCCAAATGAAACACCTTCCGCAGGTGCACGTAGGCGACAGAACTAATCTGTTAGGGGGAAAAAACCCACACCGTGCAGGGGCTGTGGACAGGCATGGAACAACGGACCAATAAATGGTTGGTGCCACTGAGCCTCAAGCCTGGCCTGGTGTGTGCGATAATGGGCTAAATCTTGTAGCAGCTCTGGGCCTAGCTGGTTTGACGCACATCCCTTGCCTGGCGCATTTGCTGAATTTGGTGGTGCAGAGGTTCCTGAAAAATTACCCCAATATGTCAGAGCTGCTGCAGAAAATGCGGTCCATCTGTGCACGATTTCGGTGTTCTCACCCTGTTGCTGCTCGCCTGTCTGCGCTGCAGCGTAACGTCGGCCTTCCCGCTCACCGCCTCATATGCGACGTACCCACAACTCCACCTTGCACATGCTGGAGAGACTGTGCGAGCAGCAGCAGGCAATAGTGGAGTTTCAGCTGCAGCACGCACAGGTGTGTCGCTCTGCGGAACAGCACCACTTCACCACCAATGACTGGGCCTCCATGCGGGACGTATGTGCCGTGTTGCACTGTTTCGAGTACTCCACCAACATGGCCAGTGCCGATGATACAGTCCTCAGCGTTACTATCCTACTTCTATGTCTCCTTGAGAATGTGAGAGAGAATGTGGCACAGGAGGAAGAGGAGAATGAGGAGGAGTAAGAGGGATAATTTTCACAGTTATCAGGCCAGTCCTTCATAAGTGGCTCGGAGGGTGGGTTCCTGCACCAACAGAGGCCAGGTACACAATTGTCCAGCCACGGCACAGTTCTGGAGGAAGAGGAGGATGATGAAGAGGAGGAACCGTGTTCACAGCAGGGTGGCACCCAAAGCAGCTCATGGGCATTACTGGAGCGTGGCTGGGGGGGATATAGAGGACAGAGACGATAC
Organism: Bufo gargarizans; assembly: GCF_014858855.1. Taxonomy (NCBI): domain Eukaryota; kingdom Metazoa; phylum Chordata; class Amphibia; order Anura; family Bufonidae; genus Bufo; species Bufo gargarizans. The sequence continues at coordinate 177,167,796 of NC_058086.1, forward strand.
ACCTCCCACAGAGGACAGCTTGTCGTTGCCTTTGGCACACATGAGTGACTACATGCTGCAATGCCTGCGCAACGACCGCTGAGTTGTCCACATTCTAACCAGTGCTGATTACTGGGTGGCTACCCTGCTGGATCCCCGCTACGAGGACAACGTGACATCCTTAATTCCCTCACTGGAGCGTGATCGGAAGATGCACGAGTACAAGCGCACGCTGGTAGACATGCTGCTGATGGCATTCCTACCTGACACCGGGTGCTCAGTGGAAGCACAAGACGAAGGCAGAGGAGGAGGAAGAAGTCGCCAACGCAGCTAGGGCACCGCCAGTACCTCAGAAGGGAGGGTTAGCATAGCCGAAATATGGAAAAGCTTTGTCAGCACGCCACAACAACCAGCACCACCAGCTGATATGGAACGTCTTAGGGTCCATTCCCACGTCCGCAAAATGGGTCTGCATCTGCATTTATTTTCAATAAAGCTGGAATGTGCTGTCCGCATCCACATTTGCGGATCCACACTTCTATTCTGCCCAAAAAAATAGAACATGTCCTATTCTTGTCCGCAATTGTGGACAAGAAAAGGCATTTTCTATGAGAGTGCGGTCCGCAAAATGCGGAATGCACATTGCCGGTGTCCATGTTTTGCTGATCTCCAATTTTCGAATCCACAAAACACATACGGACGTGTGAATGGACCCTTAGCAGGAGGCAGCATTTCAGCAACATGGTGGAGCAGTACGTGTGCACACACCTACATGTACTGACTGATGGGTCTGCCCCATTCAACTTCTGGGTCTCCAAATTGGGCACATGACCTGAGCTTGCCATTTACGCCTTGGAGGTGCTGGTCTGCCCTGTGGCCAGTGTATTGTCCAAACGTGTGTTCAGCACGGCAGGGGGGGTGATCACAGACAAGCCCAGCCGCCTGTCCACAGCCAAGCTCACATTCATTAAAATGAACCAGGGATGGATCCCACAGGACTTGTCCGTACTTTGTGCAGAATAGACAAGTAGCCATTGTTATACTGCAGCACACTTTCTCTTGTTTTCTTTTTTATATTTCCCAATGTTTTGGGGTCTTCCCAAATTTATAAAAAAAATAAAAATAGTGCTACCTCTTCCTCCTCCACCGCCGCTTCCACCTACACCGCCACGTCCACCACCTCCTCAACCTCCTACTCCACTTTGACCTCCGCCTCCTAGTTCAAGATCATTATTTTTAACTTTTTTTAAAATTCTGTTATTTTAATTCATTTCCCTATCCGCATTTGTTTGCAGGGCAATTGTCCTGCTGTTACCCCTATTTTTCTTCCTTTTGCAGCCCTCTAGCCCTTTCTATGACTTTTTCAGAGCCATTTTAGTGCCTTAAAGTTTTACTTCAATGGGGTTCGGGGTCAAGTTCGGGTCCTGAACCAGAACTTTGCGGCAAAGTTCGGCCGAACCAGGCGAACTCAAACTTCCAGGTGTTCGCTCAACCCTACTCATCACTACTAATCACACAGCAGGACAAGTTACTTCAGAACACTGAGCTAAAGAGCTGCCTCAGCCTCCTCTCTGCCCTGCTTGTCAGGGATTATGATCCTGAATACAGCTGATAAGATCTTCAGCTGAATCTCTGTAGGAATGGCGTTCATGAGGAGACATGAAGTACAGATAGGACGTGGGGATTTGGATAAAGAGCAGTAGCCACTTGTATGCAGTGTCCATTACCACAGCCCCACATTACTACAGTCTGTCCTATCACTTGTGATTTATGCATGTATACATTTTTATACATTTACATCTCAGTTCTCAGTTCACAAGGGATTTACTAGTGATTGACAGCATTTTCTTATATGTATAAAAAACCCTTTTGGGCAGCCCCCACCCCGTTCTACCTGGTTTCTGCTGCTCCCTTCCAGCTCCTTGGATTTTCTGCATTCCTGTGCCTTGCCTTCCAACTTGTGCATTGGAATAACTTGTGCAACTGTAGCCAATGACTGGACACAGTGTTGACATGTCGCCCTAGCAGCACATAACCCAGTTACATGACACTTGGGGGACACATCACTGCTGTGACCAGTCATTGGCTTCAGTGGCACACATGACCTGTATCCACTCCAGAAGATGACAAGCAGGGAACTGAAGAATGGCGAACCAAAGGAGACAAAACCATGCATCAGGAAGTAGGTAAGAATGCTTCCATCCACAGGTGCAAGGGAAGACGGGGCTGTCCAAATGGGTTTGAAAGGTGAACAGCCCCATTAACTTCCTTTATGGGTGAAGACAGGAAGTAGTAAAGTTACAACACCTATTTAATGGCTATAAAAATATTATTTTGTTCTATGGTCACTGATTTTTGGGTAGAAATGCATACCAACTGCTCTATTTATTCACCCTGCCGCTTTCTCCCTCTGTCACTAATCCTTTTAGGTTTTACAATGAATTCTATGCAGGGTCACTGTCTAATGTTGAGGAGGCTGGGAGCGAAAAAACGACAAAAATCAAGATTGACTTTTTACAACAAAACCGTAGTGTTTTAATATGTCAACCTGAGGGACATCTCCACGTGAAGTTTTAAAGCAAAAAAACTGCTTTAATTACACTGTAAGTGTAGGACAAAAAAAGTTGGCGTTATGTTCACAGAACTACTTTTAACACCACCCTGGCAACAGGAGTTAGAGTTTAAAGCAAATTGCCCAGAAATTGGGTCAAGTTGTTTCTAAATCTAAAAAAAAAACGAATTTAAATCTCTGCTAGAAAGGCAATTAAGGTTCCCGGAACGATTTTTTTGTCTTATTCCTGCAATTTTGCCATTAAAGTTGTCATTTTGAAGATGTTCTGTTTTTAATTTTTTTTTTAAATAAAGAAAAATCTATGTCTTAGAGATAAGAGTTATAATTTCATTTCCCTTAGGCACATTATAAGGATATTAGGACATGAAGAAAATAATTCAACAATCTTTTACTCTTCACAAATGTACCTATTTGGCAGCTGTTCTTTTCCAGTGAAAATGAAATTTAGGCCTTAAAGGGGTTATCCCACAATTTTAAGTCACACATTTTTTTTTTTTACTTACTTATCTGCCTATCTTATTCCCTTGCCGTGGGAGTGCAGGAGCTCACATGAAACAGTCAAGCACCTACAAAATAGTCCCAGTGATACATATAGTATGTAATGCCACCACAATTTCCTCTTTCACTGGCTAGACAGCTATATCTATATACTTCCATGGATTTAGAAGTAGGTATACATGAATAAAAGGTGTTAGGCCGCTTCACTAAGAGATCACTACACTGGCAGTGAGAGGAAGAGAAGCTACTGAGCATGTTAGTTCACCTCTAAATGCAGGAGAAGGTGGACCAGAAGAACTAGAGAGGACAATGGAATGTACATAAAAATACACCCAATCTCTTTATTGTATGTACAATATTGCAATAATACTTCATCACAGGGGCAGGAAACCTGTAAGGATTTGGAGGGAAACCATGTAGTTGTATCTTACAGCGTCATAAGCAATCTGTGTGCTGCCATACAGAGTTCAGTGTCTAGAGTAGAATATCTCTGTGCTGCACAAACCATTAGAAATTGGAGCCACACAATGGATCAGCAGGAGAAATACATTTCAGTGGCTATTGTATTTTGAATCTATACAATACTTCGGGTAAAAGTCTTAAAGTCTATGTATATATTAGTCATCTACTTTGAGAAAAGTGTAAAAGTCCAGGTTTAACTTTTTCCTAACAACCCAGTTAGTCCTAAAGGTGTTAAAGATTGACACCTAAATTTCAAATTGCTATTGAACCCTGAACATAATAAAAGCCCTACTTTCCGAGTCTAGTGGTCTAAAGCATAAATATGGCCATACAGATACAGCTAGTGTCGGACTGAAGATCCTTGGGACTAACACAGGAAACGATTCTAAGGGCCAACCCTCTGTGTATACATGGCAGGTGCACAGGTGATATCTGGTTCAGTCACAGAGTACAAAAGGCCCCTTTGCTAGGAAAGTATGTTGGCCCCTTGTTATGCAGCAATAAAACCTATGCCAATAGTTGGCAGTACATTACCTGCATTGACATAGATATTAGGATGCGTTGGCGTATTCTTGATTAGATGGTGGTGGGCCATTTTGCCTACTGGTCCCCTGTGCAGCTGCACGCTCTTCCATATGGCCTTTAGCGGCCTGTTTATTAGGTGTGCACTATTGTTTCGAAGCTTGGGCCACAGGAGGTTCCTCTGATACAGTGATGGGCCAGTCCGACCCTGGCTGCAGCTAAGGGAAGTGGCGCTAGAATGGCGGTGGATTAAATAGGTAAGTAATGTTTATTTTATTATTTTAGGACAATGCTCACCTTGTGCGATTTTTTTTGCACAAATCTTTTTTATTGTACCTCCATATACTGTACCTCCAATTTCACCATGATGCATACACTTGTTTTTCAGATTCCATAATAATTAGACAATAGGAAATCAAGACATGTTCCATCACATGGCATATCTATGGAGCATTTCTTGAAGAGAATAACTCTGTATATAAATTTCTTGAAGAAAATAACTCCATATGTACAGGTGAAACTCAAAAAGTTTGAATATCACGCAAAAGTCCATTTATTTCAGTAATGCAAATTAAAAGGAATTGCATTAATGCAGCTTAAAATTAGAATTTTGTGAAAAGGTTCAATATTCTAGGCTCAAAGTGTCACACTAATTCAGCTAATAATCCATACCCCCTGAGAAAAGGGTACTTAAAAATTGTGACTTTGGGGTTTCATAAGCTGTAAGCCGTAATCATCCAAATTATAACAAATAAAGGCTTGAAATATCTCGCTTTGCATGTAATGAGTCTCATATGTTAGTTTTACCTTTAAGTTGCATTACTGAAATAAAAGAGCTTTGCACGATATTCTCATTTTTCGAGTTTCACCTGTATAGCACTTGATGGAGACTTTTGGCACAGTGGTACGTACAGTAGAATCATAGAAAGGGGACAGAAGGAAACCCATTGTTGTGATGTCATTCAACCCCTATAAGGCAACTTTCACATTTCCGGGGAAAACATCTGGTAGGTTGTTCCAGCAGAAAATAGCCTGCCAGAGTTCACCGCATCCAGCAGATTGCCAGATTCTACAGCTCACCAGCGAATCCAAATTGGCTATAATGGGATCTTTCGGTGATCCATCTGCTTTCCGGCATAAATGCCTGCTTTTGGGCGGACAAATACTGGGTAAATGTCTAATATTATATTTTATGAAAAATATAAGGAACCACTGACTGTGTCAGATATGAAGGTTTGTCAGGAGATACTTTTAAATAATAGCATGTAGTTATCATTACATACAACATATTCATAAATCCATAACAAGATACTAGAACATATGTATATTGTACGTATTTTATGTCTTCAAAGCTCTTTTTGTTGTCCTTATTTAATTAGAAAACATCGAAAAGCAACATTTTATATGTACCACTGAGATCAATTTATTTCATATTAAGTCATCTTGACAGATATAGCTAGGCGCACAATGATGCACTAAGGATTGTCTTTGGTAGTAAAAAAAAAAATAAGTTCAAATGTTCAAGGTGACCTTTTCATTAAATTAATTGAATACATTGAAGGCTAACTTTATTACTGCTTATTTTACTGACAAGACTACAACCCATGCTGCTTATGGAAAGGTAAAATGCACTTCTGGCTTCCATTTCTTGCCTTAAGAGCATACAAACTAAGTCTTTAAAGTTGCTAGGGCTATCTGATCTAACCGTTGCCACAATGTGTTGGTCTAAGGAAATGTAACAAGTAACATGTGAAACTTTAATAGGCAAAAAGTAAGTATAGTAAAATAAATAAATTAATCAAATGAACCCAATTTCTAGTTCTTCCAGTAGGCGTACATCTATGTCTATACCTCTGCAAAAAAGGAACTACATGCACAATACTTTATACGTGTTATGCATAAGGATATCTGCAAGATGGTAAACATGCCCTTAAAATCATCCAATAATCTGTCTTAAAATAAGAACAGAAGCTATCCTCATTCAGTTAAACTAGTGTTGAAGCTCCAATCTCTCTTCCAGACTATGTTTACTTGATGACATGTCTATATCCAGATGTGTCCACCCCTCCCTTGAGTCTAATTTGATTAAAGACCCCAATTTCTCATGAAACCAATTAAATTCTAGAAAATCCCTTGACAGGCTACAGATCACAACACAAGCACTGAGTGGCTGCATATAGAGTTCTATAGGATAGACATCTCGTGACAGACTATCACAAAATCATGTTGTTTTTAAAAGCTGGTCATCTCATGAAACATATATCAGGACATGTTCAACAAAGAGTAAGATAAAGAAAGACACACATGTTGATCATGATCGCTAAAACCAATCAATGGCCTCAGCTGTATACAGACTGGCCTCAGACTGCTTAGGCCAGTGACTGCCTGCAGTAGTTATTAGGGGTCTATGGCTACATCACTGTTGCAGCCATACAACCAAAACCTGACAGAGAGGATCAGAGCTTTTTTCCAGTGCTGCTCTTAAAATCTTAAAATCTAAAAGGAGTAATTCCTAGTACTCACAGTTTTAAGGGAGTTATAGAGAATGAGAAAAAAAAATGTCTTTCACTGTGAAGCCTATGCAAGTACACCTAGTCTTTCAGCACATGCCCAAAAATTAACATGATGTTGCCCCCGCTTGCTGTGGTTTGCCTCTGAGTGGATGGACAGAAGGAGGAGGCTCCATTCATCCCCTGTGATGCAATTGTGGGTTGTCATGGCAGGCTAAGGCCTAGTGAAAGCACACTACACTTATAGAAGTGATCAATTGACTGCATGTTTAAGTCCCCATGTTGGGCTAAAAACAAGTTTAAAACATTGTTAAGCTCCAAATAGTAAACTGTAAAAAAAAAAAATAAACAACATTTCCAATATATCAAAAAAAAAATGGAAGAATAAAAAAGTAAACATAATTGACATTGCTGTGTCTGAAATCGTCCAAACTAATAAAATAGTATCTCATACTGTATAAAATGTTTTTCATCTGTTAAAACTAGTAAAACACAGAAACTATATTAATTTGGTATCACTCTTTTTGAAAGTGAAAAAGAGAATAATCACTATGATGGGAATGGGTTAAGCAGCTCCCTCTTGTGACATCTTCAGACTGACAAACTTTATGGGGGTCATTTATTATACTGAAATATGCCAAAATTAGGCATATTTTAGGTGCAGATGGCGGCGCAATGGTTAGTTGCACCGCTATCTGTGACTTTGCCCTGCTTACACCAGGTCTACAATTGCAGGCGTGGCATGGGTGGGAAAGGGATGGGCTGGTAAGCCCGTCTCATTTACCGTTTTCTACGCCTAGAAAAATGTCTAAATGTAAGACAGCTAGGAAGCTGTGTTCCATTTAGAACTAGGGCTGTATGCACCAAAATTATAGAGAGGATGATGCCTCTTCATAACTTCAGCAGATCCTCCGCCAGCTATGGGGCTTTATTAAGACCGGCATTTGAAAACGCCAGTCTTAATAAATGTGCCCCTATGTCTTTACAGTTGGAGATAGGGAGAACTTAAATTTATATCATAAAAAGTAGACATTAACCTTAAGAATTCCTTAAAAGGTTAAATCAATTGATGATTTATCCTCAGGACACCCAGCACCCCCAACGATCAGCTGCTAGCCAGTGATGTCACCATACATCAGTCATGTGGCTTAGTTGCAGGTCAGCCCCATTTAAGTTGATGGGTCTGAGCTGCAATGCCAACCACAGCCACTATATGATGTATGGCGCTGTGCTTGGAAAGCTGCCAGGAGCCTGCAATGCTCCCCAGGGGATAGGTCATTATTTCCTGCAGGATAACCCCTTTAAACTCAAATCATCAGGTATGAGTAAATCATTATATTGTCAATACAAAACCCATGGTTCACATAAAGTTGACATGTGTACAGTAGCTTTACCTCTTTAATCAACTCTACCCTTCCTGAACCTCAGACAATGCAAAATGAATGCTACTATGTATTCTAAATGTATTATATAATGGATCACGGATTAATGATAATAGGGTCAAATAAATAGCTGCAACTATGAGCAGTTATTATGAGTTTTGTTGTAATCTTATAAATATCCTCTGGTGCCAAAGCATATTCTATTAACATAGCATTAGATAAAATACATTACACTGAAGGCCAGCTCTTTCAGCCTCCTGAAAATGTACCATAAAGCAAAAGGGAGAAAATGAAAGTTTCATTCAAGGCCAAATACTTTAGCAGCAGCGCAATAGGCCTGCAAAATAAAACAGGCCAGTACAGAATGTTTTACCACATAAAGGATAAATTGCTATTTTCTCAACCAGAGTAATGTATTCATCTATATTCACATCTCTTTCGCACATACACATGCATACAGCCTCTGACCACCGAGCTATTTTTTTCAAACATTTAAAGAAGGTTACAGCACATTAGGTTGAACCTTCATTTCTGTCTTAGATGATAGATGGAAGGATTCCAACGGAGTTTACTTTATGAAGCAGTTAAATGATTTATATTCGGGAGCACATTAAAATCCTTATGACAAAGTGAACTCAAGCTAAAAAAATAAAAAATCTGGATTGCAAAAAGAAAAAAAACATCTTTGCAAGTAATGTGCTTTCATTTTTCACATGTTGCAACTCATTTATTTTATTCAGCTAGACATACTTAAATCTGCAAGATACTGCAAGCATCCAGCACCTCTGAAATAATATATCATCTCTTACAGATGTTTCCACCCGCTGCAAGGCTGCCGCTCATTAATCAAACATTATCCGTTGCCATCAGTGCCCAGTCTTGGAGAGAAAGTGGCACTTCATTTAAAATTTTGACTTTCATTCACCATTCCGTCTCTGACCCTGTGCTGTATTTGTTTCCAGTCTTAACATTAAAGAAGCCTTTTCTTTTTACTCTCAGAAAATCGTGGAATTCTTTTGATCTTAGAACACAATTGGCATCACAACACACCAGTGCCGCTATTTAGAAACAACTAAAGATAATATATTTGCCACTGCAGCTCACGTCGGTGCCTGGCAGTGGCTTATTTCATTCTCCTTTCAGAAGGCCTGCACGCTCGGCCAAGAAGAACATACAGGTATATGGAAGTCATAAGAGATAGCTGTTCTAACGTGCATGGCCATTGGTCATGAGCCAATTTCTTTAACACCTCCGTCGTACATGTAATAGCCTTCAGGTTTCTGCTGTTTCACACAGCCGATGCCAGGGTCTAATGTCATTTAACCCCCTTAGATGCTTGGGTCAAATGTGCATCTGAAAGATGGAAATGCAGGGGCTGCTCGCTCCAGCTTCGGTAACAGCCAGATGAGATCGGGGAAGCTGTTACATTACAGTGATAGGCCAGAGGTTGATTGAGGCTCCGAAGCCTATCACTGGTATATTACAATACAGGTCTGCAGGTGGCAGCACTGCATTAGACTATAATGAATGTGGTATTCTGTAATGGATAAAATAGCATTACAGCATACAATTGCCAATCTAATGATTGCTTGCTATAGTCACCTAAAAACAAGTAAAAAAGGGTTTTTAAAAATATAGAAAAATAAATAAAAAAATCTAAAAGTTCAAATCACCCCCTTTCCCTAAAATAAAAAATAAATAAACAATAAAAATTAAACAGCTTGGGCATTGCTGCATCTAAAAATGCCCATACTATTAAAATATAAAAATATTTTTCCCATATGACAAGCGGCGTAACAGAAAATAAAATCGAAATGGTAGATTTTCATATTTTTTTTTCTCTTCACCTCCCAAAAAACTTAATCAAATGTCATCAAAAAGTCATACACACACCAAAATGGTATAAATGAAAAGTACAGGTCATCCCGCAGAAAACGATCCCCACATAGCTCCATAAACGTAAATATAAAAAAAAGATATTTTTTTTTTCCAGTATTAAAACGCAAGAATAACTATACAAATGTGGTATCATTTTAATCATGTGGACCAAGAGAATTAAGGTAACAGGTCAGTTTTATCACATAGAGAGCCTCGTAACAAAAAAAATAGAACCAATAAAACTATGTAGGAAGTGAAGGTTTTTTTCCAATCCCACCCATTTGGAACTTATTTCCAGCTTCCTACTACATTTTGGGAAGACAGAGAAAAGAATCTAAAATGCTAAATCAACAGGTCCTCAAAGGGTTTAATTTGGCTGAATTGGTTGGGTGACTCGATTTGGGTGTGAATAAATTCAATCCAAATTGAAATGCTCCAAGTGCCCTAAAAAGCTTTGGATGGCATTCTGGGGTGTCCTAGGACTGTATGCAACTCGTTAGTAATCTTAAAGGGACAGTAACATATATGGCTATGGGTTAGTACTTGGATGTTGGTGGTAACAAACAGCCTCTTTAAAAACCAACTGCATAGCAGGATTTTTTACAGTTAAAAAAGTGGTCGGAATTTTTTTAAATCTTTTTAGTAACAAATGGCTGCAGGGGTGTATACACACACACATTGTCTGAGGTCATGTGGTCCCCCCTTTCTTCTGATCTGAAAAATTTCTGATGTCATTTTGAGAAATTCACCATAATTGACTTGCCGAAAATTTGGATTTAGATTCGACCTGAATTTTTGGAAACTTTGGGTCAAATTTGATTGGTTTCTGAACTGAACTGATTCGCTCATCTCTAATGTCGAGCCTTAGTTTCTAGAATTATTATTATGGCACATTCTTATTTTATATATCATGGGACTTGCAGGGATCCATTGAGCTTTGCTTTCTACATAAGCTCTGAATTGTTTAGAAAGAATAAATTAATAAAATGTAATCATCTAAAATTAGAAATGGGCTTTATATGCACCATTGACCGCATTAACGGCGCAAATGGTTACATTTATTTCAAAGCTTTGAGCTAAATTGTTCTTGCTTTCTAGATAGGATTTTAAAATAAGGCATGGCAAATATTTTTCTGAAAAGAAGACGACAAGTATATAAATGCAACAATGAAGCAAGTGCACGAGGCAATAATAATTATAGTGCGGGAAGCACAAAGTACAGTACCTTTATCTTTGAATAGCATGTTCTCATACATGGCAGTTTCTCATTACAGAGAAAATAAAGAGGTACTGAACAGCCAAAGATAAAATGCTAGCGTGGACATTTACAAGAATATTTGTTAAGGAAAATGCCTATGTTGGTCATAGTCTTCTCTTGACACCCACTATTCAAGTTTAAATGGAACAAATCAATATGTCATTTTAGCAAGACACGGCAAGAATGTGCCTTTTTACTATATTAGAAAAAATGACATTATTCTCAACGGTGAAAGCAAACATCCAGAAAGAGTTTATAGTGCTGGAAATTCCTAGAGAGAGTATTCATACATGTATGAGTGTTCTAAGTCCTGGCTTCTTCCTCTCTTTTTCTGTTGAAGGGGAGGCCAGCACTTTGACCAGGAATGAAATGGACAACCTGCCAGAACCTCACCTGCATCTATGAGTTTTATGTTTAAAAATATGATCTGCGTTGCCTCCAAATCCACAGGACAAAATTCAAAGACAAAAGGACGCTCCAGTTTTTCTATCGATGACTCCACGCACACTTCCGCAGATAATAAGTGCAGTGAACGACTGGAGCATCCTTATGTCTTTGAATTTATTATTAACCTTTGAGTCACTCACACCAAAAATTGCCACATATTTAATAATAAATGACCATCTTTGTGTGGTGAAGAAGGCCTGTGTGGTGGATCCTGCAGTGTCAAAGTATATGAGAGTGGACAATAAGGTTTCTCTTTCTTTGGTTTTATATATGCGTTCTATAGTTTATATAATTCATAGACTCAAGTTCTCTTAAGAACTCTTAAAGGGAATTTGTTACTTCGACTAATGAACTTGGACTACTTTCGGCAGTAATACATGCGTAGTGCTGTCCATAAGGAGTCAGGGTCACATTCTTTTATTGTCCTACTGCCCCTCGTTCGCCCTCTGTTAGGATTTAAAGCAGCACTGAAATATCTAATTAGGACTGCTGTGCATGCGCCCAGGAGTCCCTTCCAGTCGGTTTCTAGATCTCATTTGTCACTGTCCCTTAAGGTCCTCATACACTGGCCAATATTTCAGGCAATTGTCCCGGCAATTGCCTGCTCATCAGTGAAAGAGACTACTGCATTTACGTGTAGCGATCTCCTCCACAGTATGGGGAGAAGCGATCGCTAATGCCATCGCTTGCCCCCACGCATAATCATTGTTTGCCGGCAGCAGAGTGTGTTTTTTTTTTATTGTTTTTTTTTATTTTATTTTTTTTATTTAATCTTTTTATTTTTGAAATATTAAAGATCTACAGTATTACATTTTGGTATCACAAAACAACAATACAGTAATACATAGTCTCATCCTATGTTAAATTTCTTTCCTATTTTTTAACCTCCCCATCCCTCCCTCTAACCCCCTTTTCTTCCGCGGAGCTACTGTCATTGCGCCTGGTATTATAATTTCAAGTGGCCCCATATCCGCATCCAAGCTGCCTTTTTCCCTGCTGTTTGGGCAAGAATGTATTCATATTGCTTAACCCTGTTCATCTGTTCCATCCACTCCTGAAAATTAGGATATTCCGTAGTGCCCCAATGTTTAACAATTATTATTTTGGCCAATGCAATACCCCGAAGCCAGAGTCTCTGCTCAATTTTATTTTTATCTGTCTCTGGGAAAACGACCAGGATAACATATCTAATGCATGCTTCGTATTTCATAGGGGAACTATCCCGCAATTTCCGAAATATTTTAATCCAGTACTCTTTTATCCCTGTGCATTCCCACAGTTAGTGTATATACTGTAGTCTCCTCTGTCTTTGCTGCATTTATAACAGTTCTGTTTCCTATCCTTATAAATGGTATGCAAAAAGATTGGTGTGTAGTAGAGACGGAGTATGATTTTCAAAAGAATTCATGCATGGGCGGGGGAGACCGTTGATCTTTTAATATTTCTATACACAACGTTCCACAGAATGGGTTCCCCATTTTGCGAATCCTTTTCCCATTTGGCCTCACTTCTGAATGTGATTGTTTTAGTGTATTCATATTTTAACTTTGCATAGATGTGTGATATAGAAGTATTGAAAGTCATTTCTTGACAAAAATCTAAAAAAGTGTTACTTACTATATTTAAATAATTCTTATTCTCCGTGTAGTGAATAGCGTGTCGTAATTGTTCATATCTAAATTTATCAATAAATCCTGGTGTGATATCTGGTAGGATTTCATTTAAAGACTTAATCTGTCCTTTATGAAAAACTTGTGCAATTAGGCATATCCCATATTTTTCCCAATATTGAACATCGTCCAGTAACATAACTTGTGGTAGATGTGCATTCCCCCACAGTGGGGTGTATTGAACTGCCTGGCTTACTCCAATCATGTATCTAACTTGTTGCCAAATATACCCAAGCATGTTTACACAGCACGATCTGCTGCCGGCAAACAACAATTTAGGCGCCTACACAAATGATCCAATTACCCGATGAACAAGCATTAAACTCGGGTAATTGGCGGCACCCAATGAACACTCGTTAGCAATGATCGGGCGAATTCTTGGCCGGGGTAAAGGGCCGTTTAGGAGAAAGATACCAATGTCATATAAACTGGCATAATTTTTCTTTGTACAAGCTTTGATGAATTGGTATACATCCATTGTTCCTTTCTTAACACTATTTACCCTCCTGTCACCTTTGGTCATTTTCTTTTGCATTGCAGTGATAGCAGACATGCGCATGCACATTTATTCTCATTTTGATTGGCTGTGCTAAGGGCCCTCTTACACAGGTCGATGCTGGGCCAATGAGCACAGATAAGGGAAATGCAAGTTGCAAGTTAAGCCTGCCAGACAGATGCAAAATGAATGGGGGGAAAACTATTGCTATTACATTCATTCACCCCCATTTCACTTTGCATATTTTCACCAGCACATCCTCTATTTAGATGGGGTGATGTGCTGACGACAAACAATGAATTGCTGTGTTTGCTCTTTTGTTGGGTGACCAGTATCTGCAGCAAAGCCGAGCGCCAAGTGCCAAGGAGGTGGCAACAGGCTTGGGTCCCTTTAAGAAATGTTTGTGATGCCAGTTGCAATATAGCAACAATGTGACAGGGACTTTGAAGAAATGGTGTTGGTGGTGGTACCCATGTGTATGAATGGCCGAGTGGTATAGTGTGGCCTACAATGTCCCTTTAAGTTATTTTGTGTCACAGTGCTTTTACCTGGATACGCTGGTCACAAGGCGTTTGCTCCGAAGCAGAAAAAGGGGAAAAGTTAACTTGGGGAGGAAGAATACATCGAGTCCAGACCTTAACGGTTTACAGACTTTATCTTGGTTCCAACAGGCTTTGGCATTAAAACTTTGGCAGGCAAACTCGTCTCTACTACGTCGGTTGCTCTCTGACTCTGCTGTACTGACAGACTTAAATAGAATCTTTGCTTCTTCTCTATGCTGCAACTTCTCTCTGTAGTCTGACTCTAGATTATACCAGGGAACTTTACCTCCTGGCTCTAAGCTGTGGTCTCCATATCCAGCAGAGCTAAAGGTGCTTCAGCTGGCTTGGCTTGGGCATGGGCACGTCCAACAGCGACGTGCCTAACACTTGCTTCCTTCCACTAGATGGGGGTAAGCTGGACTGCCTTCTAACTAACTAGTCCTCTCCCCTCCTTAGAGGGAGAGTTAGAATGGAAAGAAGGGTTCCATGCTCTCTAACTGTAGCTCTGCCATGCTTGCTGCCACCTACTGGTGAACCATGTACATTACATTTGAACATAAACAGTTGCAAAATAGGAATGCACAGTGTTTGACCTGAAATAAATACACATGATGACATGAGGTTAACTAATAAAGACAGTAGCAAGATGCATACTCACCCGGCAGTTCTTGTCACTGGTGGGCTGTTGTCTCCAGAGTGAAACAGGGAGCTCTCTCCGCTCCCTGCTTCACTTTTCTTCTGAGCTTCGGCGCTCCCCCTGCTGGCTTCAACAAGCACTGCTGGCTGTGGGAGGAGCACTGAAAGCCCAGGAATCGGCCTCCAGCACAGCCAGCAGCGCGATGTGAGTGTGGGAGCGTGTCATCAGGGTTGAAGGTAAAGTATGTGTTTTTTATATATATATTTTTTTTAAAGCTGCAGACTGGAGGCAAAAGGGGTGCCACAACAAGAGTGAGGGGGCACAAAAGTGGGCATTTAATCTGCCATAGCAACTTTGAGGGGGCACCTAATCTGGCATAACTACTGTGAGGGGGAACATATATGGGCATAACTACTGTGAGGGGGCACATATGTGGGCATAACTACTATGAGGGGGCACATAACTGGACATAACTACTGTGAGGGGGCACATATCTGGCCATAACCACTGTGAGGGGGCGAATAATCTGGCATAACTACTGTGAGGGGTCACACATATCTCTCATAACTACTGTGAGGGGGCACATAACTGGGTATAACTACTGTAAGGGGGCACATAACTGGGCATACCTACTGTGAGGGGGCACATATATGGCTATAACCACTGTGAGGGGGCACATATCTGGCCATAACCACTGTGAGGGTGCACATATCTGGCATATCTACTGTGAGGGGGCACATATCTGGACATAACTACCGTGAGGGGGCACATATCTGGCCATAACCACTGTGAGGGGGCGAATAATCTGGCATAACTACTGTGAGGGGGCACACATATCTCACATAACTACTGTGAGGGGGCACATAACTGGGTATAATTACTGTAAGGGGGCACATAACTGGGCATACCTACTGTGAGGGGGCACATATATGGCTATAACCACTGTGAGGGGGCACATATCTGGCCATAACCACTGTGAGGGGGCACATATCTGGCATATCTACTGTGAGGGGGCACATATCTGGACATAACTACTGTGAGGGGGCACATATCTGGGCATTACTACTGTGAGGGGGCATATATATGGGCATTACTATTGTGAGGGGGCACATATCTGGGCATAACTACTGTGAGGGGGCACATATCTGGGCATTACTACTGTGAGGGGGAATATATCTGGGCATTACTATTGTGAGGGGGCACATATCTGGGCATATCTATTGTGAGAGGGGCTCATATCTAGGCATAACTACTGTGAGGGGGAACATATCTTATATAACTACTGTGAGGGGACACATATCTGGGCATAACTACAGTAAGGGGGCACAAAAGTGGGCATAACTACTGTGACAGAAAAAAAGGTGGGCATAACTGCTGTGAGGGGCCACAAGGAGGACATAACTATTGTGAAGGGACCACAAGGTGGCTTCATTACTGTGAGGGGCCACAATGTGGGCACTAGTACTGTGTGGTAGCTCTTAGGGGAAATGTCCTAGATTACCCTGATATACATTTGCATGGCTCACTCTTACAGCGCAGCACAGCACCCCCTGCTGGTGATTTCACATGGGCGGTCACCATCCCTTCCTTATGTGATTATTCTTTTTTTCTCTATCACCACAGGGACCTTGTTCTGGATTAAGTGGACATCAAGCCAACACCAGTGACACCCAGAAAGAGGTAGGACCAGATTTTATTAGGACTGGGTGAGTGTAGCCATGCATTGGGCTTAGTGTAAAAAAAAATTGCCGCCTCTTTGTATAAATTGGGAATGGGGGGGGGGGGCACAATCCAAAGTTTGCACCGGGGCCCATAACACTCTAGTTACGCCACTGTCCATATATACACATACAAACATCAGTTTATATTTTGGCTCCACCCAAGGTTCCCTTTTTTCCTTGTTTATCTGAAGAAGCTTTAAAGGGTTTTTTGTCATCAGAAAAATCGTTATGTAGTTGACTGACATTAGCGATGTGCTAATGTCAGCCGAACATAACTGTATGACTTATATCTCCCTGCCTGCCGCCGATCGCGCCAAATAATGACTTTTATAATATGCAAATGAGCCAAGGTGCTAGTGGGGTGTTGCTGCAGCACCTAGAGGCTCCATCCTCTCACCGTTTGGCACGCCCTTGTAAAGGTTATTGACATTCTTGGTCTCCTCCTTGCCCCGCAAATCCCTTGCGTGCTGCCGTCCTTCACTCACTGTGCCTGCGCCTAATACTAAAATGGACGGCGCAGGCGAGGTATTTTCGGGGCATGGAGGAGACCAAGGTGTCAATAACATTTACGAGGACGTGCCAAACGGTGAGAGGAAGGAGCCTCTAGGTGCTGCAGCAACGCCCTACTAGAACCTAGAGGCTCATTTGCATATGATAAAAGTAATTATTTAGCGCGAACAGTCGCAGGCAGGGAGATATACGTCATACAGTTATGTTCTGCTGACATTAGCACATCGCTAATGTCAGCCAGCTATATAACGACTTTTCTGATGACAGAAACCCTTTAACCCTTTCAGCACCGAGCCACTTTTCCAGGCCGATTTTTGCATATCTGACATGTGTCACTTTATGTGGTAATAACTTTGGAACGCTTTTACTTATCCAAGCCATTCTGAAATTGCTTTCTCGTGGCACATTGTACTTCATGACAGTGGTAAATTTGAGCCGAAATAATTCACCTTTATTTATAAAATAATCCCAAATTTACCCGAAATTATTAATTTTTTTGCAGTTTTCTAAATTTGAAATTCTCTACTTTTAGGACCTCATAATAGTTATCAATCGACATTCTTCATATGTCTGCTTGGCATAATTTTGTTTATGTTGCCATAATTTTGTAAATGTCATTTTATTTTTATCAGACGTTGGAAGGCTTAGAATTTTAGAAGCAATTTTTCTAATTTTCAACAAAATTTCAAAAACAATTTTTTTAAGCACCAATTCAGTTATAAAGTGATTTTGAGGGTCTCACATAATGTAAACCACCCATAAATGGCAGCATTTTAGAAACTACTAGTGATGAACGGCAGGGGCAATATTCAAACTTGTGAAAATTTCTGCGAATATTTGGGCGAATATTCTTTATAAATTAGCGAATTCACCATTATTTTATTGATTGTGAAAAACGGCAATGTAATATGCGCGTATTGCGCACGCTATATAGGCGTGGGTCCCTTTAGCTACATTTTTCAAGCTGCTAGAAGTTTCCTGAGGCTGGATGAAATGGTTTAGACGGCAGAACATTACAGTAGCTTTATATGCAGATAGAGTGCTCTAATATATTTGCAATAACGCAAATCGGCAATTAATGATGCACATATTTTGGTGCAATACGTGCAACTTCACATTTTAGCAGGTCTGACTACATATTACTGATTGGAGCACTAAGTATTGTTGTGAACTTGTGACATCACAGCACTATGTATGTATGTATGTAAGGACAGCAGGACCTATCACACTACCTAACACCCTGCCCTACACTATATCAGGATATAACCTACACTGACTATCTCCCACTAACTATCTGTATTATATATATGAGCTAACTAACTAACTATCTAGTGTATTGACTCAGTAAAGCACAGAGCACAGCAATGACACTTCTGTCTCTCTCAGATCTGCACAACACTGCATACAAGGGCTGCTGTGGAGGTTCTTATATAGTAAGGGGTAGGCAACTTTCCTATTGGTTGATAGGGATGTTGCTAAGATCAGACAAAGACACTGCAGCCTTCTCATTGGCCCACAAGCATAAGGCAGGGAGGGATCAAGGGTTCATCTAGAATATTTGCGAATATGAATATATAGCACTATATTCTAAATCCTTGCGAATTCTCGAATTGACGATACTCGCGATTAAAATTTGCGTCCAACACTAGAAATCACACATCTAATATTATTCAAAACTGATGTTACAAACGTTTTTAACCCTTGTGGTGTTCCACAAGAATTAAAGGAAAATGGAGGTGAAATTCTAAAATTTCATTTTTTTGGTAGATTTTTTATTTTAATCAATGTTTTCTTGCAACTGTCACGGTCCCTCCTGTGACAAATGTTAGGAGCTCAAGGAGACTAGCAGAGCATCAAGGAATCTAACAGCCTCTTTGATTACTTTTGATTCAGTGTTGTTGATGTTAATGACCACATCCCTTGTTTCAGGTGTAGCTTAGTAGTCATTACTTCTACCCTACTTAGTCTTACCCCAACCTTCTGACTGTGTGGTAAGATAGCTTCATTTGGTTTTGGAAGAGCTGGTGTGTGGTCCTCTCTGGAGTTCCTGCTTGCCCATCTTACTACAGAAGTTAAGTGTCACATTTGTTTGTGTTTTGTTTTCCCTTCCTTGTTGGTTGTTACTAGGCCTCAGGGAGACACTTGTTCCTTCATCTTGTCTCAGCCCTGCCAATATCCACAGGGCTTTTAAGAGTCTTCAGGGTCCCAGGTTCCAGGGTATGGTCATTCCTACATTCAAGGGGTGCCCATATGGTTAGGAGTCAGGGCCAGGAGTAGGGTTCTTTAGGAGGTGACCTTTTCCTTTCCCTAGTGTTAAGGCCTAGTGGCTTTCCCTCCTGGTTGTCAGTGTGGTGTTTCCTCCTATACCTCATCCGTGACAGAAACACAGTAAAGGTTGACAGCAAAATAAACCACAATATATATTACTCTGTTTCTGCAGTTTACAGAAGTACCCCATATGTAGGTGGTAAACTGCTTTATGGGTGTGTGGCAGTGGTCAGAAGGAAACTAGCGCCATATGGATTTTGGAGGCAGATTTTGCTAGAATGGTTTTTAGGCACCATTTTGTATTTGAGGAGACCCTGACGTACCCCTACAGTCGAAAACCTCAAAAAGTGACACCATTTTGGAAACTACACCCCTTAAAGAATATATTAAGGGAGGTACTGTGCACTTTGACCCTCTAAGCGTTTTACGGAATTTGGAAACACTTGGCTTTAAAAATTTTAAGTTTTGTTTCTTTAGCCCAAAATGTTTCATTTTCACAAGGGGTAATAGGAGAAAAAGCACCCGCAATTTGTTACCCATTTTCTCCTGAATACGGCAAGACCCCATATGTAGTGGTAAACTGCTTTGGGGGCACATGACAGGACTCAGAAAGGAAGGAGCGCCATATGGCTTTTGAAGCGCAGATCTTGATGTATTGGTTTACGGGTGCCACTGGTTTTTATTTTTTCAGTGATTGTCTTATGTGGGAGTTCATTTTTTGCAGGATGAGGTGACTTTTTTTATTGAAACCATTTTGGGGTACATAAGACTTTTTGGTCGCTTGGTATTATACTTTTTTTGAGGCAAGGTAACTGGTTGTTTTGGCATAGTATTTTTTTTTACAGCATTCACCTGAGGTGGCATATCATGTGATATTTTATACAGCAGGTTGTTACAGACCCGGTGGTACATAATATCTCTATCATTTTTCTTTTTGTTAAGGTTTACACAGTGAAAGCCCTTTTAAACAGAATAAAATCTATATTTTTTTTGTTTATTTTTTATTGGGCAAAAGTAGGGGCTCATTTTTTGCGGGATGAGATGATGGTTTCATTGGTACTATTTTGGGTACTATTCTGGGACTTCAACTTTTGGGGTCTGATCCCCTGCACAATGCATTACACAGTGTAATATACTTACAGCCTGCTTCCTGTGAGATCCAGGGGGCTGGATCTCACAGGCTGACAGGGAAGGCAGCCATAATGCCTAAGGAAGGACACACTTCCCATAACAATGCGTTAAAGTGAAGAACCGCACTTCCTAAACAAGGAATATTTTCCAACCGTGCTGTAAGCCCACCGAGTTGATACAGGATAACAGTGCTTCCCAGCTCTGGATTCCAAATGCACCTCTTGGATTCCTCTGCAGGGCACCAAAAAATCACACCATAGTGAAAAACTTCAAATGCAGGTAAAAAAACTTGTGGTTTATTATACTCACAAATGAGATAAAATATATAGCATATATAAAATCCTGGTAGTAACACTCTGGGCAGCGGAATTGACCCACAACACTACAAGGACCTGCAGCGCAAGTATTCAATAGTATCCAAAAGAACTCCGTGACTGACTTTCTTTTATTAGACACACTTCCCATAACAGTTGTCTCTGTATATGATTGCAATTAGTGTTGAGCGAATCGAATTTCAGGATAAATTCAATTCACCACAAAGCCGATTTTATCTGAGATAGTGTAAAAAAAAAAATACACTATTTGTCCGGTGGCCGACATATCTTGCTTGAAGATCTAGCACAAAATCCTGTGTGCAGTGATGTATGACGTCACCACGCGGGGCAGTGTGATGATGTCATCACGAGCCACACAAGATTTTGCAGCAGATCTTCAAGCAAGATGGCGGCGGGCAACCCGTTGCAAGCAAATAAATGAGGTAAATAAGCTTTTCTTATTTTTTATTTTACACTCTGCTATTTATATCAGATGCCGCGATCATGTATAAACTAGGGTTGTTTCGGGTATTGAACTTTTCATACCCAGTCAATACTTTTGTCCCAGTATTGATACGATACCGGCATTTGTCTTTTATCAATACTAGGCTGTGCTGCTGCACAGCCTAGTATCAGAGAACATGAGCGCGCTGCTCTCAGCGCGGTCATGTTCCCTCGGCAGCATGGGGAGAAGGAAGCAGTCTCTCCCTCTCTTTGTACTGCTGCTGCCGCTTCCACCATAGAGAGTGCAGGAGGGGCGAAGGAGGAGAGGGTGCACTGCGCCACCAATGATAACTAATGTTTAATATTCAAATACAAGCGTCCATCTAGCACCTTAGGTGAAAGGGCTCGGTTGTCGCCCCTACCTTTTCATTTTCTGTTATTGCACCATTCCAAAAGTGTGATCTGTTGGTCTTTTTATAGAGGACAGGCATAGGTGCCCCTGTTTTAAACTCCAATGAGAAGTGGCTCATGTGTACTGTATATTGTTAGCATAGTCGCAATTTGCAGAAGATGATGCATCCTATAAAGGCAATAATAAGCACCGTTCATATCCTCCCTTGATTCGGTTCTCAGAAAATGTATTCTAGCCATTCATCCTCAGCATAAGCTTTTTAGAAATACAATCCTTCATTATGTGAAATGAAAATGGTAACAGAATAGCAATAACCATGGAATGTTTCCTAAACATAAAATAAAATGTAGCCAAACGCATCAGCTGTGCAGGAGTCATTTACGGATACTGCCCATAATGTACATATTACGCAGATAAATGCCTGCTATGCCATCCTGTTGGCACTTTAATACCGTATAAATTCACAGGAAACCACTTGAATTTGTTTTTTATGATTTGAGATGTGGAACACAAACCACGCAAACACTTCACACGGCAAAGCTTGATTTGATGCATGCTGCAAGTACGTGCATTGAAAAGCAACTCTCTCTTTTTTTTTACTTATGTGATTCCATGAGCCAGGACGGTACATGCAGTTTTCGAGCGTGATGAATTAATATGTCGTATGCACTGCATTCACAAGGGTTTGAATGAATACAGATCAACTCAGGTGAAATGCTTAAAGATGTAGAAACCAGTGTTTGCTCACGAACACCATTAGAGGAACCATATATCTCTCAATCATCTCAGTTCATTGAGTAAACTGACAAGAGCAAGCCTAGGCACGGGGGAAGAAAGTCTAACACTTGACAAATGCTTTTTCTCTTGACATGCTGTACATTTTGATAATTCAAACCTGCAGCATATGGCTACACTTATGGAACAGAACATTCTCTTGCATTGCCAATGTTTATTGCATCACTAGGTATAAAGGATGTAGAGAACATGTGTAATGTCACCATTTATCAGATAAATTGTTATATAGCAGACAAGAAGCTAAAACACCAGGGCTTCCATTAGATTAAAGAAAAAGGTTCCCATTTTGTACAGAGCTCCACCATGAATATATGGTATAAGGGAATGATAGAATTACCAGTTCTGTAAGGACTCCTCGACTAGTCAGTGAATCACAGACGTTTGTTGCCTATCTTCTTCATGGACAGCGCACCAATCCATTCCTATAATGTGTTTGTTCATACATTCTTGTTTTTCCTCTGACCATGAGACATGCATTACTTTGGTTCATGTTGCAGACCAAAAATGCCCATTGATGTCTAACCTGACAAATGGCATTCATGTTCTGTCAATGGTTATCGGCATTAGAGCATCTGGAAATCCCTTTTTTCCAGCTAGCAGTTCAGATAGAATACAGTTGACACATTGGGACAAAAAATGAATAGACAGACCAACAATAGACCCTTCAGGACATCTTCCTCGTCTGGTCAAGGATGTTATCATAGATGTGTGTGTGTAAGGCATAACACAGGGTTATGATTGGAATTGCTCCCTTCAACCATTTCATCATTATTATATCGAAGGACAATGCTGAGGGGACTTTTGACTTGTAGATCTCTTTAGAAGAGTTGTCCTTAAATCAGCGTATTTCTGGACAAAGACATCAATGGTGATGTGGGCATGAACAATGTATAGGCTCCTTGATGTTTAGGATCTTATAGCACCTCCTTCATGTGTCTAGACTGTCTGTCCATCCTTTATAATCCAATTTTAATCACTAATTGAAGAGCAAAAAGTGCATTCATTGGGCCCCTGAGCAACATGCTCTCTTATTCAAAGGTATTACCTACAGGGCCCATAGCTTACAAGGGCCCTGTGTAGATACACCATTTGTTCACATAGTTCTCCCAACCCAGGGTGTACAAAAATGTGAAATTCCTTACAGACTTACCTCTTCTTATAGATAACCTAATGCAGCCAAAAGGAGCAATACTAACAACATTTATTTAAAAAGAAATCACCATTTAGGCCATGTTCGCATTTTGCAAATTCCACACCTGACAGAATCTATTATTTAGCTGACAATGTTCATTACAGAGATACATTTTGTGTTACTAAAATTAAGAGAAGAAATGTTTCTACATCGGAGTGGGATGCCTCCGCCCCGTGCAGCAGGTGATATGGCTGCGTAGATATGCTGATAGTTGCTCACATAGTCTACTCTGTAGACCTTAGCTATCTCTATGATGTAGCAGCTATCCACACCAGTCTATGGACATTACTCCAGTGGTAGCTGTGAATTTTTGTTCATCTACTTTCATGCAGAAGTATCTCTTCAGTCTGAGCCTTGGGCCCACTGGGACAGTATTTCCAACTTAAGTATTCTACAATAAAGCTTGCAACCTCCTAAATATGCATATGGTACTTGTCGCAGACACCTATAGAGGCTGAAAAGATTGTGGTCACACACAATGAAGCCTGAGAGGTTATCATTTGCCCCTTAGAAGGATATTAATG
Source organism: Bufo gargarizans (assembly GCF_014858855.1). Taxonomy (NCBI): domain Eukaryota; kingdom Metazoa; phylum Chordata; class Amphibia; order Anura; family Bufonidae; genus Bufo; species Bufo gargarizans. Next base: position 177,191,960 of record NC_058086.1, read on the forward strand.
CTAAAAAGTTCTGCCCCCTTTTTTTTTAGTACAGTGTTTTTACCCACCATATGGGGCTTCCTGTTGGAATAAGGCCACAGATGGAGGGGCACATTACATGACCAGTCCATAAGTGTTCTTTAGACATGATCAAATTAATTACAGTATATAGGATCAGAATTAGACCTAAATTCTGTGAAAATTTAGATTCTATAGTATCAGAATTTTAGGTGATTCAAGAATTTTGGGAGAGATACAACCAGAATGTCATCTACGTTTTATGGCTATTGAAGCACTTTCAGGTTGTGTCAAATCTACTCAGGTCCAAACTGGATGGGACGGTTGATTCCGAATAGAAGTCACGAAAATTCAGTCATCTCTAATGTCCTTCATTGAATAAAGTATACACACCACTGTCAATGCACTAGTTTCTAATGTTATTCAATAAAGCCCACTGATGGATGGGTCTGGTGACTGGTCACATGTCCTTCCATCAGTGGCCATGTTCAGGATGGGAGCTTCTTCAAGTCCTTGAAGAGACTGTACTGAAACAAGTGGGTAGAACTTCTGATATCAGGACATTGGCCAGATTATATTTGATCATCCTATGAATAAGTCACTTATAGTGTGGTTAATAGCACTATGTAGAATTTTCACTAAAGTAAGCAATCACTTTAGTCTGCCTATGGGTCAGGGTGGTGCCCTACGATTGTCCACCATATCTTTTAATATCTCTATATCTCTTATTACCACATTGTGTCATCACTGATATAACTTGAGTTGACTGTCATATTTGTCTGAAACTGTAGAAACTCATCTTTTCTAAATGCAGATCTAACGGGATATTATGCAGATTATTATGAACAAATATATTGCAAAATGGAAACAAACAGTGATAAGAAAAACTTACCAATCCCAATGAATATTGCTGCAAATCCCTCTTCCTTCAGAGATCTTATATTCATTCCATGCATTCCCAGGCCCTTGCCCTCAATTACCTTATAAAAGAAAATACATTGCCAATTAAGAAAACTAATGTAATGTAACCTAATAAGGGAGAAGAGTGTTTGGAAACAGAGTACAAACTTTGAAAGCCTGGAGGAGAATAAGACAGGATAGATAAGACAAAGAGGATACATAATATGATTTGCAAACTGCTCATTAAAATGTGATTAGAAAGAAGGTTCTTTTTCTATTTCTAACAATGCACAGTGCATGCAGGGAACAGACATTCAATATCGCTAACCACATTTTAAGGCACAGAAATGAAAATGTTCGAAAGGTTTCTTATATATAGGCAAACAGTTAAGGTAAAATGCTCAATATATAGAACCCCAATCATATATTCATATGTTCACCCACCCATGCTGTCTAAAATTCATATTAAATAGGCTGAGAGGGAAAGAACAGGTCAGCTAGCATGCGTAACGCTCTGAAGGGAAAGAGACATGCAATTCAGCTTTCCTTCCAAAAGGATTTTACGTCAATGCTCAACCTTTTAAACAGGCCTTGGAGCATAACTTCGATATTAGTGAACTCTTTGACAACCATTGGTGTACATTTACGGTGGAGGTCATATTTTTGAAGAAGGAACCCACTCTGGAGCAGATTAGGCTCCATAGCCTCCAGGTTTCTGCTGTTTCACATAGACGACACCTGGGGATAATGTCTGCAATTGGCGATAACAGACATTTAACCCCTCAAATGCCATGGTCAATTGGGACGATGGCATCTGAGGTGGCTTTCCCCAGGAGTGCTGCACTCCCAGGGCTTGAATAGCTCACCCTCATGGCGATCGGAAGAGCCATTCATTGTTTGCAATAGCCTGGGTCTCTCTGAAGAAGGCCATGCTATTACAGTTGTAGTTCTTATGGAGGTCTGCAGGTGGTAGAGCTTCATAAGAACATTGAATTATCATTGCAATGAAAGACAAATTTGCTAAGTAGGGCATAAGCGATTTGAAGATAGCTTAATCACATGCCCTAGAGGGGGCTGAAAAAAAGTTTAAAAAAAAAGTAAAAAAAAAGTAAAAGAAAAATGAAAATTTCAGTTACCCCTCCTTTCCCCATAATAAAAATAAAATAAACAATAATGCCTGAAAAATTAAAGTATAAATGTATTTATTTAGGTAGGCACAGGATAGGGTGAGTAAGTGTTGTGTGTCTGACTGTCACAGCGGCTGGAGCTGTTCCCAAATCACATCTATATAGGCTCCTGCACTGTCCCACAGAAACCAAAAAGAGACAGTAGACTATTTTTTTTAAGTGCAGGAGTCAGCTCTTTTCCCCTAAAACCTGTTGCAATTTTTCTACAGTTTATAAGCGCACAATAAGTGTATTTCAGTGCATCAACAGTAGCATATTAGTGTATATTAGGGTTAAAGGACCCCTTGGAAGTTCGATTTCGCTGGGTTCGGCCAAACTTCAGATCAACCCCGGAATCCCACTGAAGTCAATAGGGATTGAAACTTTACTTTATTATTTTCTGTTATAACATTGTTATATTGGAAAATAATAGCATTCTTAAGACAGAATGCAAACCAATATGGCCATTTAGGGGTAAAAAAACAACAACTCACCTCATCCACTTGATCACACTACAGCAGCTTCTTCTAGATTCACTGAACAGGACCTGCCAAAGGATCTGCGATATGCGTGATGATGTCACCACGTGGGAGAGATAGATAGAAGATAGAAGAAGCTCCTCTAGTAGATGAGGTGAGTTATATATTTTTTTCAATCCCTAAATTGCCATATTGGTTTGCATTCTGTCTTAAGAATGCTATTATTTTCCAATATCACCATGTTCGAACCTGGACTTCAGTGAAACTTTGCATCCCTAGTGTATATTTTTGTCACACCCAGGGAATGTCCAATTGTTTCCCCAAAAACCTGTTTCAATTTTTATATTGATTATGATTATTAGTAGTTGGTAGGAAATTTCCATATTTTACTTATTATCTACTGTATTTGATGCTAAGACAACTGTTAGCAACCAGACATTTGCATTTATAAAAGGAGGCTTCTGAGTATTTTGTCTTACTGTATTTGAGTATGGTGCTAACCTGTGGAGGGAAGATCTGTTACATAGTACTTACCCTTGCTCCCCCAATGCGGCCATATCTGTATCCGCTACACTGGCGCGCACTGTGGGCTCTTTTGAACAGGAAAGGAAATGGCCACATCTGGTTGGAAGAGCCCTTGGCGGACACGGTGGCTTTGGGGGAGTGAGAGGATAAGTACCATGTAAAAGAGCTTTCCTCCACAGTATATCACCATACACTGATTAAACATGCCTGGAGAACCTCTGTAAGTTAAATTGCATTAGACTAGGATTTATTATTAAATTACAAATAATGGGGGTTATTTATTAAAGGGAACCTGTCACCTAAAAAACTCCTCCCAAACTACCAGCATTATCTTAAAGTAGCCAGCAGTATGTTCTTAAAGATCCTTTTCTTCCTTCGGCCAGATTCACCAAAATCTTGAAAAACAGAGTTTGAAGTCAAGGGGGCAGCGGCCTCCTCGCTTTAAGTCAAGATAACCATGCCCCCTTTGCTTTTGATTGACAGCTGATAGCTTTCGGCTGTTCAGCAAAGCCGGACGAGTGTGTGTGCATCAGACGTTCACGTGTGCGGCTGTCAATCAGAGGTGAAGGGGCAGGGAAAGGGATGTGTGGTTATCCTGACTTGAATCGAGGAGGCCGCTGCCCCCTTGAGTTGAAAACTCTGCTGTTACATAGCGCGTGCAGGGGATTAAAGTTTGTTTTTGAAGATTTTGGTGCATCTGGCCGGAGGAAGAAAAGGATCTTTAGGAACATACTACTGGCTACTTTAAGGTAATGCTGGTTGTTTGGGAGGCGTTTTTTAGGTGACAGGTTCCCTTTAAGACCAGCGTTTTAGACGCTGGTCTTAATAACCCCTATATTTGGCGGTGGATGTGCTGAAATTATGAAGTGTCGCCGGCCTCTACAAAACTTTGGTCCATCCAGCTGTCTTACATTTTGATCATTTTCTACGCCTAAAACAGGTGTAGAAAATGATGACTGAGACGTGTCTGCCGGCCTCCCCCTTCCCCGCCTGCGCCATGCCCACTTTTTTAGATTTGCTGTAATCAGAGAGAAGTCACAGATTGCGGCGAAACTAACCGTTGCACTGCAATTGCATTTCTGGATAATAAATTACCCTCAATATCCTTTACAGGTTCTATGCATAAACTTAAATTCCTTAAACTATATTTATTATTCACGCTGCATTTTATACATTATTCTTCAGCTTTTAAAGCTAAAACAGAAAATATAGAGATACAAAATTAGGTTAGTGATGTACTCTGGCATGATTTGTTTTGAATAAGACCATTTTAGCTTTTTGCTTTTTTTGTAAGCCATATCTACAATTTCCTCTTGTTACTGTCTATCTTCTGTGGTTACGTCAACTGTTTGCGCTGCAATGAAATCCTGGGGAGCGGAGGAAGCTGGGGTCATGGCACAATAATGGAAATATGTGGAAATTTACTGCAAAAAGCAAACATCTCATTACTGTATGGCTGCATTGCAATATGCTAGGAGGCTGCTAAAAGCCCACCGTGTGCAATTTTTCAATTTTTGAGAATATAAAGGAGCTCAATCCTGTAAGTATACGGTACTTTGTGCATAGTCCACAAATGAGATGATAGTGCCTTGATGCCATATTTTGGATGTAAAGTCAGCGAATCATTACATTGTAAAAGTATGAACCTCTCTAAGTAGAAGTAAAATTCTGATATTTATCAGAGGTTTACAAGTCTATTAGGGTACGGCCACACGGTCAGTTTTCTGCATTCAGTTTTAGAAGCAAAAACCAAGAGTGAATTTAAAAAGAAGAGGAGAATTCTTCTCTGTCCTTTATACTTTCTCTCTTTTTATGATCCACTCCTGATTTTGGCTTCTAAAACTACAAGCAGAAACCTGACCGTGTGGCATTAAACCTTTAGACTAAACAACAGCATAAAGTATACGTATGGCCCAAATGTAATGATGTGATTGCACCTTCTCTAGTACAAAATGTTACATCACGGTTTAGACATATTTATAAAAACAAAATCCAAAAAGAATAATCCACTGCACCTGATTTGAGGAGCGGACGTGGCTTAGTGGAAAATGGGACTGCCTAACATGCAACAATATAAAATCAAATTAATTTTGTTGCCAACCAATATGTGGTACAAAGTTAGACAAAAGTGTATAAACTTGCACCAAGTTTATCATCCAGGCTGAGTCCCTGTGATAAATTTGGTGCTTCTTTTGACTGCCTGATTACAAGGTTTACATGTTAAACAGGATTAGTAAATCTGCCCCGTTGTATGCTTAAGATTGCATATATTTAATTACATGTTCTAAAGTGAAGCTTAAAGTGAGTATGTCACCAGCGACCTCCCTCTCCACCTTTTTGCATAAACACATAACTATAGTTCACTTGATGAAACCTCAGTTTTTCTTTTGTTGATCAGAGGCTTCATTCCGAAGTTAAGAAACATTTTTCTAATCTGTAAATTAGGGCGTCACAGTTGCTCCTGTTGCACTCAACCTTCCCTTCTTTCCCCTCGCTGCTCCGACACTACATAGCCCTGACAATCAAAGCAGGGAGGGAAAGGCTGACTACAGAAAGGAGAGGAGCTTGGGTGCAACGAGAGCAACGGTGACACCTTATTTGCAGCAAATCAACTAATTTACAGATTATGAAAAAGTATCATAACTCAGGAATGGAGCCCCAGATCAATAAAATAAAAACAGTATAATCAGGTGAACCATAGCTATGTATCTATGCAAAATTGGATAGGAAGGTAGGTATTCTATTTCCTTAACATGATTATGGGGGCAACCATTTTGCGTGCATTGTTCCTAATAGCTACCGTGAGCCATAGACACAATGGACTGGACTGGACCTCATTGACTTCTGTGAGAGACTTTTGTAGGCATGCTCTGTGAACTGTGCAGAGGTCAGGAGGGAGCAAATAAGCTGTGATATCAGCCGTTGTTAATGGTGGATCCTTTGTTATCTACATGTGTATGTATAGGTGATATCTGTCATTCAAATACTGTCTGTGATGATAGGGGGGATCTGTACAGACAAATAAGTAATTCCTATTAGGGCTAGAGGCCAATGCAACTAGAGGATTTTAGGATTTTTTTAAGTATAGATAGAGACATGGAAAATTAAAAATAACCACTAGTGTTGATCGAGCACCAAAGTGAAAGGGCTGCTAAAAATTACAAGGAACCGCCACTCCAATACACCCTTTATTACACATAAAGGAGGGCATCATGAACCCGTAAAAAATTATGATTAATGGTCTGCTGGTGACCCTCTAAAACATTACGGGCAAGGGCCTGCTGCTGAGCTGACCGTCTAAAACATTAGGTGTGAGGGTCTGCTGCAGAGATGACTCTCTAAAACATTAGGGGCGAGTGCGTGCAGCTGATCTGAGCATAGAAAAAATTATGGGCGAGTTCCTGCTGCTGAGCTGACCATTGAAAAAATTATGGGCGAGTGCCTGCTGCTTAGCTAACCATTGAAAAAAATATGGTCAAGGGCCTGCTGGTAAGCTGACCCTCAAAAACATTATATGCAAGGGCCTGATGGTGAGCTGACCCTCTAAAAGATTGTAGGTGAGGGCCTGCTTGTGAGCTGACTCTATAAAATATTATGGTTGAGGGCCTGTTGGTAAGCTGACCCTCAAAAACATTATATGCAAGGGCCTGCAGGTGAACTGACCCCCTAAAAGATTGTAGGTGAGGACCTGCTGGCAAGCTGACCCTCTAAAACATTGCATGTGAGGGCCTGCAGGTGAGCTGACCCTCTAAAAGATTGTAGGTGAGGGCCTGCTGATGAGCTGACCTTCTAAAACACTATATGCGAGGGCCTGCAGGTGAGCTGACCATCGAAAAGATTGTAGGTGAGGGCCTGCTGGTGACCTGACCCTCTAAAACATTATATGCGAGGGCAGCAGCAGTTAATATAAAATTACAGGGAATGTCACAGGTATTTTGTATGTGGAAACGTTACATAGGAGAAATACCACAGACAATGTCAATGTTGTCACCAGCGGCTAACAAAAGATTACAGGGAATGTTGCAGGTATTTGGGATGTGGAATCGTTACACAGGAGAAAAACTACAGATAATGTCGCTGATGTCAGCAGCTGCTAATATAAAATTACAGGGAATGTCACAGGTATTTGGGATGTGAAAACGTGTACTACAGTGTTCGTTTTAGGACATGGTCAGATATCATAGTCAAGTATTAAAATAATGGCAGTATGACACCTGACCCTGACACCTGACTCTGACACCTGACCCTGACACCTGACCCTGACAGGTATTTGGGATGTGGAAACGTTACACAGGAGAAATACTGCAGATAATAATGCCGATGTCAGCAGCGGCTAATATAAAATTACAGGGAATGTCACAGCGATGTGGAAACGTTACACAGGAGATGTACCCCAGGTAATGTCACTGTCCGCAGCGGACACTGTCTACGGAAAAAGTACACTGGATGTCACTGATATTTTTTTTTGATGTGCACACATTACACAGGAGATGTAGTGCAGCTAATGTCACTGTACGCAGCAGACACCGTCTACGGAAAAAGTACACTGGATTTTACAGATGTTTTTGGGATGCGCACATGTAACACAGGAGATGTAGCGCAGATAATGTCGCTGTCTGTAGTGGCCTAACTATGGCACGCTATTTAGCGCAGGTTGCGCTAAAAATAGATATTGCTGCCACACACAACAGTCCTTAACCGCTTGCAGTCACACTCACGCCGAAAAGCGTAAGTGCGGCGGCTCTCTCAGGTCACACTAACGCCGAAAGGCGTCATCTCGTGAGACCCGAGATTTCCTGTGACGCGCTGCTCGGAAGTTATACTACAGCCTGCCAGCGATGATCATTCGCTGGCAGGCTGTAGATGTTAAAATAATCACATCAGAAAGGTACATCAGACGCTGTTTTGTTAACAGCGTCTGATATACCTGCTACCTGGTCCTCTGGTGGTCCCTGTTGCTTGGATCGACCACCAGAGGACACAGGCAGCTCTGTAAGTAGCACCAATCACCACACTACACTACACCCCCCCTGTCACTTATTAACCCCTGAACACCCCATATAGACTCCCTGATCACCCCCCTGTCATTGATCACCCCCTGTAAGGCTCCATTCAGACGTCCACGGATCCGCAAAACACGAACACCGGCAATGTGCTTTCCGCATTTTGCGGATCTTCACATTGCCAGAACTATATAGAAAATGCCTTTTCTTGTTTGCAATTGCGGACAAGAATAGGACATGTCCTATATTTTTGCGGAACGGAAGTATGGACCCGGAAGTGCAGATCCGCAGTTCCGGATTCGAGCGGGACAAAGTCTGTCCCCATAGAAATGAATGGGTCCGCAATTCCGTTCCGCAAAATGGGGCCTAAGCGTCCCTTATCACCGCCAGTTAGTTAGCTACTTTTTGCCACAAGTTAGCGGAAATAGATTTAAAAAAAATAAAAAATAAAAAATTTCTTACAAATTCCACTAACTTGTGCAAAAAAATAAAATCTTACATGAACTCACCATACCCCTCACGGAATCCAAATGCATAAAAATGCCCTGTGAAATCCTAAAGGTACTCATTGGAATTTGGGCCCCTTTGCGCATCTTGGCTGCAAAACAGTGTCAGACATGTGGTATTGCCATACTCAGAAGAAGTAGGGCAATGTGTTTTGGGGTGTATTTTTACATATACCCATGCTAGGTGAGAGAAATATCTATGTAAATTGACAACTTTGTATATAAAAATGGAAAAAGTTGTCATTTACAGAGATATTTTTCATATGTGTGAAAAGACACCCCAAAACACATTGCCCTACTTCTCCTGAGTGCGGCAATACCGCATGTGTGACACTTTTTTGCAGCCTAGGTGCGCAAAGGGGCCCAAATTCCATGAGTACCTTTTAGGAGGGCATTTTTAGACATTTGGATTCCAGACTTCTTCTCACGCTTTAGAGCCCCTAAAATACTAGGGCATTATAAATACCCCACAAGTGACCCCATTTTGGAAAGAAGACACCCCAAGGTATTCCGTGAGGGGCATGGCGAGTTCATGTAAAATTTTATTTTTTGTCACAAGTTAGTGGAATATGAGACTTTGTAAGGAAAAAAATAATAATAATAAACTTGTGCCAAAAAAAAAAAAAACTTCTATGAACTCGCCATGCCCCTCACTGAATACCTTGGGGTGTCTTCTTTTTCAAAATGGGGTTTTTATACTGCCCATAGGGGCCCTAAAGCGTGAGAAGTAGTTTAGAATCCAAATGCGTAAAAATGTCCTGTGAAATCCTAAAGGTACTCATTGGAATTTGGGTCCGTTTGCGCACCTAGGCTGCAAAAAAGTGTCACACATGTGGTATCGCCGTACTAAGGAAAAGTAGGGCAATGTGTTTTGGGGTGTATTTTTACATATACCCATACTGTGTGTGAGAAATATCTCTGTAAATGACAACTTTAAAAAAAAATGTATACAAAGTTGTCAATTAACTGAGATATTTCTCTCACCCAGCATGGGTATATGTAAAAATACACCCTAAAACACATTGCCCTACTTCTAGGGCAAAATGCCAGAACTGTAAACACTCCCCACAAATGACCCCATTTCGGAAAGTAGACACCCCAAGGTATTCACTGAGGGGCATAGTGAGTCCGTGGAGATTTTTATTTTTTTTTGCCAGAAGTTAGCAGAAATGAAAACTTTATTTAATATTTTTTTTCCTCAGAAAGTGTAATTTTCCCGCTAACTTGTGAAAAAAAATTAAATCATACATGAACTCACCATGCCCCTCCGCGAATACTTTGGGGTGTCTTCTTTCTAAAATGGGGTCATTTGGGTGGTATTTATACTATTCTGGCACCTACCCTAGCACCTCAAGAAACGTGACAGGTGCTCAGAAAGTCAGAGCTGCTTCAAAATGCGGAAATTCTAATTTTTGTACAATAGTTTGTAAATGCTATAACTTTTGCGCAAACCAATAAATATACACTTATTGATTTTTGTTTTTATCAAAGACATGTAGCACAATAAATTCTGACACAAACTTGTATAGAAATGTAATTATATTTGAACAATTTTACCAGAAAAAGTTAAAAATACACTTTTTTTGAGAAAATTGTGGTTTATTTTGATTAATATCAGAAAAACGAAAACTCTCAGCAGCAATCAAATACCACCAAAAGAAAGCTGTATTTGTTAGAAGAAAAGGAGATAAAATTTATTTGGGTGCCAAGTTGCATGACCGAGCAATAAACCGTTAAAATTGTGAAGTGCCGATTTGTAAAAAAGTGTCTGGTCACTAGGGGGGTATAAACCTGTGGTTCTTAAGTGGTTAAAAGGACTTTTGGGTCTGTAAAGTTTTAGCAATTTAGCACAGGTTGCGCTAAAAATATACATTTTTGCTGCCACACACAACAATAGTCCTTAAAAGGACTTTTGGGTCTCTGACAAGTTTTTCTACTTAAAAAAATTATAATTCACTCCCTACACTATCTTTCCCTTCTTCAGCACAGCTCTCCCTGACTAACACTGAGCCGAACATGTGTCATCGGGTGTTATATAGCACCCGATGGTGTGTTCCGGCCAGCCAATCAATGTAATGCCAGTAACCAAAATGGCTACGGCATTACAGTGAAGGGCAGTACGTACCTGCATGTTTATTGGCTTCATAGCAGCCAACAATGTGCGGGAAGGAGACTCGAGCATTGCGCTCGAGCAGATGCAGCATTCGGCCGAATACCGCTATGCGCTGAGCACCACTAATAACCACCAATAATTATTTAATAATATGCTTAACATAAAACCTTGATTTAAACAATAGGTCATTTTTTTAATGACACACTCCCTTTAACTTGTGGAGGACACTGGTTTTGTACCAAACGGAGCAACGTCGGAGAAAAATTTTATTTTTAAAATTCATGCATATGTGAAAACTTGCCAAAAAGTAAAGCACCTACTCAAAAGAGAACAAATAAAGGCTCTGTCTATGTCAGACTGAGGGTATAAAGGTGGGTAGATGTTTTGTAGATAATGGTATTCTGAAGACCTGTTCTCTTTAATATTTCAGTTTTATTACTATAAACATCTAGAGAGCAGAAACAATTGATCCATATCTTTCTCTGATCATACCTAACAAGATCACAACAGGCTACCTTCTGAGTCTGATTTATGGCCCTGTAAATCAAGTTTAATCAATGCTAGAAATTCAACACAGCTTGATGTTTAGTTGGCAAACAGGCAAGTAAGGAGTGCAAGTACCTCTTCTAAGAACTCAGTGATATAGACAAGATAACAGAATGGGGATTGGGACCAGTTTATGGCATTACTGCCGGGATATGGCCGGACAAAAAAAGCTGCGAGGACTATTTTTTATCTTACTGAATCCCAGCACTAGTTTCTCCTTCTACCTCCATGCAACAGATAACCGCTGATAAAGGTCATACGTGATTCGAAACGACTCTGGATCTTCATTAGTGGCGAATGAATATTTACACTTACCTGGATATACCTTGTTTTGTAATTATTTAATATATCAGACTTAATAAAGCTAATGTTGAATGAAGCATTCAAAACAGAATTCAGTCTGACGTTTAGGAAAACTTTGATCCTAAAGGAATCAGATTTTTCTTGCGCTTTGTGGTAATAAATCAGGTTTTCCTCAAATGGCAGCTGCACGCATTAAAAAGCTAAATTAAGTATAGAGGAGACAAACCCGAGAACGCAAGATAACCCATAATGCCATGCAGCCAGCCATTCCGCAGATAGCCATCCCCTGTGATGTCACAGCCCTATAAAACCCTCATTCCATGCGGTCTCCGCCATTGTCCTGTGAGCTGAGCATAGAGAGAGATGTGGCAAGCGCTCATACACTAGTGACAGTGTTGCTGAAAATGATTAATAGAAAAATATTTGAGAGGGAGAGGGCAGGAAGACTGCAGAGAGATTGCAGGGAGACTACAGGGAGAGTGCAGGGAGAGGGCAGGGAGACTTATTCGGTGTCAATTTTATTTATTTATTCCAACATTTACTTATTCCTACATCAGCTATAAACTAAGATTTGTAATTCAATATCAATAAGATGGAAGCCTTTATTATTCCAGTGCCAGCGTGCCAGCCAATACCATCCAGCCTACATCCCTTAGGGGGTCCAGGTCTTAATGATAGCCATCCTAATCTTTTTCTGGCTTTACTTCTTCAAAATCATTCTTCAAAGTCTCCATGTCATAGAAAAGTCAGCAAGATGCAGAGAGAGGAGCTGGATGTTCCTTATTACATATTCTCATTGATATAAGATGATGTGGAAAAGGAGGAAAAACATATAGCAGAAAAAGGGCTCCTACCTGTAGGGCAGGAAAGTGCTGTGGTTGGAGAAGTGGGTATGCCAGAGCTGATTAATTAGGCAAGCTGATTAGGCAAAAAAAAGCAATAATATGCATGTTGTCCTCAGCCTAACCAGCTAAACCCCATACCAGCAACAGTCCTGTTTAAAAGTGCCACACTGCCATTTACAATAAAGAAGGACTATACAATGCAATCTTCATTTTTAAATAAAAGGCCGCTGCAGGCTTATTAGTTGCACGGTTCTTCACTGTAGGATGACCACAACCTACCCACACTACAGCCGCTCCATGTGGCCATACCCTAAGGCAGAGTGGCCTGGGTATACCTGATTTATAATGATTCGAGACAAATTTCTTGGTAAACTTCGGTAAAGTTGCCAAATCGATTTGTTCAAAACTTTGCCCATCTCTAAATAAAGCATTAAAAAATCTATTCAGTGGAAAGTGCCATAGAGTCTTCAGGATATACTGGTGCCAGAAATAGGCTGGATCCTCACCGGGTCACATTATAGTCAATGGGGCCTGGCGGTGCTCCAGCCCTTTCTGGCTATGCCGGATACAATAAACAGCCTGCCAGAAGATTTTAACACAAGTGTGAAACTAGACACTTTGACACGAATTTTAGAGGTGACAGGCTCCCTTTAAAGGTTATACTTATAAATAAGCATTTATCAGTTATCCATTGACTAGTAGGATGGAGGAGTCCTTCCCCTATTCGGTCTCTTGTGGGTGACTGAGGTAAGGTGAAGTTGCATGACCAATAAGGGATGAACAAAGACTGGCATGACAGCAATTGGTTCTGTATTACCTTAAAATTGCCCATATCAAAGTGATCAAAGTTCAGATGTCGGCGGAACCAGCAGACTATCTTATGTATATGGAGGTGTGCTGACCCTTCCCACACAGATGAGCCTGAACACTCAAGATACTTTGTTCTCACAGGAGATAACCTGCCATCAGAGGTGTCTGTCTGTATGCATGTATATGAGGATTTGGGAGGAATAGCTGATAGATATTGAAGGTGTATGACCACCATTTGGCTTATATTCAACATCTTCCCACTGTGGGAGAAGGGTTACTTACAGGAGTAAAAACTATGACTTTGGTCTTCCCTGTTAGCAATTGGTGATAATAGCAGTTCATTAGATTGCATTATAAATAACCTAAAGCATCTCATATACTTGATTTTTGTATGCCTTTCCCTTATACTCATTCAGTAAGAGGAAACTGAATGAAAATAAAAAAAATAATTGGAAAACGGTAAATTTTTCTGTCTTTTAGTTTGCCCTGGAGATAAGCAGTGCAACATGTTTCTAGCAGCTGCTTATACTTCTGCTTAATCCTAATCACATGTTTAGCCATGACAAATGCGCATTTGTATACATCTATGGGCAGTTAGATGGGTATTATTATAATAACAAATCATCCCCCATATACTGGATGCACCTACTGATAGAGACAAGTTCAGCCCTTGCCTATCGCCAGCAGTTCCATGGAGTTTGCATGGAGTAGAAGTGTGTACATTCAAATAACACTCTATTAAAATGTGAGATAGGGGACGCTGTCCTCATTACCACTGGGACCCTTCTGATCATGAGGACAGGATCCCGCACCCCACATTTGAATGGAGTAGTATTCAAGTTTACTCAACTACCACTCTATACGAATGGGAGATACTGGACCCTGTTCTCGTGATCAATAGTGATGAGCGGGAGAGGCAATATTCGAATTTGCGATATTTCGCTAATATTTGGTGGAATATTTGTCATATATTCGTGAATTCGAAATTATTTTCTTGGTTGCAAAAAATAGCCAATGTAATATTCGTGTAATGCGTGCAAAATACAGGCGTGGGTCACTATAGCTACATTTTTCAAGCTGCTAGAAGTTTTCTGAGACTGGAGAAAATGGTTGGTACGGCAGAACATTACAATAGCTTTATATGCAGAAAGAGTGCTCCAATATATTCACGAATCACGATTGCAAAATCGGCAATAATGATGCGAATATTTTGGCGCAATACGTGCAACTTCACATTTTAACCGGTCTGACTACTTATTAGTGATTGGTGCACTAAGTATTGTTGTGAACTTGTGACATCACAGCACTATGTGTGTAGCATGTATGTATGGACAGCAGAATTATATCACTACACTATATCACTATCTAACCTACACTGACTATCTCCCACTAACTATCTGTATTAAATATATATATATATATATATATATATATATACATATACAGTACAGACCAAAAGTTTGGACACACCTTCTCATTCAAAGAGTTTTCTTTATTTTCATGACTATGAAAATTGTAGATTCACACTGAAGGCATCAAAACTATGAATTAACACATGTGGAATTATATACATAACAAAAAAGTGTGAAACAACTGAAAATATGTCATAATTTAGGTTCTTCAAAGTAGCCACCTTTTGCTTTGATTACTGCTTTGCACACTCTTGGCATTCTCTTGATGAGCTTCAAGAGGTAGTCACCTGAAATGGTTTTCACTTCACAGGTGTGCCTTGTCAGGTTTAATAAGTGGGATTTCTTGCCTTATAAATGGGGTTGGGACCATCAGTTGCGTGGTGGAGAAGTCAGGTGGATACACAGCTGATAGTCCTACTGAATAGACTGATAGAATTTTAATTATGGCAAGAAAAAAGCAGCTAAGTAAAGAAAACCGAGTGGCCATCATTACTTTAAGAAATGAAGGTCAGTCAGTCCGAAAAATTGGGAAAACTTTGAAAGTGTCCCCAAGTACAGTCACAAAATACATCATGCGCTACAAAGAAACTGGCTCACATGCGGACCGCCCCAGGAAAGGAAGACCAAGAGTCACCTCTGCTGCGGAGGATAAGTTCATCCGAGTCACCAGCCTCAGAAATAGCAGGTTAACAGCAGCTCAGATTAGAGACCAGGTCAATGCCACACAGAGTTGCAGTGTGCTTTGGTCTGATGAGTCCAAATTTTAGATCTTTGATTCCAACCACCGTGTCTTTGTGCGACGCAGAAAAGGTGAACGGATGGACTCTACATGCCTGGTTCCCACCGTGAAGCATGGAGGAGGAGGTGTGATTGTGTGGGGGTGCTTTGCTGGTGACACTGTTGGGGATTTATTCAAAATTGAAGGCATACTGAACCAGCATGGCTACCACAGCATCTTGCAGTGGCATGCTATTCCATCCGGTTTGCGTTTAGTTGGACCATCTTTTTTTTTCAACAGGACAATGACCCCAAACACACCTCCATGCTGTGTAAGGGCTATTTGACCATGAAGGAGAGTGATGGGGTGCTGCGCCAGATGACCTGGCCTCCACAGACCTGAACCCAATCGAGATGGTTTGGGGTGAGCTAGACCGCAGAGTGAAGGCAAAAGGGCCAACAAGTGCTAAGCATCTCTGGAAACTCCTTCAAGACTGTTGGAAGACCATTTCAGGTGACTACCTCTTGAAGCTCATCAAGAGAATGCCAAGAGTGTGCAAAGCAGTAATCAAAGCAAAAGGTGGCTACTTTGAAGAACCTAAAATATGACATATTTTCAGTTCTTTCACACTTTTTTGTTATGTATATAATTCCACATGTGTTAATTCATAGTTTTGATGCCTTCAGTGTGAATCTACAATTTTCATAGTCATGAAAATAAAGAAAACTCTTTGAATGAGAAGGTGTGTCCAAACTTTTGGTCTGTACTGTATATATATATATATATATATATATATAAGTTAACTAACTAACTATCTAATGTAATGACACATGAAAAGCAGAGAGCACAGCAATAACACTGCCGTCTCTCTCAGAACTGCAAAATACTGCATACAAGGGCTGCTGGGGAGGTTCTTATATAGTAAGGGGTAGGCAACTTTCCTAATAGTTGCTAGGGATGTTGCTAAGCTCAGACAAAGACATTGCAGCCTTCTCATTGTCCCACAAGCAAGAAGGGAGGTTACTGATGAAAAAAAATCTAGAATATTTGATAATTCAAATATATATCACTATATTCTAAATATTTGCAAATTCTCTAAGTGCCGATATTCGCGATTAATATTCGCTATTCGAATATTTACGCCCAACACTAATGATCAATAGGGGTCCAGAAGTCATACCCCCACCAAACTAACAATTTCCCTTTATATATCTTGTTTTTTAAAATAAATAAAAAAGGAAACATCACTAATGTCTGAAGCATTTAAAATTGTGCTCCTTAACGTATGACCATGGCTAGAATAACTGAGCACTAGAAGGACACTTACTTTACTATTACCATGGTTCAATTTGACCACCCATAGCAATGATGTAAAAATGCAGATATGAAAGAACAGAGATTGGGCAAAGAAGATTGCCTATTTATATACAGTAGAAGTAGACATGGGTACTTTCTCCATGCATTGATTAGCCTAGGTAAAGAAACAATCTTGTTCTGCAGATGCGCTCCTTGGCATCCAAATTACATATGTATTATTAGGATTCAATTATCTCAAGCATCAGTCGCATGCTAGAGATAAAAGCAGGCAAAGCCATTACTATAATTAATATATCCCTACTGGCCAATGATATTAAACAGGGAGAACGGCCTTATCAACATTGGTGGAGGTGTTCCTCAATGGATTGTATTAACTCCTATTGCAGCTGTACAGATGTGTCCCCATTACTTTTCTACAAATCTTCTTAAAGGGATTAGCCCATAATTAATGCAAAAAAATGAAAATCTGACATCATATAGTACATAACAATCTCTTTCTAACTAAGCTAGAACCAGCCCTGCACCTCACATGGGTCCAGAGATCTCCCCATTCATTGCTCTGCTAAATTTATATCAAGCTAGCAGCTCAATGGGAGTCTCTCCTGCTGCAGCTCAGGGGGCGTTTCCATTCCACTGTTAGATGGAACTGAGCATGTGCGGCCTTCTCAGGGAACCGGACAAAAAATAAGAAAAAGAACATGGAAGAAGTAGTGCTATACATTTTATTGACTAAATCAGTGGCTATACAAATTTTTTTATTACATGCGAATACAAAATATTCAGATCCAGGTGCTGGTTTAAAAACTGTAGAGTATTTTTCGTTGGACAACCCCTTTATTTACTCCAATTTATTATGATACAAATTCAATGACGTGCTAGCAAAAACCTTGACAGGCTACAAAGCACATCACAACCACTGGGTGACCGTTTATAGGCACATATACTGTAGTATCAAAAAACTCCTGTAAGAGTATCTAAAACTTTTTTGAACCCCTCATCTCAGGATATGTTGAGCCAAGGAGAATGTTAAGGAAGGACACATCTGTAGGTTGCTTGACGTGCAAGCAAAACTGTTAACAGGCTGCAACTCACATCATAACCATTGGGTGGACACATACAGGCACAAATATCATAAACCACTCTCAGTAAAGTATCACAGATGATCTTTCTGCCCCACTCAGAATATCTTAAGTGAAGGGGAAAATTAAAGAAGAACCCATCTGTAAGGTGTTTGAACACAATGAAGGCATAATATTCTAGTAATATTATATGTTTTAAGAACTGCTCTGATGGCCGAGTTGTTTCAGTGTTTTTTTTTTTTTTTTCTATGAGGTCTGCTCCAGTTTGTTTACTTATAGCAAGAATATAAGGAGAAAAACAAAATTTACACAGTTCCTCCTCATTTAAGAAGCTCTATACAAGAAGACTTTGAGGAATCATCTGTCGTTTTTCACTCTAGACTGATGGACTGGAGGTGTATAGGAAATGGGAAGAAAGACTTAATTTAGGCTTTTGGGCTTTTTATATATATATATTTTTTGCCTTCTTCTGGATCAACTTGTGGCATAACAGGCTGAACTGGATGGACAGATGTCTTTTTTCAGCCTTATAAACTATGTTACTATGGAACCCTGTGATTATTTTCTGAGACTGGATTTGCTTACAGTATATCAGTTACCGTATTTTTCGCCGTATAAGACGCACCGGCCTATAAGACGCACCTAGGTTTTTGAGGAGGAAAATAAGAAAAAAAATATTTTGAACCAAAAGGTGCACTTTTGGTGGGTTTTGAACTAATTGTGGTCTGTGGGTGACGCACTGTTATGGGGGATCTGTGGGTGACACTTATGGGGGATCTGTGGGTGACAGTTATGGGGGATCTGTGGGTGACTGTTATGGGGGATCTGTGGGTGACACTTATGGGGGATCTGTGGGTGACACTTATGGGGGATCTGTGGGTGACACTTATGGGGGATCTGTGGGTGACACTTATGGGGGATCTGTGGGTGACTGTTATGGGGGATCTGTGGGTGACTGTTATGGGGGATCTGTGGGTGACACTTATGGGGGATCTGTGGGTGACACTTATGGGGGATCTGTGGGTGACACTTATGGGGGATCTGTGGGTGACACTTATGGGGGATCTGTGGGTGACACTTTTGGGGGATCTGTGGGTGACACTTATGGGGGATCCTCTCTGGATGGCACTGTTATGAGGATGAGGATCTGTGAATGACAGTTATGGGGGGGATCTGTGGATGACACATACAGACGTGGACAAAATTGTTGGTACCCTTTGGTCAATGAAAGAAAAAGTCACAATGGTCACAGAAATAACTTTAATCTGACAAAAGTAATAATAAATTAAAATTCTATAAATGTTAACCAATGAAAGTCAGACATTGTTTTTCAACCATGCTTCAACAGAATTATGTAAAAAAATAAACTCATGAAACAGGCATGGACAAAAATGATGGTACCCCTAGAAAACACAGAACATAATGTGACCAAAGGGACATGTTAATTCAAGGTGTGTCCACTAATTAGCATCACAGGTGTCTACAACCTTGTAATCAGCCATTGGGCCTATATATATGGCTCCAGGTAATCACTGTGTTGTTTGGTGATATGGTGTGTACCACACTCGACATGGACCAGAGGAAGCAAAGGAAAGAGCTGTCTCAAGAGATCAGAAAGAAAATTATAGACAAGCATGTTAAAGGTAAAGGCTATAAGACCATCTCCAAGCAACTAGATGTTCCTGTGAGTACAGTTGCACATATTATTCATAAGTTTAAGATCCATGGGACTGTAGCCAACCTCCCTGGACGTGGCCGCAGGAGGAAAATTGATGACAAATCTAAGAGACGGATAATCCGAATGGTAACAAAAGAGCCTAGAAAGACTTCTAAAGAGATTCAAGGTGAACTTCATGCTCAAGGAACATCAGTGTCAGATCGCACCATCCGTCGTTGTTTGAGCCAAAGTGGACTACATGGGAGACGACCAAGGAGGACACCATTGTTGAAAACGAATCATAAAAAAGCAAGACTGGAATATGCCAAACTACATGTTGACAAGCCACAAAGCTTCTGGGAGAATGTCCTGTGGACAGATGAGACAAAAATCGAAGTTTTTGCCAAGGCACATCAGCTGTATGTTCACAGACGAAAAAATGAAGCATATCAAGAAAAGAACACTGTCCCTACTGTGAAACATGGAGGAGGCTCTGTTATGTTCTGGGGCTGCTTTGCTGCGTCTGGCACAGGGTGTCTTGAATCTGTGCAGGGTACAATGAAATCTCAAGACTATCAAGGAATTCTAGAGAGAAATGTACTAGCCAGTGTCAGAAAGCTTGGTCTCAGTCGCAGGTCATGGGTCTTGCAACAGGACAATGACCCAAAACACACCGCTAAAAACACCCAAGAATGGCTAAGAGGAAAAAATTGGACTATTCTAAAGTGGCCTTCTATGAGCCCTGACCTCAATCCTATTGAGCATCTTTGGAAGGAGCTGAAACATGCAGTCTGGAAAAGGCACCCTTCAAACCGGACACAACTGGAGCAGTTTGCTCATGAGGAGTGGGCCAAAATACCTGCTGAGAGGTGCAGATGTCTCATTGACAGTTACAGGAAGCGTTTGATTGCAGTGATTGCCTCAAAAGGTTGCGCAACAAAATATTAAGTTAGGGGTACCATCATTTTTGTCCATGCCTGTTTCATGAGTTTATTTTTTTACATAATTCTGTTGAAGCATGGTTGAAAAACAATGTCTGACTTTCATTGGTTAACATTTATAGAATTTTAATTTATTATTACTTTTGTCAGATTAAAGTTATTTCTGTGACCATTGTGACTTTTTCTTTCATTGACCAAAGGGTACCAACAATTTTGTCCACGTCTGTATATAGCATCTTATGCTGTCATCCACAGATCCCCTCCATAAGTGTCCCTGTAGTGAATGACCCTCAATACAGGGGGTGGGGGTCGCATCTGCTTTAATAATGACAGCGGGGCCCGTGCAGTGACTATTCTACTACACGGGCCCCGCTTACTGTATAATCATATCTCTCTAATAGTTAATTGTTGTATGCATGTAATCGCATAATGAGCGCTAATGAGCGCTGTGTATTACCGTACTTAAAACTAGCAGCGCTCGCCGTTCGGAGCAGAGAGGAGGCAGGAGGCAGGCCGGGAGGACGGGCGCTTGCAACGTGAGTCATACGTCACGCGCCTGCGCCGCCTGCTTCATTCATAAGTGGGCGGTGCAGGCGCGTGACGTATGACTCACGCTGCAAGTGCCCGTCCTCCTGGCCTGCCTCCTGCCTCCTCTCTGCTCCGAACGGCGAGCGCTGCTAGTTTTAAGTACGGTAATACACATCGCTCATTAGCGCTCATTATGCGATTACATGCATACAACAATTAACTATTAGAGAGATATGATTATACAGTAAGCGGGGCCCGTGTAGTAGAATAGTCACTGCACGGGCCCCGCTGTCATTATTAAAGCAGATGCCGCCCCCAGCCCCTCCTCCCTCACAGCTGATACACCCGCCGCGCGGCATCGCGGCGGGTGTATCATTGAAAACTGGGCAAAATCAGCTACATTCGCCGTATAAGACGCACTGCTATTTTCCCCCCACTTTTGGGGGGAAAAAAGTGCGTCTTATACGGCGAAAAATACGGTATGTCCAGCCGGTTGTCTTAAGCCTGAGCAGAAAATAATTTGGATATCAGCTGCTCTATCCACAACACCATAGCCTCAAATGGGTCAACACACTGGACCTGCTAACCTGCTGACTGAAGAAAATGCTGTAGTAGATGGTTCTTGTTCCAGCGCAGCCATACTGGAAGGAAGCTACACTGGATAGTGGGACATAGATGAATTCAACCTTACTTTCCAAGTCAAATTTAACTTTTCTCTTATAACTTTGTTGCTTCATCGGGTCATCCAGCTGTCCACTATTGAACAAAACGATGCAGATACTGGTAGATTTGTACTACAAATTTGGAAAGGTATAAATGCTGCTTAACAAGAAGTGCACAGCATTATTGGCATTCTTATATATAAGACTGTTCTACTAGATGATTCTGTTACGTCCAGCTACCACCTGGAACCCCTAAAGCAACTTAACTTTGTTTTGTTTCCTTTTTTTAACGGACAATTAATCACATGTAGGCATGCCAAATGAGAACTATCGATTGCCCTTTTCCAGACTACTGGCATTCAGGCAGCAGACAGACAAATGCCCTGAGCAAGAGGAAACATCTCTTTGCTACTGCCTACTGTAGCTTTTAATTGTTTGCTACTAATGGACATGGTATTTAGCAGTTTACGTCTGGCAAATCAGTTTTGCTATCATTATCATTACCTTAACTCCAAGGTCCTTCATCAGCTCGATTTCAAAACTGACAACATCATATGGCAATCGGAACTGAGGGATTTCGGATGCACTGTGAAAACACGTTTTCATTAACTCTTGTAAGTATCATTGCATAGGTGTACGATGATTGCGTGGAACAAAAAAATAAAAATAAACACTAGTGGATCAGATTCAAGTAGATTTCCACATTTAAGATACTAATAACCTATTCTAGGGTTTAGGTTATGATTGGAGATCCAACATCTGACACTCCCACCAATCAGCTGTGTTTGGCGACCACCGACTCCATTAACAGTGGATGGAACGTGAAGCAAAAGACTCAGAGCTGTTTGATGGGGGTTCCAGATGTCAGAAAACCTATTAAAGCTCATGTTTATTGTGGTTGCTCAATATATACAGGTCCCTGGAATAAATAATAATAATATAGGTAGTAAGCTGTATGCTGACAATTATAGGCCCCTCTTTTTAGACAGTTCGGTTTAGTCCTGTTATTCTCTAAATCCATACTAAGTGGTATCTATTCTAATGGTTTAGCTTACCTTAACCCTCCAGAAAAACTCTTCTTCTCAAACACTGTAATATCTGAATATCCAAGTCGGGCCAGGAAAGAAGCACAACTGATGCTTGATGGTCCTGCACCAATAAGAGCTATCTTAGCTTTGAAGGAGGTTGGCCTTTCCTCCACAGGGGGGAGCGTTGGATTCCTTATTTGCGGGATATTCATAGCTTTAAAAATCTGCAAACAATTCAAATAAATTTACAGCTTATCATTTATAAGCTACCTATAATATAGTTAACATTGTCTATCCAGCCCAAGCAGCCATAATGTTATAATTAAAGGGGTTGTGTAGCAATATATATTAATGACTTATCCTCAGGATAGGTCATCAATGTCAGATCGGTGGGGGTTTGACACCCAGCACCCACGCCAATCAGCTGTTTGAAGAGGAGATGTTGCTCCATGCCAGCACTACTTCCACTTCATTACACTGCCCGTCATCTCCTAAGTTTCGGTGGTGCAGTGTAATTACAAGTAGTTGCTCCTCTCACTTGAATGGAGCGAGAAGTTCAAATGACACTACACCACAGGAGATGATGCATAGGGTAATGAACAGGAAGCAGCGCTCGCATGGAGCGCCTCCTTCTCTTCAAAAAGCTGATCGGCAGGGGTGACTGGTGTCGGACCACCACCGATCTGATATTGATGACTTATCCTGAGGATAGGTCATTGCTATGTATTGCTACACAACCCCTTTAGTCCTAAAATTCCACCAGATTTTTTCAACAAATTCAGTTTTTAAAGAAATCATATATATTGTGTGAATCATTTTGATTTGAGATAGAGAAAGTCCCAAATCAAATTGTCTCCTTGATTTGGTTGAATTGGAAACCAAATTGAATTTGAAGAAATTTCTAGATTTTCAGGGAAACGCACGAATGAAATTTACTGGATTGTCTCATAATATCATATAGGTAGATTCCACACACAAGGACTTCTATGAGTCAAAATAGAAACGTGCAGCTCTGGCTGCCCACCCATGTATAACATGGACTTTCATTCATTTTCATTCATTTCATGTCTTTGGCATGGCTTTTTTCCTTTGTCATGTCCGGAGGTTTGTTAAAAAGTCAGAGCCACTTCCAAAAGGTGGCACTAGCGAGAAGATTGGACCATTTTGCATAAACTTTTTCCACGGAGTATTGCCAATAAGTCTTCATACCATGGAGCATTTCCAGTAAGTCTCCATACACAATGGGTCTCTTTAAGGAGAGCCAGTACCCCACCCAAGAAAAACGCTTTTCAGATAAGGATCTCTACAGCCCCCATTGTATAAAACCCTATGTAGTTAGCTCCCTCTAGTGATGGCTGTATGCATCTAAACATGTTACAATGTTACTGTGCAAAAAGTGACTTTGAAACGTATGTGCCAGTTTCTCTTCTGGCAAACAGATGTGATCAATTCTGCTGTTTTGCTATGGAGTCCTACACAATCAGAATATATTCCTAATTTCATTATGAATAATTCATGAATGGTCTAAATTTCATTGACATAAGTGTACTTTATAAAGAATATCTGTCAATAGGGAATTCACTGTATATCCAGTAACAATGGATACATTGTTTTACTGAAAAAAAGGACTTTTAATCCATATTCAAAGCAGTTAAGTGCACTGAGGGTAGGCCCATGTCACTCTGTGCACCCTTGCTCCTCCTGCTTCATCTACAGCCAGCCTTTCCCTTTTTTTCTTAATTGACAGGGTAAGGTGAGATGACCATGCAGGGAGGTGACCATGTCACTCAAGAAGTAGAGGGAGGGAATTGCAGAGAAAGAAGGAGAGGCTTGAGTCTCAGTACACAACTGCTGATTGCATATTGGTTATGTGTAAATTTGGGACCCTAAACACCATCCACACAATGACATACTAATGGATCCAAACAAGGCGACAGATTGCCGTTACTAATAATCCAGATGAATGAAGATACGTGTGAATCATAAGGGTCATAGTAGAAAATCTAAATTCTCAAGCTTTAGATAAAGCAGTAAATTTGCAAAAAATATGCATAAAAATAGGCTACAGGTATGTCTCATGGATAAATCAATGAAGGAACCTCTATTTGCTTATTTATGGCTTTTGCAGTCTCAGTGGAGAGTTGGGCATATTTGCACACAACCCTCTCCATGCAAGTCCATGGAAGCTGTGTAAATAGGTGAGTGCTGTTTGCTTGGATATTTTGCCAGCACTCCTAACTCTTCTTTGAACCCCATGGTGACTGTGACAGATATGACTCAATAAACGGAAGCCATGTGACCCCTGTTTTTACCATTTGTGCACATAAAAGGCATTGATAGCATTCCTATGGATATTCAATTTTTCCCTTTTGTTTCCTGTTATATCAGGCATGAAATGTGTGGATTAAAGTAACATTCCCGAATGCACCAATATTATTAAGAGATCCTAAGTAGTATTGAGCGAAGTCGCTTCGTTCAAAACTTTGTTTGAATCCTGTACAGAGACTCATCTCCATACAGCATTCCAATGTATGGGCTTTGCGGAGGTAAAATTCGTTATGGCTGTTACCTGGGTGCCAAAACCGACTTTGGATACCAGTTTTAACATGGTTTTCAAGTTGAATAATCAAAGTCAGAAGTTATTCAACAAAGTCTCGTGAGACTTGGGACATAACGACTTTCACCCCCGTGAAGTCCATACACTTGAATGCTATATGGAAACGGGGCTCCGTACAGCATTCAAATGAAGGGTTTCAAGAAGCGACTTTGGATCTGTGATCCAAAGTGTGCTTCACTCAACAACTAATCCTAAGAATTAAAGGGAGTCTTTCACCTAATTTGAGCGTTTTAGACCGTTAACTAAAGACATCCAACTAAAGACAGCCGGCCGGCGCATGCGCAATATGAAAAGCTGTTCCTCTGCCCATAATGGGCAGAGCAGTGCGCAGGTGCGGGCCAGTTCCCAACCTGACTTCTTCTCTTGCCGTTCAAGACGTCCGCCGGCTGGAGGCAGAGGAGGAGGTAATAATAGGACAGAAGGGCGGACCAGAGGGCTGAAAAAGGCGTGTTTTTCTGGGCACATCGCCCAGTAATGCTGCCCCTGGGCACCTTCAGAAGCTCATTTGCATATGTTTAAAAAGTGTTATTTTCATGATCTGGACGAGGGACACAGATGAGAAAGGTATGATTGTAATGAGGGTCAAAGAGTCTAAGACTTGATCTGAGCAGTCTAAAACGCTCAGATTAGTTGAAAGACTCCCTTTATCTTATCACAACCACAATCACAATGTATCAGAATGTATAAATAAAATAGTAAGAAAAATCCAATCTTACACGTCTTTCTGATTATGTCTCTGCCTCCGCTGGTTATCTAATTATCATGATCGCAGTCTAGTTGACTATTTCACACTCAAGCACTGTGAGTGTGCCATCACAGTCATTTAAAGGCAAATAACCTCTGAGCCTTGCCTTCTAGGAATACGTCCAAAGTAATTTGTTTCCAGTCATTTGCTTAGAACGGCAAAGTTTAAAAGGGAAAAGTGACTATAATGGAGCATACACACTAAGGAGGTGAAACTAATGGAAATTCTATATAATGAATAAACAAGAGTCCAAACGCTTTGTACAGAAATTATTAAATGTATCCTTCTATAATTGATATGAAAATGTGCATATACAATTAATCATTAACAAGAACATGATGTAAGCAAATTAATTGTTAAGCCAGGAACAATCTTTTGTAGGACTAGCTCAAATGAAAGTAATGATACCTTTCACTTAGTGATCTGTGTTAATCTGGAAAAAAAGTATTCTTAATCCATATGCAAATGAGCAGTTAGGTGCACCGAGGGTGGGCCCAAGTCACTGTTTGTGCACCTTTCTCCTCCTGCTTTCTCAGCCCCTCCCTCACCTTCTTGAATTACATAATCATCTTGCCTGACTATTATTGAAGAAGGAGAGTGAGGGGCTGACAGAGGAAGCAGGAGGAGCAGGGTGCCCACCCTCGGTGCACAGCAAAAAAAAAGCAGCCATATAATGGTCAATTTTAAAAACATAATCCCAAGTCACCGGTTTTTTTTTTGCCCACATCATGGCTTTGTCGCTGTGTGTGGCATCACCCTTTACAGGATTCTCTTGATGAAGCGCCACCCACAATTAAAGGGGTTTTCCAAGATTTTTTTGAAAAAGTTAACAGAGAGTAGAGCGCTGTATGAAATAAAATAAAAAAAACATACTCACTTTTTAAAATGCTGACTCTCTCATCTCGCTTCTTCGGTCCCCACCACTCCGATGTCCGCAGGGTCTGCAGTGCTCTCATTCACTGGTCTCAGCAGTCACATGTTCATGAAGGGCACATGACTATTGAAGAAAGTGATTGGCTGCAGATATCATGTGATGAATGGTCTGTGACTGCTGCTGGTGCAGTAAGGATCAGAATGTGAGCGGGAATTTTTTTTCTTTACTTCGTACAGCCTCTTGCTCTCAAGCAATTATAATTTTTTTTTTAAATCTTGGAAAACTCCATTTAAATACAGGAGCTACTTAGAATTGTGGGTGGTGCTTCATCAAGAGAATCCTGTAATCATGACAAGGCCACTTCAAGTTGGAGATCTTTGCATGGAGGAAATGAAATCATTTCTATAGTTGCCCTGTATATCTAAAATTCCAAAATGTATTTGTCGACAGGAACGCCACATGAATGTTCCAAGGATCCACTCTCAATAACGGTCTTTCTGGAGCTCTGTGAAAGGTTGCACTTGGAGGATGTGTCCTTTTTTTATAAAATAGGTGAATTGTAACTTATTGAAGCATATTATTTATCCATTTGTTTGGTCTAGACCAGGGATCAGCAACCTTTGGCACTTCAGCTGTTGTGAAACTACAGTTCCCAGCATGCTCCATTCATTTCTATGAGAGTTCTTAGAAGAGCAGAGCAAGTATGGATGCTGGGAGTTGTAGTTTCACAACAGCTGGAGTGCCGGAGGTTGCCTACCCCTGGTCTATACTATATTTTATTTCGTGACTATTCATTGGTTACTTTTGGTTTAGCAGCTGCACCAGACATAAACGGCATTTCCTGCCACACATCCTCTCTACATGTGAATCACACATACAAACATACGTGTTCACATGCATGCTTAATTTCATCAAGTAAAGAATGATCGCATGCCTGCCGCTAGATCTTTACATTTTAATCTAAGCATACGTTTCAAATATCACGGTGTCATGGTTTTGCAATATTTATCCCTTGTCGCACATTCAGTATTAATCATAGTGTCAGCACAAAGCTTTGTAATAGATTTCTAATGATTTTAAAGAAAAATGGCAGATATTTAGCACAATATATCAAGGTATAATTTATGTCTATTAATCATCGTGACAAGACTAAAAGGAAACACAGATCACGCTTTAATGGCTATTGCTTGCATTTAGTTTCTAAAATGTAACATCGTGCCTAGGTATCTATCATTGTATCCGAGGAAGTAAAGGAAAAGAGAAAAAGCTTAAGTCGTGTCCGCTAGGTGATCCATCTTCAGGTGCTTAAAATATAAACATGTGCAGCTTCTACTGCCAAAAAAAGGCTTTACACATATAATGCTTTAGTCCGACACCCAAGTATAAAAAATAGGCAAATTTACGGCAATATATAAAAAGGCAATAATATAAAAGCAAGACTCAAAAACTGATAACGTATTCTCTTGACAATTGTATAGAACTAAAGCTGCTTATACCCTTCGTATGGCTGTCGGCTCAGTTGAGCATGCGTTTTCAATGGGCAGAGGAGACTAAAGACTTAGGGTGGGTTCACAACACGTTTTATGCCTCCGTTTGACGTATACTTTACAAAAAAAAATATACAAAAATGCAGCACACCACGTTCTTGTATCCTGAACAGTTCGGTAAAAAAAAGATACTTTTTTTTTTTTTTTTACAGTGGAACTCTATGGTGAACGGATGCCACTGTATGGCATCAGTTTGGGGCACCCGTTTAACCTATATGTTTTTTGTATATGTTAAAAGGATGGGAAAAACATGATGTGAACCCACCCTAATTTACATGCACAGACTGAGTAGGGAATTTTTGGGAAGGGACTGTTCCTTCCTGATAATTGGAAATAGAAAACTCAGCGGCTCAACCTCTCACTGTAAATGGAAAAGGTGCTCACCTAAATGGCCCACCCTTAGGCCCAAAGGGAAAACGTAAATAGCAAAAGAAAAGGGGCACACTCAGATGGGCGTACTTGAATAGACAATGATATACAATTTATTAAAACCTAAAAACATATCCCTAAAAACGGACATACATAAAATACAGACCCTATAAGGAAATATAGCCTATATATATGCATAAATATCATGAGTCCCGTGTGCCAGTGCACCAGTCCAAGGGTGGTTCCTATAGCAACAATGCCAGCTGTATATAACTGAAGTAAGGCCCGTGCTGATGAATAGGAGAGATGGCACATATATCACCTATGCCGGCTATGTAGCACAAAAAATGCAGCACGTGCACCAGTGTACCGCAATACGGAGATGGTACAATAGGCACCTAAACCAGCTGTATATCACTAAATGTGCAACACATGCACAACTGTATTGCAATGTTAATGGCTGTATAGCGCTTGATGCCAATCACAATAACTTCTGGTCGTTCCCAATTGATGTCCTGCTGATATTAATGTATAGCTGCCTCAAGTAGTATTCCAGTAACAGAATGTTATACCCAATCCTCGGGATAGGATATAACTGTTAGACTAGTGAGAGTCTGATTGCTTGGATCCCCTAGATCAGTGTTCCTCAACTCCAGTCCTCAGGGCCCACATCTTGGTCATGATTTGAGAATATCCCACCGAATGAATACCTGTGGTAAGTCCTGATGCACTGACACTATATATCACCTGCTCAATACTAAGGAAATCCTGAAACCATGACCGGCAGGTGGGCCCTGAGGACTGGAGTTGAGGAACCCTGCCCTAGATCACAAGAGACTGTTGGAGATAGCCTAGTACAGCACTTAGCTATCTTTGGCAATCCCATAGAGTTTGAGCAGAGTGTGCATGCTCAACCAGCGATCCAATAAACAGGGGGTCTAGGACACCCATTCTGGTCATCGGTGAGTGTATCAACAATCTAGCAGGTTTCTCTGATCCAGTAGGTCAAAATACATATACAATACCTACACGAAGATCTAATCTCGTTATAAGGAAGCTTTAAGGTTATCAGTTAGAAACTGAACCTACATTGCTAAATATGAAAGTCCAGTTCTGGTGATTGCTGATAGGAAATACCATTTAAATGCAGGAGAAGATACACCACAGTAAGCAGTTCAGGTACGTTAATAAGCTAAATACTGTAAATATTAGGGGCAATCTATTTTAAATAACAGGGACTAATACATGTTACATTTAATCATCAGATTTTTTACATTTTGTGCAATGTGAGCCCTGGCTGTATGTAATGCAATAAGATTTTACAGCTTGATGCTTCATGAACAGCTGAGGAAAAATCAATGTGCATGAAATGCCTTCATGACACTGGTAAAAATGAGAAAGAGGGAAAGAGAGCAAAATTCCATACCAGTAAAAATCTTTCTCTTGCTATAGATTAAATCCAAAATAATAAGTGTATATATATATATATATATATATATATATATATATATATATGTAGTGACACAGTGAAGGGTCTGCTGGTTGATGGGAGGTATTTTCCTCCCAGCATATGCTGCAGAGACTGATTACCTGATTACAGCAAGGTGAGGTCAAGCACCGGGACGGATTTCACTTGCTGGTCCAGGCTTTGTGGACACCCAACTGTCATTGAAGGCATCTAAAGTGTGGGATACAGCTGTCTGTGTTAAGGTATGAGGCTTGTGTCTGAATGAATGCTTGCAACCGCTTTGGGGAAGATAGGACAACTAAAACCTGGACTTAAACTTTGGCGGTGACCTGTTGACAAAGTGTGAACACACGACTGGACTGGGAATCTGCAGCATGGTGTGAATGAACACCAGGACTTTCAACTAAGGTGAAGTTGTTTGCCGAGACGTTAAACCTGCTTGTGTGAATAAAACACTGCAGTTTGAGCAAGAACTTTTTTTGGTGTCTCTGTACTGCATCCACTCCCCCTTCCTACCAGAGCGAATCTCCACTATATATATATATATATATTGTGGGGATTCTCTCTAGTAGTTAAGATAAGCGGGCACAGTACAGAGGCAAAATACAAGTTCGTAATTCAACCTTCATTGTTTATTCACACATCATGCCAAAAACAGAACGCCAGTGTTGCTGTTACTTCACACCCAATGGCAAATTAATATAACAAAAGTCACCTTGGTGGCAGTTCTGCCTTAGAAAGTTCCAATACAGGCTTTAGACGGCCTGTTCCCCTGACACACGGGTCTCCGCTCTCCAGCCCACCACAGGCCACAGATCCCAGCACACAGCCCTCAGATCCCAGCACATAGACCTCCCGAGCTCCACTGTCAGACGGAGGTAATCCTCTCCACCTGGCAGTGCTGGCTGTTTTTTATGCCTGGCAAAACCCTGCCTGGAACATGGGGAGTAGTCACCCACCCAGCACTTTGACTACTCCCAGTAAGAGCCGTCCCGGATCAGTTATTACAGCCATGCTAAGTACCATGGTATGAAACAGCAACTGCTGCTGACACATAAAAAGCGGCTCTTACTCCACCGAGGCCAAGAACCTCGGTGACACGTACCTATCATCCACGATGATTCCTTGTACCTTCTTACAATATATATAAAATCTGTGGATCTCAGGGGACCTATGAGGTGTGAGGTCCCATTCATTTGGTCTGTATGGCTATGTGGTATTGTTTATTTTTTTTCCTTGATCTACTGTACTGGCAACAGGGATTTTGTGTATGAATGTTAATTTTGAGATACTTATCTTATATATTACATAAGCCTGTCATGAACTGTTAATTGTGCATATACTCTTTTTACTGCTACTGTATGTATTGTATTATAGTTGTAATATTGTCATCATCTATTTTGGACAACTGTTTACTGTTTATATGATCAGTCTGTAACGCTTAAATGATAATTTTTACAATCTAATTATATATTATTTGCTTCTGTTCTTAATTATGTGTTGATTCAGTATTAAATAAAGTTTCATATTTACTATATTGATAAACCATGTGGTAGAATGTATTTTTCTTTTATCTGAAATTTTTTTCTTTTAGCAAAATCATTAGTCTTGTAGCAAATAAATTAGTATTTTATCAAATAAATCAGTCTTTTTCCAAATGAATTAGTCTGCTCCAGTATTACAATCCCTGATCACTATGACAAACGATGTTGAGCAGGTAACCCACACCTGTTCGCAAACGTTGACATATGGCGATCCCTTCAGTATAGCTAGTTCAGTGCCGGACATGTAAGGGCATAATAGAACAGTAAATGCTGAATGCCACTTGCCCTTCCAGAAAGTTGGTGGCGGTAGCATTCAACTTAGCGTCATTGTTATCAAATTCTATGCCACTGTGTAGTGCAGCGGAATTTTAACCCTTTTGGATCCCTCCATGAGGTCTGGGATCCCTCCCCATGCTATGAACCAACAGGTATGTCGCTTTCAAAATGTATTAGGGTTAAAACCAGATGGATCAAACATGGCCACTGGATATTTTGCCATAAGGGACAGGAGCCTGAAAACTAGTTGTCATATAATATGATGACCAAAGAGGGTCGATCACAGGTTAGGGTAATGGCATTCAAAGGGTTACAAGTCCCCAAACGCCTTTACTGCCAGTCGCAGAAATTAGTGCCGGGTGCCTACTCTTTAAACACCAGACACCATGTGGCTAGGGCGCCATTTTTAAAGGCCTGGCCACCGACTTTAATATACGATTCACAGTGAGAGGCCTGGGTATACCTGATTTAATACGATTTAAAAATAGTTGAAGAAATTGTGTTCTAATCAAAAAAAAAATCAAACTTTGCTCATCTCTAATGGTAATATAAAGAAAAAAATGTTTACTCCAAAGTTTTTTTAATTAAAAAAACACAATAAAAAGAATATGCCGTAAGCATACTGATCTGCAGAATAGGTTTGTCCTGTTATATTTTGCACATGGTGAATGCTATTTTTTTTTTTCAATTTTATCGCACAAAGACTTTATTTTCTTGTTTTTCCATAAAAGCTATGGTAAATATAACAGTGCTGTTAAAAAGTACCACTTGTCCGGAAAAGAAACATGCCCTTATTCAGTTATGTGAACAGAAAACGAAAAAAAAAAATATTAAGGCGGGAAATAAAAATAAAAGTAGGCTGTGCCAGGAAAAGTACGGTATATACTATCTGAAAAGAAATCTCAGACATAGTAATATCTCAGTAACTTGTGGTTGCAGTTCTACTTGGCACTTTTTTTCTCATTGTATCTCAAGGGATTAACTGAAGTGAATAAGGTCACATTTGTGATATCGTCACTATTTAATTTTTTTTTTCATTGGGTCAGAGGACCATTTTATTAGCATTCAAGGGCAAGCACAGGTTCTTGACAGAAGGATTGCAACTTGTATTTGACAAAACTAATCATAAGTTACTATAGCGGGTATAGGTGAGAGTACAAGCAGCTGCAATTTTCATGTTTCTTGCTTGTGCTATTCCTCATAACCTGTTCAGCTCTATCCTATTATGAATTGAATTAAGCACTAGGGGATTACTAGAATAGAGCCTACACACCACAAAAAGCTAAAAATAAGCAGTTTTCTCTGAAGCAAAATACAACTTAGTACTCATGTTGCACATGCACACAGACATCACATTACATTGAGGTTCAGGTTTCTTATCTTTTTTGGAAAGAGAGGTAATTTGCACACATTTTCTCAGAGCAGCATTGTCTGGCCTATAAGATTCTTTAGTCCTGATTTATCGTGCTTCACTCCAGAATTCTGGCTTCAAAAATTTGCGAAATATGGCTTTTTTGACTTTTTGGGCTCAATTGTGCATTTTGTGTCTATTACACTAACTCCAGTTTTGAAGGGTATGAAAGTGGATATATAGTACCACAGATCTGTGGGTACTACTATTGTAAATGGTTTGTAGTGTAATGTAATGTTATGCTACACACCATGTTCACCAGCAGATGAGGTACAGGTGACAGTGACTAACCATTCCTCCTCTCTTTATTAGGCCTCTTTCACACGACCGTTTTTTTTTTCCGTTTTGCGGGCCGTTTTTTGCGGTCCGTATACGGTCCGTATACGGAACCATTCATTTCAATGGTTCCGCAAAAAAAACGGAATGTACTCCGTGTGCATTCCGTTTCCGTATTTCCGTTTTTCCGTTCCGTTTAAAGATAGAACATGTCCTATATTTGGCCGCAAATCACGTTCCGTGGCTCCATTAAAGTCTATGGGTCCGCAAAAAAACGGAATGCATACGGAAATGCATCCGTATGTCTTCCGTATCCGTTCCGTTTTTTGCGGAACCATCTATTGAAAATGTTATGCCCAGCCCAATTTTTTATATGAAATTACTGTATACTGTATTTGCCATACGGAAAAACGGAACGGAACAACGGAACGGAAACGGAACCACAACGGAAGCAAAAAACGGAACAACGGATCCGTGAAAAACGGACCGCAAAACACTGAAATGGACATACTGTCGTGTGAAAGAGGCCTAAGAGTGTGTTGGTACTACTTCTTGCAAAGGGAGGGGCATAACTAGTTACAGAGGATAGTCTGCAAAAAGAGGGAGCAGTAAGGGAGCATGTGATCCAGCTCCCACTTCTGTGGGCCATAAGGACCACAGAGTCAGCTCATCTAAGAGGACCACTACTTCAGAGAGAATGCAGGGTCCCAGGATACAGGAGATCTGGAAACTACAGTCTATTTGTGTCAGCAGAGTGATCAAGCAATCAAGCTATACAGAATCTGCTACAAAGTGAGGGGAAACACATTAAGACACCACCACTGCAGTTGAGGACAGACATAGCTTCCTCACCTCTCTATGTTTTATTACTTTTGACCATGAATCCCCATCTATCCCTTCGTTCAACTTGATGGACTTATATCTTTCTTCAATGGTATTAACTATGGAACTGTGTAAGCTGCCTTCTACTGTATTATAGGTGTAAATACTGAAGATTGTCTGAAATTAACCAAATATGTAAAGTCCTGAAGAAGAGATCAGTCTGGCTTAAAAACTAGTAGTTGTTTACATGTTAATACAGCCTTGAAAGCTTCAAGCATTGTTTTTTCATCTTCAATCCATAAGCAGCACCCTAAATTAGTCTGATCTCTTGGTTTGGATGCCTGTTACCATAGTAGATACATGTTTGTCAACAGAAACCAGGTTATGGTTGCCATTAGAGATAAGCGAAGTTTTCAAATTTACAATTCAGATGACTTGCCAAAGTTCTTCAAGAAATTTGATTCGTTCCGAATTAATTAATCATGATTTGCAATACATGTGGTATACCCAGGTCACTGTGCCCATTCATATGCATCCCAATTGTTGGCCCAATCTCACTGTGAAGGCTTGGAACCTAAACTGCAGGGACAGGGGAGGAGGAATGCAGGGAGAGGGTATCACCATGTGCATTACTTTCTAGTGCACCCACATTTATAGTTAATTTGTCCTGTAAGTACTGTGTCATCAGTTGTAATTTATCACTCTCTACATAACTGTGCAGGGCACTAAGATTCATAGATGACCCATTCTTTTAGCTGTAGAATTACTGTGCATCAGTAATAGGCTGGGTTCACACGGGCATCACGTTTTGGCTCAGGATGCGTCCCGGGTGCATTGCGGCAAACCCGCGTGAGTAGGTACGCAATTGCAGTCAGTTTTGACTGCAATTGTGTTTCGTTGTTCAGTTTTTATCGCAAGGGTGCAATACACTTTGCACGCGCGTAATAAAAAACTGACTGTGGTACCCAGACCCGAACTTCTTCACTAAAGTTCAGGTTTGGGTTCGGTGTTGTGTAGATGTAATTATTTTCCCTTATAACATATATATAAGGGAAAATAATAGCATTCTGAATACAGAATGCTTAGTATAAGGTCAATTGAGGGTTAAAATATAAATACAAATTAACTCACCCCCTCCAATTGATCGCCTAGCTGCTGGTCTCCTTCGTTCTTCAGGACCTGTCAAAGGACCTGTGGTGACTTAACTGAGCTCATCACATGGTCCAATCACATGGTCCATCACCACGGTGATGGACCATGTGATTGGACCATGGATGTGACGTCACCACAGGTCCTTTGGACGGCAGCTCATGATTAAAGAAGTAAGAAGACATCGGCAACTACGCGATCAAGTGGAGGAGCTGAGTTAATTTTTTTTACATTTTTTAACCCTCAATTGACCTTCTACTAAGTATTCTGTATTAAAGAATGCTATTATTTTCCCTTATAGCCATGTCATAAGGGAAAATAATACAGTGAATAGACTTTCATCTTAGCAACCATGAGTGAAAATCGCACCGCATCCTCACTTGCTTGCGGATGTTTGCGATTTTCACGCAGCCCCATTCCCTTCTATGGGGCCTGCGTTGCGTGAAAAACTCACAATATAGAGAATGCTGCGATTTTTACGCAGAAGTGATGCGTGAGAATCACTGCTTATCTGCACAGCCCCATAGAAGTGAATGGGTCCAGATTCAGTGCGGGTGCAATGGGTTCACCCTTACGCATTGCACCCGCGTGGAAATCTCGCCTGTGTGAACCCAGCCATACAGTATTACAGGTCAAGAAGAGCAACAGGTCTAATTTATCTTAACCGTACAGTGCCCCAAGATTCAAGTAGTGGTCCTATGACAGAGTGGGGACAGTGGTGACAGCAGCAGTAGCAGTCAGTGTCGCACTGGGGTACATAGGACCCACCAGTGTAACTGATTCTGGGGGCCCATCTTAGGGCTCCTGCACACAAAGTTATTTTTTTTAGGTGCCCGTACCATTTTCTTTTTTGTGGCCTGTATGTGAAATCATTCACTTCAATGGGGCCGCAAAAAACAGAAATGACGCCATGTTCATTCCGTGTCTGTATGTCCGAATGGCCGCTACGCAAAATTATAGAACATGTCCTATTATTGTCGGCATTGCAGACAAGGATAGGACTGTTCTATTAGAGGCCAGCTGTTCTGTTCCGCATAATGTGGAATGCACACACCCAGTATCCATGTTTTGCAGATCCGCAATTTGCAGACTCCAAAACATCCAACAATCGTGTTCATGAGCTCTTACAGTGATAACAGAAATATTAAAGATGAAGTATGATGGTAGACACTCACAGCATAATGCACAAACATGCATGTGGCAGAATTTAGGCTACTTTCACACTTGCAGTAGCAGGGTCCGACAGAATGTTTTGGCGGTGGAACAGCCTGTCACATCCGTGCTAACGCTAGCCCACCGTGCCGCTGGAAGTCCGCAGTATTTTTTTTCCGGCCGCCTCTCTGCATGTTTATATTATTATAGTGAATGGGGCCGGAGCGGACCTCCAGCGGCATGATGGGCTAGTGTAAGCACGGATCTGGCAGGCTGTTCTCCCATTGGAATAGCCTGCCGGACCCTGCTACCGCAAGTGTGAAAGTAGCCGGATCTATTGAAAGTCAATAGAGGACGGATCAGTTTTCTATTGTGTCAGAAAAAAACTGATCCGTCCCCATTGACTTGCATTGGGGATCATGCCGGATTGGTCTTGCTCCACATCCCAGGACGGAAAGCAAACTACAACATGCTGCGGTTTGCTCTCCGTTATGGGAACGCAACTAAACGGAACGGAATGCATTGGAGAGCATTCCATTATGTTTAGTTCAGTTTTGTCCCCATTGACAATGAATGGAGACAAAACTGAAGCTTTTTTTTTGGGGGGGGGGGGGTATTGAACCCCTATGACGGATCTCAATACCGGAAAACTAAAACGCTAGTGTGAAAGTAGCCTAAGACTGAATGGCGCAGCTGGTGAACAAGATGCACAGGGCATCCAATGTTCTACAATTAAAAACTTGCTAAAACACTGTGCATTGTGCTTGTCATGTCTCTCCCTATGCTCAGTACACAGTGAAAAGGCAACGACCGCTCGGAATAAGGTTTTTATAGGGCTTTGATATCACAGGGGATGGCTATTTGCTGATTGGCTGGCTGCACTGCATTATGGGTCTTATCACATTAGCGGGTTTCTTACTTTCACTTTGTAACACATGTTGCCACCATTTTAGGATTTGTCATCACGAAACGTGAGGAAATTTGGATTCATTGCGAATCAAATGCTTCCTGAAATTCGGATTGAAGCCAATTAGTTTCACTTTGATTCGCTTAACACTAGTTGCCGTATTTGCTGTATAAATATCTAGTAGGTTAAATAAGAGCTGCATCATTTGGAATGGATTAAAGAAAAGATGTGGAGTTAAGAAAGTAGAAATGCCTATGGAAATCTTAAGAACACAGTCTATGGCTGTTATTATGCCAACCCTGCATTCATTTACAATATTTTACAACAGTTATAAATTACTGCAGCATTCTTAGCATGTCATTATGTTTTTTAATTGGAGAAACAATTTTTTTCTCCAGCCAAACATCTTTTCAAATGTCAGTAGACTTGATTACAATTACATCGATATAACATGAAATTTGATATATTTCCATATGAAATCATTGCCCTTTTAATTATGTACAGACATCATATACACAGCATATTATAGAGCTCACGTTCATTTTATTTTATAACTACTTCAGTACTTTGGTATTTTCCCTTGTTAATGACCAGACTTAGCTGACAATTTCCTAGCACATGTGGGTTTTTAATTTAATTTGTAATGGCTATACTTTCTTTTGTGATACACAAGGCTTGATTTTTGAACCATTTGCACTATTTTAATTTTTGGTACCAAAAGTTATATTAAAATATGACCTTAAAGGGGTTTTCTAAGTGTTTTTTTTTTACCAAAGACCTACTCTCTTGATAAGTCATGAGAATGTGATTGGTTGAGGTCCAACACCCGGGAACCCCACCGATCAGCTCTCTTACCAAGCACACTGCTGTACACCGTATAGCGGTGCACACTCTCACACCCGGCAGTTCTTGTCACTGCCAGGCTGTTGTTTCCATAGTGAAGAAGGGAGCGCTCTCCGTTCCCTGCTTCACTGTTCTTCTGTTCTCTCCCCCTGCTGGCCACACATTGCGCTGCTGACTGTGGGAGGAGCGCTGAAGGCCCGGGAACCGGCTCCAGCACAGCCAACAGTGCGATGTGAGTGTGGTAGCACGTCATCAGGAAAAAAGGTATGTATGTTTTTTTTTATGAAGCTTCAGACTGGGGGCAGCAACTACTGTGAGGGGGCTGTGGGCATAAATAACTTGAGGGGGCACATATCTGGCATAACTACTGTGAGGGGGCACATATCTGGCCATAACCACTGTGAGGGGGGTCATATCTGGGCATATCTACTGCGAGAGGCACATAAAGTAGCATAACTACTGTGAAGAGGCACATAATTTGGTAGAACTACTGTGAGTGGGCACATAATCTGGCATAACTACTGTGAGGATTAATATAATTTGGCATAACTACTGAGAGGGGGCACATAATCTGACATAACTACTGTAAGGGGCACATATCTTGGCATATCTACTGTGAGGGCGCATATCTGGGCATACCTACTGCTAAGGGCACATATCTGGGCATATCTACCGTTAAGGGCACATATCTGGGCATATCTACTGTGAGGGGGCACATAATCTGGCATAACCACTGTTTGGGGCACATATCTGGGCATATCTACTGTGAGGGGCACATATGTGGGCATAACTACTGTGAGGGGGCACATAATCTGGCATAACTACTGTGAGGGGGCACATAATTTGACATAACTACTGTGAGTGGGCACATAATCTGGCATAACTACTGTGAGGATTAATATAATTTGGCATAACTACTGTGAGGGGGCACATAATCTGACATAACTACTGTAAGGGGCACATATCTTGGCATATCTACTGTGAGGGCGCATATCTGGGCATACCTACTGCTAAGGGCACATATCTGGGAATATCTACCGTTAAGGGCACATATCTGGGCATATCTACTGTGAGGGGGCACATAATCTGGCATAACCACTGTTAGGGGCACATATCTGGGCATATCTACTGTGAGGGGCACATATGTCGGCATAAATACTGTGAGGGGACACATAATCTGGCATAACTACTGTGAGGGGGCACATAATTTGACATAACTACTGTGAGGGGGCACATATCTGGGCATATCTACTGTGAGGGGCACATATATGGGCATATCTACTGTGAGGGGCACATAATCTGGGGACTGAGAGGCATAATGGGGGCTGGCTGAGAGGCATAATGGGGGCTAAGAGGCATAATGGGGGCTGAGAGGCATAATGGGGGCTGATGAGAGGCATAAGGGCTGATAATGGGGCTGATAAAAGGCATGGGGCTCTCATCTGAGGTCTGATTGGGGGTAATTTACATTGGTTTCTGAGCTGAGGTCTGATTTGAGGTATTATTGGGGTCTTATTTACATTGGGGTTCTGATTGGGGCTTTCAGCTGAGGTCTTATTAACATTGGGGGTGTGATTGGTGATCTGACCTGAGGTGTAGTGATTTTTTTTTTTCTTATTGTCCCCCTCTAAAACCTAGGTGCATCTTATAGGTCTCCTGAACTGCAGAGCGGTGCCCACTTCCAGCCCTGAGCCCAGCTGCCCTCTGCCCAGAGCACTGATCCTGAGCCGCTGGAGTCTTCAGAACTGTAAGTATTTACAGTAATTCACTGTAAGCTATATTATATATATTACTTGTTTTATGTGAGTAAGGTTGCTGGCTGGTTGGAAAAGGTGGGGGAATGGTAAAGAGAAATTCTGTACCAAGTCTTGGTGATGTGGGCGGTGCAATATGTGGGTGGGGCTGTGTGTGGGTGTGACTTGAGGGTGGGGGGGACACAGGGGCCCCATAATCCCCTATTGCCTGGGGGTCCCATGAGTTGTCAGTCTGCTTCTGGCTAATAGCGCTTACTATTTATCCTGGGCGCTGCTCCGTTTGCCCGCTGTGCCCCTGTTACACTTTCCAATCAGAAAGGAGAGTGTCATAGCCAGGGAGAGAAAAAAATAACTTTCCAGGCGGGAGAATTTAACATGGGCACATGCCCTACATAACGTGCTACTTATTTTATAATGTCTGGACCCATGGGTCCAGACATCTAGCATTGATGAATGACGTTTCAAACCCTTCGCTACCAGCGCAGTACATATACGCAGCTGGAGCAAATATGAGGCCTGCTTGCGTATGCAGCAGGCATCATGGCCGGCAGGTCTCCACTGTTTCAAACAGCAGAGAGCCGCGGCTAATGATCATGACTGGCAGTAATGCCGATTGAGGTAATTAAAGTCTTTAGATGCCGTGATCAAGTGTGATCACGTCATCTAAAGGGTGAAAAACCCAGAAGCGCGCACTTCTGACTAGCATACTCTGCGGCCAATGAGGATACCTGTAATTGATTTCAATTTGCTGGATCTCTCTGAAGAGACCCAGGGTATTAAAGCTGTAATTCTTATTTTGGCCAGCAGGTGGCAGGCAAACAGAAGAAATTAGCAATTTTTCCTCAAATCATGGGTCTAAACACCCAAGAGTGATCAGATTTTTTTTTTTTTATGGGTTTTGTATGCTCAAATACGAGATTCAAAACCATAAAAAAGTAAAATATACTGTATATATATATATATATATATATATGTATATAAAATATAAAAAATTAATCATTCCCCTTTTCATAGAATAAAAAAATAAATACATAAATAACAAAATATCTAAACCTCATGAGCATCACCAAACCTGAAAATGCCTGCACTATTAAAATATAAAAATACGACGAATAGTGTAACAGAAAAAAGGGTCAAAATGCACAATTTGCTATTTTTCCATTGCTTCTCTTACCCTCAAAAAATTTCATGTGATCAAAAAGTCACATATACTCCAAAATGGTATCACTATAAACTGCAGATTGTCCAGCAAAAAAATTTGCTCCCACACAGGTCAGTTAACATAACTGTAAAAATGTTATGGGGGTCAGAATATGGTTATTTTTACACTATTTAGACATAATACCTATATATATATATGGTATCATTGTAATTGTAC
Organism: Bufo gargarizans; assembly: GCF_014858855.1. NCBI lineage: Eukaryota > Metazoa > Chordata > Amphibia > Anura > Bufonidae > Bufo > Bufo gargarizans. The sequence goes on from NC_058086.1 coordinate 177,233,627, forward strand.
TGACCCAGAGAATGAAGGGTACAATCCGTTTTGCCGTAAAGAGAATGCCATGGGAACAAAATCTGTAAAACAGTGGAGGAATTGCGTTTTTTTTTTTTTTTCAATTCCACCCCATTTAGAATTTTTTCCCCACTACATTGTATGCCATATTAAATGGTGGCATTAGAAAGTACAACTTGTCCCGCAAAACATAAGCCCTCATACAGCTATGTGAATGGAAAAATAAAAAAGTTATGGCTCAAGGAAGATAGGGAAGAAAAAAGAAAAAATTAAAAATTGATATTCTAAGGGTTAAAAAATTTAATTCAGCTGCTTCATGACAAATCACATTCTATTGTATGGAGCAGAAAATGGTGTTTGTGCCGCCAGTCGTCATTTAACCCCCCAGATGCGGCTCTCAATGCTGATCACGGCATCTGAGAGCCACATTTAGCCTATCAGGGGGTTAGTCAGGTGTTAAAACAAAAAAAATACCTCTGCCATTAGAATGGGGAGAGGATGTTGCGGCCATCTTGATTGAAGAAAATGCAACAATTATTTTGCGTGGTGATGTGTGAAGGCACCATGTCATCACGCTGGGTGGGCTGGTGAAGTCATAAAAAAAAACTTGATGCAAATAATTTGGCGAAAAGCCAGTCTTAATCATTGTGGGTCGCGATATATGGTGAATGAAGATCCAATATTGCCAATTTTGAACACATATTAGATCAATAATGTAATCATTTTAGTGGTATGTACAGTACATAGTAGGGGACATCTGCAAAACTTGGACGCTAGGTTTCTGGCCTCCAAAAGTTTCACATTTTTGAGCAAATGGCATTTTGTGACTCTTTATGTTTTGCACTATTGCACTACTCTGGTAACATAATAAAAAGGCTTAGCAGCCTAAATTATAACTGAAATCTTCACCAGTTTCTGGAGCATGGACAGCAGAGAATATAACAAATTTATAGAGGCGCAGGTTGACTTAAGACTGGTGTATTGGTGTACGAAACACTAGTCTTTAGTATATAAGCCCTACTGTCTGTATATATATATATATATATATATATATATTGAACAAAAATATAAACACAACACTTTCGGTTTTGCTCCCATTTTGAATGTGTGGCATATCAAGGTGCTGATTAGACAGCATGAATATTGCACAGGTGTGCCGTAGACTGCCCACAATAAAAGTCCACTCTGAAATGTGCCCATTTTTGCCTTACTGGGGGGGGGGGGGGGGCAGAAAACCAGTCAGTATCTGGTGTGGCCACCATTTGCCTCACGCAGTGCAACACATCTCCGTCGCATAGAGTTGATCAGGTTGTTGATTGTGGCCTGTGGAATGTTGGTCCACTCCTCTTCAATAGCTGTGCGAAGTTGCAGAATATTGGCAGGAACTGGAACACGCTGTGATATACGCCGATCCAGAGGATCCCAAACATGCTCAATGGGTGACATGTCCGGTGAGTATGCTGGCCATGCAAGAACTGGGGTGTTTTCAGCTTCCAGGAATTGTGTACAGATCTAATCAGCACCTTGATATGCCACACCTGTGAGGTGGGATGGATTATCTCGGCAAAGGAGAAGCGCTCACTAACACAGATTTAGACAAATTTGTGAACAATATTTGAGAGTAATGGGTCTTTTGTGTATGTAGAAAATGTTTTAGATCTTTGAGTTCAGCTCATGCAAAATGGGAGCAAAACCGAAAGTGTTGCATTTATATTTTTGTTCAGAGTACATATATATATATACAATTTTATTATTATTACCTCTTATTTTATAGCGTGCATGTGTTTGTATTTCATAATACAGGAGGAGATGTATAGGCAGATAGATCTGTCTAAGTTGATGAACATTCACTACAATAAGCACATACCTCAGTAGCAAATTGCTGTAGGCCCCCAATATTAATTGGACCTTCTTCCGTTGCATATAAATTGCAGCCACCTACACAAAGGTCTGATGTCGGACATACCATTCCACATGTCAAGCCAAGTGGGTTATCGGAAAGTATAGTCCTTGCAGCTCCATAGTAGTTCTGCAGACAGAATTAAGTCATCTTCATTAAAAACTCATTAACGATAACATGGACGTAAGACAGAGCTGCAAGCAATCATTTTTACAGGTTGTCATGATGGATCGCTTTGCTAACTGTATGACAGAGATGTATTTGGAATATACATTCAGTTTTATGTGCCGACGGTGACGACAAATGTGTGATCTATGGTTAATATATATCATAGGTATTTGTCTCATTATGTGTTATGCTATTAACATTCTGATATAGAGTTTATCATCTTAGTGATGGTGTCTATTTTGGAATATTAGGGTTTGTGTGGCCTACTTTGTAATTTTTGTTACATCAGTATTTTGGTGGTATTGTTTTCTCTTGAGCTATAAGGTCTCATACAGTTGGTAACAACGATAATCATGTCCATGTTCTCAATTTTCCACCATCTTTTTTCAGTATTATATCACACTGTGTATCACATTCAATATATCTTAATAAGAGCAAAAAGGGAAACCCAACAGACAAGTAATAGTCAACAAAGTTTCATGAAGTGTGTGAACTTTTCATTCAGCTATACTAAAATTTGGAGACTACCAAGTATGTATGTACATACAATTAGCAAATTTCATTTTCACATTATTGGATAGGGTGATCCATTTTGCAGTTTGCACCTCACCTGTTTTGTTCTGGAGGGAGGAACCTCATTTTTCCACCTTTTATCATGCATGTACATAAGACTACATTTTTATAATATTTTTCATAAGTGTAAATATTAAAGGGGCTATCCCATGATTAATGTAAAAATCAGATATCTTATAGTACATGACGGTCTCTTTCTAACAAACTGAGAACCAGCCCTGCACCTCACATGGGTCCAGAGATCTCCACATGCATTGCTCCAGTTGCTCTGCTAGATTTATTTCAAGCTGGCAGTTTAGCGGGTGTATCCTTTCTCAGAGGGTGTGTCTTTTTGGCTGAAGCTAGTGGCAGTTGAAGTATGGAACTGAGCATGGTATGTGTGTCAACCTCAGTGAGCTGGACAGAGAATTTTGAAAAAGGGCAAACAGTAGGTGGTGCTATACAGATAGAGTTCAGTGAGCAACTCAGTGACTATATAAAATGTTAATCACATGCAATTACAAAGGTATTCAGATCAAGGTGCTGGTTTGAAAAATGTAGAATATTTTTCATGGGACAACCCCTTTAAGCTGAGCTATACTGGAATATTTAAAGGTGTCAAAATTTGCGATGCCACCAGAGGTAGTATAAAGTTTCTGGGTAACAATGAAAACTCTATTGGAGTTGCACAACTTTTACACTTCATTGATGAAGATGTTATTCTCATACAGATCTAAGGCCCAGGTGAAATCCCAATTTATGCACTTTATGTAGTTACGCCACTGAAAGTCACATTGTAACTTCACCATTTTTTTAATCACTTAGGACAATAACAAGATGATTATCATTTAGAATATGCAAAATAATGATCTGTTTGCATATGTTATGTAACCTGTTCTTCAATGTGTCACCACTGAATAGAGCTCAATGATGGATATGTTATTTTTTATGACCTTTCCTTAAATAAAACCCAATATGGATATTCTTAGGTAGAAGGTTTTCATATATATTTTTTTAAATAGATTGAACAGATTGGTTTGTGCCTCAGCGGTGTAGTTGAAATCTATAGCAATTAGAAAATAAATAAAAAAAACTACAGCCTAAACTCTAGCCTATATACATTACACAGAATGTGACTTTGTTGTGTTTATTTGCACAGAAACTCAAAGTAAAATAATTTAAAGTCAAACTGGGAATCTTTCGTCCCACCAGAGAAATATGTTTTGAAGGCTTACCCTCCATCTATACAGAACATGTGCAAGTTGTTTGTGATTCAACCTTAGATAACCCTAAAAGTGATTGGCTCCAAACTAAGCCTTAAAGGGGGTGTCTCACTTCAGTAAGTTGCATTTATCATGAGGGGAAAGCCATGTAATCATGCAATGCAAGCCACTTACTAATGTATTGTTATTATCCATATTGCTTCATTTTTCCATCGCATTATACACTGCTCATTTCCATGGTTACAGGCCACCCTTCAATCCATCAGTGGTGGTCATGCTTGCACACTATAGTAAAAAGCATCGGCCTCTCTGGTGCCCGGGATCATGGGAGTGCACATAGGCTGGTGCTTTTTCCTATATTGTGCGAGCACAACCACAGCTGCTGGATTGAAGTTTGGTCTGTAACCATGGAAAGTGTATATTGTGATGGAAAAATGAATCCAGCCACTAAAGGAAGCAATATGGATAATAACAATACATTAGTAAGTGCCTTGTATTAACTTTCTCTACATGATCAATGCCGATTACTGAAGTGAGACAGACCCTTTAAATGAGGTTTTCTTCTGGTAGATCTCTAGGTCCCAGTCATAATAACGACCCATTATTGTGTTAGAACAATGGTCAACTGGATGATCCTCTGGTACTCTAGTGGGCCAGCCCAACGTGGAAGAAATTACAGTTTTCCTTATATTGTTCCAGAGAATAAAAAAATTACCGAAAGAAATGCAGAGCTAAACATTTTGTGAAAATTAGCCTCTGAGTTTTTAAATAAAGCAAACATGCAAAATTGAAAGCAATATTAGTGTTGGGCGCAAATTTTAATAGCGAATATAGCCAATTTGGGAATTTGCAAAGATTTGAAATATAGTGCTATATATTCGTATTTGCAAATATTCTATATTTATTTTTCATCTGAACCCTTGATCCCTCCCTGCTTCTTGCTTGTGGGCCAATGAGAAGGCTGCAATGTCTTTGTCTGAGCTTAGCAACATCCCTAGCAACCAATAGGAAAGTTGCCTGCCCCTTACTATATAGGAACCTCCCCAGCAGCCATTTTCTGCAGATTTTTGCAGTTCTGAGAGAGAGAGCAGTGTCATTGCTGTGCTCTGTGCTTTCCACTCATTACATTAGTTAGTTAGTTAGCTTATATATATATAATACAGATAGTTAGTGGGAGATAGTCAGTGTAGGTTAGTTAGTTATATAGTGTAGCTGATTCTGCTGTCCTTACATACATAGTGGTGCTGTGATGTCACAACAATACTTAGTGCACCAATCAGTAATATGTAGTCAGACCTGCTAAAATGTGAAGTTGCACGTATTGCCCCAAAATATGCGCATCATTAATTGCCGATTTGCACAATCGCGAATATATTGGAGCACTCTATCTGCATATAAAGCTACAGATGTCACATGGTTAGCACTCCTTTTTTTCTGAGATTTCTGAGTTTGGATATCTAATCTAAGCAAACACCTTCAATTGATTTTCAATGGCTTTTGTCTCAAGATAATGAAATGAGTTAAGAAATTTGAGTTAACAGCGGGAGTGCTAACCATGCTACATCTGTATTGTAATGTTCTGCCATGCCAGCCATTTTCTCCAATCTCAGGAAACTTCTAGCAGCTTGAAAAATGTAGAAAAAGTGACCCACGCCTGTATTGCACGCGCAATACGCACATATTACATTGCAGATTTTTGCAAATTTATGACGAATATTCACCCAAATATTTGCGAAATAGCGATAATTCAAATATTGCCCCTGCCGCTCATCACTAAAAGCTATGTATTCAAAAATCAACCTGTCCCAATGTAATAGTAATGTTCATAGAGATGACTCTGGTTTTATAGAACGTCCTCCCACAAACTTTATGATCTCATACTTGATTAATGCAGAATGGAATCAGATGCTTAACTGAGCCGCCAAGAGATTAACTCCAGGATTTTGGCCTTACTGACTCCCGGCTCATTAGCCTCTCACTAAAGGCTAATTTCTAATCAGTGCAAGTCACTCTTGCCTTTTAAGATAATATTTTCCTATACGAGTCAGTTGTCAAAAATGTTAATCTGCTTGATGATTAAATATCTTAACCCTTATGTGTAACTATGTGCTAGGAATTACCTTCTGCTTAATGACAACTGTATATAATGTAACCCTAATATCTACTAGTACTATATACTAAAACTAATTAAATTAAAATCTTAAACATAAAGGGGTAGCATTAAAAGGAGTGTCTGTAAACTCTCCTGGCATTCACTATGTAATAAAAAAGATATCCTTTTGACTCTGTGCCATTTCTATATTATTTCTTCAAGACATTATGAATGAATTGCCTTCAGTCTGCAATAAAGGTCCAGATGAGTGTTACCAGTTGGGGGTGTCCCAGCACCATCTGGTACAGGCACCACAGATTGAACAGTGTCAGACTGTGTCGGAACACACAACCAACTGGTAACACCCATCTGGAACTTCCCAGAGGAATAATTAAGGAATGAAACATAAGAATAGATGATCCAGAAATGTTATTACATGGGGATTGCAAGTAGTTACAAAAACAGATATTTCAGGAGAGGTGATAGATCCTCTTTAGAACAAGAAGACTGGTTATGATGTACGTCTCTAGAGAAAGAAAGGTCCCCCAAAAATATGGTTGCCAGTAAGGTCAATTGGTGGCTCCCCTTTGGGAAGAGAAGCCTGATGGTAGGTTTATATCACACCTCAGTTAAACAAATCCATCAGGCTGTTCTGGCAGAGATCACTGGAGATAACTGGATCTAGCCTAGCCGGATACTGCCATTCCCCAACCACTTATGCCAGGAATCCGGCACAATATAATCAATGGGATCTGGCGGTGAATGGTAATATTCCGCTTGGCCAGATCCGGTGAACTCCTGCTGGAACAGCCTGTTGGATCTGTTTAATGGATATGTTTCCTAACTTAGCCTAAAAGAGACATAATTTTAGAATTAACCCCCATATGGTCTCACAGTCATTGTCAGTAGGGTAAACACTACAGTGGGGAATGGAAACAAGGGAGAGAGTCTCCAGACTACTGGTTGAATATTCAGTGAATACCGAAACCAAAGCGATGTACCTCTTGATTAAGAAGTTATATATAAAGTTACCTTTCCTGGATTGGTTAAGCCTCCTGAATTATTTGGAGTCTTGTGTGAGATATGGCGAGACATTAAAGAGAGGGGACAGTGCTTCATTCAACCATATCACATGGACATTGTTTCTTGACCTCACTTGTCCCAAAACCTGTACCCTGCTTCAGATGGACGTAGCTGTATTTTCAGTTATTATCTGATTCAACTAGAAATTAGACAATGACAGCATACAGTATGTATACGTAGTGCTAATTAGTGCAGAGAATAAATCCAGCTAGACTAAACTTTGCACTAATTAACATGAATTTCTTATATTCAAAACCTTCTGGGCCCATGACAGAAAGGTCATACAAGACTCCCATCTCTTGAGCAATCAAGTGCGCTGCTTCAAAAGAATATAGCATATGTACTATTTATGTGTCCTATGACCTGTGAACATTTGTGAGGTGTAAAAGCAAATAATAATAAACATAATAATAATAATAATAATAATAAAAAATAATAATAACCGGCAAATAATAATAATAAATAATAACCAGCTAATAATAATAATAATAAATATAATAATAATAATAACCAGCAAATAATATATATATATATATATATATATAAATATATATATGCAGCAGGCTGAATCCAGCCTGCTTTTGTGGGAGGGGCGTAGGGGGCTTCTTAAGCTCAAGCCGCCCAGCCGTCCGGGTGCACGCCCTCTCTCGCTGACGCTGGTAGGAGGAGCTGCACCTTTCAATCGCATTTCCGGCCGTAAGCTGCCTGCACGTGCAGCGGTTTCTGCACGCCAGAACCGCCAACTCCGAGGTAAATCCCCCCTCCGGTATCCTCATCCCCATCCCCCTCCCTCCTCAGCTCCCGCCCGTCGCCCCGCCACCAGTCACCTCCGCACCTCGCCCGGTCACTTGCCCCCTCTCCTGCCGCTTCCGTCTCGCCGGCATGCGCTCCAGCCTGGAGCGCATCACGTGACCGCAGCGCGGCGTCCCGGAAGTCGCCAGGAGCGGGCGCTTCCTTCTCTGGCCCCGACTCAGTCCTCCTTTCTCTCCCACCGCTCGTGGATGCACGGATATCCACGAGCGTCTGGGGATCCCACAAGCTTCAGCGGCACCCCCCCCCCGCCCGAACCCAGCCAGACCGCTGCCGGTGCCGTCGGTCGTGGGGGGGGGGCCTGCAGCTATCTCCAGCGCTGGGGGAGAGGCACTGCGCATGCGCAGGCGCCCTCTGCAGGGGGGGTCCTGGAAGACAGCCCAGCATGCTGCTCGGCTGCCTGGCGTGCCCCTGCCCAGGCCCCCGCCACCCCTACTTCCTCCTGTCACCCTGCCCAGGCCGGTACCCCGCTCCCGACCGCGGCAGGGAGTCAGGGAAGAAAAAACAAAACAAAAAAAAAAACATTCAAATAAACCGTACATCACCAAAACACCGCCATCACATGGCCACGGCCATCCATGTCAAACACGCACAACCCCCCCACTCGCCACCTTCCATCTCCCATGACACCCCGCCATCAGGGGAGGGACAGTGCGGCCTTCCTGCTCGGCCTCTGTCCCTCCCACTTTTGCCCCCCTTCACTCTGGTCCACACACCGACCACCACTGGGGCATGTCCCCACGCGGGCTTGTCTTCCCCATGCTGGTCCAGTGCCCCCCCCGCCGGGCGCCGCCTTCCCCTTTTTTTCTCCTCCCGGGCCGGGTGGGGGGGGGGGACCGGCTGCTACGGGGTCCGCCATCCCAGCACCCGCCAGGCAACCGGCGTCATCCCCCTCCGGGTGGCCAGGTCAAAGGTTCAAACGAATAAATGTTTTCCAACCCGTCCATCCTCCGTCCTCCACCACTCTTCTGTCCGCGGGAACGCCCTGCTCTCTTCTCATCTCTTTCCTCTCTCTCTGTCGCTTGTCGCTCCCCTCCGTCCTTCCCACTCCACCTGTCTGTGTCCGTCTCTCTCTTCGGGTCACGCAACCCATGTGTTTTCACCCCTACTCCGGCCCTGGTACGCCCAGGCCCCACCTTGTCCCAGCAGTCATCTTCACAGGTACGCCCTGAACCGCCCCTCAAACCCGTCCACCCAGGATCGCCCTGGCTCACATTTCACTCAGCCATCCCTCGCACAACTCCATCAGTTCTGCCGGGACGCAACCCCACCCATGGTACGTGTTTCCCCACTCCTTGGGCTGCTGCCGCAGCAGTCACGCGTCATTCCCGGCACCAGCCCGGTCATATCCCAGGAAATCCTCTGGTCACGCACCAGTCGCGTTTTTTCCCAAATCAATACGTTCGGTCTTGTCCTTTCAGGTGATTAAGCTTCTCCGTGAGTGCTCCCTTAGACTCCCTTGATCCCATTTTTTTTTCCCTCCAGGTAAGTAGCGGTCACGATTCGCTATTCTGGTCGCCCGGCATAGCCAATCGTGGCATCATTGACTGTTCTTTTCAGGTGAACTAGGGATAATCTCGGCTTCGCCAGGTCTTTTTCCATCCCCTCCAGTCACGACATTAACGGCTCCAGTATCTTAAGGTAAGTTGGTAATCCACGCCCAGCAAGGGGACCTCGCGTCCTCCGGCCTCGCCCTAACGCAGGGCTCCACCGTCCCGTTACGCGCCTCTCTCCGTAATACCACCCGCACCCCCGCTTCCCCCTCCAGCTTTTTCTTTTCCCTCTTCGTTTTTCAGCTCCAATAATGTCCCACGTTTCCGATCTCGAGGACGCTCTATCGACCGTAGAGTCCGCGGTATCGGAACGGGCAAGTCGCTCTTCTTACCGGACATGGACCATTCCCAAGATGATTGCCGAGCTGAACAAGCGAGGAATCCGCCATTCGGCTACAGCCCGAAAGGCTGAATTATACCGCCTTTTGTTTCCCGAATCATCCACAGGGTCCACGGAGCAGATCTCCATGTCTACCATACAGTTGTCACTGACGCAACTACACGCCACCATCAATAATTTGTCCAGTTCCATCTGTGACATCAACACCAGGCTCCAGGCGGTCGAAAGCAGGGACGCTTCACCTGCCGCATCCTCCAGTCCCGCCCCTGGTCCTTCCACTTCCCAGCCGTCTTCCCCAGGTAGGTCATCAGGGGCGCCCGAAATAGCACCCTCCTTTTTCGTCCCCGAAAACCTGCGCAGGGACATTCTCGCAGGCAAGGACGTGAACCTGGCTGCGGTCCTCATCTCCACGCACGACACGGTGGAAAACCGGACCATCGCCTGCGGGGACGTGTCCGTCGTCCTGAAGGCCAAAGACTCCTGGTTGAACAAAAAACTCTCCATCCCAGAGTTCGTGCTCGCGTTCAGCCTCTACCGTGACATCATCTGCGCGGCACACCCAGCCAGAAGAGAGGAGTTGGACGCATACCTATACAGGGTCACGGAGCTTGGGCACAAATACGGAGGATTCGCGTTTTATGACTACCACCGGTCATTTTCGGCGAAGGCAGCTGCAGCCCTCGCCCAGTTCCAGCATATCACCAACTGGGCCTCCCTCGACATGGAGCTTTTCTGCAGACACTTTGCAGGTCTCAGGTCTCCTTTTTGCTCCCACTGCCAGTCAGTCCTGCATGCCTCCGATTGGTGCCCAAGCTCCCACGCCTCCCCCCTGCCCAAACAACAGCCCAGCACTTCTGCCCCCCAGAAACCGGGCCCGCTCCTGGACAAATTAGGTCGCCCCATCGTGTACCTAGGAAAAAAACAGTTGTGCAATAACTTCAACTCCAGCTTCTGCAATTATAGCAAATGCAAGGCGCTCCACATTTGTTCCACCTGCTTCCGGGCCCACCCCCAGTCCTCCTGCTCCCAGCGCTCAGCCAAAAGCTGACTGGCCGACATTAATGTCCCCCTTCTCATCTCCCTCCTCAATACCCACCACGATCCCGCCTTCGTCCATTTCCTGCATTCCGGTTTTTCCACAGGCTTCCACACCGGCCTGGTCACCCTGCCCCGAGATTCCTGGGAGACCCCCAATCTCATGTCAGCCATGACGGACCCGGCCTCGGTGGATTCCCTCCTGCAGGTCGAGCTGCAGAAGGGTTTCATCATAGGGCCTTTTCCCACCCCTCCCTTCCAGGTCTACAGAGTGAGCCCCATCGGGTTGGTCTGCAAAAAAAACACCAATAAAAAACGATTAATATATGACTTGTCCGCGCCTCATGCATCCAGCACCCCGAGCCTCAATTCATTGATACCGTCAGAAGAATACTCCATGCACTACTCTTCCCTGGACGAAGCAATCCAACTCATCCTACAGGTAGGGGCAGGTGCTTGGCTCTCAAAAGCGGACATTTCGGACGCTTTCAAGCTTCTACCAATCCAACCCCACCTCTGGAGGTTTCACGGGATCAAATGGAGGGACCAGTACTACTTTGCCACCCGCCTCACGTTCGGGTCAAAGAGCAGCCCCTGGCTCTTTGATCAGTTCGCCCAGGCCCTCCATTGGATCCTGGTAAACCACAGCTGTTGTCCCAGAGTCATACACTACCTGGACGATTTCCTACTGGTCGAGAACCCGAACCACGTGCCCGACAGATTGGAAAGCCTCCTCAGCATTTTTTCCGCCTTACAGGTTCCAGTGGCGCCATCAAAGGTTCATGGCCCTAACACGGTCCTCACCTTCTTGGGTATCACGCTTGATACCTGCAGAATGGAAGCCAGACTCCCAGAGGACAAGCTAGTCAGGCTCCAGTCATCCATTTCTGCTCACATCGGTTCCCGAACCATGTCCAAGGGCGACCTGCAGTCACTTTTGGGCTCTCTCAACTTTGCGACCCGCATCATGCCACAGGGACGATCCTTCACAGCAAGACTCCTCCAATTGTTACCCACTGCCACAACCCAGGATTCGCTGATCCAACTGGACCGGGAAGCCCTGGCTGACCTGGACATGTGGAGGGTCTTTCTGTCAGCATGCAATGGCATCTCCATGTTCGTCCCTCGCTGGAGTCCCACCTGTCCGACCGTGTACTCCGATGCGGCAGCATCCGTCGGGTTCGGCGCCTTATTCGGCCACCAGTGGTTCGCCGATTCCTGGCCCTCCCAGATCCTCTCAGATCCTCAAGCCATCCAGTCCTCTCCTCTACTTGAATTGTACCCCATCGTGGCAGCCGCACAAGTCTGGGGCGAAGTATGGAGCAACATGCCCGTGCGTTTCTTCACCGACAACCACACGGTCGTCGACATCATCTCCAAAGGCAGATCCAGCTCACCCAAAGTCATGCGCTTCCTACGCAAGCTAACCTGGCTTGCCCTCAAGTACAATTTCCATGTTTCTTGCACCCACATCCAGGGTATCAGGAACGTCGCAGCAGACGCCTTGTCTCGCCTAAACCTAACTCTCTTCTTCCAGGTCATGCCACAAGCCGAGAGAATTGGGATTCCACCCCCGGACTTCGGCTCTCTGATCCTGGACTAGACAGGCACCTAGTCATGGCTCAAACCCTCATCCGCAAGTCCCTGTCCGAAAACTCCACAAGGAACTACCAGTCCGGCTGGAAAGCCTTCGAGGTATTTCGTCGCCTTCACCCCAGGGGCAACGTGAGCGAAACTGCTTTCATCATGGCTTTCCTGGCATACTGCCACAAGGACCTACATCTCTCTTTCAGCACCATCAGATCGTATCTGTCAGGAGTCCAGCATCACCTCATGATCCATCAGCCAGACAGCAACCCCATCTTTTCTTCCCACACCATCAAAGCCACACTGCGGGGTATTCAAAAAAGCTCTCACAAATCCGGACCCTCCAGGCAACCCGTCTCAGGGGACTCTCATCCTCCCTAGACGGCAGTCCTTTTGGCCCTTTCAGGAGCTGCATTCTCAAAGCCGCCCTCTACCTAAGCTTTTACGGCTTCCTCCGGCCCGGGGAATTCACCGGCACCTCTCCTCACAACTCGGGCCCTGCCCTAAACCAACTCACCCGCAGTCACGAGCATTTCACTTTCACCTTGCCAGTCTCCAAAACCTCACAAACCGGGCCCCCAGTGCACATAGAATACTTCCCTACTTCCAACTCCTGGTGTCCCGTGGCCGTCCTCAACAGGTTACTCGCCACCCTGGGTAATCGGGCTCCCGCCAGCCCTCTCCTTCCTTTCCCGTCACGACCTCTCACGTCTTCGCAGTTTGTCAAACACATTCGCAGCCTCGCGTCTGGGTTAGGTTTCAACCCCCAGGCCATCACGGGCCATTCATTCAGGATCGGAGCCGCCTCCGCTGCCTCCAAACATGGGGTCCCGGCCCACATCATCCGTAAAATGGGCCGCTGGAAGTCCTCCTGTTTCTCACAATACATCCCGCATCCAGAGGCCGAAATCGCCGCGGCTTTCTCTGACTTAGTCCTGTAGTACCATCTTCACAATAAAGAGTCGCTCCCTACACCTTCCTACTCGTATTTTGCCCCCTTTATTTGGCCTACCCTCATCACGTGGCAACAGGCACACCACCAGCCACTGTAGCTAGTTCAGGTTCAGTCTCACTCTCCAGGCTGCGCGCCGTAGCCAGGACCACAAATGCAGCAGGCTGAATCCAGCCTGCTTTTGTGGGAGGGGCGTAGGGGGCTTCTTAAGCTCAAGCCGCCCAGCCGTCCGGGTGCACGTCCTCTCTCGCCCCTCCCTCCCGACCCTTCTCTTTACATCGCCCATAGGGTATGCCCCCCTTATTTGGCCTACCCTCATCACGTGGCAACAGGCACACCACCAGCCACTGTAGCTAGTTCAGGTTCAGTCTCACTCTCCAGGCTGCGCGCCGTAGCCAGGACCACAAATATATATATACTGTGTGTGTATACAACATTTCTTATCGATTATATATATATACAGTATATATATATATATATATATATATATATTTACACATAAATATATATACATATATATATATATATATATATATATATATATATTTGTTATTATTTTACTTATTTATTTTCATTTATGTGAACTTTTTAACTATGTGAAATTTGAACTGAAATTTCAGGTAGGATTTGACTTAGTATTTGCATTAAGCATGTGAGGCAGGCACCCGGCAATATCACTTTTGGTTATATTATCTTAGAATCCTGTTGTTTCCAACCAGTAGATGAAGGTAACTGGTCCTCATGTTGAGCGCCCGTACAAGTGTTAAGAGATTGGTTGGCATCTTTACAAAGTTTAGTAATAGAAAATCTTGGAGTTTAAATCAGTGGGCTTTGGTCTAATCAAAGGAACAGGATTTACTTTATGTTTAGAGACAGATAGCAGGCTGTACCATAGGGAGTCTCTTTAAAACCTAGTCTTGCTACAACACATTTAGCTTACAGATAAGATCCAGATCAAGGCCCAATAACTGAAAGCTGCAACTGAGTACAAAACTAAACACTTTTCTGGTGTAAATCTAGAAATTTGGAAGAATTCTGAAATAGTAATTATCAAATTTAAAGATTTTAACCATATTCAGAATCCAGATACATAAAAAATTTATATATTTTTGGCAATTTTTTAAAATAATTATTTTCAATTACCACTGGGATACAAACATGTACATATACATCTACTTTCAATCAAAAAATGACTTTTATTATGTTCTTTATGAAACATTATGTGCACTAAGATGCATTGGCCCATATGTACTAATGTGATTGCAGGTATAATTTTGTATAAAATGCACCGAAAACTGTATACATCTATTTATGAAGCAAATTTAATCCCTAATAATCCATAATACCTATTGTGACAAAGGGGCATGACATTGTGGGAAAGGGTACAAAAAACAAGGTGAACAGCACTCCTGAGAAAATAAGCGATGGGTGCAAGTCTCCTGGGGAAGCAGTAAGCTTCCCCATATACAATAGGGTAGTCCACTATGACTATTGCCATAGTCTTGGCAATATTTTCCTAGGAAACATTGGATCCTGACATTCATGTGTATGTTATTGTGACACGTATCATCTACCTAAAAATTGTGGAAGACCAGGTACATGGCAATGGAATTCTATAATGGCAGAGGCCTCTTTCAGCAGGATACTACCCCTACCACACTGCAATCATTGTTCAGGAATGGCTTGAAGAACATGGCAAAAAGTTCAGGTTGGTGACTTGGCCTCCAAATTCCCTAAATTTTAGTCCAATCAACCACCTGTGGTATGTGCTGGAATGACAAGTCTGATCCATGGGGGACCCCACCTCATAGCTGTCCCTTCCGTCAGCTCTCTTGACATGTCTATTTTAATAAATATTTGTTTTTTTCATGTAATAATTTGAAAGCATCGTTTCTTTGTGCCGTTGTTCTGTTATTCCTACTTGAAATGTATGAATAAATTGACAAGAGGGTGTTAACAGTTGTAAATGAGACCATACACACGCTGATACTGTCAGACTGTAAAGGTGCACACCCACTTGACAAGGGAAATCCTAACTGTCAATTCATGAATACATTCCCAGGAGGAACAACAGGGGAGCAGCACAGTACAGAGTTCTTGAAAACAGTGCCCAAAATTATTTTATGAGGAATACAAGTAAAGTATCAACTCAAACAGTATGTCAGAACTGGTGAAGGATCCGTTGCTAAAGTCTTGGTTCAAGATATTGCAGGACACCTATAGAGGTATTGTCCATTCCTTGATGGGACACAACTGTTTTGGCAGAACAAGGGTGATTTACATAGTATAGCCAGGTATTTAATATTATAGCTAATCAGTGTATGTACAAAAAAAAAGTTGAAATTTTTAAGTAGCATTTCCTCAGTTTGTATCAAATATTCAAAAATCCTTATGGATCAGTGTAGACCTTGTTGAAAGCAACAATATTACTACACCAAAAAAAAATGAACAATCATTTCATGAAATTACAAATATGTGGTATGTCATTGTGATGGTGATAGAGTAATGTGCAGGAGCATGTGGTTCTGCCCCTGTCGGGTGTTGCATTTAGAGATGAAGATGATCAAATCCCTCCAATTTGACTCTGGTTCGATTCAGCCAAATGGCCTACCTATTCCATTTGGTCCAAAAGGATTCTACCCTTATCAAAATGGGACTAGCACATATAAACATCATTGGTATTGCCTCATGAAAAAATTACAGAACTATCAAAATATAAAAAATATTTATCTTGTATGCTGAACACCATAATGGCAAAAAGTCAAATCGCCCAAACAGCCATTTTTCTTGCTTTGAATAAAAAGCAATCAAAATGTACAGCAAAATAGTATCAATAAAATATATAACTTACCCTGCAAAAAATGAGCCCTCACACAGCTTCTCAGAAATAAAATAAAATAAAAAGTTTTGGGTGTCATAGTATGGCAATGCAATTTTTAAAATAAAAAAAAACATAAAAACTACATAAATTTGGTATTGCTGTTATTTTACTGACCCACTGAACAAAGGGAACAAGTCATTTTTACCACCTAATTAATGCCATAAATAGAAAAACTCATATAGTGGAATTGTACTTTTTTTTCTCTAGCTCCACTCCATTTAGAATTTTTTTCCCAGCTTCCTAATACATTGCATATAATATTAAATGGTGCCCTTGGAAAGTACATGGCTATTTGAATGGCTATTTGAAAGGAAAAGTGAAAACGTTATAACCCTTGGAAGGTGGATGGAAAGCGAAAATGAAAAAAATGAAAATTGGTCTGGTCTTGAAAGGGTTAATGATGCTAATACTATGCATTATGGCCACACATTTTAATGCAGCAGAGACAATAACTGGAAATGATTTTTCTTCTGCAGCTCGTTTATATAATCTTTTCCTCGCATTAGTCTCATCCTTAAAATAACCACATAGCCTGTTCTGCACTTCCCTTCATCAAAATGTCAATAAAGACTGCTCAGGTAACCGAGACAACAGAAGCAGAGGTTTAAAAAGACATCTATAATCAGAGGCAAGCAGACAGCGCTGGATCCACATGGATCATTTAGAAACACTGCCTCACTTGCATGCAAATCAGGACTTTAGGAAACACCATTAAATATGTAGAATCAATATCCCTGCATTGGAAGAAAAATGTTCTTAAAGACCTGCTTTAATTTAAACTTGCTGAATTCAAATGTCACTTTAGGATATTATTCTACCTTTAATTAGACTGCAGAGTGACCTGCATGGAAGGCACAATATAAAGGGGCCGTTGGGGATTTTGTTTATCACAGAAAAGTTTATCTGGACAGACACGAAGGGTAGCGTTCAGCGAAGTTTAGAAAAATTGGATTCGGCTGCTTTGCTGAATTTTACAAAGAAATTCGCTATGTGATGAAATACTTAGTCACAAAACTCATCTCTGCAGGTAAGTAGCGGGTGCAATGATGGGGATCGGTGATTGCGCCGCAAATGAGCCTCTAGGAACAACTGAGGAGTTGCCTTTACTCCTAGAGTATCTGCTTTCTCTGGAACTACCGCGGCCTCTCTACTTTGTTTGACAGGGCCAGGCAGTGTAACTGTTTTCATACCCGGTCTTGTCAATCAAAGTGCAGAGGGTGCAGCAGTTGTAGAGAAAGTGGAGCCCGGTTACGGTAAGGCTCAATTGCCTATATTAAAATATAATTTTTCTCAGCAATGCGGGCACATATGAACATGGGACCAACACAGATGCCTTCAGCTGCCAAGGTTACATTTAACAGGTCAGCCAGTTTCATAAGTACAAAACTGCTGACAGATGCCCTTTAGAAAATCATTCTCTATGAATACTGTTTTTACAAAAAAAAAGCCTTTCTGATGAAAGTATCCTTTTAAAGGGTTTATCCACATGGATAATACATTTTTGTTAGAAATATCCCAAACAATCGAATGATTACAGGATCTCCTGTGCAAAGATCTTCAGTCTCCAAATATTCAATCCACTTATGGCACCACCACAGGGAAAAAGAAGCATTACACAGCCCTTGCACCAATCAGGCAGATGCATGACTAGTAAATCAGAGTACCTCCATAAAGCCATTTAATTTGCCTTAAAAATAAAAACAAAACAAAAAACGGTATTTGGGTTCAAACAGTGCTTTTTAAAAACACATGCATCCTTTAACTTTGCTATAGAGTAGTATATTCTTAACTATTAGAATGACATTATTCTATTTCATGCTGTTGTCCATGCCCCCCTAATGCTGCTGCTCTGGCAGCAAAACATGACGGGAAGACATTAGCGCTTGTCAATAATTTTACTTGCATACATGCCCTTTACTAGAAAACAGGGGATTCAGAACCCTGATTTAGAGTAAATCAATAGAACAAATTGAATTGTGTCAGCTATCATTCTAATAGTTAAAGGGGTCGGCCACTTTTTGGTTACTGTTGACCAATTGCCACGGCCCGGTTCAGCATCTGGAGTATCACTCGCCCCTTAGGAGGTTTCTACAAAGTATTTCCCTCTTATAGAGCAAGTAAACGTGACAACAGCTACAGTTAAGCAGCAGAAGCTCAAGGCTCCCTTTGTAGATAGTAATGTTGGTACCCAGAGGTAGGATTGCCAGAGTGGTGCAGGGTGGCCTACAGTCTCTGTAGATGTTACATATGTACATGTGTCACGGTGTTGCTACCTGGATATCTGTGGATCCTACCCATGATGTGGTCCGAACTTGGATAGTGTACAAATAAAGTTGAATCCAGATTCGGTTGTATGGAAGTTCAACAGTGGCTTTACTTTGCATAAACGATACAAAACAATCCACAGAACTGGTCTTGGTTACAGCAAGTTTTAGCAGGACTTTGGCAGGCAAATACTTCTGCAAAACAAACTTCTCTCTGCTGAATCTGTAGTGTACTCTCTCAGCTCTGCTATGTCAGCAATATTAAATAAAAGTGCTTTCCTTTCTGCTTGTTTCTGTTGTTCTACATCTGTCTCTCACTGTGATCCTAGGAACTTCTTTTCCTGGCTGGATTTTATGGAGGGCTCAGCCCCTCAGGGACGAGCGTCTGTATAACGTTTCCTCATCCCAAATATCTGTACATTCCTTGTAATTTTTTATTAGCCGCTGGTGACAGCATTGACATTATCTGCGGGATATCTCCTGTGTGACGTTTCCACATCCCAAATACCTTTTTAAGAAAAAAAATTGTGCATACACTTCCAAATCCTACGCTACTGTACGTGTGACATACTTTCAAGCATACATAACATTTAATATGAAGAAGGCGAGCATTAAGGGACAGGAAAGTGATGGTGCACGCAGAGGCCGTGGCCCTAGGCACGGTGAAACTGTGCCTGCTGCCAGAGCACAAGAAAAACAATCATCCACAACACCAAACTTCATGTCCCAGTTTACAGGGCGGCGAAGGACACCACTCTTGAAGTCAGACTAGTGCGACCAGGTGGTCAGCTGGATTGCAGCAGATAAGCACCACCCTGTCTTCCACCAAGTCCAGTCTCAGTAGCCAAGAGTTTTCTCAACACAATCCTCACCCTGATCCTCCTTCTTCCCACCATAGAGAGTCTGAGAATACAAGTGATCCCGCACTCAGATATTCTGAGGAGCTCTTTTTAGCGCCATTCCTTGATTTGGCCCTCTCGCCAAGAACGCTTGAAGAGGGACAGATCTTGTGCCCTGATTCCCAAACTCTTGAGCATCCACAGTCACAAGAAGACGACAGTGGGCAACTGCAATTACTGTTTAAGGAGGTGGATGATGATGAGACACAGTTGCCAATAAGTCAACGGCAATTACTGTCTCAAGAGGTTTATGAAGAGGATGATACACAGTTGTCAATCATGGAGGTTGTGGTTAGGTCAACAAGTCAGGAGGATGAGCAGAGTGAGATAGTGGAAAGGAGGTGGTGGAAGATGAAGTCACTGACCCAACCTGTAAATGTGAAAAGCCGAGCGAGGACAGCAGTACAGAGGGGGAGGGATTTGCTGCACCGCAACACCCTGAAAGAGGCAGTGGGGTAGCAAAGGAAAGAAGGCGGGTTACAACAAACAGACCCGAAACTGTTCCACGGAGCACCCACTTGCGTAAATTTCCCTTGCCAAGGGGTAGGTGTTCCGCAGTATGACGCTTTTTTAAAGAAAGTGCGGACGACAAAAAAATAGTAATTTGCAATCTGTGAATACTAGCAACCTCACCACAACCAGCATGATCTGCCCCATGGCATCAAAGCAAATAGGTAGGCCGAACGCCTGGGTCCACAATCTGTGTCTGCGGGTCACACCACAGCCTCCTCTTCCCCTGTGTTACGTGCTGGCCAATCCCCTGTAGAAGGCAGAGGCCCGGATGCCTCCCTCCCTGCACCTGGACCTTCGCAAGCACCATGAGTGACCACATCCACGTCCGTGTCCCAGCTCAGCGTACAGATGTCCTTACCCCAGGCATTTGAACGCAAGCGCAAATACCCAGCCATCCACCCCCAAGCCATAGCACTAAATGCACAACTTTTTCAAATTATTGGCCCTAGAAATGTTGCCGTTTAGGCTTGTGGACACTGAGGCCTTCCGCAGCCTTATGACGGTGGCAGTCCCACATCATGCAGTCCCCAGAGGCCACTATTTTTCAAGGTGTGCCATACCCGCCTTACACCAACATGTGTCCCGTAACATCACACGTGTCCTGACCAATGCAATTACTGGGAAGGTCCACTTAACCACGTGACAAGTGCATTCGGCCAGGGACACTACATTTCCCTGACGGCACACTGGGTAAATGTTGTGGAGGCGGGGAGCAAGTCAAACCCTGGGATGGCACAGGTGCTACTGACGCCAAGGATTGTGGGCCCTACGTCGATCAGGGTTTCTGCCAGCATCTACTTTAGTGGCTCCAACCAACCAACCAACCAAATTATCCACGTGCAACACCTGTCAGCCATCAGTCGGTAGCTGGAAGCAGTGTAGCACTGCAGTGGGGAAGCGGTAACAAGCCGAGCTAAAGCTGATATGCTTAGGGAACAAACAGCACAATGCTGCAGAGCTATGGCAGAGGATAAGAGACCAGACTGAGCTGTGGCTCTCACAACAGAAACAGGCATAGTTGTGTCTGATAATGGCCGTAACTTGGTGGCAGCTTTGGAGTTTGGCAAGCTCACACACATCCCATGCCTAGTCCACGTCCTAAACTTAGTGGTTCAGCAGTTTATCAAAACCTACCCCAATTTGCCTGAGCTACTAGTGAAGGTGCGCCGCATGTGTGCCCATTTCTGCAAGTCATAGACAGCTTCAGCCAGTCTGTCAACGCTGCAGCAGCGCTTACAATTGCCAGCTTACTAGCTGTTGTGCGACGTGAGCAAGCGCTGGAACTTGACTTTCAACATGTTGGCCAGGCTTTGTGAGCATCAGAGGGCAGTAGTAGAATACCAGCTGCAACATGGTCGTCACCTTTCCATTCAGCTTCTTCTATTCACAAGAGAAAAGTGGGCATGGATGTCTGACCTCTGTGACGTTTTAAGAAACTTTGAGGAATCAACACAGATGGTGAGCGGCGATAACGCTATTATCAGCATAAACATCCCACTTCTGTGTCTACTCAAATTCTCGCTGCTCACAATTAAGGACAATGCTTTTCCTGTGGAAGAGGTGGAAATGGGGGAAGACATTACACAGGGTGATTGCCAGACCACCCTCAGTTCCTCTTCTTGGCACAAATTGTACGATGAAGAGAAGGAGGAGAAGGAGGAGCAGGGGACAGTTGCCTCCTCTACAGAGGGTAGTACCCATGGAAGTTTAATTCCGTCTGTTCTGCGTGGGTGGGCAGAAGAGGAGGAAGAGGAGATTGAGATTCATCCTCCTGATGACAACAGCGATGTCTTGCCTGTTGGTACTCTGTCACACATGGCTGACTTCATTTTAGGCTGCCTTTCCTGCGCCCCGCACGTTATACGCATTTTAGACAACACGGATTACTTGTTGTTCACCCTTCTCGACCCCCGCTACAAAGAACTTCTCATCTCTCATTCCTCTGGTGGAGAGGACGAGCAAAACGGTGCAATACCAGAAGGTCCTTGTGGAAAAATTGCTCCAAAAATTTCCGTCTCACTATGCTGGCGGCAGAGTCCGTAGTTCCTTGGGCAACCGAGGAGGGGAGACAAGGGGAACACACAGCATTTCCAACTGAAGCAGGGCAACACTCTCCAAAGCCTGGGGCAGTTTCATGACACTCCGCCAGCACCCTAACCCTGATGCGCGGCCTACTGTCACAAGGAGGGAAACATTTTGGAAGACGGTGAAGGAGTACATAGCAGACCGTCTCAGCATCCTCAATGATCCCTCAGTGCCTTTGTGACAGACTAAACCGTCACTGGGGCTGCTGGAGAGGCCTGAGGGCTAGCCTCCTTCCTATAGACTATGGATCCAGAACTATGGAAACCCCCCCTGCTCATTATTCTACAAAGGAAAAAATGGGTAGTTTCTGCCTGTGAGTGATTAACTTATCCCATTGTGTTGGTTAATTGTTTCACAGGTGGGTGTTGTCTGCCTGTAACTGCATGTGATTGGTTTATGTAAAAACTGTCTCAGTCTTCCACAAGGTCCCCATGGGGAGTGTCCCTTGCTGGAATACCTGCATAAAAGGCTGACATGTTGCACCATTAAAGTGTCCTGTTCCACCCTTCATGAAGTCTGGGCTCATGTTTGGAGGATTGGAGAACTACACTCTGGGGATTGCTATAATCGTTATACTATCTAGAGTATAATCTCCAGCTCTTGTAAGAGCTGTTCCTGTTCCTGCATCGCTCTCTGAAGGAAGAGAGGTGCACCCACTGGAACCTGGAAGCCTTGTCGGAGGTTCAGAGTGGGTAGAAGACGACGAGATCCCAACTAAGCTACAGCGGTTCGTGGGGTCGGAAGTGCTTACGGTGTCGAGCGGAGTGCTTGGAGTTCTCGGGAAGCACTAGGATCATCCATCAATGGAGGTACCCTGTTGGGTTGCTAGGAGATCCGTTACATCGGTGACAGCAGTAGGATGGCGTCCTAGTGCAAGGAGAAGCAGCTTGGAGATACCATTTGTGGATTTATAATAAGGGCAACGCTAGTACTAGTACAGCACCCTTGGCAACAGCAGCATGGAATAAGCTAGTTCTTGGACAGCGTTCCATTAGTAAGAAGACAATCACCCGGATTAAAGGGATGCAGTCTGGAAAGGCGTATGGCACGAGGCCCTGGAGGACAAGCAGCGTCGGCGGGGTGAGAGTCTTCCCTGGGAGCAGCAGAGGTTGCGGATGCGATGGTAGCTGCGAATGCCTCTACTGGAAGAGCAGCCCCTGAAGGGGTGGGTGTCAGAGCGCGAGACCCTGATATGGCAGGAGACCTGGGTGGATGATGCATATCAGGCACTATGGGATGACTCACAGTTGGCAAGTGCAGATAGGACCGAGGTCTCTCTACCAGCCCTGCAGAGATCCCCAGCGGCAGTGTATTATAAAGGGAGAAGAGACAACCGGTCTCTCTCCCCAGCGGCAGCCCGTGTCACAGAGAGAGCAGACTGTCAGTTCCTCATCTCAGCAGCAAGCATCAGTGGGAGTGGAGATAGTCACTACCTCTACCCAGCAGTGTTCCAGGGAGATAAGACAATCGGTCGATCTCCACAGCGGCAGAGGGTGTTCCAGGGAGAAGAGGTAGCCCATCTCTCTCCACAGCGGCAGTGTGGTTACCCATGAGATGATATGGGTGGCATCACTCTTCTGCAGCAGAGTCAAGCGGACCAGTTGGAAGAGGTTCTGGATTCATCTTGTCCGACTAACACAGGTCCAAACCAGTTGGAGGTCTGGTACCTGGTTAGTCTACTGGTGGGAGGGGAGAAATGTGATGGACTGAACCATCATTGGGGCTGTTGGACAAACCTCCTTCCTATGGACCCAAATCTATGGAGACCCCCCTGGCTCCTTATTCTACGAACAGAGTCACACAGGGGAGGAACTGGTCCGTGTCCTTCGTCAAGAAATCGAATCCTGGCTTTCTCCCCGAGAACTCAAAATTCGGAACCATGGTGACGACAACGGTCATCGGGAAGAACATTGTGTCGGCGCTGCGTAAAGGAGGGCTGAGCCATGCGCCCTGCATGGCACACGTGTTCAATCTGGTTGTCAAGCGGTTCCTGAAGTCTTCCTCTGCTACTGCAAGACATCCTAAAAATGGGCATGAAAACTTTGCATGCACTTCAGCCACTCGTACACCGAAAAGCAGACCCTCCTTGAGCTCCAGTGGCAGAACGACATCCCCGGCATGTCAGAAATCTCTTGAGAAGAGATACAGCAGAGTGAACAGCTTAATCCAGCTTTTGAGGACACTGTTGTGAGCTAAGGGACTACGGCTAAGACATCCATCACCCAGAATGTTACTAGATCAGTATGACTTAAGTGCTGAAATGCAGCCATCCAACCTGCCCCCATAATTGTTACAGGTGCCAGAGAAGATTGCACTCAAATTCTGCTGCTATTGAATATATTTGAAGCTCCACGTGATGGGGTACACTGTAACACAACACTTCATCAGGGCCACTACCACTCCCATCTTCTCCACCGGCTACTCCGGGGCTTGCTGCAGTTTTATCTGCAGTATTACTGAAACTTAGCATCTAAAGGGAACCTGAGGCTCTGCGACAGTAAAATGGGGTTTCCATATCTACAAAGATATATAATTAAAATATTTAGCACAGAACTTTCGATGAAAAAAAAATAATTGTTGAAAAAGTGGATAGTTAATTTGCAGTATTACTATGGAAGCAGTAGAAGACAAGTTTCTGCAGAAAAGTATAGGTGGAAAATCAATGTTTTAGACAGGATGGTCTTTTCAGATTTTTCAGAAGTGAGAATACTATTCTAAGTGTGTTTCTCTTTTTCATTTGACATAGACTTCATTTATATTTTATTTACTGAGACACTACGGGTACTACTAGAGTTATAAGCAGACAATCTATGATCCAGTCTGCACTAACAGATGGATGTAAACTTGTCAGATTCAGTTAGATCCAGTTTACAGTTTAGCTTTTAGTGTGGGTAATACCATATGGGAGAATGTAATTCTGAACACTCTCCTATGATGAAAAATAAAATAAAGCTGGAAACAGAAAGGTTCCCTGAAATGTAAGTATAACAAGCAGAGAGAGTTGCCCAATAAAGAGTAATGCAGCAAACAGGCAGAGTTTACAGGACAATAACTTTATGCTTAAAAAAGGTGCAAATCTTAGTGGTTTAACAAAAATAGTGTTAAAGGGGTTGTTTCGCTTTAGCAAATGGCATTTATCATGTGGACAAAGTTAATACAGGGCACTTACTAATGTATTGTGATTGTCCACGTTGCCTCCTTTGCTGGCTTGATTCATTTTTCCATCACATTATACACTGCTCTAGCCAGGGATTGCAACCACCCTGCAATCCAGCAGCTGTGGCCATGTTTGCACATTACAGGAAAAAGTGCCGGCCTGTGCGCACTCCCACGATCACAACCGTTGCTGGATTGCAGGGTGGTCATAACCATGGAAACTAGCAGTGTATAATGTGATGGAAAAATAAATCAGCCAGCAAAGGAGGCAATATAAATAATAGCAATACATTCGTAAGTGTCTTATAACTTTACCTACATGATAAATGCCATTTGCTGAAGTGAGACAACTCCTTCAAGGCTACAAAGCATTTTAATGGAAAATATCTTGCAGGAAATTGACTCCCAGCCTCTAAGTGTCATTGATCCCTTTCCCCTGCATCTCCTCTGGTTCACTTTCTACATTTGACCCAGTCTCCAGGCTCCTCTCTTCTTCACGACCTACCACATACACTACTGAACCTATTGCCTCACACCTTCTCCAGTCTCTCTCCCAGCTGTCACTACTCAGCTAACTACAATCTTCAACCTCTCTCTCTATTCTGGTATTCTTCCCCCTTCTTTCAAACATTCTGTTATAGTTTTATTATTAAAAATGCCCTCTCTTGACCCATAATTTGGAACTAACTACAGATCCATCTCTAATGTCTCCTTCATCTCTAAACTTCTGGAGTGTCTGGTCTACTCTTACACCATCTACTATCTCTTCTGCTAAATCTCTCCTTAATCCATTACAATTTGGTTTCCTCAGCCTACATTCTACAGAAATCAGATGGCCAAGAGAGGAGAGAAGGCGCTCATAGGTGAGGGTAAACAAAATCATGTACCTTCCCCCTAACCAGGATGAGTGAAATTACTCACCTGGTTTGGTTTGCACTGATTGTGGTGCAACCTTAGTGGAGGGAGGTTCAAAGGGTGGAGGTTGTCTGGGTTGGTGCTGCCACATGGTGTCCGAGACGATCCTGGGCGGGGGCCAAACCGCCACTTGGGTGGGTATTTGAATATATAAAAAGGTCTCGTCTGCACTGGATTCGTGCAGCGAGCCGATGGACATAAGGCGCAAATCACAACCCGAGTTTGGATAAGAGATTTTTTTATTTTGAAAAGACGACGTGTTTTGGGGTACTCAGGACCCCTTTATCAAGTCTGTATCCTTGGCACCGTGAGCCCTCTGGTGCACTCTCCTGGAGGGTCCCTTTCAGAAGGAATACTAGTCAGCGCTGGTAATTGTTGCTGGAGAGTGTCCTGCTGTAGCGGCGCTGCTGTGCTTGCTGCACGGTGCCAAGGGTACAGACTTGATAAAGGGGTCCTGAGTACCCCGAAACGCGTCGTCTTTTCAAAATAAAAAAATCTCTTATCCAAACTCGAGTTGTGATTTGCGCCTTATGTCCATCGGCCCGTCGCACGAATCCAGTGCAGACGAGACCTTTTTATACATTCTACAGAAACTTCCCTTACCAAAGTGACAAATGACCTCCAGACAGCTAAATGCAATGTTGACTACTCTCTACTAATTCTCCTCAATCTCTTTGCAGCATCGGACACTGTAGACCACCATCTCCTCCTTACCACACTTCAATCTATTGGTCTTAAGGGCACTGTTCTCTCTTGGTTTTCTTCCTATCTTTCTGGCTACTCTTTCAGTGTGTCATTTTCTTTACTTCCACTCCTTTCCCTCTTGCTTTTCTGATTCCTCAGGATTCAGTCATAGGTCCTCTTCACTTTTCTCTTTAAACAGCCATTATTGGACAAACTATCAGCAGAATTGGTTTTCAGTACCATTTCTATGCTAAAGATACCAAAATATACACTTCAACCCAACTATATACTTCAAGTGGCTTTCTCTCTGCTGTCTCTAACATCATATCCTCTCCCTATCTGAAATGGAATATTTCAAAACTGAACTACTGGCATTTTCTCCATCTGCTAACCTTCCTAAACCTGATATATCAATCTAAATCATATCTCCAGTGTGTGTCACCACTAGTGTTGATCGAGATCCAAAGTGCTCAGGTGCTCTAGTGCTCGAGTAGAATACTTTGGGATGCTGGGGTGCTCTACAGAGCACCAGAGCACAATAGAAGTCAATGAGAGAAACAGAGCATTAAACCAGGCACCCCCTGCTCTGAAGAGGGGAGGGTGTCTGGTTCATAGGAAAAGGTTAGAAATTGATGGAAACACCACTGAAATTGTTCGGGAACAGCATGGGAAGGATGTCTGGATGCATCTTGGACTGCCAGGTCACTGCTGGGAACGATGTTGTCCAAGTAGTAGGCCACTTTTACAGACTGACAATAATATGCACAAAACTGAAGATCAAATCGATTTTAGAGGAAAAAATGTTAGGAAACATTCTTTCCTGTATATTTACTTGTATATAAAGTGCAGGTGCTGCCAAAGATTACAAGGAAGAGGCACTCCGATACAACCTGTATATCACATAAAGGAGGGCTTTATTCATATTGTGGTACAATTGTTCAGGTAGTGGGACTCCTACACTCATAAAGCCTATTACACATAAAAGAGGGCATCATACACACACTTTAAAAATTATG
The DNA here is from genome assembly GCF_014858855.1 of Bufo gargarizans. Taxonomy (NCBI): domain Eukaryota; kingdom Metazoa; phylum Chordata; class Amphibia; order Anura; family Bufonidae; genus Bufo; species Bufo gargarizans. The sequence continues at coordinate 177,261,335 of NC_058086.1, forward strand.
ATTGATGGCCTGCTGGTGACCCTCAAAAACATTAGGAGAAAGGGTGAGGCGATGGCCTGCTGCTAATCTGACCATCTAAAACATTAGGGGTGAGGGTCTGCTGCTGATCTGACCATCTAAAACATTAGGAGCAAGGGCCTGCTGGTGACCCTCTGAAACATTAGGGTTGAGGGGCTGCTGCTGAGCTGACCCTCTAAAACATTAGGAGCGAGGGTAGCCTAATAAGCATGTTGATATGACGGAGGAGGAGGACGAGAAAAGTAAGATTGAACCATATACCCTTTTTTGTGGTGGACGGGGTGCATGAGAATACAGTGTATTCAATACACCATAAAAGTGCCTTTATGTTCATCCGCTTTCCTCTGGTGGAGTAAAGAAGTCAGGGGCAATCAAGGCCTTGTTCATTTTGATAAGAGTCAACCTGTCAGCATTTTCAGTTGACAGGCGGATGCGCTTATCAATTATTATGCCCCCAGCAGCACTAAATACACACTCTGACAAAACGCTGGCGGCAGGGCAGGCCAGCACCTGCAAGGCATAGAGCGCCAGTTCGTGCCACATGTCCAGCTTGGACACCCAATAGTTGTAAGGCACAGAGAGATCACTGAGGACACTGACACTGTTTGCTACGTACTCCTTTACCGTCTTCCAAATCTTTCCTTCCTTGTGACACTAGGCCGCACATCAGGGTGAGGGTGCTGGTGGGGTGTCCCCGGCCTTAGGGAGTGTTTCCCTGCCTCTGTTGGAACTGTTATGTGTTCCCCTCGTCTCTCCTCCTCAGTTGCCCAAGGAACTACGTACTCTGCCACCAGCGTTGTCAGCTGGAAATTTTTGGAGCAATTTTTCCACAAGGACCTTCTGGTATTGCACCATTTTGCTCGTCCTCTCCACCACAGGAATGAGAGATGAGAAGTTGTCTTTGTAGCGGGGGTCGAGAAGGGTGAACAACCAGTAATCGGTGTTGGCCAAAATGCGTATAACGCGAGGGTCACGGGAAAGGCAGCATAACATAAGTTAGCCATGTGTGCCAGAGTCCCAACAGACAAGACTTTGCTGTCCTCATCAGGAGGATAACTCTCAATCTCCTCATCCTCTTCCTCCTCTTCGAGCCATCCACGCTGAACAGATGGAATAAACCTGCTATGGGTACTTCCCTTTGTAGCGTAGGCATTCGTCTCCTGCTCCTCCTCCTCATCATCATCCAATTCATGCTGAGAAAACGAACTGAGGGTGGTCTGGCTATCACCCTGTGTACTATCTTCCCTCATTTCCACCTTTTCCACATGCAAAGTGTCCGCCTTCATTGTGAGCAGCAAGCTTTTCCGTAGATACAGAAGTGGGATGGTTACGTTGATAATAGCATATAATAACCAAAAAAGAAAAAAAATATTAACCCCATAAAAAATTTGGAGAACACTCATATAAAATATATGAAATTTATTAAGACATGAAATAAACATACAGTTACAAAAGGCACAAGGTATCGGGAGGATGGGGCTCCCCGTGTAACGGAGCCACAAACCCTCACCCTCACAAATACAGTACTGACAGGGGGACGTGCCAAGAATACCGGGTGCTGAATCACATAAACATGGGTGAGATGTAACCTCACCCAGAGTAACATATAGCTGCATGCATCTCACAAATGTACCAGATATCCCCAATCATGCACGCCATAGCTGCCAGCCACAAGAGCGTCCGGGGCCTGACAAAGCCTTTTCCTGGTGAAACGCGCATCGAGGTGCAGCTCTGCTTAGACACTTGGTGCCTTCACACGTCGTGGGTAACTTATGCATCTCATAGAATTCTCATTTTGTTTGTCTATCTGTTTACCTTTCACGCACGCTTCTGTTGCTATGCCCTTGCTACCGGGTATCCTGCTCCATATCTAGGGCAGGCCCCGGACGCTCTTGTGTAAACAATTGCGCTTAATGTCACAGATATTTAGGATGTGCAAATATAACACAACAGATGTAGCAGAGGTTGTGTCACTGTCAGCAGAGGCTAAACAATTGCACGCAATTTAGCGCAGGTTGCGCTAATAACATATATTGCAGCCACACTATTGGGTGTCCAAGCTGTACATATGACACAAACTGGCGCTCTACACCTTGGAGCTGCTGGCCTGCCCCACCGCCAGCATTTTGTCAGAGCGTGTATTTAGTGCTGCTGGGGGCATAATAACTGATAAGCGCATCCTCCTGTCAACTGAAAATGCTGACAGGTTGAACAAGGCCTGGATTGCCCCTGACTTCTCTACTCCACCAGAGGAAATCGGCTGAACATAAAGGCACTTTAAATGTGGCTTTTACGGTGTATTGAATACACTGTATTCCCATGCACCCCTTCCACCACAAAAAAGGGTATATGGTTCAATCTCCCTTTTCTCGTCCTCCTCCTTCTACATCATATCAACATGCTTTTTAGGCTGCCCTTGCTCCTAATGTTTTAGAGGGTCAGCTCAGCAGCAGGCCCTCACCCATAATGTTTTAGAGGGTCACCAGCAAGCCCTCACCCATAATGTTTTTGAAGGTCACCAGCAGGCCCTCGCCCATAATATTTTTTAGGGTAACCAGCAGGGCTCGCCCATAATGCTTTAGAGGGTCACTAGTAGGCCCTTGTTCTTAATGTTTTAGAGGGTCACCAGCAGGCCCTCGCCCATAATGTTTTTAAGGGTCACCAGCAGGCCCTCGCCCATAATGTTTTAGAGGGTCACCAGCAGGCCCTCACCCCTAATGTTTTATATGGTCAGATCAGCAGCAGGCACTCGCCCCTAAAGTTTTAGATGGTCAGCTCAGCAGCAGACCCTCACCCCTAATGCTTTAGATGGTCATATCAGCAGTAGGCCCTCGCCCCTAATGTTTTAGATGGTCAGATCAGCAGGCCCTTGCTCCAATAGTTTTTGAGGGTCACCAGCAGGCCATCAATCATAATTTTTCAAGGGTGTGTATGATGCCCTCCTATATGTGTAATAAAGGGTGTATTGTAGTGCCGATTCCTTGTAATTTTTGGCAGCCATTTCACTTGGTGCATAGGATTTATAAGTGTAGGAGTCCCACTACCTGAACAATTGTACCACAATGTGAATGAGGCCCTCCTTTATGTGATATACAGGTTGTATAGGAGTGCCTCTTCCTTGTAATTTTTGGCAGCACTTGCACTTTATATACAAGTAAATATACAGGAAAGAATATTTTTCCTCTAAAATCGATTTGATCTTCGGGTTTGTGCGTATTATTGTCAATCTGTAAAAGTGCAGTACTACTCAGACAACATAATTCCCAGCAGCAAACTGGGAGTCCAAGATGCATCCAGACATCCTCCCTATGCTGTTCCCGTACCATTTCAGTGGTGTTTCCATCAATTTCTGACCTTTTCCTGTGACACAGACACCTTTCCCTCTTCAGAGCATGGGGTGCTTGGTTTAATGCTTGCGTTCTCCCATTGACTTCCATTGTGCTCGGGTGCTCGGTAGAGCACCCGAGCATCCCGAGGTGTTCTACTCAAGCACCCGAGCACTTTGGTACTCGACCAACACTAGTCCCTACACTATCTGTCCCTTCTGCTGCAGCTGGCCCTGACTAAGACTGAGCCGAACCACAGGTCATCGGGTGCTATATAGCATTCCGGACAGCCAATTACTGTAATGCCAGTAGCCAACATGGCTATGGCATTACAGTGAGTGCTAGTACTTCCCTGCACGTTTACTGGCTGCGTAGCAGCCAACAAACGTGCGGGGAGTAGACTTGAGCATCGCGCTCGAGCACACGCAGGTGTTCCGCTGAACACTGCGATGTGCTGAGCATTGCAATGCTCGATTAAAAATGGTGTTCAGCCTAGCATGCTCACCCAACACTAGTCACCACCACTACACCTGGGCAGTAAGCCTGCTGTCTCTGTGTTATGCTTGTTACTGATCTTTCCTTTACCCCCCTATATTCAATCGTTTGCCTGCTCATGTTTCCTTTACCTCAAAAACATCTCTAACCTGCCATTTTCTTACCACAGATACAACAAAAACTCTCATTGTGTTCCATTCCCATCTTGATTACTGTAACTCATTACTAAATTGTCTCCCTCTCACCAGACTTTCCACTCTCCAATCTATTCATAATGCAGCAGCCAAGCTGATTTATATGTCTAACCGCTACTCAGATGCCTCCGCCCTGTGCTATTCATTGCACTGGTTACCCATACAGTAAAGGATTCAAGTTAAACTTCTCATTCTTACCCACAAATCTCTCAATAGTGGTGCACCCCCCTACATCTGCTCTCTCAATTCTGTCAACCATCCAACTCGTGCTCCCCATTCAGCCAATAATTAGAGTTGAGCGAACCCGAACTACAAAGTTCCCGGAACCTAGACTTTTTCACTGAAGTTTAGGTTCGGTGTTAGGGTGATTTTATTATTTTCCGTCATAACATGGTTATAACGGAAAATAATAGCATTCTTAATACAGAATACTAAATACAATGTCTATTGAGGGGCTAAAATAAAAATAAAAACTCACCTCATCCACTTGATCGTGCAGCCAGTGTCTTCTTTTCTTCAGGACCTGCAAAAGGACCGGCGGTGATATCACCGCGCTCACCATGTGGTGAGCGCGGTGACGTCACCGCAGGTCCTGCTGAATGAAGATAGAAGATAAGGTGGGCTTTTATTTAAATTATTAACCCCTCAATAGACATTTTATTTAGCATTCTACTTTAAGAATGCTATTATTTCCCGTATATCCATGTTATAATGGAAAATAATAAAGTGAAGTTTGGGTCTCCATTGACTTAAATAAGGTCCGGGTTCGGGCTGAAGTTCGGGTCCCGAACCTAACCTTTGACCTGAAGTTCAACCGAACCCAAACTTCCAACCCTACCAAATTTTTTTATGATTAACATTCTCCATAATCCAAATATCTCACCCCCGTCTAAAATACTTTTCCCGAGCTGCACCAATTCTCTGGAATGCTGTAACCCAAGTAATTAGGTTAAATTACATTTCCTTCAGCATCATTATCATTCTCCTGAACGTGATCCATCGTCAAATATACACACCCCATGAGCTCAAATGCACTACAGACAATGGCTGGTGACTGGCTCATGCAGCTAATAGCTCCCCTATTGTGTTAATTATTGTACAAAACAAGCACTTGTTACCCTCTGTGTCACCCCGATCTGCTCATAGATTTTTTGTTCTTGTGAGCAGGACCCTCATTCCTCTTGATTTAATTATTGACTTGTTTGTTACTATGTTATTTATGACACTGTTTGTATATGAACCCCCTGATTGTAAAGCGCTGTGGAATACATTGACACTATATAAATAAAGATTAGCATCATTATTTTTTAATTTTTTTTATTAACTATACCTTCAGTTGTCAAAGATCTGTCTTTTAACACTTTCTCACACTGAGAAGTTGGACACATCAAGTTCACACAGTTCATCTTACTACATTTGTCATTTGGAGTCTCCTTCCTCTACATGCCCGCTATCTGCCCTAAACCTTGGTATCTTCCTCATGGTGTACTCCATAGCCTCAGATGTTAGACTTCTTTAGACTGCACTCCGATACCACCTTGCTTGGTTCAACAACAAATCTCCAGAGCCTGGTACTGCCTCTATGAATTGGTCCCAGTTTCACTAGATAACTGCACATTCTCCTCAAGCCATGCAACATCCTGGACCCGCTCTACATTGTGGGACTAGCACAGATACCTAGTGGCATTTTTACAGCTTTTTCGTAGATAGTTGTAAGACTTCCCAGTGATGAGAACCCTGCATTGACCGCCTCCAGAAACATATCACCCACAGTCACAACTCCCATACTGCAACTATCACCATAAGCCAATACCCCCTACCACTAACAACCACCACCAACTGAACTGCAGAGCAATATTTCAATACAAAGTATAAAATAATGCTACAAATATATGTCCAGCAACTTAAAGGCATAATAACCTAACACTTTTCCATAACAAATATATATGCCCAGGCATACATCACAAGCCGTAGATACAGGAGTTGCACTCACACTTTACTGCCTCATAGTGCATGACACATACCGTAGTAGGTAGAAAGCCCTGGTACAGATGTTGCAATAGGACCCAGGAGCCTCAGATTGTGCTGCAGATACTTGAATAACATTCACACATGATTTTGTAAGGAAATGTGAATAGTGTAAATTCCAAGCTGATGTCAGGATTCATATTTCTTTTTCTTTTTTTTGTAATATTTACTAATACTGCATAATGTACGCTAATACAAATATACAATGCGGTAGTTTATTGCATAATGTGTATTGATATTTAGATGCATCTGCTGTAGTTAAATACATCATACTCATCTGACATAAATATGGTAGCCAAATGCACAAGATATCCTGACAAATATCGGCAGCCAAATGGATAATGTGCATCGACCCCCAGGCGGCCCTAAAAAAACGTCCGCTGGGCCGCCCATCTTTAACAAAAATTATATTTAATTTTATTTTTTATTCTTCAGGGCCGCACCGCCAATCACCACAGGCGGCGCGGCCCTGGATATAATTGCGGCGACAACAGGGGGGGGGTTGTGTGCTGTGGGGCAGGGGAGGGACTCAGGGCGTGTCCCTCCCCTGTTCTTCTGATAGGCCGCAGGCACTAATGCCTGCAGCCTATCAGAGGCCGGCTCAGGCAGCGCGATGACGTCATTATCATCGCGCCGCCTGAGTCGGGCGGCACACAGCAGGGACACAGGCCGGAACAGGCCTGCATCGCTGCTGATTGAGGTAAGTATTAGTGTTTTTTTGTTTTTTTTTCTTTGCGGGGGGAGCTGGCACTATGTGGGGGGGCTGGCACTATGGCTATGAGGGAGCTGGCACTATTGGGGGGATCTGGTACTATTGGGGGGATATGGCACTATGGGGGAGCTAGCACTATGGGGGGGCTGGCACTATAAGGGGGCTGACACTATGGGGGGATCTGGCACTATTGTGTGGATCTGGCACTATTGGGGGGCTTGCACTATAGGGGGAGCTGGCACTATAGGGGGGGCTGGCACTATAGGGGGCTGGCACTATAGGGGGGCTGGCACTATGGGGGAGCTAGCACTATGAGGGGGCTGACACTATGGGGGGGCTGGCACTATGGGGGGGGTAGCTGGCACTATGGGGGGGAGCTGGCACTATGGGGGGGAGATGGCACTATGGGGGAGCTGGCACTATGGGGGGCCTTACACTATGAGGGGAGCTGGCACTATTGGAGGAGCTGGCACTATGGGGGCATTTTTTACTGTCACATTATGGGGGGGCACCATGGGGGAGAGGAACACTATGGGGGTATCTTGGGGCTCTAAAGTGGCTTTTTCTAATTATTGGCACATTCTGGGGGGCACTATAGGGGAGAGCAGCACTATGGGGCATCTGGTGTTACTATAGGGGCATTATTTGGGGGCACTATGGGGAAGTGGGGGCTCTAAAGGGGCCTTTTATATTGGAACATTATGGGGGGCACTATGGCATTTGGTGGCACTAAGGGGGCATTTTTTACTGGCACATTAGGGGAGAGCGGCACTATGGGGCATTATTTGGGGGCACTATGGGGGAGTGGAGCACTATTGGGGCATATGGTGGCACTAAGAAGGGGCATTTTTTTACTGGCACATTGTGGGGGAGAGGAGCACTATAGGGACATCTGCTGGGGCACTAAGAAGGGACATTTTTTTACTGGCATATTATGGGGGACACTATGGGGAAGGGGGAGAGGAGCACTATGAGGGCATTTACTGGGGCACTATATAGGGGTATTTTATACTGGCATACATTATGGAGACATTAGCTCAACTGCGGGCACTAAGCGGGGGCATTTCATGTACTGTCATATTATAGGGGGAATTAGTAATACTAGGAGGTATTATGGGGAGCTTTACTACTACTGGGGGGCTATGATGAACATGATTACTAGTATGGGCACTATAGGGGCACTATTACTACTTAGTGTGCTCTGGCAGATAATTATTTCTATTGGTGGGATTTTGGGGAGCACTGTGACTTTGGGGGCACCCTGGCATAGTATCAGCTTAGCACAATTATTTTCGGGGGACATTATCTTTATACTATTAGTGTCTGGGCGCAGTTATTTTTTAGAGCACTGTGTGCCAATAATTGTTTAAGGGGGCACTATCTGTGTGGTAGTAGTATTCCCAGGGGTACTGTTTCTGCAGTATAGTATTGGGGCACAGCGGGCACAGTATTGGGGCACTATCTGTGTGGTAGCAGTATTTCCAGGGGGACTGTTTCTGCAGTATAGTATTGGGGGCACAGCGGGCACAGTATTGGGGGCACTATCTGTGTGGTAGTAGTATTTCCAGGGGGACTGTTTCTGCAGTATAGTATTGGAGGTGGCAGGAAAGGGTGTTCAGAAGATGTGAAAATTATGGAAATGTGGGAAACTAATGTCTGTTTCTCAATCTCTGCAGAGACGGGAGATGGCAGAAAAATCATCATGGCGGTCTGGTCTGAATGGAGAAGATAAAGAAAGAGAACGTCTATAACAAAGGTGACATCACTGGATGTAAGAGGTATGAGGTGCTATGTAGGAGAGGAGATGCTCCAGCCAGTGGCGGATTACAATAGGGACGTTCGGGTCGGCAGCCCCGGGCCCAGCACCGCTGGGGGGCCCAACGCTGACCCGAACGCCCACATACTGCGGCGGGGCACGGGAGCGCATAGCTCCCTGTCCCGTCGCCGATCACCGGCATTCACCGCATAGTGATGCGGTAGTGAAATCCCGGCGCAGGCGTGCGTGATGACGTCATCGCGCGCCTGTGCCGGGACGCAGCACTGTGACGCGCCTGACTCATCCCGCCCGCCTTCCTCTGCGAGCAAGCGCCTGGCCCTGGACATAGGTGAGTATTTATTTTTTCATTTTTTGTTCATTTTTTATTTTTTTTATTTCATTTGCCTACTTTGGGGGGGGGGACACAGGAGGACTTATTAGGGAAGATAAATAGATTACATGGGGGGGAATGTGGGGGCTGTATGGGGCCAAATTATTATAGGAGGGAATACTATGTGGTGGCAAATTACTAGATGGGGCAGTGTGGGGGCAAATTATTATGAGGGAATACTATGTGGGGGCAAATTACTAGATGGGGCAGTGTGGGGGCAAATTATTATGAGGGAATACTATGTGGGGGCAAATTACTAGATGGGGCAGTGTGGGGGCAAATTATTATGAGGGAATACTATGTGGGGGCAAATTACTAGATGGGGCAATGTGGGGGCAAATTATTATGAGGGAATACTATGTGGGGGCAAATTACTAGATGGGGCAGTGTGGGGGCAAATTATTATGAGGGAATACTATGTGGGGGCAAATTACTAGATGGGGCAGTGTGGGGGCAAATTATTATGAGGGAATACTATGTGGGGGCAAATTACTAGATGGGGCAGTGTGGGGGCAAATTATTATGAGGGAATACTATGTGGGGGCAAATTACTAGATGGGGCAGTGTGGGGGAAACTATTGTGTGGGGGCAAATTATTATGGGAGGGACTACTATGTGGGGGCAAATTTCTATCTGGGGGTAGTGTGGGGGAAACTATTGTGTGGGGGTAATTGCTATGTGGGGACTATGTGGGGGCAAATTACTATGTGGGGGAAACTATTGTGTGGGGGCAGTGTGGGGCAAATTACTATGTGGGGGCAGTGTGGGGCAAATTACTATGTGGGGCAGTGTGGGGCAAATTACTGTGTGGGGCAAATTACTGTGTGGGGGCAAACTACTATATGGGGGCAGTTTGGGGGCAAATTACTATGGGGGGATTACTATGTGGGGGCAGTGTGGTGGAAATTACTATATGGGGGTGTTTCTATTGGGGAGGCACTATAGGGGCAATTCTATTATTTCTGGGGACACTATACAGGGATTATTGCCTGGAGCACAATAGAGGGTGGTATTATTACTGGGGGTCTCTAGGGGACATTATAGCTGCTGTGGACACTATAGGGACATTAGGGGTAATTTATTAAACTGGTGTAATGCAGAACTGGCTTAGTTGCCCATAGCAGCCAATCAGATTCCACCTTTCATATTTGACAGCTCTTTTGGAAATCCAGTTCTACTTTACACCAGTTTGATAAATTACCCCAATTATATCTTTCAGGGTCACTATTTTTTCAGCAGTATAGTTCCTGGGGCATTGGGGAGCACAACGGGCACAGTATTGGGGGTGGCAGGATGACACTGTGGGGACACCAGGATGAAGAGGTTGATGGAAAAATTGAGGAATCTAACGTGTCTGTGTTACAAACTGTAGAGACGAGATGCAGCTAAAAGAATTTGCCATGGTGGTCTGGGTCAAATGGAGGAGAAGAGGAAATAGAAGGTCTACATGACAGGAGATGTCACTGGATGTAACAGGTATGTGGTGCTGTATTCTCCTCCATGTCTTTTTTATTACAATTATATGTATTTTAAATTTGACGACCAAATTTTTCAGTTTAGGACCCAATTTGGGGTATTTTTTTTTTGTCTGAAGATGTCATATGGCCTAAGAAGAGACTGTGGCGCTCATAAAGCACTGCAGCCTCTTCATACAAAAAAACTAAAAAAAATAAACTAAAATGGGGGGGGGGGGGGGCCAAGTTGGGTAGACAGCCCCGGGCCTATCATGCACTTAATCCGCCCCTGGCTCCAGCTCCTCCCCCTGCCATTTGCAGAAGGAGGATTCAGAGCTGGGTGAGGACGACGAAAGGGGGCAGCAGGCCACGGGTGGGTGACAGATGGTGGGGGGAACCACAGGCTTTGAGCAGGATCTGGGGAGGGAGGAGAGCGGAGGAGCTTCCTGGCTGTAGCCTGCTGTCTATTGTATAATGTGAAGTAGGCAGTGCAGCCAGGACAGGCCTCCCCTCTCCATATGATGTGTAGAGACAGGCCTCAACTATAGAATGTCAGCTGTACAGTGTTTGTTGGGAGTGGCCTATGATATGTAGGAGGGGTTTTAATAATGGGCGGGGCTAAAATCGGCCACTTGACTGGATTTGCCCCCCAGGACTAAGGCTGCCAGCCCTCCCCTGTTCGACGCCCATAAATCAGGTGACGTTTATGACCCCTTAATACCCCTTAATATGATCAGTATACACTAATCAGTTTGTGTATTGATACAAACCTATAACGCGCCATCCAAAGGTATAATATCTACTGATACTTATAAACCAGGTTGTTTCCATCATGATCCAGTCCGGAAATTGAAACTGACCCGGAATGGTCTAAAACTCGGCTGTTCGATCCCAACAGCCATCAATTTACCACTGAGGAAGGAACTGCTAGTTCTGAAACGCGTCTGGTGACGTTTCCTTATCAGACAGTGTGGATTGTCATTCATAAAGAACTCTAACACAGTCAGCTGCTTGGCGTCCCGGAAAGTTCAATACGCATGCTCGAGAAGACGCTCATCAAGGAGCGATATCACTAAATGATCACAATCTATGGCCGGTCGGAGGTAAAGCAGCGCAGAATTGTTATAAGACCGCGAGTAATATACACAGCAAGTGCTGTAAAAATCAACTGTGGACTGACAAGTATATGCTATGGTTACACACGTGCATAATAAGTGAGCTAATTGAGAACTGGCACGGCACATCTAACAATATAACAGATCGTGGGAAAGCTTCACAAGCCCACGGCTAACTAAGAGAACTGTGTGAATGCAACCAAATAACAACTAAAATGACTAACCACACGTCCAGAGTGAAGAAACTAGAAAGGAAACCGTGTTTTTTATTATTATCTTTTATCATTTTTTTTATTTTGTGATACATGCGTGAGCTCCGCATTTAAAGGGACCAGGTCATGAAATAAATTATTCTACAAATAATATATATAGGTATAGTTTTTAATGTATTGTGCTTTATATTAAACAGTGGAATTGTATGCAAATGACTGTGAGCCAGCCATTATTTTTACTATTACTTTGGTTAAAGCAATTCTGAGGGGTGGTCAGTGGGCTGGGCTCCAGGATATCCGGTGAGCTTCCTCTACCATATTAGCAATTTTGTAAAATTACTTTTCTTTTTTTTTGACCTGCTGGCTATACATAAGTCAGTTTTAAATTGCCCTAATGAAATCATAAAGTGTTCTCCACCATGGGACCTCACGTTACAGTTGAGTATTAAAAGATAAAAAGCTTAAGAGAAAATTCTGAAATGCTCGATAAGCAAAATAGTTCTTGATTGCAGAAAATTTGGGATGTCTTTTAATAAAACTGAAGATGATTATTAAAGGATTTTTCTGCTCTTAACAGGTACTAAAAGTATAAAACCACAAGTAAGCTCTGAAATCCTTTAATGCATGCAAGGTCGTGTGTTATTTCTTATTTATAATCAGTTAATCTTTCCATAAATCAGGATTACCAGATCATAAACATTTCTGAAAATACATTAACCCCATCCCTCACTTATTGACTTGCTGGAGTTTTTCAGATTCACATAAATAAATATTTTTCAAAAATGCCCTCAAAATTGTAGGTTTTCTATAAAATAGGCTCAGTCACGTTCCTTAGTGATAGAACTCTGTTTAAACTCTGTGTTGGAGATTTATTAAGGCGTGGATTTAGTGTGCATGTGTAGTACCCCAGACCTGGGGGTACTATAATTGGTTTGTCTTGCATATACAATGTAATGTAATATTTACGCTATGTCACCTTTCATGCAATACACTTTGTACACTAGTAGATGGGATACAGTTGGCTCAGTTTGGCTCTTGTAGGAGTGGACTGGTCTGACTTCCTGCCAAGGGAAGGGCTGAGCAAGTTAGATTCAGTTCAGAATGTACATAGAAGGTGAGGAGTGAGGAAGCATGCGGTCCAGCTTCCATTCCTCCAGGCTATGTGGACCACATAGACGGCTCATCGATAAAGGCAACATTGCCCCAGAGAGACTGCAGGGTCCTAGGCCATGGAAGATTTGTAAGCTATAGCATATTTGTGTCAGCAGAGTGATCAAGCAATCAAACTATCAAAACTCTGCTGCAAGGTGGTGGGACACATGCCAAGAAACCATCACTGCAGTTCAGGACAGGCATATCAAGAAGCCTGCATTATACAGTGGACACCTACAGCCACAGGGGCCAGAACACACCTGTAGGAAAATAAATCCAGCTAGCAAATTTCAGAGTGTATTCTTCCGGCCATGCTGCCGGTCATCACACCCCATTATCTGGGAGACGAGAAATTGCACTTTGTACAAACTGCTGCTGATGTGCTGCTACCCAAAGATGAAAAGCCACAAATTTTTATGCCAAGTGCGCCTTGCACAAAAATCTGCAACTTTTTTGTGCCACAATTCAGGTGCAGGGGGCGTGATAAATCTCTCCCATTGTCTTTACTCCTACACATTCTATATATATCATTGCCAGGATGGAAAGTGTAGCCACCTGTCATGTATTCTATTATAGCATTTAGACCGTCACTAGAAAATACTTTAATGCTCTGTTCTAATTCATTTAATTGTTCATATACAAGCCCCTAAGAGGTAATACATCTATCACTGTACACCAAAATACACTAGTATTATACATGACACATATCAGATGGGAAGCCCAGGTATAGATGGTGCATTAGGGTCCAGAAGATGGCCTCCAAAAACAAAGAGAAACTATACAGCTTTGTATAGAGGCTGATTAACCCCTTCACTATCAAGCCACTTTTCACCTTAAATCCCAGGCCGATTTTTGCAAATCTGACATACAGGTCCTTCTAAAAAAATTTGCATATTGTGATAAAGTTCATTATTTTCTGTAATGTACTGATAAACATTAGACTTTCATATATTTTAGATTCATTACACACAACTGAAGTAGTTCAAGCCTTTTATTGTTTTGATATTGATGATTTTGGCATACAGCTCATGAAAACCCAAAATTCCTATCTAAAAAAATTAGCATATCATGAAAAGGTTCTCTAAACGAGCTATTAACCTAATCATCTGAATCAACTAATTAACTCTAAACACCTGCAAAAGATTCCTGAGGCTTTTAAAAACTCCCAGCCTGGTTCATTACTCCAAACCGCAATCATGGGTAAGACTGCCGACCTGACTGCTGTCCAGAAGGCCATCATTGACACCCTCAAGCAAGAGGGTAAGACACAGAAAGAAATTTCTGAACAAATAGGCTGTTCCCAGAGTGCTGTATCAAGGCACCTCAGTGGGAAGTCTGTGGGAAGGAAAAAGTGTGGCAGAAAACGCTGCACAATGAGAAGAGGTGACCGGACTCTGAGGAAGATTGTGGAGAAGGACCGATTCCAGACCTTGGGGGACCTGCGGAAGCAGTGGACTGAGTCTGGAGTAGAAACATCCAGAGCCACCGTGTACAGGCATGTGCAGGAAATGGGCTACAGGTGCCGCATTCCCCAGGTCAAGCCACTTTTGAACCAGAAACAGCGGCAGAAGCGCCTGACCTGGGATACAGAGAAGCAGCACTGGACTGTTGCTCAGTGGTCCAAAGTACTTTTTTCGGATTAAAGCAAATTTTGCATGTCATTCGGAAATCAAGGTGCCAGAGTCTGGAGGAAGACTGGAGAGAGGGAAATGCCAAAATGCCTGAAGTCCAGTGTCAAGTACCCACAGTCAGTGATGGTCTGGGGTGCCATGTCAGGTGCTGGTGTTGGTCCACTGTGTTTTATCAAGGGCAGGGTCAATGCAGCTAACTATCAGGAGATTTTGGAGCACTTCATGCTTCCATCTGCTGAAAAGCTTTATGGAGATGAAGATTTCATTTTTCAGCATGACCTGGCACCTGCTAACAGTGCCAAAACCATTGGTAAATGGTTTACTGACCATGGTATTACTGTGCTCAATTGGCCTGCCAACTCTCCTGACCTGAACCCCATAGAGAATCTGTGGGATATTGGGAAGAGAAAGTTGAGAGACGCAAGACCCAACACTCTGGATGAGCTTAAGGCCGCTATCGAAGCATTCTGGGCCTCCATAACACCTCAGCAGTGCCACAGGCTGATTGCCTCCATGCCACGCCGCATTGAAGCAGTCATTTCTGCAAAAGGATTCCCGACCAAGTATTGAGTGCATAACTGAACATAATTATTTGAAGGTTGACTTTTTTTGTATTATAAACACTTTTCTTTTATTGGTCGGATGAAATATGCTAATTTTTTTAGATAGGAATTTTGGGTTTTCATGAGCTGTATGCCAAAATCATCAATATTAAAACAATAAAAGGCTTGAACTACTTCAGTTGTGTGTAATGAATCTAAAATATATGAAAGTCTAATGTTTATCAGTACATTACAGAAAATAATGAACTTTATCACAATATGCTAATTTTTGGAGAAGGACCTGTATGTCACTTTATGTGGTGATAACTTTAAAACGCTTTTACTTATTCAAACCATTCTGAGATTGTTTTCTCGTCACATATACTTCATGACAGTAGTAAATTTGAGTCAAAATATTTCATTTTTATTTATAAAAAAATACCAAATTTACTAAAAATTTCAAAAAATTCGAAGCCAAGTTTTCTAAACTTGGCTTCGAATTTTTTGAAATTTTTAGTAAATTTGGTATTTTTTTATAAATAAAAATGAAATATTTTGACTCAAATTTACTACTTCTAGCAAATCTAAAACCCACTTTTTATGGACCAGTTCAGGTCTGAAGCCACTTTGTGAGGCTTACATAATAGAAACCACCCATAAATCACCCCATTTTTGAAACTACACCCCTCAAGGTATTCAAAGCTGATTTTACAAACTTTCTTAACCCTTTAGGTATTCCACAAGAATTAAAGGAAAATGTAGATGACATTTCAGAATTTCACTTTTTTGGCCGATTTTCCATTTTAATCTTTTTTTTTCAGTAACAAAGCAAGGGTTAACAGCCAAACAAAACTCAATATTTATTGCCCTGATTATGTAGTTTACAGAAACACACCATATGTGGTCGTAAACTGCTGTATGGAAAAATAGACTTGCTCCCCCCCAAAGGTTGCAGACTGGATGGTACTGGTTGGAACACTGTCACTGGGATAATAAAGGCTTCCATCTTATTGGTATTGAATTACATTTACAACTGATGTAGGAATAAGTAAATGGAGAATTAAATAAAACTAACGCAGCCTAAGTCTCCCTGCACTCTCCCTGCACTCTCCCTCTCCAATATTCTTATATTAATTGTTTTCAGCTGTCACTAGTGCATGAGCGCTTGCCATGTCTCTCCCTATGCTCAGCTCACAGGACAGTGTCGGAGACCGCGCGGGATGAGGGTTTTATAGGGCTGTGACATCATAGGGCAGGCATCCTCAAACTGCGGCCCTCCAGCTGTTGTAAAACTACAACTCCCACAATGCCCTGCTGTAGGCTGATACCTGTAGGCTGTTCGGGCATGCTGGGAGTTGTAGTTTTGCAACAGCTGGAGGGCCGCAGTTTGAGGAGGCCTGTCATAGGGGATGGCTATCTGCAGGCTGACTGGTTGCACAGCATTATGGGAGATCTGGTGTTCCTGGGCTTCTTACTTTCACTTTGTAACATGTGTAGGCACCATTTTAGGGGGGGGAAAAAATTACCAAGATGCGTGAGGAAATTCAGATTCGTTGCAAATCAAATTTTTCCTAAACTTGAGATCGAATTCTGAATGTATCGATTCGCTCAATACTAGTAATTATGTAACGCTGCCTATGATATGCCATTATGACTGAGCAGCCTGACAGGAACGCTCATTAATAAATAGTATATGCTAGTTTTGTGTGTGTTGAGGCCCCAACCCACCTCAGCCAGCAAGAGCGGTCTTCTTCACATTCTCAGAGAATCCCTTTAAGTTAGCTATTACAACAAATTTAAAATGTTGAAAATTAGCTATCAAGTAAGCTCTGTGATGCTGTGTCTTCACTGGCACAAAAAGCACCTCTTTTACACAGTCATTCAGAAACTGAGCTGAACTTTTCAAAGCTGTCAGAAAATGTTGTGGGTTAGATGAAATGACTCCAGCAGCGAGCATCACCTGTTTTTTTGTACATGGCTGATGTGCCACTTTAATGAGACGACTGCTTTGCAACCTGTGATGCGATTAAATGTTAAAGAGTTGGATGGATCTCAAGAGGTGACTTATGTTATAATGGTAGATGCGCTAAACCAAGTCTCTGTGATGTTCTGTGATTTGAAGCCAAGGTTTGAAGCATCAGCAAGAGCTGACTGAAATTGAACAGATTTGTTTCTACACTGGAATGCCCTTTTTTAAATAAAATGATGGAGACCTTGATTTTACCTGTGCCTCACCTAATTACATGTTGTCCAAAGACAGCACATAGGTAAATCACTGATGACATCACCACGTGGTGATGTGGTGCTGTCACACGTCCGCACAGGCAAGATTTCTCCCGTTTTCTTCAATCAAGATGGCCGTGGCGGCCTCTCTGTGAGCAAATGGATGTGAGTATGTTTTGTTTTTTTACTGCCATTTCAGGAAAAAATAATTCTTCCCAGGAAATTCGGCCTTGTGGCAAATCAAATTTTTCCTGAAATTCTGGTCAAAGTCAATTAGTTTTACCTCGATTTGCTCAACACTAATCAAGACCGGTGTATAGGAATGCCAGTCTTTATAAATGTCCCCCTATATAGGGAATTTATCAAGCTTGTACACCAGGATCTTTTCTGACTTACAAAGGCATTACATTTTTGCGCAAGTGTCATGCTTTGTTATGAATTTTCCAAAAGCTTGTTTACAATGAATCAGAATTTTTAGAATTCATTGAGCACGAATTGCACTTAAAAGAGTTATCCAACCCCTATAATGCCCCCCAAAATGACCGGGCCCCTCACACAGGTTATACTTACCCAGCTCCGCGGCACCAGCGTTGCTTCTGATGCCCGCGCGGCCGCTACTGCATCTTCCCATTGCGCGGATGAAAATATCCGGTGACATGGGGGGGCAGCCAATAGCAAGCTACGACGGGAATGGCCTCCCTAGCGTCACCTGGTATTTATGAGTTTTTCCACCACATATGCTACTTTATTTTGATTGGACGAAGCTTGTTGGAATGTCCTGGGCTTTCTGAGCCCAGGACATTTATCATAATCTACGCAAAAAACTAGTATACATTATACTTCAAATCTATACCAGGCCTTAACTGGCATAAATTTCAGTTTGGGAGCAAATGATAATTTTATGACAAATGTATTAAGATTTATACTCCAGTGTTGGTAAAAAGTCCACTGGAGGAAGATGTGCTGAATTTTTAAAAATGTATCAGATTTTGTTTTTTTGCTCAGAAAAGCACATCTTACTACAATTAGTAATTTTTTTTTATACTTTCACATACTCTATTAGCCACACTTTTCAAAACCAAAGACATAAAAAGTACCTAACACAAATAATAAAAAATGGGTTAAAGGGAGTCTGTCACTAACCTGACAGTTTTCAAACCAAATGCATTTTTCAGTGGGACACATGATACAGATGTTACCGGTGTGTACTTTTTCAGATCCTAAAAATCACTAAAAAAGTAGTTTTTATGATTTGCTAATGAGCCATCACAAGTGCCCAGGGGCGGCATATTTTCTGCAAGTGCCTTGGTTCCCCTAACTTCTCCCCTCAGTGTTCTTCAGCTGGGATGTAATTTTTCCCTGTAGCCCAAATTCCAAATTTTCACACATCACGACCGGCCCCAGAGATATACAAGGCATATACGCCGGTTACTGGTGTGAAATCATCATGACGGAAATGGCGCAGTGCGAGCAGATAGCAGTAACGAGCGCATGTCTATCTATGTCTATGTCCCTGTGCCTACAGTGGGCAGAGCACTGCGCATGCCCCGGCCTGGCAGTGATGCTCGAAGGCACGGTATTTGGGCTATAGGGAAAATGATGTCACACAGACACAAGGCCGTCCAGAGAACACTGAGAGGAGGAGTTAGGCAAGAGTAAGTCAGGGGGGAAAGGAGCCTGGGCACTTACAGCAAATACTCTGCCCCTGGGTACTTACGATGGCTCAATAGCATATCATAAAACTACTTTTTCAACAATTTGTAGGATATGAAAACCTAAATACGGGTAACATCTGTGTCATGTCTTTGTGTCCCAATGAACTAAGCCAGTGATGGCTAACCTCCGGCACTCTACGACTATCTGCATGCTCCACTGATTTCTATGGAGTTCAGAGAACAGCCTAGCAAGTGTCCATCTTGGGAAATGTAGTTTTATCACAGCTGGAGTGCCGGAGGTTTCTTACTTTATCTCCACCAACACATTTAAAGATTTCTGCAATAATCTAACCCCAGTAATTATTACATTGGAAATGTAAGCTATAGTACAGTATTTCCTTTTATTAAAAAAAAAATTATGATGTTTTCAATGTACTACAAACTTAAACAAAAGAGCTCCCACGTAAATATATAGGGGACTGCAGCATTTACACGGTCTGTTACTCAAATCCGGAAAAGGACAAAAGACTTTACAGTGTGTTAAACAATTCTGGAGCACCACAAGGCTGAGTGAAGGATCACGCAAGCAAGACTGGACATCTCTTTTTGATATGTATTGAATATTTGAAATGTTCTCTGCAGCGTATTGCTGTTTATGACTTAGGCTCAGTGGATTTGAACTCTATATATTTTAAAGTCATCAGTCTTTCAGTAGATTGAACATATCAGCTGTGCTGGCAGAAACTAGAAGTGCTGCCTGGATAACACATAAAAAATACTGTTTCAAGTACTACTTTCTGGTTTTATTTAACAGTTCATATAAGTAATATCACCAGAAGAAAAAAAAAAAGTGATTTAAAGGGAGTTCACCAGCTTTCATTTATTGCATGTCTTCTGCAGTATTCACTCATAGCATTCTTCTACATTGTTTAGCATAACCACAACAGTGTGGCATGAGAGCATAGGCTCAAATGTGAATATCAAAATCTCAATGGACCATTGAATTGTTAGTCTATACAGGTATATGCGTAATCAACCTCTGCATTAAAACATTTTTATAATAGTCTCATGATAGGGAAATTTTAAAGCCTCCAACTGTGAAGATGAAAAAATCTATAATACCTATTGTTAAATCATGTTTATGTTACACTTTTTTTTTTTCAATTGTCCATGTTACTATTTTATTTAAAAAAATCCAAAAATCCTGACTTTTTTTTGCGCTAGCCATAAAGCCTAATAATATGTTGGGACTTCCTGTTCTGTAGAGATAATTTTCAAGCAGTAATCTCACTATCATCACAGGTAGGATTGTAATGACATATATCAACTAAATATAGAGAAAATAGGATCCACCAATCCCAATATACCCAATATACTCGCTCTCCTTGTGCAATAATCGTTGCACAGATCACAGAGCATGCCTCAAAAACTCTCTTTAACCCCTTATCACATTTTCACATAAATGTACATGGGGGAATGTGGTGCCTTACCGCATTCCCACGTGCATGTATGTGATTGGATCGGGCGGGTGCAAGAGCTGCACACGCCTGATCCGCAGCATAGGCCCGGCTGTTACTGATAGCCGGACCCCTGCTGCATCTGCCGGTTGATTAACCCTTTCACATGCCGCGGTCAGCGCCGACCACGACACGTGCAGGGTTTACAGGGAGTGGGGGCTCCCTCTGACTCCATCGGCCCCCTGCGCTGCACTGACAGGGGGCCAATGGTTACCATGGCAGCCCCAATGCCTTACATAGGCATCGGAGCCTGCTAGCTACGGAAGCCCAGGAGGCAACTGTCAGCATCTTACTGTGTAAGACGCTGACAGTTCAATTCAGTACAATGCATAATGTATTGTACTAAATTGAAACAGGGATCAAACCCTGAAAACGTGAAGTCCCACAGTGGGACAAATATAAAAAGTTCTAAAAAGTAAAAAAATTAAAGTTTCAAGTAAAAAAAAAAAAGGGTCTCAAAATAAAGTAAAAAAACTATAATTTAAAAAAATAGGGAAAATAATATAAGTAGACCGGCTCTATAAAAATATCACATGACCTAACTCCTCAGGTGAACACCGTAAAAATAAATAAATAAAAAGTGAGTAAAAAAAAACATTTTCGTCACCTTACATCACTAGAGGTGCAACACCAGGCGATCAAAAAGGCGTATGACCACCAGTATAGTATTAATCTAACCGTCACCTCATCCTGCAAAACATGAGCCCCTACCTAAGACAATCGCCCATAAAATAAAAAAAAACTATGGCTCTCAGACTGTGGAGACACCAAAACATGATTTTTTTTGTTTCAAAAATGCTTTTATTGTGTTAAATGTAAAAACAATAAAAAAAAGTAGACATATTAGGTATCGCCGTTCTATAAAATTACTACATGACCTAACCCCTCAGGTGAACATCGTAAAAAAGATCAAATAAAAACGGTGTCTAAAAAGCAATTTTTTTGTCATCTTACATCACAAAAAGTGTAATAGCAAGCGATCAAAAAGTCATATGCACCCCAAAATGGTACCAATCATACCGTCATCTAATCCCACAAAAATGATACCCTACATAAGACAATCGGCCAAAAAAAATAAAAAAAATATGGCTCTCAGACTATGGAGACACTAAAACATGAATTTTTTGTTTGTTTCAAAAAATATATTATTGTGTAAAACTTAAATAAAAAAGTATACATATTAGGTATTGCCACACCCGTTATGACCTGCTCTATAAAAATATCACATGACCTAACACCTCAGGGTATTGTAAAAAAATAAAAATAAAAACTGTGCTGAAAAAAACATTTTTTTGGTCACCTTACATCACTAAAATTGCAACACCAAGCAATTAAAAAGGTGTATGCCCCCCAGACCAGTACCAATCTAACCGTCACCTCATCCTGTATGCATAATAGGAATTGCCACATCCATAACGACCTGCTCTATAAAAATATCACATGATCTAACCCCTCAGGTAAACACTGTAAAAAAAATTTTAGAAAAACATTAAAATTAAATAAAAACATTTTTTGGTCACCTTACATCACAAAAAGTTTAATACCAAGCGATCAAAAAAATCATATTCACCCTAAAATAGTACAAATTAAACCGTCACCCCAAAATCATAACAATTAAACAGTCATCTCGTTTCGCAAAAAATGAGACCCTACCTAGGACAATCACCAAAAAAATGAAAAAAAAATATCTCTCAGAATATGGAGAGTCTAATACTTAAATAAATAAAAAAAGTATACATATTAGGTCTCACCACATCTGTAAGAACATGCTCTACAAAAAATTCACATGAACTAACCCCTCTGGTGAACACCGTAAAAAATAAAAAATAAAAAATGTGTTAATAAAGCCAATTTTTTTCACCTTACATCCCAAAAAGTGTAATACCAAGCGATCAAAAAGTCATATTCACCCTAAAATAGTACAAATTAAACCATCATCTCATACCCAAAAAAATTAACCCCTACATAAGACAGTCGCCTAAAAAATAAAAATTATGGGTTTCAGAATATGTAGACACAAAAAAAAAAGTTTTTCAAAAATGCTTTATTATGTAAATGTCATTTTTGGTAATGTCACATCCGTAACCACCTGCTCTATAAAAATACAACATGATCTAACCTGTCAGATGAACATTGTAAATAATAAAAACTGTGCCAAAACAGCCATTTTTTGTTACCTTGCCTTACAAAAAGTGTAATATAGAGTAGCAGAAAAGCATATGTACCCTAAAATAGTACCTAAAAAACTGCCGCCTTATCCCGTAGTTTACAAAATAGGGTCTTTTTTTGGAGTTTCTACTCTAGGGGTGAATCAAATGTGACATGGCAATTTAAAATGATCCCAGCGAAAATCTGCCTTCCAAACACCATATGGCGTTCCTTTGCTTATGCGCCCTACCATGTGCTAGTATAGTGGTTTACAAAAACACCCTATATGTGGTCGTAAACTACAGAATCAAGGCAATAAATATTGAGTTTTGTGTTGCTGTTAACTCTTGCTTGGTTACTGGAATTTTTTTTATTAAAATGGAAAATCTGCCAAAAAAGTTAAATTCTGAAATTTCTTCTACATTTTTCTTTAATTCTTGTGGAACACCTAAACGGTTAACACAGTTTGTAAAAATCAGTTTTGAATACCTTGAGGGATGCAGTTTCTAAAATGGGGTTATTTATCAGTGGTTTCTAATATGTAAGCCCCAGAAAGTGACTTCATAACTGAACTGGTCCTGATAAAATTGGGTTTTGGAAATTTTCTTAAACCTTTTAAAATTTGCTTAAAAATTTCTAAGCCTTCTAATGTCCCCAAAAAATAAAATGTCATTTTCAAAATGATCCAAACATGAAGTAAACATATGGGGAATGTAAAATAATAACTATTTTTGGAGGTATTACTATCTATTATAAAAGTTGAGAAATAGAAATTTGGAAAGTTGCTAATTTATGGTAAATAAAAAAATGAAATATTTGAACTCAATTTTGCCACTGTAATGAAGTACAATATGTGACGAGAAAACAATGCAAGAATGGCCTGGATAAGTAAAAGCCTTTTAAAGTTATTGCCATATAAAGTGACATATGTCAGATTTGCAAAATTAGGCTGCATCCTGAAGGTGAAAAATGTGTGAAAAGGTGTCTTGAAGGGGTTAAGAAGTCAATGAGGTCAACTCCATTCTATCATGAATGGCCCATGTTGCTGCATAAGATGCATATCTATAAACAGGGCCCATTGATGTATTATCAGTCTTGAAGGGGTTATCTAATTTCTCAACCGCCCCAACATTTGCCGGGCCCTTCACCAGTAATATACTTACCCTGCTCCCTGCTCCCAGCGTCCTGGTCCCCGCACTGCCAATGTTGCTTCTCTCTGCACACGGATGACAACATCCGGTGTCAGGAGGCGCAGATAATGGCATGTGGGGACGTGGACGAGCCTCCCTAGCATCACCCGCCAAACCTGATGTGGGGGAGGGGTTGATAAATTGGATAACCCCTTTAATGGTCAGTGCAAAAACTGCACAATTTTAGCTTTTTTTTTTTACATTGTGGAAAAGTAAAAACAAAATCACCAAAAGAGAAAGAGTTTGATAATATAAGATGACCTTTTTTTGACCTATGAAAGCTAGGGGTACATCTACACAGCCATGTTGCAGCTGTTTTGTACAGAGCCATACTAGGGGTTTTAACAATGGAACAGCTAATCTCGCTCAGCATGTTTCTGATTTCACATGAGTTTTTTTTTTTTTTATGGTGGCATAGAATCCAACAGAAAAAAATTATAGTCTGCTAAGTCTGATGCGGTATGACTCTGTACGGAATGATTGCTCCGCCGATGCCACCATACACATTTCAGTTTCCATTATCCATTACAGTTCTTTAAAGCAGCCATATATGTCAATTATACCATGAATAAGAGACAATACATTTACATAAATTATTTTTGTTAAAAAGGACAATTTTTTTTTTTTTAAAGAATACTCATAGGATCCAAATGATGTCTTTATCCTTTCAAACATGTCCAATAATTCTGTATAGGTACCTTCCAAAATGCAAGCCAGCTAGGACTTTTGAGTTCAGGATCGACTTTATGCCAAGCTTCTAAATACTTTCCCTTCTAGATATGTATCAAATTCAGCCATGTGGTCTGCTTCAACCAATCGTCTGAGATGGACATAGCGAATGTGGAATGTCGTTGTTAATATTTGCTTTAGCAGTCTTAGACTATGTTGACTTACAGATGTAGCCAGCATTAAAGTCAAACCTGATGCGCTATCCCACCAGCTTATCTCACTAACTTACAGATGTAGCAGGGTTAACACACATCCTTTATGAGACATGTTATCCAAACTAAATGCAACTAAATGTGTTAAGCAATTGCTTTTCAATGGCTTTTGTTTCAAGATAACGTGATGAGTTAAGAAATTTGAGTTAAGAGTGTGTGTTACCCCTGCTACATCTGTAGTTTAATTATGTGAAAATCTTCTAAAGCTTAAAGGTGGTGTTAAGTTACATAGCTTGGATGGCGCACTGATTTGGGTGCTGGCTACATCTGTACATTATGGTTTATTTTTACAATAAATAGTGGTATCTCAAATGCCAGTTGCACAGTTAGTGACAAGGGCTCATTTCCGATTAAATGAAATTTGTCACATCGCATAAACTGGAGTTTATATTCTTCTTGATAGAACGGGGTGAGAACCCGACTTCCAGTAGAGTACCTACAACAGGGTGCCACGAAGTTCTTTTTTCAATAAAAAAAAACAAACATACTCACCTCATCCATTTTATCGCGATGAGGCCGCCAAGGCCATTTTGATTGAAGATCCCACATGAAATATTGTGCACAGTGGCATATGATTTCGCCACTCCGGCGACCATGAATCACGCACCGTGTAAGATTTTGTGTGGTGTCTTCAATCAAGATGGCCGCAGTGGCCTGTACGTGCTCAAATGGAGTATTATTTTTTTTTTTAAACTGGATTAAACCCTGAAAGCTCTATTATTCTCAGATGCTGCGATCATCAATGAACGCGGTATCTGAGGGGTTCAGTAACAGGGGCGGCACAATCACCGTTCCTCATCATTGGAACGTTCAATGTCACAAAGAAATTTAGCTTCATGATTAATTACTTCATCACAAAGCAAATTTCTTTGTAAGTATTGTAAGTAGAGGGAGCAATGATGAGGAACGGTGATTGTGCCGCCCCTGTTACTGAACCCCTCTGCTTTCTCCATCTTCCAGTCCCAGCTATCTGCTTATAGTCACATCATCTCTGGAGCAATGCGTGTCACCATGTCCATGACCAATCAGATGTAAGCACTGCAGGAACTGGAGTCAGTGGGGGACCGAAGCCGCGTGGAGCAGGCTAGCATGAATCTTCTTTTTCAGGAGTCAGGCTTGAGCATTACATAAAATATAAGGGCAAATCCCTTTAAGGTTCAACTAGATAAAGATGACCACTGATCTGATAAACTTTTCGATAAATGCAATACTAAATGCAATACTCCGTATTCAAATAAATGATATTTTTTTATATTGTGATGGCAGAGATTATTTCATGAATGCTGGTTGTATCAAATTATCATGGTACCTACTGGTATAGATGCAAGCATGACTGAGATTCGGTCAGGATTTCGGAACACAGCATCCTCATCCCTAACCGTGATTTACCTGTTGTTGCAAACTAAATTTTTGTACTACAATGCCCTAGGCACTTACTGCTCGAAATGGCACCGTGTTAAGGGCTTATTCTTCCCTAGAAACAATGCTTCTAGAGGAGAATAGCTCTATGTTAAAGTGTGCAAGATGACAAGTTATTTTTCCGCTAGGGCCCAACATAAGTCTATGGGTGCCATGTTACAGCTCTGTACGACTCAGAGGTTGTATGGAGCCATAGTATATATTTGTGTGCTTATCCTCATTTCAAATTCAGCCTTGTAAACTGTTTCATACATTATCCTCCTTCATATGCAGTATAAGTATACAGTATGTGATTCTGAGTATTATTTCCCAGTGGAGGTGTCTTAGAATTTGATACATATATATGCTAGACGGTTTTACCTTATTTGCAATACTTGTGATGAATGACTTAATATCCAAGTTAGTCGGGCAACTCTTTTGACAAGGAGCATCTGCACATTTCAGGCACCTGTAAAACAAGCGACAATGATAAATATTTTATAGGGCAAGGTATTTTCTCTTGCACTATAGGAATGCGACCATTAGAAATGAGAGGTTGTGAACTCAAAAACTGAATTACATGCAACAAATTACATTATGCACAAAAATCAATAACGGTCCCCATAACATCACCTTTTGCTACTAAATCTTGTAGTAACACAATAAGAGAGCATGCCTAAAGCTTTACTTTGAATATTGCATGTAAAAATGGTTATCAAAAATTTTTTTTTTTTAAAGAGATTTCTCATTAGAATTTAAAGGCTTGTTTGATTTCAAATACCTAGTCACAGAATACTGAGTTAGGCCTCATGCACACGAACGTTGTGTGCATCCGTGGCCGTTGTGCCGTTTTTCATTTTTTTTCGCGGACCCATTGACTTTCAATGGGTCCGTGGAAAAATCGGAAAATGCACCGTTTTGCAGCCGAGGCCGTGATCCGTGTATCCTGTCCATCAAAAAACCTGTCCTATTTTTTTGACGGACAACGGTTCACGGACCCATTCAAGTCAATGGGTCCGTGAAAGAACACGGATGCACACAAGATTGGCATCCAAGTCTGTGATCCGTGGCCGTAGGTTGCTTTCATACAGACGGATCCGAAGATCCGTCTGCATAAAAGCTTTTTCAGATCTAAGTTTTCACTTCGTGAAAACTCATATCCGACAGTATATTCTAACACAGAGGTGTTCCCATGGTGATGGGGACGCTTCTAGTTAGAATACACTACAAACTGTGTACAAGACTGCCACCTGCTGCCTGGCAGCACCCGATCTCTTACAGGGGGCCGTGATCCGTACAATTAACCCCTTCAGGTGCGGCACCTGAAGGGGTTAATTGTACTATCATATCCCCCTGTAAGAGATCAGGGCTGCCAGGCAGCAGGGGGCAGACCCCCCTCCCCAGTTTGAATATCATTGGTGGCCAGTGCGGCCCCCCCCTCCCTCCCTCTATTGTAATAATAGCTTGGTGGCCAGTGTGCGGCCCCCCGCCCCCCCCCCTTCCTCCCTCTATTGTAATAAATTGTTGGTGGCACAGTGTGCGCCCCCCATCGGGGCCCCCCCTTCCACCCTCTATTGTAATAAATCGTTGGTGGCACAGTGTGCGCCCCCCATTGCCCCCCCCTTCCTCCCTCTATTGTAATAAATCGTTGGTGGCACAGTGTGCACCCCCATCGGCCCCCCTCCCTATATAGCATTAACAACATTGGTGGCCAGTGTGCGGCCTCCCATCTCCCCCCCCCCCCCGATCATTGGTGGCAGCGGAGTTCCGATCGGAGTCCCAGTTTAATCGCTGGGGCTCCGATCGGTAACCATGGCAACCAGGACGCTACTGCAGTCCTGGTTGCCATGGTTACTTAGCAATAGTATAATAGTAGAAGATTCATAGTTACCTGCTGGCTGCTGCGATGTTCGTGTCCGGCCGGGAGCTCCACCTACTGGTAAGTGACAGATCTGTGCGGCGCATTGCTAAATGAACTGTCACTTACCAGTAGGAGGAGCTCCCGGCCGGTCACAGACATCGCAGCAGCCAGCAGGTAAGTATGAATCTTCTACTATTGTACTATTGCTAAGTAACCATGGCAACCAGGGCTGCAGTAGCTTCCTGGTTGCCATGGTTACCGATCGGAGCCCCAGCGATTAAACTGGGACTCCGATCGGAACTACGCTGCCACCAATGATTGGGGGGGGGGGAGATGGGAGGCTGCACACTGGCCACCAATGTTGTTACTGCTATAGAGGGAGGGGGGCCGATGGGGGGCGCACACTGTGCCACCAACGATTTATTACAATAGAAGGAGGGGGGGGTCGATGGGGGGTGCACACTGTGCCACCAACGATTTATTACAATAGAGGGAGGGAGGGGGGTTGGCCGCACTGGCCACCAATGATATTCAAACTGGGGAGGGGGGGTCTGCCCCCTGCTGCCTGGCAGCCCTGATCTCTTACAGGGGGATATGATAGTACAATTAACCTCTTCAGGTGCGGCACCTGAGGAGTTAATTGTGCTGATCACGGCCCCCTGTAAGAGATCGGGTGCTGCCAGGCAGCAGGGGGCAGTCATGTACACAGTTTGTAGTATATTCTAACTAGAAGCGTCCCCATCACCATGGGAACGCCTCTGTGTTAGAATATACTGTTGGAAATGAGTTTTTACGATGTAACTCATATCCGACAGTATATTCTAACATAGAGGCGTTCCCATGGTGATGAAAACTCCAATCCGATGGTATAAAAGAACTCCAGGCTTTACATTGAAAGTCAATGGGGACGGATCCGTTTGAAATGGCACCATATTGTGTCAACGTCAAACGGATCCGTCCCCATTGACTTGCATTGTAATTCAGGACGGATCCGTTTGGCTCCGCACGGCCAGGCGGACACCAAAACGACTTTTTTTCATGTCCGTGGATCCTCCAAAAATCAAGGAAGACCCACGGACGAAAAAACGGTCACAGATCACGGACCTACGGACCCTGTTTTTGCGGACCGTGAAAAAATACTGTTGTGTGCATGAGGCCTTAAGAGGACGTTTAAAACCCTCATCTGTAAAAGCCCCTTTACACTGCCCGAACATCCGGCAGATTATCGCTAACAAGTATTCGTGCAAACACTCGTTAGAGATAACCTACTGGTGTGAAGGTTCCGTAATAAAATCGTTCATGCGGTCACCTAAATCATTGTTTGCCAGCAGCAGATCATGCAGTCTAAACAGCACTCTTCTGACAGCAAACAATGATTCTGCAGGACAAGCGGTTGCATTAGCAGTTACTCCTCCCCATACTGTGGAGGATATTTCTGCATGTAAACGCAGCTTTCTCCACCAGTGACGAGCAGGTGATTGTCGGGAAGGAACACTTCCTTCCTAACATTCGTCTGCTCAAGGCAGAGTGGTGGAGAACACTCTGGAGGACCCTGCATGTCAGCAATATGCAGTAACGCAGAAAGTCTATTAATGTCAATGGTATCTGTAGAGTTCTTCATTTCAACTGTGGTAGCACTGCAGAGGAATGAAAGGGGTTATCCAACCCCTAAAATGCCCCCTGTAATGGCTGGGCCCCTGATATACTTATCCCGCTTTTCGGCTTGCCGCTCCTTATCACCGCACAACCGCCGCATCCCTGTTGCACGGATCAAAACATCCGGCTATGGGGGGGGGGAGGGAGGATTAACTATATAATAGGCCTGGGGCTGTTTACATATCTTGTGCCCCCTTCTTCCATTTGACCCGACCATCTCCCCTTTCGGGTTATTTTTATTTATTTTTGTAAATATTAAAGAAAACTATACCACATATATAGTATAACATTCCCAGCCTCTCATAGTGTATAGTGTACAACACCCCAGAGTATATAGTATACTACAGTATATAGTACCCTGATTGCAGACATTAGCCTATCTGTTTGAAACAGCAGAAACGCATGGTGCCTTCTATGCTTGTGGGCATCATATTTAAATAGACGACCAGCGCTGTACATTTATGGTGCTGGTAGTTAGGGATAAGCAAAGTAATCTTCGGATCATAGATCATCTATGATCTGAAGCTCGCTTTGCTCATCACTACTGGTAGTGTAGGGGTTAAATAAAAAGTAAGGGTGGGTTCACATCACGTGTTTGCCATCCGTTTAATGTATACGCTGGGGAAAGAAATAGATACAACAGCGTAGCACTCCACGCTTCTATCCTGCAGAGTCTGGTAAAAAAAAAAAAACGGATACGTTAACATAGACATTTTTTTATTTTACAATGGAACTCTATAGTGAACATATGACACTGCATGACTGAGGCATCCGTTAACATATGTAATTTTTGCATATGTTAAATGGATAGCAAAAATCTGATGTGCACCCAGCCTTCCCCTTTAAGTTTGATTTCTTTTTAGATACCATAGGTATAAAGCAGACGAGAGCCTATAACATTAATCACTGCAGCAGGACTGTCCACACTAGTCATTGTGTCCCCTGTGACAGATCTTCTGCAGGCCTCACAGCTCAGCCTCCCCCTTTATTATTAACCAAGAGCAGAGCTGAGCATGTTCCACCATATCCCATCCTCTTACCTTTGAGGAGGGTTAGCTGGAGTAACACATGCTTTAGGTCCCATATAAAGAATACATGTGCACTAGAGAAGCAGAGCCTATGCTCATATCTGGCCTGACCCTAACAGCTGTAAACTCTGTTTCCCTGCTGAGGCAAACGGCCGGTTCTCCAGTCATCAATTCTCACCTCACCCTGAGCTCCATCACTCAGTCAGAGTGCTTCTGCTGCTTCCTTCTGACCTCTCAGCCGGCCTGGGAGCGCAGCAAACAGGGAAGCCCAGTAGTTTACCGCCAGCAGCATGGTAACCCTAGCTAGTGCTGGGATGCAAACATCCACTGAAGACATCAGAGAGTGGCGGGCACACCAGGCACCCAGCTGCTAGCTGATTGGAGGAGGTGTTGCTGTTGAGTTCCTCCTCACTATCCTAACCCTCTCTCCTTCCACCTGCTGTTGTTAGCACAGTGCTAGTCCTGCACTTAGTGACAACTGAAATTATCAACATATAATGGCACTTGGGTGTTTTGGGATGACATTGGGCCTGGGGCTGTCGACCCAAATGCACCTATTATAATCCACCATTGGGGGGGAAGAGGGACAGCCAATAGCAGGCCGTGACAGTGACCAACCTTCCTAGCGTCACCCGCGATGCTAGGAAGGCTCATCTCGTGTCGTGGCCTGCTATTGGCTGCTTCCCCCATCACCAGATGTGTTAATCTACACAACTGAAAGCCACAGCGGCGGCCGCGCGGGCATCAGAAGCTATGTAGGTGCCAGAAAGCAAGGTAAGTACATCCTGTGTGAGGGGCTCCGGGCATTATAGGAGTGGGATA
The DNA here is from genome assembly GCF_014858855.1 of Bufo gargarizans. Taxonomy (NCBI): domain Eukaryota; kingdom Metazoa; phylum Chordata; class Amphibia; order Anura; family Bufonidae; genus Bufo; species Bufo gargarizans. Next base: position 177,292,800 of record NC_058086.1, read on the forward strand.
ACGCTTTTAACTATTGCTGTGTTACCATAGTAGCTGCAATTGATAGCTAGGGGATCCAGCAGCAAGATAGCTCAGCTTATTGTATATTGAGCTTTTTAACAAAACATCATTGTCCAAAGTAGATAACAACTCCAACTATAGAATGAAGCAAAGTGTATGTGGATCAGCTATGTCACTTGAATAGACTTGACTCTGGGATACTCCTCCTTTAAAACCTGTTCAGGGATCTGGACTGTGCTGCATGAGAACCCACAAGCTATTACCCCTTCTAACAAATTCTGCTCAAGTGACTGTTGATCCATGAGGGTCAAGAGACACCGGTGCAGGACACCAAGGGATTAAGCAAAACCGTAGTCAAGAATGGGTCGAGATCAGTGCAGGCAGACTACTTACAGTCCAATAAACAGATACAATGTCAAAGTGGGCAGTTCAGGAATAGTATAGGGTCAGGTGAGATAGCAAAGAGTCAGATCCAGAAGTCAGGCAGAATTCGGTACATGGAACAGGCAAACAAACAGCACACCCTTGAGGTAAACTAGCAAACTAGAAGCTATTGCTCTGGCAAATTACCCAGGGTAACCAGCCACAGACTGGGGAAGATTAGAGTATGCATGCTTGGATGCTACTGACAGTGAGAGGTAATTCCAGCAGGAAGCAGGCAATAGGGATGGTGGTGGGACTGGAATACTGGAGCCTTGAAACAATGAACAGGGTGAGAAAGACAAGTGAGCAAGAAATATTTTTTGGCTTGAGTAACACCAGAAATAATTCTGAGCAGAGCTTTTACAAATCTGTAAATTCTTATATAGATCTTTTTATAATGTAAAAGTTAAATGGCCCTCATTCTTAATAAGAGTAACCAAAAATTTTAAAAGGCTAGAGGCACATATACACCATACAGTTAAATAGAGCCAAAGGGACTTTGTATGGTGTCACTTAGAGATCAGCAAATCGATTCTAAACAAGTGGAAGGCTGAAAAGTCAGCCTGAATTTGTGGGAGGGGCATCTTACCTTCTTAAGCTCCAGCCCCCAGCTCCTCAGGGCGCTTCTGTTCATACCTGGATAGGGAGTCGCTTGCTCTGGTACTGCATCCGTGCACGTCGTGAGTTGCTTTCATCTGCTTCGTTTTCGTTTCATACACTGCCGTTCACGTCTTCAGGAGAGGTAAATTCTGTGCCATACTTTCGGCTCCCTAAGTCGGCGTGCGTTCCAGCGTGGAACACATGCCTATACACATTCCTGCCCCAGGTTGTTTTTTTTTGTTGTTTGTTTGTTTTTGTTTGTCTCATTTTCCCCATCCAACTCCCTCCCGAGGCAGCAAGAGGGGGCAGGGTCCTGCCCGCGGGTCCCCCCCTCCACACGGCCTCCCCCGTCCCCTCCTTACTCAGGGCTCCGCTGCAGCCCGGCGTGCGTTCCAGCGTGGAGCGCACGCCGGAAATCTGCCACCAGGTATGAGCTCCGGGTCGGAGCGCGGAATCTTCATTCAGGCCCGGCAGAGTCATGCGACGTGGCGGCTCCAGTGCGGTGACTCCAGCTGGGTTAATCCTGTCCCCACTGGGTCCCTCCCCCTCTCGAAACACACCTTGATTCTGGCCCCACAACCAGGTCTCCCGCCCTACGTACTACTTAGGACGGGTGGTCCCCGTCCCCCAGTCTGCTGGTCCGCATGGTCACCCCCCCTGCACATTTTTTCCCAGGCAAGCCTGGCACCCCCGTCAAAACAGGCCATACGTAGTAGGGGTATCTAGCCCCTGGGCAACAACGGCCACGTCCACAAACAGCAGCAAAAAAATAAAATAAAAAATCCCTCAGTAGGGCCCAACCACAAGCCATCTCATACGCACTCCCACCGTGCAACGCAGCGCTAGGCGGGAGGAAGACAAGGTCATCCACGTTTCCTCACTTAGGTAGGGGCCCCGGGGTCCCTGCTGGGCTGAAAGGGCGCTAGTTCCAGTACGATGTTTAAAGAAACTGGGGGTCTCACTACGAGTGGGCCAGGTCATCATCACACGCCATACTCATTCAGTGGTCACAATGCTCACTACAGTCATCCAGTCCATGGTGGGGACAGTGCCATGTGTTATATGTATGTACTTTCACGTTATATGCTGTTTCCTCTACTGGTTCACCAGGCTCATACCTACCTCTGCCTCCTGGATCGCCCAGGCACGCACCTACCTCTGTCTCCTGGTTCGTCCAGGCTCATACCTACCTCTGCCTCCTGGATCGCCCAGGCACGCACCTATCTCTGTCTCCTGGTTCGTCCAGGCTCATACCTACCTCTGCCTCCTGGATCACCCAGGCACGCACCTATCTCTGTCTCCTGGTTCGCCAGGCTCATACCTATCTCTGCCTCCTGGATCGCCCAGGCACGCACCTATCTCTGTCTCCTGGTTCACTCAGGCTCATACCTACCTCTGTCTCCTGGCTCGCCCAGGCTCACACCTACCTCTGTCTCCTGGCTCGCCCAGGCTCACACCTACCTCTGTCTCCTGGTTCGCCCAGGCTCACACCTACCTGTCTCCTGGTTCACCCAGGCCTGTCATCCTCCCCAGTTATGTTCTCTTTCCCTTCCGAACTTTATGGATTTGTCCTCTCAGGAACGTGTTCTGACCGTTCACTTGTACGACATTTGGACCAAGGTCAGGTAACCCAAGACATCAGTACAGGTAGTAGCCTCTAATCCCAGGTACGTTACTCAGACCGACACAAGCCTTCTCGTGGTCGTACTACGTCACATATAGTTATTGCATATTTTTCCAGGAACAGTCTGGTTATGTATTCCCCTGAATCGCTCAGGCTTCTGTATTTTCCCTGGTCTCTCAGTGGGTAGGTAGTGGCCAGGTCCACCCAGGTTCAGGGTAATGCCCGACGCACCCAGGGTCCGTCATCTTCACGAAAGGTGTAGGTAAGCGCCTGATTCGCTCAGGATTCCATGTTGCCTGAACCGCTCAGGATTCAATGTATTTGCCTGAATCGCTCAGGTTCCATGCGTCTGCCTGGAACGCTCGGGGGTTTCTCAGCAGGGTCCGGCTGGTTGCTGGTTACCCGGTTCGTGTCCTGCATGTCTGGATTTCTGTTTCCCGCAGGTCTTGTTGCATGCAGCGCGACTTCGGGCCCTGATTCTGGCAGTTCAGGGTCATCCAGCAGTTGGCCATGACGCCCAGGCTGCATCCTGGTTCTCCGTCGCTTCATTCCAGTGCCACCAGATCGCACCTCTCTCCGGGTCTCGTACCAACGCAAGTTTATTTCAGGTAAGCAGGGCCTCAGGCCACCGGAATTTCGATCCATCCTCAATTGTGTTGCAGGGCGTCTCCGTGTCCGGTCATTCCACAGTGCCAGGTTTCAGGTAAGGTCCAGCCGGGTGGCGGCTTTACGCATCTCCGCAGCTCAGAGCCTTCCTTCATTCATCACGAGCCTCCATTCCTAGGTCTTCAGTATCGCCGGAGAGTTGGCAGCGCTGTCCGTGGATTCGGGTAGGTTGAGATCCTTTGAGATCGCTTAAAAAAAATATAAATAAAAGGGAAATATATATATATTTTTGGGGGGGTTTTCCGGGGGGGGGGGGGTAGTTCTGATGCACCCCAGGTCTCATTTCCCTAAATGGCTCGGGTTTTATGTATTCCCCTGAATCGCTCAGGTTTCATGTATTTACCTGAATCACCCAGGTTTTATGTATTTACCCGCGTCACTCAGGTTTTACGTATTTTCCCTGAAATCACTCAGGTCATGTATTTCCCTGAATCGCTCAGGTTTGAATTTTCCTGTCTCTTTCGGGTTGACAATATTTCCAGGTTGTATGTATTTTCCTGATTCACTCAGGTCACGTATTTCCCACAGGTTGTTCGCATTTGCCTGAATCGGTCATGATCCAATATATTTGCCTGAAACGCTCAGGGGTTTTCCCATACCATCAGGAAACTACCAAGCCGGCGTCAAGGTTTCCAAAGTTTTTTAAGGTCCCACCCGCAGGTGGCTTTGACGATGTCTCCTACACCCTGGCGTTCATAGCCCACTGTCACCGCAAATCTCAGGCTGTCATTTAACACCATCGGGCTGTACCTAGCGGGGATACAGCACTGCGCCATGCTTCATAATCCAAATGGAGGTTCCATTTCTTCAGTGCAGGCAGTCAAGGCAGCCCTCAGGGGGATCCAGAGGTGCGGGTATGCCCCTACCGCCCGTAGAAAGCCTGTTTCCGGCGAGATGTTTGGGAGACTGTCGTCTGCGCTGGATAGACATCCTTTTGGGCACTCTCCTAGTTTAATTATTAAGGCAGCCATGTATCTCGGTTTTTACGGGTTCCTCAGGCCAGGTGAGTTTACCAGCACCTCCCCTAAACGTCAGGGGTTGCAGGTGCGGCAGTTGTCCTGGGCCCATGACCATTTTGTCCTCTGGCTCCCTTCCACGAAGGCCAATCAGCATGGGCCTCCCTCAGAGGTCAGGTTTTAAAACCTCGAACGATTCGTGCCCGGTCATGGTCCTCCGTCAATTGTTAGCCCTGTTGCAAGATGCCCCCCTAGATGGCCCGCTGCTTCCTTGGCGTGGGGGGCCCCTGACGTCAATCCAGTTCGTGTCCTACCTCAGAACGCTGGCCTCAAGTCTCGGCCATAACCCACTGGCCATCACAGGACACTCGCTCCGAATCGGGGCCGCGTCCTCAACATCAAAAAACAGGGGTCCCGGCGCACGTGATCAAATGCATGGGTCGTTGGCGCTCTTCCTGCTTCACAAGATACATCCCGAACCCGAATGTAGAGATTTCCCAGGCGTTTTGTAGTCTTGCTCTCTGAGTGGAATTAAAAGCTCTCCTCGTCTATCTTTGCCCACTACTAGGCTTACCCTCGCTCCTGGCTTCCGGCACAACACAGCCAGCTAGGTCAGGGGAAGCGCTTCCCCCCTCATCACAGGTAAGCCTCTCCTATCAATCAAATTTGACCTGAATGTTCAGAAAAAAAAATGGTTCAAATCTGAATTCAAATTTTTGTTGATTTGATTCAAACAAATTTCTCAAAATGGCATCGGACGTTTTTCAGATCATAAGAAGGAGGATACCATGATCCGTAGTATTTTCAGACTTCATAAAAAAATGTAAAAAATGATGCTATGATGTACACATCTATAGGGATCTGCTCTATTGAAGGAGAGCATGTTAGTTCATGGAGACAGCGCCAAAGAACATAAAAAGAACATTTATTTTGAAACTAAAAGGAATCTTATGAGACTCTGATGTACTAAATATTAATGTTCTGGATCAATTTTTATTTTTCTCTGCCAATCTCACCCTGGGGAGATTAATAGTAAGATGCCTTGGAAGTTGGTTGAAATCCTACTGTTCTATTCTGGAGACCATGGTCAATTCACTTTACACTACACCAAGCACCTAAATTAAATTTAAAGCTCTGAAGGCGAGAACATATTGATGATAAATTATGTTTTATTGCTCATAGTGCTGGATAATTCAACTTTTCATAAAAATAAAGATACTCATTATAATGGCTGCAAAGTTAAATAGCTTAACATAACAATCTCTTGCATACTGAATATCTCATAGTCAGACGTTGTTGCGTCTAAATAAATCTCATTCTCTGAAGTGTCTTGGTCAATTCTGCATTCATACTGTAGTTGTGATCAGACAATACATTAGTGATTGCAGCTGGAAGCACAATCACCCAAGAGCTGCTCATGCAATCTGACACGGTTGCATTTAAATAGATTTCATTTGCTTAGTGAGTAATTTTGCTACTGACAATTATAAAGCACTTTGGACCTTTTATCATGGCAGACTATAGAAACTATTTCATTCCTAGCATTCCTGTCCTGTGAAAGTAAATCGAAAAAATTGTGTTTATTGGGGTGCACAATTAAACTAATATCACGCCCATAAAAATATATACCAGTCTAAAGAAGCACTTCAACAAAAATATTTATTCTCTGTTCCATTAGAAAAGTGCATGATGGAACTTGTAGTGATTTTTTTTATTTTTTACTGGTGGTTGTAGTTATGAGTTATGCACTTCCTTCTGGTCCTCAGCTGTGCCATGAGACTTACACTCTCCAACTGACATAACACCTAATGTTTGGACCGGAAGTAAGTTTCTCCATTCATTTCTAAAGGATCCTCGTCAGTCTCTTAGGAACTGGAAAAATGATTATGCAATATAAAAAAAAATGGAATTATAAAATTGTTATGTTCTAACAAGGGTCCTACCAACCCCTAGAATAGGCATCCTCAAACTGCGGCCCTCCAGGCCTTCTGCAATTTTGCAGATAAAGATATTAAACAATATGGGTCCCAGAACAGATCCCTGAGGTACCCCACTGGTAACAAGACCATGGTCTGAATATACTCCATTGACTACATCCCTCTGTTGTCTGTCCTTCAGCCACTGCCTGTCACAGCCTTTGGTGTGCGCTGTGACACTTATGCCACACTTGCTGTTGCCTGTGGCAACGTTTTGCTGTTTCAGCATGCGGGGGCAGTGTCACGGCCTTTGTGGTGTGTGTCGTGACATGGTTGCCTTGCATGTTGTTGCCTGCGGCAACGTGTAGCTTTTTATGCTGGTGTGTACACTTCCTCTTTCTGTTGTTTCCTCATCTGTCCGGTGCTGGAGGAGTTAACCACCTTGTTGGGCGTGGTCACTAGGTGCTTCATCTTACCTGTGGCTAGAGGCCAGGAGTCAGTGGTACTCAAGCCATGGTGTGTGTTGGAGTAATGCTCCTGGTCTTCATGTTCCATCTCCCTAAGTAAGGGCCTCCTAGTGGGACATCATGGTCTCTAGCGATGTCTTCCCTCCCTTACATGTTTTGTATGTTTGGTGTGGGGTTATGTTTTGGTGTGGGATTATGTTTTGGTGTGTTGTAATTGAACCACAAGCCTGTATGCAGTGCCGCCTGGGGCTGCCATGCACCTTGTGGCATGGGGTTCCTGGCAGAGTCTAGTGTGCTGGATACCTGTGTGAGTTGCTGGTATGGTGTCCTGTTTGGTGTTAGGGTTCTGGTACGTATTCACGGGTTCCAGTTGTGGTGACAGCGGCAGGTAAGTGTGTTGTCTTGTTTTCTTACCTTCCGATTCTCTTGCTGCATATGGTCTTTTCCTTTCCCTGCTTCTAGGCCTTTAGAGACTCCTGTTTCTCCGTGTTGTGGATGAACAGGTCATTTTCCCCCTGCTCCTAAGTGAGGGATTTCCAGGACGACTCAGGATATTAGGCATCCAGGGTATGAGCCGTCCTACCATCCAGGTCCGTTCATACGTTGAGGAGTTAGGGCTAGGTATAAGGATGCATTAGGAGGTGACCTGCTCCCTTATCCTTGTGTTCAGGCCTAGTTGCTTTCATTATCCCCCAGTCATCGTACGGTGGGGGGTTTTCCCCACTCCCGGCCGTGACACTGCCTAATCCATTCAACAATATGGGAGTTCAAGCACAAAGACTGCAATTTATTGATAAGCCTTCTATGTGGGACAGTATCAAAAGCTTTACTAAAGTCTAGATAAGCGATGTCTACTGCATCTCCACCATCTATTATTTTAGTCACCCAATCAAAATAATCTATAAGATTAGTTTGACGTGATCTCCCTGAAGTAAACCTATGCTGTTTTTCATCTTTCAATCCATGGGATTTTAGATGTTCCACAATCCTCTCCTTAAGTATGGTTTCCATTAATTTCCCCACTATTGATGTCAGGCTTACTGTCCTATAGTTTCCCAATTCCTCCCTACTACCTTTCTTGTGAGGTGACATTGATGTCTCGCTAGGTGACCACACAGATAAGGCAGATGGAATATCCACAGGTCAGGTGCATAGATTCAGGACCCAGCAAAGCTGGAGACAGAATGACCTCCAACCCACAGCACACAGGATAATATAGCAGGTTAGCAAGGTCATCTGACCACCTAGCAGACACACCTAGACAAAACAGGGAACATTGACTGCACACAAACCAGGAGTAACAAGAACCACAGCAGTGAATAGTTCACACAGGTCACATATATTGCAGCCAGCATGCCTAAACAAACAACTGGTATACACAGAATCCACCATAGCCAGTACGAGTGAAAGGGCAGCAGGCCTACACAGCCATAAACTGTGACAATAGGGAACCGAACAGTCAAAGCACAGGGAGGTCAATAAAAGCCACAGTTCACACACGGGAAGCCACAACTACATGTAGATCATAGCAACCAATCTACATGGAATTCACCACAGCCAGTACGCCAGAGAGCTGCTAAAGCGAGTACATATGGCAACCCGTGACACAGTGAACTACACTGTGACAAAAATGATTGTGGGGTTTAGAACACATCCATGTCCTTGCCTACTTGTACCATCCACCCTAAACTGTGGCCCCCAACTGGACGGCGGTGCCTTCATCATTAATTCCAGAGGATCTTAGGGGCAGCAACTAAACTGACAGAATCCAGCAAAATAAATTACAAAGTGCACAAGTCACACAAGCGGAGGTCAAACACAAAGGGTTATGATATAGGGTTATAAAGTCATGATGCCAAGCCAGGAGTCAAATATGAGTCACATCAAAGTCAAAAAATGTCAGGCAGAAAAAAGAGCCACCACAAAGCCAAGAATCAGGGTATCCGAAGTCCAGCAGCTTACCTGTTTAAATACCTCACCATAAGCAAGCATGGGACGTCGGACTGGATGTTGATGGCCCCACTTGAACTGGAAGTGACAATGTCTTTTCTGATTGACTTGTCTTTCCAGCACACTTTTGTACCAGGCTGCCCTGCAACTCAGACTGGTGGTCCTGCTGACAGGACACTGGCAACACTGAAGATAAGAAGCCACGTACAGTGACAGAGTGTGTAGAGGTAAGTACATGACAACATGCTTGCTAGTGGTTCAAGCAGGACAATCTTTAATCAGTTTAACATTAGGAGAAAATTGTAATACATACATTCACTAGTATAACTCTATTAGGAAAACATAGCGATGGCACTATTTTAGCAGTCACAGTGATGGCTTCTCTTTAAAAGGTTCTACTGACATTTTGTTGGATATTTTCTATTTCAAATGTCCAGATTAAAGGAGGGGTCAGTGACCTTTTTCATTACTTCTTCTACATTCTAAACAGAATATTTGCTAGCCTACCGTATAGTATATTTAGTACTTTGTGCAGTTTTAAGCAGACATTAGGTGTATGTGGCGATATATTTTACCTTAAGTGCGCCATAATCAATTTACTTAAACTGAAACATTTTACAGTTACAAAGAGACGTGCTAATTGTCACTGAAGATAAATTTATATTTACAGCACTTCAGACATGAAACACTTCTACAAACTCAATCCAAATGAGTTGAATGTTGTCTTTGAAGTGAACAGACAGAGAAAATTACTCATGTTTGAAGACTGTTCTGCAGTTTCTACAGTTTGCAGCAATCATATTAATTGCACAGTTTATTAACCCTGCTTTGCTTATTTCTGTCAGTGGTCTAATCTTATAAAAAAAAAAAAAAAACTAGAAAGAATGAATGTGCTCAAAGATGCAACGAGAACTAACAATAGAAACAAATAAGGCCCAATTTACATTGTTTTTTTTAATGCTTTTTAAATGGTTTGTAGTAAGTATAGTGCAGTCTGCAGCACTCTTCTTGCAATAAAAAAAAAATTATAACATAAACCGGAAACCTGATTCACAGTCAATACAATCTGTCAGTATTTGTCCAGATCATGTCTCTATTATTAACAAAAACCATGTGACTGTTTTCTTTCTCTTATTTTACAGGCCTAAAACAGAGAAACAGAAATTCGTATTAAGGCTGGTTACAGCTTCGCTTCAGGCTGGCTCCTTCGTTCCGCTTCGTCACTTCCGGTTTGCGGCCTCGTCACTTCCGGGTAAGTCTCGGCTCGCTCGGCTGCCTCGAGCGTGCGGCAGCATCCGTCCACCGCCCGGTCGGTCTCCCTCTTCTCTCCAGCGCCAGGGGAACCTCTTCTCTACAGGTCTGTTCTCCTCAGCAGGGTTCGGCGATACCGGCGTCGGCGGCTCTCCAGGTGGGGGCGATCCGTTCTACGGTCATATTATATTGATGTTCATGTTGTGAATTTCTTTCAGTAGGAAGTAATTTTCAGTGTCATAAATTGCAAACTCATAGCTAGCCTCATCAGTGGACGCAGAGCTGGGGAATGATAAAAAAAAAAAAAAAAAGAGCCCCGCTCTCTGTTTATTCTGTGAATGTGTGTTCTCCAGCAGTTTCACTGATCCAATAGGATTCCTCATTTCATGTAGACATGTCCCCTACGCCATGCCCGTGCGATGCTCCAACTGCCATGTCCTCAACTCCTGTTGTGCCGCCCTCCTGTGTGCATTTGCACCTCCGCATCGCATGCTACCCTCCTGTGCCCTAGTTTGTGGCGCGGCGGTGATGTCGCCTCCCGCGCGCGCCTGGTCGGCTCCACTTACCGCCTCCTTTCTGGGCGTTTTTCATGGCTTGGTGGCGTGGGCTGCCCTCCGTGCTCGGGTTCCTGGCATAGCGGCCGCGCCGCCCCTTTGTGCACAGGCATGTGGCTCTGCCGGCTTCCCGGCCCGGCGCGTATGTGGAGGGGGGCAGCAGTTCACTTAGACGGGCCTTCCCTTCTGGGTCGCAATGCTGCTTCCGGTGTCTTTTTTTTTTTTTTTTTTCCTTTTTCCTCCTTGTGAGCTCATTGTCATACTTGGGTGCTGATACGTTTTTCCCCAATAGGAGCAGGATCGCGGTTAAGCTTGTCCAGTCTTCCCGTTCAGCCAGGTAGCTGTTCATCAAGTTCCTGGGTTCCTCAGGTATCTTATACATGTTGTTTTACTATTTCTACAGTATCGTTTTGCTCCCACTCGCCATACGTAGTCTACCTGGACCGCCCAGGCTCGCTTGTCTCCTTCCTCCTGGATCACCCAGGCTCGTGTCTTTAGTCTTCCTGGTTCACTCAGGCTCATCTTCTTGCTGTCATCCTGGATCGTCCAGGCCCGCTCTGTCTCTGTCGTCCTGGATCGCCCAGGCCCGCTCTGTCTCTGTCGTCCTGGATCGCCCAGGCCCGCTCTGTCTCTGTCGTCCTGGATCGCCCAGGCCCGCTCTGTCTCTGTCGTCCTGGATCACCCAGGCCCGCTCTGTCTCTGTCATCCTGGATCGCCCAGGCCCGCTCTGTCTCTGTTGTCCTGGATCGCCCAGGCCCGCTCTGTCTCTGTTGTCCTGGATCGCCCAGGCCCGCTCTGTCTCTGTCCACCCATTCACATTCTTTATAGGCACTTCTGAGCACGCCAGGTCCACCCAGTGACACCTCTTCAGTCAACCCCTGCTGCCAGGGTCATTTTCCTTCCCGGACCGCCAGGTCCTTTTCTCGCCTCCCTTTTCCTGCGTCACGTGGGTCCCCCTTCGGTCACGACACGCTCCCATTCTAAGAATTTTCACCCAACTCATCCAGGTCCTTCAAGCAGGCACCAGAGGCGTTCAGTTCCTCTTCTCGCCTGTTCACCCACCCCGCCCTCGGCACCCCTAGGTCTTCCTTTCTCGTCAGCTCTCCCAAAAGCGGTGTTCATTCGTGCCCATCTTGCTTATGTCCGCAGGTAATTATTTTTCCCCGTACTCTCTCCAGTACCCTCCTGTAGCAAGGTCCAGTTCTGTGCAATTCGGGTAGGATCACGTTTCCTTCTCGCCTCTCTCCTCGTTTCATGCCAGTCCTTGGTTGTATTTAAAAAAAAAAAAAAATTTTTTTTTTTTTTTTTTTTTCTCCCCATCTGTCGTTTTGACTTTTCTTTAACAGGTGCGAGATGTCCCAACCATCCGATATTGAGGACTCCCTCTCGGGCCCCGGCTCATCAGTTTCAGGGCACGCTGGTAGCCCATCACTCAGGCGTTGGACTGTCCCTAAACTCATCGCCGAGTTGAATAAGAGAGGTATTCCCCATCCAGCTTCGGCCCGGAAGGCGGAGCTCTATCGCCTCCTGAGGACAGAGCAAGGGAGCGGCAGTTCGCAGTCCTCCCTCTCATCTATCCAACTGTCGCTGAATCAGCTGCAAGCCACCATAAGCGGCCTCGTCGGTTCTTTGGCGGACGTCCAATCCAGAGTCACAGAGCTGGAATCACGCGGTCCAGGGGATCCCCCGGCCGCAATCACGGCGGTCGTGCCCTCGTCCTCCCAGGAGCCAGTATTGGGTACGCTCAGTGCTGGTCCTGTTGTGGCCCCAGCCCTCTTTGTTCCCGAAGCCATCAAAAAGGACATTTTAGCTGGGAAGGACGTCAACTTGGCGTCCATCCTGATAGCTTCCCAAGATGTGGCTGAGAACAGAGTCATCAATTGCGGGGAGGTGGCAGTACTACTCAGGGCCAAAGATGCCCGCCTGAATAGAAAGCTTTCTATTCCGGAGTTTGTGCTGGCATTTAGCCTTTACCGCGATGTGGTCTGCTCAGCCCACCCGCTCAGGCGGGAGGAACTGGACACTTATCTGTACCGGCTGACGGACCTAGGATACAAATATGGCGGCGCCAACTTTTACGATTATCATCGTTCATTTTCCGCCAAGGCCGCGGCAGCCTTAGTCCAGTTTCAGTTTGTTACCAACTGGGCTATATTAGACATGGAGCTCTTTTTCCGACACTTCACCGGGCTGAGAGCTCCGACCTGCACGACGTGCCAGTCCATCTCGCACACGGCCGACTGGTGTCCCTTGCTGGCCACTCCAGGTCTGGACCGGGCCCTCCCGGGTCCTTCTGGCCTAAGAAGCCAGCCGTCCGTGGACAAGTTGGGCAGGCCCATTGTGTTTCTTGGGCAGAGCCAAATATGTAACAATTTCAATGCAGGAGGGTGCGGTTTTGGTAGCTGCAGAGCTCTACACGTTTGCTCGCTGTGCTTCAGGGCTCACCCCCGTTCTTCCTGCCCAAAAAAATCCTCAAAGCCATGACTAGCCGACATCAACATCGAATTGTTGGCTGTTCTCTTGCAGGAACACCCCGATCAGCATTTGGTCCAGTTTCTCCTTTCAGGATTCAGGAGGGGTTTCCACACTGGGTTGATTGCCCTCCCTCTTGAGTCCTGGGAGGGGAAAAACCTGCAGTCGGCCATGCACGACCCGGGGGCAGTCAATAGTCTGTTGTTGACGGAGGTCCAAAAAGGGTTCCTGCTGGGCCCATTTGATTTAATCCCCTTTGCTACCTGGAGGATTAGCCCAATCGGGTTAGTCTCCAAGCAATCTTCAAATAAAAAAAGGTTAATTTACGACCTGTCTGCGCCCCACATGTCCTCCACACCCAGCTTGAATTCTCTGATTCCATCAGAAGAGTTCACCATGTCCTATTCCACCATAGGGGAAGCCATCAAATTCATCTTGCAGTTAGGAAGAGGGGCCCTTCTTGCTAAAGCTGATATAGCGGACGCCTTTAAGCTGCTTCCCATTGCTCCTCATCTTTGGGGTTTCTATGGCATCAAGTGGGATCATCAGTATTACTTTGCCAATAGACTCACCTTTGGCTCCAAGAGCAGTCCTTGGTTATTCGAGCAGTTCGCGGGCGCCCTGCACTGGATCTTGGGTCACCACGGGGGTCTGGACAGGGTCATTCACTACCTCGACGACTACTTAATCGTCCAAGACCCCCGGGGTGAAGCCTCCGGGCTGGACATCCTCCTCCAGCTGTTTTCCAGTCTCCAGGTTCCAGTCGCCACTTCCAAGACCGAGGGCCCTAGCACGAGGGTCACCTTCCTGGGCATCGTGTTAGATTCCATCTCCATGGAAGCAAGTCTGCCGGAGGCGAAATTATCTAGGATCAGGTCTGCAGTCTCCATCGCGGCTTCCTCCCGGGTTCTTACTAAACTGGAGTTGCAGTCTCTCCTGGGTTCCCTTAATTTCGCCTCACGGATCATGCCCCAGGGGAGATCCTTCGTGTCTAGGCTCCTCTCTCTTCTTCCCTCGGCACAGGACCGGGATTCCGTCATCCATCTTGACAACCAGGCAGTGGCGGATCTCCTCATGTGGCACTCCTTCCTCACTTCCTGGAATGGCATTTCCCTTTTCGTGCCCTCCTTGGATGCCTTTTCCCCGAGGATCCAGTCCGACGCCGCTGCTTCTCGCGGGTTTGCGGCCATTTTTCACCCCCACTGGCTGGTTGGCAATTGGCCGGCGGAGTTCTCCCTCGATGGCGAGTCCCTCAAATCTTCCCCTCTCCTGGAACTATACCCGCTGGTGGCGGCCGCCCAGGTCTGGGGCCCCCTTTGGGCCAACAAACCCGTGGCTTTCATCACGGACAGCCTAATCCTGGTAGAGGTTCTCTCCAATAGCAGGGCCAAATCACCAAGGATCATGTCCCTCCTCCGCAGGTTGATCTGGCTGTCCCTACGGCACAACTTTCATATTTTCCCTTCCCACATCGCGGGGGCTGAGAATGTAGCGGCGGACGCCTTGTCCCGTTTTAACTACACCATCTTCTTCCAGGCTATGCCAGACGCAGATCCGGTGGGCACACCCGTTCCCCCCTTCAAACTCCTGACCATGGACTAGGACAGCTGGTGGCATCCGCGAAGAAGTTGGTCCAGGGATCTTTAGCCAAAAACACCGCCAGGAACTATCTCACGGGCTTCAGGGCGTTCCGGCGCTTCAGGCTCAGCCACCCGCAGAAAGGCCAAGACTATGTGACCTTTGTCATGGCATTCATCGCCCACTGCCATCTCCACCTGCACCTCACTCACAACTCCATCAAGGGGTACCTAGCGGGGGTCCAGCACTACAGACTGCTTGCTGATCCTTCTTGCCAATCCATCCTAGCCAACCAGGCGGTGAAGGCAACCCTCAGAGGCATACAAAAAAACAGTCCAAGCCCAGCGGCGCGGAGACAGCCAGTCTCTGGGGAGCTATTTCGAAGTCTGTCACTAGCCCTAGATGGTTCCCCCTTTGGGCACCCAGCAAGCCTTGTCATCAAGGCTGCAATATATCTCGGGTTTTATGGTTTCCTAAGACCAGGGGAATTTACTTCCAGCGCCTTGACACGCTCCACCCTCCTTAAACGCCATCTCATTCGCCAAGGTGACCAGTTTTCCCTATTTCTGCCTTCTTCAAAGACTAGCCAATCGGGTCCTCCGGTCGAGATTAGGTTTTTCCCCACATCTAACTCCTGGTGCCCCGTCAAGGTCCTGGGGGCCCTGGCCGAGTTTCTCCTTCCTCTCGCTCCAGAGGATCCGCTGCTTCCCCTCCAGGGCAGACCGCTCTCCGCGTCCCAGTTCATGTCCCACGTTCGCGCATTAGCAGCAGGGCTAGGGCATAACCCAGACACGATTTCAGGGCATTCTTTCCGTATAGGAGCCGCCTCCGCGGCCTCTAAACACCAGGTTCCCGCGCATATTATCCGCAGGATGGGGCGCTGGCGTTCTTCATGCTTTGCCAGGTATATACCTAACCCGCAGGTCGAGATTGCCAGGGCTTTTGGTTCACTGGCCTTGTAAGTTGTCCCGTTTACTCAATAAACATGTTTCTCTCCTAACGCGTGGTATCTTCTTGCCCACATATACAGGCCTACCCCGCTCTGGCTCCGGGCACAGTTCAGCCATAATAGGTCTTGGAGGGTGGTAGGCCCCCCTCCCCCCAACTCCAAGCTGACGTACACCTCAGCCCCTACCACAAGTATTAAGGCTGGTTACAGCCTGCATTTGTGGGCGGGGCTGCCGGCTACTTATTCCCACGCGACCTCACCTCCAGGACGGTCGCTTCAGGCCCCACCCTCCCAACCCTTCTTTCTTTCATTCCACTCTCTTGGGTGGCCCACATATACAGGCCTACCCCGCTCTGGCTCCGGGCACAGTTCAGCCATAATAGGTCTTGGAGGGTGGTAGGCCCCCCTCCCCCCAACTCCAAGCTGACGTACACCTCAGCCCCTACCACAAATATTAATATGTTTCCTTCTAAAAATATTAGACAATTGAGGTGAATTGAGGAAAGGCCAGAAAGATCATTTCAAAAGTCTGATTTCGGTCCAAGGAGAGTTTGTATAGTAACCTACATTTCTGTTCTCCTCTTCTGTATTTTTCAGCCAATCAGGACAAATTGTCAAAAGAAAAGCTATCAGCAGTTTAATGCTCCCTGAATCATGCAAACTCAGAGAGTGTAGAGCCTGGTGGTGAGAACCTGGAGGGGAGACATCTAGTGGACAATTCTCCACTTATGGATGTCAAAAAATAAATAAATGGAGACAGCACGTCCAAAAGACATGTTTTGGCTTAGTGATAGCCTTTGTCACCCGTGTTTGTGTTACTGGATGGTAATTTTCCCCTTGTCTGAATCTTTTGTGTTCTGGCAGTGGGTGTGGAACCACTGTGTCAAATAACAGATTTGACTTTGCACTACTCCTAAGGGCATTATCCTGGCAGACCCCTGGTTTCACACTTTAACCCCTGTATAGGCATCCAATAAACAGTCCACAGTCACGGCAGGCAGTGAAGGATCTAAACGGAGATCAGGCACTGGTCAGGTCAGGTAGCAATCAGTCAGTATCCAGGAAATGGGCAGAAGTTGGTACAGGGGCAGACAACTACAACACACCTTTGTTGTAATTAGTAAACTATGAACCTATTTCTCGGGCACATACCCATGGGAAATTATTGTGACAACACTATTGGCACTGATGACAATATCTGGCCACTTGTGGGGTGGATTGTCTTTAATTTGGGCCAGGTGTACAGTTTTCATTGTCCATCGGTTTGGTGAGGCAATCAGGGACATGAGCTATTCTTTAATGTGTCTTTCCTGTAGCCTTCCACAGCCACTTTAATTAACAATGTGGTGCCTTTTGGTCTGACTAACAAGCCAGCAGATGTATGGAAAAGGACCTGCTATTACAACACCTATGGATTGCATTAGCCCACCTGCTGTGTATTTGGAGCCGTTCAGCCTGTCTAGCTGAAGTGGAAAATCTGTGTTATGAGAATGGCATTATATAGTCAGATTGAACTGACAACTAATGATGGAACAGCCACGATTATCTCCCACAAATCTTGTCGGGGCCAATGCACTGAAATGGAGACTGAAGAAAATAAAAGGGCGGCTGCCCCTGTCACCAGCGGCTATTCTACAAGATGTCAGCCTAGGGCAGGCATGTCCAAACTGCGGCCCTCCAGCTGTTCCAAAACTAAAACTCCCAGCATGCCTGGATAGCTTACAGCTATTAGAGCATGCTGGGAGTTGTAGTTTTGCAACAGCTGGAGGGCCGCAGTTTGGACATGCCTGGCCTAGGGACTACGGTTCCAGCTGGTGGACTTCAGAACTGCTCTTCTTCCCAACCTCGAGCCTACAGGTTCGGTTGAAGAGTCCAGGTGGAGACAATTGAGTCACCTGGCTACATGCCTCGATGTGCATGGCCGGCTCCCTAAGCTTGCACTATCTCCTCTCGGTGGGTGCCCACCCAAAGTGGGGTGCTACTGGCTAAAGTAGTTAGTCCTGGGTCCTCCCAAAGTCGCAGAGGTTCAATCCCTGCCGAGTCAGCAGAAAGGTAAATTACTGTCACCTGTGCCATCCTGTGTCCTTGTTGGGCCTCTACTATATGCTGCTGACTGTTGGTTATCCATTATATAATTAGGGTGCATGCATTGGCCCTTTAAGAGCCGGGGGAGCATGCACACCCTACAGACAGAGGAGAGGGGCCTTACCATCAAGAAGCAGGCTGCGGTCTGCATGGGAAGATCAGTCAGGCAACACTGGCAGAGAAGATTAACAGAGTGGTGCCTGTGCATAGTAAAACTTTTTTTGTGATGAAGAAGCTTGTTAACATTTTATACTTCCTGTGGATTAGGTAGCATAAAGCCGCTGACAGGTTCCCTTTAATATTAGTCCTCCACGGATCAGCCATGTGCTTTCCACATCTTCATGTCCATTCCTCAAAAATATATATTATGTCCTATACCAAAGTGCGTAACACGGACCCATTAAAGTCAATGGGTCTGCAAAGAAAATGCAGATGGTACACGCACCGCATCTGTATTTTGTGGATCTGCAATTAGCCTACAATGGCCATGTACATGAGGCCTTAAATTCATCTGCATCTTGCCGCTCATACGACATAAGGTGAATACTGCATTTTGTACAACACTACTGCCGCTGTCAAATGTACCATTATGGACCTGTGCATAACGACGGAAACTGAAAAAAATAATCACAATAATCCGCCCCCAACTTTACATCAAACGTATTCAGCCCTTACCTCCAAACCTAGCAATTATAAATCCTGCAGCATGAATTCAATCAGATTAATTTACCATGATAATTTCCATTCAATAAGTCATGTTAAAACATTTTATTCATCATTTTTTTATGCATTACAGCCTAATAAGCATGTAGCATGAAGCAAGCAGACACTGAAAGTACAACAAGCTATAATTAAACTAGAGATTTTTCTTTCCTTCATCATAAAACTAGGTAACGAAACACAACGGAATAAAAAGATGCTGCTTGGCAGCAGAAAAGCCATTGCAAAAGATTACTAGTTATGGCGAAGAACATTCTCACCAAATCATTTCTCTTTTAATTATTGAGCTGCTGCAGTTTGCATATAAACAGCTGCTGCGAATGTCACATGCAAATGAAGCCGCGTTGGGGGGAGGGGGGCGCAGAACCAAAATGTAGTGTTTCGCCATTTATTTATTTATATTTCCTATTACCGTGAATATGCCGCTACAGAAGGCTCCTTAGAATAATACCATCTTGCAATTCTCCGAGCTCTGTACAGACTAAAGAGCATCGCACTGCCATTAATCCCACTTATCATTCTGACAGCTTAGTAATTACACCACTGCTATAGCCAGGTAGGCCTAATAAAATATCAACTACTGAGTTAGAGTACATGCTGGAGAGATGTTTTATTAAACTTGGGGGGGTTGATCATCAAGTGACATTACTGTTGACCTATTTTTCTATTTGACAATAAATTATACTTTGACCATGCCATAATAGATATTACAAAGTGCATTTGCCAAATAGAAAATAAAAGTTGTGTATTCCACAATCTAAGCAAATGGTATAAAAAAAAAAAAAGCAGGAAAAGAACACCAAAATGATATTACCTAAATTGTTTGAAATGATTGATCACATGAGAAACCACATCCATACTGCTTAAGGAACAGTAAAGCAAATTGCAATAACCGTGACTTTTACGTAATTTTTCCATCAAGCGGCCTTTAACTAATGCTGAAATCTGCCGTCTTTCGATATTCCGATTTAGCTGTTATTAAGAGGTTTTCAAGTTGTGGATTGTTTTGCAAGGGAGGAATGCCATCCTATGTTCAGAAAAAGTGAGAGAGAGAAGCTGAAAAGTCTAAATGTAAATGTATAAAAAGTTTAAGTAAACGATAAGTGGGCAATTTTTACAGGATAATCATAGAATGTCAGATTACTCTTTTAGAGAGTTAACACTTTCTGGATTTGATCTGCTGTAGTATAAGTTTGAGAAGTATAACACAAGCAGATACATTTTTGGATAACTAAAGTACCATTCAGATGATAAACATGTATTTATTTGTATTATGTATTTTGTATTTAATGTTATTTTGTAGCAAAAATTAAAGGGGCTGTCCAGGATTTAGATATTGATTTGATATCTTCAAAATAGGCCATCAATATTTTTTACTTGCTTTACAGACATTATCATCATGTACTGTCCCCTGTAAAGCTCACGTTCTAGATTCCCTAGCGGTAAGTCTTTGGATAGTGGGAGGAAACTAGTGAAAATACAGGGAGAACATGCACATTCCATGTGCAATACCCCAGACCTGGGGATATTACTATTTTGTTCTTTAACTGCTGCATTCTTATATGTTTTATATGCAATTCTTTGTAATGTTATGTATGTCACATGTACTATGTCTTTTTATCTAGCACGGGGAGGTGTAGGCTGCCAGTGGCTGCCTGTAACAGGGTTTATCCAGCCTGTTCCATACCTCCTGGTAGAGTGGTCTGGTCTAACTTCATGCCAGGAGGCAGGAGAAGTCTAGTGTACATCTATGGTCAGAGTTAGGCAGGGACGAGAGAGGTCCTGTCCAGATAGTGGGGGAGAGAGGAAGCAGCTCATAGAGCACCAGCTTCAGAGAACTGTATGGTTTCCCCTCTGAGGGAAGTTTACGATCCAAATGTATACTGCCATAGAGTTGGGAAGTAGCTGGTACAGAACCAACTTTCAAGAACTGAAAGATGGACTCAAGTGAAGCCTTGAGATCCTAAACAGCAAAGTGAACTGCACAAATGCCCTTACAGACATTGCTGTGAGGCAAGGTATTATGGCTAAATACACCCATCACCAAACAACCACTAGGCCAGCAACATAGAAGTGTAGCACTGCAGTCATCCAATCGGCCATCATATCTTCTCAGCTGGTTCCAGTGAAAAATTACACTAAAGCATACTGCTACTGTATGTATTTTCAAGTTCTATGTTGCACTTTATAAAATGGACTTCATTCTTCTGTGCTATAACTCTCACTGCAACGGATCACAGGAAGCGATGGCCTGAGTTTGGACACCATGACGCTACAACACTACATCAGGACAGCTACCACTCCCAGCCTCTACACTGGCTCCCATGGCCGCTTGCTGCACATGCAGATGTTGTCCTTGGTCAGATTTGAATCCCCTTCATTCTTTGCAAAGCACCAGTACTCACCACTTATCGGTGAGTACTGCCGATCACACCTGCCGATCAACTGTTTTGTTGTAGCTCTGCTGCTGGAAGTGAATGCTGGAACTACACAACTCCATCCTCTATGTTTTGGATGAAGCTGGTTACTGCAGTTCTGTTTTAATTTCCTTCGATGGAAGCAGTAACTGCTCCATCCACTATATAATACACAGAGCCGTGCAGTTACAGCACCAAACTGCAGATCTCGACTTACAAGGTAAAAGATGAACTGCAGAGGTGCAGATCTGATATTGATGACCTATCCTGAGGACAGGCCATCGATATCAAAATACTGGAAACCCCTTTTAATGTTAAGTTAAAGTTTTGCTATGACTCCCTTTTTCTGATTTTAATAGTGTTTTTTCCCCCAAACATTTTCAATAGACACTTAGCAATATATATGGGTTTTTATCTAGAATTTTTGAAGTCCTAAATAAAAGCCTATTGAAAATAAAATGTCATACCCAGTAAATGCTGACTTTTGATAAAAAAAAAGCCTCTGACCCTAAAAACACTACTGTCACGGCCTTTGCTGTGTGCTCCGTGACACTTTTGCCATGCTTGCAGTTGCCCTAGGCAACTTTTTGTGGTTACAGCATGCAGGGGCAGTGTCACGGCCTTTGTTGTGTGTGCCATGACATGGTTGCCACGCATGTTGTTGCCTGCGGCAACGGGTTGTTTTTTATGATTGTGTGTGCACTTCCCCTTTAAGTTGTAGCCTCAGTCAATCTGGTGCTGTAGGGGTTAACTCCCTGACTGGGTGTGGTCACTTGGCTTCTATCTCCTGTGGCTACCTGGCTGGAGTCTGTTGTACTTCAGCTGTCGTTGGTGCTGGAGCTCTGCTCCAGTCCAGGGTGTTCTATCTGCCCAGTCCTTGAGGGCCACCTTGTAGGACATCGATGTCATCTGCGATGTCCCTCCTTTGTCTCCCTTGTATCCTCAGTGTACCCAACCTCACTTGTTGTACGTTTGGTGTGGGTTTATGTTCAGGGTTTGTTGTATGTCTATTTTGTTGTTACATGTCTGGGATGTTGTTGGTGTTTGTCCCTGCATGTGTGCAAGACGTTTCCCTGTGTGTGTTGCACCTCCGGAAGGGGCCTGGTTTCCCGGAGGGTTGAACCAAAAGTCTGTATGCAGTGCTGCCTGGGGCTGCAGTGTATCTTGCTGTTTCGGGCCCAGGCAGTTTCAGTAGTGCTGGATACCTGTATGTGGTGTTGTTTGTACGGTGTAGTATTTGGTGTGTGGGCACCTGTACTTATGTATGGGTTCCAGCCATGGTCTGGGGCAGGTAAGTGTGTTTCTGGTGCTCTTACCTGCCAACTCTGTTGTTTCATATGGTCTTTTACTTTCCCTGCTGCTAGGCCATTTAAGATTCCTGTTAATCCGTGTCTGGGAAGAACAGGTCGTCTCTCCCCTGCTCCTATTTGAGGAATTATCAGGGCGACTCAGGGCCAAAGGTATCCTGGTATGAGCAGTCCTACCATCCAGGTCCGCTCATACGGTGAGGAGTTAGGGTGAGGATTAGGCATGCTTTAGGAGATAACCTGCTCCCTAATTCCGGCGTCCTGGCCTAGCTGCTTCTCCTTTATACCTGACATTGTACGGTGGGGGGTTTCCTCACTCACCACCGTGACAAATACAAACATGCCAACAAGAAAAATGCACATAGTGACTCTGCAAGCCACTCCCCTTTCTGCAAAGAAATGCCCCTTGACAATCTGGAAACCTGAAACAGACCAGCTAGGTGCACTGGGTTATTCTTTTACTTTATAAGTAAGTATAAAAAGTGATGCTACATTATGTACTAAATTTTTGCATATTTTATGATGAAGTCTAGGCACAATCGTATTAGTAAATTTGCTCCTATAATTCTGCAGGTGATTCGTAGGTCTGTATAAGAAAAACAAGGTCTGACTCCTCTAAAGATATATTATATGGGTATTTCATCTCAGAACAAGCCAACTTCCCATAACTTCTTCCTTCCTAGAACTGATGGTCATAAATGTTAGGGACTATGGTTAATAGCCAAATGGTCTGTGCCATCCCGTTTTCAAATCTCCCATACAAATTAATAGGGTTGGGCAATCTCCCACCTTGGTGGTGTATTGCTAGGATAGGTCAGATAGTTGTGGGTTCCACTCAGGAACTTGCACCTATCTCTATGGCAGTGCCGAAAATAACTGAGCACTGACTAAGCTATTTGCAGAACTTTCATAGTGTTGAATGGAGAGTATGCCGAACATGTATGATGTTCTCTCCTTTGGTTTGGTGGCTCCATTCGAGAGATAGATGTGGTGGGACCTAAAGCTATCTGACCTTGGTGGCATATCCTAGCGATATGCCACCAAAGTGTGAGATAGGCCAACCTTTTTAATGGGAGTTAAGGAAACTGTGAAACAGTGCTGTGTTGTTTGGGCAATTTAGACCATCTGGATTGCCATTTCCAGGTGAGATGGGGTCAGGTGGGAGTTGTGTAGATTGGTGGGGTTTCAGAGGTGGAACTATTATCTATTAGATGTTTATGGCATACACTGTGGATATGCAATAAATATTTGAGATTGGAACACCCTGTTATGATATTAGTAAACAAATAATGTTTTTAAACCTATTAGATATAAAAATGTTACAAAAATTTAATTATGTTCAATGGTGGACATTCAATTTAAGCTCTAGTTCCCGACACAATAGCTTTTGTTAAACCATAAACGCATGTGGACTTGTAGAGCGCTAGTTGCTGCGGGGAAAAGTGGAGTTAAGATAAACTAGTAAAGTGCTAATGCTTATAAAAGATGATAATAGTCTCATTTAAAATTACTTAGCTGTGTATACAAAATGTAGACATCATTTTCATAGCATTAGCTAAATGTATCTGATGTGTGAGTAGTCTATTTTATCCCTGTTTACTTAGTGTATATTCCTTTGATATTTGAGACACTGTTTATGTCAGACACCATTTAATGATTTTAATGGGAAATAGTGTTGATGTTAAAACTTGATACTGATTAACCCCTAGTTGTGTTGCTTCAGTTTTAATGAGCACATAAAATATCATTATTATATAAAACAACATTAATTCATATTTGCTTTTCCAAATGTATGATTTTTAATTTTACTGTCTCTTTTTTAGTTTCTTTTTACATTTTTACAAAATTGAAACGTAATGTAGGAAACAGGGAGACATATACTAATGTCAGTGCACCTAGATTTTGACGTAAATTCCATAGACTAAAAAATTCAGGTTTAGAGAAAGTTTCGAGCAGCAATTTGCGCCACAATTCTGGCATAAAATTCTGACTATAATGGGGAGCCGGCGACGAGCACTCTCCCTGCAGCGGCACCGGCATCCCATTCGTGAGGAGCAGCGAGGACGCCTCCATGGTAACAAGGGGACGTAGAAGACCCAGCCACACACGCCTCTTCAGCGTGGCCGGCATCCTTCGTCCTCAGACAACGAGCAGGGGGGAAATTGAGCGCCGATGTCAATGAGTCGGCGCTCAGGTGTATTGATGTGCTGGACATGGGTCACGTGACACGGGCCACGTCACGTGACCCATCAATTAGACCTATTTAAACAGGTAACCTGCTGGCCAGAGGTTGTCTGTGATTGGTCTTCTTACCTCACTAGCGTTCACTGCATGTGTGACTACTTTTGTTTGACCTCGGCTTGTATTTGACTACCCCATTGTGCCCTTGTTACCTCCTGGGTCTTGACTTTGGCTTCCATTGGTTTCAGTTGGGGTTTTACCCAGCCTAGGAAGCTTGTTGATTCTGTGTTTTCTGTCCTTGTCTTTTGTTTTCTCCCCTTGTTGTTTCCTCCCATTAGACCTCTGCTTGTACGTAAGCTAGGGACTGACGTCCAGTTGCACCCGGTCGGTTAGGACGGACCGTGCAAGTAGGTAGGGATAGGGGAGTGGGTGGAGTTTAGGACTGCACTTATCCCCACCTTTTCGTGACACTCAAAATAGGTCAATTAATAGTTGGTATACAGTTAGACAAAAATGTGTATTTCTGCACTACAGCCTGAGCCATTGTGATAATCTGGTGTAGGTCTAGACTGCCTGGGGGTAATCTATTATGGGGGTAATATATGAAGTCACTTTTTTGGAATGTCTGAGTTTTTTTTTTTGTGCAGCAAATTTACCAGGAATCGCATTTGTTAAAGTGGGCACATGAATTACCTACTGATCTATCGGTCTAAAGTCTAATGCTATTTATTATAAAGGTGCTGTCAGTTTGTGCTAGGGGAACCGGAGTACACTTGCAACTTTTCATTGATGCTTTATAAAAAAAAGTGCAATTGATATATCTGTCTATAAAAATGTAGATTCACCCACAAAACATCTGTTTGCTTCTTGGTAAATACACAATGTCGGTCATGACACAAACCACATCAAATTCTGCAAACGTTTTATCAAACTTTGTCACAAAACCTTCATCCAACAATTAAACTGCTAAAAACACCCACTTTTCTGGTGCAAAGCCTTTCACACATTGCCCCCCCCCATCTAAGTTTACATCATCTAATGGTTAAATAAGTCTGCCCCAATATGTAAACACATCAATTTATCCAAGCATTCATTAAAATTATTTTGTACTCGTTTGTGAAAAATTACCTGATGCTTTTCTTTCAAATTCAGAGCCATGATAGTTCTCTGAACTCACTGAGATTAAAATTACCAGAAATGAGGTATTCGGGAAAACTGACAATAATTGACACATTGTGCAGGAAAGGTTATTTTTTACTGTACACTTTGAGGAAGGCTGGATTGGTCTGTTTAAATAATTTGTTGCCAGAATATCCATATTTAAAAGAGGAAGGCAAAATATCTTCTAAATTATTTTTCTCATGGACGCGCAGTGAGATCATGGGAAGTCCAGTAACACTTTGAACTCCAGCATTCTACTAGGAGCAGACAAAATGCATAAAAATGATATATAAATCTATTTCCATTACCCATGCATTTCAATCCACTGATCTCAGTCTTAGCATCTCTTGTCCAGATTTATTACTGTGTATCTATTTTAAAAGAAATTATGCAACTGAAGATGAACGCCCTAGGCATTTTCCTTGTAGCCCTGTAGCATTAAAGGGCACTAAGAATATTAAAGAGGTTGGCCACTGTATAAAATATATACCGGTATATATATTATTGTTGAGCGAGCATGCTCGGCCAAATACCAGTTCGATTCGAGCATCGCTATGCTCAGTACATGGTGGTACTCAGCCGAGTACCGCATGTGCTCGAGCGTAATGCTCGAGTCTCCTCTCCGCACGTTTCGCGGCTGCTAAACAGCCAAAAAACGTGCAGGTAAGTAGTGCCCTCACTGTAATGCCATTAATGTGATTGGCTGGCCGAAAGCGTCATCGGGTGCTATATAGCATCCGATGACGCGTGTTCGGCTCATTCAAAGTCAGGGAGAGCTGAGCATAGGAAGAGACAGAAAGTGTACGGAGTGTAATTGAATATTATTTCTGTACAAAAACATTTCAGAGACCTTTCAGAGAGCCAAAAGTCCTTTTAAGGACTATTGTGTGTCACATCTGCAATATACAGGGTGGGCCATTTATATGGATACACCTTAATAAAATGGGAATGGTTGGTGATATTAACTTCCTGTTTGTGGCACATTAGTATATGTGAGGGGGAAACTTTTCAAGATGGGTGGTGACCATGGCGGCCATTTTGAAGTCGGCTATTTTGAATCCAACTTTTGTTTTTTCAATAGGAAGAGGGTCATGTGACACCTCAAACTTATTGGGAATTTCACAAAACAATGGTGTGCTTGGTTTTAACGTAAATTTATTCTTTCATGAGTTATTTACAAGTTTCTGACCACTTATAAAATGTGTTCAATGTGCTGCCCATTGTGTTGGATTGTCAATGCAACCCTCTTCTCCCACTCTTCACACACTGATAGCAACACCGCAGGAGAAATGCTAGAACAGGCTTCCAGTATTCGTAGTTTCAGGTGCTGCACATCTCGTATCTTCACAGCATATGCTGTGCAGCACCTGAAACTACGGATACTATGACTTAGCAAGAGGGGGTGGCCTGCCAGATTAACTATAATTTACACCAGCAACTGGCCAAGAAATGCCATTGTTCATAAATCTCCCCCTTTCTCTGAATAGCTGTGGCCATCAAAGTCATCTCCCAAAGACCAAAATTTAAGGGTACTGTCACGACCGTAGGCAGGTACACGCACTCACACAGTGAGCCCTAACTTGAACCCAGCCCACTGACCCTGCCTACTTGCATAACAAGTCCTAGGCAACAAGTCAACAACTGGTTGACGTTTCCTATACTGGTAAGTGCAGAGATACATAGAAACATAGAATGTGTCGGCAGATAAGAACCATGTGGCCCATCTAGTCTGCCCAATATACTAAATACTATAGATAGCCCTTGGCCCTATCTTATATGAAGGATGGCCTTATGCCTATCCCATGCATGCTTAAACTCCTCCACTGTATTTGCAGCTACCACTTCTGCAGGAAAGCTATTCCATGCATCCACTACTCTCTCAGTAAAGTAATACTTCCAAGTGCTTGTGAAACCACAGGTACCTGTTCACACACAGGACAGACAAACAAACACCAAGGGAAGTCGTGCCAGAAACAGTCAAGCCAGGAGATCAATACCAACAAAATCACAAAGCGGAAGGAGGAAGCAATAACAAGCTAAGGGTTAATACCGGACAGGAAGAAGGTACAGAATCGCTAAGCAGAGAGAGGTGTCTAGGTATATCCAAAGTCAAGTCCAAAAGCAACAGTTCCATTACACACAGCACAGCAAAGAAAACCCATAACTGGCAAAGGTGATTGCCACTTCCTGCCCTAAATAGGGAGCTAATCACCTGAGCGCTGACATCACCGGGGGCGTAGATCAGGTGTGACCTAAGGGGGCGTGGTCTATACACATTCGAGAGGGGCGTAGCATAAACAACATAAGATGGGTGTGGCCTAACCACTGAGTTCACAAGGGCCTTGGCATGACAGCATGTCTGGCACTGCGCTGCATTGTCCGAGCCCCAGACTGCAGCGCTGGAGCTCGGACAGGCAAGTTGGTGACAGGTAAGTTCACACCGCAATTTTTGGTGGAAGATTTTGGTGTATTTATTTTGTTAAAATTCACATTAAAGGGCCTCTCAACCTAAATGTTCCTATGATTTAGATGTGAGTCATCACCAAATAAGAACACAAATTCCTGCTGCTCCCCAGAATGTAAAGTAGAATGGTTCATTCCCTTATAATGGTCTGCTCACTTGGCCAGGGTAAAGGGGCCTTAAAGGGGTTGTGTCACTTCAGAAAATGGCATTTATCATGTACAGAAAGTTAATGCAAGGCACTTACTAATGCATTGTGATTCTCCATATTGCCTCCTTTACTGGCTTAATTTTTCCATCATATTATATACTCCACATTTCCATGCATATGACCACCCCTCAATCCAGCAGTGGTGGCTGTACTTACACACTGTAGGAA
Organism: Bufo gargarizans; assembly: GCF_014858855.1. Lineage (NCBI taxonomy): Eukaryota > Metazoa > Chordata > Amphibia > Anura > Bufonidae > Bufo > Bufo gargarizans. The sequence goes on from NC_058086.1 coordinate 177,320,917, forward strand.
AAAGTGTCAACTTCTCTGGTGGCCAATACTGCAGGAGTGTGCAAGAATGGCCACTGCTTCATACGTTTCAAAGGCTTTTATCAACAATTACATGACATTTATGCAAAGAGTCAGTATTTGCAGTGTTGGCCTTTCTTTTTCAGGACCTCTGCAATTCGACTGGGCATACTCTCAATCAACTTCTTGGCCAATTCCTGACTGATAGCAACCCATTCTTTCATAATTACTTCTTGGAGTTTGTCAGAATTAGTAGGGTTTTGTTTGTCCACCCGCATCTTGAGGATTGACCACAAGTTCTCAATGGGATTAAGATCTGGGGAGTTTCCAGGCCATGGAGCCAAAATGTCAACATTTTGGTCCCCGAGCCACTTAGTTATCACTTTTGCCTTATGGCACGGTGCTCCATCGTGCTGGAAAATGCATTGTTCTTCACCAAACTGTTGTTGGATTGTTGGAAGAAGTTACTGTTGGAGGGAGTTTTAGTACCATTCCTTATTCATGGCTGTGTTTTTGGGCAAAATTGTGAGTGAGCCCACTCCCTTGGATGAGAAGCAACCCCACACATGAATGGTCTCAGGATACTTTACTGTTGGCATGACACAGGAATGATGGTAGCGCTCACCTTTTCTTCTCAGGACAAGCCTTTTTCCTGATGCCCCAAACAATCGGAAAGAGGCTTCATCGGAGAATATGACTTTGCCCCAGTCCATTCACCATATTTTCTGCAGAAGACTAATCTGTCCCTGATGTTTTTTTTGGAGAGAAGTGGCTTCTTTGCTGCCCTTCTTGACACCAGGCCATCTTCCAAAAGTCTTCGCTTCACTGTGCGTGCAGATGCGCTCACACTGCCTGCTGCCATTCCTGAGCAAGCTCTGCACTGGTGGCACTCCGATCCCGCAACTGAATCCTTTTTAGGAGACGATCCTGGCACTTGCTGGACTTTCTTGGACGCCCTGAAGCCTTCTTAACAAGAATTGAACCTCTTTCCTTAAAGTTCTCTATAATCCTATAAATTGTTGATTGAGGTGCAATCTTAGTAGCCACAATATCCTTGCCTGTGAAGCCATTTTTATGCAACGCAATGATGGCTGCACGCGTTTCTTTGCAGGTCACCATGGTTAACAATGGAAGAACAATGATTTCAAGCAGCACCCTCCTTTTAACAGGTCAAGTCTGCCTTTTTAACCCAATCAGCCTGACATAATGATCTCCAGCCTTGTGCTCGTCAACATTCTCACCTGAGTTAACAAGACGATTACTGAAATGATCTCAGCAGGTCCTTTAATGACAGCAATGAAATGCAGTGGAAAGTTTTTTTGGGGGGATTAAGTAAATTTTAATAGCAAAGAAGGACTATGCAATTCATCTGATCACTCTTCATAACATTCTGGAGTATATGAAAATTGCTATTAAAAAAACTTAAGCAGCAACTTTTCCAATATTTATGTCATTCTCAAAACCTTTGGCCACAACTGTATATTGTGATAGAAAAAGGAATTAAGCTAGTGAAGTAGGCAATATGGACAAACAAAATACAATAGTAAGTGCCTTATATTAACGTTGTCTACATGATAAATGTCATTTGCAGAAGTGAGAAAATAGCCAAATTCTGATGTGAGAAAACTTGATCAGTACATCTCTAAAGCTACAGGTCATGTGGAGTGTTCTCAGAATGCAGTGGTTAGCACCTACCAAAAGATTTCCATGGAAGGACAACCTGAGAACTGGTGAAAGGGCATATGTTCACAAGACTCATTATTGCATATGAGGAGCTTTTCTAATGCAAACTGCTTTAAAAGTTATTTTTAACTATGATAGAAGGTTATAACTAGAGATGAGCAAATTTATGAAAAGTTTGATTCGGCTGATTTGCCGAAGTTGACAAAAAAAATAGCTTTTTGACAAATTAGTTTGTCATGAAGCACAATTTTTTGTATGTAGCGGGTGCAAAGACAGGGAGCTGCGATAACGCTGACTCCGTCATTGTACCCCTCAGATGCCGAATTCATACATGATCGTATAAAAACAGTGTGAAATTAACATAAAAAAAAGTAAATCAAACTTACCACCTGCATTTGCTCACGATGGGTCGGCCGGCGCCATTTTTCTTGAAGATCTGGGGCAAAATCTCGCGCGGCGCAAGATTACATCATCACGCACGGGATTTCGGCCTAGATCTTCAATCAAGATGGCGGCTGGTGGCCCATCACGAGCAAATGGAGGAGGTAAGTATGATTTATTTTCTTTACACTATTTCAGGTTAAATCAATTTGCTAACATGAAGCACAAGGAAATTCAGCTTCGAGACAAATCGACTTTATCCTGAAATTTGGATCAAAGTAAAGGGAGAAGCCTACGAGACCGGCTAGTACATAGCCACTATGAAGGCGTCAAGAGAGAGGGTACCTGGTTGGATCGTAGGCCCCTTGTGGTCTTCAAATGTGGTTCCTGTAAAGCTTGTAATTTTATAAATCCATCCAAATCAATAATCTGCTCGGTGACCTAAGGATCCTTTGCTATCCGGGACTACGCCAATTGTAAAACCAAAGGCGTAGTCTACATTTGTCAGTGTAGCTGTCCGCTTGACTATATTGGCAAGACTAAAAGGGAACTGCGGAGAAGGATTTGTGAGCACCTTAACAACATTAAGAAATCTAAGGATACTCCTGTGGCCCATCATTTTAATAGCTGCCACAAGGGTGACGTGAGGTCGGCCTGTTTCTCGGTTCTGGAAGTAGTCCCTTACCCTGAGAGGAGAGGTGACTGGGACAGAAGGATTCTCCAAAAAGAGTCCTCATGGATCTATCGTTTTCGGTCCCAGTCGCCCCTCGGTCTCAACGAAAGACTTAATTTTGCATGTTTTATTTGAACTCTCCCCTTCTGTATTTTGTTTTTTATACCTGACGATCCCCTAGTAATTCTTTTAAGCATCAGTGGTATGTGACCCAAGGATTCTGTCTTTGATCAGTGCGAAAAGCACCACTTGTTTTTAGGGGCTTAATTTGATTGATTCCCCTATATCTTTCTAGAAGAATTCTGTCCTGGTACTTCCTCAGATATCTCTAATATTTTGTGAGGAGGCAGGTCATTTTTTCTTTCTTTTTTTCTATATTTGGTATTATCTTCTATAATTATCGCCAAATCAGTGGTGGTCTGATGTCTTGATAAAGATTAAAAAGGGGGGGGGGGGTTCCTGCTGAGGGCTGTATGTGCCATTGATTCCCAGCATTGTCTCTTCTTCTGACTATTTGGTATCAAGATGTAAATCACCGGCCTTGCTCCTCTACGTTATGGATCTCTATCTGGAGGCATTGGCGCCCTATTTCATTTATCTATAAATGTCTTTGTACCTGTGGTGGTGCGGCATCCGCCTGTCACTATCCGGTGCCGGCATCGAGCCCTATGCGGCTCACGATGTGTTCCACGGCACCGGAAGTGACTTAGGCCGGAAGCCGCTTGCGTTCCACAGTGCGTTCCGGAGGCCGGAAGTACACCACGGCATCCGGACGCACAGGCCGGTTCACATAAATAGATGCCTTGTACGCCGGCAAGCTACCTGGGCCTTGAGCAGGCTACCAGGGAGACGCTTTGGCCGGCCTCACCTCAATGTAAGTCTCTATTAGGAGCATGGTATATGCAAATGTTTTGGGGGGTACAATTTTGATCAGTATCTCTGTCATTCTAGACTTAACCTTTGTATTTCATTCATACATATCTGTATAGGTATCCTCTGCTGGGATGTACATCTCTGGCCACTAGGTGACCTTTCTACCTCCGCCTCCCATTTGAACCTATCCGTAGCTAAGTATTGCTCTATTTCTTATCGCCTTGGTATCATTATTCACGTCTCTATCATGGTTGGACTATGTCCTAATGTATATCTACCTCCTGATGAACCTGCCTTGTTTCAGGTGAAACGCGTCGAGGTCTGTGTGCTAAGATGTGTACATAGAGGTCTGTATATTTAGATGTGCATATATTTAAAAAAACGTGCATACTTTTCATTAAGAGAGGATTGGTGATCATCCAATAATCTGGACCATCCCTTCCACTCTCTTTGTTTCGGTAATATTAATGATTGTTTTTCTGAGAGGGCAGGTGGTGACCCTTATATTTTTTTGGGATCACCTTCTACTGTCGATATATCGTCTTTTTAACAGTCTTGTTCTGTATCTAACCTATTTTTCCCTGGATAGGGTCGATTTAGGGATTTAATAGTCCTAGGTTCGGGGACAGGGAACCCCCACCATTAGGGGGCGACCCTGGGCTGAGCAGTGAATAGGGCATCTAGGGTAAGCGTTAGTCTGCCCTGCCCTCTCTCAGACCCTGTTCCCTTTAAGGTGTTTTTCCTGAACCTTAAAGTCTATGGACAATCATATGTCACCATTGTAATATGTAAATATAGGGGTCACTACTCCCCTAACAAAAGTAATTTATATATAATCTTTTTGAACTGTAGTACACCTGTTGGTATATGCATACCTATACCCGCACAATTAAACAATAAAGGTATTTTTAAAAGTCACTAACTCTAATAAGTAATATTTTGAAAACTCTTGTGATAAGAAATCCGAAGAAAATCTAACTATTAGGCAATTATTGGATCAAAGTTCACTTTGTGGGATTCAATTTGCTAATCTCTAGTTATAACAACACTGGAGCTGGCTGTGGATAGATTTGCACTGCGGTAGACCATCAGATTTCCCATGCTGACTCTTGTTCACTGGAAAAAAAACACCTACAATGGGCATGTGAGCATTAGGACTGGACTATGGTGCAATGAAAGATGGGGTCCTGGTCTGATGAATCATATTCTCTTCATGTGGATGGCCAAGGCAGTGTTATGCTGAAACCTGGGAAACCTTCGGTCCTGTAATCATGCGAATCCTACTTAGACACGTACCACCCACCTAAAGAGTGTTTTAGATCAAGTGCCAGTACGCTCTGTGCATGGCAACGGTATTCCCTAATGGCAGTGGTCTCTTTCAGCAGGATAATGAGCCCTGTCAAACTGCAAAAATTGTTCAGAAATGGTTTGAAAAACATGAAAGTTTTCCATATCTCGTTTAATTAAGCTTTAAAAAACATGTCCAATCCATGTAGGCTCCATTTAGTAACCTTCAGGACTTAAAGAACTTGACACTATCCTCTTGGTGCCAGATACTGTACCACAGGACACTTTCCGAGGTTTGAGTCTATGCCTCAAAGGGGTCACAGCTGTTTTGCTGGCAAGAAGAGGAACCTATATAATATTAGATTGTTGGTTTGAAACCTCTATTATTTTTAAAAAGTGCACTCATACTGTATATGTGATGATTTTTTCATCTACATTGCTTTTGCGTAAATGGAATGGCTGCTTTTTTCACAAAACGGGAACACATTTCCTTAAGAGAACTTTTTATGCTTTAGGTCATTCTACCTTTTACCTAAATATAATTCACTGGTTCTTCAAAGGCATTAATTTTCAGTAAAAGCAATGGCTTCCATCTGTCACTCTAAACATTTGTGCTCAAACCACATGCTTTGGAGTTTTTTTCTTTTTTTCCAATTCACCTGCTCTGTTCATGGCAATAGTGGTCCTCTACACATATGAGACAGCTGTTACATTATGTTCAATATCCTTTTGATCCTTTATAGACCTTAGGGAGAGAGGGTTGACAGAGCTGACGTTCTTTATTATAGCTTTCCCTGCACACAATAATCTTCTTTCACCTGGAATATTCTCCCTGTAGTGCTGTAGATTTTTTGACTTATATCCAGAATCATTTGTGCTCCTTAGGAAGGCAGAAGTTCTTTTCTGTAAGATACAGGTTCAGCATTGTGCGAATTAGCTTTCAAATGAGGAAACACCTGTTGTCTGTTTTTCATAATGTCAAGGAGGGTCCTCAAGGAGACAAATCTGAAAGGTGATTTTATTTTAACCATTTTGTGCTGTAAAAAGCCAAAGTTAATCTCAATCCAAGCTAAAAAGGAAAGGTGACCTTCTGTTATCCTGAGGTCTAAATTAAGCACCCATAGAAAAATCTACAGACTTTATCCCAAATCTGCTATCTATATTTATCTATCTTGTTGCCCAGATATGCAGTTTTCCATAAATGTCAAAAAAATTATATCTAATTATCAAAGGGATTTCATAAGATTTCGGTAAAGCCACATGGTGCTGGTCCACTGCAAATGATCCAGAATGGATTTTGTCACTCAAAATTATTGCAGAAATGCTGCAGGGTTGTTGCAGAGTTTACTCTTTGTATTGGAATTGATTATGTGTGCCCATATCCTATATATAGTTTATTTATCCAGAACCACTGAAGTCTAATAGGATCTGCTTTAATCCAAACATTCACATTTCAGTCAAAGAAAGCCACCAAATTTTTCGGAATATAAGATGAACCCCTCCACACACAAGCACACCCGAAGCAAGGGGGAAATGGCAGTGTATCTTAGGGCTTATTCACATGACTGCTTGAATGGGTTCACATTCGTTTCGCAATTTTGCAGAAAGGGTGCGGACCTATTCATTTCAATGGGGCTGCAAAAGATGTAGACAGCACACCGTGTGCTGTCCGCATCTGTAGTTCCGTTCTGTGGTCCTGCAAAAAAAGATAGAGTATGTCCTATTCTTGTCTGCAGACAAGAATAGGCATTTTCTATCATAATGCCGGCCATGTGCGGTCGTAAATTGCGGAACGCACACGGGCCGGTATCCATGTTTTTTGAATCTGCAATTTGTGGCTCACAAAACACTACGGTCGTATGAATGAGCCCTTATAGTGTGTATGTTAATGACCACTTCTATTATGGAAGCAGTAATTAGTATGCAGAAGGAACAAGGTGCAGTGAGTGAAGCACTGTACTGGATATACTCACCACTCCCTGGTCTTACACTGTGTGACGTGAAGTCACAGTGCAACGCGGGGCCAGGAAGAAGACCAGCGAACTGTGAGTGCATAAATAGCATGCATTCTGGCACAGGAGAGGTAAGTTATTATATTTTTTTATGTAATTGAGCTTGGTGGTCTGATTTGAAATCTGAGGAGGAATGGAGATCTGATCTGGGGTCTGAGGAGAAATGGGGATTGGATATAGAGGTCTGATGAGGTCTGATCTGAGGTTCGATGGAGCTTGGAGTCTGCTGTGGGTCTGCTGAAAATATTATATTTGTTTTCTTATTTTCTATATCCTAGGTGCATCCTATGATCCGGTTTGTCTTATAGTCCCAAAAATACGGTATGTTCTTGAATTCCACATTAGTTTGATGCTACATGCAACTCCGTTCATAGAATATAATAATCAGTAAAAAAAAATGTTGCAGATTTTGTATGGTAGTGGTTCTCAATCTGGGAAAAGCATGCAAATCAGCTATCCTCAATGAGGTTGAAAAAATATAGATGGTAGTTACAACCTACGATGCTAATTTGTTGATCCAGAGGAAGTAAAACATAAGATGGTTGACAGTGGCCCCTTATTAGAGGAAACAAATAATAACTCCTAACTTCAACTCCCCATGTAAACATGTGCTCCATGGACAATGCCACTAAGTGTGTGTCCTGTGCAATGTATGCATGCCTTGAAGAGCCTTTCGAGGGTGAATACATTTGAATTAGATGTTATCATATTGCATATATGGAAGTCCAGATCTTGGATCTAAATAAGCAGCTTGAAATACTTAATACTGGAGAGAGGCTTAGACCTCACTGTGCAGGCACTGGCTGGGGTCAGTGAAATGGAGGTGGGAGGAGGAGGGCAAGATCAGGATCAGATAAGCAGTTGGGTTAATGTAGGAAAAAGGGGTAGAGGGAAAAGTACCAGGGAGGCTAGTCCTGAGCTTGGAATGCCCTAGTAAATATGCCTGTTTGGCAGATGTTAGGGATGAAAGCCCAGGGCAAGAAACACTGCAGCAGGGCGTTTCTCCTAGCAACCAGGAGGATGACCGCTGCAGGAAGGATGGGAAAAGGAGTGCAGCAGAGGTCAGGCAGATGCTGGTGGTAGACAGGGTCATCTGTTGCCGAGACCATGAATGCCGAACAGTGTGTTGTCTGCCGGGTGCTCAGGTTCAGCATATTGTGGATCGGATTGACACATTGCTGGGTGGGGCTGGGGAAAACCCGGCGGTCATGGTACACATTGACACCAATGACAGAGTCAGTGGGAGATGGAAGGTCCTTAAAAATGATTTTAGGGAACTAGGTGAGAAGCTCAAGTCCAGGACCTCCAAGGTAGTGTTTTCATTAATACTACCAGTGCCACGAGCGTCACTAAAGAGAGACAACAGGAGCTTAGGGAGTTAAATAAGTGGCTCAGAAGCTGGTGCACGAAGGAAGGGTTTGGGTTTATGGGTTTGGGAGAATTGGGCTGACTTCTCGGTAGGTTACAGGCTCTACAGTAGAGACGGGCTGCACCTTAATGGGGAGGGTGCAGCTGTCCTGGGGAAAAATAGGTTAGAAAGCTTTAGGAGCTTTTAAACTTGGATCTGGAGGGGATGAGGTGTCATACACATAAGGGGGTAAATAGTGTAGATAGAGAGTGGGTTATAGAAGGGGACAATGGGGATTTAGTGGGGGGTGAGGTTAGCAAGGAAAATAGGGAGAAGACTGGGCATAACTATACATTTATGAAAAATAGAACTGCTGGTAACAAGAACCTGTTACATACAAAAAATAACCAAGGCAACCAAAAAATCCAGGATAATCACTTTACAGGTAATAGTAATTTAAAATGTATTTTTTACAAATGCCAGAAGTCTAGCAAGCAAAATGGGGGAGCTGGAGGCTATGGTACTAGAAGAACACATAGATGTAGTTGGTTTGGCTGAGACATGGTTGGACTCTTGGCATGACTGGGCTGTAATGTTTTATGGTTTTACACTATTCAGGGAAGACTGGGTCAATAGTAAAGGTGGTGGCGTGTGCCTGTATGAGAGGAGTGATCTGAAGACAAGTGTGAAAGAGGCAATTGTGAGTGAGGTTGGTGAGGATGTGGAAACCTTATGGGTGGAAGTTAAAAGGGATCTAAATACTGAAAAAAATAATACTTGGTGTAATCTATAGACCCCCTAATATCACAGAGGATATAGAAACACAACTTTATAACGAAATAGAGCGGGCAGCACAGGCTGGTACAGTGGTCTTAGACACTGCGGGTAGTGACATTACCGGTGGTACCTCTCCTCTATAACGTTTCCTTATCCAAAATGCCTGTGACATTCCCTGTAATTTTTTATTAGCCGCTAGTGACAGTATTGATATTATCTGTGGGATATCTCCTGTGTGATGTTTCCACATCTCAAAAACCTTGTCAAATTTGTTTGTGCATATACTTCCAAATCCTATGTGACTGTACGTGTGACAGACTTTCAAGACTATATAACATTTAATATGAAGAAGGTGAGCAGTGCGGGACGGGGCAGTGGCCCTGATGCTGATGGTTCACGCAGAGGCAGTGGCCCTGGGTGCGGTGTAGTTGTGCCTGCTGCCAGAGCACAAGAAAAACTATCATCCACAATACCTAGCTTCATGTCCCAGTTTACAGGGCGGCGCAGGACACAACTCTTGAAGTCAGACCAGTGCAACCAGGTGGTCGGTTGGATTGCAGCCGATAATACTTCCAGTCGCTTAAGCACCACCCTGTCTTCCACCAAGTCCAATCTTAGTAGCCAAGAGTCTGCTCAACACAATCCTCATCCTGATCCTCATTCCTCCCACCATGGAGAGTCTGGGCAAACAAATGATCCCACACTTGGATATTCCGAGGACCTCTTTTCAGCGCCATTCCTTGATTTGGCCCTCTCACCAAGCACGCATGAAGAGGGACAGATCTTGTGCCAAACTCTTGAGTATCCACAGTCACAATAAGATGAAGGTGGTGAACGGCAATTACTGTTTAATGAGGTGAATGATGAAGAGACACAGTTGCCAATGACTCAAAGGCAATTACTGTCTCAAGATGTTGATGAAGAGGATGAGACACAGTTGTCAATCACTGAAGTTGTGTTTAGGTCAACAAGTTAGGAGGATGAGCAGAGTTAGGAAATGGAAAAGGAGGTGGTGGACGATGAAGACACAGACCCAACCTGGGAAGGTGGAAAACCGAGCGAGGACAACAGTACAGAGGGGGAGGGATCTGCTGCACCATAACAGGCTGGAAGAGACAGTGGGGTGGCAAAAGGGAGGAGGCGAGCCACACCAAACACATTCCACTGAGCACCCCTTTTTCGGAAATCTCCCTTGCCAAGAGGTAGGTGTTCCGCAGTATGGCACTTTTTTGAGGCAAGTACGGACGACAAAAGAATAGTAGTTTGCAACCTGTGCCATACCAAAATGAGCCGAGGCGTGAACACTAGTAACCTCACAACCACCAGCATAATCCACCACATGGCATCCAAGCACTGTATTAAGTGGAATGAACACCTGGGTCCACAATCTGTGTCTGCGGCTCACACCACTGCCTCCTCTTCACGTGTGTTACGTGCTGGCCAATGCCCTGTTAAAGGCGCAGACCCGGATGCTTCCCACCCTGCACCTGGACCTTCGCAAGGACCATCAGCGACCAGATCCACTTCCATATCCCAGCGCAGTGTACAAATTTAGGGGACAAATAGCACACCTCCACAGAGCTCGGCAAGCTCACACACATCCCGTGCCTAGCCCACGTCTTAAACTTAGTGGTTCAGCGGTTTCTCAAAACCTACCCCAATTTGCCTGAGCTACTGGTGAAGGTGCGCTGCGCGCGTGCACATTTCCACAAGTCATCGAGAGCTTCAGCCGGTCTGTCAACGCTGCAGCAGCACTGGAAATTGGCAGCTCACCGTCTGTTGTGCGACCTGAGCATGCGGTGGAACTCAACGTTCCACATGTTGGCCAGGCTTTGTGAGCCTCAAATAATACCAGCTGCAACATGGTTGTCACCTTTTCAGTGAGCTTTCGCTATTAACAAGCGAGGAGAGGGCATGGATTTCTGTCCTCTGTAAGGTTTTAAGAAACTGTGAGGAATGAACACAAATAGTGAATGAACACATCCCACTTCTGTGTCTACTCAAATGCTCGCTGCTCACAATTAAGGACGACGCTTTGCATGTGGAAGAGGTGAAAATGGGGGAATACATTACACAGGGTGATTGCCAGACCACCCTCAGTTCATCTTCTCAACACAAATTGGACAATGAAGAGAAGGAGGAGAAGGAGGAACAGGAGACTGTTGCCTCCGCTACAGAGGGTAGTACCCATGGAAGTTTAATTCCATCTGTTCTGAGTGGATGGGCAGAAGAGGAGGAAGAGGATGAGGAGATTGAGAGTCATCCTCCTGATGATTACAGCAAAGTCTTGCCTGTTGGTACTCTGGCACACATGGCTAACTTCATGTTAGGCTGCCTTTCCAGCGACCTGCGCATTATACGCATTTTAGACAACACGGATTACTTGTTGTTCACCATTATCAACCCCTGCTACATAGAGAACTTCTCATCTCTCATTCCTCTGGTGGAGAGTATAAGCAAAACGGTGCAATACCAGAATGTCCTTGTTGAAAAATTTATCCAAACATTTCCATCTGACAACGCTGGCGGCAGAGTCCGTAGTTCCTTGGCCAACCGAGGAGGGGTGAAAAGGGGAACACACAGCAGTTCCAACAGAGGCAGGGAAAAACTCTCCAAAGTCTGGGACAGTTTCATGACACCCCCCAGCACCTTCAGCCTGGTGCGTGGCCTACTGTCACAAGCAGTGATGACCAGTTGGCAGTGTTCGCCAGCGGACACATGCAGGCTGCCATCTTTAGTAAGGTAGACTCACCCGTCTGGCGATGTGCAGGTAAGCTCTTACCTGTGCCTGTGCCGCGAGCCAGTCTGAAATCAAATGCGGTCACCGGGAGCAGGCAGTTCCGAGAACAGCACGATGAAGGCCCCCGGCAGCTGTTCTCAGAACTGCCTGCTCCCGGTGAACGCATTTGATTTCAGACCGGCTCCCAGCACAAGCACAGGTAAGGGCTTACCTGTGCATTGCCGGATGGGTGAGTCTACCTTACTAAAGATGGCAGCCCGCATGTGTTCGCTGGCGAACCCTGCGAACTGGCCATCAATGGTCACAAGGAGGGAACATTTTTGGAGGATGGTGAAGGAGTAAATAGCAGACCATGTCAGCTTCCTCAATTATCCCTCAGTGCCTTACAACTACTGGGTGTCCAAGCTGGACACGTGGCACGAACTAGCGCTCTATGCCTTGAAGGTGCTGGCCTGCCCTGCCGCCAGCTTTTTGTCTGAGCGGGTAATTAGTGCTGCTGGTGGCATTATAACAGATAAGCGTATCCGCCTGTCAACTAGTGTTCAGCACAAATATTCGAAAATCTAATTTTTTACGCGAATATCGCCACTTCGACAACTCGCAAATATTTAGAATATAGTGCTATATATTCGTTATATTGAATATTCGTCATTTTTTCCATCTGAACACATGATTCCTCCCAACTTCTTGCTTATGGGCTAATGAGTCATTGGCCCACAAGCAACTTAAGCAGGGAGAAATCATGACTTCAGATGGAAAAAAAAGACGAATCTTCTAAAAAACTAATATATAGCACATATAATCTTTTATAGGGTCACCTCACAGCAGGCCCTCATCTACAATGTTTTACAGGGTCAGCTCACTAGCAGGCCTTCACCTACAATCTTTTATTGGGTCAGCTCACCTGAAGGCCCTCGCATATAATGTTTTAGAGGGTCTGTTCACCTGCAGGCCCTCATCCACAACCTTTTAGAGGGTCAGCTTACCATCAGGCCCACACCTACAATCTTTTATAGGGCCAGCTCACCAGCAGGCCCTCCCCTACAATCTTTTACAGGATCAGATCACCAGCAGGCCTTCACCTACAATCTTTTACGGGGTCAGCTCACCTGAAGGCCCTCACATATAATGCTTAAGAGGATCAGCTCACCTGCAGGCACTCATCTACAACCTTTTAGAGGGTCAGCTTACCATCAGGCCCTCACCTACAATCTTTTAATGGGTCAGCTCACCAGCAGGCCCTCACCTGCAATCTTTTACAGGATCAGATCACCAGCAGGCCCGCACCTAAAATCTTTTACAGGGTCAGCTCACCAGCAGGCCTGCACCTCAAATATTTTACAGGATCAGCTCATCAGCAGGCCCTCACATATAATTTTTTAGAGAGTCAGCTCACCAGCAGGCCTTCAACTACAATCTTTTACAGGGTAAACTCACCTAAAGGCCCTCGCATGTAATTTTTTTGAGGGTCAGCTCACCAGAAGGCCCTCCCCTAAAATCTTTTACAGGGTCATCTCACCTGCAGGCCCTCACCTCATTATACCTAATAGGTAATTTTCGCTCATGCTGCCTTGCTTGGATGTGGTAGCCGTAGCCATTTTTCATGTTCCCTCTCCAGAATTTAACCATGATTCCCCGTTACCCGTGGTCATTGCGCTGAAAATGATATTGAAAGTTGATGGCGCATACATCTTAATGTATCGTCGCCATCACAGGGACGTTTGATCGGCCCCAGGTTATCTAGAGTCACCAAAGCGGCAGCAGGCCCTCGCCCATAATGTTTTAGATGGTCAGATCAGCAGGCCCTTGCTCCAAATGTTTTTGAGGGTCACCAGCAGGCCATCAATCATAATTTTTCAAGGCTGTGTATGATGCCCTCCTTTATGTGTAACAAAGGGTGCAGTGCCTCTTCCTCATAATTTTTGGCAGCACTTGCACTTTATATACAATTAAATACAGAGTAAAGAATGTTTCCTAACAAATTTTCCTCTAAAATCGATTTTATCTTCGGTTTGGTGCGTACTATTGTCAGTCTGTAAAAGTGGCGTACTACTCAGACAACATCGTTCCCAGCAGCGACCTAGTTGTCCAAGATGCATCTAGACATCCTCCCCATGCTGTTCCCGATCCATTTTGGTGGTGTTTTCCATCATTTTCTGACCTTTTCCTATGAACCAGGCACCCTCCCGTCTTCAGAGCAATGGGGTGCCTAGTTTAATGCTCAGGTTCTCCCATTGACTTCTATTATCCAGCATCCTGATGTGTTCGGCCAGAACACCCAAGCATTTTGGTGCTCGATCAACACTAGTTGCTATAACAACTAAGCCAATTCTAATTTACACTAGTTTGATAAATCTCCCCCTTTGTTCTATTCGCGTTCCCGCAACTTGACGTAATAGTACGTCATAGTGATCGCGCGGGCACCGAAGTTCGTGGCAGCCGGGCCCCTGGTGTATCCGCCGGCATCGCTGTAAAAGCCGATGCTGGCGGATTAACCCCGTCTATGCCACGGTCTGCGCTGACCGTGACATAGAAGGGGTTTGTGTCAGGTGAGTGATCGAATCGAGTCCCCGCGCTGCTGTGGCGGGGACCCGATGCGTCACAAGGCAGCCCGATGCCGTGCAGAGGCTGCCCAATGCTTTGCATGGCATCGGTAACTGCCTTCTATGGGTGCCAAGGATATCCAGCCTCAGGCTAGATCTCCTAGGCAACCTGTTAGTGCATGACTCAGTGTCATACACTAACAGGCAATGCATTACAATACAAATGTATTGTAATGCATTGCAGAGGGGTTCAGACCCCAAAAAGTGAACATCATAAAAAAAGTTAAGAAAAAAGTAAAAAAAATGTGTTTTTAATAAAATTTATAGAGCAATAAAATTAATAAAGTAAAAAAGATAAAAAAGCCCCTTTCCCCTTATTTTATAATAAAAAAACTGAAAAACAAAAAACAAAACACACGCATATTAGGTATCACCACATCCATAATGACCAGCTCTATAAATATTTCACATGTTCCACCCTGTCCGATAAACACCATAAAATAATAATAATAATAAAAACTGTGTAAAAAAAATCTATTTTTGTCACCTTACATCACAAAAAGTGCAACACCAAACGATCAAAAAGGTGTATGTCCCGCAAAATGGTATCAATAAAACCGTCACCTCATCCCGCAAAAACATTAGCCCCTACCTAAGACAATCGCCCAAAAAATAAAAAAACTATAGCGCTAAGAACATGGAGACACTAAAACATTATTTTTTTTTGTTTTAAAACTGCTATTAATGTGCTGAAGTAAAATACATAAAAAAATATACATATTAGGTATCGCTATGTCCGTAAAAAACAGATACATTAAAATATACCATGACCTAACCCCTCAGATGAACACCGTAAAAAATAAAAATAAATCTGTGTAATAAAATGCTATTTTTGTCACAAAACATCACAAAAATTGCAACAGCAAGTGATCAAAAAGGCGTATGCCCCCAAAATAGTACCAATCAGACCGTCACCTCATCCCGCAAAAGATGAGACCCTACCTAAGAGAATCAGTCAAAAAATAAAAAAGCTATCACTTTCAGACAATTGAGACACTAAAATATGAATATTTTTTGCTTCAAAACTGCTATTATTGTGCTAAAGTTAACAAAATTAAAAAGTATACACGTCTGTAACAACCAGCTCTATAAAAATATCACATGACCTAACCTCTGAGATGAACACCGTAAAAAGAAAAAAAGTGTAAAAAAATGCTATTTTTGTAACAAACAGCAAGTGATCAAAAAGGCAAATGCCCCCCCAAATAGTACTAATCAGACTGTCACCACCTCCCACAAAAAATGAGACCCTACCTAAGAGAATAGGCCAAAAAATAAAAAATCTATGGCTCTTAGACTATGGATACACTAAAATATTATTATTTTGGTTTCAAAAATGCTATTATTGTGTAAAAATTAAAATAAATAAGAAAAAGTTGACATATTAGGTATTGCCACGTCCGTAACGATCTGCTCTATAAAGAAGTCAATATGACCTAATCCCTCTGGTAAACGCTGTAAAAATAAAAAATAAAAACTGTGCCAAATCATCCATTTTTTGTTTACCTTGCCTCACAAAAAACTTAATTTAGAGCAATTTGAAATCATATGTACCCCAAAATAGTACCAATAAAACTGGCACCTTATCCTGTAGTCTCCAAAAGTGGTCACTTTTTTGAGTTTCTACTGTAGGGGTGCATCAGGGGGGATTCAAATGGGACATGGCATCTAAAAACCAGTTCAGCTAAATCTGCCTTCCAAAAACCATATGGCGTTTTTTTCCTACTGCGCCGTGCCGTGTGCCCGTACAGCAGTTTACGACCACATGTGGGGTGTTTCTGTAAACCGCAGAGTCAGGGTAATAAATATTGGGTTTTATTTGGCTGTTAACCCTTGCTTTGCTACTGGAAAAAAATGGTTTAAAATGTAAAATCTGCCCAAAAAGTTAAATTCTGAAATTTCATCTCCATATTCCATTAATTCTTGTGGAGCACCTAAAGGGTTAACAAAGTTTGTAAAATCAGTTTTGTATACCTTGAGGGGTGTAGTTTCTAAAATGGGGTCATTTTTGGGTGGTTTCTATTATGTAAGCCTCACAAAGTGACTTCAGACCTGGACTGGTCCTTAAAAAGTGGGTTTTGGAAATTTTCCCAAAAATTTCAAGATTTGCTTACAAACTTCTAAGCCTTCTAACGTCCCCAAAAAATAAAATGTCATTTCAAAATGATCTAAACAAGAAGTAGACATATGGGGAATGTAAAGTAACTAATATTTTTGGAGGTATTACTATCTATTATAAAAGTAGAGAAATAGAAATTTGCAAATTTGATAATTTTTCCAATTTATTTGTAAATTTGGTATTTTTTATGAAAAAAATGATTTTTTAAACGTATTTTTAACACTGTCATAAAATACGATATGTGACGAGAAAAGAATCTCAGAATGGCCTGTATAAGTAAAAGCATTTTAAAGTTATTACCACATAAAGTGACATGTCAGATTTGCAAAAAATGGCCTGGGAAGGAAGGTGAAAACAGGCCCGGGTTAAAGGGGTTAAGGATGAGCGAATCAATTTCAGATGAAACATCCGAAGTTGATTCACATAATTCTTTGTTTGAATACTGTACGGAGCGAGCCCTCCGTACAGTATTAGAATGTATTGGCTCAGATGACCCGAAGTTATTACTTTGCAAAGTCTTGCGAGACTTCGCACAATAACTTCATAAATTACTTACTACTGTAAAAAAACATTTCCTGAACTCTGGTTCAGTTTCAAGGTACCACTTGGAACCGAACCTGAGTTCGGGAAATAGTTTTTTACAGTACAAATTAATTTATGAAGTTATTATGTGAAGTCTTACAAGACTTTGCGAAGTAATAACTTTAGCTCATCGGAGCCAATACATTCTAATACTGTACGGAGTATTATGCGAATCGACTTTGGGTGTTTTATCCGAAGTCGATTCGCTCATTCCCTAGTTCTAATCATTTTTTGGGGGCCCTGTGTTCAGATTATCACTGATCAGATACTTAGCATGGGAGGTAGAAAAACTCCTTTAAAAGGGTTGAAACATATTTTACTGGAAAACAGGACGTCAATATTACAGTTATCCATTTAATATTTTTTTCATGCTATTTCACAATATTTTAACTGGGGGGGGGGGGGGGGGGCGACCCATGATCCAATGGCTGCATTCTGATAAAGTTACAGAAAGTAGCTGTGGCTGATGAGTCTGTGATATTTTCCTATATAAGTGCATAACTTTTTTCTCCATATAATATATTTTTCTGGAAGCTACAATTTTTAAATACCTTTTACAGCTGCACTTTAGCCGAGCAGAGCCCTGTACTTTACTCTTCATGCTTTTTACAGTAGTTTAATTTAGCTTCATGGGAATGAGCATTCCATTTGGCTTAAATGCTTGAAGTCTTGTCATTAGTTTTAGTTGAAGGGAACATTAGATAGACATGGTCACTACTGAATATAAATCAGCTCAGGATAGAAACAGAATCGCAGTCGCCCGCAGAGGTCACTGCAGAGCAGCATGCAGATCATTCTGCGCAGAGAACTGCATCTAAAACAAAGGAATAGTCAGTAAAGGAATCCGCAGGACGTTCTGCCCATGGAATCGGAAGCCAGTGATTAATGACAAGAATCAATTTTCACATGTAAGACACTGGATACTATTAACCACACTGGGTATGGTATTATACACACAGTTATTACAGGTTATCAGGGTCCAGATATCAGATTGTAACTGGATAATCTTCAAAAAATAAATCTTATCACTTTCACTAGTGAAGTTACCAATGACGTTGTCCAGGCTAACAATGTACAATATATCAATAAACACTATATAATTTCCGATGATATATATCGGATTATTTTACTGTATCAGCCTTTATTGGACAGCATATTATAAACTACAGGCAGAGCCTGTCCATATATGCCTGTCCCCTTTGTCTATATAATAGTTTTATATATTATGCAACATTATTGCATATTTATTTAATATCTATTTAATATCTATCCATCTATTAATCTACAGATGCAGCCGAGCTAACTTTTCAATGGCATTTGTCACGAGATAACCAAGATAATACTGTGACATCAGAGTCAATTTTAGCATGGCTACATCTATCTATCTATCCCCATCTATCAATCTATCTATCTATCTATCTATCTATCTATCTATCTAACTCTATCTATCCTCATCTATCTATCTATCTACAAAAGGCAAAAAAAGAAGGCAGCACTCCAAATAGTTAAGAAAGATGGACGCTTTATTCGCCCAACCAGCAGCAATCTATCTATCTATCTATCTATCTATCTATCTATCTATCTATCTATCCTCATCTATCTATCTATCTATATATCTATCCTTATCTATCTGTCTATCGATCTATCTATCTATCTTATCTATCGATCTATCTAGCTAGTTATCTATCTATCTATCTCTACGATCTATCTATCTATCTATCTATCTAGCTAGTTATCTATCTATCTATCTATCTATCCTCATCTATCTATCTATCTATCTATCTATCTATCCTTCCTTATCTATCTATCTATCTATCTATTCTTATCTATCTATCTATCTATCTATCTATCTATCTATCCTTATCTATCTATCAAACTCTATCTATCATGTATCTGTATATCTTCTATCCATTAATTAACTAATATCTATCCATCTACATATATGTATCTAGCATCCCCCATCTAATATTATTTAATATCTGTCAACTAAATTTGTTCTATATGCTCTACTACCTAACTTAGTACATACCCATCCACCTTTGAGCAAAGATTGTGGATTTTACAATGGAGACTATGTACATGCTATTAAAGGAAGGGATTATCCAATGATTAGTCAGACATCATACAGTAATGACAATCTCTTTATATCAAAGCTAGGACCAGCCCTGTACCTCACACAGATCCAGAGATCTCCCCATGCATTGCTCTTGTTACTCTACTAGATGTAGTTCATGCTGTCCTGCAGCGGCCACAGCTTCTAACAGAAGATACAGCTGGTGCCTGTTGACATGAAACTGAGCACCTTAGCGAGGTGGACAGAGAGATGAGGAAAAGAACAAGCAGCAGGTGGGGCTATGCAGATACATTGTATTGAATAACTCAGTGGTTATACAACATTTTTAATAAGATGCAATGACAATAGTATTTAGAGCATTCAAGTGCTGGTTTAAAAAAAAAAAGTTGAATATTTTTATTGGAACAATCCATTAAATGTTCTTTCACTTTGCAATGTCTCACTTCAGCAAATGGCATTTATCATGTAGAGAAAGTTATTGCAAGGCACTTACTAATGTGCTGTGGTTGTCCATATTGTCTTCCTTTGCTGGCTTGATTCATTTTTCCATCACATTATACACTGCTCGATTCCAGGAGTCCCAGCCACCGCTGCAGAGCAGATACAAGGTGGCCAGGATGGGAGCTGTTTCGCATACAAGCCTATGTAGGCTCCCCAGAGTCCTGGTGCACAAGGCCGATGCTTTTTCTTATAGTGTGCAAGCACGACCACCGCCGCTGGATTGCAGGGTGGACGTAACTAGAGATGGGTGAAGTTTTGAAAAATTTAATTCGGGCAATTTGCCGATGTTCACCAAGAAATTCGATGTGTTCCAAATTAATTTGCCACAAATCGCTATGAATCATTTATACCCAGGCCACTCTGCCTAATCATATTCAGATTCTTCCCACTTGGTGGCCCAATCTCAGTCTGAAGGCTTGGAAATTATCCCTTTCCCTAAATTAACCCTAACCCTTTGTTGTACTGAGATAATCCCTTCAATAGTTAATAGCACAGACGATCTGGTATAACCTGGTTGCAATCATTTAATTTAGGTCAGAGCTTATTCACATGACTGTGTCTGATTTTCAGTCCACAAAAAAGCTGATCCGTATAAATTGTTTTAATAGAAATAGAATAGGACCACACAGATCCACTGGAAAAAAAAAAATATTGCAAATGCTTTCTTGACCTACCTAGGTCCATGTGCTGTCCATTTAAAAAATAGATAGCACCAAAAAAAAAAAAAAAAAGCATGGAAGAAAGATACAGTTGTGTGAGCTCTTCTAATGGCAAGGAATACGGATGAGCGAATTTCATATTTTTAAATTTGTTTTCCGTTCGTTTTGTGGTATTTACTGAATTGCGTTACCATGGACCATAACGCAATTCCATGACGGAATGCATAACGGAATGCCTTTAGAGGCATTCCTTTATTCATTCTGTCATAATAGAAGTCTATGGCCTGCCTACCTGATCCGTCCAGTTTCCATTATGCAGGAGAGGACTCCAGCATAACGGAAACAGGACGGATCTGTTATGCAGGCCATAAACTTCTATTATGATGTCATGCCTCTAAAGGCATTCCGTTATGCATTCCGTCATGGAATTGGTCTATGGTCCGTGGTAACAGAATCCATAACGCAATTCAGTAAATGCCACAACACGAACCCTCACACGAACTTCGAAATATGAAATTCGCTCATCCCTAGCAGGGAATATCTCCCTATCTACAGGACAGGACTTGGTTAGTCAGCGTACTGTATGAATAGACTAAGACAGTCAACCGCACGTCTTCATGTTTTCCTTCATCACACATGATATATCTAAGTACCGTAACTATAATCATCATCAAAGTTTCACTTTTATTTCCCTTGTGCCACCATACGATAAACTCAGTGTTGTCATCTCCTCTTTGCAAGGACAACAATAAATTCTCTTTCAAGAAGAGATTCCATCTCCAGCTGAATTTTAAGTGTCATAATGGAAATGAGGTCAACCTTATTTAATAATGTGCATCAATATGATTTTCACATTATGAAATTAGACAGGATTGATAAACAGGCAGAAATATTAATATGGCTTTTCTTCTGATATTGAGAAAGCAGTAGGGGGTTACTTGTATGGGGAGATCATTATAACATTTCTCTCCCCGACAGATACAAATTCCATTACAGTTTTTCTTCAAATTGGGTGACTGGCCGCAAATGGAAATTGCTTTTGTACATTTACAATAAAAGGTTAAAATAAAAGGTTAAAAAAAACATATTTCTCAAGACTGGCATTTCCTATGCCTGTCTTGATCACCTATGCACTGGAGTTAGATGTGCCGAATTTATTAAGATTCATATGCCTTTAATAAATGAAGCGCCCACCATGCTCAAAGAAAGTCAAATCTATGGCAGCTAAAGACTGATGTAGACAAGCTATAATCTACACCATTTTATGGCATAGATTACATATAGTAGATTTCTTGAGCCATGAACCCCATCCCTCCCACCTCCTTTTCTCACCATTATTCAAAATTGTAGAAAAGTGCAAAAACTGTGAGACTTTTTATGGAATAAAAGTGATGAAAAATTTTAATTAGAGTAGATTCCCATCACCATTTCATTTTCCATTCTGCTAATCTGTCAGAAGAACAGAAAACAAAACAAACTATAAGCATTATTTTGAGCATCCGTTATGCTCATTTTGCCATTTCCATCTGAGATCCTTTATTTTAGATGGGAGAAAAAGACAGATCAGAAGAACTGAAAACACAATGTTGATATAAGTCTACCGTCAATTTCTCCATTGGGAGTTTGTCTTGCCACAATTTGCAGCAAATTTATGAAATGTCACACAATGTTTGACAAATTTGGTGCATCTTTAAAGGGAACCTGTCACCGGGATTTTGTGTATAGAGCTGAGGGCATGGGCTGATAGATGGCCGCTAGCACATCCTCAATACCAAGTCCCCATAGCTCTGTGTGCTTTTATTGTGTAAGAAAACCGATTTGATACATATGCAAATTAACCTGAGATGAGTCCTGTCCCTGACTCATCTCATGTACAGGACTCATCTCAGGTTAATTTGCATATGTATCAAATTTATTTTTTTAAGCAATAAAAGCACACAGAGCTATGGGGACTGGGTATTGCGGATGTGCTAGCGGCCATCTAGCAACCCATGTCCTCAGCTCTATACACAAAATCCCGGTGACAGGTTCCCTTTAAGTCTAAAACTTTTGTCTTGAGATGCTACTCCACTTTTTATGCCACCTAACTAAACAAAACTGGAGTGAGTGGTGTAAAAAAACCAAGGGGGCATTTACTAATCTATTTTCTCCACTTTTGTGAAGTAGACAGGTATCAAAGTTTGTTGCACGCCATTAGTGCAGTAAAATTTGTGACTTTTCCCTGTTTACGCCACTTGTCCAAAGTAGCAGAAAAATTGTCTCGGCAAGGGTGAGAAAGCGTGTGGTCTGGCAGGCCTCGCTCATCTATCATTTTCTTACTGGTTTTTGGCCAGTGCCTCTACATAACTTTAACGCAGCGCAGAAGGACATGAGACTACCATGAAAAACACCTGTATTAAGAAATGTCCACCAAAATGTTGCAGTTTTTAAGCGCAAAAATTTGCAGAGCCCTATTTTGTGTCTGTTTGAAGGCATATTTCTGGAGTACAGGATGTGATAATTTTCTCCCATAGTCTCTTTTTACACACAAACACAAAACAACACTGCTATGTTCTATAGCAACCCATGGACTGCTCTGAATGTTCTGAGACATGATGGGAGTCTCAACAGAACCCACTGATGTCAACTTCTAACCAATTTTTATTTTATTTTTTAAGACTCCTGCAGCGTGTAGTACCTATTAAAAAAAAAAAAAACAAACTCACCTTATCCCTAGGGCTCTGTTCTGAGTCCCTGGCTCTCTTCTGCAGCCTCTGCGGTCTTATATTATGCTGAGATTACTTATTTTGTATGCCTTTTATATAATTGACTATTTTGACTATTTAATGCAGTATACTATGGTAGTTGGAATCTGGCTACCACACATTTTTTTTTATAAGTCTATAGTATTACACTATTACAACTATATAAATTAGTTGGGTTAGCCCTATCTATGGTATAGTACTACTGACATATTGATCTTTTCAGAGTGGTTTATTTAGGTTATTATTAGAGATGAGCAAATCAAAACGCACATACTTCATCGTGCTTCGTGTCAGCGAATCAATTTAACCTGAATTAGTAGGAAAAAAAAAAAAAAAAAATCTTACCTCCTCCAAATGCTCGCGATGGGCTACCAGCTGCCATCTTTAGAGATGAGAGAATTTTTCGAAAATTAAATTTGCCCGCTTCGCCAAATCTTTCTGAAAAATTAGCTTTGATCCGAATTTATTCGCGGCGAATCGTATTAAAAAAACTGATATTCCCGGGCTGCAGAGAGCCTTTATAGGGGTGTAGAACACTGTGCCTTGCAGTAACACACATAGGGAGTCCGCTGTGGTAGTGAAACAATACTGTGAGTCAGTATGACAAGCACATGACAGGCGTTGCTCTTAGAATCACTGCAAACACTTATTTGGGCAGTCACAGGGGCCAACACTGACCAAATAACTCAAGTATGAACTCAGCTTTACAGGTCGATGTTAGCGTCATGAAGAAGCACACTTCTTTCACACAGTCGCCAGTTGATTCCACATAGATGTCTACTGAACCTGTTCTAGTAAACACTTATACAAGTAGAGCCCCCTGGACAAAGTTGAGAGGGTGTCAGCAGTAAGTTTGTGTTGACGTCACTGATTAATTTGCCCTTCCTCTGATCCATCAGAACAATAACCCACAAAAAACGGATCCAGTTTGTGAAGCATCCGCCTTCACTCGGTCAGTATTTGCTTAATAATCCATCAGTATTGCTAATGCCAAAAAAACAGGAGTGGATTTAAAACAGAGATGACACGTGAATGGAATATTTGCATGTCCTCTGTGTTTTGTACCCACTTCTGCTTTTGGCTACCAAATCATAAGCCAATTCTAATGGGACCATACAGGCCTTACAGCCGCTACACAGACAGGATCCGTTGTGCATCTCATTTTTCCTTGGTTCTGTCAGATCAGATGAAAGGTCAAATAAATCATTATGTCAGGCAGGCCGAAAGGCAAAATAGTGGCCCAGTCATGAAGTGGGGAGGGTGGGTACAGCATGAGAAGTCCACAGAGTGGCCCTATTACATAGTGGTGAGGTGGAAGCAGCATGAGGCCACAGAATGGAACAATGACAGAGTCTGAAGGTGGCAGCAGCATCAAGAGGATACCACAGAGTGGCAAGGTGTCATAGTGTGGAGATGGCAGTAGCAGCAGCAGCAGCATCAGGAGACCACATAGTGGCAAGATCATATAATGTGTAGATGGCTGTAGCATCAGGAGGATACCACAGAGTGACAAGATGACATAGTGTGGAGTTGGCTGCATCAGGAGGATACCTCAGAGTGGCAAGGTGACATAGTGTGGATATGGCAGTAGCAGCAGCAGCATCAGGAGACCACATAGTAGCAAGATGACATAATGTGTATATGGCAGTAGTAGCAGCAGCAGCAGCAGCATCAGGAGGATACCATAGAGTGGCAAGGTGACATAGTGTGGAGTTGTCAGAAGCATGAGGAGACAACAGTGTGGCAAGGTGACATAGTGTGGAGATGGCAGAAGCAGCAACAGCATCAGGAGACCTACAGAGTGGCAAGGTGAAATAGTGTAGAGATGGCGATGTGCCGAGCATAGCGATGCTCTAGCCAAACTGATGTTCGGCCGAGTATGCTCGCTCAACACTGCTAGTTACGGCCACAAATCCAGTTTGGCTACCAAGTAGTCCAGCGGATCTTCAATGTTGGGTGGCAGGGTGCTGTCCAAGTATGCCACCACCTGCTAGTTCAGGTTCTGCTTCAGGTCTACCTGCTGCTGGTGAGTAGTTTCTTCACTGTGCGGGTGAAGAAAGCTACTCTTTAGCGACTATAGACTCAGGCTGCTGCTGATGGAGCTTTTACTGCTCCTGGCACCCCACCCCTCCCCAGAATTCATGGCAGTGTAACATGAGCGCAGAGGACCCCTCAGGTCAGACCTGCGAGAGGATGGATGATGGCACAGATAGGCAGCGGCCAACTGACTACATAGGATGTCTCTGTAGTAGTTCAGTTTGTCCTCCCTCTTGGTGTGTGTAAAAATGGCCCCCATTCTGGACCTGTAACTAGGGTTCAACAAGGTGGAGAGCCAGAAGTCATCCCTCTGCCAAATGGTGACAATTCAGCTGTCACTACGCAAGCAAGTTAGCATGCATCGTGCCATTTATGCAAGTGACTCAGAGGGACTCCCTGCCTTCATCTCCACTGCAAACTTTCATGGTGTGTCTGGATCATTTATCTCACCATCCTCATCACCCTGGAGCTCCTCTGGCTGCTCCTGCTCCTCTACTGTCAACTGAGTAGAAAAAACACCCATTTAGTTACACATTGCCTGTGCTCCAATGTCCTCCTCCCCCTCCTCCTCCTTTTCCAGTTCAGCCCTCACAGAACTCATGTGGCCGTAAGATCGAGGCGCCACATCTACTGTCCCCTGACCAGACATAGATACCAGCATCTGTTCCAGGACATGAAGCAGTGGAATGATGCTGTTCATTCCGTAGTCCTGGCGACTGACAAATAACATGGCCTCCTCATAGGGCCTGAGCAAACGGCAGGTGTCACAAATGAGCTGCCACTGGCTGACATCAAAGTTACATAGTGGAGTATTTCTATCCGCTTGCATCATCAAGAAATTGTTAATGGGCTTTTTCTGTTCGTATAGTCGGTCCAACATATGGAGGGTGGAATTCAAATGTTGCATATCAGCCTATGTTGGGGGATGCCATTCTGCCATGGCAGCTCAAGGAGGTTGCGCTTTGTAGTGTACGAGTGGCTGAAGTGCATGCAAAGTTTCCTGCCCATTTTTAGGATGTCTTGCAGATGGGTGGAAGACTTCAGGGACCGCTTGACAACCAGATCAGACACATGTGCCATGCAGGGCGCATGGCTCAGCATTCATTGACGCAGCGCCGACACCATTTTTTTTCCCATTGTCAGTCAGCTTGGTTCCGATTTTTAGTTGATACGGACAAAGCCAGGATTTGATTTCTTGATGCATCACACAAAGCAGTTTCTCCCCTGTGTGACTTCGTTTGGCAAGGCAAACCAGGTGCAGAACAGTGTGACACCGCCGAGTCCTGCACATGTTGTATGCTGGAGGGGCACTGTGACTTGTCCCTGCAGTAGAGGCTGAGGACACAGTGGAGGATGAGTAGGCAGAGGCAGAAATTGTCGCAAGACCAAGGGAGTGACAACGTGGAGGTGGAAGCGGCGTGACCTGGCCAAGTTGCTGGTGTGGCTGTGCAGGAACCACATTCACCCAGTGGGCCGTAAAGGACATGTACTGTCCCTGACCATAGTTACAGCTCCACACGCACGTTGGCGCCGCTGTCCACTTTGGCGGACACCGACAGGCTCAAGGACTGACCTACCTTCTGTTCGACACATTTGTGCAGGGCTGTTACTGCCTTTTTGGCAAAGAAATGACGGCTTGGGACTCTCTACCTAGGCTTCGCACAAGCCATCAGTTCTCTGA
This sequence comes from Bufo gargarizans, assembly GCF_014858855.1. NCBI lineage: Eukaryota > Metazoa > Chordata > Amphibia > Anura > Bufonidae > Bufo > Bufo gargarizans. Next base: position 177,347,688 of record NC_058086.1, read on the forward strand.
ATGGTGCAGAGTCCACCACCTGGAAAGGGATGGACTGCAGCACCAGCAACTTGGAGAGGAGCACGTTCAGCCTCTGCACCGTTGGATGCGTGCACGCATACTGCTGTCTCTTGGAAATCGTTTCGGTGATCGATTGCTGACGGAATGACTGATGAGGAGTAGGAGCAGGAACATCTGGACCAGCAGAAGATGGGAATGACAGACAGCTCCCTTTGGCAGAGGTGGTGGAGCCTTAACTGGCTGAAACCGGATGCATGCCACTTTGTGATGCAGCCGTAGCTGCGACAGGCTGGACCACCACATCGGAGACACGGTTCTCCCAGGCCACTGCATGGCGACGCTGCATATGTTGATGAAAGGCCGTAGTGACAACATTGGCACCCTGGCCACGCTTCACCTTCTGTCCACATATTCTACATGTGGCCTCGTTAACCTGCTCTATCAGCTTCATAAAAAAATGCCACACCGCTGAGTTGGTGATTTTCCCCCCAACAGTCCGCATTGACTGACTGCTACTGCCGCAGCCTCCGTGAACCCCTGCACCACTACTTCCCGGGCAGGTAGGCTGCTGCGAAACAGGTGGTCTACCCCGGTCACATTTGTATCCTGACCTGCAACTGCTGCCACCTGCTGACTCCCAGCCATGCTACCACTCCCCTGGTTTAGCTGCTGCCTCACAGGCAAGCTGCCACCCTCTTCTCCTGATGATGATGAAGCTCCTTCTGCACCCGGCTATCCAAGTGCGATCATCTTTTTCATTATAAATTAGTGTCTGCACATCACTGATGTCCTCCTCAATGGTCTCTGGGTCAGGAGCAAAAGGGTCAGAAGGGAACAGCAAAGGACAGAGGCAGGTTTAGGACAGGTGAGGGTACAGGGCCTGCTCTTACCAGCATAGAAGTTATTTCCTGTTTTTATTTAATTAATAAAAAATAATAATAATCAAAAAAAAATCAATCTAAGTATACTCATTTTTAACTCCATTCTATACCAGATGTGAGTGTGGCATCACATTTTTACATAATAAATTCTTCTTACTAAACGGTATTTAGGTGTACCGCTGACTGAGCACCTCTATCCATAATACAAAGTTGGTGAGCCACTGAACAACTATATTAATATTATATATGTTACCTCCAGTATATATCTATCTATCTATCTATCTATCTAGTCTATCTACTGTATTTTTGGCCCAATAAGACTAATGTCCCTGCGTCTTATGAGGCAAATACTAATGTGTGCTTCCATTATGGAAGTGCTCATTAGTACCAGTGGACAAGGAAGCAGTGACTATTCTGTACTCACCGCTTCCTGATCCTGGGCTGTCGGCTGTGCAGTGCATGCCAGTTCATAGCACAGCTGACAGCAGGAAGAAGAAGAGTGCAGGCGGTGAGGTGCAGCGGCTTCCGGGAGCAGGACAGTTAAGTGGCCTATTTATTTTATTAAACATGAGGCAATATGGGCTGATCTGAGACAATAGGGGATGCTGGGGGCTAACATGACAGGCAATGGGGGCTGCTGGGAGCCAATATGAGAGGCAATGGGGGCTACTGAGGACTCATATGAGGCAATGGGGGTTACTGAGGGCTGATATGCGGCAATGGGGGCTGCAGGGGGTTAATATGTGAGGTAAGGGGGCTACTGGGGGCTGATATGAGGCAGTGGGGGCTGTTGGGGGCTGATTTGAGGTCTGATTGCAGGTCATTCACATTGACTGAGCTGAGGTCTGATTGTGGGTCTGATCTGAAGTCTTGTAGGGGTCTTATTTACATTGGGGGTCTGATTGGGGCTTTTAGCTGAGGTCTGATCTGAGGTCTAATGAAAAATATTTTTTTCTTATTGTTCTCCTCTAAAACCTGCGTCTTATGGGTGAAAATAGGGTATATTATTTACTATCTAATTTAGTTGGATATTGACTTTTTAAAAAAAATATGGTTATGACTATCTGATATACGGTATATCCTTGAATTATGACATGTTATTCTTTTGAACTGACTGATATTTTCTTGGGTGCAGTCTGTATCTAAAGTTTTTATACCTTTTATCCCCTTTTTTTTTTATAAACCTATTTTCTTTGATATGATGTGAAATAAAATAATATTTTTATATAATTTGGGTGTCTTTAACTCTATTACTGTTAGACTGTTGTAAATCATATGTGTTATTTGGAGGCGTGCCTTTTATTAGTATTGAAACAACTTTTTGGTATACATACTAAGGGCTATCACTGCTGCAGCCAAGAAGATGATGTATGCAACGGGAGGATCATAGAACAGTGCTAAAAGAAACAGGGAAGGAAACAGGTGAGTGTCCATTCACTTGCTATTATAGGCCATTTGCAGGGTTTGCCTGAGCTTTAATAAAACTCGGACAACCCGTTTAATCGTGAAAGGTGAGAAACCTGCTGCCAGACACCTCGGGCTGCAGATTATCTCAAGGGAAAACAAATGGCTTATGTGAAAATATTAATTTTGCCCAATCGCACTCTCCCCTTATGTCATGCCACAGAATTGAGTCGGGAGCTCCCCACACATTAGACACTCAGTGAAACCTGATGTATTTAAAACAAATAATAGGTAGATGTTAACACTGTAAAATGTGATTTACAAATTTTCCAACTTCTGGACTTTTAGCCAAAATTAGAAACTATTACCAGAGGGATAAACTGAATTAGGTTTATTTAGCAATAAATGGTTTCTGCATGATGTAAAATTATATTTTTCATATCAGTTGTATTAATTCAATAATTTTCCCCAAAAGCAGTGGCTGTAATAAACAAAGTAGCTGTCATTATAGTGTTAGACTTGCATCTTATAGGCAAATAGTCCAAGTTTAAATTGGCTGAGTAAGGATAAAGCAAATTAAAAATAGACAAAGATTTAAAAGCAATCCAATAATCAGTCAATACTGGATTCTCTATTTCATTACACCATACAGAAAATTGGCCCCTTTGCTCCCTATAGGAAAGTGTCAATAATTTTCACAGTCATAGAGCACACTGATTTAGAAAGCATATCTTCATTCACCATAAATCTAAGCTATAGTAGGTCACTCATTTAGGATAGCAATTTCTTGGTTAGAGTAGAGAACTGCAACAAAGAACATCATGCATTCTGGTGAACCCAGCACATCTGTGCATTACATCTACATTAAGGATAAGCAAATCAATTTGTCTAAAATTTACCAAAAAGTTCAGATTCTGATAGAGCCACATTTTTTTGTTGCTAGGGAGAGACAAATAGGAAAGAAAATTTAGTTTGGCTGCCTGAAGGGCCTTGGTTGGGGTACTCATTTTTCTTATGAGGGATCCGAGTATGCACATAGAGTATCTTAACACAGTCAATTTTCCTCTAGGTTTAGTAGTAGAGACTAGGATGTGTATATGTGCTGTCTAAAGGATATTAATTCTCATTTGAGGCACCTAATATCCATAGTATGTGAGTGGAGTATTGTAGGCCAGGCAATGCCCCTCTGGTTTCTGGGATGGATATTCAAATTTCTTAAGCCTATCTGATGCCAGCAGATGTAGGATGTATTTATTTTCATATATGTTTTCCCAGAAACCCCACTTTGACTGGGTTACAATACTCCTCTTGCGTTCTTGGCACCCGCATGAAAAATATAGTACACAAACCAGGGCCTCTCAGGCAGCTAAGCAAACTTTCTTTCCCTCTCTCCAAACCTCATATAAGAACCAAATCTTGAAAGGTTTGCTTATCTCTAATTTGCATCCTATTGATCTCCATGGGAAATTTCTAATGTTTTATTTATTCTTTGGTGGTGGTGCTGATAAATTCAGTACTCCCAGGTCCTCTCACAGCAATGAAACTACACACTACATACTTTAAGAACACAACAGTCTTCAGACTTCATTGCTATATTTCCAAACAGAATACACAATTCAGTCACATATAAGTAAAACCTATTTCTGTCTGTTCATTTTTCTTTGTGCTGATAAAAGAAAGCACGTTTGACAAACAATATGCAGGAAAAGAATGGCCTCTCAAAACTCCAAACATTAATGCTAAATATAACTCTGAATATGTATTTTTCACATGAAATTCTATATTGTGAGATAAAAGATTCAAATTAACCAAACCAATAATATAAAAAGTAAATACACTAACATTTGTGACTTTGATTATAAACATCCTTCTGTTTGTGTAAACAGTCCCTTTATAGAACTACAGACCCTTATTTCTGTTATTCAAGGACTTTATATTGACAAGGAGTGTTCCACAGGATTGGCACTTGGCAAACATGGTGCCAATTAGTGATGAGCGAACACCAGAGTGTTCGGGTGTTCGGCCCAAACACATTGCTATATTTGTGTGCTTGGCTGAGCACCTGAGTATAATGGAAGTCAATGGAAGACATCCAGGCACCTCCTGCTTGGAAGAGCATAATAAAATGAGATTCTGCTCATTTGCATCTCTTTCCCATATGCTTATGTTTATACAAATGAGTTTTTACATGACAAAACTGTATAGAAAGATTATTGAATATTATGTTAGGACAATCGGAAAACTTTTTGTCGCCCTAATGATATTGATCTAGGTGTGCAGGTCCACCCAAGCCATCCAACAGATGCCAAATAGCTTTGAGGTTTACTGGTTCTCAGTCAGATGAGAGCTGGTTTGGAATATCTCATAGTGCACAAGGCTGCTGTTGTAAGGTATGCTCGCTGTTATCTGTCTCATGGATGGATAGATGGATGGCTTATACATACCTGGCTTTTGGCATATAGCCTTTGTGTGGTTGTCTTTTGTATGTCGTACATAATAGAAGTCCAAGACACATCCAGCTATCCTCTTAATGCTGTTGCCAAACCATTTTGACGTGGTTTCCATTAATTTCTAACTTTTTTTTATAAACCAGACACCCTCTTGCCTTCCTAGCAGGGGGTGCCTGGTTGTCTCTCATTGACTTCCATTGTATTCAATTGGATTCAAGCACCCGAATTATTTGGCCGAGCACTCGGTTTTGCCGAACAGGTATTTGGCTGAGCATGCTCGCTCATCACTAGTGCTAATATTCAAAAAGGGGTAAAAAAACAAAGCCCAGAAACTATAGGCCGTTAAGTTTAACGCCTGTCGTGGGTAAACTGTTTTCTAAGATATGCTATCTTGGAGTAACTCAATGAAAATAAGCAAATGCCGCTGAAGTATCAGCATGGCTTCATGAGAAATTGGTCATGTCAAACTAATTTAATCAGTTTCTATGAGGAGGTAGGCTCTAGACTTGACTGCGGTGATTCAATGGATGTCCATGTATTTTGATTTCTCCAAAGCATTTGCTACTGTGCCATGTAAAAGGTTAGTATATCAAATCAGAATGCTTGGACTGGGAGAAAATGTCTGTATGTGGGTAACTGGCTCAGTGATAGAAAACAGAGGGTGATTATTAACGGCACACACTCAGATTGGGTCACTGTCACTAGTGGGGTACCTCAGGGGTCAGTATTTTGCCCTATTCTCTTCAATATATTTATTACTGATCTTGTAGACGATTTGCACAGTAAAATATTTTTTGTAATTGGCACTAAACTGTGTAAAGTAATTAACACAGAAGAGGACAGTATACTACTACAGTGGCAGATGAGGTGTAACACTGACAAATGTAAGGTTATACACATGGGAAAGAATAATGCAAGTCACCAGACATACTAAATGGTAAAAAACTGGTTAACACTGACATGGAAAATGTCTTAGGGGACAGAAAGTAATTTTTGTTGACAGCAAACTTAACTGTAGAAACCAATGTCAGGCAGCTGCTGCTAAGGTCAATAAGATTATGAGATGCTTCAAAATGAACAAAGATGCATATGATGAGAACATAGTCCTGCCACTTTACAAATCACTGGTCAGACCACACATGGAGTACTGTGTACAGTTCTGGGCTCCTGTGAACAAGGCAGACATAGCAGAGCTGGAGAAAGTCCAGAGGAGGGCAACTAAAGTAATAACTGGAATGAGTGAACTACAGGTCCTAGAAGTATTATCAAAATTGGGGTTATTCACTTTACAAAACAGATGATTAAGTGGAGATCTAATAGTTATACATAAATATGTCAGTGGTCAGTACAGAGATCTCTCCCTTCATCTATTTATTCCTAGGACTGTGACTGTGACGAGGGGACATCCTTTGCATCTAGAGGAAAGAAGGTTTCTACACCAACATAGAAGAGGATTATTTATGGTAAGAGCAGTGAGACTATGGAACGCTCTGCCTTAGGAGGTGGTGATGGTGAATTCTTTAAAAGAGGGGTCTGGATGTATTTCTGCAGTGTAATAATATTGCAGGTTATATTTACTAGATTTATGGAGCAGGATCGTTAATCCAGGAAGTTACTCTGATTGCCTGATTGGAATGGGGAAGGATTTTTTTCCCCTTAGATGGGGAAAATTGGCTTCTACCACATGGGGGTTTCTTGCCTTCCTCTGAATCAAATTGCAGCATAACAGGCTAAACTGGATGGACGATGTCTAACAAACTATTGGCCTCATTTATGAAACTGATGTAAAGTAGAACTGGCTTATTCCACCTATCATTTTCCAAAGGAGTTGTCAAAAATGCAAGGTGAAATCTGATTGGTTGCTATGGGCAACTAAGCTAGTTCTACTTTACACCAGTTTGATAAATGACCTCATATGTTACTATGTTACGCTTTTTAACTCCATGGATATAGACTACAAACAAGCCTATGTAGTCAGATTCTGAAAGCCTCCTTTCATTTTTTGATTGTATATTTTTAAACTACTGTATTTTCTATAGATAACTATGGGGATATTCATTTGCCTGAGCAGCAGCTTTGAGCTCTGAGAAGTGATACCAGATATTTGCAATATCGAAGACACCGAAAAAATAGGACAGAAAATGACACAGTATGTGAAATTTACTAAGCTAAATGTGCCAGAATTTTGGCTTAATTTTCACAAGAATGATGGTGTTCTCCATGCTTTGCACCACATGTTATGTGTTTTAGACTCTGACATGATTTAATGGGAAGCCATCCAATAGATGATGTACAGTTAAGCCCCTTTACACCTCTCAAGCATTACTTTGCTGTAATTATCTGCTGAAATTATACAGGCAGCGATGTCCTCCACAGTATAGCAAGGAGCGATCACTAATGCCATTGTTCATCCTCATACAGAAACATTGTTTGCCGGCAGCAGAATCTGCTGCCAGCAAAAAATGTTTTAGGTGACCGCACAAATGATATTATTTTAATTGTTCATCAGCGATACCTTTACACAAGCAGATCATCAGCTACGAATGCATGTTAGCAATTATGTGCCCGATACTCGGGCAGTATAAAGGGGTCTCTGGACAAATGTGTTTAAAGAGGCTCAAACTTATCATCCAGTCTAAACCATTAGTAAATCCTATTCAATTTAAAAGTATTTAGAAAGGATTAGGAAATCCATCCCATTGACCTCTATTGAAGAGTGCTGTGGGCTGCCCGTTTACATGTACAGATATTTGGGAAGGGGAAAAGCAGAAGATTTGTTGTCAATGATGTGATATTAAACTTGATTCAAACAGCAAGCTATTGTCTGATGATACTAATTTAATAGTGCAGCCTTTGGGAAATAAATAGCTAGAAGTACACAAAAAATATCAGGATTGTGTGTGCATTTGGCTCCCTTATAGACTTTTTATCAAATGATTTACAAGAAGAAAGTATAGGGCAAAGAATCATAATGGTGACATCTCAACAAGACAATCCCATTCGAAATCAAAGCGAGTGTGAGGTGAGGAACCAATGCTGTTGAGACAAAGTCGAAATGGGGAAATGAAGCATTACATAATGTCTAGAGCAGTGTTTCCCAACCAGTGTGCCTCCAGCTGTTACAAAACTACAACTCCCAGCATGCCCACACAGCCAAAGGCTGTGTGGGCATGCTGGGAGTTGTAGTTTTGCAACAGCTGGAGGCACGCTGGTTGGGAAACACTGGTCTAGAGATGAGCAAATCATCACTTAATGAACCAGATTTGACCCAAATTGTAGATGGATTTGAATTTTTTGTTCATTTAACTCTGGTGAATTTTGAAGAGCGAGAAAAAGATTGAATAAAACAAATATTTTAAAAAGAGTCCTGAGAGACCTCACAGCATCATATGCACATTTTTAATCTACAAATATACAATCCAGAGGATTTCACATTGGAAGCACTCTGTTCCCAGATTTTAATGCTGAGGAATTCCAACCTGAGATATTCAGTGGCATTCCTATAGTTTATGATCTAGCATATACATCTGGATTATTCTTTGGATGTTTGAGCTTTCACAGTAAAATTAGCTACATTTTCAGGTCAATTGGAGCACTTGCAATTTGCAATTTGGCTAGAATCACTTTAGACCCAAATCAAATCAGTTGACCAATTTGGCCAAATAAAATTTTGAGCAATGCATTATTCTCTAATGGTAAATTTGAAGTCATCCATAAAATACATAGACAGTGTCACGAACCAGCAGGTCTGAACCCAATGTGCCACACGCCCTACCTCCTCTAAAGGCGTTGTCTTAGTGAACCCCTCGTTCTTCACAGTACCCCTGATGGTGGGGGTAGGCTTTCCCGAGAGGGACACCAGGTCGTTACCTCTTGAGGAGGTTTGGCACATGAGGAAGCTGGTCCAGGCAGACCAGGAGGTACCAGAGGTACAGATGTAGTCAGCAGGCCGAGTCGTAACCAGGAGAAACAGTGCAGGACCGAAAGATGAGGCAGAGGTGAAGTCAAACAAGCAATAGGTCAGGGAAGGCGGCATAGGTACAGGTCAGGCAGTCCAGATCGGCAGTAGGAGAGTCAAAGCAAGCAGGTAGGGATCAAACTGAGAGTGAAGTCCAGAAACAAAAGCAAGGGTCAGGTACACAGGAATAGAAGCATAGAAATCCGCAACCTTTGCAGTACATAAGGACCTTGACACTCAAGCATCTGGAAGGGGGCTGAGCCACTTATATACATTTAGGAGGGCTAGGATTGGTCAGTGAGGTCACGTTATCTAACCCGTAAAGCACAGAAAGTGATGTGCGCCAGCCCTTAAGGAAGTGCTGCAGGAAAGAAGCGGCAAGCATGCTGTGTCCAGAGCTGGAAGGAAACTGTGGAGTGTATCCCATAAGAAACAGTACCTGCAAGGACAGAACCCAGGACCGCAGCGGTGAATGGGGAAGCATAGGCAGAAGATTACCGCTGAACACAACGTGGTGGTAAACAGGAGAACAGCGGCGCACAGCAGCCGCTATTACAGACAGGCTGGAGACACTGCAGCAGGAGCCATTCGAGTAGAGCAGCTCTCCATTCTGGCTTACAAAAAGAGGTCCAGAGTGGGACACTTCCTTCTATGACATCTAATAGGACATATGGACGGTAGTTTTTATGTGACAATCCCTTTAATTCTCCTTTTGCTTAGTGCTTAGGGTAAAAAAAAAATAAAAGGGTAAAAAAAAAGGAAAATAATTAACTACAGATGAAATAGTCAAATATTACATCAACTTAAATGGAGTCTGTCACTAGGAAATTCAATGTTAAACCAGGCACAATACCTCGTAGGGCTAGCTTAGTTGAGAGTAACAATACATTTCACTTAGTAATCTGTTGCTTCATTCTGGAGAAAAAGTATTTTTAATTTATATGCAAATGAGCATTTAAGCCTATGTAGGGCGGGACCAACCCACTTTGTGCACACTTGCTCCTCCTTCTTCCTCTGCCAGCCCCTCCCTTTCCATGTAGTTGAAGAGACCAGGTGAGATAACTATGAAGAAACCTGGCCATGTCTATCCAGGAGGAGTACCCTTCTGGTTGGCAGAGGAAGCAGGAGGAGCAAGGGTGCACCGAGTAGTTTGGGCTCACCCTTAGTGCACTTAAATACTCATTTGCATATGGATTACAATGACTTTTTTTTCACAATGAGGCAACACATCTCTAAATGAAAGATATCATTACATTCAGTTCAGCTAGACCTGCCATTCTTAGTGACAGCCTCCTTTTGCATAATTTAATTGATGAAAAAATCTTATTGCAGTGGCATTGTGTACTACAGGGGTGCACAACCCGGGGACAACATGCGGCCCTTGATACTATTCTGTGCAGCCCCCAACCATCTGGTAACAGACATGTATGCCTATGTCTTGTGGCTGCTCACATGTATTTTTCATGTATTTCTCCCATTAGATGGGAGTCCTGGAAGTGTGACTAGACATTAATGGTATATAATGTGTGTTCAATATGCCATAAGTACAATATTTCAGTTGTTAATACACCTTTAAAATTTAATTTCGGCCCTCCTCATTGGTTCAGTCTAGCAATGTGGCCCCCAACCAGGAAACGTTGTGCACCCCTGGTGTACTACATAAAGTTGTGAGTGCCTGATAATGCATCTGACATTAAATATAAGTTAGATGTAGAAATAGTTATAGAGTTAAGACCCTTTTAACACTAAAAACATTTTTTGCTTCGAATAAAATTTTTAATTTAAAGATATTTCTCATACAATTACTTAAATGTGTCTTTTACAGTTGAATTAAAAGAGTAATTATTAAATAGCCATTGCTATTTAATTATTTATTTATCGAAACTTTGCTCCCTAGAATTTTTTATTTTTCATTGAAATAGTCCGGTAACCGGATAACCGGCCAAATTACTTCATTTACCAATTATTTGCCCAGTGACTTTGGATAATAATGACAAATTTCTTCACTGCAAACATATGTTTCTAAAATACACGCTCAGATGGCAGCATATGTTCCGAAGTGCACATGCTGATCAGTGTCAGCATGCTCGTGTCAAAGGATACACAAGTGTTCTCTCATCTAATTAAGCCATAAGTTGTCTCTGAAAACTTTCAAAGTCTTGAGTTTCGAAATAATATTGCTAAGAGCAAAATGGAAATATTCACAGATCTTATTTGTAAATCCGCAGTAAATAATGACATTAACGTGGTCTAAATGCAATCTATGCAGTGCAGCAGAAGGTTTATCAGCAGGTAGGCTTGATACGCTAAGCTAAATTTTGGCATATATTGTATTTTAAAGTGCGTGTAAAGCCCATGTTCCATCGTTCAGTGCTTTAAAATAAATTTTCAATGGCAACAATCCACATTAGATAATTGTAAGAATTTATATCCACAGCATGTGTGTCACTTGTAGGATAGCAGCTGTTGTGAGGCTCAGTAACTAAGAGACCTCATTGCCACTAAAAAGGATATATCAGTTGCACCTGACCCCTAGAGGGCCCAAAGCTTGTTCTGTGACAAAAAATATACCGGTAGGTAACACAGTAGGTGGGGGGGGGGGGGGACTGTTTTTTAATTGATGTGCAGGAGGTTCAGGGAATGTCTCAGCACATAGAGGTGAGGTGCACATAGTGATAAAAGGTGAAAGTAGGAAAATAAATGCAGGTCACTTGGAGATCAAAAGGGAATAAAGAAAAGTCCTAATGTAGCAAGACCCATTTCAAGTTTTAATATTGAGTGTCATTGTTACTTGTTACACCCCTGCCCAGAGTTACAGATGTAGCAGGGTTAGCACTCAAGGTCTTAACTCAAATTTCTTGAGACAAAAGCCATTGAAAAGCAATTGAAGGTGTTTGCTTAAGGGTCCATTCAGACGTCCGTTTTGGTGTTCCGCATCCGTTCCGATTAAAAACGGAACGTTATGCGGATCCATAAATTTTCAATGGAATCCGCAAATAATCGGACAGCACTCATGGTGCTGTCTGATTCCGTGATTCCGTTCCGTTCCGTGGGTTCAGTTTATTCGGATCCAGGAAAAAAATATACCCTGTCCTACTATTTGTCCGATTTTGCATTCCGTCATGCCATTCTAGTCAATGGATCCGTCAAAAATGCGGAATACATGCTAAAAGCATCCTCATGTCATCCAGATTTTCGGATCCGCAAAAAACAGGAACGTTTATCTGGAAAGGTAAAAATACTGACGTGTGAATGGACCCTAACGCATTTAGTTTAGATAACACGTCTCATAAGTCACGAGTGTTAACTCTACTACATCCGTACAAGGCCCTTTTGACATGTCATAGTGATATTTCAAAAGTTTTGATTGGAGGGGGTGCAAGTCCAAAAACACTCACCGATCACTAAATGAAGGGGACGAAAGTGCTGCTTACTACCGGAAGACTTTCTATGAACCTGTCTTCCTACTGAAAAGAGACGGAGCTTGACGAAGATTTTTGCCGATTTGTGGATATCTCTTTGTCCCCCACAGATCAAAACTTTTGCCATGTCACTTATGATAAAGACTTATACCCTTATCCATAGCAGGGGTGGCCCATTGTCACGAGAGCAGGGGGCCCTTGTTCCTCTGCTTAAATGATGCAACAGTCATACTTGCTTCATTTACTAGAAGAACATGTGTCAGGGGACCGCATGTGAATAGGGGGAAACCCTCTTATAATCACATATCACATTGTGATACTGTAGCATACGCAAGAGCGGGACTTTTATAATTTCTGTAAAGTCAGATGAAAGTAATTTTACAGTATTTATATTTACTGTATTCTATCTGGATTCATGATTGAGAATACCATTAAGATCAAACGTCTTAGGTAACAATCAAGGGCCAGTTGTAAATTAACCTTTATAAATATTCTAGTAAGAAGCCAAACTTCTGAATTGTGTCTGAATCCATTTTTGTCAGCCCGGTTTATAGATAAACTCAGATGATGGAATAATAAAAAAAACGTGATTGCTTGGTGGAATGTGAACGTTAAAAAAAGGACAACTCTATGGCTTTTGTGCAACAAAATCTATGTGTATCTTTTTCTTTTTCTAACGTCGTGCTCCTATTGCTACCTTACATGTCAATGGAGGCAATTCAGCAATAAAGATTTTCTTTCAACAGCTCTGGAGTCCCCAGTGCAACACATTCTACTCGTTATAAGCAACTGCACTGTCCCTTGATTTATTACCACATTTACTGTATTTCCCATAGAAGGCAGAGTCATTGTGAACAAGGCATTTAGGTCTTGCTGATTGTAACACTGACAATGTTAGTCCCAACAAATATGTATCTATGGCTTTTCACTCTGTGAACTTATTTACATGTAACCCATTTCGGATCGGATGCTAGAAGATCCCCTGAAGGAATAGTGCATATCCTTGAAGAGACGGTTAAAGCTGTTACCTTCCAGGTGTGATTTTTTTGCAACCCGCACACATACATTTAAAAGTACCAAAGCCACTTATGTTTGACAGATCCAATCACATTTTCTCGGATGCTCATTCTATAGAAAGCTGCCTTTTTTGTTCACTGGAGTAGCACATTTTTAATAGACATTTAAGCTGGCAAATAATTGCACTGTTAGTGTATGTTACGAAAAAATGACATACAACACTACTACGGTTGATCGAACCCGAACTTTACAGTTCGGGTTCGTACAGAACTTTTGGATTTTTTGAACCCGGACCTGAACCCGAACATTTCAGTAAAAGTTCGGGTTTGAGTTCGGTGTTCGGCGATTTAATGCAGCTTTTTGTAAGGCTGCAGGGCAGCCTATCAACAAGCGTTTAGCTTGTGTGCCTTTAGAAGCCATCACAGCCATACCTACTAATGGCATGGCTGTGATTGGCCAGTGCATCATGTGACCCAGCCTCTATATAAGCTGGAGTCATGTAGCGCCGCACGTCACTCAGCTCTTAGGAGTGTAGGGATAGGATGCTGCTGCTGTGAGGGAGAGAATAGGAAAGAATCTATCTGATATCAGAACTTGTTGTTAACTCTGCGATCTACAGCAATTTATATATTTTTTTTTGTGTGGGTGCAATGCAACATTTTTGTACCCTGCCTTGAACCTAGTGACACAGAAAAATAAGTTTCATGCCGCTGCTGCACTACAGTAATACACTATACGAGTGTATTACTGTAGTGCAGCGGCGGCATGAAGCGCACGGCGTCATAGCAACCAATGACGCAGTGCGCTCCTGCTCTGAACAGGAATCCAGCCCTGCATACCACGGACCGCTCTCGACCGCAGAAAACACGGGCGTGTGCATTTGGCCTTATCCGTCTATTAGTTAGGTGGGCATCGGCGGCCATTTTGTGCAAGTTTAGTGCAGCAGCATGGCATATGTGCTAGGGAAAATAATTGAATCCTGTTCTTTTAGTTCAGTGGGCAACATATACCCATTTTTAAGTGCACCTGCACTGCATATGTGCCAGGGGAAGGGAAAATAATATAGGTAATCCGTCTGTGAGTTCAGGAACCCAGGGGGTGACATTTTTACATTTTTTTCTGTAAAGTACCCCTGTGCTGCATATGTGAGTGTAATCAATTCAGTAAATCCATCATTTTTTTTTTTTGCTAAAAGGTACATTTGCGCCCTGCACTGCATTTGTGATAGTGAAAGAAAATCTGTTAAATCCATCTTTAATTTGTGGGTCAATGTCCTTGACATTGTCTCCCACCCAGTCCCCTGCTGAAAGATCAGAGTTGGCACCTACATGTAACCCATTTCGGATCGGATGCTAGAAGATCCCCTGAAGGAATTTTTGATCTGCAGATATACATTTTTTTTTTTTTTTCCTCCCTGCAAAATTTTTCCCCCGCTACCCGTGATCACCATGGTAGGCACAGAAAAGAACATCGAAAGTTGATAGAGAAGATATCCAATTGGATCGTGGACGTCACGGGGACATGCGATCAGGCAGAAGTTATCTAGAGTGAACAAAGCAGCAGGGCCTCTCCTGTTTAACGTTTCCAAATCCAAAATACTGCAGTGATATTCTCTGTAATTTTTTTACTAATCATTCTAATAACAGGCCATCATAAGAGTCCTGTATTGTTATTTATCGTCACTACCTCCCTGAGTCAGGAGTGGGTAATTTCTGCGTGCCCCCTCCTTTACTTGGATGCTTCTGCTTCAATAACTTGTCCCACATTTCCGCTCGATCACATTTCAGCCATTGACCTCCCTTGGATGTGGTATCCCTTGGCTCCTTCTCCGGCATGGAACCCTGATTCCTAGTTACCCGTGATCACCATGGTAGGCACATAAAAGAACATCGAAAGTTAATGGGGAGGATATCCAATTTAATCAAGGCCGTCACGGGGATGTGCGAAATGGTGGCGTAGTATGTATGCACACGCCTACACGTACTGACTGATGGGTCTAACCCCTTCAACTTCTGGGTCTCCAAATTGGGCACATGGCCTGAGCTTGCCCTTTACGCCTTGGAGGTGCTGGCCTGCCCTGCATTCAGTGTATTGTATAAACGTTTATTTAGTACGGCAGGAGGGAATTATCACAGACAAGCGCAGCCGCCTGTCTGCAGCCAATGTGGACAAGCTCACATTCATTAAAATTAGCCAGGCAGGGATCTTACAGGACTTGTCCGTACCTTGTGCAGAATAGACATGTATACCGGCCTCACCCAGCCATTGTTGTACTCCAGCACACTTTCTCTTTCTTTTATTTCTCATATTTCCCAATATTTTGGGGTCTACCCAAATTTAAACAAAAAAAATTATAATAAAATAAAATAAAAAACGAAACCAAAAACCAGTGTTGGCCACCTCCTACTCCTCCACCGCCGCTTCCACCTACACCGCACATCCACCACCTCCTCAATCTCAAACTCCATATGGACCTCCTCCTCCTAGATCAAGATTGTGATTTTTTATTCTTATGTATTTTATGTTAATTTAAGTCATTTTCCTATCCACATTTGTTTGCAGAGCACTTGCCATGCTCCTAACCACATTTTGTTGCCCTTTGCAGTCCTCTATCCCTTTCCATGACTTTTTTAGAGTCATTTTAGTGCTCCAAAGTTCGGGTCTCTATTGACTTCAATGGGGTTTGGGTTTGGGGTCAAGTTTGGGTCAAGTTCGGGTCCCGAACTCAAACTTTTTTGTGAAGTTCGAAACCATAGAACCTGAACATCCAGGTGTCCGCTCAACTCTAAACACTACACTATGTTCACACTGGGTCTGGTCATTGTGTTTTTTATTGTTGTCATTTAATTTATTTTATTAAGAACTTTAAAGGACAGATTTGTACCTATGAAACCTGTTGCATGTGCACATGGCAGCTGAAGGCATCCATGTTGGTACCATGTTCATATGTGTCTGCGTTGCTGAGAAAAATGAGCCTCTAAGAGCAACGGAGGCATTGCCATTACACCTCGAGGCTTGGCCTTCTAGGCAACTGCTGAACCCTCTGCATATTGATTGACTTTAGGAGAATTCTGGCCTGATCACATTTGCACTCCCTGACCCTTTCAATTAAATCAATATTAAAACTTCATTTTTCTCAGCAATGAGGCACATATGAACATGGGACCAACACAGATGCCAAGTGCACATGCAACAGGTTACCCAGTTTCATAGGTACAAATCTAGTGATGTTTTTTTTTTTTTTTTTTTAATAAATACTTTTATTTTATTTTCTTTCCTTCATCATGTATAAAAAGTTCAGAAACAAGACATAACAATAAGCAGTAATTCAACAGGACATAAACAAAGATAATTCTTGCGTATACACATGCATTTGTTGCTCACTTATCCTTAGACATCAGAAATATATCCCTATCCTGTTTCTTTCCTCGTGTCATATACAAAAGAGAAAAAGAAAAAAACAATTTAACCCCTACCCCCCCCCCCCCCATGGTTGTCTTGATGGATACCGCGAATAGTGAGAAAAGGGGAGAAAATACGGCAAAATAGAAAAAATTTATAAATAAATAGCAGAGAAGAGATTGATTTCATGATCTCACATCAGAGTTCTTTCCTTTTCTTTTTCTCTTTCCTCCCTCCCCTCCTTCCTTCCTCTTTCCTTCCCTTCCCTCTCTCTCCTATCTCTTTTCTTCCCTGTTCCGCTTCCTCCATTTATTTGTGGGTGCCGGCATATTCGTATCTACGTACCCTCCCACATAAGTTCTTCCATGCTTCGATGTTTGGTGGTGTGTCCGCCCCCCACTCCCTAGCCACTACAACCCGCGCCAGCATTAATCCTTTGGCCCATTTCCTTTCTATTTCTGTGTCGAAACCAATTTTCCCAATATATCCTAGTACCGCCGTAGCGATCTCCATTGGAGCTGAGCACCCAGTTGATCTGGTCAGCTCCCGAAAAACCTCAGTCCAATAATCCTGCATTAGGGGGCATTGCCAGATCAAGTGAGTGAAATCCGCGTTGTCCATCCTACACTTCCAGCATCTAGCATCCCTTGTTTTATACATCCTACTCAACACCCATGGGGTGATGTAGGTGCGATGGACAATAAAGAACTGTATCAGTCGAAAATTACTCGATACTGTGCTTCTTTTAATACTTTTATAGATACAACTCCAATCTAACGCATTAGGTTCCACTTCTAGTGCCCATTTTTGCTCACTATTAAACTTTATCACTCCCCCTAAACCCCTTTTAATTTTTTTATATATCTGTGAAATTGATATTTTGGTCCCCTTATTGAGGCAACAAAATTCTACAAATTCTGATTGTTTAGTGATTAAATACTGTTTATTCTCAGTGGTGTCAAATGCGTGTTTTAACCGAAAATATCTAAAACATGTGAGGGTGTCTAATTTAATACTAAGTCCTAATTCTTCTAGTGTTCGAAGCGTTCCTTTTATCTCAATCTGTGAAATAAACTTAATACCATTTTTTTCCCAAAATACATAATCATCTAACTTCTGAAACTCGCCTAGGTTTATATTCCCCCATATAGGGGTAATCTTTAATGAGTAATTTATCCCCAATAATTTTTTGACATTCACCCATATCAAGTGCATCATATTACTAATAGGGCACTTCTTACCCTTTATTTTTAGTATCCCGGCTTCCAAGACACTAAAAATATTATATTGGAGACCTGCAAACTCGCCCACTAGATACTGACGTAATCTATCATCCTCTGCCATTAACCATTGTAGCTGGGATGCGTAATAGTAGCCTCTAAAGCAAGGCACGGACAAACCACCATCTTCTTCATCGAGCCATAAAAATTTTTGTTTGAGCCTAACCCTTTTTTTCCCCCATATGAGATCATTTATCATTCCCTCCAATACATTAAAAATATGGTCACCTATCCAGACAGGGCATGAGGATATAACATAGAGGACCTGCGGCAACAGAATCATTTTAATAATGGCTATGCGATCTGCCTGTCTTATCAGTATTTTCTGCCAAATACTTATTTTATTTTTAACCCTTTTAAGCAGAGGGGCAAGATTCAATACTATATATTCCTGGATCCTCGCACTAATTTTTATTCCAAGGTATTCCAATGCATCTGTGGGTTTCAATATTTTAACATCAACATCCGTTCTCCTGGTTTCATAGCCCATTGGGAGTAACACTGATTTCATCCAGTTCACCCTGAAGCCAGAGATTTGGCCAAATTGATTTACAGTTCGCATCAGGTATGGAACCGTCGTCGCCCCCCCTTTCAAGAAAAACAAGACATCATCCGCATATAAACACATTTTGTCTGAGGCACCCCTACTCCCAAATCCCCTGATGTTATCATCTGATCGTACCTTACATGACAACGGTTCTAAAAAGATGGCAAACAGTAATGGTGAAAGGGGGCACCCCTGCCTAGTTCCTCTTTGCAATGTTATCAATTCAGATGTCTCTCCGTTAATTTTAATCCTTACTTTCGGATGTTGATACAATAATTGCACCCAACCAATGAATTTGTCCCCCAGATTTAGCTCACGCATTATGTTCCAGAGGTATGCCCACTCCACCCTGTCAAACGCCTTTTCTGCGTCCAGTGACAGGAGGGAGTGGGCACCCTCCCCCCTCATCTGAATATTAAGGAGGGCCCGACGGATATTCATTTGAGCCTGACGTTTCGGTATAAACCCCGATTGATCTGGGTGTACTATCTTGTCTATCACTTTTTTTAGGCGGTTTGCCAACAATTTAGCACATATTTTAAAGTCCGTGTTGAGAAGAGAGATGGGGCGGTACGAGTCCACTTTACTCTCATCTTTACCCTTTTTCCCTATCAGGGTTATTACAGCCTCTGACAGGGAGGCCGGTAGTTCACCCCTGTCCATAGATTCCTTAAGGACCCGCAGAAATACTGGGAGGATAACCTCCCCGTATCTTCTATATATCTCGAAGGGGAAACCATCCGGCCCAGGGCTAGAGTTACCCTTTATCGATTTCATAGTGTCACATTCATTAAAATTAGCCAGGCAGGGATCTTACAGGACTTGTCCGTACCTTGTGCAGAATAGACATGTATACCGGCCTCACCCAGCCATTGTTGTACTCCAGCACACTTTCTCTTTCTTTTATTTCTCATATTTCCCAATATTTTGGGGTCTACCCAAATTTAAACAAAAAAAATTATAATAAAATAAAATAAAAAACGAAACCAAAAACCAGTGTTGGCCACCTCCTACTCCTCCACCGCCGCTTCCACCTACACCGCACATCCACCACCTCCTCAATCTCAAACTCCATATGGACCTCCTCCTCCTAGATCAAGATTGTGATTTTTTATTCTTATGTATTTTATGTTAATTTAAGTCATTTTCCTATCCACATTTGTTTGCAGAGCACTTGCCATGCTCCTAACCACATTTTGTTGCCCTTTGCAGTCCTCTATCCCTTTCCATGACTTTTTTAGAGTCATTTTAGTGCTCCAAAGTTCGGGTCTCTATTGACTTCAATGGGGTTTGGGTTTGGGGTCAAGTTTGGGTCAAGTTCGGGTCCCGAACTCAAACTTTTTTGTGAAGTTCGAAACCATAGAACCTGAACATCCAGGTGTCCGCTCAACTCTAAACACTACACTATGTTCACACTGGGTCTGGTCATTGTGTTTTTTATTGTTGTCATTTAATTTATTTTATTAAGAACTTTAAAGGACAGATTTGTACCTATGAAACCTGTTGCATGTGCACATGGCAGCTGAAGGCATCCATGTTGGTACCATGTTCATATGTGTCTGCGTTGCTGAGAAAAATGAGCCTCTAAGAGCAACGGAGGCATTGCCATTACACCTCGAGGCTTGGCCTTCTAGGCAACTGCTGAACCCTCTGCACATTGATTGACTTTAGGAGAATTCTGGCCTGATCACATTTGCACTCCCTGACCCTTTCAATTAAATCAATATTAAAACTTCATTTTTCTCAGCAATGAGGCACATATGAACATGGGACCAACACAGATGCCAAGTGCACATGCAACAGGTTACCCAGTTTCATAGGTACAAATCTAGTGATGTTTAAATAGCATCCCTTTAAACTTTGTAATAGTATATTATGATAATATGGACTAGAATGAACATCTCATAATTTGTTTTGGGTCCAATTCAAATTAATTGGTCCAAAGAACTTTGAATTAGTTCTACTAGAATCAAAAGTGCTCCAATTGGCCTGAAAGATGGTATATGGCACTATGAGGTCTCCTGGGGTATTTTTTCTCTTTTCTTTTTTCTCTGTGCCCCCCCCCCCCCCACACACACACTCACTCCTTTGATATCTTTAACGCAATGTCAGCAATATTAAATAATGTCAAAGTGACACTGGAATATATATTTCTCTGTAAATACATGATTGACAGTGTTAGCAAACTGAATTAAACTAGTGTCTTAACACACTAAAATTGTTGAATTAAACTGGGATGTTAGCACAGTAGAATGCATTGAATTAAACTGGCAAGTAAGGCAATAATATGTGGTGAAATAAACTGGTATATTAACACAGCAGTATAATGTTTTGAATTTAACTGATATATTAATGCAGGAGCATCATGCATTGACTTTAACTGGTGATCTCAAACCCTGCTGTATGAAAGACATATGGGATGTGTTTAGGCTTTGCACACAAGTTGAGTCAGTTTTGATTCTGTTTCTTTTTTCTTCTGTTTGTTCATCGTATCTGTGCAGAAAACTTGCTTGTGTGAAAGAACTCTTAGCCCTGGGCTACAATGTGACATCTTTGTAGCGTGACTGGTTGATTTTAACTATTGAATAGCAGCTGCAGTCCAAAAGATTGCATCTAACTCAACTTGACTACAGCTGTATAATAGTTAAAATCAATCAGTTGTGCTATAGAAAGTCACAGTGTAGCTTCACCCTAAGGCCTCATGCACACGCCCGTTGTTGTGTCCCATGTCCGTTGTTCCGTTTCCCGTGATTTTCTGCGGACCCATTGACTTTCAATGGGTCCGTGGAAAACTCGGCTAATGCACCGTTTGTCATCCTCGTCCGTGATCCGTGTTTCCAGTCCGTGAAAAAAAATATGACCTGTCCAATTTTTTTCACGGACAGCGGTTTGCGGACCCATTCAAGTCAATGGGTCCGTGAAAAAACACGGATGCACACACGGATGCACACAAGATTGTCATCCGCGTCGCGTCCGTTTTTTTCCTATCATTTGCATGGCAAACTAAACTTCGATTTTTCTTTACTTCCCTTCATGTTTGGAGATCCTCCAAAAATAAAGGAAGCCTCATGGAAACAAAAACAGATCACAGAACAACGGAACCCCTTTTTGCGGACCGCAAAAAAATACTGTCGTGTGCATGAGGCCTAACAGTGAGGCAAGTATTTTTCTCATACAAAATATAGAGATAATTTTCTGAGTGACATGTGCAATCCAGTTCTACTTCCAAAAGGACAAGAGTACTAAATGTCTCCAGAAAAAAATTGCTCTGGTTAGCTGAGTGACCTTTGTCAGGGTCTTGAAGGAAGTATACATGATTAGTATTGTAGTCCAGCCAATGCTTCTCTGAAATTTCTGGGAGAAATAAATGCTAATTAGCATATTCACTTTTAATAGCATCAGATATCCTTAGTGTTATTTTCTTTTTGGAAGAAAAGCTAAATTAGATATCTTTCCCAAAACCCAAAGTTATGAAAAAAATAATAATAAAGCACTGATTGAACATGTGAGTCTTCTAGGAATTATATTTTTCCTCTGCTTTTTGAAAGAAAAAAGAGTTCTAGGAGACTTGAAAGTGTTATATAGCAATTTTAAGGGCTATTGAAGCATGTTTGAGTTGGGTAGAATTTATTCTCTAAACATTTTTTATTTTTTTATTTGGTGATTCGAAGATTAAATAAATTCGATGAAATTTGCTCATCTCTGGTGTAAATCCATTGTGCTTAAGAGGACCCATAGCAATTCTACTGTTCAAGGGACTGCATAAACTTGATACCAACCCTGGTCCCATGCAACGCTGTATGAATTCTGTTAGTGCCATAAGTTGCAGTCATAATTGATGAGTTCTGCAAAGTTCAATCAGTCTCACTTGGAAAGAGTTACTGGCTAGTCATAAATGTAGACTAGATTTTGATTTCCTTGTTGGTGCTGACTGCAGCACTATTGAAAGTTTAATTCTGAATGAAAGAAAAAAAGTATTTTGCAACACTGCCGTTTTGGGACAAATGTACTAATCCTGTTTAAAAACTAGATTAGAAACAAATCGTATTTGAGCAAAAATTTGTAAAAGTTTTAATTTAATCCAAATCTGAATTTTGGGTGATTATAATTAGGCAAATTTTGAGAGAGAGAGAGAGAGAAATATAGTGATCCCTCAAGATACAATGGCCTCAGGATACAATATTTTCAACATGCAATGGTCTTTTCTGACCCATCGTAAGTTGAAACCAGACTTAACACATAATGCCTCAGAGTAGACTCATATTCAACCAATCAATTTGGTAGAATAATTGTATTAGTTGCTGTTTAGCAGCTATTCCTGACTGTTATATGTAAGGCATTGATTTATCTGTCTTTGTTATCTGCTTATTTTTCTTAAATCTTTATTTTCTCTTATCTTGGAGGACATTTTGGGGCTTTGGAACCAATTACTCAAGTTACAATGGTTTCAACATACAATGGTCGTCCTGGAACCAATTAATGTTGTAACTTGAGGGACCACTGTAATAACAATAATAATACAAATAAAGAGTTAGATACAACATAGGAAAGTACATGTCTTATGAGACCTCAAAGTGTCATACACAAACTTTAGGCCAATTGGAGAACTTTAGATTTAGTCAGAATTGATTCAGGCCTTGAGTGGAATGGTAGACTGATGTAACTGAATCCACCCAGAATTGAATTTTAAGCATTCCATTCACCTCTACTTTTCACTCGTCTCTATTTTTCACACTGACTCATGCTGTATGATGAATTTGGTCCATGGCTAAACACTTTTGTCCAGCACTTGTCTAATGTTACATCAACTACTGACTAGCTTAATTTTGTTATGTTGTTGAATATTAGGCCTAGCCGCTTACTGCTAAGCCCCCATTTTGAGATAAAAAAAACTAAGCAGATGAACTAGACACAGTGGATTATTTTTGACACATTTGTTCTCTAAATAAGAAATTTACTAAATTTTGTGTATTAGTAAATATGATCCTCATAGCGCTTTTGCATGGACAGGGAACTCACAGATAACTTCTAATGTTCCTAATTGAAGATGCTAATGCATTAAGTAAATATAGTTGTAAATATATATGCAAACATTTCATAATGTTTGCATATTTTTTCTGCTCTTGAAGTATAAAGTGATTGTGTAATCAGAAAATTAACTATATTTAAAATCAAACTTTTATTATCTATATTTAAAGAAAATTCAAAAGTCTTGCATTTCTCACACTGGCCACTAAGTCTAATAATATGTTGTGGCTTCCTGTTCTGTAGAGATCACTTTTTAGTAGTCATCTTATTATCATCACAAACTAGATTACACCTCAGTATAGATAATACAGGATCACACCATTAACAATAGGTGATGTAACTCACTATTCCTGTTCAGTGAGATCTGCATAGGGAAAACATGTCTAGACACTTCTCCCTTAGGAGTTAATGAACATCTTCTGTCTATTGTGCTCTCTACCCCTTGCTGTAAAGCATCTCTAAATACAGCTAACAGCAGCTCCTGTAAGGTGCTTGCCTCCAGCCCTCCATAATCATTTACAGAACATAAAATAAAATAAAAAATACAGAAAAAAAAAACATGTAATAAAAAATTATTATCCTTCACTATCTGGTTTTCATTAGTAAAAAATAAAATAAAATAGGTCATGTCACCACTCCTGAAATGTCTGTTCGATTTTGAAATATCTTTTCATGAAACTATAAGTTGTTCCAATTAGAAAAAAAAAAAGTGTATCTCTGTATTTGAGCCAACACTAGTATTTTAAAAAGGGCAAATCACTTAAACGTATACTGCCAACATGCTGGGGAGTAGTTTAGGCAGAAGTATCCAGTCCATTTGTGAAGTTTCCACAAAAGAACCATCACAGAAAATGCACTTTACACGCATAAAGCACTTAGTTGGAGACAAGACAGAAATAACTAAACTACTCTTCTACAGTTCACTCATGCTGACTATTATCTGTAATATACATATAACCTGGGGACAATTGCCACCATTTTTAGTTGGCCCCTGAAAGAAAAGCTTAGCATTGTTATTTGACTTAAAACCAAAGTATGAAAATATATTAATGAATAACAAGTAGTGCTGAGCGAGCATGCTTGGCTGAACACTGCGTGTGCTCGAGTCAGTGTATTTAAATCTATTTCTATGCAGAAGATCGCTGTACAGTGAGGGAATCCCTCAGTGTAAGTCCACAGCTTAGGAGTCCCTGCTCTGACTCTATATAGCTATGTCAATATATGGGGTCAGTGCTTGAGGACATCCCTATGTATTTAAATCTAATTTAGCCTGTATTTTAGAAAAGTTTTTGCCAGGATTTAAACTCACAACCTTCGGCATTAAAGGCAAAGCACTTAACCACTCAGCTATAATAGCTGCATAGCCAGTTACTTTAATAAAAAAAAAAAAAAAAAATGATACTTCTACAATAGAGGTATACTTACTAGTAGAAGTCTCAAATTTTTTTTTTTTTTTTGTGACTGGCTATGCAGCTATATAGTGTAGTGGTTAAAGCTTTGGGCTGTGATGCAGAAGCTGTGAGTTCAAATCCTGTCACAAACTTTCTCAGCAATAGAGATTAGATTTATATATTTTTTTAGTAATTGAAAAAATATATGGCACAAAATAAATGTGTAATTATTAAAAAAATAAATTTATATATATATATATATATATATGAATACATATGTGGGAAACAACTACTGATTTACATATATTATAATATATTATATATTCTATATAAAATATATATATTGTAAATATATAATAATATGTGTATATATATATATATTATGGCTAAAAACATATATATATATATATATATATATATATATATATATATGATTAAATTAAGCTTAGCCTTTATTTCTGAAAAAGCTTGCAACAGGTTTTAAACTCATAGCTTCTTCTGCATCACAGCCCTGAACTTTAACCACTACACTATATAGCTACCGAGTACCTGCACATCATGAAGTGTTCTACTCGAGCACACAAGCACTTTGGTGATTGATCAACACTACTAATATCAAGCCATAAAACTCCAACTTGTGAGAAATTAAAAATGCAAGTGTTTCTTCTCAGGCCATACAGTGACCTAAACATACTGTGATGTAGGTACCTATAACATTTTATTATGACCAACTCAAACATAGGTCCATCAATTATTAACGTTAGCTTAAAATATATTTTTGTCTGAAACAAAATTCCTGACTGCCTATCCAGAATATCAGGATGAGCTTAGGCTCTGATACAATAATAGACCCTAATTAGGAGCAAATCGATTTCTCTCATTGTTCTTCACCAGGGGCTGTCCCTGCTGCTGAAGAAGCACTCCCTTGATGCCTGATTGACAGGGCAGGACATCTTGCCCAATCCTGACACCTGTACCACTACTCTGAGTAATGGTGCAAGCACAGAGGCTCTGCTTCTAGAGCAGTGGCTGTGCAGGTACTGCTACTCTTTCGGGTAGAGGTACATAAACAGTTGCTGCTCTGCAACAGGGGAGCTTCCTCAGCAGATGAACCGAATTGAACAAACCAATTTTCTTATCTCTAAACCTAATAGAACAGGACCCTTAAAGAGCAGGGTCGGACTGGCCTACCAGGATACCTGGAAAATTCCTGTTAGGCCGATAGCCCTGACTGCCGCACGGCCGGCCTCAGGCGACAGCAAGGAGGCTCCTCCATGGCAGGACACTAATCTCCTAATGTTACCAATGCAGAATGGCTGTGCGTTCCAGGGCGGCCTGGATGTCACAGCGGGCTGATGGAGTGGCTGCTGTCAATGGGGATCAGCTTTCTGCTTACTGTACTAGTGCTGGCCTGGTGCTGAGGACAGCGCTGGTGCTGCGGGGGTCGGGAGACCATGTCAGCCTGCTGGTGTAGCCGATTCTGGTGAGTGCCCAGTGACAATGTCACAGCTCGCTGGGGTTGATGGAGTCAGCTTTCTGCTCACTGTCCTAGTGCTGGTGCTGAGGATAGCGCTGGTGCTGTGGGGTCGGGAGACCACAAACCCGGCAAGAATGGCCATGTCAGCCTGCTGGTGGTGGGCAGTTCTCGTGAGTGCCCACTCAAAGCATGCCCCAGACTCAGGAAGGTCCAGTATAGCAGTGAAGGGACTGGTGGCTTCACATTACTTATATATATATATGTCCTGGTGGGGTGTACTGCTATCATAGAGGGTCTCTTGGCAGGTGTAAGCGTGTAGCTGACTGCCGCACCATGTAACTACTGTAGTTACACAGCAACATAAACACCACTAACGTGATAAGCAGTCACTATTTCCTTGTTGCTTGCCTTTTACTCTGTACATAAATACACA
Source organism: Bufo gargarizans (assembly GCF_014858855.1). Lineage (NCBI taxonomy): Eukaryota > Metazoa > Chordata > Amphibia > Anura > Bufonidae > Bufo > Bufo gargarizans. The sequence continues at coordinate 177,374,378 of NC_058086.1, forward strand.
ACGGCGCACCAAACATGGCTCCTGTACTAAAGACACATGTTATGAAAGCAGCTTTCACTCTAGCATTCAATAGAGTGGCAGTCCGGGGGCACACGGTCACTAGCGGCAGGACGGATCCGACAGGCTGTTTACCCGACGGAACAGCCTGCCAGAGGTCCCTGCCGCTAGTGTGAAAGTAGCCTAATGCCCCCCCTTGATTGGTTGCCTGCAAAAGACCGGATGTGAAGTAGCCTTACACCCGGAAGTTCTCTGTGTGCATTGCTTTGAATGAAATCCACTGCTGCCAGAGTGAGAAAACGCTGAAAAGGCTTCATTCGTCTACCGAAAAGTTCATTGACAGGTAAAAGGGTGGTTGAGGCCATATTACCTCAGCATTTCAACCAGCCTACTGTCACCGTGGTGTGTATGAGAGCGCGAATTGTCACTAGACCTTAGGTTCCTCCTGGGACTTAAAGGCAACCTGTCACCTGGATTTTGTGTATAGAGCTGAGGACATGTGCAGCACGCCAGACCTGCAGGGTATAGCGACAGTGAGGTCACCGTATCGGCAATCGAGGGTTACTCACTTTTTGGAGGACCCTGGGCAGGCATGCAACAGTGAATGAGAGGCAACACTAGTTCCTCTGGGGCACACTCTGGATGTAGAGACCTGGCCTGATGTTGGGTGAGGTGCCCTGGATGTTGCAGGTGTCTAGAGTGCCTGAGGCAAGGTCCCTTTAAGGATCGTGACGCCATTGCCTGTAACGGTGGCACACCGGTTGGTAGGAATAGTAATTGAGGTACACAGATTGTATGGTGAACCAAACGTTGCTTTACTTGGAAAACAGTCCAACTTTGTACAGTCAATTACAGTTGTTAATGATGATGCAGTCCCTTGAACAATACTTCATAGGCAGGCTTACTTTCAATGATGGCAGGTATTATTCATGCAAGATACTTGGAGGGCAAACAGTTAATGCTTTGCAGTACATTGCTGCTCTATCCCCTCAGCTATTCTAGCTGGCTGGATCCCAAGGCCCGGATGCCTAAGTGCTGGCTTAAATCCTTGGTATAAATTCCTTCCTCCAGTATAGACCCTTGCTCTTCACTTTATAGTACTTCTGCCCATCGGGTTACTTATCTGTACTTGGTTGTATAATCCTCTCTTGGAAGGGAAACTGCAGGTTGCTCCCAGGAGGTCCTCTCCTACTACTGGGGTATCTCAACTGAGCTATGCCTAGCCTCAGGAGCTTCAGGCTGACGAGGTGACTCCTCTAGTGTCAAGGAACCATGAACCAGACGTACAACAAGAGATAAGTGGAAAATAAGAAGGTTTTATTGAAGAGCAAGCCGTAAGCAAGGTCCGAACGGATGGCTAAACCGAAGCAGGGTCTTGCGGAGACAGAGGTCAGGAACCAGAAGGGTAGTCAGACGAAGCCAGGAACAGGAACCAACGGGGTAGTCAGACGAAGCCGGAATCAGGAACCAACGGGGTAGTCAGACGAAGCCGGAATCAGGAACCAACGGGGTAGTCAGACGAGGCCAGGATCAGGAACCAGAAGCAGCAGCAGTCTTGGAAGCATGTGAACACAGGAGGACCAAGCAAGGAACTGAAGCCACAGACCTCCTATATATATGAGCTAGGCATCCAGCTCCTCCCAGTGGGAAGGAGGAGCCGCAGGGTGGGAGGCTACAAGAAAACCCAGAAACCAAGATGGCCGCCAGCACATGTCAAACGAAGGGAACAGCAAGGAGGTAAGACCATGACATCTAGTCCCCTGGAGTACACTGCCTATCCCCTGTCTGGGCTGTCCTATATATAACTAGGGCTCTCTAGCTCCCTCTAACGCCTGGGAGGCTAAACTGCACCCTGACAGGCCTGACATCCCAGATAACACAGGGAAATACATGCACATGACATTCAATACAATAAGACACATTAACCCCTTTTGTGTAGTGCCCACCTTTACCTAGTGGGAAACTACACATGGGTTGCTAGATGGCCACTAGCACATCCGCAATACCCAGTCCCCATAGCTCTGTGTGCTTTTATTGTATAAAAAAAATGATTTAATACATATGCAAATTAACCTGAGATGAGTCAGAGCTTGAAAATATGACTCTGCTCTGGTCACACAAGTAAGATATGACTCTTTTATGTTGATTTGCTATAAAAGGCGGGAAGTACAAAAATGCATAATACTTATTGAATTTGTCTGCAAATGAAATTAAAAATGTAATTTATATGTTTAGGTTAAAACAATAAACATTTAGAACTGCTCAGAGGGTAGCATAGTAGAGGTGACAGGTTCCCTTTAAGTAGTTTGTTCATGCAGAATGCTGTGGTCGTTGTATTGAGTTCGCCTATAGGTTCCGCTCACGTGTTTTTGATATTGGAGAGGGGCAGAGCCGAGGTGTAAGCCAGGTCGGGGAAATGCCGAGACATGTTGTGCGCCCAGTATGCAAGCCCAGGCACCAGACACTGATTGGTCCTCTGCCAAATGCTGTCTGGGCATGCTGAGAGTTGTAGTTTTGCAACAGCTGGAGGCATCCTGGTTGGGAAAAGCTGGTCTACTGTGATAATATAAACAATGGGGGTTCTACAAAAGAGCTATTGTGGGGCAAAGTTCATATTCATATTTACACTTATAAACAAGTTAATAATGACACAATGCTGTGGGGCTGGTATTCAACTTTTTCCAGGGCTGGTTTTTATCCCCAGTCCGGCCCTGTTATAGAGGACCTGTCACCAGTTAAAAAAAAAATAAAAATTCAACGAAGAGAACTAGTACTACAATATACCCAAAATATCAAAATGTATTAGACATAAAAAACATACATACACATGTACAAACATGTGGAAACAATGTATAAAGTGCACGCAACGGCAGCTCAAAAAGATCCCATGAAATCACATGTAACATCGACTATGGGCTACTGAAACTCAGCATCATATACATCAGGGGTAAAACATATCTACCATATCAAAGCCTAGAACCTAGATGCATGATGGGAGAATACCGGGTGATAATAACAGACATATCATATAACCAGCTCAGTGTATGAAGTGAACGCTAGCATACACATACAAAATCATATACATACTGCGGATATGGTAGATATGTTTTACCCCTGATGTATATGATGCTGAGTTTTAGTAGCCCATAGTCAATGTTACATGTGATTTAATGGGATCTTTTTGAGCTGTCGTTGCGGGTACTTTATACATTGTTTCCACATGTTTGTACATGTGTATGTATGTTTTTTATGTCTAATAAATTTTGGTATTTTGGGTATATTGTAGTACCAGTTCTCTTTGTTGAATTATATTTAGGGGGTACACCTGTGTATGCACTCTTGGTGTCGATCCAGTGGATTAGTAAAAAAAAAAAGTAAACTGTGACATTCCACCGCTGTCATGACTCTTTTGGTGGTGTTTATGAGGTACCTCCTATTCAAGAGCTACAGTCCCCATTATCTCTTGTGCAAATGGGGAAATTAATTTGCCAGAGGAGTGCTTGCTGAGCTTCTGAGGTAGGGTGTATAGACTCACTGTAGATATAGACTCACTGTAGATATCTTGAAGATAATCTGCAAATGATCTGTGGCCTCTGCTGTGATCCCAGTCTGCCATTACTTGGCTGTTGGCTCATTCTGCTCCCAAGTGCTGCATCCTGATGCTTCAGAAGTCAGTGAAGCACAGACCACACCCAGAGAGATGCAGAAGAAAGATGCAAAAGACCCAGCCCCAGGAGAGATTGGTCAGTAAACACCCCCTTGGCAAAGCAATGCCCTATTTGCATTTAGGGTACAATAAATAATGGGAGGGAAAGCCCTAAAATGGGGGGGCACAAATAAAATCACCAGAGGAATTATGCCAGCAGCAGATTTTCACAAAAGTACATTGTTTAGTTTCTTCTAACTCAGGTATCCTCAAACTGCGGCCCTCCAGCTGTTGTAAAACTACAACTCCCACAATGCCCTGCTGTAGGCTGATACCTGTAGGCTGTTCGGGCATGCTGGTAGTTGTAGTTTTTCAACAGCTGTAGGGCCGAAGTTTGAGGATGCCTGTTCTAACTGGTCAGGTAGCAGGTCATGTTTAAGTTCCAGCAGAAGACAACCACTTTTGGAGCTGACCTACTGTAGGAACCAATCACTAACCACTATGGGCTATCTGTAATGAGTTAATTCACCAATAGATTAGACCTTTTTTGATTATATATCTTGATTGTGCAATTATAACATCAATATTTGTGATAAAAGTGAACATATACAGTATAAGGTCTGAAAAGATGGCTAATGGGCCTTCAGATTCCAGCCCAACAAGGTTTGCGAAGAAGCAAAAATAATGAAGTCCTGGCCATTTCATAAATGTGTATGGTTATAACTAGAGTTGAGCGAACACCTGGATGTTCGGGTTCGAGAAGTTCGGCCGAACATCCCGGAAATGTTCGGGTTCGGGATCCGAACCCGATCCGAACTTCGTCCCGAACCCGAACCCCATTGAAGTCAATGGGGACCCGAACTTTTCGGCACTAAAACGGCTGTAAAACAGCCCAGGAAAGGGCTAGAGGGCTGCAAAAGGCAGCAACATGTAGGTAAATCCCCTGCAAACAAATGTGGATAGGGAAATTAATTAAAATAAAAATTAAATAAATAAAAATTAACCAAAATCAATTGGAGAGAGGTTCCATAGCAGAGAATCTGGCTTCCCGTCACCCACCACTGGAACAGTCCATTCTCAGATATTTAGGCCCCGGCACCCAGGCAGAGGAGAGAGGTCCCGTAACAGAGAATCTGTCTTCATGTCAGCAGAGAATTAGTCTGCATGTCATAGCAGAGAATGAGGCTTCACGTCAGCCACCACTGCAACAGTCCATTGGCATATATTTAGGCCTAGCACACAGGCAGAGGAGAGAGGTCCCGTAACAGAGAATCTGGCTTCATGTCAGCAGAGAATCAGTCTGCATGTCATAGCAGAGAATGAGGCTTCACGTCAGCCACCACTGCAACAGTCCATTGGCATATATTTAGGCCCAGCACACACACAGGCAGAGGAGAGAGGTCCCGTAACAGAGAATCTGGCTTCATGTCAGCAGAGAATCAGTCTGCATGTCATAGCAGAGAATGAGGCTTCACGTCAGCCACCACTGCAACAGTCCATTGGCATATATTTAGGCCCAGCACACACACAGGCAGAGGAGAGAGGTCCCGTAACAGAGAATCTGGCTTCATGTCAGCAGAGAATCAGTCTGCATGTCATAGCAGAGAATGAGGCTTCACGTCAGCCACCACTGCAACAGTCCATTGGCATATATTTAGGCCCAGCACACACACAGGCAGAGGAGAGAGGTCCCGTAACAGAGAATCTGGCTTCATGTCAGCAGAGAATCAGTCTGCATGTCATAGCAGAGAATGAGGCTTCACGTCAGCCACCACTGCAACAGTCCATTGGCATATATTTAGGCCCAGCACACACACAGGCAGAGGAGAGAGGTCCCGTAACAGAGAATCTGGCTTCATGTCAGCAGAGAATCAGTCTGCATGTCATAGCAGAGAATGAGGCTTCACGTCAGCCACCACTGCAACAGTCCATTGGCATATATTTAGGCCCAGCACACACACAGGCAGAGGAGAGAGGTCCCGTAACAGAGAATCTGTCTTCATGTCAGCAGAGAATTAGTCTGCATGTCATAGCAGAGAATGAGGCTTCACGTCACCCACCACTGCAACAGTCCATTGGCATATATTTAGGCCTAGCACACAGGCAGAGCAGAGAGGTCCCGTAACAGACAATCTGGCTTCATGACAGCAGAGAATCAGTCTGCATGTCATAGCAGAGAATGAGGCTTCACGTCACCCACCACTGCAACAGTCCATTGGCATATATTTAGGCCTAGCACACAGGCAGAGCAGAGAGGTCCCGTAACAGACAATCTGGCTTCATGTCAGCAGAGAATCAGTCTGCATGTCATAGCAGAGAATGAGGCTTCACGTCACCCACCACTGCAACAGTCCATTGGCATATATTTAGGCCTAGCACACAGGCAGAGCAGAGAGGTCCCGTAACAGACAATCTGGCTTCATGACAGCAGAGAATCAGTCTGCATGTCATAGCAGAGAATGAGGCTTCACGTCACCCACCACTGCAACAGTCCATTGGCATATATTTAGGCCTAGCACACAGGCAGAGCAGAGAGGTCCCGTAACAGACAATCTGGCTTCATGTCAGCAGAGAATCAGTCTGCATGTCATAGCAGAGAATGAGGCTTCACGTCACCCACCACTGCAACAGTCCATTGGCATATATTTAGGCCTAGCACACAGGCAGAGCAGAGAGGTCCCGTAACAGACGATCTGGCTTCATGTCAGCAGAGAATCAGTCTGCATGTCATAGCAGAGAATCAGGCTTCACGTCAGCCACCACTGCAACAGTCCATTGTCATAAATTTAGGCCCAGCACCCAGGCAGAGGAGAGAGGTCCCGTAACAGACAATCTGGCTTCATGTCAGCAGAGAATTAGTCTGCATGTCATAGCAGAGAATCAGGCTTCATGTCAGCCACCACTGCAACAGTCCATTGGCATATATTTAGGCCTAGCACACAGGCAGAGGAGAGGTTCATTCAACTTTGGGTAGCATCGCAATATAATGGTAAAATGAAAATAAAAATAGGATTGAATGAGGAAGTGCCCTGGAGTCCAATAATATATGGTTATGGGGAGGTAGTTAATGTCTAATCTGGACAAGGGACGGACAGGTCCTGTGGGATCCATGCCTGGTTCATTTTTATGAACGTCAGCTTGTCCACATTGGCTGTAGACAGGCGGCTGCGTTTGTCTGTAATGACGCCCCCTGCCGTGCTGAATACACGTTCAGACAAAACGCTGGCTGCCGGGCAGGCCAGCACCTCCAAGGCATAAAAGGCTAGCTCTGGCCACGTGGACAATTTAGAGACCCAGAAGTTGAATGGGGCCGAACCATCAGTCAGTACGTGGAGGGGTGTGCACACGTACTGTTCCACCATGTTAGTGAAATGTTGCCTCCTGCTAACACGTTGCGTATCAGGTGGTGGTGCAGTTAGCTGTGGCGTGTTGACAAAAGTTTTCCACATCTCTGCCATGCTAACCCTGCCCTCAGAGGAGCTGGCCGTGACACAGCTGCCTTGGCGACCTCTTGCTCCTCCTCTGCCTTGGCCTTGGGCTTCCACTTGTTCCCCTGTGACATTTGGGAATGCTCTCAGTAGCGCGTCTACCAACGTGCGCTTGTACTCGCGCATCTTCCTATCACGCTCCAGTGCAGGAAGTAAGGTGGGCACATTGTCTTTGTAGCGTGGATCCAGCAGGGTGGCAACCCAGTAGTCCGCACAGGTTAAAATGTGGGCAACTCTGCTGTCGTTGCGCAGGCACTGCAGCATGTAGTCGCTCATGTGTGCCAGGCTGCCCAGGGGTAAGGACAAGCTGTCCTCTGTGGGAGGCGTATCGTCATCGTCCTGCCTTTCCCCCCAGCCACGCACCAGTGATGGACCCGAGCTGCGTTGGGTGCCACCCCGCTGTGACCATGCTTCATCCTCATCCTCCTCCACCTCCTCCTCATCCTCGTCCTCCTCGTCCTCCAGTAGTGGGCCCTGGCTGGCCACATTTGTACCTGGCCTCTGCTGTTGCAAAAAACCTCCCTCTGAGTCACTTCGAAGAGACTGGCCTGAAAGTGCTAAAAATGACCCCTCTTCCTCATCCTCCTCCTCCTCCTCCTGGGCCACCTCCTGTTCCATCATCGCCCTAAGTGTTTTCTCAAGGAGACATAGAAGTGGTATTGTAACGCTGATAACGGTGTCATCGCCACTGGCCATGTTGGTGGAGTACTCGAAACAGCGCAACAGGGCACACAGGTCTCGCATGGAGGCCCAGTCATTGGTGGTGAAGTGGTGCTGTTCTGTAGTGCGACTGACCCGTGCGTGCTGCAGCTGAAACTCCACTATGGCCTGCTGCTGCTCGCACAGTCTGTCCAGCATGTGCAAGGTGGAGTTCCACCTGGTGGGCACGTCGCATATGAGGCGGTGAGCGGGAAGGCCGAAGTTACGCTGTAGCGCAGACAGGCGAGCAGCGGCAGGATGTGAACGCCGGAAGCGCGAACAGACGGCCCGCACTTTATGCAGCAGCTCTGACATGTCGGGGTAGTTGTGAATGAACTTCTGCACCACCAAATTCAGCACATGCGCCAAGCAAGGGATGTGCGTCAAATTGGCTAGTCCCAGAGCTGCAACGAGATTTCGCCCATTATCACACACCACCAGGCCGGGCTTGAGGCTCACCGGCAGCAACCACTCGTCGGTCTGTTGTTCAATACCCCGCCACAACTCCTGTGCGGTGTGGGGCCTGTCCCCCAAACATATGAGTTTCAGAATGGCCTGCTGACGTTTACCCCGGGCTGTGCTGAAGTTGGTGGTGAAGGTGTGTGGCTGACTGGATGAGCAGGTGGAAGAAGAGGAGGAGGAAGCCGAGAAGGAGGAGGTGGCAACAGGAGGCAAAGAATGTTGCCCTGCGATCCTTGGCGGCGGAAGGACGTGCGCCAAACAGCTCTCCGCCTGGGGCCCAGCTGCCACTACATTTACCCAGTGTGCAGTTAGGGAGATATAGCGTCCCTGGCCGTGCTTACTGGTCCACGTATCTGTGGTTAGGTGGACCTTGCTACAGATGGCGTTGCGCAGTGCACACTTGATTTTATCGGATACTTGGTTGTGCAGGGAAGGCACGGCTCTCTTGGAGAAGTAGTGCCGGCTGGGAACAACATACTGTGGGACAGCAAGCGACATGAGCTGTTTGAAGCTGTCTGTGTCCACCAGCCTAAATGACAGCATTTCATAGGCCAGTAGTTTAGAAATGCTGGCATTCAGGGCCAGGGATCGAGGGTGGCTAGGTGGGAATTTACGCTTTCTATCAAATGTTTGTGAGATGGAGAGCTGAACGCTGGCGTGTGACATGGTTGAGACGCTTGGTGACGGAGGTGGTGGTGGTGGTGTTGGTGGTACATCCCCTGTTTGCTGGGCGGCAGGTGCCAACGTTCCTCCAGAGGCGGAGGAAGAGGCCGAGGCGGCAGCAGCAGAATAGGCCGAGGCGGCAGCAGCAGAAGAGGTAGCAGGGGGAGCCTGAGTGACTTCCTTGGTTTTAAGGTGTTTACTCCACTGCAGTTCATGCTTTGCATGCAGGTGCCTGGTCATGCAGGTTGTGCTCAGGTTCAGAACGTTAATGCCTCGCTTCAGGCTCTGATGGCACAGCGTGCAAACCACTCGGGTCTTGTCGTCAGCACATTGTTTGAAGAAGTGCCATGCCAGGGAACTCCTTGAAGCTGCCTTTGGGGTGCTCGGTCCCAGATGGCGGCGGTCAGTAGCAGGCGGAGTCTCTTGGCGGCGGGTGTTCTGCTTTTGCCCACTGCTCCCTCTTTTGCTACGCTGTTGGCTCGGTCTCACCACTGCCTCTTCCTCCGAACTGTGAAAGTCAGTGGCACGACCTTCATTCCATGTGGGGTCTAGGACCTCATCGTCCCCTGCATCGTCTTCCACCCAGTCTTGATCCCTGACCTCCTGTTCAGTCTGCACACTGCAGAAAGACGCAGCAGTTGGCACCTGTGTTTCGTCATCATCAGAGACATGCTGAGGTGGTATTCCCATGTCCTCATCATCAGGAAACATAAGTGGTTGTGCGTCAGTGCATTCTATGTCTTTCACCGCTGGGGAAGGGCTAGGTGGATGCCCTTGGGAAACCCTGCCAGCGGAGTCTTCAAACAGCATAAGAGACTGCTGCATAACTTGAGGCTGAGACAGTTTCCCTGGTATGCATGGGGGTGATGTGACAGACTGATGGGGTTGGTTTTCAGGCGCCATCTGTGCGCTTTCTGCAGAAGACTGGGTGGGAGATAATGTGAACGTGCTGGATCCACTGTCGGCCACCCAATTGACTAATGCCTGTACCTGCTCAGGCCTTACCATCCTTAGAACGGCATTGGGCCCCACCATATATCGCTGTAAATTCTGGCGGCTACTGGGACCTGAGGTAGTTGGTACACTAGGACGTGTGGATGTGGCAGAACGGCCACGTCCTCTCCCAGCACCAGAGGGTCCACTAACACCACCACGACCATGTCCACGTCCGCGTCCCTTACTAGATGTTTTTCTCATTGTTATGGTTCACCACAACAACAAATATATTATTTGGCCCAATGTATTGTATTCAAATTCAGCGGGATATAAATTTGAGGCCTAGTATTTAGGCGCTGGGTGACCGGTATGGATTTAGTGACAGAATTAGACTTGGAAATGCACAGAAGCGTGTGTGTGAAGTTATTCTGAATGACCCTATGTGCACCTTGAATATTATATACCCTTTTTGGGATAGATTTCAAATAGCTCTGATATAGCAGGAACCACTAAATTATGAAATTGCTAAATTGGGAATTGTATTTCAACCCAGAACAAAAAATGTGCTTTGACGGACACTAAATATCTTGCCCAGCAACAACAGTACAGCGGTAACGAGAGATTTAGCAGGATATAAATTTGAGGCCTAGTATTTAGGCGCTGGGTGACAGGTATGGGTTTAGTGACAGAATTAGACTTGGAAATACACAGTAGCGGGTGTGTGTGAAGTTATTCTGAATGACCCAATGTGCACCTTGAATATTATATACCCTTTTAGGGATAGATTTCAAATAGCTCTGATATAGCAGAAACCACTAAATTATGAAATTGCTAAATTGGGAATTGTATTTCAACCCAGAACAAAAAATGTGCTTTGACGGACACTAAATATCTTGCCCAGCAACAACAGTACAGCGGTAACGAGAGATTTAGCAGGATATAAATTTGAGGCCTAGTATTTAGGCGCTGGGTGACAGGTATGGGTTTAGTGACAGAATTAGACTTGGAAATACACAGTAGCGGGTGTGTGTGAAGTTATTCTGAATGACCCAATGTGCACCTTGAATATTATATACCCTTTTAGGGATAGATTTCAAATAGCTCTGATATAGCAGAAACCACTAAATTATGAAATTGCTAAATTGGGAATTGTATTTCAACCCAGAACAAAAAATGTGCTTTGACGGACACTAAATATGTTGCCCAGCAACAACAGTACAGCGGTAACGAGAGATTTAGCAGGATATAAATTTGAGGCCTAGTATTTAGGCGCTGGGTGACAGGTATGGGTTTAGTGACAGAATTAGACTTGGAAATACACAGTAGCGGGTGTGTGTGAAGTTATTCTGAATGACCCAATGTGCACCTTGAATATTATATACCCTTTTAGGGATAGATTTCAAATAGCTCTGATATAGCAGAAACCACTAAATTATGAAATTGCTAAATTGGGAATTGTATTTCAACCCAGAACAAAAAATGTGCTTTGACGGACACTAAATATCTTGCCCAGCAACAACAGTACAGCGGTAACGAGAGATTTAGCAGGATATAAATTTGAGGCCTAGTATTTAGGCGCTGGGTGACAGGTATGGGTTTAGTGACAGAATTAGACTTGGAAATACACAGTAGCGGGTGTGTGTGAAGTTATTCTGAATGACCCAATGTGCACCTTGAATATTATATACCCTTTTAGGGATAGATTTCAAATAGCTCTGATATAGCAGAAACCACTAAATTATGAAATTGCTAAATTGGGAATTGTATTTCAACCCAGAACAAAAAATGTGCTTTGACGGACACTAAATATGTTGCCCAGCAACAACAGTACAGCGGTAACGAGAGATTTAGCAGGATATAAATTTGAGGCCTAGTATTTAGGCGCTGGGTGACAGGTATGGGTTTAGTGACAGAATTAGACTTGGAAATACACAGTAGCGGGTGTGTGTGAAGTTATTCTGAATGACCCAATGTGCACCTTGAATATTATATACCCTTTTAGGGATAGATTTCAAATAGCTCTGATATAGCAGAAACCACTAAATTATGAAATTGCTAAATTGGGAATTGTACTTCAACCCAGAACAAAAAATGTGCTTTGACGGACACTAAATAACTTTCCCAGCTACAACAGGACAGCGGTAACGAGAGATTTAGCGGGATATAAATTTGAGGCCTAGTATTTAGGCGCTGGGTGACCGGTATGGATTTAGTGACAGAATTAGACTGGGATATGGCCAAAAAATAACCACACTATTGCTGGTTAAATGCACTTGGTGACGGGCGCAGCTTGCCCCTGATGTAGTATATGGCCAAAAAATGAACAGACTATTGCTGGTTAAATGCACTTGGTGTCACAGCTTGACCAACCACACTACTGAGGGTTAAATGCACTTGGTGACGGGCGCAGCTTGCCCCTGATGTAGTATATGGCCAAAAAATAAACAGACTATTGCTGGTTAAATGCACTTGGTGTGACAGCTTCACCCTGATGTAGGCTTTAGCCAGAAAACAACCACACCATTGAGGGTTAAATGCACTTGGTGACAGGCGCAGCTTGCCCCTGATTTTGTATATGGCCAAAAAATGAACAGACTATTGCTGGTTAAATGCACTTGGTGTGACAGCTTCACCCTGATGTAGGCTTTAGCCAAAAAACAACCACACCATTGAGGGTTAAATGCACTTGGTGACAGGCGCAGCTTGCCCCTGATTTTGTATATGGCCAAAAAATGAACAGACTATTGCTGGTTAAATGCACTTGGTGTGACAGCTTCACCCTGATGTAGGCTTTAGCCAAAAAACAACCACACCATTGAGGGTTAAATGCACTTGGTGACAGGCGCAGCTTGCCCCTGATTTTGTATATGGCCAAAAAATGAACAGACTATTGCTGGTTAAATGCACTTGGTGTGACAGCTTCATCCTGATGTAGGCTTTAGCCAAAAAACAACCACACCATTGAGGGTTAAATGCACTTGGTGACAGGCGCAGCTTGCCCCTGATTTTGTATATGGCCAAAAAATGAACAGACTATTGCTGGTTAAATGCACTTGGTGTGACAGCTTCACCCTGATGTAGGCTTTAGCCAAAAAACAACCACACCATTGAGGGTTAAATGCACTTGGTCGCAGCTTGTGCTGGCGCACCACAAGACACAAAATGGCCGCCGATCACCCCAGAAAAATGTGACTGACAAACGGTCTGGGCAGCCTAAAAACAGTGAGCAATTGAGGATCAGCAGCTCAATGATCCACAGCTGCAGATCGATCAGTTAATCAAGTCCTTTGGAGGAGTTAATCTGCCTAATCTCGCCCTACTGTCGCAGCCGCAACCTCTCCCTACGCTAATCAGAGCAGAGTGACGGGCGGCGCTATGTGACTCCAGCTTAAATAGAGGCTGGGTCACATGGTGCTCTGGCCAATCACAGCCATGCCAATAGTAGGCATGGCTGTGATGGCCTCTTGGGGCAAGTAGTATGACGCTTGTTGATTGGCTGCTTTGCAGCCTTTCAAAAAGCGCCAAGAAAGCGTCACAAAAGCGCCAAGAAAGCGACGAACACCGAACCCGAACCCGGACTTTTACGAAAATGTCCGGGTTCGGGTCCGTGTCACGGACACCCCAAAATTCGGTACGAACCCGAACTATACAGTTCGAGTTCGCTCATCCCTAGTTATAACTGCTTACGACTTGCCCTCCACTGTTCTCCCTGTCTGTGGTCAGCCCCATAATGAAAGAACATAGTAGATAGAGCTGGGCAGTGTTCTGTGCTACCTAATGCGGATTTAATAAGCATGCTGAGGCAATCTTTTTCCATTAGATAATGTTAACAAAGTTATAGCGTTTCATCCAGCGAATCTCTATTTTTAGATTCTGAGCACATTGCAAAATTCAATTTTACATATATTCATTTTAAAATCTCTGGTATTGTGAGAGTGCTGTACATCCCTGGCCATAGCACGTTCAATAACAGAGTTCTAACCAATTTTATAATGCATTCCCAAATGCCTATAATTTTCTCACTAGTGTGCATGACCCTTTTATTTAAAATGTATGTGAAATAATTTCTAGGTTGGATCCAGAAAGGCATGATTTAATAAATCGGAAGCAAATTGCTTGGAAATGCTCAGCGCTGTATCAGTGAATTTCACTGATAAAAGAGACATATATGTCCACTTAGAGAAGAGACGAAGAAGAAAGAGGTCACAGCTTTATAAAGAAATTCATTTTTGTGGCAGTCAAACTTATTCTTGCTGAAAATATCTCCAAGGAATACATTTCTCAAGAGTCAAAGGTTTAAACTAATTTCTAAATTATCTGCCCCTAATCATATGGGCATCTGGTCTGGAACATTCATCTGTTTTGAAAGGCAAGGATTTTCTCTCTCTGCATATTTCATTTGTTTTGACTTCTTTCCTTTTGCACAATCTTTTATAGCTTCGCTGGCTTCAAGGGATGGCCAAGAAAAAAATACTGCTTTACAAAACAGAGTGCATTGCATTTTCAAATGAATTCAATTATCTGAGCTTGTTATTTCCAGATATTCAGGGTCAGAAACAAATGCCTGCAACTGTCACTGAGCAACAAACATATCACTTAGAAGAGCAGCAAATATAGTCAATGTTATATGCTACAGGCTGAAAAACTTAACTGGGACATTTATAGCAAACAATAGGGTCATTGTAAAAAGCATGGATTTGTACATGTGGTTGATTATTGAGGTATAAACTTGTATCCAAGTACTTTTAACAGGAACTGTCCTTCCCCATATAGGTCAGGTTGGAGAATGATGGACCTGGTTTAGTTTTTTAGTTGAGAGGAGCAATAAGAAAATAAGATCCTAAAAGGAAATTTGGATATAAGCAATATCGAGCTTAATATCAATTTCTTTCAAAATTCCTTTTTATTATCATTTTTACAAAGAAAAATACTTTGCTACAAGACATTTGACTGAGCAAAATAGAAACAGTTAAAGGGAACCTGTCATGTGGATATTTGATTATGATCTAACTAATTATATACAATCATTAACTACTAAAAAGTGCCTTAGATGTATTCACTTACTGGCGTGACAGATGGTTACCTCATAGTATACACACAAAGATGCCACATGCCGCATGCTAATGAGCTGATTTGAGTCCAGCGTGATGTCATTGAGTCCAGCGTATATTTAATTCAGAGCTATAGCCACTCCCCTGCCCACCTGCTGCTGATTTATATGAAAAATAACTGTAAATCAGCAGCAGGTAGGCGGGGAGAGTCAGGAGCTCATGAATATTCATGACTCATCATTATCAGCTGGAACTTTTCAATACAAGATGTTGGCAGATTGACTGGGTCAATTAAAGAAAGTGACCCAGCATTTTGCTAAGAGAATCAGTCACTTATTTATGTTGCCCTTAGTTAGGACACCATAAAACTGGTGACAGGTTCCCTTTAATGATGACAGTGGTGCAGGACATTGAAAATAATTTTATAACAACATTAAGGCCAGACCATGATCATTGGGCGGTTGAACTGCGGAAGAACAATCTAGGCTGATTCTGTGAGCCACAAGAACCTTTCAAAGAAAATCCATTCTAAGGGCACATGCATATGACTGTTTTTTCCCCACATTTTGTGAGGATGGGATGTGGACCCCTTTACTTCAGTGGAGCTTCAAAATATTTGGTCTGCATCCATAAGTATGTTTCATGGCCCGCAATGGAACATGTCCTATTCTTGCACATTTTGCGGACAAGGATAATACATTTGTGAAGAAGTGCAAAAAAAATGATGGCGGCTCTCGGCTGATATCCGTGTTTTGCAGATCCGCAATTTGCGGACCACAAAAACAGCAACAGCCATGTGCACGAGCCCTAAATATGAAACCTTGGACTAAATTAGGAGAGTATCTCCCTGAATAGCAGAATCTATTGAAATAACTATTAGTGATCAATCGAATAGTTTGACCCTTTCAGAACCAGGCCATTTTAAATTTTTTACAATGTTTTTTTACTCCCTGCCTTCCAAGAGTCATAATATTTTCATTTTTCGATTCTCATAGCCGTATGTAACTTGATTTTTGCAGGACAAGCTGCACTTTCTAATGGCATCATTTATGGTTGCATGCAATGTAGTGGGAAACTCCAAATGGGTTGGAATAAAAATAAAAATAAACACAATGTGGCACAGTTTTATAGGTTTTGGGTTTTGTTTTTATAGCATTTCATACACAGTAAAACTGACCTATTATTTTCATTCTCCAGGTCAGTACAATTACAATGGTACCACTTATTTTTTCTTTGTTAAGAATCCCCATAACTTTTGTTTGTGGGAGGTGAAAAAAAGTGAATCAACTTTTTTCTGTTATAGAGTACAGGCATTTTTGCAAGTGGCGATGCCCATGTGATATTTATTTTTCTAAATATTTATGTAGTTTTATTTTCACTTTGTGGAAAGGGAGGTGATTTGAATTTTTATATTTTTTAATGTGCGTCAGGCTTGGATTATTCAGGAGGACTGATGCTGCTGCTCACACCATACGACTCTCTCAATCCACGCTGGGGGGTGGGGGGAGTTTTCACAGCCAGGAGAATTTGCACCCTTTTTTTGAGTTCCTAGATGCCGTGGTTACATTTTACCACGCAAATGAGCTCCATATTTAAATACTGATGTATTTTCACATCACGCTGTCATGAAGGGGTTAAACAACATGGACCAAAAAGAGTCCAATTTTAGTTAACAGAAATAAAACACTAAACCAACCATTAAGGGGTTGAGAGCAAGGCATTGAAAAGCAACAGAAGGTGTGTGTGGAGGGGGGGGGGGGGGAGGTATGATGCATGTACACTCCTAAACATTGAAATTGCAACATCAAGAAAGGAAGTCATGGAATTATAGAAGTTATAGGATTGATAGATATGGTAATGATATGCAAATTATAAAAAGGAGAAAAAAATATTCAAATCATCTTGGATTATACAGTATCAAGTATAAACACAAGACGCAGAAATATACACACTTACATCCCTTAGCATGCTATAAATGCAGTTATTAATGCTTGTATGAGGAATATTCTGCCATGTTGAATGTACTGGCTGCTCTCTTTGCAATTGCAAACCAATGACATCCCAGATGTGCTCAATAGCAGAAATATCCGGAGTTGCTTCAGACTATTGCACCATGTTTAGACCATGTAGGCTGCTCACAATAGCAACAGCAACTTGCAGCCTGATCTTGTCCTGTTGAACGACTGCTCACGGGATACTTTAAAGAACTTGCCATACCATTGGTTCTACTTCTAAATCAATATAATATCAAGCTGTTAGAGTACCTGAAATGAAGACTAGAGGGGTCTGGCTACTATAAATCATACTACCCCACACATCCCAGGATTGGACCAGTGTATCATTACCCTGTGAAGACATTTTTTTATGACGTTCTACTGTGAAGACATTTTCATGGCTTTGCCCATGTGTTCTCCAGACCAATCTCTGGCTATCACTGCACCCGAGACAGAAACAGAACATACCGCTGTCTAGGATAGACTGTCATCCCAGCCTCCACTACAGTTTGCTATGGACCATGATAGCCTTTGAGTTACTTTATCCAGCATAGCCTGTCACCGCCGGATCCCAATTCATTATAATCGGATCAGGCCAGTTTCTGGCATAAATGCCAATATTTATGGCGTTTATGCTAGAAACCTGCTTGATCCCCATTGGATCCCATTATAGTGAATGGGGATCTGGTAGTGCCCAGCAGTGTCTGGCTATACAGTAGTCTGCTCTTCTGCCAAAACAGATTACTATATTTACCTGCTGCAGATACAAATCTAAGCCATATTAATCTGAATTGACCTTATGATTTTATTTGAAAAATAATCAATTCTACCAGAATCAAAAGTACCGTATTTTGAATGCCTACAAAAGTCTCTATCTGTTGAATCTCAAGAAATTCTAATTTTGACAAATCCAAATCGATTAATTCATCTCTACTACCATGTATTACATGATTGACCATTTATTTAAATAGGCATTACATCATACAACATCAGTTGGTTGACAGGAAAGCAAAATGGGGGAACCCCATAGTACAGAATCATTTGGCAAAAAGTTGCAAATCAGGTGGTGTCCAGTTTGCATCAACATCCTTTAAAATAATCATTTATCGAGTCAGCTGTCTGTAATTTTATAATATATAAGAGGGGGAGGGAGACATTTTCCAGGCATTTAAACTACTTTCGGTAAGGGTACAGTCAATTTGTACCAGAAACAAATTTCTTGGCCAGTGCGAAAAAATCAAACTGAAATAAATTTTAGGAAAATTGTTTATCTCTTTGAAAAAAAGCAACAGGAAGTGCTATGTACAGGATGCAAACAGTCCAGTGTGATTGGTTTACATGGTGAAAATGGGTAACAAAAGTTCAGATTGAAAAACAATATCAACTAGAATAAAGCAACTACATAATTATAGCTGTTAAAAAATGAAAAGTTGGAAATATAATTAATAGTTTAACCCCTTCAAGAACAAGCCAGTTTTCACCATAAGGAAAAAGCCACATTTTGCAAATCTGACATGTTTTACTTTATATGGTAATAACTCTGGAACACTTTCACTTATATAAGCGATTCTGAGATAGTTTTCTCATGACATATTGTACTTCATGTTAGTGGTAAATTTGAGTCAATATATTTCACTACAGTAGCCACCATAGTGCCGATGCGCTACACATAGACATGTGTAGCGTTCCACCGCCAGCGCCGATTTAAATACTACATCTTTACTCAGCCCTCTGCCCTGCTCCTGAGTGAAGTGTCTGGCCCAATGGACACAAAAACGCGTTGAGCGGGCTGAGGAGTAGTTATTGCTTAGGTAGCCTTGCTGTACCATGTTCTGTAACCCTTTGAATGCCGTACTCTATCAGGGCTTTCTCACTGAGTGTTTCTCTTAGCGGCTTTACTTATACCGCAGCACAGAGTACACTGATCCGTTTAGGATAGGAGCATGTGACAGCATCATTTACTGTGCTGCACCCCACTGTTTTTGTTACTTTGGAGCCTAAATATATTATTGGCTCCAAGGTCTAGGGCCCTCTGGCAGCGGCTCATCAATACCACTTATGGGAGGCTTTACCCTTTTCAGTGGGAAGGCAGTGGGATACACTGGAAAAGCAGTAAAATCACCCCGTAAACATTGGAGGGTCGCTCTGCTCAACACTGGTATCCAGTTCATATTATGCGGATATTGGGACAGGTGGCTATCACTATACACACCTGCCCATGACCGCTAATTCGGTGTGGGAATGTATCGGTCACAATTCACTGTGTAAAAAAACAATATATATCACACAGTTGGGGGTCTTTCCAAATATAATTATCCCTCAGCAGTGTTGTGATGGTGGTATTGGAAATTGGGTAAATATATGCTGTATCCCACTTTCCATACAATCACATCCCACTATTGCCTGTCTCTGTAATAAGAGAACAATTGTTTTGCCCTTTTTACACTAGAAAATCCAATAAAGATGTATTATTTTATTTTAAACCGCTTATCAGGCAGTGACACTCAATATGTTTCACCTTTATTTATAAAAAAATCCAAAAGTTACAGAGAATTTGGAAAAATTAACCATTTTTGAAATTTGAATATCTCTGCTTTTAAAGCAGATTGTGATACCTCATAAAATAGTTATTACTGTACATTTTCCAGAAGTCTACTTCATGTTGCCATCATTTTATAAACACCATTTTATTTTTTTAGGACGTTAGAAGGCTTAGAATTTTAGAAGCAATTATTTTTATGAAGTTACTTTGTGGGGTTTACATAGTAGAAACCACCCATAAATGACCCCATTTTATAAACTACACCCTTTAAGTTATTCAAAACTTTTTTTACAAACTTTGTTAACCCTTTAGGTGTTCCACAAATCTATTTTTCCCTATTACACAGCAAGGTTTAACAGCCAAAGAAAATATTTATTACCCTGATTCTGCAGTTTACAGAAACACCCCATATGTGGTAGTAAACTGCTGTATGGGTACACGGTAGGGTGCAGAGGGAAAGGAGCGCCATATGGGTTTTGGAGGGCATATTTTACTGGGATAATTTTAGGTTGCCATGTCACTTTTGAAGACCCCCTTATGCACCCCTAGCCTTGAAACTCCCAAAAACGAACCCCATTTTGTAAACTATGGGATGAGGTGACAGTTTTATTAGTACTATTTTGGGGTACATATGATTTTTGATTACTCGATATTACGGTTTTGTGAGGCAAGGTAACCAAAAAAATTGCTTTTGCGGCACAGATTTTATTTTTTTGTTTTTACGGAGTTCTCCTGACAGGGTAGATCATGTGTTGCTTTATAGAGCAGGTTTTTATGGATGCGGCAATACCTAATATGTCTATGTTTTTTATGCATTTCAGTTTTACACAATAAAAGCATTTTTGAAAGAAAAAATCATGTTTTAGCATCTCCATTTTCTGAAGGCAATTTTTTTATTTTTTAGGTGATTGTCTTATGTAAAGGCTAATCTTTTGCAGGAAGAGATGACTGTTTGATTGGTATCATTTTTGGTTGTATATGACTTGAGTGACTTTGATCACTTGGTATTACACTTTTTGTGATGAAAGGTGACATAAAATTGCATTTTTTTTGTATTCACCTTAAGGGCTAAGTCATATAATATTTTTATAGAGCAAGTCATTACGGACGTGGCGTTACCTAATATGTCTACTTTTTTCAAATTTATTTCAGTTTTACACTATAAAAGCATTTCTGAAGGAATAAAAATTTTTGATGTCTCCATTTTCTGAAAGCCATATTTTTTTTATTGTTTGGGTGATTTTCCTCAATTTTTGTGAGAAGAGAGGACTGTTTGATTGGTACTATATTGTGGTACATATGTCTTTTTGATTGCTTGGAATGGTGAATGGTGTAAAAAAATTGCATTTTTGGTATTTTTTTTTATGGTATTCACCTGAGGGGTTAAGCCATGTGATGTTTTTATACAGCTGGTTTGTTATGGACATGGTAATACCTAATATGTATACTTTTTTTTTTAATTTATTTCAGTTTTACACTATAAAAGCATTTTTGAAGGGATAAAAAAAAATCATGTTTTAAAGTCTCCATTCTCTGAAAGCCATATTTTTTTTATATTTTTTTGGAAGACTGTCTTAGGTAGGGATTCATTTTTTGCGGGAAGAGATGATGGTTGGATTGGTACCATTTGGGCTGTATGACATTTGATCGCTTGGTATTACACTTTTTGTAATGAAGGTGACAAAAAAATAGCATTTTTGGCACAGTTTTTTTTTTTTACGACGTTAACCTGAGGGGATAGATCATGTGATAGTTTTAGAGAGCAGATGATGACGGACATGGTGATACCATTTATTTCAGTTTTACACAATAAAATCATTTTTGCTGGAAGAGATTGGTATTATTTTGAGGTACATATGTCTTTTTGAACGCTTGGAATTACACTTTTTTGTAATGTAAGGTGACAAAAAAATTTTTTTTTTTTTTACGTCGTTCACCTGAGATAGTAGATTATGTGACATTTTTATAGAGCACATCATTACGGACGGGGCGATACCTAATATGTCTGTTTTTTATTTATTTTTTTAAACACTATTTTATGGTGAGGGGGCTTTTTTACTTAAAACTTAATTTTTTTATTATAAAAAAAACACTTTTTTCACTTTATTTTACTTTTTAAATCTTCCCCACTGTTGGACTTTTCAGGGTTTGATCCCTGTTTCAATTCAGTACAATACATTCTTTATTGTACTGAATTGAACTGTCAGCGTCTTACACAGTAAGACGCTGACAGCTGCCTAGGAGACCCAGCCCTCAAACTAGATTCCTAGGCTTTTGTATCTGGCAGGCAACCATCGGCCCCCTGTCAGCGCAGCACAGAGGGCCGATGGAGTCAGAGAGAGCCCCCTCCCTCCCTGTAAACTCTGCACGTACAGCGGTGACCGCAGCATGTGAAAAGGGTTAATCCGTTGGCATCACCGCATATAGCAATGCCGGCAGATTCAGCAGGGGCCCGGCTATCAGTAACAGCCAGGCCGGTGCTGCAGATTGGGCGAGTGCAGCTCCTGCACGCGCTCGATCACATCAAGTACATGCGCATGAGGATGCGGCAAGAAGCCACATTCCCTGACGTACAAGTACGTGACAATATGTGAAGGGGTTAAACAAATCTGTACAGACTAAATATTGAACACACTGGGAGGAATTTATCATGAGGGAAATATTTGAAGTCAGCTTTTCTTGAGTCTGTGTTGGCATACTTTATGCCACATTTATCATATGTCACATGCTGTTTGATAAATTTGTCGTATTCTTAAACCTAACACTTCTGTCAAGAAAAGCTCCTCCGGTTTTCCTACTCCATTCTCCTTCTGGAGTGAGATTGCAACTTTTTTTGCAACTATTTAATAAAGATTGAAAAATCTGGAGTGAAACTTATGAACATAGCTAACCAACCCCACTTTTCCACCCACATTTCAAAACTGGAGTGAGTGTTTGTGCAAGCCCTATTTTGTAACATTTTAAGCCAGAATTGTGGAGTAAAGACATGAAAAATTTTCTCCATTGACTCCAATATTACCATCATTCTACCCCTAATTCTATGGCATTACAAATTTTAATTTTCCAATGTCCCAATTTTTTTCAGATTATCTGGAATCTCTTAAAATAAAAGTAGAAAAGAAGCGTAGGATCCATCTATCTACCTATCTATCAATCAACCATTTTTCTATCATAGAGTCAAATATTACAGTAAGTTCTAAAGGTCCTCACTGACATATCCAAGGACATTTTATTCAAATAAGTCTTTCCCTATTCAGAATTGGAAGATGATATTACCATTGTTTTGAAATTCTGCACATTCTGCACTCCCAGGAAATACTTTTTTTCCTGTATTTTACAAATGGAAAAAGTATAACAGCTCATACTATATATTTGTGATTCAAAGCTTTCATTTATGCAATGACACCCATCCATCAAAATGTCCCATGTGCATGTTCTTCTCCAGCAGTTCCTCGCACATAATGAGAGAACCTAAATATGCAATGTCTGTTTAGAACACATCAGACATGCACCAGCATTCATTAATAGATTTCTACTGTGAGCACAAGCAGATAGATGACCTTTCTTTTGAGGCCAATGCAGCTTGACTGCAATTATGAGTGCCCCAATTTGCCCTTTAAATCTTAGGTCAGCACGGCTCAGTGAGGAATTGATTAAACTACTGCGTTTCTAACATGCACCTTCTAGATGTTAGCATAATGCTTTTTAAAGGGCAATGCTTTATATGGGAGGAAAGCTCCTGGAATTATCTGTTAAACATATTTTAAAAGAAAGTACAAAAGGAAAATTAAAAGAATCATGTTAAAGCTTTCCACCACTACAGTCAATGTACTATGGAATGCATAGAATTTTATTAACACTTTCTCTCACCATTGTAGTCCTTCAGTACCTTTTAATCCAGAAGGTGCACAGTAGATTCTCAATAAAACACAAGTTCTTTTTACCCCTTCAGTAAGGCCTGTTTCACACTTGTGTTGATAATTCTGATTTTGAGATCCGGCAGAGGATCTCAAAACCCGAATTAAACAGATCCATTTTGATTTTGCAAATCAGGATGCATCTGTTCCATTAGGCTGCGGTTGTGTGAAAACAAAAAAACAAACCAGATCCGTCATTAAATACAGGTGAAACTCGAAAAATTTGAATATTGTCCAAAAGTCCATTTATTTCAGTAATACAATTAAAAGGAATTGCATTAATGCAGCTCAAAATTCGAATTTTGTGAAAAGGTTCAATATTCTAGGCTCAAAGCGTCACACTCTAGTCAGCTAATTAATCCATACCCCCTCAGCAAAGGGTACCTTAAAATTAAGACTTTGGGGTTTAATAAGCTGTAAACCATAATCATCCAAATTATTACAAATAAAGGCTTGAAATATCTTGCTTTGCATGTAATGAGTTTATCTCATATGTTAGTGTTACCTTTTAAGTTGCATTACCGAAATAAATGAACTTTGCACAATATTCTAATTTTTCGAGTTTCACCTGTACATTGAAAGTCAATGGGTGACGGATCTGGTGTTTTTAGTGACCTATCCAGTTTGTTTTGTTTCTATGACCTGACACAAAACTGCAGCTTGCAACAGTTTTGTGTCCGGTCACAAAACAGAATGCTGATGGAACGGAATAAATCCTGATGCATCCTGAACATATCTCTTTCCATTCAGATTGCATGAGGACCAAACAGAAACTTTTTGTTTCCAATTTTGAGAAGTGTGAAACAGGCCTAATGGTTGGGTTTAAAACCTCAAAGGGAAACTCCATATTGGAGCTAATTTAAAAAAACTCAAGACCAGATAATTTACCTTACTGATCAGATCCTTTATGGTTTTTAAAGTGCGACTTTGAAAGCTATAATTGTTTTTTGCTGTTATTTAAATTATTTTTTTAATCTTTTTCATGGATATACGGTATTATTTTTATACTATTTTTAATATAGCATTTTTTTGTTTATATTGTTTATACCCAGGATAATACAACTCGTTTCGGGGAGTTGTTTCCCCTTTATCAGGTACAAACTGCATATGGCATATGCAGTTTGTACCTGATGAAGGGGAGACAACTCCCCAAAACGCGTTGTATCATCTGCAAAATACATTTCCATAATCTGCATTCTTTGGGATCATCTGGCTGGTTCATTGTGCCGAGGGATATCCTTCCATTTTGATATGTATACACTGCACTTATTGAAAACTGCAATGGAGAAAGCAGGGGCAGTGAAAAAAGTTTCTGTCTTTTTATGAGAAGTCCGGTTGTCACTGACAACGGGCTTTAGGCTCCTGCAGTTACAGTTTTGTTAGCATGTTTCAAGAAAGGTAAAGGTGGACACATATGTATTATCTTATTTTCCAAAAATGCCACCAGACGATTAAAGTAAAAATATACGATACAAGGACGCAGAATCTCTAGCGGAGTACTGTCACGGACACTCCCTTGACAGGAGCCAGGAGACCAGAGAGACTGGCAACACGTGGGTTAATCTGAATGGTCTTTTGTGGATCTGTTGTGTTTGTGTTGTTTTGGTAATGAGCACACCTCTGGCAGGTGTTGTTGGTTTGGTCATTTAACTTCCCCTATTTATTACTGCTTACACATTCTAGGGGTGCAGTTTATAGCTTCAGTTTATGGACTGTGGGCTATATGCTTGTTGGATCTCGACTAAGCTCCTGGCGCTGCCTTTGCTGCTAGTGAAGTTAAGTGCCGTCTTTTCCTATTTGTATTTTGTTTGTTGTATTCCCCTGTCTGTTGTATCCAGATCTGAGGGAGACTCCAGTTCATCCTTCTGGTGGAGGAATAGGTTGTCTCAAGTCCTGTCACTATACCTGTGCCCTACAGGGTGTATTAGGGCTCTAGGTTCCTATGTATGAACTTTCCTGTCTTCAAGGTCAGTTCATACTTATAGTGAGTCAGGACTTGGATTAGGGTTTTTCTAGGAGGTCACCTTCTCCCCTACCCTAGTTTCTAGGCCTCGTTCCTATAACCTTTCTTCCTGTGCTCGGTGTGGAGTGTTCCCCCACACTTTATCCGTGACATTATAATCCACTGAATAACCGTCATTTTTGTTTGTCTGTATCAGTTCAGCCATCGATACTATCACTACACTGGCCGGACAGCTGCAGGGGCTGTCTCTGGAGGTAGCTGACCTCCGCACGACCATCTCAAAGATTCAGAAACCACAGGCGAATGATCCTAGTGGTGGTTACCAGTTCTGTCCTGAACCAAAAGTTGCCCTCTTGGATAGATTCACGAGGGGAAGTGGTAATTTCATTTGGTTCAGGGAAACGTGCAAATTGTACTTTATGCTACATCCACACTTTTCTGGGGATGAGAATCAGAGGGTGGGTGTGATCATCACGTTGCTTAAAGTCTTGGGCTTTTTCTCTGTCGACAGTCCCTCCGATTGGTGGATGATTTTTTCAGAGCTTTGGGTCTCATCTGTGAGGACCCAAATCGGACCTCCCTGGCCGAGACCAAGTTACGCGGCCTGCGTCAGGGAGAGCGTTTTGTGGAGATCTATTGCTCTGAGTTTAGGAGGTGGGCTACGGATACTGAGTGGAACGATCTGGCTCCCTTTTCAGTCAGGGATTATCTGAGAGGCTGAAGGACGCGTTGGCCTTTCATGAGAATCCTGAGTCTTTGTAAGCCGCTTTGTCTCTTGCTGTACGTATTGATAGACGCTTGAGAGAGAGAGATCGAAGGGTTCACTCTCTCAGAATGTTCGATTACATAATGTATCGTCTTCCTCTGACACTTTGGGTGAAGCTACTCCTGGGTTTGGGTCGGGAGACAAACCCATGCAGTTAGGGGGAGCTACCTCTGGATTCACTGTTAATAGGAAGGGAGTGTGTTTATGTCCAGACATGCAACAGCAAAAGGAGAAAAAAAAATACATTTTATTCTCATTTGACTCTTGGAGGAGTGACAGAAGAGTCAGAAAATGCGCATTTGTCTTTTACTGGTATTACCCGATTTCTCCTGACTGTCGATGTGGCGCTAGAGTCCAAGACTGTGGGGATTGAGATGTTTATCGACAGTGGGGCAGGGTTCAACCTGATTGATGCTCAGTTTGTCCGTATGCATGGGTTGACACCAAGTGTATTAGAAAAAAACATTCCTGTATTCACTATTGATTCTGCACCACTTGCTCAGATGTGTTTGTCTCAAGTGGTGCATGATATCAGATTAAGAGTGAGTGACTTTCATCAAGAATTTCTCGTGTTTTGTGTTGGAAGGTCTCCCTGCACCAGTGGTTCTGGGTTTACCGTGGCTTAGCAAGCACAATCCAACTATCGATTGGCCAGCTGGGCAGATTCTGGATTGAGGTGATTATTGCATTGACAATTGTCTTAATACATCTTTTTCTGTTGTAACTACCAAGAATCTACCCTCTTTTATATCTGAGTTTGCCAATGTGTTTTCTGAGAGTGGATGCCAGGATTTACCTCCACATCGGGAATATGATTGTCCTATCAATATTGTTCCCAGACATAAATATAACCTTTCTGAACCTGAAAGACAGGCCATGAGAGAGTATATTACCGAGAGTTTGGCCAAAGGACATATAAGACCTTCCAAGTTTCCAGTGGCAGCAGGGTTCTTTTTTGCTTAAAAAAACCTGAGGTCTTTGGCCATGTCTGGATTTCCGTGAACTTAATCTGATTACTGTCCGTGATCCTTACCCTCTTTCTTTCATTCCCAATTTGTTTAACCAGATTATTGGTGCCAAGGTGTTCTCCAAGTTGGACGTAAGGGAGGCATATGATCTGGTTAGGATCAAGGAGGGGGATGAATGGAAGACGGCATTTAATACACCTGAGGGGCACTTTGAGAAACTGGTCATGCCTTTCAGTTTGATCAATGCTCCTGCGGTGTTCCAACACTTTGTGAATTACATTTTTCATCACCTGGTGGGGAGGTTTGTAGTCGTGTATTTAGATGACATTCTAATTTATTCTCCAGATGTGGAAAGACATCAGGATCATGTGAGACAGGTGTTACAGATCCTAAGAGATAATAAATTGTATGAAAAATTGGAGAAGTGTGTTTTTGCTTTACAGGAGGTGCAGTCTTGGGCTACCTGTTGTCATTTTTGGGTTTTCGAATTGATCCAGAGAAAGTTCATGCTGCATTGGACTGGGATCGACCCAAAAATCTGAAGGCTCTTATGCCGTTTTTAGGGTTCACCAACCATTACCGAAAATGTATTCAGAATTATTCGACAATAGTAAAACCCTTAACTGACATGACTAAGAAAGGGATGGCTGTCTTGGTGTGGTCTGATTTGGCGTTGCGAGCCTTTTCTGTGATTAAGGAATGCTTTGCTTCTGCCCCTACATTGGTGCAGCCGGATGTATCACAACATTTCATTGTGGAAGTGGATGTGTCCGAGGTGGGTGTAGGAGCAATTATATTGCAAGGCCCGTCAACTGATAAATGGCGACCATGTTCATTTTTCTCTAAAAAAAACTCTCTCCCGCTGAGAGAAATTATGATGTGAGTAAAAGAGAGTTACTGGCAATTAAGTTGGCTTTTGAGGAGTGGCGTCATTGGTTGGAAGGAGCGATTCATCCGATCACGGTGTTCACTGATCACAAAAGTCTGGCTTACCTGGAGTCGGCCAAATGACTGAACCCGAGACAAGCCAGATGGTCATTGTTTTTCACCAGATTCAATTTTGCTGTCACCTATTGTCCTGGGGTTAAGAACGTCAAGGCGGATGCCTTGTCACATAGTTTTCCTGGAGGTGGTGATTTTAAAAATCCAAGTCCCATACTGTCTAAAGGGGTGATGATATTGTCTCTTTACCCTGACCTTGAGGTGAAGGTGTTAGAGGCTCAGAGAGATGCACCGAATTTGTGTCCCTCTGGGAAACTATTCATACGACCGGAATTGCGTCACAAGTTGTTTGATGAACATCATTGTATGGTTCTTACGGGACACCCTGGGAGCAGATCCACCGCTGACCTCATATCTCGTAGATTCTGATTGCCGGGGTGGCGTAAGTGTGTTAAGGACTATATATCAGCCTGTACCACCTGGGCACATGCTAAGTATACTCGGCCTCGGACTTACGTTGCCCATCCCGTCCAGACCATGGACTCATGTAGCCATGGATTTTATCACTGATCTACCTAACTCTTCGGGAAAGACAGTTATTCTGGTGGTCGCTGATCACTTTAGTAAAATGGTGCACTTTATTGCTTTACCGGCCCTATCTAATGCTAAAACACTTGCACAAGTATTTGTTGTCAACATTGTGGAACTCCATGTCATTCCCTCTGACGTGGTCTCAAATTGTGGGACTCAGTTTGTTTCCAGATTCTGGAAAGCGTTCTGTACTCGACTGGGGATACAACTGTCTTTTTCTTTGGCTTTTCATCCCCAGTCGAACAGACAGACGGAGTGCACTAATCACAGTCTGGAGACTTACTTGAGATGTTTTCTATCTTAGAACCAGGAGGAGTGGACTTCCTTTTTGTCTTTGGTAGAGTTTGCCATATACAATCGTAGTCAGGAGTCCACTGGTGAGTCATTGTTTTTTGGGGCATATGGGTTTCACCCGCAGATTGGCACATTTTCTGGTTCTGATACTTCGGGAATCCCTGAGGAAGAACGTTTTTCGTCATCATTATCATCTATATGGCGAAAAATTCAAAATAATTTGAAGAATATTGGAGACAAGAATAAACATGTGGCTGATAGCAAACGTATGAATGGTCCGGACCTGAGTGTAGGTGATTCTGTGTGGCTGTCCACAAGAAACATTAAGTTGAAGGTACCTTCTTCGATGTTGGGTCCAAGATATATTGGTCCATATAAGTTCACTGCCATCATTAATCCTGTAGCTTTTCATCTTGAAATTCCTCAGGCTCTAAAAATTCATAATGTGTTTCACAAATCTTTGTTGAAGAGATATGTTGACACCCGCTCCTGTCATGGTGGACGGTAGTTTGAAATTTCAGATTGCCAAGATAATCGACTCTTGAGTTATCCGTGAATCTCTTCAGTATCTTGTCTACTGGAAGGGTTATGGACCAGAAGAGAGGATGTAGGTACCAGCATCTGACGTAAATGCCAGTCGCTTGGTGAAAGCTTTTAACAAGTCTCACCCGAATAAGGTTGGTCCTGGGTGCCCGGAGGTCACCTGTAGAACGGGGGGTACTGTCAAGGACACTCCCTTTACAGGGGCCAGGAGATCAGAGAGACTGGCAACACGTGGGTTAATCTAATTTGTTCCTTTTGGATCTGTTGTGTCTGTGTTGTTTCGGTAATGACCACACCTATGGCAGGTGTTGTTGGTTTAGTCATTTAACTTCCCCTATTTATTACTGATTATCCCTTCTATGGGTGCGGTTTATTGTTTCAGTTTATGGACTGTGGGCTTACTGGTTGTTGGATCTCGGTTGAGCTCCTGGCGCTGCCTTTACTCCTTGTGAAGTTAAGTGTCGTCTTTTCTTATTTGCATTTTTTGTTGTTGAATTCCCCTATTTGTTGTATCCAGATCTGAGGGAGACTTCTGTTCATCCTTGGGGGAATAGGTTGTCTCAAGTCCTGTCACTATACAAGGGCCCTACAGGGTGTATTAGGGCTCTAGGTTACTTTGTATGAACTTTCCTACCATCAAGGTCAGTTCATGAGTCAGGACTTGGATTAGGGTTGTTCTAGGAGGTGACTTTCTTCCCTACCCTAGTTTCCAGGCTACGTTCCTATGATCGGTGTGGAGTGTTCCCCCACACTCCATCCGTGACAAGTACAGAATGTTGTTTCCTACAGGTTACATATAATGGGAAGGCTTGAGTGAATTGATCTTCTGATAATAAATCTAAAGTTGATTTAGTCTAATTCTTAAATTTTAATGCTTTTTCCGTACAGCATTAAAATGTATTGGCACCGTGGAGCCAAAGTTTGTCTCGCCCGAAGTCACATGAGACTCTGGTGAATTAATACTGAATTCATATTTGCGTATTTAAAAACAATTTGAAATTGGAATCTGAAGTGGGCTTTGGTACTGGCTGGTACATCGGTACCAAGGCCCACTTTGGATTCCTATTTTAAATTGTTTTTAAATACACAGATATGAATACAGTAGTAATTCATCGAAGTCTTGCGTGACTTTGGGAGAGACGAACTTTGGCTCCACGGAGCCAATACATTTTAATGCTTTACAGAAAAAGCATTAAAATTGAAGAATTTCAATAAATCAACCTCATATCTATGATCCGAAGGTCAATTTGCTCAAGCCTGCTGTCTAAGCAGGCCCATAGAATTTAATGGAGCAGTGCATCAACCTATGTGCTACCACTCCATTCAGAGAGGGGACTTGAGGGCCATAGTTCTTGGGATCATGTGCGTGTGGGGCCCTCCATGGGTATTGTGGATAGGTGAGAAATAATTTTTGTAGGATAACTCCTTCAACCACTTGTGGACAAAACCTCTTGGCTTCAAGTAGATGACCAAAAATGTATTCAATAAAGAAGCACACCCATAAGTAACAAATGTTATTAAAAGGCACTAAACACAAGCTAGATATTGTAAACTCTTCATATTTTCATCTGCATTGTATCCATCCATTGGCAGGTATGCTTTCACATCATAAATACATTAGTAATTTCAATGCAAATATCTCACTGACAAGACCATTCACTGTGGAATGCAAACTCCCTCAACTGCCAAGACCACTGTGCCTCCTGTGGGCTCCAGCTGATTTCCTTATTGCTAGAGCAGCACTTCCACTTACGTCGCCATCTGGTAGCTTTGTCTCTCTCTGGTGAGCACTAAATACAAGCCTTAATTTAAATGTGTGAACAGTTGTGTTTTTCCATTGCTGTTGCAGAAGTTAATGCAAATAGTCTGATTAACCTCTGAACTTGCATCAAACAAGAATAGATAAAGGTATGGCAGACTAAACTGTCCAGATTTCATCCAAGCAGAATGAATTGGAGGCTTTTTTTTAACATTGATCTAAAAGGAATGATATAAAGCAATAGCATTTGCTTCATTGCAGCATTTGGACCAGGAGGGAGGATTTCCAAAACTTTCTTCCATGCTGCATCTGTTCTATAGGTCATTAGTTCGACAGCTTGTTCTTAGACTATTAAAATCCCATAGTTTATACAAAAACACCCATGAGGACCCATATGTCCTCATGGAGCACATATTGAATTACTGATACATAAATATCCATATTTGCTAAACTATTCGCTTACAGGAGAAAAAGTACAATGAAACATTGAACACTCTAGACTTTAGTAAACTCTTTATTCTGTTATGAAGCCTTGAGTGAAAATGTAAAAAAAATCTTTAAAAATAAGTCCATCATAAAAGCATGATATTAACAGCGGGACATTTTCTGATGGATTTTCTAAAGGTAGATTTACACCTCATAATTGTTGGGCAGATCCCTGGGAATGAATGCTACTGTGAATGCTCATTCTGGATATTTTGCCCTTGTAAATGTGCTTCCGATCACATCATGAATGAGTGAAACTCTCTTTCATCAGGTGAAATAATATTTCATGCAGCACATTAAGTCATTTTTTTCTGGGCAGTAGACCGTGCTGCCAAAAAACAATCTGTATGAGGGTGAATGAGAGCAGTAGACATCGCTCGTCCCTTTACAATCGAGGTGATCACTGCATGTAAATGCAGCTTTTCACCTCGACCGATGAGCAGTTATTGTGGAGTTATTGTGATGGAACAGTCCCTTCCTGATAATTGCCTGCTTACTCTGTGACTCTACATGTGCTTATAGTTTAGAAAGATTAGGCTCTGTTCACTCAGAGGTTGTGATGGATCCATAATGATCCATTGCGTCATTCAGGTTTCCATTTTTACTGGATAGAATAGTTCAGCGCAGGGTCAGACTGGACCAGAAGAGTACCAGGAGATACTCCAGTGGGCCAAGGCTCTCATAGTATTGTGGGCCCCAAAGGTCCAGGATTAGAAAAACAAATGTTTAATGCAGCCTTTGAAGCCAATCACTAGGGTCTCTGTCTTTGATTAAAAACCTATTAGACTTTATTGATAATATAGGGGTTGGGTCCTAGAATAAATTTCTCTGGTGGACCCAAGGAACCCTACTCTGGCACTTATGGAAAAATATCAGAATTGTGAACACACATATGTATTCTATACTATAATTGGACTGTGAATGATCTGGGTCCAAGACCTCCAACCATCATGGGCCATCTATAGTACCTGCATCCTATGTGGTAGAGGGGTCATAGGACAAGTTCATCTAACACAACATTTTTTAGCACAGCTCCCATGATGATAATTAGAGCTGAGTGAATTTATGAAAAGTTCGATTCAGCTGATTCATCAAATAAAAAATAAATGTTTGTAATTTTGTCACGAAGTGCATTTATTTGTAAGTGGCGGGTGCAGTGACAGGGAGCTGTGATAGCGCTGCCCCCCATCATTGTACCCCTCAGATGCCGTGTTCATACATGATCACAGCATCTGAGTGTAAATACTGTGAGAAATTAACATAAAAAAATGATCAAACTTACTGCCTCCATTTGCTCGCAACGGGCCGGCTGCCACCATCTTTCTTAAGGATCTGGAGTGAAATCTCACGCTGCGCGAGATTACGTCATACGTCACCACGCATGGGATTTTGGCCGATTTCTTCAATCAAGAAGGAGGCTGGCGGCCCATTGCAAGCAAATGGAGGAAGTAAGTATGATTTTCTTACACTATTTCAGGTTAAATTGATTCGCTAACACGAAGCACGAGGAAATTAGGCTTCGAGGCAAATCGAATTAATCCTGAAATTCGTGGGATTCGTGGGATTCGATTAACTCAGCTCTAATGATGATCAAATATAACAGTTGTTACATTGTTTTAGTCATTGCCTTTTTTTGCCTAGATTTAATACTTTAAGGTAAAGTATATAAAAATCTACCAATAACATTATGAGTTTTATAAAAGAAAACTCATTATAGGCCTATGACTCACAGAGATGAGCAAAGAATCGGGTTAGCACAAAGGATCGTACATTCTTTGTAGAGGTTCTATGCTCAAAACAATGCTCATACTATATCAACATCTATATGTTAAAATGAATTGAAAATGTAAATAACAGAGTTCACTTTACAGTTTCAATAGCAATTATAGAATAATTTCCACCAGCTCTTTGTAGTGTAATTTCTCCTTTAGTTCTGAAAACTGCTTGGCTCCTCTAGTCTGCAATTAGTTCTCTTTGTGTTTCTTTTTTAATTGTAGCACAGTTATGATTAAGAACACAATTAAACCTATTAAAAGTCATCACCTAATGAATTTTCCAGAATCCCCTGTTAATATCTGCAACCTTAATCTCTTCAATTAAGCACCATTCATGCTATTTTTACGCCCTCGCATAAGAAAAGAAAGTTTCACGTATGCAATCCAATTTCTGTATGGCAACATAAAATGGCAATCCAGCATATGTCATTTCTAATGTATACTGTGAATGTAGATTCCAGCATGGTTGACTCATTGAACACCCTCTGCATAGTTATTAACTTTATATATGAAAGCCACATGAAAAAAAGTCTCCCAATCTGAGATAGAGCACACAATTTAGGTGAAAAGCCAACTTTCCTGCTGTGCTAAACTTTCTGAATCAAATAGAAAACTCACTATTACAAGGTTTTGTAGCTTTTTTACTATCCGGTAATTGGAATACACAACAGGAGTTGTGTCTGTTTTATAACATAACTTATTAAAATGCATGATAACTTTGGAGTTGCACACAATCCCTGCTTAATATGAAATAATGGCAGATCATCTAACTATGATAGGAAGAAATGCAGATGTACAGTCAAAATAGAAATAAATAAGGAGAGAATTTCTAATGCCACTTTAGTATCAAAATAAAGCAAATAATCCATGTTTTATAGATGGTATATGCCCAGCTGCTAAACCCTGGGATTAAAACCGACCCCAACATTAATGCCATCTTAAAGGGGTTATGCCATGACTGACATATAAAAAATTAAAGTCAGACATCATATAGTATGGCAATCTCTTTCTAAGAAAACTAGAACCAGCCCTGTACCTCAGAAGGGCCCAGAGATCTCCCAATTCATTGCTACAATTACTCTGATAGATTATCTTCTGCCTGATAGCTCAGGGGATGTGTCCTTCCTACTACAGCTCTTCCCTCGCAAGTGCCACAGTTTCTAACAGAACGTATGGCTGGTGGAAGCTGACAATTTAAACTGTTGGAACTGCCCCTCACAGGTTTTGATTCTCTCATCCCTATTAGCATATAAGATCTCACTCTTTTACAAACTTTAAGGATGTGACGGGGAAGACCTAAGCCAGTTATCCATCCACAGTCAGCTGTTTCAGTGTGTTACCCCTCACCAGTGTGAAATAGGATTCTGGCTAACCGGGAGCAATGCCTTTAAACTACTTAAACAAAACAATAGCTGATCTTAGGGAGACCAGCTACAGAAAACACTGTGGAGCCTCATTTAAGAGTCTCGAAACAGCAATCCAAAGTGGCCCCTATGTCAAGATTCCGCTTTTTTACAAGCTTTAAGGCGGAGTTTCTCAGGTTAGCCAGAATCCTACTCCACACTGATGAGGGGCAACACCCCGAAACAGCTGTCTGTGGATGGATAACTGGCTTATGTCTTCCCGATCACATCCTTAAAGGTTGTAAAAGAGCAGGATCTTGACATAGGGGCCACTTAATATGGTGGATTTGGTGATCTCTGTAATGGGGACACCCCCTTGCTTGGTTTTCCTTCCTTTGACGGATATCTGGCTTTCACTGTGTTGAAGACCCATAACTGGGGCTCCACGGTTATTTTGCATATTACTGTTTTCCAGGGAGCTTTGCACTTTGGATTGCTGTGTCGAGACTCTTAAATGAGGCTCCACAGTGTTTTATGTAGCTGAACTCCCTAAGATCAGCCATTGTTTTGTTCTGATTATGCTTACACAGACAACACCTTTAATTAATTCATAGGGAATATGTATTTTATAGGTGTTTACCTGTCCTGGATCCTGCTTTTCTGACCAGGTTTGTGCCCTCTCCTATGTATCATGTTGTTACACCAACTCAAAATACTTTGATTACATCATGATTTTTTAAACCTGTCTTTGCTGGCAGGATGCTTCCTGACTATTCAGTAAGTTCATTGTTATCAGTCTGTTCATCTGTCTTATTAACAACATCTATTCCGCTGCCAACCCTACCGCAATCAACTCCGCTGAATCCAACCCTGCTACATTGGCCCCGCCACTGCTGAATCCAACTTTAATATACCAAGTGTGCTTCAACTGCTTCCTCACTGCACATCCATAGCTCAGAACCTTTTCAGCACTGCTACAGCTTTTCTTTACCATGTGTTCTTCCACTCTGCTGAACGTCCACAGCTCAACACTGGCACCACCACTCCAGTTGGATCTATACCTCCACTCTGCAGCAGCAGCTCCACCACCTGTCTGTGTCACTCTGGGATCAAGAGTGTATTAACCTTGCTAACAGATTTTGTATACTGTAGATGTTACCTCCCTCAGTGGCAGAAATGAGAGCTCAGTGCCCAAATGGTATGCTGCAAAATGTGAGCATGTTGTGTGCTTTAATAAGTCAATTTTTATTTACTTGGCCCTAAAGAAGGCAAGTAACTTTTTACTTTCACTCTAATTATGAAGGTTGGCTTTGGTTAAACAGAATACGGTATGTCTTTTTATCTTAAAAATTCTGAATACACCACTTGATGAAAGTAACATTACTGCTAGTAGAATTAACTGACCCTTGATGTTTTTAAGAAAGTTGTCGAATTCAGCATACATGATGTTTTGCCTCTGATGATGAATTCTTTGTTTTCTTTC
The DNA here is from genome assembly GCF_014858855.1 of Bufo gargarizans. Lineage (NCBI taxonomy): Eukaryota > Metazoa > Chordata > Amphibia > Anura > Bufonidae > Bufo > Bufo gargarizans. The sequence goes on from NC_058086.1 coordinate 177,410,686, forward strand.
ATTCCTTTGAACATCAAAGATCAGTTTTGAACACTGAAGTATGTTAACTATACCAGTCATTTTACTCTGCACTCTAGCAGGCAGGTATCGTAAATGACGTCAATGCTTCCATGATTTTATAACAAGTATGATTATATTGGGAGATTTGCTAAAAATTACTTGGTGGCAGCTAGATATTTTGAAAACATTACTTTTCCTTTGATAAAGGCACTTGGCCGGCAAAAGTGGCGAGGGAACCCTGTCACACTGAATGTGCCAATCAACCTGCGGACAGTATGTTATACGGCAAGAGTATCTGAGCGGACTGAATCCAGTGGGTCGATCCTACTCACTGCTTGACAGTTACCACTCTACACCTCCTCATACAAATAGGGCTGTCAATCACTATATACAACTATCCACTGGACTCTTAAGCCCACATATATACAATGAAAGAAGAATGCACTGCTAAATAGAAGTGAAGTTTTAGAAAATTTCATTCGGCTTCTTCGCCGAACTTCAAACAAGAAATTTGATTTGTTTTAAAGGACTTTGTCTGATGAATGGCAGGAAAAGTCTAAGGCATATTGGTACACCATAGACTTTTTCCAGGGCGTCGGTGCCCACTGAGAGGGCTCTAAGTGCCGCCTCTGGCACCCGTGCCATAGGTTCGCCACCACTGTTATAGATGGATAGCACAGAAGGTTGCAGTTCATGTAGAATACAGAATTTCAAGCAGTATATTAGTGAGTTACATACATAGTATCTGCATTACCCAATTTTAAATATTATTTCCGAAGTAGCCAACCCTTTTATGTCTTCAGTCACACAACACAATGCTTTCTTGCTTTCTCCTATATCAAATAAGCATTCCATAAGACCCTGTTCATATTATTATGAAATATGCCATTGAGATACATTTTTAACATCATATTATATACTTTCAATGCTCTCTTTCCATATCATTTATTGTAACTACAGAATAGAATTTAACAGCTGAAATTTTAATTGGACCATTTATTCTGACAATGACAGACATATAAAATTATTATGAAAGAGTTAAGTATGAATATACTTATTTCTGGGCACATGTCCATTCTCTTATGTTAGCCAGCCACTAGAATTGATATGGATGGATGCCATAAATCAAGCAGGCATATTGAAAGTGACAAGATTCCAAGAGCTATCATATGGACGTAGGCCCACTACATTCTTCATACTGTGTTGCTATGCAATGTAAAGTCATATTAGTATTAAATTGTGATCATTCCTTTCAAGGGGAAATAAATACATTTAGTATTAAAATTTTGAAAATTTATAAAATAATTTAACAAGTTAAAATTGTGTTGTTTTTTTTCTTCGAGAGATCATCTATAGACAGTATGATGTTGTATTAACATACTTAAGAGCTAATCCCGGACATACTCCCATTTTCATTTCATGCTCCAATGCTCCCCCATGCCCTGCTCTGTAGTGAGCAGAGCAAGGGCTGTTTGTTTATAATTTTATCACTGCTAGGCAGAGGCTTCCACCCAGCAGTGTTGCCAGTGACTTCACTGGCTCTGATGGGCGGGCTAAGGCAGCACTAAAGCCCACCCATTAGTGTTCAGCTCTGAACTCGGACACCCCCTTTAACCGCTTCATTACCAGAATGTTCCCCCCCCTCTTCCTTACCAGGCCTGTAACAATAGGCTTATATAACTGCAAATAACTAATTTCTGAGCCAACCTACATGTATTTAATATTATTTTTTTATGGGACACCTTTGACCTTTCTCTTGTGCCATAAGACAACAGATATAGTATTATTTTTTTTAAAGTACTGCATGCAGTACTTTTGTTTCCCTCTAAGAAATGGATCTCAGACGGAAATGGCTCAAACGGATGACAACTGATGCAACAGGATCTGTTTTTTTACAGTTTTTTCCCCCCCTCTCTCTCTTCTTCTGATGGATCAGAAGAACGGAAAGCTAAACGGTGATGTGAATGCGCCCTAACATGTGCAGGCGCAATTTTAGGAAAAAAATTATTTGTTACCATGAAGAGCAAAGAAATTTGTCTTTGTTGCGAATCAAAGTTTTCCTAAATTTCGGACCGAATTCTGCTTCGGATGCTTTGATTCACTCAACACTAGCTGTAAACATTTAGATGACTAATCACTTAGAGTACGCAATCATCTCATCATGTAAAAGGACCTTAACCAAAATGTCCTTATATTCTGTAATTTTTTTTTCGATTGTTAAAACTTATTTCTATCGTAAGAAGAGCCAGGAAACAACAGACCAGACTATTTGTTTATTTTACCAAAATGAATAAAAGGCATGCTCTAATGTACTGTACTTTCTGTAAATGATTTACCTTGATCCCTTGTGAATGTATGGTATTTCTTATATTACTGTACTGTATTGTACTTAAATAAAAAGTATAAAATAGCTGGGAAAGCACAAAAAACATTCATACTGTGGTTTGATGATAACTCTCTCTGCACTTGAATTTAAAATAATTCATAAACTTTTATAAAAGATAAAGTTAAGCCAATGTCATACAATCTCAGAAACAAAAAACATTTCTGTGCTTGTGTCATGATCGCAAATCTCAACCATACCAAAGGTATACTGACCTGAGCCAACAGCATCACTTTGAGGCTTAATGGTAAAGCACCAACATGGTGGACATCCTGGATCTATTACCCTTTGCTCACAGTCTGACCCTAAATAAGATCAATCTGCAGTAAACAAAGGTCTAGATATATAAGTGTTACAGTGCTGGCTGCAAGCTACCTGTTCCCTAGACCCATCTGATGTTGCCTTCTTCCCAGCAGGTCCAGTTGCCAGGCCTGTCCTGTCTCTCCATAGAAGCCAAAGTCTGCTCACCCACAATGCATCTCCTCTCCTGTGTGTAGGAAGTGCACACTCTCCCTCTAGCTTTTTAAGGGCCAATGTGTGCCCCTTAATCTTCACCAGCCAAGGATTTACAACCCTGAAGTAGTTAAGACACTTTCCCCTGTGGAAGGATGCCTGAGTGATAGGTTTCTTAGCTTGCTAGTTCCTGGAAAGGTGTGCTGCATTCGTCTGTCTACCCGTGTACCGACCACTGCCTGTTTACTGGACTCTGACCTTTTGCTGTGCCTAACCTTTGTATTGACCCTTCATTGCCAACCCTGACCTCAGATTGTTTACCGTTAAGCACATATTATGCCTGCACTGGCATATAAAAATTGCTTACATTTGTAGCACATTTTTTTCCGTTATGTTTTTACAATGCAGTAATAATTGTGTTAAATATGTGTAATTTTCTCTTTCGCCTCTGCTGTATATGGGCAATTACAGGCGCTCCATTGGTCATAGGGGAACCACATAATCAGAATTATCTGTACAAATTCTCGAATATACATTGTGGTGAAACTTGTTCTCTCAAAGATGATCTCAGGACATCTACATAACCGTGTTTCTTTGCCTGTCCTACACCATTATCTGTAATTTCCTTTAGAATTAGGCCTCATGCACACAACAGTTGTTTTTTGTGTCCGCAAATTGTGAGTCCGCTAAAAAAAACTGATGCAGCATCCGTTTTTTTTGGGAGGATCAGTTTTTTTCAACAGATCCCTTGTAATAAATGCCTATGTCCGCAAATGTGAAAAAAGTAGGACATGCACAATTTTTTTTGCTGAAGGGAAACATGGACAACGGACACGGAACACAAACGGATGAACTATCAGCATTTTTTTGCTGACCCATTGAAATGAATGGGTCCCCATCCTATCCGCAAAAAAAACGGAACGGAGGCCGAGAAAAACGTGTCGTGTGCATGAGGCATTAGGCATAGGCACTGAATGTCTGAGCCCATATATGTATAACAATATATAATGTTCCTGCAAGCAGGGGCGGACCTTGCATTTCTGGGGCCCCAAGAAACATTATGTTTGGGGGGCCTAACCAGGACAGCCAGCCAGGAATCACTATTATGGTGGTTCCCTGTCTGTTCACACCTGTATCTGCATTCTTAGAACACAGATACAGTTGAAAGTTGTGGTGGGGACAATTCTACCTTTTCTGCTGCCTGAGGTAAAAATTGAAACGGCACCCCACCCCCCTACTAAATTATCAATCCAATCCCTTACCCCCAGCCCAGGCATATCTGAATTAGACATTTCATACAATACTCCACACCTCTTACATGCAGTGAAGTCTCATCTGATGCAGAAGATCTCTTTCCTTATCTTCTTCATTCGGACCAGACTGCCAATATGAATTATTTCAACCATGTCTCATCTCTACTGAGTTTGCCACACAGACATGTTAGGTTCCTCATATTTAAATCCTCTTCACCCTCCTGGTGTTATCCTGTTGCCACCTACAATACTGTACCAGCTGTGCTCCCTAAATACCTATAAAATACCATAGAGGTAGTCCCAAAAGTGGTCCCAAAATTCCCACTAATAGTAATAATTATGTTCCAGAGTGCCCCCATTATTAATAGTGCCCCATACAATGCACCCAGTAGTACTAATGCTCCCCAAGAGTACCCCATTAGTAAAAATGCTCTCCTTATTGTGCCCAATAATAATAATGTTCCCACGGTACCCCCGGCATTAATAACGCAGTTATAATGCCCCTTGTAGTGCCCTCAGTATTTATAAAGAGCCCCTTTGTAGTGCTCCTGGTATATATAATGGCATCTATAGTGCCTTGAGTAATTATAATGGCCCTTGTAGCATCCCCAGTATTTATAATGCCCTAGTAGTGCCACCATTTAATGCCCCCAGTGTTTATATGCCTGTAGTGCCTCCAATATTTATAATTTCCCTCTGTAGTGCCCACAGTATGTTTAATGTTCCCCAGCAGTGCCCATGTATTTATATCCCCCTCTCTGCTACCTCCAGTAGTGTCCCCTGTATTTATTATACAGGTCCTTCTAAAAAAATTAGCATATTGTGATAAAGTTCATTATTTTCTGTAATGTACTGATAAACATTAGACTTTCATATATTTTAGATTCTTTACACACCAACTGAAGTAGTTCAAGCCTTTTATTGTTTTAATATTGATGATTTTGGCATACAGCTCATGAAAACCCAAAATTCCTATCTCAAAAAATTAGCATATCATGAAAAGGTTCTCTAAACGAACTATTAACCTAATCATCTGAATCAACTAATTAACTCTAAACACCTGCAAAAGATTCCTGAGGCTTTTAAAAACTCCCAGCCTGGTTCATTACTCAAAACCGCAATCATGGGTAAGACTGCCGACCTGACTGCTGTCCAGAAGCCCATCATTGACACCCTCAAGCAAGAGGGTAAGACACAGAAAGACATTTCTGAACGAATAGGCTGTTCCCAGAGTGCTGTATCAAGGCACCTCAGTGGGAAGTCTGTGGGAAGGGAAAAGTGTGGCAGAAAACGCTGCACAACGAGAAGAGGTGACCGGACCCTGAGGAAGATTGTGGAGAAGGACCGATTCCAGACCTTGGGGGACCTGCGGAAGCAGTGGACAAAGTCTGGAGTAGAAACATCCAGAGCCACCGTGTACAGGCGTGTGCAGGAAATGGGCTACAGGTGCCGCATTCCCCAGAAACAGCGGCAGAAGCGCCTGACCTGGGCTACAAAGAAGCAGCACTGGACTGTTGCTCAGTGGTCCAAAGTACTTTTTTCAGATGAAAGCAAATTTTGCATGTCATTTGGAAATCAAGGTGCCAGAGTCTCTAGGAAGACTGAGGAGAGGGAAATGCCAAAATGCCTGAAGTCCAGTGTCAAGTACCCACAGTCAGTGATGGTCTGGGGTGCCATGTCAGCTGCTGGTGTTGGTCCACTGTGTTTTATCAAGGGCAGGGTCAATGCAGCTAGCTATCAGGAGATTTTGGAGCACTTCATGCTTCCATCTGCTGAAAAGCTTTATGGAGATGAAGATTTTATTTTTCAGCACGACCTGGCACCTGCTCACAGTGCCAAAACCACTGGTAAATGGTTTACTGACCATGGTATTACTGTGCTCAATTGGCCTGCCAACTCTCCTGACCTGAACCCCATAGAGAATCTGTGGGATATTGGGAAGAGCAAGTTGAGAGACGCAACACCCAACACTCTGGATGAGCTTAAGGCCGCTATCGAAGCATCCTGGGCCTCCATAACACCTCAGCAGTGCCACAGGCTGATTGCCTCCATGCCACGCCGCATTGAAGTGGTCATTTCTGCAAAAGGATTCCCGACCAAGTATTGAGTGCATAACTGAACATAATTATTTGAAGGTTGACTTTTTTTGTATTAAAAACACTTTTCTTTTATTGGTCGGATAAAATATGCTAATTTTTTGAGATATGAAATTTGGGTTTTCATGAGCTGTATGCCAAAATCATCAATATTAAAACAATAAAAGGCTTGAACTACTTCAGTTGGTGTGTAATGAATCTAAAATATATGAAAGTCTAATGTTTATCAGTACATTACAGAAAATAATGAACTTTATCACAATATGCTAATTTTTTGAGAAGGACCTGTAGTCCTTCTGTACTACCTCAGTAATACCTTCTGTATTAAAAATAATAATAATAATAATACTGCCCCCCAACAGTGCTCCTTGTAATTATAATGTATCCCTTTGTAATGTCCCTAGTAGTGCCCCCTTTTGATATTAGAGTGTCCCCAGCAGTGACCAATGTGTATAAATTTCCCCCCACTCTGTATTGCCCCCAGTAGTGGCCCCTATTATTATAATGTCATCCCACAGTGGCTCCTTTAATTTTAATGGTCCCCCTCTGTACTACTCCCAGTAGCGCCCCACTAGTATAATGTCCCCCAGCAGTGCCTCCTGTATTATCATAATGTCACTGAGCAGTGCTCCTGTATTATTATAAATTCCCCAGTAGCCAGTAAAGAAAAACAAAAATAATTACCTCATTAGCACTCCATGCCCACTATCACGTGGGCCTAAGCTTCCTGTGTCCCAGCACACATGGCAACATCATTGTCTAAGACATTGTTTAAGACCTGGTGCAGGCGGTCACCATAAGTGAGCTAGTGCACTATTATACTGCCTCATAGGCTTTAGGCCTAATTGCCTAAGGCCTATGAAAGTGAACCATAGAAACAGGAGCCATAGACTTCCATGGTCCACTGTCAACTGGTGCTTTCTGACTTGCTCAAAGGGGCCTCCTGACAGATGAGGGCCACACGCAGTTGCATGATTTGCACGGTGATCAAGACTTTCAGTGCCTGTAAGCTCAAGACTGAATTAAACTCGTAAAACAAAGCTTTCAGTAAATTATGACAAAATAAATGTAAACTATGAAACTATATATTAAAAACATTCTAAAAATCTATAGTATTTTTTTTTAATCTTTGCTAGGTTCCCATGGATTAGACAGAGGTATTTAGCTGTCATTTTTATCGGCAGCTTGTGAAACTGTATGGTGAAGGGAAATCTCTTTAAACCTTCATGATCCCCCCTCAGTTGGTGATATTCTCAAAAGAGAAACAAAATCATATTTTATTTTATCTCTTAAAATAAAATTATAATGCTGACATGATCGTGAAATTATTTATGTTATCTAGAATATTATACATGAAAACCCATGTAAGCTCGGATAAGCTCATAAGCCTTTGTAAACTTGGTAAAACCAATTCAGTATAGATATCCCCTGTCAAAATATGGTAAAGTATTAAAACTCCTGTTATACTCCATCAGTTTGAAGAGAAAGTGGAAAGTCAAAGTATGTATTAATAGCTGATTTAAAGTGTAAATGCCTAAAACGATAAAGAGATTTTCCTCAGGACTTGGAACTATGAACATAACTGGCCACTACTGACTTCAGAAAGGACCAAGAATATTGACATACTGATGTGCAAATCCAAGGATCACCACAAATCACGATATGCTAATTTTACTTTATGGAAGTTAGGTTTTTATTGTAGTAATAACATTCCTCCGAAAAAGCAAGGATATGCTGTTGCTATGGAGACCGATTGGCTATAGTTGCCGTTATCTTTAGTGTGGATCGCAAATATTCTAATCGCTAATTTTTATTGCGAATATCGGCACTTCAAAAATCCGCGAATATCTAGAATATAGTGCTATATCTTCGTAATCGCGAATATTCTAGATTTCTTTTCATAACTACCCATGATCCCTCGCTGCTTCTTGCTTGTGGGCCAATGAGAAAGTTGCAATATATTTGACTTTACGAGTAGTGTTGATTATTATTATCGTAAATTTTCCGATTGCCGATTTTCACAATCTGACTGGAGATCACGAATTCTCAAATTCGCTAATAAATTACGAATATTTGCCCAAATATTTGCAAAATATAGCAAATTTGAATATTGCCACTGCCGCTCATTACTGGTTATCTTGGATGATGGGACAGAAGGTACAGTAGGTTTCTGGTGCATAGAAAGGGTGTATGGTGGGATAGTGGATGGGGCCTACCAAACACTAGGAATTGTTTACTTGTGTGTGGATTTATGAGGTCAAAACCTCCTGCAAAAAAACAAAAACAAATATCCTATATCTGTACATACAGATATACGGTATGGGATTGGATTGTTGTCATGTAAATCACAGCAAATACTGTACAGTATGCGTCTTCAGAAAAACTCTATATATCTAAGCTGGAGGTTCTTCTAAAGTCACAAATTCCATAATATGTGCCATTATGAAGGACTTCTTGACAGTACCCAACAGACCCAATTACTGTATATGTTAGGTGCCATTGGTGTTCATCATGTAATGAATCCACCAAAGCTTTAATTCCGTATTTTTGCTCCAAAGACAGAACAGAAAAAATATAGGGGGTTATTGATTAAGACAAATGTTTTAGACGCCGGTCTTAATACCCCTTTAGCTGCTGCTATATGCATCGAATTTATGCAGAGGTGCCGACCTCCACATAACTTCGACATAACCTCCTGTCTAAATCGACATCAGCCCCATTACTGTCATAGATTTAGACTATTTTCTATGCCTAAAACAGGCGTAGAAAATGGTAAATAAGATGGGTCTGCTGGCCCGCCTCCTTCACCCCCCTCACCCCGTCCCCTTTTTTAAACCTGGCGTGAGCAGGGAAGAGAGCCCTACAGTATGTGGCGTATATCTGTTGGTAAATGACCCCTATAATCCCTAACACAGATGTACACAGACTAACAATAGTTACTGTGACTACACTGCCATATGAACAGCTACTAGCCTCACCTATTGTCTTTCCCTTGCCTTGTAGATTGTAAGTCTAGCAGGCAGGGTTATCTCTTTCTATACTGGTCTGTCATTTAGTAACTGTATGTTTATTGTACTTATTGCTAGTGTTGAGCCTAAATATTTGAATTATGAATTTTTATCACAAATATTAGCACTTAGCAACATCCCTAGCAACCAGTAGGAAAGTTTCCTACCCCTTAGTGTGAAGTTTTTATTGTGAATATATTACATTGCCGATTTTCGCAATCAAGTAAATAATGACTGGAGTTCACAAATTCTCGAATTTGCGAATTTATAGCAAATATTTGTTCAAAAATTCAAGAAATATCTCAAATTGGAATATTGCCTATGCCGCTCATCGCTATTTAATGCTTGTATTGTCTTGTTTTATGTACTTATTTTTTTTTTTTCATTTGTACAACCCTCAGAAATTAATGGTGTTTTTATAAAGCAATTATCATCTATAAGGTACCAACATGTAAATGCAAATTGAATTTAATTAAAAAAGAAAAAATCTAATTACAGAAGAAATTGGCTAAACCTCTGTCACAAACCAGCAGGTTTGAACCCACTGTGCCACGTGTCCTACCTCCTCTAAGGGCGTCTAAGTGAACCCCTTCATCTTCACAGTACCCCTTATGGTTGGGATAGACTTTTCCGAGGGGAACACCAGGTCACTAACCTCTTGAGGAGGATAGGCACACAAGGCAGCTGGTCCAGGCGGACCAGGAGGTACCTGAGAAAGGTACCAGAGGTACAGCCGTTGTCAGCAAGCTGAGTCGTTAACAGGACCGAAGGAGGAGGCAGAGGCAAAGTCAGACAGTCAATAGATCAGGGCAGGCAGTACAGGTACAGGTCAGGCAATCCGGGTGGGCAACAGGAGAGTCAAGGCAAGCAGGCAGGGATCAAACAGGTAGCAGTGTCTAGATACACAAGTACGAGTCAGTAACAGAGGAACACAAGCGGATATCAGGAACCTTAGATGGACACAAGGACCTTGACACTGAGGCATCTAGGAAGGGGGCTGAGCCACTTATATATGTGCAGAAGGGCTAGGATTGGTGGTGAGGTCGCTTGATCCAACCCATAAAACACAGGAAGTGACGAGCACTGGCCCTTAAGGAAATGATGCAGGAAACTAGCAGCAAGCATGCTGTGGCCAGCAGATCACCGCTGAACACAGCACCCGGCATCGATAAGCAAGGAAACAGCAGCGCACAGCAGCCGCTGTTACAACCTTCATACATTTTTGTCTTCGACCCTTGTGGCTAGCTGTACAGCAGTGTATGACACACACATTTATTTGCAAACAGTAGTTTCAGACTTCGTCACCCTTAATAGTGCAAGTTATGGAGAGAGGATTTTTCAGAGCAGCTGACCAGATAACTGAGATGATGTGATGCCTCATGTGACTCCACAGAACCAAAGTTTTATACTTTTGGGGGGATGCTTTGTGGATGCAAGTACAATGACCAAAATAGCTCTATTAGTATATCACACTGATGTTCGATTTTAATGTGTTTGTCATAATGAAAACTCTTTTTTCAAAGAAGTGCCATCACAGTTAAATCTGTAAAATTAGGGTGAGTAGGACTTAAAGGAACCAAGACATCCATCTTAAAATTTTTAAAGAGTAACTGTCATTTTTCATAAAAAAATCTAATTTAGCATATGTTACTGCTGCAGCAGCATTATGCATAAAGCAATCTTTAGTTTCTTCACAAACCACTGTTTCCTTCAGTTTTTCCCTTTGCGACGGCTGTTTAAACATTTACAATATGAGGGCCTTCTCAAGATGGCTCCTCTGCCAGTTCTCTGAGGCCCAAACTGCTTTCCCTCACTTCCCATACACACTTGCTATAGTCAGCAGCTCCATGCCAGCCAATCAAATTGGATTACTGAGAGACACGCCTCCTCACTCTGAAGCCTAATGCAGGCATGCAGTGTGAAGGACCGCCCCTCCGTCTGTCTTCTTAGCCAGAGACAGACTAGCCATAGCAACTGTCTTTTAAGGGAGCAGTGGAAAGGGACAGAGGACATTAAAGAAAGCTGTTATTATAAGGTAATTACAGATCTTTTGACAATCATTGCCAGACTAACTCAGGTATACATGCCTAGCTCTAATAAACTAGCATATTAAGTGCCCTGGTCACTAAGCCTAACAATAGGCGGTACTTCTTGGTCTGTACAGATCACTTTACTGTAGTTACCTGCTGATCTCTCATTCTAACCCCACGTATAATGATATCACCTCTGTGCAGTGGCGTGCCCGGCAGGGGGGAGGGTGCACCCGGGGTGCCACCTCTCAAGGGGGTGCCAGAACAGAAGCCATGAGCGCTTCCATCAATACAGATGGAAGCGCTCATTGCTTTTCCCTTTATACGATGCAGTGCATCTTATAAAGGGAATACTAGTGAGCACTTCCATAATGGAAGCGCTCACAAGTCTGCAGGAGGAGGGGGAGAGAAGTGCTGTGAGAGCTGTTCAGTACTTACCCCTCCTCCTGCTCGCTCTTCTCATAGCCCGCGCTGCTGTGTCCTGGCTGCCTGCAGCGTCAGGATGTACAGGAGTTCAGGTGACTGCAGGAGTTCAGGTGACTGCAGTGCAGCATGGGCCCTGAGAAGAGAAGACAGCCAGGACAGGGAGAGTGGTGACAGGAGAGATAAGTAACTTTATTATTTTACAGTCTGATATGGAGGTCTAATGGGGGGTCTGCAGAGGTCTAATGGGAGTCTGTAGTGGTCTATGAGGGGTCTGGAGGTCTGACATGGGGGTCAGGAGGTCTAACTTTGAGGGTCTGGCGTTCTGGCTGGGGGTCTGAAGTGGTCTAATGGTGGTCTGGGGGTATGACTGGGGGTCTGGAGGTCTAATGGGGGTCTGATTGGGGGTCTGAAGGTCTGGAGGTCTTTTGGGGGTCAGATATGGGGGCATGAAGGTCTAATGGGGGTCTGGAGGTCTGATATGGGGGTCTGGTCTGAGGTCTGATATGTGGGTCTGGAGGTCTTATATGGGGATCTGGAGGTCTAATGGGGGTCTGATATGGGGTCTTATCTGGGGTCTTATATTGGGTCGGGATCTTACATCGAGGTCTAATGGGGGTCTCATCTGAGGTTTAAAACTGGTGTTTTATATGGGGTCTGACATAGAGGTCTAAAGGGGGTTTGGTCTGAGATGGGGATCTCATTTAGGGTTTTATATGGGGGTCTGATCTGAAAGGAAGGGGGGATTTTTTTGTACTAGCGCACAATATAAAGGGGTGTTTTATGTGTGGTACCGGTATTTTCAGGGGGACTATTTCTGCAGGAAAGTATTGGGGAGCACAGTGGACACAGTATTGGGGGTGGCAGGATGGGGTGTTGAGAAGGTGGAAGGATGATGGAAAACTAGGAAAGTAGGATGTCTGTTTGTTAAACTCTGCAGATATGAGGCGCGGCTGAAAAGTCACCATGGTGGTCTGGTCTAACAGGAGAATAAGAGGAAAGAGAATATCTACATGAGAGAAGAGAAGTCACTAGATGTAAGAGGTGCGTGACGCTGTATGACCCTGTATGTTCTGTTTTCCAAGTATGTCTTTAAAGGGGTTGTCCACTTTTTTTTTTTTGTATGAGCGCTGCCTTCTCTGCTCTGTTTACCTGCTCATCACTGCAAATGCTATGACGAGCAGGTGAACAGAACAGAGAAAGCAGCTCTTATATGAATGCTGCCCTCTCTCCAAATAGCTGGGGGCTGTGGGCACAGAGGGCATTACTACTATGGAGGGGGCACAGAGGGCATTACTAATATGAAGGGGGCACAATGGGCATTTCTACTATGGAGGGGGCACAGAGCCAGAGGGCATTACTACAATGAAGGGGGCACAGTGGGCATTATTACTGTGAAGGGGGCACAATAGGCATTATTACTGTGAAGGGGCACAATGGGGATTTCTACTATAAAGGGGCACAGAGGGCATTACTAGCACAGTGGGCATTACTACTATTAAGGGGGCAAAATGGGCATGATTACTGTGAAGGGGCAAAATGGGCATTATTACTATGAAGGGGGCACAGTGGGCATTATTACTATAAAAGGGGCACAATGGGATTATTACTATGAAGGGGACACAATGGGGATAATTACTGTGAAGGGGGCACAAAAAAATAATAATGGAGATCTGGGCTTCTTGTCCCCGGTACAAATGGTGACAGATTCCCTTTAATAGAATAGTATCTGGGAATGCTACTTAAATTAAAGCAGCACATGAAGCCATAGTTAAAGACTTAATTAAAAAAAAACTCATTGATGTTTAAATTATTTTGCATGCCTTTACTGTGCACTTATTGTAATCACTGCTTCAATTGTGAGTAGAAGTTATAAGATGCTACCAATTTAAAAGGGTCCTTTAAATTATTTTGGGCTTTCTTTAAGGCTTAAAGTGAGTTTTACTGGAAAGCAAAAGGTCCATTTACATCTATTAATACTCCCTATTATTTAGCATTAATTCTTTTTATTTTACTGGGGTGAAATACACTGACAAAAATAAATTTTATTATCGTTCATTTACAGTATATTTTCATCGAGTCAAGAGCTTAGAGGCTAGAAAATGTGCTCATCTGAAAAGCAATTTTCTCACGATCTAGCTGCAATCAGCAGCAACTACAGCCTAATAAATTAGACCCTTTGGCCAAGATGTATCTAGAAGTTAAAAAAAAAATACTCCTAATATCAAATATAACTTCTCAGGTCTGTGTTATATTTTTCTGTATGTTTTTTTTCCTGGACAGGATTATTTACTCTATTATATTAGAGCTTGCACAAAAATGTGGATACATGTATTACCCTTTATGGAAGAGATCATCTGGAGTTGGGGCAATGCAGCTGCAGTAAGCCATTGTGTCTCTAAGCCCTCATTCACTTGAAAAAAAAAGGACAGCACACGCAATTTGTGCAGCGATGGGTGCACATCTCCAGGGGGAGTGGAAAGCTTTCCCAGGTTGATCAGTTAATCTGCATATAATTAGAAAAAAATGGATGGAGACAGCATATCCTGTTGGGAATTTATTCCAGATGCAATGTTTTGGCTATAGAGCCTTTATCAAGCATTGCTTGATAAAGGCTCTATAGCTGAAACGTTACATCTGGAATAAAGTTCCAACAGGACATGCTGTCTCCGTCCTTTTTTCTATAATTATAAGCCCTCATTCGGACGGCCAATAGGAAACATGTCTAGTCCATGTGTTTTTTCTTGCAGACCAATGTGGAAAAATCGTCATCTGAAGAGACTGATTAAATTGAGTGGATCAATCCTCAGTCTGTTCTAAACTCGGACAGCACCCAGATGGGAAAAACGCCAATATGAAATTAGCCACAGGGTCAGTTCACACATCAAGGATTTGTTGTGTATGAAATCTACAAAAAGTCTGCAAGTACATCTGTCAGTTGCTAATTTAATTGAAAGAAATCTGCATGTTAATACAATGTACTTTGCTTATGATTTCTCCCAGTGATAAATTCATGTAAGTGATGATGTCGCCACCTACAATTTCTATATTTCAAGAGAGCCGCCCCATTACAGGATCAGTAGCCTAAAGGGGTACCTGTACATAGAAATAACAGGTGTGTCGACGTAGGGCGTTCAGAGGTAGCAGATGCACCTGGGTCCCTGTGCCTTAGTGGGCCCAAAGGCCCCAATTGCTGCAGAAGAACATATTTTTAACCATGATACCAGATTTTGAATTGGCGCCCAAGAGTTTCAAGTCTTATATGTCTTGCAGGTTAAAAAAAAATTATAGCTCATATTGCTTTCCAAATATTTAGGTTACTGTAGGTTTTTTTTTCACTACATTAAATGATTTTCACAAAACAAACCTCGGCATTAAAAGATGCCTGATTCTAATGGAATTGGTAATTGGATAATTTGATGCAGAATGTACATTAGGATTTACAATACAGCAATAATCCATTTCTGGTGTGCTATTACGTGTGGAAACTCTTGACGGTCTCACATACTTCAGAAAGAAATGTTTAACAGCAAGAATTTTTAATGCAAAGTTAATAAAGTACATTGATCAACAGTAGTCAATAAAATGAAATATTACGTAATTAGGAATGACCCATCCTCCACATATGGGGTTACTAAATACAAAGCAATAAATCTAAAAAAAAAGCCATGATTAGTAAAATATTGCGTAAGTCAAATAACATTCTATCTGAAAAGTCCAAAAAATAATTGGCTAAGATAAAAATAAAGATATAAATAAGATGTTTGGCAACCTATATAATTACTGCAAGGTGTTAAAATGGTTGTCCAATGTAAATTATTGATGGGTTTCTAAATAATAAAGTAATTAAACTAACTGGAAATGGTATGAATGGCCCAATTTCTGTCCTCTCATGGTCCCAGAAGTGTAGCTTCTTTTTCTGACCTATGATGTTCTGACATAGTCACCAAACTTCCTCCTTCTTTCTGTGTTGGTTAAATGATGAAGGGAACTAGCAGTCTGGATGAGTTCTCCTTCTTTGTCTTTGAATTAACCGTAATGGAGAAAAGGGTTGGCTTAGCTAATGAACCCAGCCAGGCAACCAGCCCCCTTCATACAGGCGGCCAACACAGAGAGGGATGAAGGCTGCATAGGAATGTCAACAAAAGCTACAGTTCTAGGACCACAAGAGGAGGTCTGACCACAAAACACTGGTGAAGATCTCAAAATTACTGCTTCTACTCCGCATACATCACAGTGTACCTGGAAAAAGAGCGATGCCGGCATCATTGAAGAGGAGAGGGTGTACTGTAATGTATGTGGTGCAGTAATGAAGTCCACACCTGCGAGCATCCTTTCTTCACTACGCCTGCACCGCATACCAAATGGCTGAAGATTTTACCCAAACTCAGGGTCAGGTAGGATGCCATGAACACTGCCTGTCCCTGTCAATCAAGTCTAGACGGGCATGGCCAGAGATGGGAGAATGGAGCCTCTAGGAGCAGGAACAATGCCCCCCCTGCTCCTAAAGGCTCATTTGCCTATAATAAATCTTCCTATCTTCTCAATAACGGCAGCACGTAATGAAATTAGACTAATATATTTATGTTCAGTTGACATCAGCACATCACTAATGTCAGTCAGGTTAATGCCCATGTTTCTTCTGACAGAAGCCCTTTAAGAGCGCTGTATGTTTATTTCCAAAGCACAAAATTCTGTCTTGGTCGTGTGAAAATCAGTGACATTACTCTTTTCAGAGCTATAGCTTGTAACAAGCTAAGCACTTGTGATCGTGAAACTATATCATAGAGGGATTCCAAAACCATTTTTACGTTTATGATCTTACTATTTTTCCAAAACAATAAAGTTCTATGTAATTAAATGGAATATATAACATAAGTCAATTCCATTCAGCTACAATACCATCACAGCCCATAGATACTTTTTTTTTCAAAAGTCCTTTTAAAGGGGTTTTCTGGGATTATGATATTGATGGCCTATCCTCAGGTAAGGGACTGACTCCTGACACCCCACGGATCATCTGTTAGAAGAGGATGTGGCTCTCTGGGGAGAACTGCAGTGCAGTCCTATTCAAGCACTGTGTTTGGTAAGCTGTGAGGAGGCCACCATGCTAACCAGAGCAAACAGCTGATCGTCAGGGATCCTGGGAGTCAGACCTAGGCTGATCTGATATTGATGACTTGTTCTAAGGATAAGCCACCAATATCTGATCAGTAGGGTGCTGACTCCCGACACCCAACAGATGAGCTGTTAGAAGAGGCTGCGGCTCTTTGGTAAGCACTACAGTGCAGTCCCATTCAAGCACTGTGTTTGGTCATCTGATTGTCGTGGATGCTGGGAGTCAGGCCTCCACCAAAGAGGCTGAAACTCTCCGGTAAGCACTACAGTGCATTCCTATTCAAGCACTGTGTTTGCTCATCTCATTGTCGTGGATGCTGGGAGTCAGGCCTCCACCATAGGCTGTGGCTCTCCGGTGAGCACTACAGTGCAGTCCCATTCAAGCACTGTAGCTGATCGTCGTGGATGCTGGGAGTCAGGCCTCCACCGATCTGATATTAATGACTTGTCCTAAGGATAAGCCACCAATATCTGATCAGTAGGGTACTGACTCCTGACACCCAACACATCAGCTGTTAGAAGAGGCTGCGGCTCTTTGGTAAGCACTACAGTGCAGTCCCATTCAAGCACTGTGTTTGGTCATCTGATTGTCGTGGATGCTGGGAGTCAGGCCTCCACCAAAGAGGCTGAAACTCTCCGGTAAGCACTACAGTGCATTCCTATTCAAGCACTGTGTTTGCTCATCTCATTGTCGTGGATGCTGGGAGTCAGGCCTCCACCATAGGCTGTGGCTCTCCGGTGAGCACTACAGTGCAGTCCCATTCAAGCACTGTAGCTGATCGTCAGGGATGCTGGGAGTCAGGCCTCCACCGATCTGATATTAATGACTTGTCCTAAGGATAAGCCACCAATATCTGATCAGTAGGGTACTGACTCCTGACACCCAACACATCAGCTGTTAGAAGAGGCTGAGCACTACAGTGCAGTCGCATTCAAGCACTGTGTTTGGTCATCTGATTGTCGGGGATGCTGGGAGTCAGGCCTCCACCAATATGATATTGATGACTTGTCCTGAGGATAGGCCATCAATACAAAAATCTCAGACAACCTTTTAAAATATCTCCAATATCTTATGTAATAGGAAGGAAATTTGGAGGAAACAAAACTGAATTATTTGCTTAATGCAAGCTTGTCCACTTAATAGCATAGTTGGCAGATATATGATGGTTCAGAAGCTGAGGTCTCCATGAGTTTTAAATCCAGGTTTAGATCACATATTCACTATCTTGCAAAAAAAAAAATGTTTCCTTCTTCATCATAATGCTGCAAATGATCAGAATACTGGTGTATATGCCTCACGCCACAGTTATTAAGGGTTTTAGACACCTTCCCTTGCTTTAAACAAAGACATATGTTTTAGTGAGAGAGATACAGCACTATGTGCCAACATTACTTTGGAATATATGGTATCAGTTTAGGTGGCATAATCAGTGGTATAAACTTGGTGGTTTAGACTAGACAGTCTAAAAGAGTTCCGGATTTATCCTTCAGCATCAGCCACTGTGGTAATGTAAATCTAAAGGTCGCTATAAACGCTAGCCTAAAGTGGTCTATTTCAACCAAAACTATTGTTTGTTGGTTAAAATGTATTGTTTGAAAACAAGTTGGTCGTGTTTAATTTTTTCATCTGATAGTCTTTAAAAAGTTATTTTATTCAGAGAGAGATAGTTTGCGAATGAAAGATCTTTCTTTGAAAGAACATTCCTAGAAAAATTATTTGTCCATCATCCAGTTTCATTGAACACATATGGCCAGTTTAAATGACTGTAACAGAAAATATGGCCTAAAATTTGTATGGCTGAGTTTGCAAAACAGTCATTCATCAAATGTTTGTTCAACTACTGCTTAATCATCAACCAACTTCTAGCTAATGTGTATGGCCACCTTTAGATATTATCAGAAAAATCTGGGGTTCTCATGCAGTTTTTTTTTAACAACAATAATGCCGATAGCATCCAATAAGTTCTGAGCTTTCTTTCATTCACAGCTTGGTACGAAATAAAAGAAGTAACCTGATTAGTTGTTATGGACAACACTGGCACTCTGCGTTTTTTTTGCAGGAAACAAGTTTTATTTTTTAGAATACCGGCCTTAGTTACATTATTCAGTATGCACAATTCATGCTCCTTCTGGAATACCAGCATTGCTATTCATACATGGTTCAGAATAAATATAATTCAGAAGCACCTTAAAGCATTTCAAGTCACCAATTAAACATTTAGTTTTTTAGTACGTAGTGAGGCTTATTATTTATGCAGCTTTAAACCAAAGCATATCCTCAAGGGAAGCCTATCCAGTGACAAATTAATACCTTGGAGAACATAGCTGAACAGTGGCAATGAACTCATTTACTCCCCCAATAATGAAGAATGACTTCTTGTATTAGCACAAGGATGACTGTTACCATGGTGATCTGAACTTACCTCATGGCTTCTCGAAGAGCTCCTCTCTCACTAAGAGTAGTATGTTTGATGTCATCAAAATTATTTTCCAGTTTCTCACATTTCTGTAAAAATAATAAATATGGCATCAACATTAATTACTGTGGTTTCAAATTTTTATGGAAAATTGTTAATCGAGTATTGTTTGAAATAAAACAATGTTCTTTGTTGGTAGATTATGCTAAATTGTAGATATAAGGATAGGGCACATTTACATCTGCCATTACATAAGTTACAGCTTTGCATAAGTAAAACATTCCCCTTGAAGTTTTTGCAACTAACTATGAAAAGAAAACGTCATAATGGTTCATATATTTCCAACCAAATCCTTAGGACAAGTCCATAGCTGCGTTGAGCTTTGTGTACTTCTGATCTATCAGAAGAACTGAAAAATAAGAAATAGCACAAACTAACCCTCAGCAAAGACTACTTTTTCATTTTTCTGTTCTTCTGACCGATCAGTAGAATGCAAAGCTCAAAGCAAGTGTGAAGCCAACCTAACAAGAAGAAGGGTCTGATCATTGGGAGGCTGATGCTTTTTATTTGCTCTTTGCAGCATTTTAACTGTAAATGGGGCATCCAAAGGAGCCCCATTTACAAGGAAAAACAGGAATTTGATACAGGCAGAGCTGATAAGAGTCTGCTAAGACCTAGTATCTCCACTCTGACCAAGACACCTGGGGACTACATAGTTTTTGGGTCCAAATAGAGAAAACAGCATAGCTGCTTCCTCTATTCACTTATTGAGTGTTGTGCACTGAACAAAAGAGAAAGCAGAATTGGTAATAAACCATTTTAATATTCTCCTTGGAGTCCCTGGCTGTCATTGATAGCTTGGGACCTTACCTGCTCCTACTAGATTGCAGGAACAGGACCTTTATTCCCACTCTGTACATGTATGACACTCCGAAAGCCTTAAAGCCCAGAACCAAGCCTATATGGGTTAACCCATTTTGATAGAATTGTCCTTCATAATGAATTGATTATAGGATGTTATGCTGTTGGGATCCCCAGTGATCAGCTGTAATCCAAATGCAATTGTTTAGTTTTCTGCACTGTCATCAAATAGGAAGTAATGTGTTACACAGCTCAAATTAATGGCCATATAAAGGATAAATATGTTGAATCTTCCAAAGTGAGAAACTGAATTTTCTAAACTACACAACTCTTTTAAAATGGTGTATCGTGTAGAACAGACAAATGTATTCTTAGAAATCTTAAGGTAAAAAATATGGATATAACAAAAATAGTGGTTTTACATGGTCCTACACTGGAATAGAAACTTTCTTTATTGAAAGATATTCTTAAGAAATCATACAAGAGATAAAAAGACTGGAGAATCACACATTTCTTAGCTGAAGAAATTTGATCAGGGCCACACATTGCAACAATGGAGTAAGATATTATGCAATGAATATAACAATATTTTATAGAAAATGCTTTGAATATCTTTCTTTGATCACACATTCTTTGGAAAGAACTGCCAACCAAATTTGTGAAAGCTGTTCCATGGCCTATGAAATGAGAAATATAGTCTCTTGAGCTTCGGTATGATGTGACATATCTTTGATAAGTAGGGGGAAAGGATTCAGTGTACTGCATGCATCTTAAACACAAGAAATCACCTTAACAGCTTGGCCTCTGAACATTAATCTTTCAAGAAATTCTATTGTGAAGAACCAAAGCAGGTGCTTTTCCTTGGCTCGTTTTACACTTCTCTAAAATTCTTTTAAGAAATACAAATCTTGGGTGGATTACATCTGTCGTCTCTGTGTGGCTTTTACCACATGGAGAATAAATTCAGCTGCATTGATAGGAATAGATTTCGCGGATCACTTTGTCCTTTCTACCACGAAACACAAGCATCTTCTAAAGCATTTGCAACTCAAGCAGCGGTGAAGTATTTAAGCACTTCATGCCCTTCCAGAGATACTACAAGTGTTTAGATATTCTGATTGCATCCACTTCTGACTGTACAGCACAACACATTTCAAATCTGCATAACTGAAGTACGTATCCAGTATGCTATCAATGAAGATGAGGGCCAGAGCGCACATTTATAGTGCATAGTCTATCAGCTAAAACAGAACACTGCTTAAGGACATGCACAATGTGCTGCATATGTTCCCAGGTTGATTGACATAATATTTGAAAATAAATAAATTAACATAGAAAATAAGAATCTGTTCACACTGGCATCTTGATTTCTAGGCTACATTACTAGGAAAATGTGTTGCTTTTAATGGGGATCTTTTTGCCACCCTTTTTTCCCCCTCAAGAATAGGGCTACAGATATACCTGCTACCAAAAATATGAGAAATCTTGACAAAAATCTTGAAGTATATCCCATAGACCTTTGAATTTGTATTTCACGATGATTGTCTCCTTGGATTTTGTTTTTTCTGACTTTACTAATATCAATGATTGGATTTCTTGTACAAGTTATATTTAATGCAAGCTGTAGTTATTAATATGTATGTTATTTATATACAGCGGCCAAAATTTACAAAGAACCCATGGAAAGAAAGGCAATAGTATACATTGCTAATTGTGTTCAGTCAATGATCACAAAAACAAGGTGGTGCACCCTTTATTTTGGGTTCTACCACAGAATATATGTTAACGCAGGGTTATATTAATACTGGGTGGCATCTGCCTTTGATGCGAGGCAAGTTGCCACACTGGCATGGTAACGGTTTTACAGCTGATGGATACCCTCCTGTAGTACAGTATGTCATTCAAAGCTCTTTCAACTTGGACCTGTAGTTAAACCAAGGTGGTTGTTGGCTGCTGTGTATAGGAGCAGGATTGGCAACCAGAATTTTCTTTTTTTTTGGGATAACTTATCCCAAAATCACGGACAACCAACATTTGTACGGACAAACTGGAAAACCAAAATGAATGATAAAGATTATAAGTAATACATGTCTATAGCTCAATATACTAATAAGAACTCATTAACAGCATTTACTGTGAGCTGTAAAATGATGATAATTACCACCAAAATAATCTAATCAAGTCCCACCAGCCTAAAAAAAGTCAAGGACACATCTTTTTTTTTTTCACGGACACAGGAAAAAAGTTGCCTATTTTTGTGGACTGCCCAGTAATTTCTGGACAGTTGGCAACCTTGCATAGGAGATCTGTTGCTCTATCCATTCCCGAACATTCTCAATGGAGGAGAAATTTGACGATCAAGTGTGTGAGTGGGCTTTATTTGATGCACCACCACATGTCCTAACTGAATTAGACAAGGTAGTAGATTTGGTTCCACAATGTCCTGGAATCCTGGGGGATTTTATTCACCATTGCTTGTGGTGGATTTTAACTTATTAATAAAACACTTTAGGTTTTACTGCTGGACTATCTTTTTTTCTAAACTGCAATACTCTTATTGGGTCAGAGTCCATGCCATTATCAGGAGCCAGTGAGGAACATTTACAAAGTGGGGAAGGGGACGGGCCTCTTCATAACTATGGCAGAACCACCGCCAGCTTAGGGGATTATTAAGACTGGCGTCTAAAACACTGGTCTTAATAAATGTGCCCCTTTGTATTTACTAAAATGTTACTTCACTACAATTTAGATCATCTACCCTTCTAATAGAAAAAAAGAATACACTTTTTTTTGTGGCAGTGCATCTTTAATATAGTTGAACAAATCACTAAAAATATGATTTGAGTTGAATTCAATTGAATCTATAGATAGATTGGATAGAGCAGTGTTTCCCAACCATTGTGCCTCCAGCTGTTGCAAAACTACAACTCCCAGCATGCCCGGATAGCATTTGGCTGTGCGGGCATTCTGGGAGTTGTAGTTTTGTAACAGCTGGAGGCACACTTGTTGGGAAACACTAGGATAGAGGTCCAAATCGATTCTACCTGAACCAAAACTGCTCCAAAGAACATGTGTATATGATGCACTGAGGTCTACCAAGACTCATATGTTCCCTTTATTTCTATTAGTCACCAAACAATTTGGATTCAGATGCAACTCCAATTTTTTATACGTTTTATAAATTTGTTTAGAATCAATTTGCTCATCTCTCATCTTTAAATATTAACTTATCTGAAATCCTAGGTCGAAAAAAATTAAAACAATACTTAGGCTCCTTCAAAAAACAAGACATTTATTTAGACTTAGTAGCAAAATATATGTATTAATATATCACACTAATGAATCTGTTAACCGGAAGCTTCTGTGGGTGGTATCTATTGTTTGCTTTATTTATTTTTCTCATCTGTTTCTTATTGCATGCTTGTTCTATCTTTCAAATATTTCATCTTTAGAAGGAAAAAAAAAGTTCTTCAGTTCTTTCTTTTAGAGTTTTCTTTTATAAAGTATAAAAAGTCCCACAGAGAAACCATCCCACCGAGCTACTGTGTGACTATAGACTTTGTAGGTACTGTCTGCATGAACACCATTGAACTTTTCTCTTGTCAACTAATCCATAGAGTTCAATGTAATTCCATTCTGCAGAGTCGGTTGGTAAGATGCGACATTGGATTTTTTAAAATAGTGTTGAAGGAAATCTCCTAAAAGTGAACATTTGCTGTAAGATGAAGCTTCTGTTTTTCAATACAAGCTTAAATAAAACCTGTGATCAGAAAAGCATAATAAAGCACCTTATATCACCTTTGATTCACAGAATTCTGAAATTTCCAAATACATTTTAGGTTTAATGTTCATGTTTCGCTTCTGTTAAAAAAGGCATTTCTCCCAAATATACCCATACATTTTATTTACTATTTTCTATATTTAGCAAAGTTTTCTTTAAAGAGGGCCTATCACCACTCCTGCATCTTCAGAAAGCAGTTGGCCCTACAATAAAATATTCAGAACATAATATTGGATCTATTTAAATACATAAAACAAAACAACACTAAAAACTTTACTGTCCTAGACCACTAGGGTATATAATACCATGTAGGCCCTTTGCTGTTCTAGACCACTAGTGTATACAGTACATTTAAGCCCTTTATTGTCCAAGACCACTAGAATATACAGTACTATTTAAGCCCTTTATTGTCCTAGATCACTAGGATATACAGTACTATGTAAGCCCTTTACTGTCCCAGACCACTAGAATATACAGTACTATTTAAGACCTTTACTGTGCCAGACCACTAGGATATATAGTACCAGGTAAGTCCTTTACTGTCCCAGACCACTAGGATATATAATACTATTTGAGCCCTTTACTGTCCCAAACCACTAGGATATACAGTACTATTTAAGCCCATTATTGTCCTAAATCACTAGGATATACAGTACTATTTAAGCCCTTTTTCTGTCCTACACCATTAGGATATACCGTACCATTTAAGCTCCTTACTGTCCTAGACCGCCAGGGTATACAGCAGCATTTAAGCCCTTTACTACCCTAGACCGCTAGGATATACTGTACCATTTAAGCCATCTAGTTCATTAGTCCATCATAAATTATTCTGCTGTACTCTCCAGGTACTTTGGGGTATTTTTAGCTTTCAGCAGGAATGACTAAATCTCTACTGACATAACTGTTTATGTGGGCACTCTTCTGGTGCCATTGTAGACATGGGCACCAATCTGGCATAGTTTATGAAGGGCACTCTTTTGGCTATGAGGGTACTTTTAATTGATGTCTTCTAGTAGCACTGTCATTGGGAGTACTCTGGCTGTCCTTATACAGGCAAATTATTTGTCTGCTATAGAGCAGAATTATTTATCTGTGCAGTAGGGCAAATTTTTATTTAATAACAGGTAACTTTGGGCGACCCCCACACAGTGTATAACAGCTCTCCACACCGCAGTGTATAACAGCTCTCCACACCACAGTGTATAACAGCGCTCCACACTGCAGTGTATAACAGCGCTCCACACCACAGTGTATAACAGTGCTCCACACCACAGTGTGCAATGGCGCTCCACACAACAGTGTATAATGGTGCTCAACACCACAGTGTATAACAGCTCTTCACACCACAGTGTATAACAGCGCTCCACACCACAGTGTATAACAGTGCTCCACACCACAGTATGCAATGGCGCTCCACACAACAGTGTATAATGGTGCTCAACACCACAGTGTATAACAGCTCTTCACACCACAGTGTATAACAGCGCTCCACACCACAGTGTATAACAGTGCTCAACACCACAGTGTATAACAGCTCTCCACACCACAGTGTATAACAGCGCTCCACACCGCAGTGTATAACTAGTGATGAGCGGCAGGGGTCATATTCGAATTCGCGATATTTCGCGAATATTTTTTAGAATATTCGTCGAATATTCGAAAATTCGTGATTTTTTTTCTTTAAAAAAATCGGCAAGGTAATGATTGTGTAATATGCGAATTTTCGTAATTAGAATTTTCGGATTCAAATTTTTTATTGCGAATTTTTCAACTTACAACTATTAGAAAAGAAGATTATTGCACTATATTAGCTAAATTGCTCTATATTAGATTTTTTTAATATTCGCTATATTGCTAACAGTTTTTTCGAATATTCGTAATATATAGCAATATAGCGAATATTCAAAAAAACTAATATAGAGCAATTTAGCTAATATAGTGCTATAATCTTTTTTTTTATAGTTGTAATTTTTTTCCAATCTGAACTTCAGATGAGAAAAAAATTACAACTATTAGACAAAGAAGATTATAGCACTATATTAGCTAAATTGCTCTATATTCGTTTTTTTTCGAATATTCGCTATATTGCTATAACTTCGTTTTTTCGAATATTTGTAATATTCTAAAACAAGAATATATAGCAATATAGCGAATATTCTAAAAAAACGAATATAGAGCAATTTAGCTAATATAGTGCTATAATCTTTGTCTAAAAGTTGAAAAATTCGCAATAAAAATTCGAATTACGAAAATTCGCATATTGCGCAATCATTACCTTGCCGATTTTTTCAAGAAAAAAAAAATCGTGCATTTTCGAATATGACCCCTGCCGCTCATTACTACTCCTAAAGTCAAGTATATTGCAGCCTTCTTATTGGCCCACAATTTAGAAGCAGGAAGGGATCATGTGTACTGATTTAAAAAAAAAAAAAAATCGGGAAAAAAAATAATAGGAAAAAAAATCGGAAAAATTTCGGGGAAAAAAAAAATCGAATATTCGAAATTACGAATATATAACTATATTCGAAATATTCGCAAATTTTCGAAGTACCTATATTCGCGATAAAAATTCGAAATTCGAATATTCGTAATCAACACTATGTATAACAGCCCTCCACACCGCAGTGTATAACAGCGCTCCACACTGCAGTGTTTAACAGCGCTCCACACCGAAGTGTATAACAGCTCTCCACACCGCAGTGTATAACAGCACTCCACACCGAAGTGTATAACAGCTCTCCACACCGCAGTGTATAAAAGCCCTCCACATCACAGTGTATAACAGCGCTCCACACCGCAGTGTATAACAGCTCTCCACACCGAAGTGTATAACAGCTCTCCACACCGCAGTGTATAACAGCACTCCACACCGCAGTGTATAACAGCACTCCACACCGCAGTGTATAACAGCGCTCCACACCGCAGTGTATAACAGCGCTCCACACCGCAGTGTATAACAGCCCTCCACACCGCAGTGTATAACAGCTCTCCACACCGCAGTGTATAACAGCGCTCCACACCGCAGTGTATAACAGCTCTCCACACCGCAGTGTATAACAGCGCTCCACACCGCAGTGTATAACAGCCCTCCACACCGCAGTGTATAACAGCTCTCCACACCGCAGTGTATAACAGCACTCCACACCGCAGTGTATAACAGCGCTCCACACCGCAGTGTATAACAGCCCTCCACACCGCAGTGTATAACAGCCCTCCACACCGCAGTGTATAACAGCTCTCCACACCGCAGTGTATAACAGCGCTCCACACCGCAGTGTATAACAGCGCTCCACACCGCAGTGTATAACAGCGCTCCACACCGCAGTGTATAACAGCTCTCCACACCGCTGTGTATAAAGGCTCTCCACACCGCTGTGTATAAAAGCTCTCCACACCGCAGTGTATAACAGCTCTCCACACCGCAGTGTATAACAGCTCTCCACACCGCAGTGTATAACAGCTCTCCACACTGCAGTGTATAACAGCACTCCACACCGACGTGTATAACAGCTCTCCCACCGCAGTGTATAACAGCACTCCACACCGCAGTGTATAACAGCACTCCACACCGCAGTGTATAACAGCGCTCCACACCGCAGTGTATAACAGCCCTCCACACTACAGTGTATAACAGCTCTCCACACTACAGTGTATAACAGCTCTCCACACCACAGTGTATAACAGCTCTCTACACTACAGTGTATAACAGCTCTCCACACCGCAGTGTATAAAAGCTCTCCACACCGCAGTGTATAACAGCACTCCACACCGCAGTGTATAACAGCACTCCACACCGCAGTGTATAACAGCGCTCCACACCGCAGTGTATAACAGCCCTCCACACTACAGTGTATAACAGCTCTCCACACTACAGTGTATAACAGCTCTCCACACCACAGTGTATAACAGCTCTCCACACCGCAGTGTATAACAGCTCTCCACACCGCAGTGTATAACAGCTCTCCACACTGCAGTGTATAACAGCACTCCACACCGACGTGTATAACAGCTCTCCCACCGCAGTGTATAACAGCACTCCACACCGCAGTGTATAACAGCACTCCACACCGCAGTGTATAACAGCGCTCCACACCGCAGTGTATAACAGCCCTCCACACTACAGTGTATAACAGCTCTCCACACTACAGTGTATAACAGCTCTCCACACCACAGTGTATAACAGCTCTCTACACTACAGTGTATAACAGCTCTCCACACCGCAGTGTATAAAAGCTCTCCACACCGCAGTGTATAACAGCACTCCACACCGCAGTGTATAACAGCACTCCACACCGCAGTGTATAACAGCGCTCCACACCGCAGTGTATAACAGCCCTCCACACTACAGTGTATAACAGCTCTCCACACTACAGTGTATAACAGCTCTCCACACCACAGTGTATAACAGCTCTCTACACTACAGTGTATAAAAGCTCTCCACACCGCAGTGTATAAAAGCTCTCCACACCGCAGTGTATAACAGCTCTCCACACCGCAGTGTATAAAAGCTCTCCACACCACAGTGTATAACAGCTCTCCACACCGCAGTGTATAACAGCTCTCTACACCGCAGTGTATAACAGCTCTCCACACCGCAGTGTATAACAGCTCTCCACACCACAGTGTATAACAGCTCTCCACACTACAGTGTATAAAAGCTCTCCACACCACAGTGTATAACAGCACTCCACACCACAGTGTATAACAGCTCTGCACAACACAGTGTATAACAGCTCTGCACAACACAGTGTATAACAGCACTCCACACCGCAGTGTATAACAGCACTCCACACCGCAGTGTGTACAGATGAAGAAATCTGACAAATGTTAATACCAACCAGATATTTTTGACAATATAGAAGTGTTTTTAATAGTGACAACTGGATTTTAATCTGTTCCTTACAAAGGGAAGAAGTAGATCTGCTACACAAATATAGTATACACGGCAGGTATTACAAGACGTCTCTAGTCTGCAACAGACAGAGATACATCAATCTGATTTTAAATCTCTTTCAAGTATCACATGATGTTCACAGCTGCTACGGTATAAAACAAGCAGATATCATAATTCACAGCAATAAACGAGATACAGAATTTTGCTAGTTTTTGTTCAGTATAGAGGTAAGCTAATTGATTGTAAATGAATCAAATTTGTCTCTAGTTTGCTAAAATGTCACATAACAGCCAAATCCAATTCTTTTGCAATACTATTTGGATGAATCCTTTGAAATGGCGGCCACCATTTTACAGACCAGAAGACAGAGAAGAAGGCATCTGCCACCAAAAAGGGATCATTTGTGGACCATGATTTGATGGAACAATACAATCTGACAGTGCAGTGTGTTATTGAACTGGCTGTTTGTTACCATCCATTTACCCATAGCCATATGCGTTCTTGTCACGTTGACATTACTAATGCTGACATATCTTTTAAGAACTTGAAAGGGTTTGGACATAGTCCTAGGAGACCTATGTGTGTATCAGGGCAATCTCTGCACTTTCTGTACCCAAATCAAACCTGCTGACCCATTCATTTGAATTTGACCAGAAACAAATTTCAAGCAATTCGCCCACCTGCAGTACACTAACTAAATGAAAGGAGATAAAGCGGAAGAACTGATGAGAAAAAAATTATTTTGGAAGCAATCATTTTACACATACATTCACACAGTGAAATCTAGCAAGGACATAAATACCATTGACGCGGCACTTGTAACCACTATGGAGCCGCTTGAGAGAAGAAGCCCAGCTTACGATGCTGCATCGGGTGCAGGGCCAGCTGTGCTAAATCTGTGCTAAAGGGGGCAGCACAGATAGCCAAAATTTGACACTAAGGGTAATTTTTTTTTTTTTTTTTTATATGGTAGCCTGATGGCCAATGGATGGTATCAGTTAGAGGAATCCCAGCCGATCAGCTGCGAGTGCTGTGTTCTCTTCACTGTTTACCTGTCTGCCGTCTATATTGCAGCAGCGAGCAGTATAATTACAGCTTCTCCATCCCACACTCTGTCCCATTCAAATAAATTGGGTAGACGAGCTGTAATTACACTGCTTGCCGCTGCAATGTAGACGACAAGCAAGTAACCAGTGAAGAAATGCAGCTCTGCATTCTCTTCAAAAAGCTGATTGGCTGGGGTGCCGGGATTCCGACCCCCGCCGATCTGACATTAATGACCTATACTGAGAATAGGTCATCATATCTGAAACCAGACAACCCCTTTAAGTGTTCAGTACCAGAATGGCACCAGAATGGAGCTCCATTTTAATTTCAGCAAAGTTGGACTTTATATGGTTCCTATCTTGTGAAGATTTTCTATTTGTCCTAGGTGTTCATTAAAAGCCGCATGTTAGAGACCAATTCACTACTGCGTAAACAAGTGGAACGTTTGCACCTAAGTAATTTGGTCAGTTATTTCCATCAGTTATTGTGAGCCAAAACCATCCGTGAAGCTTACTCAGAGATGCAGTGATGGCTAACCTCCGGCACTCCAGCTGTGGTGAAACTACGGCTTGCAGCATGCTCCATTCATTTCTATAGAGTTCTGAGAAAGGCCAAGCAAGTGTACATCTTGGGAGTTGTAGTTTTACCACAGTTGGAGTGCCGGAGGTTAGCCATCACAGGTATAATGGAAAGGTGTTCTCCTGTTCCGTGTTTTTGACCCGCACCTGTTTTTTGTTCATGAATTATAACTAATGTAAATAATTGACCAAATAATTGAACTATAAACTTGGCCTTACCTATAAATGGCAGCAAAATCTTAATCATGGTTAAAAAGCATGGAATAGGACAATTACTTTTTTAGTGTATTCTGTTCATACAGTGCTTGTACATGAAGGGAAAACATCATCCAAAAAGTACAATACAACATAACAAAAATGCACTATTTTTTTTACATTATTTGTAAGTGGCGTTTGAACTTGTGTAACGTAGTGTGTGTGAATCTAAATACATTTAGGAAGTCTAATGAAATTTCATGCATGTGTTAGCATATGCTGAGCTCTTGTACTGAAGAATCTTTTAAGTCTATTTTCATCTCTGTAGGTGTTAAACATCAGACGTATGAATCAATACACAGAAACAAACAGTGCAAAAAATAAAGCAAGAGTAAAAAAAAAAAACTGTTTTCGATAAAATGATTAAATATGGTGCTGGAGAGGGAGAAAAAGATTCAAACTGCATTTATGTCACCGTCGTGGATTTTCTAGCATCTCCACAGCTGCAGTTTCTTTCATGTTATATAGATGGCAGCATGTTTTATTCAGCAGTAGAAAATCTGGAAATACTACCAATATTTGACTTTTACATTTAGAATTAGACTTGATCTGAAAACCATTAATGTGTTTCTATGGTTTTATAGACATATGTGGTACATTTTGGGCTTCAAGCAGTGGTCTATTGATTTTGATTACTATAGGAACAGCACACATTTTATATAGTCTTGATTACAACATTTCTGACTGTGTGCTCTACATTTACAACATAGAAAAGTTTGGTAGGGATAAAAATCCCATAAAATCTCTTCATTTATTTGTCAGGGGCAGAAGTGGCAGAATGTTCCCTCAACCATCCTTGGTCGGTAAAGATAAATATAAAAGATGGAAAATCACTTATTTCAATAACTGCTCCCTTTTGACCAATTAAAAGTGTTCTTGCTTGTAATACACAATTCACCATTTCCTCCACTTTCATCCTTTCCACACAAGTGCAGCTATTTATGGATGACAGACCAGCCATCCGACCACATATAGTGGGTCTATTTTCTGCAGAGCTTCTTGACTCTCTCCCATATATGTCTTGTATATAATGCCACTTAATGTTCGCTCTCATCAGATGCCTTGATTTGCTGCTGTGAGTGCCTGTCCTAAGGCTAGCAGGATATTGTATTGTATTAAAACAATCATGAACTCTAGGGACAGAGATTTAATACTACCACTTTACAAAGCTTTGGTGCAGAACTCATCTGGAATATGCAGTTCATTTCTGGGCACCAGTCTATAGAAAGGATGCTCTGGAGCTGCAGAGAGTACAAAGGAGAGCGACTAAACTGATATGGAGCATGGAGGGTCCTAGTTATTAAGAAAGATTAAAATAATTACATTTATGTAGTCTTGGGAAGAGACAGATAAGGGGGGGGACATGATTAACCTATACAAATATATAAATGGACCGTACAAATGGTGAAAATCTGTTCCATGTAAAATCCAGTCAAAAGACAAGGGGCTCTGAAGAAAAAGTTAAGTCCTGCGAGGCATAAAGGCTTCTTTACTGTGAGAACTGTGAATCTATGGAATAGTCTACCTCAGGACGTGGTCACAGCAGGAACAGTGGACAGCTTTAAAAAGGGCTTAGAATTGAATTCTTAAAATAAAATATGGGTCTCACTCCCCTTTTTGTACCTATCCTTTGGTTGAACTTAATGGACTTGTATCTTTTTTTTTTACTATATCAACTCTGTAACCATATATGTGTAATAGGCATCATTCCCTCACTTACACCTTTTAGAGAAATTTACCCAAATCAAATCTCCAAACATCTGGATTTGATTTTTACCAGATTTTTTTATTTTTTTTATATAGTTTGTTTAAAATCAATTTGTTCATCCCCTAGTGTACACAGTTCTGTTCATAAAATAATAACAATCACAAACACAATTTTCATTTAAGGTTATCTATCTGAAATGGGTCCTCATCTCCATTACTGCCAATAAATATACCAAATTCAGTGAAGTATCTGAATGGATGAAATCTGCAAAGTTAAGATTAACATCCCATGGCCAGGAGTATCTTGGACCTATTATATATTATTTTCATGAAGGGATCTTTTAGTCTTCATGGGGAAGCACTGAGATAAAGTAGCCATTCTATATGCTCTACACATACTTTAACAGAGTTCTATGCAGAATAAGACTGAGAGGTCAAGAGTAGGGATGAGCGAACTCGAACTGTATAGTTCGGGTTCGTACCGAATTTTGGGGTGTCCGTGACACGGACCCGAACCCGGACATTTTCGTAAAAGTCCGGGTTCGGGTTCGGTGTTCGTCGCTTTCTTCGCGCTTTTGTGACGCTTTCTTGGCGCTTTTTGAAAGGCTGCAAAGCAGCCAATCAACAAGCGTCATACTACTTGCCCCAAGAGGCCATCACAGCCATGCCTACTATTGGCATGGCTGTGATTGGCCAGAGCACCATGTGACCCAGCCTCTATTTAAGCTGGAGTCACATAGCGCCGCCCGTCACTCTGCTCTGATTAGCGTAGGGAGAGGTTGCGGCTGCGACAGTAGGGCGAGATTAGGCAGATTAACTCCTCCAAAGGACTTGATTAACTGATCGATCTGCAGCTGTGGATCATTGAGCTGCTGATCCTCAATTGCTCACTGTTTTTAGGCTGCCCAGACCGTTTGTCAGTCACATTTTTCTGGGGTGATCGGCGGCCATTTTGTGTCTTGTGGTGCCCCAGCACAAGCTGCGACCAAGTGCATTTAACCCTCAATGGTATGGTTGTTTTTTGGCTAAAGCCTACATCAGGGTGAAGCTGTCACACCAAGTGCATTTAACCCTCAGTAGTGTGGTTGGTCAAGCTATCACACCAAGTGCATTTAACCAGCAATAGTCTGTTCATTTTTTGGCCATATACTAAATCAGGGGCAAGCTGCGCCCGTCACCAAGTGCATTTAACCCTCAGTAGTGTGGTTGGTCAAGCTGTGACACCAAGTGCATTTAACCAGCAATAGTCTGTTCATTTTTTGGCCATATACTACATCAGGGGCAAGCTGCGCCCATCACCAAGTGCATTTAACCAGCAATAGTGTGGTTATTTTTTGGCCATATCCCAGTCTAATTCTGTCACTAAATCCATACCGGTCACCCAGCGCCTAAATACTAGGCCTCAAATTTATATCCCGCTAAATCTCTCGTTACCGCTGTCCTGTTGTGGCTGGGAAAGTTATTTAGTGTCCGTCAAAGCACATTTTTTGTTCTGGGTTGAAATACAATTCCCAATTTAGCAATTTAAAAATTTAGTGGTTTCTGCTGTATCAGAGCTATTTGAAATCTATCCCTAAAAGGGTATATAATATTCAAGGTGCACATAGGGTCATTCAGAATAACTTCACACACCCGCTACTGTGCATTTCCAAGTCTAATTCTGTCACTAAACCCATACCTGTCACCCAGCGCCTAAATACTAGGCCTCAAATTTATATCCAGCTAAATCTGTCCTTAGTGCTGTAGCTGGGCGAGTTATTTAGTGTCCGTTCAAGCACATTTCTTGTTCTGGGTTGAAATACAATTCCCAATTTAGCAATTTCATAATTTAGTGGTTTCTGCTATATCAGAGCTATTTGAAATCTATCCCTAAAAGGGTAGATCATATTGAAGGTGCACATAGGGACATTCAGAATAACTTCACACACCCGCTACTGTGCATTTCCAAGTCTAATTCTGTCACTAAACCCATACCTGTCACCCAGCGCCTAAATACTAGGCCTCAAATTTATATCCAGCTAAATCTGTCCTTAGTGCTGTAGCTGGGCGAGTTATTTAGTGTCCGTTCAAGCACATTTCTTGTTCTGGGTTGAAATACAATTCCCAATTTAGCAATTTCATAATTTAGTGGTTTCTGCTATATCAGAGCTATTTGAAATCTATCCCTAAAAGGGTATATAATATTCAAGGTGCACATTGGGTCATTCAGAATAACTTCACACACACCCGCTACTGTGTATTTCCAAGTCTAATTCTGTCACTAAACCCATACCTGTCACCCAGCGCCTAAATACTAGGCCTCAAATTTATATCCAGCTAAATCTGTCCTTAGTGCTGTAGCTGGGCGAGTTATTTAGTGTCCGTTCAAGCACATTTCTTGTTCTGGGTTGAAATACAATTCCCAATTTAGCAATTTCATAATTTAGTGGTTTCTGCTATATCAGAGCTATTTGAAATCTATCCCTAAAAGGGTAGATCATATTGAAGGTGCACATAGGGTCATTCAGAATAACTTCACACACACCCGCTACTGTGTATTTCCAAGTCTAATTCTGTCACTAAACCCATACCTGTCACCCAGCGCCTACATACTAGGCCTCAAATTTATATCCAGCTAAATCTGTCCTTAGTGCTGTAGCTGGGCGAGTTATTTAGTGTCCGTTCAAGCACATTTCTTGTTCTGGGTTGAAATACAATTCCCAATTTAGCAATTTCATAATTTAGTGGTTTCTGCTATATCAGAGCTATTTGAAATCTATCCCTAAAAGGGTATATAATATTCAAGGTGCACATTGGGTCATTCAGAATAACTTCACACACACCCGCTACTGTGTATTTCCAAGTCTAATTCTGTCACTAAACCCATACCTGTCACCCAGCGCCTAAATACTAGGCCTCAAATTTATATCCTGCTAAATCTCTCGTTAGTGCTGTAGCTGGGCGAGTTATTTAGTGTCCGTTCAAGCACATTTCTTGTTCTGGGTTGAAATACAATTCCCAATTTAGCAATTTCATAATTTAGTGGTTTCTGCTATATCAGAGCTATTTGAAATCTATCCCTAAAAGGGTATATAATATTCAAGGTGCACATTGGGTCATTCAGAATAACTTCACACACACCCGCTACTGTGTATTTCCAAGTCTAATTCTGTCACTAAACCCATACCTGTCACCCAGCGCCTAAATACTAGGCCTCAAATTTATATCCTGCTAAATCTCTCGTTAACGCTGTCCTGTTGTGGCTGGGAAAGTTATTTAGTGTCCGTCAAAGCACATTTTTTGTTCTGGGTTGAAATACAATTCCCAATTTAGCAATTTCATAATTTAGTGGTTTCTGCTATATCAGAGCTATTTGAAATCTATCCCTAAAAGGGTATATAATATTCAAGGTGCACATTGGGTCATTCAGAATAACTTCACACACACCCGCTACTGTGTATTTCTAAGTCTAATTCTGTCACTAAACCCATACCTGTCACCCAGCGCCTAAATACTAGGCCTCAAATTTATATCCTGCTAAATCTCTCGTTAGTGCTGTAGCTGGGCGAGTTATTTAGTGTCCGTTCAAGCACATTTCTTGTTCTGGGTTGAAATACAATTCCCAATTTAGCAATTTCATAATTTAGTGGTTTCTGCTATATCAGAGCTATTTGAAATCTATCCCTAAAAGGGTAGATCATATTGAAGGTGCACATAGGGACATTCAGAATAACTTCACACACACCCGCTACTGTGTATTTCCAAGTCTAATTCTGTCACTAAACCCATACCTGTCACCCAGCGCCTAAATACTAGGCCTCAAATTTATATCCAGCTAAATCTGTCCTTAGTGCTGTAGCTGGGCGAGTTATTTAGTGTCCGTTCAAGCACATTTCTTGTTCTGGGTTGAAATACAATTCCCAATTTAGCAATTTCATAATTTAGTGGTTTCTGCTATATCAGAGCTATTTGAAATCTATCCCTAAAAGGGTAGATCATATTGAAGGTGCACATAGGGACATTCAGAATAACTTCACACACACCCGCTACTGTGTATTTCCAAGTCTAATTCTGTCACTAAACCCATACCTGTCACCCAGCGCCTAAATACTAGGCCTCAAATTTATATCCAGCTAAATCTGTCCTTAGTGCTGTAGCTGGGCGAGTTATTTAGTGTCCGTTCAAGCACATTTCTTGTTCTGGGTTGAAATACAATTCCCAATTTAGCAATTTCATAATTTAGTGGTTTCTGCTATATCAGAGCTATTTGAAATCTATCCCTAAAAGGGTATATAATATTCAAGGTGCACATTGGGTCATTCAGAATAACTTCACACACACCCGCTACTGTGTATTTCCAAGTCTAATTCTGTCACTAAACCCATACCTGTCACCCAGCGCCTAAATACTAGGCCTCAAATTTATATCCTGCTAAATCTCTCGTTAACGCTGTCCTGTTGTGGCTGGGAAAGTTATTTAGTGTCCGTCAAAGCACATTTTTTGTTCTGGGTTGAAATACAATTCCCAATTTAGCAATTTCATAATTTAGTGGTTTCTGCTATATCAGAGCTATTTGAAATCTATCCCTAAAAGGGTATATAATATTCAAGGTGCACATTGGGTCATTCAGAATAACTTCACACACACCCGCTACTGTGTATTTCTAAGTCTAATTCTGTCACTAAACCCATACCTGTCACCCAGCGCCTAAATACTAGGCCTCAAATTTATATCCTGCTAAATCTCTCGTTAGTGCTGTAGCTGGGCGAGTTATTTAGTGTCCGTTCAAGCACATTTCTTGTTCTGGGTTGAAATACAATTCCCAATTTAGCAATTTCATAATTTAGTGGTTTCTGCTATATCAGAGCTATTTGAAATCTATCCCTAAAAGGGTAGATCATATTGAAGGTGCACATAGGGACATTCAGAATAACTTCACACACACCCGCTACTGTGTATTTCCAAGTCTAATTCTGTCACTAAACCCATACCTGTCACCCAGCGCCTAAATACTAGGCCTCAAATTTATATCCAGCTAAATCTGTCCTTAGTGCTGTAGCTGGGCGAGTTATTTAGTGTCCGTTCAAGCACATTTCTTGTTCTGGGTTGAAATACAATTCCCAATTTAGCAATTTCATAATTTAGTGGTTTCTGCTATATCAGAGCTATTTGAAATCTATCCCTAAAAGGGTATATAATATTCAAGGTGCACATTGGGTCATTCAGAATAACTTCACACACACACGCTTCTGTGCATTTCCAAGTCTAATTCTGTCACTAAATCCATACCGGTCACCCAGCGCCTAAATACTAGGCCTCAAATTTATATCCCGCTGAATTTGAATACAATACATTGGGCCAAATAATATATTTGTTGTTGTGGTGAACCATAACAATGAGAAAAACATCTAGTAAGGGACGCGGACGTGGACATGGTCGTGGTGGTGTTAGTGGACCCTCTGGTGCTGGGAGAGGACGTGGCCGTTCTGCCACATCCACACGTCCTAGTGTACCAACTACCTCAGGTCCCAGTAGCCGCCAGAATTTACAGCGATATATGGTGGGGCCCAATGCCGTTCTAAGGATGGTAAGGCCTGAGCAGGTACAGGCATTAGTCAATTGGGTGGCCGACAGTGGATCCAGCACGTTCACATTATCTCCCACCCAGTCTTCTGCAGAAAGCGCACAGATGGCGCCTGAAAACCAACCCCATCAGTCTGTCACATCACCCCCATGCATACCAGGGAAACTGTCTCAGCCTCAAGTTATGCAGCAGTCTCTTATGCTGTTTGAAGACTCCGCTGGCAGGGTTTCCCAAGGGCATCCACCTAGCCCTTCCCCAGCGGTGAAAGACATAGAATGCACTGACGCACAACCACTTATGTTTCCTGATGATGAGGACATGGGAATACCACCTCAGCATGTCTCTGATGATGACGAAACACAGGTGCCAACTGCTGCGTCTTTCTGCAGTGTGCAGACTGAACAGGAGGTCAGGGATCAAGACTGGGTGGAAGACGATGCAGGGGACGATGAGGTCCTAGACCCCACATGGAATGAAGGTCGTGCCACTGACTTTCACAGTTCGGAGGAAGAGGCAGTGGTGAGACCGAGCCAACAGCGTAGCAAAAGAGGGAGCAGTGGGCAAAAGCAGAACACCCGCCGCCAAGAGACTCCGCCTGCTACTGACCGCCGCCATCTGGGACCGAGCACCCCAAAGGCAGCTTCAAGGAGTTCCCTGGCATGGCACTTCTTCAAACAATGTGCTGACGACAAGACCCGAGTGGTTTGCACGCTGTGCCATCAGAGCCTGAAGCGAGGCATTAACGTTCTGAACCTGAGCACAACCTGCATGACCAGGCACCTGCATGCAAAGCATGAACTGCAGTGGAGTAAACACCTTAAAACCAAGGAAGTCACTCAGGCTCCCCCTGCTACCTCTTCTGCTGCTGCCGCCTCGGCCTATTCTGCTGCTGCCGCCTCGGCCTCTTCCTCCGCCTCTGGAGGAACGTTGGCACCTGCCGCCCAGCAAACAGGGGATGTACCACCAACACCACCACCACCACCTCCGTCACCAAGCGTCTCAACCATGTCACACGCCAGCGTTCAGCTCTCCATCTCACAAACATTTGATAGAAAGCGTAAATTCCCACCTAGCCACCCTCGATCCCTGGCCCTGAATGCCAGCATTTCTAAACTACTGGCCTATGAAATGCTGTCATTTAGGCTGGAGGACACAGACAGCTTCAAACAGCTCATGTCGCTTGCTGTCCCACAGTATGTTGTTCCCAGCCGGCACTACTTCTCCAAGAGAGCCGTGCCTTCCCTGCACAACCAAGTATCCCATAAAATCAAGTGTGCACTGCGCAACGCCATCTGTAGCAAGGTCCACCTAACCACAGATACGTGGACCAGTAAGCACGGCCAGGGACGCTATATCTCCCTAACTGCACACTGGGTAAATGTAGTGGCAGCTGGGCCCCAGGCGGAGAGCTGTTTGGCGCACGTCCTTCCGCCGCCAAGGATCGCAGGGCAACATTCTTTGCCTCCTGTTGCCACCTCCTCCTTCTCGGCTTCCTCCTCCTCTTCTTCCACCTGCTCATCCAGTCAGCCACACACCTTCACCACCAACTTCAGCACAGCCCGGGGTAAACGTCAGCAGGCCATTCTGAAACTCATATGTTTGGGGGACAGGCCCCACACCGCACAGGAGTTGTGGCGGGGTATTGAACAACAGACCGACGAGTGGTTGCTGCCGGTGAGCCTCAAGCCCGGCCTGGTGGTGTGTGATAATGGGCGAAATCTCGTTGCAGCTCTGGGACTAGCCAATTTGACGCACATCCCTTGCTTGGCGCATGTGCTGAATTTGGTGGTGCAGAAGTTCATTCACAACTACCCCGACATGTCAGAGCTGCTGCATAAAGTGCGGGCCGTCTGTTCGCGCTTCCGGCGCTCACATCCTGCTGCTGCTCGCCTGTCTGCGCTACAGCGTAACTTCGGCCTTCCCGCTCACCGCCTCATATGCGACGTGCCCACCAGGTGGAACTCCACCTTGCACATGCTGGACAGACTGTGCGAGCAGCAGCAGGCCATAGTGGAGTTTCAGCTGCAGCACGCACGGGTCAGTCGCACTACAGAACAGCACCACTTCACCACCAATGACTGGGCCTCCATGCGAGACCTGTGTGCCCTGTTGCGCTGTTTCGAGTACTCCACCAACATGGCCAGTGGCGATGACACCGTTATCAGCGTTACAATACCACTTCTATGTCTCCTTGAGAAAACACTTAGGGCGATGATGGAACAGGAGGTGGCCCAGGAGGAGGAGGAGGAGGAAGAGGGGTCATTTTTAGCACTTTCAGGCCAGTCTCTTCGAAGTGACTCAGAGGGAGGTTTTTGGCAACAGCAGAGGCCAGGTACAAATGTGGCCAGCCAGGGCCCACTACTGGAGGACGAGGAGGACGAGGATGAGGAGGAGGTGGAGGAGGATGAGGATGAAGCATGGTCACAGCGGGGTGGCACCCAACGCAGCTCGGGTCCATCACTGGTGCGTGGCTGGGGGGAAAGGCAGGACGATGACGATACGCCTCCCACAGAGGACAGCTTGTCCTTACCCCTGGGCAGCCTGGCACACATGAGCGACTACATGCTGCAGTGCCTGCGCAACGACAGCAGAGTTGCCCACATTTTAACCTGTGCGGACTACTGGGTTGCCACCCTGCTGGATCCACGCTACAAAGACAATGTGCCCACCTTACTTCCTGCACTGGAGCGTGATAGGAAGATGCGCGAGTACAAGCGCACGTTGGTAGACGCGCTACTGAGAGCATTCCCAAATGTCACAGGGGAACAAGTGGAAGCCCAAGGCCAAGGCAGAGGAGGAGCAAGAGGTCGCCAAGGCAGCTGTGTCACGGCCAGCTCCTCTGAGGGCAGGGTTAGCATGGCAGAGATGTGGAAAACTTTTGTCAACACGCCACAGCTAACTGCACCACCACCTGATACGCAACGTGTTAGCAGGAGGCAACATTTCACTAACATGGTGGAACAGTACGTGTGCACACCCCTCCACGTACTGACTGATGGTTCGGCCCCATTCAACTTCTGGGTCTCTAAATTGTCCACGTGACCAGAGCTAGCCTTTTATGCCTTGGAGGTGCTGGCCTGCCCGGCAGCCAGCGTTTTGTCTGAACGTGTATTCAGCACGGCAGGGGGCGTCATTACAGACAAACGCAGCCGCCTGTCTACAGCCAATGTGGACAAGCTGACGTTCATAAAAATGAACCAGGCATGGATCCCACAGGACCTGTCCGTCCCTTGTCCAGATTAGACATTAACTACCTCCCCATAACCATATATTATTGGACTCCAGGGCACTTCCTCATTCAATCCTTTTTTTATTTTCATTTTACCATTATATTGCGAGGCTACCCAAAGTTGAATGAACCTCTCCTCTGCCTGTGTGCTAGGCCTAAATATATGCCAATGGACTGTTGCAGTGGTGGCTGACATGAAGCCTGATTCTCTGCTATGACATGCAGACTAATTCTCTGCTGACATGAAGCCAGATTGTCTGTTACGGGACCTCTCTCCTCTGCCTGGGTGCTGGGCCTAAATTTATGACAATGGACTGTTGCAGTGGTGGCTGACGTGAAGCCTGATTCTCTGCTATGACATGCAGACTGATTCTCTGCTGACATGAAGCCAGATTGTCTGTTACGGGACCTCTCTCCTCTGCCTGGGTGCTAGGCCTAAATATATGCCAATGGACTGTTGCAGTGGTGGCTGACGTGAAGCCTCATTCTCTGCTATGACATGCAGACTGATTCTCTGCTGTCATGAAGCCAGATTGTCTGTTACGGGACCTCTCTGCTCTGCCTGTGTGCTAGGCCTAAATATATGCCAATGGACTGTTGCAGTGGTGGGTGACGTGAAGCCTCATTCTCTGCTATGACATGCAGACTGATTCTCTGCTGACATGAAGCCAGATTCTCTGTTACGGGACCTCCCTCCTCTGCCTGGGTGCTGGGCCTAAATATATGCCAATGGACTGTTGCAGTGGTGGCTGACGTGAAGCCTCATTCTCTGCTATGACATGCAGACTAATTCTCTGCTGACATGAAGACAGATTCTCTGTTACGGGACCTCTCTCCTCTGCCTGTGTGTGTGCTGGGCCTAAATATATGCCAATGGACTGTTGCAGTGGTGGCTGACGTGAAGCCTCATTCTCTGCTATGACATGCAGACTAATTCTCTGCTGACATGAAGCCAGATTGTCTGTTACGGGACCTCTCTCCTCTGCCTGGGTGCTGGGCCTAAATTTATGACAATGGACTGTTGCAGTGGTGGCTGACGTGAAGCCTGATTCTCTGCTATGACATGCAGACTGATTCTCTGCTGACATGAAGCCAGATCCTCTGTTACGGGACCTCTCTCCTCTGCCTGTGTGTGTGCTGGGCCTAAATATATGCCAATGGACTGTTGCAGTGGTGGCTGACGTGAAGCCTCATTCTCTGCTATGACATGCAGACTGATTCTCTGCTGACATGAAGCCAGATTCTCTGTTACGGGACCTCTCTCCTCTGCCTGTGTGTGTGCTGGGCCTAAATATATGCCAATGGACTGTTGCAGTGGTGGCTGACGTGAAGCCTCATTCTCTGCTATGACATGCAGACTGATTCTCTGCTGACATGAAGCCAGATTGTCTGTTACGGGACCTCTCTCCTCTGCCTGTGTGCTAGGCCTAAATATATGCCAATGGACTGTTGCAGTGGTGGCTGACGTGAAGCCTCATTCTCTGCTATGACATGCAGACTGATTCTCTGCTGACATGAAGCCAGATTGTCTGTTACGGGACCTCTCTCCTCTGCCTGGGTGCTGGGCCTAAATTTATGACAATGGACTGTTGCAGTGGTGGCTGACGTGAAGCCTGATTCTCTGCTATGACATGCAGACTGATTCTCTGCTGACATGAAGCCAGATCCTCTGTTACGGGACCTCTCTCCTCTGCCTGTGTGTGTGCTGGGCCTAAATATATGCCAATGGACTGTTGCAGTGGTGGCTGACGTGAAGCCTCATTCTCTGCT
Organism: Bufo gargarizans; assembly: GCF_014858855.1. NCBI lineage: Eukaryota > Metazoa > Chordata > Amphibia > Anura > Bufonidae > Bufo > Bufo gargarizans. The sequence goes on from NC_058086.1 coordinate 177,453,552, forward strand.
ATGACATGCAGACTGATTCTCTGCTGACATGAAGCCAGATTCTCTGTTACGGGACCTCTCTCCTCTGCCTGTGTGTGTGCTGGGCCTAAATATATGCCAATGGACTGTTGCAGTGGTGGCTGACGTGAAGCCTCATTCTCTGCTATGACATGCAGACTGATTCTCTGCTGACATGAAGCCAGATTGTCTGTTACGGGACCTCTCTCCTCTGCCTGTGTGCTAGGCCTAAATATATGCCAATGGACTGTTGCAGTGGTGGCTGACGTGAAGCCTCATTCTCTGCTATGACATGCAGACTGATTCTCTGCTGACATGAAGCCAGATTCTCTGTTACGGGACCTCCCTCCTCTGCCTGGGTGCTGGGCCTAAATATATGCCAATGGACTGTTGCAGTGGTGGCTGACGTGAAGCCTCATTCTCTGCTATGACATGCAGACTAATTCTCTGCTGACATGAAGACAGATTCTCTGTTACGGGACCTCTCTCCTCTGCCTGTGTGTGTGCTGGGCCTAAATATATGCCAATGGACTGTTGCAGTGGTGGCTGACGTGAAGCCTCATTCTCTGCTATGACATGCAGACTGATTCTCTGCTGACATGAAGCCAGATTGTCTGTTACGGGACCTCTCTCCTCTGCCTGTGTGCTAGGCCTAAATATATGCCAATGGACTGTTGCAGTGATGGCTGACGTGAAGCCTCATTCTCTGCTATGACATGCAGACTGATTCTCTGCTGACATGAAGCCAGATTCTCTGTTACGGGACCTCTCTCCTCTGCCTGTGTGTGTGCTGGGCCTAAATATATGCCAATGGACTGTTGCAGTGGTGGCTGACGTGAAGCCTCATTCTCTGCTATGACATGCAGACTAATTCTCTGCTGACATGAAGACAGATTCTCTGTTACGGGACCTCCCTCCTCTGCCTGGGTGCTGGGCCTAAATATATGCCAATGGACTGTTGCAGTGGTGGCTGACGTGAAGCCTCATTCTCTGCTATGACATGCAGACTAATTCTCTGCTGACATGAAGACAGATTCTCTGTTACGGGACCTCTCTCCTCTGCCTGGGTGCCGGGGCCTAAATATCTGAGAATGGACTGTTCCAGTGGTGGTTTCAAAGGAAAGGACCGGCACTTCGCTGATGTAGATCACAATGTAGATTTATTCAGTCACATATTCAAAATGGCATAGTGACGCGTTTCAGCACAGATGTGCTTTCATCAGACTGCATAAAACATCTTACACTCCAGCTATTTATACATAAATGAAACACAAAGGAACTGACATCATCAAAGAAGCTCCGCCTCCCTCATTAAATAAAATTCGCATATCAAATAATCGCAATGAAAAATTCGCATTGAAAAATTCGCAATTGAAAATTCGCAACTGAAAATTCGCAATTGAAAATTGAAAATTCGCAATTGAAAATTCGCAACTGAAAATTCGCAACTGAAAATTCGCTATTGAAAATTCGCAAAAAACATATCCACTCTATACTGGCGAAGATTTTCAGTCACATAGTCCATTCTTGCAGTGATTAATCACGCTGAAGAAAAAAAGAAATATATTTATCAGATTGCATAAGGCCGAATGCCTTATAGGAAGCAGGACACATTGTACTCACGATTGAGGCCCCTGGGCTCCATTGTCTGAAGACGATGGATCCAGTAAGCCTCCCTTTTCAATAACAATTTATTTCTGTCACCCCCTCGACGGGGTAATGATACACCTTCAATAATCTGATACCTCAACTGCGAGATGTTGTGTTTTTTATCATAAAAATGAAGGGGTATTGGGAGTAATAAATTCTGTTTACGGATAGTAGATTTGTGTTTACTTAGTCTGTCCTTCATTCTCATTGAGGTTTCCCCCACATATAGTAATCCACATGGACATTTAAGAATGTAAACCACAAATCTACTATCACAAGTGAACGTGCCCCTTATTGGAATATTTTCACCTGAGTGAGGGTGGGAGAAACATGAACCCTTTATAACGCTGGAACAATTGACACAGTTTAAACAAGGAAAAGTGCCCCGTCTAGGTGTAGATAAAGTACTCTGTCCTCTTTCTATTTTATTACTTCCCACATCCGCCCGGACTATTTTATCCCTAATATTTTCTGCCCGTTTATAGCATATCATGGGTGGCCTCTGGAACTCTCCTATCCGTGGATAGGACTTAGATAATATGTGCCAATGTTGATTAACAATAGTCCTAAGGCGCTGGGACCAGGGATGGTATTTAATCACTAAGGGGATCCTTGTTTCTTTCTTAGTTCTATCTGGTGGTGTAATCTCAGCTTTATTACGCTGTATTTTCAATAGATCAGGGGGGTAGCCTCGCTCTCTAAATTTATTGGTCATATCGTCTAATCTTGTTTGACACATATCCCTATCACTAACGATTAGGGATGAGCGAACTCGAACTGTATAGTTCGGGTTCGTACCGAATTTTGGGGTGTCCGTGACACGGACCCGAACCCGGACATTTTCGTAAAAGTCCGGGTTCGGGTTCGGTGTTCGTCGCTTTCTTGGCGCTTTTGTGACGCTTTCTTGGCGCTTTTTGAAAGGCTGCAAAGCAGCCAATCAACAAGCGTCATACTACTTGCCCCAAGAGGCCATCACAGCCATGCCTACTATTGGCATGGCTGTGATTGGCCAGAGCACCATGTGACCCAGCCTCTATTTAAGCTGGAGTCACATAGCGCCGCCCGTCACTCTGCTCTGATTAGCGTAGGGAGAGGTTGCGGCTGCGACAGTAGGGCGAGATTAGGCAGATTAACTCCTCCAAAGGACTTGATTAACTGATCGATCTGCAGCTGTGGATCATTGAGCTGCTGATCCTCAATTGCTCACTGTTTTTAGGCTGCACAGACCGTTTGTCAGTCTCATTTTTCTGGGGTGATCGGCGGCCATTTTGTGTCTTGTGGTGCGCCAGCACAAGCTGCGACCAAGTGCATTTAACCCTCAATGGTGTGGTTGTTTTTTGGCTAAAGCCTACATCAGGGTGAAGCTGTCACACCAAGTGCATTTAACCAGCAATAGTCTGTTCATTTTTTGGCCATATACAAAATCAGGGGCAAGCTGCGCCTGTCACCAAGTGCATTTAACCCTCAATGGTGTGGTTGTTTTTTGGCTAAAGCCTACATCAGGGTGAAGCTGTCACACCAAGTGCATTTAACCAGCAATAGTCTGTTCATTTTTTGGCCATATACAAAATCAGGGGCAAGCTGCGCCTGTCACCAAGTGCATTTAACCCTCAATGGTGTGGTTGTTATTTGGCTAAAGCCTACATCAGGGTGAAGCTGTCACACCAAGTGCATTTAACCAGCAATAGTCTGTTCATTTTTTGGCCATATACAAAATCAGGGGCAAGCTGCGCCTGTCACCAAGTGCATTTAACCCTCAATGGTGTGGTTGTTATTTGGCTAAAGCCTACATCAGGGTGAAGCTGTCACACCAAGTGCATTTAACCAGCAATAGTCTGTTCATTTTTTGGCCATATACAAAATCAGGGGCAAGCTGCGCCTGTCACCAAGTGCATTTAACCCTCAATGGTGTGGTTGTTATTTGGCTAAAGCCTACATCAGGGTGAAGCTGTCACACCAAGTGCATTTAACCAGCAATAGTCTGTTCATTTTTTGGCCATATCCCAGTCTAATTCTGTCACTAAATCCATACCGGTCACCCAGCGCCTAAATACTAGGCCTCAAATTTATATCCAGCTAAATCTGTCCCTAGTGCTGTAGCTGGGCGAGTTATTTAGTGTCCGTTCAAGCACATTTCTTGTTCTGGGTTGAAATACAATTCTCAATTTAGCAATTTCATAATTTAGTGGTTCCTGCTATATCAGAGCTCTTTGAAATCTATCCCAAAAAGGGTATATAATATTGAAGGTGCACATAGGGTCATTCAGAGTAACTTCACACACACCCGCTACTGTGTATTTCCAAGTCTAATTCTGTCACTAAATCCATACCGGTGACCCAGCGCCTAAATACTAGGCCTCAAATTTAATTCCCTCTAAATCTCTCGTTACCCACCGCTGTACTGTTGTTGCTGGGCAAGATATTTAGTGTCCGTCAAAGCACATTTTTTGTTCTGGGTTGAAGTACAATTCCCAATTTAGCAATTTCATAATTTAGTGGTTTCTGCTATATCAGAGCTATTTGAAATCTATCCCAAAAAGGGTATATAATATTGAAGGTGCACATAGGGTCATTCAGAATAACTTCACACACACCCGCTACTGTGTATTTCCAAGTCTAATTCTGTCACTAAACCCATACCTGTCACCCAGCGCCTAAATACTAGGCCTCAAATTTAAATCCCTCTAAATCTCTCGTTACCGTTGTCCTGTTGTAGCTGGGAAAGTTATTTAGTGCCCGTCAAAGCACATTTTTTGTTCTGGGTTGAAGTACAATTCCCAATTTAGCAATTTCATAATTTAGTGGTTCCTGCTATATCAGAGCTATTTGAAATCTATCCCAAAAAGGGTATATAATATTGAAGGTGCACATAGGGTCATTCAGAATAACTTCACACACACGCTTCTGTGCATTTCCAAGTCTAATTCTGTCACTAAATCCATACCGGTGACCCAGCGCCTAAATACTAGGCCTCAAATTTAAATCCCTCTAAATCTCTCGTTACCCACCACTGTACTGTTGTTGCTGGGCAAGATATTTAGTGTCCGTCAAAGCACATTTTTTGTTCTGGGTTGAAGTACAATTCCCAATTTAGCAATTTCATAATTTAGTGGTTTCTGCTATATCAGAGCTATTTGAAATCTATCCCTAAAAGGGTATATAATATTGAAGGTGCACATAGGGTCATTCAGAATAACTTCACACACACGCTTCTGTGCATTTCCAAGTCTAATTCTGTCACTAAATCCATACCGGTGACCCAGCGCCTAAATACTAGGCCTCAAATTTAAATCCCTCTAAATCTCTCGTTACCCACCGCTGTACTGTTGTTGCTGGGCAAGATATTTAGTGTCCGTCAAAGCACATTTTTTGTTCTGGGTTGAAGTACAATTCCCAATTTAGCAATTTCATAATTTAGTGGTTTCTGCTATATCAGAGCTATTTGAAATCTATCCCTAAAAGGGTATATAATATTGAAGGTGCACATAGGGTCATTCAGAATAACTTCACACACACGCTTCTGTGCATTTCCAAGTCTAATTCTGTCACTAAATCCATACCGGTGACCCAGCGCCTAAATACTAGGCCTCAAATTTAAATCCCTCTAAATCTCTCGTTACCCACCGCTGTACTGTTGTTGCTGGGCAAGATATTTAGTGTCCGTCAAAGCACATTTTTTGTTCTGGGTTGAAGTACAATTCCCAATTTAGCAATTTCATAATTTAGTGGTTTCTGCTATATCAGAGCTATTTGAAATCTATCCCTAAAAGGGTATATAATATTGAAGGTGCACATAGGGTCATTCAGAATAACTTCACACACACGCTTCTGTGCATTTCCAAGTCTAATTCTGTCACTAAATCCATACCGGTGACCCAGCGCCTAAATACTAGGCCTCAAATTTAATTCCCTCTAAATCTCTCGTTACCCACCGCTGTACTGTTGTTGCTGGGCAAGATATTTAGTGTCCGTCAAAGCACATTTTTTGTTCTGGGTTGAAGTACAATTCCCAATTTAGCAATTTCATAATTTAGTGGTTTCTGCTATATCAGAGCTATTTGAAATCTATCCCTAAAAGGGTATATAATATTGAAGGTGCACATAGGGTCATTCAGAATAACTTCACACACACCGCTACTGTGTATTTCCAAGTCTAATTCTGTCACTAAATCCATACCGGTGACCCAGCGCCTAAATACTAGGCCTCAAATTTAATTCCCTCTAAATCTCTCGTTACCCACCGGTGTACTGTTGTTGCTGGGCAAGATATTTAGTGTCCGTCAAAGCACATTTTTTGTTCTGGGTTGAAGTACAATTCCCAATTTAGCAATTTCATAATTTAGTGGTTTCTGCTATATCAGAGCTATTTGAAATCTATCCCTAAAAGGGTATATAATATTGAAGGTGCACATAGGGTCATTCAGAATAACTTCACACACACGCTTCTGTGCATTTCCAAGTCTAATTCTGTCACTAAATCCATACCGGTGACCCAGCGCCTAAATACTAGGCCTCAAATTTAAATCCCTCTAAATCTCTCGTTACCCACCGCTGTACTGTTGTTGCTGGGCAAGATATTTAGTGTCCGTCAAAGCACATTTTTTGTTCTGGGTTGAAGTACAATTCCCAATTTAGCAATTTCATAATTTAGTGGTTTCTGCTATATCAGAGCTATTTGAAATCTATCCCTAAAAGGGTATATAATATTGAAGGTGCACATAGGGTCATTCAGAATAACTTCACACACACGCTTCTGTGCATTTCCAAGTCTAATTCTGTCACTAAATCCATACCGGTGACCCAGCGCCTAAATACTAGGCCTCAAATTTAAATCCCTCTAAATCTCTCGTTACCCACCGCTGTACTGTTGTTGCTGGGCAAGATATTTAGTGTCCGTCAAAGCACATTTTTTGTTCTGGGTTGAAGTACAATTCCCAATTTAGCAATTTCATAATTTAGTGGTTTCTGCTATATCAGAGCTATTTGAAATCTATCCCTAAAAGGGTATATAATATTGAAGGTGCACATAGGGTCATTCAGAATAACTTCACACACACGCTTCTGTGCATTTCCAAGTCTAATTCTGTCACTAAATCCATACCGGTGACCCAGCGCCTAAATACTAGGCCTCAAATTTAAATCCCTCTAAATCTCTCGTTACCCACCGCTGTACTGTTGTTGCTGGGCAAGATATTTAGTGTCCGTCAAAGCACATTTTTTGTTCTGGGTTGAAGTACAATTCCCAATTTAGCAATTTCATAATTTAGTGGTTTCTGCTATATCAGAGCTATTTGAAATCTATCCCTAAAAGGGTATATAATATTGAAGGTGCACATAGGGTCATTCAGAATAACTTCACACACACGCTTCTGTGCATTTCCAAGTCTAATTCTGTCACTAAATCCATACCGGTCACCCAGCGCCTAAATACTAGGCCTCAAATTTATATCCCGCTGATTTTGAATACAATACATTGGGCCAAATAATATATTTGTTGTTGTGGTGAACCATAACAATGAGAAAAACATCTAGTAAGGGACGCGGACGTGGACATGGTCGTGGTGGTGTTAGTGGACCCTCTGGTGCTGGGAGAGGACGTGGCCGTTCTGCCACATCCACACGTCCTAGTGTACCAACTACCTCAGGTCCCAGTAGCCGCCAGAATTTACAGCGATATATGGTGGGGCCCAATGCCGTTCTAAGGATGGTAAGGCCTGAGCAGGTACAGGCATTAGTCAATTGGGTGGCCGACAGTGGATCCAGCACGTTCACATTATCTCCCACCCAGTCTTCTGCAGAAAGCGCACAGATGGCGCCTGAAAACCAACCCCATCAGTCTGTCACATCACCCCCATGCATACCAGGGAAACTGTCTCAGCCTCAAGTTATGCAGCAGTCTCTTATGCTGTTTGAAGACTCCGCTGGCAGGGTTTCCCAAGGGCATCCACCTAGCCCTTCCCCAGCGGTGAAAGACATAGAATGCACTGACGCACAACCACTTATGTTTCCTGATGATGAGGACATGGGAATACCACCTCAGCATGTCTCTGATGATGACGAAACACAGGTGCCAACTGCTGCGTCTTTCTGCAGTGTGCAGACTGAACAGGAGGTCAGGGATCAAGACTGGGTGGAAGACGATGCAGGGGACGATGAGGTCCTAGACCCCACATGGAATGAAGGTCGTGCCACTGACTTTCACAGTTCGGAGGAAGAGGCAGTGGTGAGACCGAGCCAACAGCGTAGCAAAAGAGGGAGCAGTGGGCAAAAGCAGAACACCCGCCGCCAAGAGACTCCGCCTGCTACTGACCGCCGCCATCTGGGACCGAGCACCCCAAAGGCAGCTTCAAGGAGTTCCCTGGCATGGCACTTCTTCAAACAATGTGCTGACGACAAGACCCGAGTGGTTTGCACGCTGTGCCATCAGAGCCTGAAGCGAGGCATTAACGTTCTGAACCTGAGCACAACCTGCATGACCAGGCACCTGCATGCAAAGCATGAACTGCAGTGGAGTAAACACCTTAAAACCAAGGAAGTCACTCAGGCTCCCCCTGCTACCTCTTCTGCTGCTGCCGCCTCGGCCTATTCTGCTGCTGCCGCCTCGGCCTCTTCCTCCGCCTCTGGAGGAACGTTGGCACCTGCCGCCCAGCAAACAGGGGATGTACCACCAACACCACCACCACCACCTCCGTCACCAAGCGTCTCAACCATGTCACACGCCAGCGTTCAGCTCTCCATCTCACAAACATTTGATAGAAAGCGTAAATTCCCACCTAGCCACCCTCGATCCCTGGCCCTGAATGCCAGCATTTCTAAACTACTGGCCTATGAAATGCTGTCATTTAGGCTGGTGGACACAGACAGCTTCAAACAGCTCATGTCGCTTGCTGTCCCACAGTATGTTGTTCCCAGCCGGCACTACTTCTCCAAGAGAGCCGTGCCTTCCCTGCACAACCAAGTATCCGATAAAATCAAGTGTGCACTGCGCAACGCCATCTGTAGCAAGGTCCACCTAACCACAGATACGTGGACCAGTAAGCACGGCCAGGGACGCTATATCTCCCTAACTGCACACTGGGTAAATGTAGTGGCAGCTGGGCCCCAGGCGGAGAGCTGTTTGGCGCACGTCCTGCCGCCGCCAAGGATCGCAGGGCAACATTCTTTGCCTCCTGTTGCCACCTCCTCCTTCTCGGCTTCCTCCTCCTCTTCTTCCACCTGCTCATCCAGTCAGCCACACACCTTCACCACCAACTTCAGCACAGCCCGGGGTAAACGTCAGCAGGCCATTCTGAAACTCATATGTTTGGGGGACAGGCCCCACACCGCACAGGAGTTGTGGCGGGGTATTGAACAACAGACCGACGAGTGGTTGCTGCCGGTGAGCCTCAAGCCCGGCCTGGTGGTGTGTGATAATGGGCGAAATCTCGTTGCAGCTCTGGGACTAGCCAATTTGACGCACATCCCTTGCTTGGCGCATGTGCTGAATTTGGTGGTGCAGAAGTTCATTCACAACTACCCCGACATGTCAGAGCTGCTGCATAAAGTGCGGGCCGTCTGTTCGCGCTTCCGGCGTTCACATCCTGCCGCTGCTCGCCTGTCTGCGCTACAGCGTAACTTCGGCCTTCCCGCTCACCGCCTCATATGCGACGTGCCCACCAGGTGGAACTCCACCTTGCACATGCTGGACAGACTGTGCGAGCAGCAGCAGGCCATAGTGGAGTTTCAGCTGCAGCACGCACGGGTCAGTCGCACTACAGAACAGCACCACTTCACCACCAATGACTGGGCCTCCATGCGAGACCTGTGTGCCCTGTTGCGCTGTTTCGAGTACTCCACCAACATGGCCAGTGGCGATGACACCGTTATCAGCGTTACAATACCACTTCTATGTCTCCTTGAGAAAACACTTAGGGCGATGATGGAACAGGAGGTGGCCCAGGAGGAGGAGGAGGAGGATGAGGAAGAGGGGTCATTTTTAGCACTTTCAGGCCAGTCTCTTCGAAGTGACTCAGAGGGAGGTTTTTTGCAACAGCAGAGGCCAGGTACAAATGTGGCCAGCCAGGGCCCACTACTGGAGGACGAGGAGGACGAGGATGAGGAGGAGGTGGAGGAGGATGAGGATGAAGCATGGTCACAGCGGGGTGGCACCCAACGCAGCTCGGGTCCATCACTGGTGCGTGGCTGGGGGGAAAGGCAGGACGATGACGATACGCCTCCCACAGAGGACAGCTTGTCCTTACCCCTGGGCAGCCTGGCACACATGAGCGACTACATGCTGCAGTGCCTGCGCAACGACAGCAGAGTTGCCCACATTTTAACCTGTGCGGACTACTGGGTTGCCACCCTGCTGGATCCACGCTACAAAGACAATGTGCCCACCTTACTTCCTGCACTGGAGCGTGATAGGAAGATGCGCGAGTACAAGCGCACGTTGGTAGACGCGCTACTGAGAGCATTCCCAAATGTCACAGGGGAACAAGTGGAAGCCCAAGGCCAAGGCAGAGGAGGAGCAAGAGGTCGCCAAGGCAGCTGTGTCACGGCCAGCTCCTCTGAGGGCAGGGTTAGCATGGCAGAGATGTGGAAAACTTTTGTCAACACGCCACAGCTAACTGCACCACCACCTGATACGCAACGTGTTAGCAGGAGGCAACATTTCACTAACATGGTGGAACAGTACGTGTGCACACCCCTCCACGTACTGACTGATGGTTCGGCCCCATTCAACTTCTGGGTCTCTAAATTGTCCACGTGGCCAGAGCTAGCCTTTTATGCCTTGGAGGTGCTGGCCTGCCCGGCAGCCAGCGTTTTGTCTGAACGTGTATTCAGCACGGCAGGGGGCGTCATTACAGACAAACGCAGCCGCCTGTCTACAGCCAATGTGGACAAGCTGACGTTCATAAAAATGAACCAGGCATGGATCCCACAGGACCTGTCCGTCCCTTGTCCAGATTAGACATTAACTACCTCCCCATAACCATATATTATTGGACTCCAGGGCACTTCCTCATTCAATCCTATTTTTATTTTCATTTTACCATTATATTGCGATGCTACCCAAAGTTGAATGAACCTCTCCTCTGCCTGTGTGCTAGGCCTAAATATATGCCAATGGACTGTTGCAGTGGTGGCTGACATGAAGCCTGATTCTCTGCTATGACATGCAGACTAATTCTCTGCTGACATGAAGCCAGATTGTCTGTTACGGGACCTCTCTCCTCTGCCTGGGTGCTGGGCCTAAATTTATGACCATGGACTGTTGCAGTGGTGGCTGACGTGAAGCCTGATTCTCTGCTATGACATGCAGACTGATTCTCTGCTGACATGAAGCCAGATCGTCTGTTACGGGACCTCTCTGCTCTGCCTGTGTGCTAGGCCTAAATATATGCCAATGGACTGTTGCAGTGGTGGGTGACGTGAAGCCTCATTCTCTGCTATGACATGCAGACTGATTCTCTGCTGACATGAAGCCAGATTGTCTGTTACGGGACCTCTCTGCTCTGCCTGTGTGCTAGGCCTAAATATATGCCAATGGACTGTTGCAGTGGTGGGTGACGTGAAGCCTCATTCTCTGCTATGACATGCAGACTGATTCTCTGCTGTCATGAAGCCAGATTGTCTGTTACGGGACCTCTCTGCTCTGCCTGTGTGCTAGGCCTAAATATATGCCAATGGACTGTTGCAGTGGTGGGTGACGTGAAGCCTCATTCTCTGCTATGACATGCAGACTGATTCTCTGCTGTCATGAAGCCAGATTGTCTGTTACGGGACCTCTCTGCTCTGCCTGTGTGCTAGGCCTAAATATATGCCAATGGACTGTTGCAGTGGTGGGTGACGTGAAGCCTCATTCTCTGCTATGACATGCAGACTGATTCTCTGCTGACATGAAGCCAGATTGTCTGTTACGGGACCTCTCTGCTCTGCCTGTGTGCTAGGCCTAAATATATGCCAATGGACTGTTGCAGTGGTGGGTGACGTGAAGCCTCATTCTCTGCTATGACATGCAGACTGATTCTCTGCTGACATGAAGCCAGATCCTCTGTTACGGGAGCTCTCTCCTCTGCCTGGGTGCTGGGCCTAAATTTATGACAATTGACTGTTGCAGTGGTGGGTGACGTGAAGCCTGATTCTCTGCTATGATATGAAGACTGATTCTCTGCTGACATGAAGCCAGATTGTCTGTTACGGGACCTTTCTCCTCTGCCTGGGTTCTGGGCCTAAATTTATGAAAATTGACTCTTACAGTGGTGGGTGACGTGAAGCCTGATTCTAGGCTATGATATGAAGACTGATTCTCTGCTGACATGAAGCCAGATTGTCTGTTACGGGACCTTTCTCCTCTGCCTGGGTTCTGGGCCTAAATTTATGAAAATTGACTCTTACAGTGGTGGGTGACGTGAAGCCTGATTCTCTGCTATGATATGAAGACTGATTCTCTGCTGACATGAAGCCAGATTCTCTGTTACGGGACCTCTCTCCTCTGCCTGGGTGCTGGGCCTAAATTTATGACAATGGACTGTTGCAGTGGTGGCTGACGTGAAGCCTGATTCTCTGCTATGACATGCAGACTGATTCTCTGCTGTCATGAAGCCAGATTGTCTGTTACGGGACCTCTCTGCTCTGCCTGTGTGCTAGGCCTAAATATATGCCAATGGACTGTTGCAGTGGTGGCTGACGTGAAGCCTCATTCTCTGCTATGACATGCAGACTAATTCTCTGCTGACATGAAGCCAGATTGTCTGTTACGGGACCTCTCTCCTCTGCCTGGGTGCTGGGCCTAAATTTATGACAATGGACTGTTGCAGTGGTGGCTGACGTGAAGCCTGATTCTCTGCTATGACATGCAGACTAATTCTCTGCTGACATGAAGCCAGATTGTCTGTTACGGGACCTCTCTCCTCTGCCTGGGTGCTGGGCCTAAATATATGCCAATGGACTGTTGCAGTGGTGGCTGACGTGAAGCCTCATTCTCTGCTATGACATGCAGACTAATTCTCTGCTGTCATGAAGCCAGATTGTCTGTTACGGGACCTCTCTGCTCTGCCTGTGTGCTAGGCCTAAATATATGCCAATGGACTGTTGCAGTGGTGGGTGACGTGAAGCCTGATTCTCTGCTATGACATGCAGACTGATTCTCTGCTGACATGAAGCCAGATTGTCTGTTACGGGACCTCTCTGCTCTGCCTGTGTGCTAGGCCTAAATATATGCCAATGGACTGTTGCAGTGGTGGGTGACGTGAAGCCTCATTCTCTGCTATGACATGCAGACTGATTCTCTGCTGACATGAAGCCAGATTCTCTGTTACGGGACCTCTCTCCTCTGCCTGTGTGTGTGCTGGGCCTAAATATATGCCAATGGACTGTTGCAGTGGTGGCTGACGTGAAGCCTCATTCTCTGCTATGACATGCAGACTAATTCTCTGCTGACATGAAGACAGATTCTCTGTTACGGGACCTCCCTCCTCTGCCTGGGTGCTGGGCCTAAATATATGCCAATGGACTGTTGCAGTGGTGGCTGACGTGAAGCCTCATTCTCTGCTATGACATGCAGACTGATTCTCTGCTGACATGAAGCCAGATTCTCTGTTACGGGACCTCTCTCCTCTGCCTGTGTGTGTGCTGGGCCTAAATATATGCCAATGGACTGTTGCAGTGGTGGCTGACGTGAAGCCTCATTCTCTGCTATGACATGCAGACTGATTCTCTGCTGACATGAAGCCAGATTCTCTGTTACGGGACCTCTCTCCTCTGCCTGTGTGTGTGCTGGGCCTAAATATATGCCAATGGACTGTTGCAGTGGTGGCTGACGTGAAGCCTCATTCTCTGCTATGACATGCAGACTAATTCTCTGCTGACATGAAGACAGATTCTCTGTTACGGGACCTCCCTCCTCTGCCTGGGTGCTGGGCCTAAATATATGCCAATGGACTGTTGCAGTGGTGGCTGACGTGAAGCCTCATTCTCTGCTATGACATGCAGACTAATTCTCTGCTGACATGAAGACAGATTCTCTGTTACGGGACCTCTCTCCTCTGCCTGGGTGCCGGGGCCTAAATATCTGAGAATGGACTGTTCCAGTGGTGGGTGACGGGAAGCCAGATTCTCTGCTATGGAACCTCTCTCCAATTGATTTTGGTTAATTTTTATTTATTTAATTTTTATTTTAATTCATTTCCCTATCCACATTTGTTTGCAGGGGATTTACCTACATGTTGCTGCCTTTTGCAGCCCTCTAGCTCTTTCCTGGGCTGTTTTACAGCCTTTTTAGTGCCGAAAAGTTCGGGTCCCCATTGACTTCAATGGGGTTCGGGTTCGGGACGAAGTTCGGATCGGGTTCGGATCCCGAACCCGAACATTTCCGGGATGTTCGGCCGAACTTCTCGAACCCGAACATCCAGGTGTTCGCTCAACTCTACTAACGATCCGTCTAACCCTCTGGTATTGCCGCCCTGCTTCTTACTAGAATTGTTCCAGTGGTGGGTGACGGGAAGCCAGATTCTCTGCTATGGAACCTCTCTCCAATTGATTTTGGTTAATTTTTATTTATTTAATTTTTATTTTAATTCATTTCCCTATCCACATTTGTTTGCAGGGGATTTACCTACATGTTGCTGCCTTTTGCAGCCCTCTAGCTCTTTCCTGGGCTGTTTTACAGCCTTTTTAGTGCCGAAAAGTTCGGGTCCCCATTGACTTCAATGGGGTTCGGGTTCGGGACGAAGTTCGGATCGGGTTCGGATCCCGAACCCGAACATTTCCGGGATGTTCGGCCGAACTTCTCGAACCCGAACATCCAGGTGTTCGCTCAACTCTAGTCAAGAGCAACTTCTGGTCTCTGCGTTCTTCTGCAATCAATGATGTACTGTAATACACTTATATGGCTGCTCCTAAGAACATGAATTTGCTATTTACTGTATATGCTCCTTAACAGGTCAATGTTTTTTCATCAATTTTTTTTCAAGGGATAAGGAATATAATGAGAACTGTCATGTTTTTGTTAGTTGTTATCTTAGTTCTTAGTTGTTATCTTTAGTTATTAGTTGTTTCTTAGTTGCTTCTCAGTCAGTTCATCATTAATAAGCGATCATAGTAATGCTTGTTAACGATGATCTGGCAGTGTAATACTGTCGCCTATTGCCCTATGAATGAGCAAACGTTTGTTCACCAGGCAATTGTGATTTTTGAGCACACTTAACAAATATTGTTTGCTGGCAGCAGATAGTGCTATATAATCACGATCTGCTGCAGGCAAACAATTGGACAGCATGGGGATGAGCGATGGCATAAAGATCGCTCCTCCCCATGCTGTGGAGAGGATCACTACATTTAATACCAGAGATCTACAGCACTAGTGAGCAGGCGATTGCCATGAAGGAATGCTTCCTTCCTGAAAATCGTCTGCAGAATCAGGCTGTCTAATACAGCCTTTAGTTATTAGTGTTCCACAAAAATATTGACCAAGGATATCAAATGTAGTAGAACTATTACTTATCTGTTAAATTACTAAAAAGTAGAACTATTACTTATCTGTTAAATTACTAAAAAGTAGAACTATTACTTATCTGTTAAATGCCCTGCCATTTAAGCTCTGCTGCTCCCTTAAAGCTCCTCATTTGTACAGTATATTTGGCTACAGCCATGATTTGCCCATGTATCAACATTTCTAATGAAGCCAACCGGTGGCCTGGGCATCCTTGTACAGAATGTGGCTAATTACAGTAATTGGCTCCAGCAGTCAAGTGGTTGTTTAGGCATGTCATTCCAACAGCCAGGTTAACAAAGACCAGCAGGGAGCACTAAAGTGGAGGTGCTGGAATGGTGTGGTAATTTAACTTGCACGGTCATTTATTTGTTTCATCAAATTTGTCCTTTTCGATTCCCCGGCCAATTTTTGTAGAACTTAGAAACCCTTTTAAAGATAGGCCTCACCAGTACTTTACATAAAATATATATTATCATTTTATCTAGTACATATTTAGTCCATTAAATGGATGATATCCTATTAGCTTTAGAATTAACAGACTGTCTTTTTGTGTACTGTACATATAAAAAATTACCCAAAGTACATCTTTGTTGTGAAGTACCTATACATGTTTCAAGGAGAAAATACACCATAAAGCCTATATGTACAGTACATTTTGCTGCCTTTGGGCCCCTGGGGAGAAGAAGTTCATTACAAATTAGTCTAGTTGGCAGTTTGTTGGCAAGTGGTAAGTATTTGTGCTTTGCAGTTGCCCTAATAGTAGCAAACAAAGTAAAAAAATTATTTTAGCTACAAAAAATACTGTATAATTAGGGCAGGAAGTCATGTTAAGGGTGTTAAGCAGAATAGTTGCATTAAGCAACAACTGAAAAAGTCAAATTTTTATGACTATATTTGGGAAGGTGCCTGAGAAATAAGATTTTTTAGCTTGTTAATTTCTGTTGTCTGCCTGTATACTGACCTACAGTACAGACCAAAAGTTTGGACACATCTTCTCATTCAAAGAGTTTTCTATATTTTCATGACTATGAAAATTGTAGATTCACACTGAAGGCATCAAAACTATAATTTAACACATGTGGAATTATATACATAACAAAAAAGTGTGTAACAACTGAAAATATGTCATAGCCACCTTTTGCTTTGATTACTGCTTTGCACACTCTTGGCATTCTCTTGATGAGCTTCAAGAGGTAGTCACCTGAAATGGTTTTCACTTCACAGGTGTGCCCTGTCAGGTTTAATAAAGTGGGATTTCTTGCCTTATAAATGGGGTTGGGACCATCAGTTGCGTTGTGGAGAAGTCAGGTGGATACACATCTGATAGTCCTACTGAATAGACTGTTAGAATTTGTATTATGGCAAGAAAAAAGCAGCTAAGTAAAGAAAAACGAGTGGCCATCATTACTTTAAGAAATGAAGGTCAGTCAGTCCGAAAAATTGGGAAAACTTTGAACGTGTCCCCAAGTGCAGTCACAAAAACCATCAAGCGCTACAAAGAAACTGGCTCACATGCGGACCGCCCCAGGAAAGGAAGACCAAGAGTCACCTCTGCTGCAGAGGATAAGTTTATCCGAGTCACCAACCTCAGAAATCGCAGGTTAACAGTAGCTCAGATTAGAGACCAGGTCAATGCCACACAGAGTTCTAGCAGCAGACACATCTCTAGAACAACTGTTAAGAGGAGACTGTGTGAATCAGGCCTTCATGGTAGAATATCTGCTAGGAAACCACTGCTAAGGACAGGCAACAAGCAGAAGAGACTTGTTTGGGCTAAAGAACACAAGGAATAGACATTAGACCAGTGGAAATCTGTGCTTTGGTCTGATGTGTCCAAATTTGAGATCTTTGGTTCCAACCACCGTGTCTTTGTGCGACGCAGAAAAGGTGAACGGATGGACTCTACATGCCTGGTTCCCACCGTGAAGCATGGAGGAGGAGGTGTGATGGTGTGGGGGTGCTTTGCTGGTGACACTGTATGGGATTTATTCAAAATTGAAGGCTTACTGAACCAGCATAGCTACCACAGCATCTTGCAGCGGCATGCTATTCCATCCGGTTTGCGTTTAGTTGGACCATCATTTATTTTTCAACAGGACAATGACCCCAAACACACCTCCAGGCTGTGTAAGGGCTATTTGACCATGAAGGAAACTGATGGGGTGCTGCGCCAGATGACCTGGCCTCCACAGTCACCGGACCTGAACCCAATCGAGATGGTTTGGGGTGAGCTGGACCGCAGAGTGAAGGCAAAAGGGCCAACAAGTGCTAAGCATCTCTGGGAACTCCTTCAAGACTGTTGGAAGACCATTTCAGGTGACTACCTCTTGAAGCTCATCAAGAGAATGCCAAGAATGTGCAAAGCAGTAATCAAAGCAAAAGTTGGCTCCTTTGAAGAACCTAGAATATGACATATTTTCAGTTGTTTCACACTTTTTTGTTATGTATATAATTCCACATGTGTTAATTCATAGTTTTGATGCCTTCGGTGTGAATCTACAATTTTCATAGTCATGAAAATAAAGAAAACTCTTTGAATAAGAAGGTGTGTCCAAACTTTTGGTCTGTACTGTATGTGTGTTTATCCTTACTGACACTTCGCTTCCTTACTTGACCCATGCCTGATTACCATACTGACCCTTTACTGCCTGCTCTGAACTCGGACCTCTTTCATGAATTCGCACATACCCTGCCAGACATGATTTTGACCTGTTACTGAATACAATTTTGCCTGTTTTCTCAGTCACCTGCACTGGTGTTTTTGACCTCCATGGGTCAGCTGTCTACCATGCCCGGGAATACTCCAAGAGGTTTTGGCCTGGTTGCTCCCCTACAGTGAAGTTAAGATTCTTGTATCTGGGGTTAAACGGTGAATGCCAGGGGACTGCCAGGATAATGCCCTTAGGTTTAGGCCAAAGTCAAACAGCTTGGTTGACTCAGTGTTTCCACACCCACTCCAGTAACAGTATTGGAGACATTATAGCAGCTAGTCTCTACCCACTAGTTTAGGGGAAACTGACAATTTTAAATGGAGTATGCAAAATAAATAACTGCAGAGAATTGCAGGATAAGAGCCACATAATGGCCAGATATAGAGTTATTCCTTATGTATCCACACATGACAGCATATTCTCAAAAGTCATCTGAAACAACAGGTAATCTTTAAGCATACTGAATGCCAGGACTACAGTAGATTAAAGAGGTTGTGCAGCAATATATTCATAACCTATCATCAGGATAGGTCATCAATATCTGATCGACGGGGGTCCAACACCTGGTACCTCTGCTGATCAGCTATTTGAAGAGGAGGCAGCGCTCAATGTGTTGTCTCATGTGGAGCCGCGGTGTAGTGTAATTACACGTACTCGCTCCATTCAAGTAAATGGAGCAAGTACTTGTTATTGTTCAAGTGAATGAGGCAAGTACTTGTCCTCACATCGCACTGCCATTCCACAGGATATGATGCATAGGGTGCTGAATGTCAGACCCTGGATTATCAGATATTGATGACCTATCATGACGATAGGTCATCAATATATATTTCTGCAACCCTTTTAAGGTTGGCATAGACTCTTGAACAAAAAAACATTTCTATGGTGGTCCTCATGTCACCTTTGGAACCTTGAACTAATCTGATCCCCTATAGCATTCACATATAAGTGAGGTGGCAAGGCATTTGTGTGAGACTGAAGTTAATAGAGATATGTAAGCCAGTAACTCCCATGGACTCTAATCGAGTAGACCACACATATGTCTTTCCACCTTTTATTGGCTATATAAGATTGCAGAGCTGTAATTAAGGGTTACATACTTTTCTGATAGTTAGGGATACCAAAAATAAGGCATATATACATCTCCCATTATAAATAGTGATATGCATCTAGAAAATGGTGATTTGGTGAACACCCCTTTGAAATTTTGTAGCTCTTTTGCAGTGTTTTGTCTTTTTTTCACAGTGCAAGTTCTTACCGTAGATCATAAATGCAATCTTAAAGTGTAATTGAATTAATAGACATGTTAGAAAATGATAGATAGATAATAGACATGTTGGAAAATGATAGACAATCAGTAATATGAATTCCACCCACTGTGCCCGTGACCACCACACACCACAATAGATCACAGCATTGCAGGGAATGATGTAAAATCCAAGGCTAACTGTGCATTGCCACCATATGTACTGAATAATCTATATACCCTTGCAAGAGTAAAAGATAACCTCGAGGACAACGTTTGTGTCACAGATAAACACATTTAGATTATATGCCTTTTCATGTTACAAGTAGTCTTAAATGATAATAATTTTGACATCAACAATTCCATACCACCTTAAAATTCACTGCATTTCCCTGCACAATGAACACATCATTTAGGCAGCAGTATATGTAGAGGCACATAATGATTTGGGGAATAGAGAAACAATAATGTGTTATTTATGCACACTAATCAGACACAGACCAAGTGCTGTGACTTTACTGTCTTCAAGAGAGCCATTTTAGCAGTTTTCTGGAAGCACAATGTAAGATTCGGCTATTACAATTGTTCGGGAAAATCTTCTCGTATATTAGCAAGGGTAAAATTGTAAGGCATCCAAAAGCTCAAATGTGAATTTCATTTAGACTGTGGCTGCTAGTCTGGCAGCTGGCATATAAACTAACGCTTAATGGAATCTTGAAACAACAGACTACAATCTAATTAAAGTGAATTACATGCCAAAGAAAATAAATTAAAAGTGGATTAATAAACAATTGTCCGAAACTCCAAAGAATTTGACCATTTTTTCTTCTAAACTAAACTTCAAGCCGCCTACGTATTTAAAACTGGGATTCCGTTTATTCCTTAGAGAACCCTTTCAAAAATACCTTGATGAATCATCTCTAAAAATGGTTCCAAATCCTGTCAGAAAAATGAATTTAATATTTTCAATTCCTTTACATTGAGATTATTTTGG
This sequence comes from Bufo gargarizans, assembly GCF_014858855.1. Lineage (NCBI taxonomy): Eukaryota > Metazoa > Chordata > Amphibia > Anura > Bufonidae > Bufo > Bufo gargarizans. The sequence continues at coordinate 177,473,627 of NC_058086.1, forward strand.
GTTCGAAATTCCCCCTCCCCCCAAAAAAATAAATAAAAATAGGTATGTTATTAGCTTGTTCAAAATCCAGTGTTGCTAAGATGGAGAGCACTGTACCACCTGCTATAGAGGATTGAATGGAAAGAGTGTTATTTCAACTGAGCAAAGAAATAGAGAAACTGCATGTAGCCTGCAATATGTTCTTTTTCTATTTTACCCAAGGCAACATGAAAAGAAGAAGTTCAATGAAGCAAGAACAACCTTCATTTCTATGTGCTGAAGATGACTTCTTTATTCTGATTTTACTAATAATGTGTACCATTTATTATTACATGGTGTATCGTATCTACACCCACTCACAAAATAATGCCTTCACTTTATACATGCCTGCCAAATGTCTGCCCGCAAAACAAAATCTATACTTTATCCTATAGTTTATGAATATAAAACTATTGAATGGCTTCCCATAACCATTTCGATATCAAATTTGGCCTTGGTAATAGCATCATCTTTTATAAACAATGTCTTTATTTTAAAAAAATATCCTTATAAAATATCTTACACAATATCGTGTCTGCATAAAAAGGATCCATCCCCTGGGAATCCTTTTTCTATTTGATATATGGAATGAGAAATTGAAGCTCCACAATGGACTACCCCCAAAATGACCTAAAGTTGATCAAAATGGATGATTTCAACCATCATTCATTGGGTGAAATCAATAATAAACTACCATTTTAGCTGACCTATGACAGACCACTCGAATCTGAAAAGATGTTGACTGTGTTAAAAAAAATTGTGATAGTCAGACAAAAGATCTTTCATTCTAAGAAAGTTCATTTGTGGACCAAAAATCTTTCTTTGAAGAACATTCCAAGAAAGATCATTTGCCTATAACTTGGTTTCATTTATCATTGATGGCCAGTTTGATTAACTGTAACATCCAATATGGATTAAAATGTGTATGACCATGTCTACGAAATGATCGTTCACCAGATGATTGCTTGTTCATCCGCTGTTCAACCATCAACCAACTTCCATCTAATGTCATGTGTTGATCATGAATATTCAAATTGCAAATTTTTATTGCGAATATAGGCACTTCGAGAATTCGCAAATTTTTTGAATATAGTGATATATATTCGTCATTTCAAATATTCTAGATTTTTTTCCTAATCAGTACACATGATCCCTCCCTGCTTCTAGCTTGTGGGCCAATGAGAAGGCTGCAGTATCTTTCACTTTAGGAGTAGAGTTTTCGTAATGCGAATTTTCGTAATGCGAATTTTCAATTGCCGAGTAAAAACATGATTACTCCCTGCTTCTTGCTTGTGGGCCAATGAGTCATTGGCCCACAAGCAACTTAAGTAGGGAGGAATCATGACTTTAGATGGGAAAAATTGTGAATATTCTAAAAAACTAATATATAACACTATATCAAACATATTTGTTTTTCGAATATTCGTAATATTCTAAAACAAGAATATATAGCAATATAGCGAATATTTGAAAAAACTAATATAGAGCAATTTAGCTAATATAGTGCTATAATCTCCTTTGTCTAATAGTTGTAATTTTTTTCTCATCTGAAGTTCAGATTATAGCACTATATTAGATAAATTGCTCTACATTAGTTTTTTTTCGAATATTCGCTATATTGCTATATATTCTTGTTTAATAATATTACGAATATTCAAACAAAATAATATATTCGATATAGTGCTATATATTTGTTTTTTGGAATATTCACAATTTTTCCCATCTAAAGTCATGATTTCTCTGTGCTTAAGTGGGCCAATGACTCATTGCCCACAAGCAAGAAGCAGGGAGGAATCATGTTTTTACTCGGCAATTGAAAAATTTGCGATAAAAATTAGCATTACGAAAATTTCCGTTGTGAAAATTTGCATTTTGAAAGTTAGCATTTTTGCATATTACGCGATCATTACCTTGCAGATTTTTTGAGTAAAAAAATTGTAGAATATAACAAATTTTCAAATTTGCGAATATTCGACGAATATCGCAAATTCGAATATGACCCCTGCCGCTCATCACTAGTCAACATAAGAGTTTTTACACTTTTCCTTCACCATACATAGAATGTTTACATAATTCTAGAGGCTAAGACTAAAATTCTGAACATTAATGGGGCAGATATATAAAAACTGTCTAAAATAAAGACTGTGGGGGACATTTATCATTTGAGATAATTTGAGATAATTTTCATGTAACTTTTAAGTCTGGTTTTTCATTGTGTGATTGCAGTAAATTTAGGAAATGATGCATAGTTTTTGGTGCACCTGCACTGTGTTGACACAAAAATATGAAAAAATCCAGCTTCCATAAAAATCTGTAATTTATTTACGCCAAAAAAAAGCCAGAGACACAGATAACAGTAGCTATGCGTTTGGAGTCATTGCATTCAGACACTCATGACATGTCATGGGCAAGAGTCGGTATGCAATGACTCAAAACACATAGATGTTGTAGTCTGTATGCATGGCTTTTTATCATTTTGAGTAAATAATTTTTATAGAAGCTGGATTTCTCCTATTATTGTGTTAAGATTTGTACAACTGATCCATGCTTCCGGGAATCACCCACAGGTGAGCTGAACTTGTGCTTTAGATTTGTGATACCTGCATTGTGTTGTATGTCTTAGTCTTAACAAAATACACCAGGGGGCTGCCTGGCATAGGATGTGACTTTTCTCTGACTTTTCTCTGACATTTCAAGTATTGCAGATAATAAATGTGCCATAATCCAGGCCTGATCTCACTTTTTTTGCTTTAAACATAGACAACTTTTAAAAGTATTGTGTCTTCTAAATGTGGCAGGAATGTCACAAAAAGGTAGCAATTGGCAAGTTGTGTGACATTTATACACCACGTTTTTACACCTGGTTTGATAAATGTACTCCTCTGGGCCTGATTTATTATAGACCGGTCGCTAACACTGGACTATGAAAACCCTGTGTGCTGCCCGAGGCTGCGCCTAATTTATGATGAGATGTGCACCTTTTCATAAATTAGGTGCATTCTTTGGTAAGCCATGCCATTGAGCTAAATGATACTAAATTAACTAATTATTAGAAGTGTCAGATAGTTATCTTACATATGCACTGGTCAAAAGTAACCAATCCCTTTAATGAATATAAATGTAGCTGGGCTACTGGCCATGCCCCTTCTCTGAACTTGCCATTCTCTCTTTTCAGAAAAGTGGTTAAAGAAGCACAGAAATGTCATTTGCATAAACATTTTTCACGCAGGAAAACTGGCAAAACAATGTGCTAAAATACGGGCTGCGTTAGTTGACCATAACAGCCAATCACAGAGCAGCTTTCATTTTTCAAAAGCTGCAAACAAAATGAACGTTGAGTTGTGATTGGTTGCTATGGGCAACAAAAACAATTTATCTTTTAAGCAGTTTCATGAATCTGCTCCGTTATGATTTCTGTCACATTGGTTTTGTCAAGAAGGCCTGTTATGAAAAATTTTCGTTAAGAAAGGTCAACATGTGAAGAAATTAAGTAAAAGTTTAAAAATGTGACAAACAATATGATTGGTTTATCTTTATTATCATGATGGCAGTTACAACAGAATACCCCCAAAAAATATGGAGGTGCTCCTCCAAAAACAGTGCCTCTAATTTCTGTGAGCTCAATTCCAGTGACTTGAGTGGGGCTGAGGTGGGGTGCCACACACATCCCATAAATAAGAATGGCGCTATATTCAGTATTTTAAAAAAAAATCTTCTACTACCTCTTTAACCCAGTAGTGACCCCCAATACGCCTTTTTACTGTAGTCACTACAGGAGCTTTAGGCTGAATTGCCTCTTTGTTACAGCGGCCCAGTCTAAGCGCTGCACGGGTCTCCCATGTGGCATACAGTGGGGGCATGGCTGCAACAGCCTGGACCGGAAGGAGCGTTGTTCTGGGCTGTTTAACCCCTAACATGCCAAGGGCTACATGGGTTACAGAGATAGTTCTGGAAAAGGAACAGACCTGAGTTACCATATCTGTCATAACCGGATACTGACACACACCACTGGGCACTTCCAGATCCCTATTGACTATAATAGGATCCAGAAATAATCAGATGGCTTTGTAGCAAAAATGTCAGCTTTCAGGCAAATAACGCTGCTTGAATCAGATTACTGGAGTTAAGTGCCAGAAATCTGAACCTACCCCTAACCTGAACCAATGTGAGTTTTTTTTTTATAGCATTGTTATTTAGCTTTCTTTACAATGTATGTGATTTAGAAGGTGTGGAGGAATGTGGCTTAAAAGCATTGATGAATGTGGCTTTACCGTACTGAAGAAACTGCAGAGTACGCCATTTATAGAAGTAATTATTCCCTACCGGCCTTTGACAAGGACACTTTTTACTACCTTAAAATGTTTTAGGCCTCTCAACTCATATACCATTCTACATAATAGATCTTTCCATTTATGTACAGTAGGTTTCAAAGCACTTGTACTTGTTAATGGCTAGAACTGTGCTCACATATAGAGACAATGTGGAAAACGGGCATCTGCAGCCTCTGTCTGATATCTATCAATTCAATAAAGTCAACGGAAATGTTCTACATTTATGTCTATAAGTAATATATGAATAGGTGTCATGATCTGGTGGTAGCACAGAAATCATGGGTGCTACCTAGGCAATGCTCACCTTCTTGCAGAGACAGTTTATCACTGGTCACTTTCACTGGACTTTCTTTCTCCTGTATTAACCATTGATTGACTGAAATAATGTCCCTAAACTTTTTTTTAAAAGAAAACAAGTTTTCAGATGTTCCAGACTTTCCTTTTAGAAATGGTTGATTTATTTTAATACTAATCAGGGGTAGACAAAAATATCCTATGAGTGTTCAGCCACCTGTTATAACCAGGGCAAAGTTGGATCGGGGAGAGGTGAGTACCCACAGGATCCAAGGTATACAACAATTACCCTTCCATTGCCTCCATCAAAAATTTTAGTTTTAGCAACTTGACTTCTCAGGATTATCAGAGATTTTTACATTAGCTCATTCAGTGCCGTAGACCTCCGAGGATATTCTAATTCACCACTTTATTACCTTAGACCACTAGGAATAGGGTAAATAACTCCCTGGCTTCTTTTTATTAACCCTGTTTGCTTAACACAAACCTACAAATATATTTCACTACAAATAGACAGGTCACTTACTGTATATATAGAGAGAGACAAAAAGCGGTCAAAATGTACCTCTGGCAGCGGATTATCTAATGGGAGATCAATGATTGAAATTCCATGGGCTTCTTCTGTCCCAAACATTATCGGATGGTAGAGAATGGGCAGCACCTCATACACTTAGATTGCCCTCCATTCCCACTGAAACAATAATAGTCTATTATGTATGGGGACCTTAAAGGGGCTGTTCTCCTCTGTGCACATTTTCTAGAGACCCCACATAATTGCTGGATGCGTGGTGGTAAAAATACTAATCTAATCCTTGCAGATCCCAGGTCTAGTATCTGGTTTGAAACCAGGTCACATGACCACTCTAAGGAATGATAGGCCACAGCAGTCATGTGTCAACCATGTGGCACGTGACCCAATGGCCTGCCACATGGGTGACATGTCACCCCTGCATTTAGTCATTGGCTGCAGTGCTCTTGTGACCTGGCTTTAAGCCATAACGATAACACCTGGGACCTGCATAGCCTGTGGGGAAGCAATGTTGATGGAAGTCGGTGGCAAGAATAAGGAAAGTATGATTATCACTGTGTGTCTGGCCATACTGTGAAGTCTGTAGAAAGCAGCCACAAAGGTGACAAATAGTCCATATGATATAAAAAAAATCCACAAAAAAAGTATATGAATTTGTGTGTGGTATAGCATGCATTTATCTGAGAATGGATTATCCTGAACTGCACACTCTTAAATCTGCACCATATCATGCTTTGAAGAAATCCGCAACCAATTTGTCTTTAATTTAACTAGTGGGTGGATGGAAGCCCAGGCGAAGAAGCAAAGAATGAGAACAAAAAATAATAATTGGGAAAAGGTCAAATGTTATCGAGCCATCAAAACCAGCAAGAAGATTGTAGATTCCCAGTGAGCCTCTGTCGTTCTGATCAAACACCAGTGACCGAGCAAAAACACCTTTGAATTGACATATTTATGTAATCCATTTCCTCAGAAATATATTACCTCACTTTTTCATTTAATAGATAAGAATTGCTTGACAGGCCGAAGCCATAAAATATGAAGGCTCTATGAAAGCCACTCTATGTAGAAAATGATCACTTAATTAAAACATTTGTCCTTTTGGATTCAAAAGAAGAAAAATACAAAGTTTTACACTTTTAATGTTAATGAACCGTGTGAAGCATTGATTGCAAGTGTGGTGTCAACTGTAAGTGACTTGGAAAGCAAAATGTGGTCCATTGTGTCAATGTACAGGGAGAACCTGCTTAATTGTAGGGACACTCAGAAAATATTTGAACTGGTACAGTGTATTGATGAAAAAGTCCAAAAGTTGGTGTTATTGGAACATTGTGCAACATGCACAACGAACACCTGGTATGTCCAATTAATTTGTATTTTCCTTAATAAAAAAAAATTCCCCACAGAATTCTATAAATTAGAAGGAGAAAAGGAGCACATGTCCATCTAGTCTGGCTTAATATTACTTCCTTTTCAAACATATATAGAAGTTGAACTTGACAGTTAACACGTTATTTAAAATTTCAATAGATTTTTTCGGCTACTTCTGTATACAATATAGAAGGTAATCACAGACAAAAGATACTAAAAATCCTGCACATTATGATACGATATGATAGTAAATATGCGGATATGCATGGCTATATTTATAAAGTCACAGAAAATAATGCACTATAGCAATAAATGCAAATATAACATATGGACTAATCCCTCTCTCTCAGGATAAAATCTGAGACTCTTAGCCAAAATATTTTGATCAAAACACAGTGCTACAGTGGTCTCAGGTTCAGGCAGGTCCTACCCTATTCCTACTAATGATGTTGTGTATCTATGTTCAGGAGACCAGACTCTGCACATATAGTGTGTTGCTCCTAAGGTAACTCTGTGTGTATCAACAACCAATGAGAGGAGGAGCAAGCACATCTATATGTACCACCTTAATCAAAATTGCCTATTAGATTAGGGGTCAGGGGTGCTAACACTTTTGGCCAAGACGGGGTATATATTTGTTCAAGGCATGTTTTATAAGGTCTTCCAGGATTTTCATATTGATGGACTATTCTCAGTATAGGTCCTCAATATATCGGCAAGGGTCTGACTCACAGCAACTAAGGAGATCATGTGTTTGAGGATCCTCCTCAAAGCTAATGATATCTCAGCTCAGCTTCATTCACTTGAATGGGACTGCATTGCACGTAGATCATGTGACCAACTAATGTGATATCACAATGGAAGAGGCATACATGCTGATGGAGGGATGCAGCCTCTTCATTTCCTGAAAGTTCGACCCCCATTAATCTCATATTGATGAGCTATCCTGAGAACAGGCCATCAATATAAAAATACCAGAAAGCCCTTTAACTTCATTTACTGTAGACTTTTTATAACAACATCTGCTTGTGGAGGATCGTTGGACCTTCAAATCCACCCATGTGGAAACATCTCTTATCGAAAAACACGACCAAAGCAGGTAAAGGAGTAACTTTTGTGTTAGAACCTCTAAGTAATGATGTACTTCGGAGTGCAGGGACTGCTTTCTCGAGTCAATGGATTGACTGACTGTCATTTACCTGATATAGAGGTGGCAGCTTCTGCGAATCTGCGATACTGAGACCAGGAGAGATAGTGAGTAAGAAGAAGTGTCCTCCTCCTTCTAACAGAGCCGTTATCTCTTCCACAGCCAGCAGTGTCCACCGACTTGACAAAGTAGTTCCTGCACTCTGAAAAACATCAAATCTTAGAGGTTCCAATAAAGAAGTTACTGCTTTACCTGCTTTGGTATTGTTTTTTGCGCCAAGAGATATTGCAACATTGAGATATTGGTGGGTTTTAATGTCCTCTACATGTCCCTTTCCTCTTGAGTGCCAGCCCCAGACGACATTAGCAGCACCGTCTATCACTACCAATAGGCTTTCTGTTAGTTTTGTGCGTAAAGGATAAGTACATTCAGTCTGTACTTTTCCTATGAGCGCCTTTCTTCTCCATACAGCCTTTTGTGCTGAACCACATCTGCTGAAGGTTTGTTCCAAGCGTCTACCACTGTTTCAGGGAAATAACATTTTCTTCTCTTAATTTTAATATTTTCACCAAATGATTTTAGATTATGTTCCCCTGTGCTTGATTTTAGTTTCTTATTAAAAACACTTCAATTCTGAACCTCATTCAAACTTTTAACATGTCCGGAGAACAGTGATATGTTGCGTACATGCAGTGGATTTTCCACCATAGAATTGCGCTCGTTAAATTGGTAGTGAATACAGTTGCAGCAAAGTGGATGAGATTTTGCTAAATATTCACAATGATGTTATGCCAAAATTGGTCAGATCTTATAACATGATGAAGTGCATATTCTTAAAAATAAAATTCTGCAGCAGGTGAGCATAGTGTCAAGGTATCGGCTACAGAGTGCCTCTTTAGAGTACAAGCCACAGAGTACCAGCATACAGTGCCAAGAAGAGTATGATTTCAATCAATGGCCTACATAGTCCAACTGGTCAAGGAGGAGTGACCTGTAGCAGATATTTTCTGCTGAGAGAGAGATATAAGTGATCCTTCCTATTACAGGTCATCTATGTATAAACCACATGCTCCAAGTCAGAACATAGAGGTTAGGCAAATATAATTTACAGGGCAGGTTTCATTATTGCTTATGGTCATCATAATATTACAATTACACATGTCGGTTTGCGAGTTGTCCAGTCACTTAGTAAAAAAAGACAAAACATGGCATTTTAAATAAACTTAAAATGTATCCAGGCAATCATTTGAGAATGTGCTAACAGCCAATCTAACACCTCTGAAAAGCCCTGACTACAATAAGTGATATAAAGTAGCAGTTCTCACTGGCAAGCTTTAATGCTTGGATGCAAGTATATAGTACAAAGCAGTGTAAACTTTTACTAGACATAAGCAAATCTTAATCATCACGTTCTTCTTCAAAATGGAAGTGACCGTGATTCGTGGTGGATCTCGAATCTGGCTCACCGTTTCTGCTATCTCTAACCATTCTGTTAAATTTTAAAGGTGTAAAGTCAGTAGATCATTTTCAAAACTGGACACAGAACCAAAGTTTGGAAGATTTTGGCTATCGATTCAGAATAATATGGGAAAACATTAGATTACAACATATATAAACAAAGTTCTAAAGAAGTTTTCTTTAAAAGCTATTCAAGAAAACACACTTATGCGAAATAAAAAAATATATTATTTTCTAGCTTTTCAATAGCAACATGTGCAGTCAAGACCAGAGACATCAATGGCGTTGGGCACCAAGTCTAAGATAAGGCTGAATACAAGTTAAGGCCACCTTCATACGTCAGTGAATCACGGATGTGTGCTGTCCATGGTCACCATGGACAGCTTATGTACCCATTGACTTTAATGTGGGTATTCACACTTCAGTGGTTTTCTCTGGATCCACAGTCCATGGAAGCATGCCCTATTTTGTTCGTGATTGCAGATCCCTCACATACAATATGATCTCATAATGGACACATAATGGATGCCATCCATGTTTGGTCCACATATGGATCATTGTTGAAGATTGTTCATAGCAGATGACACATAGGGGGTCATTTATCATTTAAGGTTGTTTTTATGTCAGTTTAAAAGGGAAGCTGTCACCAGTTTTCTGCTTCTGGGTTCTAACTAGGGATGAGCGAACCTGTGGAAGTTTGGGTTCACCAGGTTCGGCCAAACTTCAAGTCAAAGTTCGGAAATGGATGAGGTAAGTATGATATTTTTTTTTTTTGCTTTCTACTGCTATTCAGGGAATACCGATTCACTACCACAAAGCACAAGGAAATTTGGCGAATCAAATTTTCCCTGAAATTGGATGGTTTAATACTAGTCATTATATAGCAGTATTATTAGCTCATTGGCAGTTTTATTCAGATCCTTAAAAGATAAACCATCAAAATCAGCCAGTGGAGGTCTGACACTCCCTGATCTCGCCTATCAGCTGTTCTGCAGTAGCTCCATAGATGGAAGTCAGCGCAGATATTACACAGCTCTCTGTATTGACATGAATAGGAGCAGCGCCAGAGTAACCACCCTCTGTCTACTACACAATGGATAGAGAGCTGTAGTTCGGCACCAAAGCTGCTCAAGAGCAGCTCATTGTCAGGGGTGCGTGATGTTGGACCTTGCTGATAAGATATTGATGAGTTTTTTTAAGGATACTGTAGGTCATCAATAGTAAAATCAATAGTAAAATTTGTTAGTTGTATAGTATTAGTATTATTTGGTCAATGTATAGTTGTTTTAGAAGGTTATTGTGATATGAATGGTGATTTTTGACTACTGAGGGTGCCCCACAAGTACTGTGATTTTTGCAGTGCTTCTTGCGCACATTCAAAAGTGATTTTGATATTGATGGCCTCAGAATAGGTCATAAACTACAGATCAGCGGGGGTTTGAGTCTGGTAACCCCACAGATGAGCTGTTCAAAGAGGTCATGGTGTTCCGTGAGCACTTAGGCCTCTTCGAAGGCCAGTGCCATCACTGTAAATCGGTCACATGGCCTAGTCCTATTCAAGTGACTGAAACTGAGCTGCAATACCAAGGATGATGCTTTGCCTGATAAGCTGCAAGGAAGTTGCACTGCTCACTTGCACTCCAGCGGCCTCTCCTAACAGCTGATAGTCATGTTAATAAGGCCTTAAAATGATATATGTAAAACCACCCTAAAAGTGACTGCAGACTGCGCATATTTATATTCAGAAAATCTGCAACAGAAACACACATAAATCCTTACTATCTTTTTTGTATATGGTTTTTGGTGCGCATTTAATATGGATTTTTGCAGATGTCACCCTTCCCTTGAGAAGGGTAAAATCCATACAAGAAAAACATAAATCAGCAATTGATTTCGAAATCCACATAGCAGGTCAATTTCCGCACCTAAGAAAAAAGCTAAGTGTACATGAGATTTGTCTAATATCATACACTTTTCAGGTACTGTCTTACGCTGCATGAAAATCTCCACCAAATAATGCATTGTGTGCAGATACCCTAAGACCCCTTTCACACGGGCGAGAATCCGCATGGGTACAATGCGTTAAGTGAACGCATTGCACCCGCACTGAATCCAGACCCATTCACTTCAATAGGGCTGTGCAGATGAGAGGTGATTTTCACACATCACTTGTGCGTTGACGTGAAAATCTCAGCATGTTCTATATTCTGCGTTTTTCACACAACACAGGCCCCATAGAAATGAAAGGGGCTGCGTGAAAATAGCATAGCATCCGCAAGCAAGTGCGGAAGCAATGCGATTTTCACGCACGGTTGCTAGGAGATGATGTTATTAAATTGATTAAAGTCAATTTACAGTATTATTTTCCCTTATAACATGGTTATAAAGGAAAATAATAGCATTCTGAATACAGAATGCTTAGTAAAATGTTGCTTGAGGGGTTAAAAAATAAGTAAAAAATTAACTCACCTCATCTATTTGATCGCGCAGCCGGCATCATCTTCTTTCTTCTTCTTTGAGGACCTGCAAAAGGACCTTTGATGACGTAATCTCACCACGTGCTGAGTGCGGTGACGTCAGTGCAGGTCCTGCTGAATGAAGATAGGAGATCCTTCTATCTTCATTCAGCAGGACCTGCGCTGACGTCACCGCGCTCAGCACGTGGTGAGCACGATTCTGTCATCAAAGGTCCTTTTGCAGGTCCTCAAAGAAGAAGAAAGAAGACGATGCCGGGTCTGCGATCAAGTGGATGAGGTGAGTTAATATTTTTTATTTTTTTAACCCCTCAAGCAACATTTTACTAAGCATTCTGTATTAAGGATGCTATTATTTTCACTTATAACCATCTTATAAGGGAAAATAATAACATCTACACAACATCGAACCCAGACCCGAACTTCAGTGAAGAAGTTCGGATCTGAGTACCACATTCAGTTTTTCATCACGCACGTGCAAAACGCATTGCACCCACGCGATAAAAACTGAACAACGCAACTGACTGAAATTGTGTGCGCTCTCGCGCAGGTTTACTGCAAAGCCCCCGGGACGCCTGTCTGAAAGAGGCCTAAAGGTATATTTACATGACTAAAATGCTGCAGCCTTTCTGCTGGATCTCTGTGCCAAAATAATGCACCAAACAATATGGGTTTTTGTTGCAGATTTCATTGCAGAAATACTGCTGATTTGACCTAGATTTTAGTGTTGATTGAGCACCAAAGTGCTAGTGTGCTCGAGTGAAAAACTTTGCGATGCTCAGGTGTTCTACCGAGCACCCGAGCACAATGGAAGTCAATGGGAGAACCCCAGGCACCCCCTGCTCTGAAGATGGGAGGGTGTTGGGACTCTAGTTCGGCTTAGGAGTCCCTGCTCTGACGCCATATATAACTACAGTTGCAAGAAAAAGTATGTGAACCCTTTGGAATTATATGGATTTCTGCACAAATTGGTCATAAAATGTGATCTGATCTTCATCTAAGTCACAACAATAGACAATCACAGTCTGCTTAAACTAATAACCCACAACGAATTAAATGTTACCATGTTTTTATTGTACACACCATGTAAACATTCACAGTGCAGGTGGAAAAGGTATGTGAACCCTTGGATTTAATAAATGGTTGAACCTCCTTTGGCAGCAATAACTTCAACCAAACGTTTCCTATAGTTGCAGATCAGATGTGCACAACGGTCAGGAGTAATTCTTGACCATTCCTCTTTACAGAACTGTTTCAGTTCAGCAATATTCTTGGGATGTCTGGTGTGAATCGCTTTCTTGAGGTCATGCCACAGCACCTCAATCAGGTAGAGGTCAGGACTCTGACTGGGCCACTCCAGAAGGCGTATTTTCTTTTGTTTAAGCCATTCTGTTGTTGATTTACTTCTATGCTTTGGGTCGTTGTCCTGTTGCAACATCCATCTTCTGTTGAGCTTCAGCTGGTGGACAGATGGCCTTAAGTTCTCCTGCAAAATGTATTGATAAACTTGGGAATTCATTTTTCCTTTGATGATAGCAATCCTTCCAGGTTCTGACGCAGAAAAACAGCCCTAAACCATGATGCCCCCACCACCATACTTCACATTGGGATGAGGTTTTGATGTTGGTGTGCTGTGCCTCTTTTTCTCTACACATAGTGTTGTGTGTTTCTTCCAAACAACTCAACTTTGGTTTCATCTGTCCACAGAATATTTTGCCAGTACTGCTGTGGAACATCCAGGGTCTCTTGTGCAAATTGTAAACGTGTTTTTTTTGGACAGCAGTGGCTTCCTCTGTGGTATCCTCCCATGAAATCCATTCTTGTTTAGTGTTTTACATATTGTAGATTCGCTAACAGGGATGTTAGCATATGCCAGAGAATTTTGCAAATCTTTAGCTGACACTCTAGGATTCTTCTTCACCTCATTGAGCAGTCTGCGCTGTGCTCTTGCAGTCATCTTTACAGGACGGCCACTCCTAGGAAGAGTAGCAGCAGTGCTGAACTTTCTCCATTTATAGACAATTTGTCTTACCGTGGACTGATGAACAGCAAGGCTTTTGGAGATACTTTTATAACCCTTTCCAGCTTTATGCAAGTCAACAATTCTTAATCGTAGGTCTTCAGAGAGCTCTATTGTGCGAGGCATCATTCACATCAGGCAATGCATCTTGTGAAAAGCAAACCCAGAACTGGTGTGTGTTTTTTATAGGGCAGGGCAGCTTTTACCAACACCTTCAATCTCATCTCATTGATTGGACTCCAGTTGGCTGACACCTCACTCCAATTAGCTCTTGGAGATGTCATTAGTCTAGGGGTTCACATACTTTTTCCACGTGCACTGTGAATGTTTACATGGTGTGTTCAATAAAAATTGTAACATTTAATTCTTTGTGTGTTATTAGTTTAAGCAGACTGTGATTGTCTATTGTTGTGACTTAGATAAAGATCAGATCACATTTTATGACCAATTTGTGCAGAAATCCACATCATTCCAAAGGGTTTACATACTTTTTCTTGCAACTGTATATCCATATATGGAGTCAGTGCTTGGAGACCCCTCAGTGTATTTAAATCTAATTTCTTAAAACTTTGAACTCCCAACGTTGAATATTAGAGGCAAGGATCTTATCCCCTCAGCTATAAAGCCAAACTATGTCTGAAAAACTTCATAGTAGTTTCTGATTTAGTGAGTATTCCTATTCAGCAGAAGACATTTCATATTTCTTTGCAGGTTAACATGTAGCTGTATAGTGTAGTGGTTAATGTCTTTGCCTCTAATGTACAAGCTTCGTAGTTTGAATCCTGGCAGAAACATTTCAGAAACAGAGATTACGTTTATATATATATTTTTTTTTTTGTAATTGTAAAAAATGTATGGCAGAAAATAAATGTGTAATTACTAAAAAGATGCTCTATTGGGTTGAGATCTGGTGACTGTGGGGGCCATTTTAGTACAGTGAACTCATTGTCATGTTCAAGAAACCAATTTGAAATGATTCGAGCTCTGTGACATGGTGCATTATCCTGCTGGAAGTAGCCATCAGAAGATGGGTACATGGTGGTCATGAAGGGATGGACATGGTCAGAAACAATGCTCAAGTAGCCCGTGGCATTTAAACAATGGCCAATTGGCACTAAGGGGCCTAAAGTGTGCCCAGAAAACATCCCCCACACCATTACACCACCACCACCAGCCTGCACAGTGGTAATAAGGCATGATGGATACATGTTCTCATTCTGTTTGCGCCAAATTCGGACTCTACCATTTGAATGTCTCAACAGAAATCGAGACTCATCAGACCAGGCAACATTTTTCCAGTCTTCAACAGTCCAATTTTGGTGAGCACGTACAAATTGCAGCCTCTTTTTCCTATTTGTAGTGGAGATGAGTGGTACCCGGTGGGGTCTTCTGCTGTTGTAGCCCACCTTTCTTTCCCATTCTGACATTCAGTTTGGAGTTCAGGAGATTGTCTTGACCAGGACCACAACCCTACATGCATTGAAGCAACTGCCATGTGATTGGTTGACTAGATAATCGCATTAATGAGAAATAGAACAGGTGTTCCTAATAATTCTTTAGGTGAGTGTATATGAATGCATAATATGTGGGAAACTACTACTGATGTTTTTAGCCATAATATTTTTACATATATTATAATATATTATCTATTCTAAATATATAGTCCAAATGTAGTGCAAAAATCCAGCTCAGTTTCGCAAAGGTTAAAACTGTACTTTATTAAGGCGGTTAAAAATACATCCAGTATAACCGGTCTAGTCTACGTGTTTTGGGCTACCAGGAATGTAAGCCCTTACTCATGACATGATAAAACACAACTGAACGTTGCAGATATAGTGGGTCCACAACTGTGTCCATAATTGGGCTGTCACGTGACCCAGATTAAATGCTACCATTCACATATACCAAATCTTCAAATAAAAAGCCATATGTTCCGTTTACTAAAAATATGTCTATATTCAACAGTACATTTAAGGTGGGAAACACACTTTGTTGTATCTCATTGCTGTAAAATTAAATCCAGTCTTTTATTAAGTCCCTCTGGCTGACGGCTACTCAACGGCTACCGTTTTAACCTCTGCAAAACTGAGCTGGATTTTTGCTCTTTATATGGACTTCAAGTTATCCACATCCTGGTGCGGATATTCCGTGCCCACAGCAGAGAAGGGGCAGATGAGAGACACATTTTAATTACCTATATTACGTGGTTTGTGAGAAATTCGATTGCGAGCACTCCCTGCTTTGGTTGTGTAAATGACCTTCCATCATTATGGCACATATATCTTTACGTCCCATGGAAGATGATGGGGACAGATTATTGAAAATTAATGCCATTTTTGATACACCGGAACAAATAATCCAGTAAGACCTGCATTTAAATGTATTAATGTCTTCGCTTGAAAAGCTATTGTTAAAAGAGCTCCGTACAAGGTGGGACTTTACGTCATTAAAAAAATACATCGTCAAACAAATGGTCCTGCGGGGTCTGAGGTTAATGAGATAACCTACTATCATTTACTCGGACACTTTTTTATCGGAGTGGGAAGCTATCCTTTTGGACTGTTCCCTCAAGCTGATGGAATTGATTGTACATAATGAATGTCGGGCTCTTGCGGATCTCAGTAAAGAAATCAAAACAACACAAGATACTCTCGGTGCATATATCAACAATCCGGATTTCCTAAAACTAGATAAGAAATTGAAGGAGGACCTCAAAAAAACTGAGGATGATTTGATACACTTCAAGAAATATAATCGGGACTTACTTGATTATAAATCAAAACAAGTGTATACCTGGACAAAGGCTAAAGCGAATATGCCCCGTTCTATACTAAAGAAGCTTCTTTATACTAAAGAACACTCACAAAAGGTTTCATTTAGTTCCACGGATATGGATTCTCCTGATTTGGAACTAGATACAGCAGCACCCTCTACCACTCATGCTTCCTCCCCGGCAGCAAATGCCGCCCATAAGATGGCTGCAAAAAACGACGGGCGGGTAGGAGGCAAAGAAAATCGCTCTTTGCATTGCAAATCTGCAATGAAAATCCGCAGCATAAATTGAAATGCAGCAGAATTAAAATCAGCACTTAGGTCACATTCCACTGTGGATAATTTTTGCAGTGCATGCATGGGAATTGCTAAAAACTAGAGATGACTAAATCGCTAAAAATTTGATTTGGGTTTGAGTCAGCTAAATAGGTCAATCATTTTGATTTAGAGTTTCCAAATATACAAAAGATTTATAACAATCTTTATTAAATAATAAATATAAAAAATATAATTTATTGTTCAAAAGAAATAAGGCAAGAGGGAAGATGATACAAAGAACATTGCAAAGAGCATTGTCTTAAATATGGTGATCCGTGCCTTCAAGATATAAGATGAAAATAAATGGTGCTACTGAACATATCACTACCAAGATAATGAGATACAAAATCTCCCATAATCGCAGATCCGACGCGAATCCTAGATGGGAATCCAGCTGATTTTACTCATTATTACGTACTCCTATTGCATCCCCTATATATATATATATATATATATATATATATACCCTGTATTTCTTATATCTATTAGCTCCTGATGAGAGGCATCTGTGCGTGGGGCGACATAACTGACTAAAAGTGAACCATGTCACAGGGTATGTTTGATTAGGATATTTATGCTATATTTTGAGTCGTATTATATGTGAATGTTTCAGTATATTGAATGCATTTGCAGTGCTGCTGTACAGATTATATCTTTTGAATGCTAGTGCAGTTTATGCATGGTGGTTATTGTTCTTTGTGATTACATCTTTCATATAATCTTTGGCTATTTTGATTTGTCCAGCGACACTGACAATGCAATACTATGGATATTTGACATATCTATGTGCCTATGGTGCTACTATGTTATCTAATAACTGAACATATTGATGTTCTTTTGTGATCTGTTAGTGATTATTGGAGATTTTGTATCTCATTATCTTGGTAGTCATATGTTCAGTAGCACCATTTATTTTCATTATATATCTTGAAGGCACAGATCACTATACTTGGGATAATGCCTTTTGCAATGTTCTCTGTATCATCTTCCATCTTGCCTTTTTTCTTTTGAACAATTTTTTTTTTCATATTTATTATTTAGTAAAGATTGTTAAATATCTTTTGTATATTCGGCGTCCCATAGCTTTTTTTGTATATGCAGATATTGGTTCTCTCTGTGGGTTTTTGATGCTGTCTGATTGGACAGTAAGGTTTCTGTAGGTTATTTATGACCGTTTTGATTCAGTTAGAATTAATTCAAAATGTTGTGCCACTCTTTTTGAGTATTGCAGAATGGCACCTAATGTTATTTGCAGAGTGTGCTGTTGTAATACCCAAGGCATTAGAACAGTGAGCTGTACCCCAGATCTGGGGGTATTATAATTGTCTTTTTTATGTAATGCTTTGTAGCATGTCAGGCTTCATGCTTTACACTTTATACACAAGCAGTTGGGGTAGGTTTGGCAGTGTATGGCAACAGGAATAGGACTTACCATCTCATTCCTCCCCTCTTAGAAGGAGTGTTCTGGTCTGACTTCTTGCCAAGGGAGGAGCTGAGTGACATAGAGTCAGTTCAGAATGTAGATGGTGAGGAGCGAGAGAGCATGCAGTCCATCTTTTGCTCTTCCAGGCCATGTGGACCACTGAGCAATTCATCTAGAAGGACATCCTTGCCCCAGAGAGAGTGTAGGGTCTTTGGCCACAAAATATTTGTAAACTACAGTTTATTTATGTCAACCAATCAAGCTATTAAAACTCTGATGCAAGACGGTGGGACACACGTCAAGACACCATCACCACAGTTCAGGACAGGCATAGCTAGAAACCTTCATTACACAGTCGACACCTACAGCCACAGGTGCCAGAGTAAAGCCGTAGGGAAGAGAATAAATAGATAAACTTTGTCAGCTAGCAAATATCTGAGTGTCATCTTCTGGCACACTGCCACACTGTCACATAACTCATTATCTGGGATAAGAAATAACACTTTGAATGAACTGTTGCTGAACGTGCTGATATCTGGTATTTTTTGCACTAAAAAAATGAAAGATATTCTTTGTTCCACAATCTCTGCCTGGTTCCTTCAATTCACAACATCACCCTTTTTACTGCATTTGACCCCAGGGAGCAATGGCTTGATCTAGGACACCGTGACACAATAACATCATTGCAACTTCTCTCTTCCTTCCTTCCTTACAGGAGAATATCTTGCCGACAAGGGTATAGCCACATGGTCAGGTTTCTGCATGTAGTTTTGGAAACCAACACCCGGAGTGAATTAAAAAAAAATAAGATAAGTTGTATCTGCCTTTTATACTTTGTCTCCTTTTATGAGACACTCCTAATTTTGGGTTCCAAAACTGCATCAGGAAACCTAAGCATATGGCTTTACCCCAAAAAGATCCATGAAAGTCAGTGTCTCAGGATCATCCCTCGTAGACGGAACTTATATATTCCTAGAGAAGCGCTTAACATTGTGAGTTAAGTTGCCAATAATCTATCCTGCATGTTAATTAAATTACCTGGCATTCACTTCTCTCAGAAGAGCCGCCTTATTCTGATCAGTATGTTCTTGACTATAAATATGAACCACAATGGCATATAACAAACACGTAGAAACATTGTAAGCAGGGACATTTCACATTCAATATTTTTCTCGGTTTGTCTGTCTGTTATATTTATCCCATGTCTCTTTTCTATGGTTTTTGTTTGTTTTGTACTTATGTGCAAAGAGGAGGGTTAACTCATGCCTGCGCATTATCTCTCTCTGCATGAAAATGTTCATATCGCATCATTATGCAAACATCTGACACAGATTTGTATGAAGGAAAGAATAAATAAAGAATCTCAAAATGATTTAGACTTTTCAACCAGTCTTGGCAACAATGGATTTTTCTTCTCACGCATGCAAAGAATGTATGTATAAAAATGATTTGTTGAATAATCAGCTTTTCTGTTGTGCTGAAAAAGAAGAAAATGTTTACAATGCATGCCCTTGTCACGTATCAGAATGTACATCACTACTTTAGAAGATGTTGGTATTTTGCAGACATGCATTATTTTACATTGTAACAAAACTTAGTATTTGCAGACTTTAGGGAAATGTAAATCCAAAAGCAAGACTTTCCGGGATTGGTATATCTAGTGCAAAGTACAACTTGTACAAAGAATAGTGCAATATGAAAAGTTGTGGTCAGCTGAGGTCTGTCAATGGTGGCCGATTGTATAGCCGATTTGAGCGAATTTGCCATATTGCAAGTCAATAATATGGATGTGGTAACTGAACGAAATAAAACCTTGAAATCCATCATATCATTAAATTGTCTACAACTTCTATGCAGATCTGTATTTCCATAGTTAAAGGGTTTGTCTCACATCAGCAAATTACATTTATCATGTATAGAAAGTTAATACAAGGCACTTACTAATGTATTGTGATTGTCCATATTGCCTCCTTTGCTGGCTAGATTCATTTTTCCATCACATTATACACTGTTAATATCCAGCGGAAACAACCACTCTGTGATCCATCAGCGATGGTCGTGCTTGCACACTATAGAAAAAGGCGCCAACCTGACCGGGGCAGTGGCAGTGTGCCTAGGTTGGAGCTTTTTCCTATAGTGTGTAAGCATGACCACCACTGCTGGATTACAGGGCAGACATAAAACCCCTGGATATGAGCAGTGTAAAATGTGATGAAAAAATGAATCAAGCCAGCAAAGGAAAAAAACTGGCTAATAATAATACATTAGTTTGTGTCTTGTATCTACATTGTCTATATGATAAATGCTATTTGCAGAAGTGAGAACCCCTCTTTTAAGGGCTGGTCATTTTACAATATAATTTGTCAAAATGCCGCATACAATCATATATGCTCCGTATACACATGCATGATTGTATACTGTCCTCCAGCTGTCCTAATGGTGGCTCCCAGCTGCCCAGGTTTCAGTGAAATAAGCCTACTCACTTGTCATAATCTGCATCTATGGGTTGCATGATGGATGTGTGAGGCGCATATGCAGATACAGGAGACTCTGCTGTTAGCATCTGTGCATGCGCTAAATAAGCCCATTTGCATTAAGCGACTGCACAGAATAGAAGGTATCCAGGAACAGACAGAGGAATAGGACACCATTATCTCGCAGTCCATGGACATGGAGGACAATAGGTGTTGACTGAAAAAAAGTCAGCTGAGGCCTTCGTTAGGACATCTGGGTTGCTTGTATGGAGCATTCACAATTGTATATCGCATTTTGACAAATTACATTAGAAACTGGCAAAATCCTTTAACCAGCTTCAGACTAGGGTTCCTAGGGTCCACCCGAGGAAGTTGCTCCCAGGGCCCGACTCCTATGCCATCAAATCTAATTCATTAAAAACCTAAGACATAGGGGCACATTTACTAAGGGACTTGCAACTGTTTTAAGTGTAAAATAGTTGCAAAGCCCTTTTATTAACTGGAAATAAGACAGTATTTATTAGACAATTTAACGCTGTGTCTGCCAGTTTGGCGTGATAGAGGCAGGGTCGGGGACTCCAGCCCTGGCAACTTACCCTTAGAAAAAGGTGTAAATGTTAGCAAAAAACTATGCCAGTCTGGGGCTGACATAGTTTTAACTCTATATATAATGAAGTGGAGAGCCGCACTCAGTTAAGTTGGTTCTGGTGCCAATCAAGGGCTGGGAACATAGTTTTAACTCCAGACACAAGGACTGCCACAGATGTGCCTAATTTATTAGAGGCGCACACCTCGTCATAAATTAGATTAATCTAACGGTAGTGCAGGGGGGAAACTAAGAGGTCTTAGTAAATTTGCCCCATACTGTGGACCCCTGTGGGCAGTGATTAGCTCAAAAGGCAGATCCAAATGCAATTTTTCTCTTGGGCCTTTGGGGACTATTATGGCTTTATAGAAGGGGCCTACCGGAGGATCCTCACGTACTCTGGTGGGCTAGTCTGACCCTGATTTTAAGTTCTTAAGCATCGGGACAATTTTTGTTTTTGCATTTTCAATTTGTATTCCTTGCCGCCTTACAAAAAAAAAAAATATTATAATTCCTAGAAGATTTTGGGGTTTTGATGTTACATAATTTACTGTGTGCTAATGTTCACATGATTCTATGGGTCAGTATGATCATGACGTTACCAAATTTGCATATTTTCTTTGCATTGTCATTGTCTGACAGCCATAACCTTTCCATATTGGATTGCCATTTTCTGACAGCCATAACTCTTTCATATTTCCATCTGCAGAGCTATGTGAGCAGGGCCAGCAAACTGGGCAATTGCCCAGAGCCTCCTACTGCTTCAGTCTGGCAGAGAGCAGAAAGTTGAACAGTCCTGACTCCAGAGTGGGGAATTTCCCAGCTTCAGAGTCCGTGCTTTGACACAACCGCTTATTTATTTTACCTCCCTGATGTGTCCATAGATGGAGTCAGTGTTATAAACATGAAAGGGGTATTTCTTCGCAAGCATGGTCAGTATGCTTAGGGACACCTTGTGTATATGAACCTAATTTAGACTGTTCAAACTCACAACCATCTCTATTAAAGGCAAGAACCTTAACCACTGGGCAATAGAGCTCAATGCTAAGACCTTGGTAAAAAAAACTCATAGAAGTTTCTCTCGTATAATACAGGAGAAACTTCTATGCGGTTATTAACATAAGAGAAACTTCTATAAGGCTTTTCAGCAATGACTTAGCATTAAGCTATTATAGCCTAGTGGTTAAGGTTCTTGCATTTAATTTAGAAGGTTGTAAGTTTAAATCCCCACAAAAACATTTTTAAATTAGAGACAATTTTTTTTTTAAATACACAGGGTGTCCCTAACAGTGAAAAGTTAGATTTTATTGAGAAGAAAAATGGAGCAAAACGTAAAATATGATCAAATAACATCTGTATTAACCCACACCAACCTTTTTAATTTGTGTAACCAGTATTTTTTGTTGGGAAAGACGGCAACTAGAGATGAGCAAATTTCTAAAAAATTTGATTCGTCCGGTTCGCCGAATTTTCCGAAAAAATTTGGTTTGATCCAAATTTATTTGTGGCAAATCGCATTAAAAATGACTATTTCCTGGCTCTAATGACAAAGTCTGGAGGTGGCAGCAGCAGCAACAGGAGGAGGCCACAGTGTGGCACAATGGCAGTGTGGAGGTGGCAGCATCAAGAGGCCACAGGGTGGCACAATGACAGAGTCTGGAGGTGGCCGCAGCAGCAGCATCAGGAGGATGCCACAGGGTGGTACAATGACAGTGAAGAGGTGGCAGCAGCAGCATCAGGAGACCACAGAGTGACCCGTTTACAGAGTGGGGAGGTGGGTGGCAATACCAGTGCCAGCTGAAGATGGTGGGTGAAAAAAGGAGCACTTAGCATCAGATGTGTGGCATCAGGCAGCTGGCAGCATCAGAATAAAGCTGAGGCAGGTAGCCAGAAGAAACCGGTCTCTTTTGTCAAAGTATTTGTGTGGCGCAATGCATGATCTAGTCTGATGCATCATGCGTTGGTGGGTGGAAATCCTGGCTGATCCACGCCTGATTCATCTTGACAAAGGTCAGTTTCTCCACATTTTGGGTGGACAGATGAGTTCTTCTTGGGGTAACTATGGCCCCCGCCGCACTAAACACCCACTCTGATGCCACACCACTGTCCGGGGAGGATAGCTTTTCAGGGCAAACTCTGCCAGTTGCGACCACAAATCCAGTTTGGCTGCCCAATAGTCCAGAGGATATTCAATGTGGGGTGACAGGGTGCTGTCCAAGTATGCCACCACCTGCTGGTTCACGTCCAGCTCCAGGTCTAACTGCTGCTGCTGCTGGTGAGTAGTTTCTTCACTAGGCGGGTGAAATATGCTGCTCATCAGTGACTCTAGACTCAAGTTGCTGGTGATGAAGCTGGAACTGCTCCTACCCTGCCACAGCAGCCATGACAGAGGAACTTGAGCACAGAGGGCCCTGCTGGTCAGACCTGCGAGAGGATGGACGATGGCGCAGATAGGCGGCGGTCAACTAACTATATAGAATGTCTCTATAGTAGTTCAGTTTGTCCTCCCTCTCAACGGGTGTAAAAAAAGGCTCCCATTTTGAATTGGTAGCAAGGGTCCAACAAGGTAGAGAGCCAGAAGTCATCCCTCTGCCGAATGGTGACAATTCATCTGTCACACTACGCAAGCAAGTGAGGTGAGCATGCATTGGGCCATTTGTGCAAGTGACTCGGAGGAACTCCCTATCTCCATCTCTACTGCATATTGCCAGAGTGTGTCTGGGTCCTCTGGCTTGTCTTCCTCATTGCCCTGTAGCTTTTCTGGCTGCTCATGCTCCTCCTCTCCTGTGACAGATTCTACAAATGGCCATGTTCACCTCCTCCGGTGGCTTAACAAAAAACTGCCACACCGTCGAGTAGGTGACCTGTGTAGAAAAACCACCCAATTCGCTACACATTGCTTGTGCTCCAATGTCCTCCTCCTTCTCCTCCAGTTCAGCCCCCACAGGGCTCATATGGCCTGTAAAATCTAGACGCCACGTCTCCAGTCCCCTGACCAGCCATTGTTACCAGCACTTGTTCCAGGACATGAAGCAGTGGAATGACGTTGTTCATCCTGTAGTCCTGGAAACTGACAAACAATGTGGTCTCCTCATAGGGCCTGAGCAAACGGCAGGTGTAACGCATAAGCTGCCAGTGGTTGAAATTGAAATTACACAAGGGAGTACTCCTGTCCACTTGGATCATCAAGAAATTGTTTATGGCCTTTCTCTGTTCTTATAGTCGGTCCAACATATGGAGGGTGGAGTTCCAACGTCGCATATCAGCCTATGTTGGGGGATGCCATTCTGCCACTGCAGCTCACGGAGGGTGTGCTTTGCGGTGTACGAATGGCTGAAGTGCATGCAAAGTTTCCTGCAGATGGGTGGAAGACTTCAGTAACCGCTTGACAACCAGATTGAACACGTGTACCATGCAGGGCGCATGGCTCAGCCCTCCTTGATGCAGCGCAGACACCATGTTCTTCCTGTTGTCGGTCACCATGGTTCCGATTTTGAGTTGTCGCGTAGAAAGCCAGGATTCAAATTCTTGATGAAGGGCATGGAGAAGTTCCTCCATTGTGTAACTGTCACAACCAGACAGCTGAGAAGCTCTGACAGAAGCCTTTCAGAACCTCCTCCTTGAGTTTTCTTTGTGCTGTTCAGTTCCTCATCTCGTTAGCCTCTCTCAGTTGTCATGTAGTTGGACTGATTGCTTCCCTTTAAATTTATCCCCATAATGCATTACTGGGCGGCTTATACTACTTCCTGGAGTGTGTGTGCATGCTGATCCTGTTTTCCAGTCTGCTACAAAGTTAAGTGCTGAACATTTATCTGTTATAGAGAACTGATGGCTTTTGTCGAGCCGAGGTAGAGAGTCCCAAGCAGTCTATTATTTGCCAAAAAGGCAGTACCAGCCCTGCACACATATGTAAAACAAAAGGTGGGCCAGACCTTGAGCCTGTCGGTGTCTGGCAAAGTGCACGGCAGCACCGAAGTGTGGAGCTTTAACTATGGTCAGGGACAATACATGTCCTTTACGGCCCACTAAGTGAATGTGGTTCCTGCACAGCTACACCAGCAACTTGGCTAGGTGATGCCGCTTCTGCCTACACGTTCTCACTTCGTTGGTCCTGCAACAATGTCTGCCTCTGCCTCCTCATCCTCCCCCGTGTCCTCAGCCTTCACTGCAGGGACAATTCACTATGCACCTCCAGCAAACCACATGTGCAGGGCACGCGGTGTCACACTGTTCTGCACCTCGTTGGCCTAGGTGAACAGAGTTACTGTCACGGACGGTGTACAGGAAACAAGACAAAGCAACATGCATATATGACTCACTGGATCCAAAGCTAAGGAACCAAAAGGGAGACCCCTGCACAAGACCTGAGACTTTCCCTGGCTGCTCAGCCTATGCAAAGATCCCAGAGGTGGATGGTTGCATATCCACGTACCTCGACTATATAACCCCTGAACACCCTACAATAGTGAGGGGACACGACCACCGGCTCCCTACACCAGACACGGAGGGAGTCAGGGTCACCTGGGATCCAGCAAACAGAAAATAACAAAGGAGTAGATTCCACCACTTGAAAAGGGAGGGACTGCAGCACCAGCAACTTGGCCTGGAGTGCATGCATACTGTTGTCTCTTGGCAATCGCTTTGGTGATCGATTGCTGACAGAATGACTGACAAGGAGTAGGAGGAGCAGGAGCATCAGGACCAGCAGATGATGGGAAGGACAGACAGCTCCCTTCTGCTGAGGTGGTGGAGTCTTGACTGCCTGAAATCGGGTGCTTGTCACTGGGTGATGCAACAGTTGCTGCGGCAGGATGAACCACCACATCGGAGCCACAGTTCTCCCAGGCCACTTTATGGTGACTTTGCATATATTTACGCAGGGCCATGGTGCCAACATTGGCACCCTGGCCACTCTTCACCTTTTGCCTACAAATTCTACAAAGGGCCATGTTCACCTACTCCCGAGGCTTAACAAAAAACTGCCACACCGTCGAGTAGGGGATTTTACCCCGAACACTCCGTACTGACTGACTGCTACCGCTGCTATTTCTGTGAACCCCTGCACCACTACTTTCTAGGCAGGTAGGCTCCTGCGAAGCGGGTAGTCTATCCTGGTCTACCCTTTTGGCTCCTGATCTCCAACTGCTGCCACCCTGCTGACTACCGGCCATGTTAGCGACTTGTTGGTTCCACCGCTGCCTCACGGGCAAGCTGCTACCCTCTTCTCCTGATGATGATGAAGCACCTTCGTCACCTGGCTCCCAATTGCTTTCGGCTACATTATCATTAAGTACTGTTTACATGTCACTGATGTCCTCCTCAAGGGTCTCTGTGCTAGGAGCTTGACCGCTCGCAACATCAGCTCCCATGCCACTTTCCTCATCACTACTTGCCCGTCTACCAGAGGAAGCGGCGGATGTCTCCTCCACATCTTGGCTGGGCAGTAGCTGCTGACTGTCCTCTAGTAGCTTGTCCTCGCTATATAGTGAAGCTGAGCCCACAGCATATGATACTTGTCTGGCTAATTGAACAGAAAAGGACAGAGGCAGGTTGAGGACAGGTGAGGGAACAGGGCTTGCTCCCGGCCCATACCAACTAAGGGTTGTGTCTGATGTCACTTGGGACGAAGTGGATGGCCGAGTCAACCATTCAAGAACCGCTAGGTTGCTGGTCAAGACACAACTGCTAGATGACACTGGGAGCTAAGGCCTCTCGCTGCAACTTCTGCTGTTAGGCCCCTTACTCTGCTGTGACCTGTGCCTGCGCCAGAAACATTTAAGCCTCTGCCACTCCCCTGTGCAGGGCCTGGCACTTCTCTGTCTGACATACTGTTAGATCCAATAAATAAATAAAAAGGAAATTAAAAACACCCCAAAAAAGTCTATTATTTTTTAACTTCACCACACAACCGTCGAAGAAGGCTTTAGAACATATAATTGCACCGCTGATCCGCAAATAGGCCCTAACTTTTTCCACTTATGCACGCCACAAAAGGCTTTAGAACATATAACTGCACTGCTGAATGGCAAATAATATATAATTTTTTGCTACTAATACACACCAAAAAGAGATTTAAAACATATAACTGCACCGCTGAAAAGCAAATAATATACAGTATATATATGTTTTGCCACTACTACACGCCAAAAAAGGCTTTAGAGCATATAACTGCACCGCTGAAGGCAAATATATTTTTTTCCACTTCTACACGCCACAAAAGGCTTTAGAACATATAGCTGCACCGCTGAATTCAAATAATATATTTTTTTTTTGCTACTTATACACAACAAAAAGGGCTGTAATTTTCTCACTTTACCACACAACGGCAAATACTTTTTTTTGTGCCACTAATACACAACAAAAAGGGCCTTAGAACATATAACTGCACTGCTGAATGGCAAATAATATATATATATTTTTGCCACTAATAAATGCCAAAAAGGGATTTAGAACATATAACTGCACCGCTGAACGGCAAATAATATATATGTTTTTGCCACTAATACACGCCAAAAAGGGCTTTAGAACATATAACTGCACCGCTGAATGGCAAATAAGCCATTACTTTTTTCCACTTATACATTCCACAAAAGGCTTTAGAACATATAACTGGACCGCTGAATGGCAAATAATATATATATATATATATATATATATATATATTTGCCACTAATACACGCCAAAAAGGGCTTTAGAATATATAACTGCACCGCTGAACGACAAATAATATATATGTTTTTGCCACTAATACATGTCAAAAAGGGCTTTAGAACATATAACTGCACCACTGAATGGCAAATAGGCCATTATTTTTTCCACTTATGCACGCCACAAAAGGCTTTAGAACATATAACTGCATGGCTGAACTGCAAATAATATATATTTTTGTGCCACTAATACACAACAAAAAGGGCTGTAATTTTCTCACTTCACCACACAACGGATAATAAGCCCCTTTTTCCCACTAATACAAGCCAAAGATGCTTTAGAACATATAACTGCACCGCACAAGGGCAAATAAGACATAGAAATATTTCCTTCTAATAAACCCTATTAATGGCTGTATCACAAAGCACTTGCTCCCCAATAACAAGAACGGTTTGCTGGAATTACAGAGCTCTATAATGGCAATTTGGGTGCCCATTCAGTGCTGTTCCTAAAACCCAGGCCGTAACCTCCCCTACTGAACCCTGCTCTGCTTCAATGCTGTGGAATGATTCCTCCCTATCCTTTCCCTGAACTTCTATACAGCAAAATAAAAGTTTTAAAGTGTTTTCTACCAGTGTAACTAGAACCTGCTGACGTCACTCCCTGTACTAAGTACACTGGAAAACGGCTGAATCTAAGATGGCTGTGACATCACAGGGCTGGCTGCTGATTGGCTGCATGCATGGCATTGTGGGTGATCCCTCCTTCCCAGAGTTCCTTGCTCCATGTCCTAACACGTGCAGCAGCCATTTTAGGAATTTTATATTTTAATATTATGGGCGTTTTTGCATGCGGTGATGCCCATAATGTTATTTTTTGTTGTTTTTTTATTTTAAAGAATGGGGGTGATTAAAATTTTATTTATTTTTTTATATTTTTAAAACTTTTATTTTTAATTTTTTAAATAATCTTTGTTAAGTCCCCCAAGTGGATCACAACTTACAATCATCAGATGTAAATGTCTCCATTATTCTGTAAAGAAATCACTATATCACAGTTCAGTGATGCCATCTAGTGGCCTGAACTGGGATATACTAACAATGAGCCTGGAAGTCTAGTGCAGGCTGCGGCTCATTTTGAGTACAGGGTGCTTTCTGTGATCTCCAGCTATTCCGGTTTTTAACACTCACAGATGCCGTGAGTATGGGGAACTCATTGATGTGAGGGGAGGGGGCATGTGGCGTATTCTGGGGCCATAAGGGTGCAAATCTTTCTGAGTAGCTTTACGGGGTATATAAATCTGTTAGGGAGGGCCGGAATCGACAGAATGTAACTGCGTTGTTAGTACAGTATTACAAGATTTGCCCAGTGACACATTTTGTCTAAAACCGGCCCTGTATGTGAGGGCTTGTTTTATGTGGTGTCCAGCAGAACTGTAGTTTTATTTGTACCATTTTGGGGTAGATACAGATGTAGCAGGGGTAACACACATACTCTTAACTCAAATTTCTTAACTCATCACATTATCTTGAAACAAAAGCCATTGGAAAGCAATTGCTTAATGCATTTAGTTTAGATAACATGTCTCATAAAGCATGTGTATTAACCCTGCTACATCTATATGACTTTTTGATCACTTTTTATTTCATTTTTGTGGGGGACAAGGTAACAAAAAATTTGCAATTTTTTTTCTTCCTAGAACAGCGTTCACCGTTCAGGAATATATATTTACAAAGAAAAGGGGTTTAGTCAGCACCTCCTAATGCTTTATGGCGGCCATTATGGCGCATAACAGGTAAAATTTCGTGTTAGGACCAATCTTACAGAGATCGCCTTGACATTCTGCAGACGGGCTCAGATGATTTTGTACAAAATGCATTTGCCAAGCATCTCGCTTTATAAATAGGTGTAGAATTAGCACTATAATATTTTTTGTGACTATGGCATTATTGTACTTTATCTGGTTTGCAGGGTGCTGCTGCATTCCCCCTTTTTTCTCTCTGTTTTCAGCCATGGAAGCGTGCACCTGCGCATTCGGAGGTGCTGACTAACCCCCTTTTCTTTGCAGATTTACAGCACTGGAGATGTGGCACTCCAGCGAGTCGTGCATCCTGATTAGCCTGTCTGCCCCATAGGCTGATTTTAATTAGTTTCAGTATAAAGCTGTGGCCTGCTCTCACTACATTCATTGGAAGCTGTCTGGCACAAGGAAAGGTATAGAGTGGGCTCGGCATGCATGTTGGTACCTGCATCCCTTGTAAGTAATGGAGGCCATTTTGGCACCAAAAATGGTAAAAGGCAGCGTGGACCCAGCATCCATTATGGCGCATAACAGTTAAAATTTAGTGTTAGGACCCATCTTACAGAGATCGCCTTGACGTTCGGCAGACGGGCTCAGATGATTTTGTACAAAATGCATTTGCCAAGCATCTCGCTTTATAAATAGGCGTAGCATTAGCATTATAATATTTTTTGTGACTATGGCATTATTGTTCCTTTATCTGCTTTGCAGGGTGCTGCTGCATCCCCCCTTTTTTTTCTCTGGAATATATATTTAGATATTTTACCAGTTTGGATATTTTTAAAAACAGCGGTACCTGTTATGTTTATTTTTTATTGTTTATTTATTTTATATGTAAAATTAGGAAAGGAAGATTATTCAATTTTTTTATAAATTGTGTTTTTTTTTATTATAGTCCCCTTAGGAAACGGAGATTATTTGAATTTTTTATATATTTTTTTATTTTAGTCTCCTTAGGGGATTTGAACATGCAAACTTCTGATCTCTTGTCCCATAGACTGCTATATAATACTATTGCAGTCTATGGGATTTTGATAGAAATCCTGAGAAGCCGTGACTTGGGCATGGCTTTGCAGATATTTATCAATGACAGTCCTGGGAACCTTTACAAGGCTCCAGGCTACATGACAACTGATCTGGACTCTGCGATTCTGCCGCATGGGCTCTGATTGGAAGACAGACGGAGACCCTTCCCTCTGTATAAACCCACAGATGCCACAGTCACTATTGACAGCATCATCTGAGGGATTAAATGACTGTGATCGGCATCACAACTCAGTGTGTGACACCCCTCTATACATCCCCTGTATGCTAATGCTGTACATATGCACCATTATGCTTTAAGATGTTAAAGACTAAAAAAAAACTCTGTGTACTCTGATCTCGCAGTTATGCCCCCTTCCATCTGTCTACAACTTTTTGCGTACTTTACCCAATATACCAAAACATAAGATCAAATCCAAGGCAATATAGGATTTGACTTCTCAAGGTTTGTTTGTGCCGTCTGTTACCATGGAAACACAGGATCTTTATATATCATTTTAGATACATTAATGCAATAATAAATAATGATTGTTAAGGTATACATACCCTGTAAAGAGTACAATACACTTTCAAAAAACCTTTGATACTGTATGTCATAGTGGCATATCAAAAGCTTTAATCAGTGGGGGTCCGAGTGCTGAGACCCCTGCTGATTGCTATCCTACCATTTGTATATACAGCTCTTTTGTAAGCTTTTGTGTGTTCATTGTTACTGAATGCTACAAACCTGTATATAGTCAAGATTCTGCAGTCATGGGCTGCTCCCTTTCCATCTTCCACCTCTTCTATTGTCTGTTAAAGGGGTTGTCTGCTTTTACTACATTATATTGATTATACTGTATATCCTCAGGATGGTTTATCAATATCAAATCAGCAACTCACTGTATAAAGAAAATGCAGCGCGTGCGTCAGTGAACGGAGCGTAATTACAACTCCCACATCCCATTAAGTTCAATGGGTCGGCTCCAGGGCCGGTTTTAGACAAAATGTGGCCCTAGGTGAAATTAAAAGGGGGGCCCCAAATTCTGAAGTAGTGTATCAACAGTCACATTTATTCACGATGCAAGCGGAGAAGTCACCGCCACGGCCCACAATTGGTTGCAGGCAGCATCAAAATGGATGATGACATCCAGGGACCTGAGCAGAGGTAAGAGAGCACCGGAGCCGAGAGCCAGTGTCAGGAAGCAGGTCAGGCCCAGTTCACACTTCAGTTGTTTGGTCAGTTATTTCCATCAGTTATTGTGAGCCCAAACCAGTAGTGAAGGCTACTCAGAGATAAGGTATAAGGCATAGATTTCCTCCTGTTCTGTGTTTTTGACCCGCACCTGGTTATGGCTCACAATAATTGATGGAAATTACTGAAGTGTGAACTCAGTCTAAGGGCTCATGCAGACTGTCGTTGCTTGTCAGCAATATGTGGGCACCAACCGTGTGCTCACCATATCATGGATGTGGACCCATTTACTTGAATGGGTCCGCAATCCAGAAGGTGCGTGCGGAATGGAGGCATTGAACCCCATGGAAGAACTATGGAGCTCTGCCGTGGGGTTTCTCTCCTTGCCTCCGCACCACAAAAACATGTTCTATTTTTTTTGCGGTGCGGACGGATCACAGACTATTTCAATTTGAATGGGTCTGTTTCTGTCTGCGCCAACCGCATGGATAGTGCCCGTGCATTGGGGACAGCAAATTGCGGTTCCCAATGCACGAAACGGCTGGTTTGTGTGCAAAAGACAATTTTATACCAAGATTTAATAAAAAAAAAATGCAATGGCTCAATAATAAGGAATGGAAATGATACACACTGGAGCTAAGTAATCTATAGACTACAAGAAGCCCGAGCAGCAGGCCAGACACCAACATGAGCAGTAAGCCACCGTGCCCTGATACTGTTCTGATTATAGACTCCAATGGTAAATAGTGATGAGCGGCAGGGGCTATATTAAAATTTGTGATATTTCACGAATATTTTGTAGAATATACTGTACGTCATATATTCGCGAATTCTAGAATTCGAGATTGTTTTATTGAATGCGAAACATCGGGAATGTAAAAATCGCATAATGTGAATTCGTAATGCGAAATACAGGCGTGGGTCACTTTGGCTACTTTTTTCAAGCTGCTAGAAGTTTCATGAGTTTCTCCTGAGACTGGAGAAAATGGTTGGCATGGCAGAAAATTACAATAGCTTTATATGCAGATAGAGTCAAGTGCTCCAATATATTCGCAATTGCGCTAATCGGCAGCGATTAGATTATTTTTTCGAACTACGTGCAACTTCACATTTTAGCAGATCTGACTACAGATAACTGATTGGTGCACTAAGTATTGTTGCGAACTTGACATTGCTTCCTTCTCATTGGCCCACAAGCATGAAGCAGAGAGGAATTGTGCTCAGATGGAAACAAATGCTGAATATTCGATATAACAAATATATAGCACTATATTAAAAATATTCTCAAATTCTCAAAGTGTCGATATTCGCAATAAAAATTCGCTATTCGAATATTCGCACTCAACACTAATGGTAAATACTTGAACACAAAGTGACTTTTTCCAGGAAAAAGAGTTAGCAAAATCCACTGCTCTACTATCGAATAAGCAACAGCCATCATCAATAATCCATATTTCACCAAACCCAACCACATTATCATACATACAAGCACCAATAACCTCCAGGACCAGCACCAGCAGATAGCAGGATAACTGAGCAAGCTAGCAGGGAACACACAACAGAAGTTCCCCAGCTATAAAATCAACCTGTTATCTCTGCTCCCAAGAAAGGATATCCCTGAACTCATCATCCAGAGCATCAACACAGATCTGGCAGCTAAAATCAGCTCCATGCCAGACATCACCCTGGCACAACACGCCTCCATAAACCATCATCACCTATATGACAGTAAACACCTCAATAAACAAGGAGTTAGCCTTCTAGCCAAAGAATTCAAAGACATAGTGCTCAACAGAGACCAACGGCCCAGACCCCACACAAGACAAAAACCTATGGAAAAGTAAACCACAACAAATAGACCTGAAACCTTATACCCTCCTCAACAAACTGGAAATCGCGACCTTTACCCAAAATATGGCCATCAGAGGCACAAACCATGGAGGAATCCACCTGCCTCACATAGAGTAATACTGAACAGAGAAATTGAGGAGATAAAGACCCTGCTCAGCACTCTGTGTAGAACACTGACTGGACCAAACGCTACAATATGGGTACCAGTCAAGAATCCAGCTTGTCCTATGCAGGGCAGCTCATTACAAGGTATACAGACAAACAATAACATCTCTTAGGCCCCTTTCACACGGGCGAGATATCCGTGCAGGTGCAATGCGTGAGCTGAATGCATTGCACCCGCACTGAATCCGGACCCATTAATTTCTATAGGGCTGTGCAGATGAGCGGTGATTTTCACGCATCACTTGTGCGTTGCGTAAAAATCGGAGCATGCTCCTCTTTGTGCGTTTTCCCTGCAACGCAGGCCCCATAAAGTGAATAAGGCGGCGTGAAAATCGCAAGCATCCGCAAGCAGGTGCAGATGCAGTGCGATTTTCACGCGCGGTTGCTAAGAGACAATCGGGATGGAGACCCGATCATTATTATTTTCCCTTATAATGTGGTTATAAGGGAAAATATTAGTATTCTTAATACAGAATGCATAGTGCAATAGGGCTGGAGGGGTTAAAGAAAATAATAATTTAACTTACCTTAATCCACTTGTTCGCGCAGCCGGCATCTCTTCTGTCTTCATCTTTGCTGTGCGCAGGAAAAGGACCTGTGGTGACGTCACTACGCTCATCACATGGTCCGTCACATGATCCATCACCGTGGTAAAAGAGCATGTGATGGACCATGTGATGAGCGCAGTGACGTCATCAAAGGTCCTATTCCTCAAAGAAGAAGACAGAAGAGATGCCGGCTGCGCAAACAAGTGGATTAAGGTGAGTTAAATTATTATTATTTTTTTAACCCCTCCAGCCCTATTGTACTATGCATTCTGTATTAAGAATGCTATTATTTTCCCTTATAACAATGTTATAAGGTAAAATAATACTATCTACACAACACCGATCACAAACCCGAACTTCTGTGAAGAAGTTCAGGTCTGGGTACCACATTCAGTTTTTTATCACGCGTGTGCAAAACACATTGCACCCACGCGATAAAAACTGAACAACGGAACGCAATCGCAGTCAAAACTGACTGCAATTGGGTATCTACTCACGCAGGGTTTGCCGCATTGCTCCCGGGACGCCTCCGGAGCCAAAACGTGACGCCCGTGTGAAAGAGGCCTTATTGTCAGCAGCTGGAACATTTAGGGCCTGAATGCTTCAGCCTTTGGCTGTAAGATGCACGATCCAGACTTTACCCAAAGACTTAAAAACATTGACATACAGATCCTCCTAGAAACATGGACTAAGACAGAGAATAAATCCCTGGTGCCCACCGGATACAGGGAGATCTCTGTTACTGCTCTGAAAAACAAAAGCGTCAAACTGGTCCGGAGCTCAGGATGAATATTAGTCTGGTATAAAGAGGTCTCCATGAGCAGATCAGACCAGTAAAGAGAGGAGACAGACACATCTGGGTAAGGATAGGCTGCTCCATCCTCACCTCTTGGGCTGATGTCTACCTCTGTGCAGCATACATAGCTCCACCAGAGTCTCCATACTTCAATCCTGACAGCTTTGGTATCCTACGGAGGGAAGCCGCCCATTTCCAGGCCCTGTTCTCATCTTTGGAGACCTCAATGCAAGAACAGGGAGGGAGAGAGACTACCTGACAACTGACGGAAATGTCTATATATTCGGAGCAGACACTGACTGTGACAGCTCAGTCCACACCGAGAGGAACAGCTATGACAGAACAGAAAATAAAAGTGGCAGAACATTGCTGAACTTATGTCGAAGCCTCAGACTTCATATTTTCAATGGCCACACCAAGAGAGACTCTCTTGGTAGATATACCCTAAACTCCTATGTAGGCAACAGTGTGGTAGACTATGTCATCACAGATATGGACCCCAAAAATGTTGGTGGCTGCATAGTCACCCCACAGACACACCTGTCAGACCACAACCAACTGCTCCTATACATTAAATCCACAAGTAAACCACAGGCAGAAACATCACAGCAGACTTGCCCCTTTAGCCTACCTCCATCTTTAAAATGGTCCAAGATGTCAGCCCCAAAGTATATGGAGACCATAAACAGCGCAGATCAGGGAGATGCTCCATAACTTCCATAGTAAAGTGTATGCTCCATAACTTCCATAGTAAACTCCAAGTTGCTCTCCAGGACAGCTCCTTCTGGGAACTATGGAAGCACATGGACAAAACCAGCAAGAACACCAACCTCCACATCCAAAACGACAACATCTGGCTCCAGTACTTCAAAGATATTTACAAAGCCATCTCGAGGGAGGACAAAAGCCCAGAACAAAACAAAATCACAAAAAAGCTGAAGAATATGGAGGGAAAAATCAAAGATTTCCAAAACCCTCTAGACACACCGATCTCACTACAGGAGATAACAGAGAGGATCTCAGTGATAAAGAGTAAAAAAGCCAGCGGCCCAGATGGGATCCTTCCAGAAATGATCAAATACAGCCTGCCAGGTATCCAGGCCGCATTAGTAAAACACAATGTTGTGCTGAGTGCTGGCTACTTCCAGCAGCTGGAACCAGGGCATCATCACCCCCATACACAAGGGCGGGGACAGGTATGGCCCAGCCAACTATAGAGGGATATGCGTCAGCATCAACCTGGGAAAACTCCTCAGCAGTATCCTAAATAAGAGTATCCTCAGCTTCCTTACCCAGCACAACATCCACACCCCGCAGAGCCTCTTCAAGAGTCATATCCACAATACAAAGCATGGAAAGATCTATACCTGCTTTGTGGACTTTAAGAAGGCCTTTGACTAAGTGTGGCACCCGGGCCTATTCCTGAAACTTCTTGAAAGTGGAATAGGAGGAAAAACATATGATATCAGAAGTTCCTACACTGAGAACAGATGCAGCGTAAAGGTAAATGGGAGGAGAACAGCTTCTTTCAGGCAGAGCTGAGGAGTCAGACAGTGCTGCAGCCTCAGTCCAACCCTGTTTAACATCTACATCAATGAGCTTGCGGTGGCTCTGAAGTCCTCCACAGCACCTGGTCTCACCCTCCATGACACCAAGGTGAAATTTCTCCTTTATGCAGATGATCTTCTGCCACTATTGCCAACTGAGAAAGGTCTCCAAGATAACCTGAAAATCCTGGAGAAGTTCAGTAACACGTGGGCACTGCCCATCAATCCAAAGAAAACCAACATCATGGTGTTCCAGAAAAAACCCCGGAAAGCAGCCGGATGTCCTCCCTTCCTGCTAAACAACTGTCCACTTTCAGAAACCTACAGATGCACCTACCTGGGCCTAGAAATCTGCCAATCAGGGAGTTTTAAGAAAGCCATGGAAACACTGAAAGACAAGGCGAGCAAAACCTTCTATGCCACCAGAAGGTGTCTGTATCACCTTAAAGCACCAGTGACCGTCTGGCTTAAAATCCTTGACACCATCATCGCCCCAATCCTCCTGTATGGCAGCGAAGTCTGGGACCCAGACATATACCCAGACCGTGCAAAGTGGGACTCTGGGCCAACAGAACTATTCCACCTAGCACTCTGCAAATACTTTCTCCAGGTCTACAGGAGCACCTAAAACAGCACCTGTATAGCAGAACTGGGCAGATTCCCACTTTACTTTGCTGTCCAGAAGAGGGCGCTATAATTCAGAGCCCAGGCCATCTGCATAGCAGCAGTGCCAGCTCCTACCATCACAAAGCCTTGCTACACCAAGAATCCCCAGAAAAACAAAGCACTCTGCAACAAGTCACCCAAACCCAGCCTGCCCAAGCCACCAACCAATACAGCCTGGCAAAGGGGGAAATCCAGAGGACGATATACAAGAGCAAAGAAGAGTATATTAGCGCCTGGAGGAATGTCATATGAACATCACAGAAGCTGACAGTATACCAGAGCTTGCAGAGGGAGTACAAACTGGCCCCATATCTGGAGAAAACTCCCCAATCCAAGAGACCAACAGATCCTGAGCCGGTACAGACTGAGCGCCCACAAGCTGCTCATTGAATCTGGGCGTCGCCGACAGAGGTACATGCCTAGGGAGAGCAGACTGTGCCAGCAGTGCAGCCAAGAGGTCATGGAGGATGAGGCTCATTTCCTGCTGCGGTGCCCCAAATACTCAGCAGTGAGGGAGACTCACTTAAGGAGACTGTCTGATCTCTGCCCAGACTTCACCTCCATGGAGGAGGAAGTGAGACTCCCCATACTGCTGGGGGAAGTGGAGAACACAGCGGCCATAGCAGCACAATATATTACTGCCTGCCATAGGCTGAGAGGAGCCTGATATACCATGGACTCTTTTATCCCCACCCTGGACGTGTCCCAACCCCCCAACCCTACCCAATTATTTCCCACTTGCTTTGGCAATGCTAAAATGTATTTAGTCCTGCAAATAAAGCTTATTGAAATTGATTTGATTTGATTTGATTGCCAACAGGAGTATGCTGGGAGGGTTTGGGGAATAACACGCCGGTCCACACACCAGCACACCCCCGCAGGAACCTTAAACATCTCGACCTTCGCTTGCTTTCTGACTCTCTTCTCCCACTCTCTACCATCTGTTGCCTCCAAGACCCAGAAGCTGCTACCACCCTATACAACACCACAATAAGTACAGCTCTGGACACTGTTGCCCCCCTCACACATAACAAAATCCGGAAAATCAACAGACAACCCTGGCACACCAACCTGACCAAGAAACTCAGACAAGCTTCCAGGGCTGCTGAGCGACGATGGAAAAAATCCCCTTCTATAGATCATCTCACTGCATACAAGCAATCCCTTCTCATATTCAAATCCTCACTCGCTCATGCAAAACAGGCCTACTTCTCATCTCTCATATCTTCCCTGTCACACAGCCCTAAACAACTTTTTAGCACTTTTAACTCCCTTCTCCGCCCCCCAGCGCCCCCACCCTCTCCTCTCTTCTCAGCTGAGGACTTTGCCAAATATTTCAAACAAAAGATAGTCCACATCAGAGAAAGCTTTACTACACAGTCCCCACAGACCCTCTACACAACTGCTCGGTCCTCTCCCCCTAAAACCCGCTTCTCCACCATTACAGAAGAAAAACTCTCCACTCTACTCTCCAGATCACATCTCACCACCTGTGCACTTGACCCGATCCCATCCCACCTCATCCCTAACCTCACCACAGTGTTTATCCCATCCCTAACTCATCTCTTCAATCTATCACTAAACTCTGGTGTCTTCCCCTCTGCTTTTAAACATGCTACCATTACACCCATCCTCAAAAAGCCTTCACTTGACCCATCTTCCTTGTCCAGTTATCGCCCCATATCACTTCTTCCGTATGCCTCAAAGCTACTTGAACAACATGTCCATTCTGAACTGTCCTCCCACCTCTCCTCTTGCTCCCTCTTTGACCGCCTACAATCCGGCTTCCGAACCCACCACTCGACCGAGACTGCCCTTACCAAAGTCACCAATGACCTACTGACAGCCAAAACCAAGAAACAATACTCTGTCCTCCTTCTCCTTGACCTGTCCTCTGCCTTCGACACTGTTGACCACACCCTTCTGTTGCAAACTCTCTCATCTCTTGGCATCACTGACCTGGCTCTCTCCTGGATCACATCATACCTCACAGACCGGACGTTTAGCGTCTCCCACTCCCGCACCACCTCCTCGTCTCATGCCCTCTCTGTTGGTGTCCCGCAAGGCTCTGTCCTAGGACCCCTGCTCTTCTCAATCTACACTTTTGGCCTGGGACAGCTCATAGAGTCCCATGGCTTTCAGTATCACTCCTATGCTGATGACACACAAATCTACCTTTCTGGTCCAGACATCACCACCTTACTATCAAGAATCCCACAATGTCTATCTTCTATATCATCCTTCTTCGCCTCTCGCTTTCTTAAACTTAACATGGATAAGACAGAATTCATAATCTTTCCCCCATCTTGTTCAACCCCCACAACAGACCTATCTATCACGATCAATGGCTGCACATTATCCCCAGTCAAAAAAGCCTGCTGCCTTGGAGTGACCTTAGATTCTGCCCTTTCCTTCCGACTGCACATCCAAGCCCTTTCCACCACCTGCCGCCTCCAACTCAAAAACATCTCCCGCATCCGTGCTTTCCTTAACTTCGAATCTGTGAAAATGCTCGTACATGCCCTCATTATCTCCCGCCTAGACTACTGCAACATTCTCCTCTGTGGCCTTCCATCTAGCACCCTCGCACCCCTCCAATCTATCCTCAACTCCGCTGCCCAACTAATCCACCTCTCACCTTATTACTCCTCTGCCTCTCCCCTCTGCCAGTCCCTTCACTGGCTCCCCATTGCCCAACGAATACACTTCAAAGTACTGACAAACACATACAAGGCCGTCCATAACCTGTCCCCTCCCTACATCTCTGAGCTACTTTCCCGATACATCCCCACACGCACTCTCCGATCCTCACAAGACCTCCTTCTCTCCTCTCCTCTTATCGCCTCTTCCCACAATCGACTCCAAGATTTCTCCCGTGCATCCCCCATACTCTGGAACTCGCTACCCCAACATATCAGACTCTCACCTACAGTGGAATCCTTCAAAAGAAACCTGAAAACCCACCTCTTCAGACAAGCCTACAACCAATGACCCTGCTGCCTCTATACCGCCATGACCAACTCAACCCGCACCTACTGTGTCCTTCTCCCATACCATGTAGATTGTAAGCTCTCACGGGCAGGGCCCTCTCTCCTTCTTTACTAGTTTGTAACTCATCTTGTTTATGATTAGTACAATTGTCTGTTATGTATGTGCACCGCTTATCATATGTACAGCGCTATGGAATGAATGGTGCCTAAATAATAAATAATAATAATAATAATAAAGGAATCCACTTGTATCACTGAAGCCAAAATGCTGCCTTTCTTCCATACTTTTAGATACAGTAGATAGATAGATAGATAGATATGAGATAGGTTACATTATATTTAGACAATTGTGTTCCAAACAGCAAATAGTAAAAAATAAAATAAAATGGCTAGAGTGAGTGTGTGTGTGTGTGTGTGTGTGTGTGGAGGGGGGGGGGGGGGGGGGGTTCCTGTATATTCTCTTCAGGCTGCCTCCCTTCTGTACCTATCAGGTTATGTCTGCCAACAAGCAGCCCTTGTCATTTATTGCAGCACAGAAAGGAGAGAGGGGCCGGCAGCATATATGTCAGGTCATTAGAAGGGTGAAATTCCGAACTCACCAGTAAACCACGGGACCAGAGGAGGCCATTACCTTCACAGTGCAGGGCCTCCGGCGAGAGAGAGGAAGGGGGCACGGCCAAGGTCTGCCTGACTGCTGTGGAGCCAGTGCTATGGATGCAGCACCCAGCTTCTCACTATAGCATAAGGACCCTGCGGACTACAGTGGGCGGGAGACCAGGGACCAGCGCTCCTTGCTGTGCTGTCTGTGCCCTTCTCAGGTGCGGCCACCAGCTCTCTTCCACTTCTGTCTGGGCAGCTCAGCAGAGGGCCCCATTTACGAAAGTATATATGTGTGTGTATGTGTGTATGTTCCACGATCACTCAAAAACGCAACCATCGATTTCAACGAAACTTGGTATATACATCCCTTGCTACCCTTGTGGGGGTCACAGCTCTCTAGGATCTCTAGGATGTTCCTGAGATATAAAAAAAAAATAATGCAAATATGGTACATCACATGACCTACATTATTACCTTATAGTGCGGCCCCCAGTGATGTATTTCCACATTTTTTTTTTCAAAGGACCACCCTTTCGTCCGCTGTGGTCCCCATTTGTTTTCCCTCCTCATATGCTAATGAGGCGATTCAGTTCAACTAGGCGGGGACTTGAATTTATCCTGGGCATGGTTATCTTCTCCCCGACTGCAAGCGCATCCAATCAGAGAGCCCTGCTCTTAGCCAGGGAGAAGGAGCTCAAGTTCTCGCGAGATTCGTGAGAACTTGAGCTTTTACACATCCCGAGCCATGTGCCATCTTGGAGAGCATCTTGGAGAGCAAATGAGCATGATGTTAGTTTTACAAATTTACCTTCTACCACCCCCTAAGGGACTCCAAGATGGTGCACGGCTCAGGAGAACTTGAACTCCTTCTCCCTGGCTAAGAGCGGGATGCTCTGATTGGATGAGCTCGCAGCCAGAGAGAAGATCCCAGGACAAATTCAAGTCCCCGCCTAGTTGAACCGAATCGCCTCATTAGCATATGAGGTCGCCAAAACAAACAGGGACCACAAAGGACAAAAGGGGGGTCCTTTTAAAAAAAAAAAAAAGCAAAAAGACATCACTGGGGGCCGCACTGTAAGGTAATATAACTATTTCAATACATGTATCCTGATGAAAGGTCCTCTTTAAAAAATCAACTTCTGTCAGCTACAGAGGTGGGAGGGACACTGACTTTTTCCCTGCAGCTCACATTCAGACAGCACAGTGATGCTGTCTTAGAGTGAACTCTTCAAAAGGACACGCCCTCGATCCAGTTAGGCCATGCCCCATCCCACTCCTCAGCCAACATGGATTGAAAAAATAAAGTTCAAAATCTACTT
The DNA here is from genome assembly GCF_014858855.1 of Bufo gargarizans. Taxonomy (NCBI): domain Eukaryota; kingdom Metazoa; phylum Chordata; class Amphibia; order Anura; family Bufonidae; genus Bufo; species Bufo gargarizans. The sequence goes on from NC_058086.1 coordinate 177,515,991, forward strand.
CTGTCAGCTGCAGAGGTGGGAGGGACGCTGACTTTCTCCCTGCAGCTCACACTCGGGCAGCACAGTGCTGCTGTCTGAGAGTGAGCTGTTCAAAAGGACATCCCTGTGTCCGTCCAGGCCTTACGCCAGATGGAAGGCAGGGAGTCTGAAAGCCGGACTGTACTGTCCAGCCTAAAACTGGCAGGCTGCTCTGGAGGTCACAGTTAAGGGGATGGTCTGCTATGGAGGTCAGTGTTAAGGGGCATATTGCTGTAAAAACCACTGTTAAGCAGGCAGCCTTCTGTGGAGGTCACTGTCAAGGGGGTAGTGTGTGCTGTAAAACTCACTGTTAAAGGGGAAGGCTGCTGTAAAGGTCAAAGTTAAGGGGGTGGGCTGCTATGGAGGTCCAATTTTAGGGGATGGGGCACTGTGGGGGGTTAGTGTTAAGGGGTGGGGGCTGTGGAGATCACTGTTAAGGGGTAGGGTGCTTTAGAGGTCACTTTTATGGGTGATACTGTCAATATCTTTTAACGACACACAGAAACATTAAATAAAATAGATGAAATATACCTGTGGAAATATAAATCTGCTAGTGAAAGTATAAAAGGCACAATCAATGCCCAGAGTCCACAAATTATAAGCAAACCCAAAATAAACACATAATTTCAGTCTTTTCTTCACATGACTGTGTTTTATCTTCATATGCCTTTGGAATGTCATCCCCAAGATAGTTTCCCAAGAAGGAAGAAGAAAGAACTGAATCCCAGGTTAAGAAAATTCTTTCTTTAGAAAGATGTCCCTTCTCTTTCTGCTGAGACTTATTCCAATTTTTATAACATAACATAGAAGAGAATATGAGGAGGTTAACACAGTTGTAAAGAAGACCTGGAGTGTGCTGAAAGAAAAGTGCTAATGAATACCAGTGAGGAGCTTCAGACACGTGAGATGTCACTGGTTAGAAAATACTGCACATTAAAGAAAAAAAAATCCAGTTTCTTACTTTTTTTTATAGATATTTTGGAGCAGATCCTAATATTGAAGCCTTAAAAAGTAGAAATTCTACATGATTTTAGTGAAACTAGATGATACATTTAACGTTAGGTTTAGTTCTCATAAGCATTAATGGTGTCCTTCTTACTTTCTAGTACTTTTGATGGCAAGAACAGAACAAGCTTGTAACAATATTCCTGCCTTCAAAATTACTGCAGCCAGATGAAGCCTCAACAAAACAAATGAAAGTTAGTGGTCGGCCAGTAATTATTTGAAAACAGATCAGGTATGGCAGTCCTGGCTCCATTATTAGCAGAAAGCATGACACTAGTGTGAACAGAGTGTGTACAGTTAAATACAACGGTATCCACCCCTACCTTTCCTGGAATTTGGGTAAGGACTACAATTTCTCTTGAAACAAATTCAGTGCAATATCATGAATTGGAAGCCCAACCTTTGACAGCCTGCAACTTACAACATGACCATTGGTTGGCCAAACATAGACTTGCATAGGATAGGCAGGCATCTTGCGACACATTACTGTGGAGTCATGTTTTTTTTAAACACTGGTAATCTTGTGTTACACATTGGGATATATTGAGCCATAAACACCTGTAATACTTGTATATAACACCAACTGAATATATAGATTTTTAAGTGCATTACTGTTATATTGACTATACTTAAATTTCTTAAAATTCTATTCTGATTCCATTCAGTTGAAACTCCCATCTGATTCGATTGAGGTCTACACAAATTGCCTGCAATAGTACTTCACACTGCCTCCTTAATTCACCGTAATTAAAAATTCTGATTTGTTAGAATCAGAATTTTTCAAAAAATTAGGCCCCTTTCACACGAGCGAGTTTTCAGCGCGGGTGCAATGCGTGACGCGAATGCATAGCACCCGCACTGAATCCTGACCCATTCATTTCAGTGGGTCTGTGTACATGAGCATTTTTTTTTACACATTAGTTCTGTGTTGCGTGTAAAACACAGCATGTTTTATATTCTGCGTTTTTCACGCAGAATATTTTTCACTGAAGCCCCGTTCACTTCCTTGCCCCATAGAAGTGAACGGGGCTTCAGTGAAAAATGCACACTAAATGCATCTGTCACGCTCGTTGAGTCCCCAGATTTCTTAATTGATTCGCTCTTCAATACTGCTTATACATTTGAGGTTCCTTGCACATATTTTTTATCAAGTTGTGCAAACCCAACAGCCCAAACAGGATGAGTTCTTCAGTTGGGACCTTACATTAGACAGCCTAACCCAAAATAAACAGGTAGCACAGGTAGGATCAGTCTACAATCTGCTCAAATTAAAAACATCGTTGAACATTTGAGTGGCTAGGGTGCAGAGCCTAGATGAAGGCAACACCCCAAATCTACAATGCAAAACACAGCACATCCAAATAAAGAAAAATAAATATAAAAGTATATATTGAATGTTTGGGTACATCTTAGCTCTTACAGAGTGTAGTTGCGACCTTTGTGCCTGTTTACTTTTGCATCGCAGCCATAGCAGCAAGGCTTTTGGATCAATTGATTGGCCTTATTTTTAGATTAGTGTGAAGAGAGTCTTTTTTATCACAAAAGCTTTTTGGCTATGTTACAGGACATTTCCTGCATCCTGTATAAGAACATGGTGGCACCCCAATAGCTGATTTAACGCCTATGGAGTAGGACCTTCACAAAGTCTGACCAACTGTAAGTAATTTAGAACTTTGGGTTTTCTAGAGTCACCAGACTAGAGTCACCAGCATAGACACCACCATTAAATAGGCCAGTACCACCGGCAGTCCCTACCATGGAGGTGTGTTAATACCTTAGAAGGGTAAACCAACATGACAAAAAGGCATACACTTCTTACCAGAAAACGTGTACAGGTAGGGCCTTGCTTGAATCTTACACCCAATCAGGTTGTTCCCATTCCCACAGATAGGTGGTGGAAATTCTGCTGTATTCCACCAACTGGGACCACACCGATAGCTCGCCATCTGGTCCGTATGTGTGTGTATAGTGTTGCAGAAAGAGCAAAAGGGTGGAGTCCTACAACTAATAATAAAGGGTGCAATAAAACCTACATATAAGTGCTCTACGCGTTTCATCTATTTTTTAGCTCCAGATTCATCAGGGGAGACGGGGCTAGTGCTACCTACAAAACAAAAACAAAGGAAATATATATAAATATATATTTATGCTTTTTAACCTATATGTACATTTAAAATTAGGGGTAATTTGATAGCCCATTATCACCATTCAGGGCATCCAATACACCATTCACTTACATCTATATGGGCTGGTTAGTCCCCGATGTAGCCATCCTTGAAGATGTATGGTCACACCTCCGGATCTATTACCCCTTATAAGTTGAGGGTACTGTTTCAATGGTTCACACCATTAGCGATGTATGGCGTCCCCTATAGGAAATCCCCCCTATTGAAAAAAACCCTAATGATAATAGTTAAAACACGTGGTCGTCACACGTGTTGAATTCCTCCGAGGCCCAAAACATTAGGCATTCCATGGACAGAAAAGGCCTTTTTTGCATCATTATTTACATAAACAGGGACCATTCTTTGTGTTGTAGGATATGTGTGGTCTGGCATGAGGAAATTCAATTAAACGTGGTCGTCACAGGTGTTAAATTCCTCCGAGATCCATGCCTCATTCTATTTTAGAAATGTGAGGTAGTCCACACTGTCGTGAGCTAGGCGAGTGTGCTTATCGGTCACGGACCCCCCTGCTGCGCTGAACGTCGTTTTTGACAGAACACTGTATGAGAGGCAAGCCAAATAGCGTCCACATCGGCCGTCAATCCGATGTAGTCGGACATCTGTTGGTCTAGGTGTTCCCTGAGGCTGGATCTGGAGGGCGGCTGTCAATGGGTTGGCTGCAAGACTGATCTCATATCTGAAGTGACCAACACATCTTCAAACCTCCCTCTTCTTGCATGTGCTGTTGGATTGGTACCCACAACTGCTTTTCTGTGAGTGGAAATTCCTCTGCCAGTGCCCGCAAAAGCATAATGCAGCATTTCTCGAAGCAAGGTGGGAAGTGCAGCATTCTGACAGCCCTCTGTGATGCTGGTAATATATCCGCCATTTTGTGTTTGTACCGAGGGTCTAAGTACACTGCCACCCAGTACTGGTCCTTCCCCTTTATGCTTTTTATACGGGGGTCCCTCTTCTAACACTGGAGCATGAAGGCCCCCATTTGCACTAAACTGGAAGCAGTGGAGTGGCCTGGCTCCTACTCATCATCCATGATAATGTCGTCCTCAGTCTCCTTCCCCCAGCCACGGGCAACACCAGGGATGCTAGAAATGTTTAAATCATGCTCTTTTTGCTCCTCCTCCTCCTCTGCCCCGACATAATTCTCCTCTGACTCCTCTTCAGACTACTGTTGACTTGTCTCAGATGGAGTAGCCCCCCCCCCCCCCTGGGAATTCATCCAGCACTGCGACTTCCTCATCTTCCTGCTCCTCAACGGCTTGATCAATAACACAACGCAATGAAAAAAGGCGTAAGGTACGATGCCACTGATGGTGCCCTGGCTGCAACTGACCAGTTTGGTGATCTCATCAAATGCAGAAGTCTGCATACATCGCGCAGGAGCAGCCAACGGCTCGGTTAAAAAAAAAAACTAGCTCCCCAGAACCTGTCCTGCTGCAGAGTTCATACAGATAATCGTTAACTGCATGTTTCTGCTGGAGCAGCCTATTAAGCATATACAAGGTGGAGTTCCAGCGCTTCGGGCAGTCACAAATCAGACGTCTGACAGCAAGGTGAGATATGGCCATGTAAGATCTTCTAAAATGGCCAGAGATTTTTATGGCCTGCCACAAGACGTCCTCCTGGACCCCGGGACATTTGGCAAAGAATCGCTGCATGATTAGGTTTAGCACGTGTGCCATGCACGGCACGTGCAGCATTTTGCCCTGTTTCAGCGTGCTCAGCAGATTGGCTCTGTTGTTGCACACCACTTTAACAACTGAGCCGGGTTAGCCACTGATCGGCCTGTGACCGCAGAACTGAAAGAAGTGCAGGACCGGTGTGGCTCTTGGCTTCCAGGCACAACACCTCCAGCAAAGCATGGCAACGTGTTACCTGACACGTTGAATAAGTTCAGGGGAGCTTCGGGGGGCGCAGCGGAAGAGGCGGTAGCTGTGAAAAAAGGAGGGGTCAGCCGAGGAGGAGACGGAGGATGGAGGAGGAGGAGGAGAAGAAGAGCCAGGCCTGCATGCAATTCGTGGCGGTAACACCAAATCCATGGGTTGCATGCTTGACAGACGTCAGAAGGGTCACCCAGTGGGCAGTAAAAGTAATGTACCTTCCCTGCCCATGTTTGCTAGACCACGTTTCTGTGGTCAGATGTATCTTGGCACCGACACTTTGTGCCAGAGATACATTCACTTGCCGCTAAATGTGGCCATATAGCTCCGGGATGCCCTTCTGGGAGTATTTTTTTCTGGGGAGCTTCCATTTCCAATGGCCACAAATTTTCTAAAGGCCTCTGAGTCCACAGGTTTATATGGCAGTAGTTGCCGGGCTAGCTGTTCTGACAAACCAGCAGTCAGCTGTTGGGCAAGGTGGTTATGCGGCGTCATCATTATTTTACGCTCTAACATTTGGGCCACGAAAGCCAACACTATTGTCAGCAGCTAACACTTTAAAAAAAGCCCACACTGCGGAGCATTGTGCCGGCATCCTGAGAGGGCAAGATGTGACCGTGCATGGTGGATGGCTCGCTCCAGATACATTTGCAGTCTGCTTTTTGCCTCCTGTGCACTGCAAGTTCTGCCTCCATCTCCTCCCTATATGCTGCTCTGTCTCTCCCTCTGAACTCCTCTCCTCTTCCTCTCTTGTGGGCACCCACGTGACGTCCATAGATACTTTATCATCATTTGCTTCACCACCACTGACATTAGAGATCTCTGAGTAGGCAGCAACAGTGGGGCCACCCTCCTTGGGCTGATCTGGGTACTGTCGTCAGACTGCTGGGTGGCGACCGTTGAAACCTACTCTACCTGATCCGATGCCAAGATTGGCTGCGCATCGGTAAGGTCTTGTAATGGATGGGAAAATAATTCCTCTGACTCGAGCGGAGGGGATATATTGGTGGTGGTGGTGGTGTCTTTAGGGGTGCACACAGCAGAGAGTGAAGAGGGTACAGATAGAGAGGATGAGGAGGATGCAGAATCGTAAGACTGAGTAAGCTACTTAACTAAGTCTGGTGCTTCCTTTGACGTAATTGCATGCACCTCCTGCAACTTCCCACTTAGGCTCCGGCCTGGTGCACCTGCCCGACCCCTACCACCCCTGCGGAATGGCCTGCCTCTTCCTCTGCCTGTCATTTTCAAAATTACCCTGTGACAAAAGTCCCTATAGAAGAGCAGTATTTGTGGACGAGGGTGTATCACACCCCTGCTTCAATCAGTTTTTGAGGGGGCAACTGATATATCACACCAATAAAAATTATTTGTTCCAATAGTGTTTGTCACTATCTGTAGCTGCAGTAACGCAGCAGAACCGCAAACAAATGCTGCACTACCCAAATGCACTATATAGAAAGTATATTAATGATATACGACTCCCCTGCCTCAATCATTTTTTTTGGGGGGGGGGCAACTGGTATCTCACACCAGTTGAAATGATTTGTTTAAATAGCGTTTGTCACTCTGTGTAGCTGCGATAACGCAGCAGAACTGCACACAAATGTTGCACTACCCAAATACACTATATAGAAAGTATATTATAGGTATAACACTCCCCTGCCACAATCAGTTTTTTGGGGGGCAACTGGTATCTCACACCAGTTGAAATTATTTGTTCCAATAGCGTTTGTCACTCTGCATAGCTGCAGTAACGCAGCAGAACCGCAAACAAATGCTGCACTACCCAAATGCACTCTATAAAAAGTATATTATTGCTATATCACACCCCTACCTCAATCAGTTTTTTTGGGGGGGCAACTGGTATATCATACTAGTTGAAATTATTTGTTCCAAGAGTGTTTACCCCTCTGTGTAGCTGCAATATCGCAGCAGAAACGCACAACTGCTGCACAATACAAATGCACTATAATATACTTTCTATGTTAGAAAGTATATTTTAAGTATATTACATCGCTCAGTATGTCACACCTATCAATAGCACACCTATACCAGTCCTTAAAAGGACTTTAGTGGCCCTATTAGCTAGCGTTTGGTGTCTCTAACAGTCTGTCCCTGCTCCACACAGCGACCTCTCCCTACACTGTCAAAAGACTGAATGTAAAATGGTGGCAGATCGGGTTTATTTATAAGGTAGAGGGTATTTCCATGTGTTGAAACGTCTCAACTGGCTGTCCTGTACAATCTGATGTATTTGTCATGGGTCAAAGTTCTTCACAATGTAAAAGAATATGGCGCTGGCGGATCTCTATACATTCGCCCGTTCGGCAAGCCGCGAACAAGCAACGTTTGCAGCAAAACGACTGCTGGGCAAACCGCAAGGCCATCTCTACTCACTAATATTCTCAGATTCAGGGATCAGAAATTAACGCAGCCTCTGAGGGGTTCAATGATGGGGGGCAGCGCAATTCCAAATCTTTGTGCCTGCTACTTACAAACATATGCGTTTTTTCTTTGTGAATTTCGGCAAAGCAACCAAATCAAATTTTTGATAACTTTGCTTATCTCTAGTCACTAACTATTTTAGCAGTAAATTTTACATACGATTATTTGAGAAGATCAATGATCTGTTGTACATTAGTTTTTCAGTACCTACTCCTTTGCAAAGTTCTAATTACTCTATTTGTCTTTATCAAGAGGTTCTTCAGCAGCTGGAATATATATTATACAATACTGTGCCCCAGCTACAACATAAAAATACAACTTTCATCCTAATGAGCATGATCAAAAGTGGACACAAAGCTTCCACATGCTATGCATTGATGTATTGCTTCTCATCAATATTTACATTGCTTCTCATCACATTTTATAAACTGTCTATGAGGCACTTGGTATACTTTTTGATCAAATGCATAAGCCCACTCACAACATCAAGATGGCCTCTTTTGAATTGGTCCCTACACTAATTTAGCACAACTCTACATAACAACCACCAACTCTGTAACACAGCACCCACAGGTGATAAGATCCAGCAGTGCAATACCCCCTTGCTCTCAGACTAAGCACCCATGGCACTGGGTCCCCCCAACTCACAGGTTCAGCACTAAAGAAACAACAACAAGGCAGAACTACACCATGTGTACAGATCTCAAAAGCTCACCTTCCGATATGGTCTCAGTCAGAGACTGAGCTGAGACCAAGTCAGTAGTAACCCTACTGCAGTCTCCCGATAATTAAAATACTATTGGGTTCAATGGCCAAATATCCCCAGAGATATATTATAGGACTTCTATGAGTCTCAGAACTCTGCATCAAGTATTAATGTATTCATCTTGTGGGCCTTTAACACTTTACATTCATTAAGCGCCTTGGTAACTTCTAATAGATTTATAATTTACCATTGGGGGATTATTACATATGTAACTAAATATATGATCTACTGTAGATCAGGATGGGTACTTTTTGTAATCATATCTTCTTTGATTTTGGGTTTACTGCAGCTGTACTATTAAGGCTCTAAGAGTAAATGGAGCAGAAAATACATAAAAACTTGTGTAGCATTTCTGTGTTAGAGGTTAATCCATAACAAGTGCAGCTACCAATCTCCCAATAATTTCAAAAGAGCTGCTAAAACAATAGCCAACACATTGAAATTCTTTAATAAAAAGCAAAGAAAATTGTTTTTTTTTCCATATTGCAGTTTACAATTGTCAGATCTGTCAAATGTCTAAGATGGTTTGCTTAGCCGAGCGTAAAAGAGAGACACTCATCACCAATGAAATTAGATGTTAGAAGCCTGTGTCTAAAATCATTTAGAATTTGGAAGAAAATATTCAGTTTATATACAATTGTAATTCTGCTCAAATGTTAGAACTAATTTGATAAGCAAAACATTATTATTTGTGTGAGGAGAATGAAGAGGTGCCTAGAATATTAGAAAGACTGATCCGTAGTAGACAAAAATATCTCATGAAGACTAAAAAGAAATAGGATCTTCTCAAAATATGCACTTTTATTTAAAGGGCATCTGTCAGCAGATTTGTACCTATGACACTGGCAGACCTGTTACATGAGCTTTTTGCAGCTGAAGGCATCTGTGTTGGTCCTATGTTTATATGTGCCCGCATTGCTGAGAAAAATGATGTTTGATTATATGCAAATGAGCCTCTTGAAGCAACGGGGGTGTTGCCGTTATACCTAGAGACTCTCTCCTCAACTATGGCACCACTGAACTTTGTTTGACAGGGCCAGGCAGTGTAAACATCATAACACCTGGTCCTGTCAATCAAAGTGCAGAGGGTGTGGCAGTTGCAGAGAAAGCTGAGCCTCCACAAATGAACAAAGCGCACATTACTCCTAGAGGCTCATTTGCATATTAAAACATAATTTTTGTGTGTAATGCGGGCACATACAGATGTGTTCAAAATTATAGAAGTCAGACATCACTAATCTGATCAATCACTGTTTTTGGTAGAAATTATATTTTTACATGGCAAATAATTTACTAGCAGGTGTAGTAGAGTAACAGAAATCCAACAGACCCAACAGTCATGACATGCATGCTGCTGATTCTCTGTAAATCAATTATTGAAAGGGGCATGTTCAAAATAATAGCAGTGTGGAATTCAATTAGTGAGGTCATTTATTCTTTGAAAAACAGGTGGCAATTATTGACATTATTTAAGGAAGGAAGGCAACAAATGTTGTACATGCTAGTTACAGTGCATTTCTCTCTGAAATTCTGAGGAAAATGGGTCGTTCCAGACATTGTTTAGAAGAACAGTGTACCTTGATTACAAAGTTGATTGGAGAGGGGAAAACATATAAAGAAGCACAGAAAATTATTGGCTGCTCAGCTAAAATGATCCCAAATGCTTTAAAATGGCAACCAAAACCTGAAAGACGTGGAAGAAAGCGAATAACTACCTTTCGAGAGAATAGAAGAATAGCCAAAAATGGAAAGGACAAACTGCTCCAGGAAGATCAAAGAAGGTCTAAAGTTACCTGTGAGTACTGTTACAATTAGAAGACATCTATGTGAAGCCAAGCTATCTGCAAGAAGCCCCCCCCAAAAAAAAATTGCTGAAGAGGTTACAATCTGCCAAAGAGCACATTGACCGGCCTAAAGAGACATTTTGTGGACTTTTGAAAGTAAGATTGTTCTTTTTGGGTCTAGTGGCCGGAGACAGTTTGTCAGATGACCCCCAAACACTGAATTCAAGCCACAGTACACTGTGAAGACAGTGAAGCATGGTGGCGCAAGCATCATAATATGGGGATGTTTCTCATACTAAGGTGTTGGGCCTATTTATCGCAAAGCAGGGATCATGGATCAGTATGAATACATCAGAATACTTGAAGAGGTCATGCTGCCTTATGCTGAAGAGAAAATGCCCTTGAAATGGGTGTTCCAACAAGACAACGACCCCAAACACACCAGTAAACATTCAACATCTTGGTTCCAGACCAAAAAGATTGACGTTATGGAGTGGCCAACCCAATCCCCGTATCTTAATCCAATATAAAACTTGTGGGGTGACATAAAAAAATGAAGTTTCTAAGGCAAAACCAAGAAATAGGGAAGAACTGTGGAATGTAGTCCAATCATCCTGGGCTGGAATACCTGTTCACAGGTGCCAGAAATTGGTTGACTCCATGCAACACAGATGCACAGCAGTTCTCAGAAACAGTGGTTATACAACTAAATACTAGTTAAGTGATTCAAAGGAAAGCAAAATCTTCAAACATTTTTCAGATTATATAGTGAATGTTTGAGTTTGTAAAGAACAATACAAACACTGCTATTTTTTAAACAGTCTAATATTCACTTTTCTTCAATTTTCTTTGAGGAACAACACAAATTTGATATATTTTTCTTCATGTTTTGATTTGGAATAGAACGTGTAGTGTTCCCAATGCATTTGTGTATATAGCAATAACAGCTATTAGAAGGATTTTGAGCTTTATTCACTTTTTAAACACACTGCTATTATTTTGAACACAACTGTATGACCATGGGACCAACACAGATGCCTTGATCTTCCAAACAAACATGAAACAAATCAGCCAGTTTCATAGGTACAAATCAGCTGACAGATGCCCTTTAAAGCAGATAGGTTAATATGGAACGTTTTACAGTATTAGGACGTAATTAATATTCCTCCCACCATTGCCACCATTTCTGTCATGTACAGAAGTCCCTGTGCCCATGACTTAGATGCAACTGAAAGGGGTTAGTTTGCCTTCCACACTCACAATGTCTTGATTTATGTAAAACATGAAACTCAGACAGTATATAGTACATGACAATACCTTTCTAACAAAGCTACAACCAGCCCTGTACTGCACATGGGTCAACCAATCTCCCCATCCATTGCTTCAATTGCTATGCTTGATTATCTTCAGCCTGTTAGCTTAGGGAGAATGTCCTTTCTGCTGCAGCTCTCTCCCTGTAACTGCCATAGCTTCTAACAGAACATATGGCTGATGAAGATTTAAACTGAGAACGTTCGACCAGCTCAGTGAGATGGACAAAAAAAATAAGGAAAAAAACAAACAGCAGGTGGTGCTATACAGATATATTTTATTGAATAACTCAGTGGCTATATAACATTTTTAAATACATGCAATCATAAAAGTATGCCGATCCAGGTGCTGGTTTGAAAAATGTAGAATATGCTATGTGATGCCACAAACTTCATACAGGTGCAGGTCCATTCACTGGAGCCCACTCCTACCTCAAGAATGGGGCCTTCAAAATGAAGGAGAATGGCTGTGAATGTGCAATATGCCCTCAAGTCATTGCTTTGAGATGCTGTAGGTCCTGCAGCAGTGAACTGGAAGCTAGCCCCAAAAGCCAGGCCACCTCTCTTTTCACTGGTATGAGACTGCTAGAAATAGCTAAGCCAACACATGTGTGGCTTCTTTCCCTTCAATTTAAGGGGCCTGTTATTGAGATATGAGTGGTTTCCAGATGTAGAACCTGTAACTACATGTATCTAACATTCGTGGCATATCCTAGTGATATGCCACAAATGTTAAAGGGGAAATAACCCTTTAAGTGCACCCCAAATCCAGACCATACATACACAAAAAACTCTAGCTCCACTCATTATGAAATGCCAACTGTTTAATGCATAAGTATCACAATTTAGACAAACAACAGGGGGCACACCTATAAGTATAATAAAAGAGTGCAGACCTTGGTATAAAAAAACAAGCATGAACACAACCAGATAAAGAAATACCACAGCTAGGCCGCACCTCTGAAGATAAAAAAGTATTTATTGAAACACACTGATTAAAAACATCAATTCATGGGGAACACTGGTGGGTAAGATCTTATACATAATACATCCAGTACCACCACCTAGCAATAAATATGAATGAGTATCAAGGATATAACATGCATATGCAAAAATCCATCTAGTAATATACTTATCAGAAAGACAGTGGTGGCACGCGGGAAATGAAAACCCACAGGGGGGAAACCCTCACGCGTATCGCTAGAGCATGTACTAGCTTCCACAGAGGTCCATGTGAATGTTCATTTGCGTTTCAACATTATATATCCTATTGAATTAGTCATCTATCAATTACAGCTGTGGTCAAATACATAAAGCAGTAGAGAAGGGGAGGGGGTAGGGAAGGAGTGCGTAGGTAATACCTGGATTCTCCCCGGTACACGGTCCATGCGCAAATGATGGCACCGGTGAAGGCCGGCGTGTTGGTGAAGCCTTCACCTGCCTTTTTCAGAGGGGCAAGAACAAACTTACTCATTTAATTTAATATGCAAAACTACATTGTTTAAAGGATGTGTCATCAGAAAATGACCTATTGTTTAAATCCTGTTTATATTTTTAAAAAGTATTTTTAAAGAATTTTTGATGATGTTATTTTTATTTGTCCATGTCAAAAAAAGTTACAACAAAGTTTGAAATAGCAATAACATACAGTACACAGATAGGCCGAACACTTTTAGAAATAAAAAGTTATAAAATAATGCTATGAGTTATGTCCTAGTCACGTATATATCCAGGTCATAGATAAATACCCCAAATTTACCTGATTACCATTAGGATGTCCTCTTCAAGAAAGATAATTAGTTTAGTTCATGCTTACCTGAGACCAAAACATCAGGTCTGTATATGTTTTCCAGTTTACCCAGAGGTGAGAAGATTGCCATGATGTTAGATGACCTGTCTCCAGCGTGGAGCTTAAAGTGTTTTCTCCGATTTTTATACTGAGGATAGGTTATTAGTAGAGATGAGCGAATTTCTTAAAAGTTCAATAGCAAGATGGGGGCTGGCGGCCCGTCACGAGCCAATGGAGGAGGTAAGTTTTTTTTTATTTATTTTTTTATACTATTTCAGATTAAATCGATTCGTTGACACAAAGCACGAGGAAATTCGGCTTCTAGGTGATTCGAATTTATCTTAAAATTCGGATCGAATTCCACGTCATGGGATTCGATTCACTCATCTCTAGTTTTTGGTATCTGATCGGTGGGGGTCCAACACCCAGGACCCCTGCCGATCAGCCATTTGTGAAGGCACCGGTGCTCCTGTGAGCATAGTTGTCTTCTCTCTGCTTTCCTGGGTATATGTGTCATGTAGCCTAGGAGCAGCTCTTCCTCAGTCACGTTGATGAGCCAGATACCAAACACAGGAGCGCCGGTGCCTTCTTAAAACAGTTGATCAGCGGGGGGGGCCCCCACAGATTAGATACTGATGACCTATCAAGAAGTAAAAAAAATATATACTCACCTCATCCATTTGCTCGCAGAGAGGCTGTTGCAGCCATCTTTATTGAAGAAAACAAGACAAATCTCAAGTGCGCTGCCGTGTGATATCACCACATCATCATGCTGCCCGGGTGCGGTCACACTGATTTGTAAGCGCTTAACCCTGGTAATGCCAGTATGCTAGACATTACCTGTTTTACAGTAGGTAGCATTTTTTTGGATGTGTGGACTTATTCTTAGCCTTACAGTAAAAGTGTGGGTAAGAGCGAGCATGAAAAGCTGAGTGACCATTGCTAGTCACATCTATATCAGTGATTGTCATATGTGATAGAATGGCCGGCAGCAGAGGCATAGTTTATTTTTGATTGTATCATTAAGTGCCTGGGTTAAGTGATTAATCCTTGCACTTAAGGACCTTGCGAGGAGTAAATTAGCCTATAAGGATAGATTTATAAGCCAAACATTATATATTTGTGTGAGAAGAATAAATAGGTGCATAGAATATTGTTAAAACTGATTTTAAGTAGACTAAATGGGATAAAAATGCTAAAAATGTGTTTGCATTGTAATCATATTGACTGGAAGAATGAAGGTAACAGGTCAGTTTTACCACGTGGATAATGCTGTAAAAACGAAACCCATAAAACTCTTGCAGAATTACAGATGCAATATTAAAGGGGTTTTCCAATATTTAGATACTGATGACCTATCCTCAGGTTAGATCATCAGTATCTGATCGGTGGTGGTCTGAAACCGAGAGTCCTGGGTGTCGGGCCCCCACTATTAAGATACTGATGACCTATGCTGAGAATAGGACATCAGTGTCAATATCTCAAAAAACCCATTTAAAGTACAACTTGTCCCACATAAAACAAGCCCTCATATGTCAATTTGAACTAAAAATAAAATAAAAAAGTTATGGCTTCATGAAAGCATAGAGCAAAAAAATATATAATAATAATACAAAAAACAGAAAATCACAAGGTCCTGGAGAGAGGTTTTGTGCTATTTTTATACTGATGGCCTATCCTCAGTTATTCAACTCTTTAACTAACTTGGCAGTAATTTTACACTGTATTAAAGATCTTAGTTTTTTGTCAGAGGAAGAAGGCATTCTTATTTACTGTTATGTACATCCAGAACCTAGAAACTGTTTAGACATAGTGATTCACAATGAAAGAGCGCTGCAATTGTTTCCAACCTAAGCAATCCTCTGTGAATTAAATCCGTCAGCAATGCAAATCTTTTTCTCGCTAGCTTCCGACAATGTGTCCATCCGGGTAAAATGCTTTAAAATGTACAGGAAATAAGTGTAGGAAATGATGAGTCCACCCACCCTTTCTGTTTTTTTTTTTTTAAAGCAAGAATAGAGAATCTGAGTTAGGCCTCTTGCACACGAACATTGTGTGCCCGTATTGCAGCCTGCATACGGCAGGTCCGCAATACACGGGCACCGGGCCCGTGTGCACTACACATCACGGATGCAGACACTTAAATGGGTCCTCAAAAACGGAGATGCGGAACGAAAGCACGGAGCGGAACCCTATGGAAGAACTACGGAGTGCTGCCTATGTCTGCCCTACCAATCTTGTCTCGTACATTGCCCGCTCGTTTGTAACACATCATCGGAGGGTTTTTGAGTTATTCAACTATGGGGTAATATTTCTTAATTATATCCCAATTTTTGTTGATCACGGATCGTACTCTGTTCATCCAAGGATGATACTTGACGATCAGGGGGAGACGTTTAAGTTGTGCTTGCGATTTACCTGCTGTGGGGAGGGTAAATTCAACCTCGCCCGCTGTTCCTGTAGTAGGTGTGCGGGATAACCCCTCTTTTTAAATCTAGTGCTTTTTTTGTCGAGCCGGACTTTACTGGTCATAGGATCACTAACTATCCTTTTATGCCGCTGCATATACATACGGCAAGGACCATTCTTTGTTCTATGTGGTGGCGGATATGTGTGGGCTGGCATGAGGAAATTCAATTACACGTGGTCAGACTCAACACAGGTGTTGAATTCTTCTGAGATCCATGCCTCATTCATTATTAAAAATGAGAGGTAGTCCACACTGTCGTGAGCCAGGCAAGTGCGCTTATCGGTCGCGATCCCCCCTGCTGCGCTGAACATCCTTTCGGACAGGACACTTGATGAGAGGCAAGCCAAGAGTTCCATGGCAAATTGGGCCACAGGTGAAGCCTGCACACCCAGTAGTCAAGTTCCTCGCTTCTCAGAGAACGTCCACATCGGCCATTAACCGGATGTAGTCGGACACCTGTCGGTCTAGGCGTTCCCTGAGGCTGGATCCAGAGGCTGGATATGATCTCATATCCGAAGTGACCAACACATCTTAAAACCGCCCTCTTTTTGCAGGCGCGGTAGGATTAGTACTACCCGCACCTGTTTCGCTGTGGGTGGAAATTCCTCTGCAAGTGCTCGCAACAGTAGAATGCAGCATCTCTTGCAGCAAGGCCTGGAAATTCTGACAGCCCTCTGTGATTCTGGTAACATGTCTGGCATTTTGTGTTTGTACCAGGGGTCTAAGTACGTTGCCACCCAGTACAGGTCATTTAACCTTTATGCTTTTTATACAGCGGTGGAAAAGGAGGAGTCAGCCGAGGAGGAGAAGGAGGATGGAGTAGGAGGAGGAGAAGAAGAGGACGGCCTGCATGCAATCCGTGGCGGTAACACCAAATCCACACGGGTGCCACTGGTTACATGCTTGATGGCTGTCAGAAAGTTCACCCAGTGGGCAGCAAAAGTTGTATACCCTCCCTGCCGGTGTTTGCTAGACCACGTGTCTGTGGTCAGATGTATCTTTGCACCGACTGATTATATTGCCATTCCTCTGTTCCATCAGAACAATAACACCCAAAAAACGTATCATGTCTGTTGAGCATCCGCCTTCACTCGGTCAGCATTTGGTCAGAAATCAATCAGTATTGCTAAAGCAAAAAAAAAAAAGCAGTAGTGGATCCGAAATAGAGATGTTTGTACTCACTCCTGCTTTTGGCTACCAAATCATAAGTCAATTCTGATGGGACCATACAGGCCTTGCAGCTGCTACATAGACGGGATCCATTTTGCCTTCCTTCTGAGAGATCAGAAGAAGGGTCAAATAAATGATGATGTCAACAAGGGACACTAGTGGCCCAGTCACAGACTGGGGAGGGTGGGAACAGCATGAGAAGTCCAAAGAGTGGCCCAGTGACATAGTGGTGAGGTGTCAGCAGCAGGAGGAGACCACAGAGTGGCACAATGACATAGTCTGGAGGTGGCAGCAGCAGCATGAGGAGGCCACAGAGTGGCCCAGAGACACAGTCATGAATTGGCAGAAGCATGAGGAAGCAACAGAGTGCAAAGGTGGCATAGTGTGGAGGTGGCAGCAGCAGCAGCATGAGGAGACCACAGAGCGATGATGTGGCAAGAGCATAAGAAGACCACAGAGTGGCTCAGAGACAGAGTTGTGAATTAGCTGAAGCATGAGGAGATCACAGAGTGGCAAGGTGGCATAGTGTGGAGGTGGCAGCAGCAGCAGCATGAGGAGACCACAGAGTGGCACAATGACATAGTGTGAAGGTGGCAACAGCAGCATGAGGAGACCTGAGTGGTGAGGTGGCAGCAGCATCAGGAGAACACAGAGTGACCTGGTGACAGAGTGGGTGGGAGGATGGCAATAACAGTACATGCTGACGATGGTGGGTGTAAGAAAGAGCACTTGGCATCAGATGTGTGGCAGCATTAGAATAGTAGCTGAGGCGGGTAGCCAGAAGAAACAAGTCTCTTTTTTCAAGGTTAGGGTGCGGCGGCATGGATGATCTGATCTGATTCATCAGGCATTGGTTGGTGAAAATCCTGGCTGACCCACGCCTGATTCATCTTGACAAAGGTCAGTCTCTCCACATTTTGAGTGGACAGGGGAGTTCTCCTTGGGGTAACTATGGCCTCCACCGCACTAAACACCCGCTCTGATGCCACACTACTGGACGGGCAGGACAGCTTTTAGAGGGCAAACTCGGCCAGTTGCGGCCACAAATCCAGTTTGACTGTCCAGCGGATCTTCAATGTGGGGTGGCAGGGTGCTGTACAAGTATGCCAACTGCTGGTTCAGGTTCTGCTCCAGGTCTAGATGCTGCTGCTGGTGAGTAGTTTCTTCACTAGGTGGATGAAGAAAGCTGCTCATCAGCGACTCTAGCATCAATCTGTTGCTGATGGAGCTGGTACTGCTCCTACCCCCCCCCCCACCTCACGACAGCAACTATGGAAGTGGAACGAGAGCGCAGAAGGCCCCCCGGTCAGACCTTCGAGAGGATGGACGATGGTGCAGATAGGCAGCTGCTAACTGACTATATAGGATGTCTCTATAGTACTTCAGTTTGTCCTCCCTCTCAGCGGGTGTAAAAAAAAGTCCCCCAATTTGGACCGGTAGGGAGGGTCCAACAAGGTGGAGAGCCAGAAGTCATCCCTCTGCCAAATGGTGACAATTCAGCTGTCACTATCCAAGCAAATGAACATACAGCAGGCTATTTGTGCAAATGACTTGGAGGTACTCCCTGCCTCCATCTCCACTGCATACTGCCACGGTGTGCCTAGGTCATCTGCCTCATCTTCCTCATCTCCCTCTTGCTCCTCTGGCTGCTCCTGTGCCTCCTCTCTGTCACCTATGTAGAAAAACCACCCATTTCACTACACATTGCTTGAACTCCAATGTCCTCCTCCTCTAGTTCAGCCACCACAGGGCTCATGTGGCTGTGAGATATAGGCGCCACATCTCCAATCCGCTGACCAGCCAGATTTACCAGCATCTGTTCCAGGATATGAAGCAGTGTAATGATGTTGTTCATCCCGTAGTCCTGGCGACTGACAAATAATGTGGCAGTCTCAAAGTGCCTGAGCAAACGGCAGGTGTCACATATGAGCTGTCACTGGTTGACATCAAAGTTACAGAGGGGAGCCCTCCTGTCCGTGTTGATCCAACATATGGAGGGTGGAATTCCAACAGCTGAAAACATTGCATATCAGCCTATGTTGGGGTAGGTAATTTTATCCCCAACACTCCGCACTGACTGACTGTTACAGTCGCTGTGTCCGTGAAACCCTGCACCACTAGCTTGCGGACATTTAGGCTGCTGCGAAGCAGATGGTCTACAGTCGTGGCCAAAAGTTTTGACAATTATCTAAATATTGGAAAGTTGCTGCTTAAGTTTTTATAATAGCAATTTGCATATACTCCAGAATGTTATGAAGAGTGATCAGATGAATTGCATAGTCCTTCTTTGCCATGAAAATTTACTTAATCCCCAAAAAAACTTTCCACAGCATTTTATTGCTGTCATTAAAGGACCTGCTGAGATCATTTCAGTAATCGTCTTGTTAACTCAGGTGAGAATGTTGACGAGCACAAGGCTGGAGATCATTATGTTAGGCTGATTGGGTTAAAATGGCAGACTTGACCTGTTAAAAGAAGGGTGATGCTTGAAATCATTGTTCTTCCATTGTTAACCATGGTGACCTGCAAAGAAACACGTGCAACCATCATTGCGTTGCATAAAAATGGCTTCACAGGCAAGGATATTGTGGCTACTAAGATTGCACCTCAATCAACAATTTATAGGATCATCAAGAACTTCAAGGAAAGAGGTTTAATTCTTGTTAAGAATGCTTCAGGGTGTCCAAGAAAGTCCAGCAAGCGGCAGGATCGTCTCCTAAAGAGGATTCATCTGTGGGATTGGAGTGCCACCAGTGCAGAGCTTGCTCAGGAATGGCAGCAGGCAGGTGTGAGCACATCTGCACGCACAGTGAGGCGAAGACTTTCGGAAGATGGCCTGGTGTCAAGAAGGGCAGCAAAAAGCCACTTCTCTAAAAAAAAAACACATCAGGGACAGATTGATCTTCTGCAGAAAATATGGTGAATGGACTGCTGAGGACTGGGGCAAAGTCATATTCTCCGATGAAGCATCTTTCCGATTGTTTGGGGCATCAGGAAAAAGGCTTGTCCGGAGAAGAAAAGGTGAGCGCTACCATCAGTTCTGTGTCATGCCAACAGTAAAGCATCCTGAGACCATTCATGTGTGGGGTTGCTTCTCATCCAAGGGAGTGGGCTCACTCACAATTTTGCCCCAAAACACAGCCATGAATAAAGAATGTTACCAAAACACCCTCCAACAGCAACTTCTTCCAACAATCCAACAACAGTTTGGTGAAGAACAATGCATTTTCCAGCACGATGGAGCACCGTGCCATAAGGCAAAAGTGATAACTAAGTGGCTCAGGGATCAAAACGTTGACATTTTGGGTCCATGGCCTGGAAACTCCCCAGATCTTAATCCCATTGAGAACTTGTGGTCAATCCTCAAGAGGTGGGTAGACAAACAAAAACCCACTAATTCTGACAAACTCCAAGAAGTGATTATCAGTCAGGAATTGGCCCAGAAGTTGATTGGGAGCATGTCCAGTGGAATTGCAGAGGTCCTGAAAAAGAAGGGCCAACACTGCAAATACTGACTCTTTGAAACGTATGAAGTGCGTGTAATTATATTTCACTACATCACAGAAGCAACTGAAACAAAGTTCTAAAAGCAGTTTAGCAGCAAACTTTGTAAAAACTAATATTTGTGTCATTCTCAAAACTTTTGGCAACGACTGTACACTGGGCATGTTTGGCTCCCACCCTCCCACTGCTGTCACCCTGCTGACTTCGGCCACGCTACTGACTTGCTGGCTCCAACGCTGCCTCGCGTGCAAGCTGCCAGCCTCTTCTCCTGATTATGTCGTCAACCGGCTCCCAATTGTGTTCCGCTACATCATCATTGAGTACTTTCTGCACATCACTGAAGTCCTCCTCAACGGTCTCTGAGACAGGAGCCTGAGTACTTGCAACAACAGCTCCCACGCCACTTTCCACATCACTACTTGCCCGTCTACCAGAGGAAGCGGCTAATGTCTCCTCCAGATCTTGGCTGGGCAGTAGCTTCTGACTGTCCTCAGCTTGTATAGTGGAGCTGAGCCCACAGCATATGATACTTGTCTGGCTAAGGGAACAGAAAAGGACAGAGGCAGGTTAAGGACCGGTGAGGGCACAGGGCTTGCTCCCGGGCCATGCCAACTAAGGGTTGGGTCTGACGAACCCACCGACTCTTGGCTGGGGGTGTCTGATGTCACTAGGGACAAAGTGGATGACCGAGTCAACCATTCAAGAACTGCTGGGTTGTTGGTCAAGACACGACTGCTAGATTACGCCGGGAGCTCAGGCCTCTCATAGTGACCCCTGCTGCCATGCCCCCTTACTCTGCTGCGACCTGTGTTTGCCCCAGAAACATTTAGGACTTTGCCCCTCCCTGTGCAGGGCCTGTCACTAGAGTTGAGCGGACATCTGGATGTTCGGGTTCAAGAAGTTCGGCCGAACTTCCAGGAAATGTTCGGGTTCAGGATCCGAACCCGATCCGAACTTCGTCCCGAACCCCATTGAAGTCAATGGGGACCCGAACTTTTCGGCATTAAAAGGCTGTAAAACAGCCCAGGAAAGGGCTAGAGGGCTGCAAAAGGCAGCAACATGTAGATAAATCCCATGCAAACAAATGTGGATAGGGAAATGAATAAAAATAAAAATAAAATAAATAAAAATTAACCAATATCAATTGGAGAGAGGTCCCATAGCAGAGAATCTGGCTTCACGTCACCCACCACTGGAACAGTCCATTCTCAGATATTTAGGCCCCGGCACCCAGTCAGAGGAGAGAGGTCCCGTAACAGAGAATCTGGCTTCATGTCAGCAGAGAATCAGTCTGCATGTCATAGCAGAGAATCAGGCTTCACGTCAGCCACCACTGCAACAGTCCATTGTCATATATTTAGGCCCAGCACCAAGGCAGAGGAGAGAGGTCCCATAACAGAGAATCTGGCTTCATGTCAGCAGAGAATCAGTCTTCATGTCATAGCAGAGAATCAGGCTTCACGTCAGCCACCACTGCAACAGTCCATTGTCATATATTTAGGCCCAGCACCCAGGCAGAGGAGAGAGGTCCCGTAACAGAGAATCTGTCTTCATGTCAGCAGAGAATCAGTCTGCATGTCATAGCAGAGAATCAGGCTTCACGTCAGCCACCACTGCAACAGTCCATTGTCATATATTTAGGCCCAGGAACCCAGGCAGAGGAGAGAGGTCCCGTAACAGAGAATCTGTCTTTATGTCAGCAGAGAATCAGTCTGCATGTCATAGCAGAGAATCAGGCTTCACGTCACCCAACATTGGAACAGTCCATTGGCATATATTTAGGCCCAGGCACCCAGGCAGAGGAGAGAGGTCCCGTAACAGAGAATCTGTCTTCATGTCAGCAGAGAATCAGTTTGCATGTCATAGCAGAGAATCAGTCTGCATGTCATAGCAGAGAATCAGGCTTCACGTCAGCCACCACTGCAACAGTCCATTGTCAGATATTTAGGCCCAGCACATAGGCAGAGGAGAGAGGTCCCGTAACAGAGAATCTGTCTTCATGTCAGCAGAGAATCAGTCTGCATGTCATAGCAGAGAATCAGGCTTCACGTCAGCCACCGGTGCAACAGTCCATTGTCATATATTTAGGCCCAGCACCCAGGCAGAGGAGAGAGGTCCCGTAACAGAGAATCTGGCTTCATGTCAGCAGAGAATCAGTCTTCATGTCATAGCAGAGAATCAGGCTTCACGTCAGCCACCACTGCAACAGTCCATTGTCATATATTTAGGCCCAGCACCCAGGCAGAGGAGAGAGGTCCCGTAACAGAGAATCTGGCTTCATGTCAGCAGAGAATTAGTCTGCATGTCATAGCAGAGAATCAGGCTTCACGTCACCCAACATTGGAACAGTCCATTGGCATATATTTAGGCCCCGGCACCCAGACAGAGGAGAGGTTCATTCAACTTTGGGTAGCCTCGCAATATAATGGTAAAATGAAAATAAAAATAGGATTGAATGAGGAAGTGCCCTGGAGTACAATAATATATGGTTAAGGGGAGGTAGTTAATGTCTAATCTGCACAAGGGATGGACAGGTCCTGTGGGATCCATGCCTGGTTCATTTTTATGAACGTCAGCTTGTCCACATTGGCTGTAGACAGGCGGCTGCGTTTGTCTGTAATGACGCCCCCTGCCGTGCTGAATACACTTTCAGACAAAACGCTGGCCGCCGGGCAGGCCAGCACCTCCAAGGCATAAAAGGCTAGCTCTGGCCAGGTGGACAATTTAGAGACCCAGAAGTTGAATGGGGCCGAACCATCAGTCAGTACGTGGAGGGGTGTGCACATGTACTGTTCCACCATGTTAGTGAAATGTTGCCTCCTGCTAACACGTTGCGTATCAGGTGGTGGTGCAGTTAGCTGTGGCGTGTTGACAAAACTTTTCCACATCTCTGCCATGCTAACCCTGCCCTCAGAGGAGCTGGCCGTGACACAGCTGCCTTGGCGACCTCTTGCTCCTCCTCTGCCTTGGCCTTGGGCTTCCACTTGTTCCCCTGTGACAATTGGGAATGCTCTCAGTAGCGCGTCTACCAACGTGCGCTTGTACTCGCGCATCTTCCTATCACGCTCCAGTGCAGGAAGTAAGGTGGGCACATTGTCTTTGTACCGTGGATCCAGCAGGTGGCAACCCAGTAGTCCGCACACGTTAAAATGTGGGCAACTCTGCTGTCGTTGCGCAGGCACTGCAGCATGTAGTCGCTCATGTGTGCCAGGCTGCCCAGGGGTAAGGACAAGCTGTCCTCTGTGGGAGGCGTATCGTCATCGGCCTGCCTTTCCCCCCAGCCACGCACCAGTGATGGGCCCGAGCTGATTTGGGTGCGACCACGCTGTGACCATGCTTCATCCTCATCCTCCTCCACCTCCTCCTCATCCTCGTCCTCCTCGTCCTCCAGTAGTGGGCCCTGGCTGGCCACATTTGTACCTGGCCTCTGCTGTTGCAAAAAACCTCCCTCTGAGTCACTTCGAAGAGACTGGCCTGAAAGTGCTAAAAATTACCCCTCTTCCTCCTCCTCCTCCTCCTCCTGGGCCACCTCCTCTTCCATCATCGCCCTAATTGTTTTCTCAAGGAGACATAGAAGTGGTATTGTAACGCTGATAACGGCGTCATCGCCACTGGCCATGTTGGTGGAGTACTCGAAACAGCGCAACAGGGCACACAGGTCTTGCATGGAGGCCCAGTCATTGGTGGTGAAGTGGTGCTGTTCCGTAGTGCGACTGACCCGTGCGTGCTGCAGCTGAAACTCCACTATGGCCTGCTGCTGCTCGCACAGTCTGTCCAGCATGTGCAAGGTGGAGTTCCACCTGGTGGGCACGTCGCATATGAGGCGGTGAGCGGGAAGGCCGAAGTTACGCTGTAGCGCAGACAGGCGAGCAGCGGCAGGATGCAGCACTTTATGCAGCAGCTCTGACATGTCGGGGTAGTTGTGAATGAACTTCTGCACCACCAAATTCAGCACATGCGCCAAGCAAGGGATGTGCGTCAAACCGGCTAGTCCCAGAGCTGCAACGAGATTTCGCCCATTATCACACACCACCAGTCCGGGCTTGAGGCTCACCGGCAGCAACCACTCGTCGGTCTGTTGTTCTATACCCCGCCACAACTCCTGTGCGGTGTGGGGCCTGTCCCCCAAACATATGAGTTTCAGAATGGCCTGCTGACGTTTACCCCGGGCTGTGCTGAAGTTGGTGGTGAAAGTGTGTGGCTGACTGGATGAGCAGGTGGAAGAAGAGGAGAAGGAAGCCGAGAAGGAGGAGGTGGCAGCAGGAGGCAAAGAATGTTGCCCTGCGATCCTTGGCGGCGGAAGGACGTGCGCCAAACAGCTCTCCGCCTGGGGCCCAGCTGCCACTACATTTTCCCAGTGTGCAGTTAGGGAGATATAGCGTCCCTGGCCATGCTTACTGGTCCACGTATCTGTGGTTAGATGGACCTTGCCACAGATGGCGTTGCGCAGTGCACACTTGATTTTATCGGATACTTGGTTGTGCAGGGAAGGCACGGCTCTCTTGGAGAAGTAGTGCCGGCTAAGAACAACATACTGAGAGACAGCAAGCAACATGAGCTGTTTGAAGCTGTCTGTGTCCACCAGCCTAAATGACAGCATTTCATAGGCCTGTAGTTTAGAAATGCTGGCATTCAGAGCCAGGGATCGAGGGTGGCTAGGTGGGAATTTACGCTTTCTCTCAAATGTTTGTGAGATGGAGAGCTGAACGCTGCCGTGTGACATGGTTGAGATGCTTGGTGACGGAGGTGGTGGTGGTGTTGGTGATACATCCCCTGTTTGCTGGGCGGCAGGTGCCAACGTTCCTCCAGAGGCGGAGGAAGAGGCCGAGGCGGCAGCAGCAGAAGAGGCCGAGGCGGCGGCAGCAGCAGAAGAGGCCGAGGCAGCAGCAGCAGAAGAGGTAGCAGGGGGAGCCTGAGTGACTTCCTTGTTTTTAAGGTGTTTACTCCACTGCAGTTCATGCTTTGCATGCAGGTGCCTGGTCATGCAGGTTGTGCTAAGGTTCAGAACGTTAATGCCTCGCTTCAGGCTCTGATGGCACAGCGTGCAAACCACTCGGGTCTTGTCGTCAGCACATTGTTTGAAGAAGTGCCATGCCAGGGAACTCCTTGAAGCTGCCTTTGGGGTGCTCGGTCCCAGATGGCGGCGGTCAGTAGCAGGTGGAGTCTCTTGGCGGCGGGTGTTCTGCTTTTGCCCACTGCTCCCTCTTTTGCTACGCTGTTGGCTCGGTCTCACCACTGCCTCTTCCTCCGAACTGTGAAAGTCAGTGGCACGACCTTCATTCCATGTGGGGTCTAGGACCTCATCGTCCCCTGCATCGTCTTCCACCCAGTCTTGATCCCTGACCTCCTGTTCAGTCTGCACACTGCAGAAAGACGCAGCAGTTGGCACCTGTGTTTCGTCATCATCAGAGACATGCTGAGGTGGTATTCCCATGTTCTCATAATCAGGAAACATAAGTGGTTGTGCGTCAGTGCATTCTATGTCTTCCACCGCTGGGGAAGGGCTGGGTGGATGCCCTTGGGAAACCCTGCCAGCGGAGTCTTCAAACAGCATAAGAGACTGCTGCATAACTTGAAGCTCAGACAGTTTCCCTGGTATGCATGGGGGTGATGTGACAGACTGATGGGCTTGGTTTTCAGGCGCCATCTGTGCGCTTTCTGCAGAAGACTGGGTGGGAGATAATGTGAACGTGCTGGATCCACTGTCGGCCACCAAATTGACTAATGCCTGTACCTGCTCAGGCCTTACCATCCTTATAACGGCATTGGGCCCCACCAAATATCGCTGTAAATTATGGCGGCTACTGGGACCTGAGGTAGTTGGTACACTAGGACGTGTGGCTGTGGCAGAACGGCCACGTCCTCTCCCAGCACCAGAGGGTCCACTAACACCACCACGACCATTTACTAGATGCTTTCCTCATTATCGTTCACCAGAACAACAACAATATTATTTGACCCAATGTATTGAATTCAAATTCAGGCCTTTTTTTAAAGAAAACTAACACTATCTGGCTATCTATTTAGGTACTGAATTACACTAATACAGGCACAGCAGTAACCACAGATTTAGCTGACTATAAATTTGAGGCCTATTATTTAGGCGCTGGGTGACAGGTTTAGGTTTACTGACAGAATTAGACTTGGAAATGCACAGTAGCGTGTGTGTGAAGTTATTCAGAATGACCCTATGTGCACCTTGAATCTGATATACCCTTTTAGGGATAGATTTCAAATAGCTCTGATACAGCAGAAACCACTAAATTAGGAAATTGCTAAATTGGGAATTGTATTTCAACCCAGAACAAAAAATGTGCTTTGACGGACACTAAATAACTTGACCAGCCACACCAGTAACGACAGATTTAGCTGGATATAAATTTGAGGCCTAGTATTTAGGCGCTGGGTGACAGGTATAGGTTTACTGACAGAATTAGACTTGGAAATGCACAGTAGCATGTGTGTGAAGTTATTCAGAATGACCCTATGTGCACCTTGAATATTATATACCCTTTTAGGGATTGCTTTCAAATAGCTCTGATACAGCAGAAACCACTAAATGAGAAAATTGCTAAATTGGGAATTGTATTTCAACCCAGAACAAAAAATGTGCTTTGACGGACACTAAATAACTTGCCCAGCCACAACAGTACAGCAGTAACGACAGATTTAGCAGGATATAAATTTGAGGCCTAGTATTTAGGCGCTGGGTGACAGGTATAGGTTTACTGACAGAATTAGACTTGGAAATGCACAGTAGCGTGTGTGTGAAGTTATTCAGAATGACCCTATGTGCACCTTGAATCTGATATACCCTTTTAGGGATAGATTTCAAATAGCTCGGATACAGCAGAAACCAATAAATTAGGAAATTGCTAAATTGGGAATTGTATTTCAACCCAGAACAAAAAATGTGCTTTGACGGACACTAAATAACTTGCCCAGCCACAACAGTACAGCAGTAACGACAGATTTAGCAGGATATAAATTTGAGGCCTAGTATTTAGGCGCTGGGTGACAGGTATACGTTTTACGGACAGAATTAGACTGGGATATGCACAGTAGCGTGTGTGTGAAGTTATTGAGAATGACCCTATCAGCACCTTGATTCTGATATACCCTTTTAGGGATGTATATAAAGTAGGCCTGATACAGCAGAAACCACTAAATTAGGAAATTGCTAAATTGGGAATTGTATTTCAACCCAGAACAAAAACTGTGCTTTGACGGACACTAAATAACTTGCCCAGCCACAACAGTACAGCAGTAACGACAGATTTAGCTGGATATAAATTTGAGGCCTAGTATTTAGGCGCTGGGTGACAGGTATACGTTTTATGCACAGAATTAGACTGGGATATTCACAGTAGCGTGTGTGTGAAGTTATTGAGAATGACCCTATAAGCACCTTTATTCTGATATACCCTTTTAGGGATGTATTTAAAGTAGGCCTGATACAGCAGAAACCACTAAATTAGGAAATTGCTAAATTGGGAATTGTATTTCAACCCAGAACAAAAAATGTGCTTTGACGGACACTAAATAACTTGCCCAGCCACAACAGTACAGCAGTAATGACAGATTTAGCTGGATATAAATTTGAGGCCTAGTATTTAGGCGCTGGGTGACAGGTATAGGTTTACTGACAGAATTAGACTTGGAAATGCACAGTAGCGTGTGTGTGAAGTTATTCAGAATGACCCTATGTGCACCTTGAATCTGATATACCCTTTTAGGGATAAATTTAAAGTAGGCCTGATACAGCAGAAACCACTAAATTAGGAAATTTCTAAATTTGGAATTGTGTTTCAACCCAGAACAAAAAATGTGCTTTGACGGACACTAAATAACTTGCCCAGCCACAACAGTACAGCAGTAACGACAGATTTAGCTGAATTTAAATTTGAGGCCTAGTATTTAGGCGCTGGGTGACAGGTATAGATTTACTGACAGAATTAGACTTGGAAATGCACAGTAGCGTGTGTGTGAAGTTATTCAGAATGACCCTATGTGAACCTTGAATATTATATACCCTTTTAGGGATAGATTTAAAATAGCTCTGATACAGCAGAAACCAATAAATTAGGAAATTGCTAAATTGGGAATTGTATTTCAAACCAGAACAAAAACTGTGCTTTGACGGACACTAAATAACTTGACCAGCCACACCAGTAACGACAGATTTAGCTGGATATAAACTTGAGGCCTAGTATTTAGGCGCTGGGTGACAGGTATACGTTTACTGACAGAATTAGACTGGGATATGGCCAAAAAATAACCACACTATTGATGGTTAAATGCACTTGGTGTGACAGCTTGACCAACCACACTACTGAGGGTTAAATGCACTTGGTGACAGGCGCAGCTTGCCCCTGATGTAGTATATGGCCAAAAAATAAACAGACTATTGCTGGTTAAATGCACTTGGTGTGACAGCTTGACCAACCACACTACTGAGGGTTAAATGCACTTGGTGACAGGCGCAGCTTGCCCCTGATGTAGTATATGGCCAAAAAATAAACAGACTATTGCTGGTTAAATGCACTTGGTGTGACAGCTTGACCAACCACACTACTGAGGGTTAAATTCACTTGGTGACAGGCGCAGCTTGCCCCTGATGTAGTATATGGCCAAAAAATAAACAGACTATTGCTGGTTAAATGCACTTGGTGTGACAGCTTCACCCTGATGTAGGATTTAGCCAAAAAACAACCACACCATTGAGGGTTAAATGCACTTGGTGACAGGCGCAGCTTGCCCCTGATGTAGTATATGGCCAAAAAATAAACAGACTATTGCTGGTTAAATGCACTTGGTGTGACAGCTTGACCCTGATGTAGGCTTTAGCCAAAAAACAACCACACCATTGAGGGTTAAATGCACTTGGTGACAGGCGCAGCTTGCCCCTGATGTAGTATATGGCCAAAAAATAAACAGACTATTGCTGGTTAAATGCACTTGGTGTGACAGTTTGACCCTGATGTAGGCTTTAGCCAAAAAACAACCACACCATTGAGGGTTAAATGCACTTGGTGGCAGCTTGTGCTGGCGCAACACAAGACACAAAATGGCCGCCGATCACCCCAGAAAAAAGTAACTGAAAAACGCTCTGGGCAGCCTAAAAACAGTGAGCAATTCAATAGCAGCAGTTCAATCATCCACAGCTGCAGATCAATCAATGGATGGAGTCTTTTGGAGGAGTTGATCAGCCTAATCTCGCCCTACTGTCTCAGCTGCAACCTCTCCCTACGCTAATCAGAGCAGAGTGACGGGCGGCGCTATGTGACTCCAGCTTAAATAGAGGCTGGATCACATGGTGCTCTGGCCAATCACAGCCATGCCAATAGTAGGCATGGCTGTGACGGCCTCTTGGGGCAAGTAGTATGACGCTTGTTGATTGTCTGCTTTGCAGCCTTTCAAAAAGCGCCAAGAAAGCGACGAACACCGAACCCGAACCCGGACTTTTACGAAAATGTCCGGGTTCGGGTCCGTGTCACGGACACCCCAAAATTCGGTACGAACCCGAACTATACAGTTTGGGTTCGCTCATCCCTACCTGTCACTTCTTTGTCATTTTTTACTTCACCGCACAATGACTAACAAGCCTTTTTTTCCACTTTTCCACTTTACAACATATAACTGCACCTCTAAACGGCTAATAAAACTTTTTTCCACTAATACACCCCGAAAAAAGGCTGTATTTTTTTCCCACTAATACACCACAAAAAAAGGCTTTAGAACATATAACTGCACTGCTGAACGGCTAATAATACTTTTTGTCCCCACTAATACACCACAAAAAAGGCTTAAGAATATATAACTGCACAACTGAACTGCTAATAACACTTTTTTTTCCACTAATACACCCCAAAAAAGGATGTAATTTTGCCACTTTACCACACAACGTCTAATAAGCCCTTTTTCCACTAATACACCCCAAAAAAGGCTTTAGAACATCTAACTGCACTGCTGAACAGCTAATAAGAACTTTTTCCCCCCTCTAATACACCCCAAAAAAGGCTGCAATTTTGCCACTTTACCACACAACGGCAAATAAGCCCTTTTTTCCACTAATACTCCCCAAAAAAGGCTTTAGAACATATAACTGCACCACTAAATTGCTAATAAGACTTTTTTCTTCTGCTAATACACCCCAAAAACGGCTGGAATTTTGTTACTTCACAGCACAATGGCTAACAAGCTAACCAAAAACACTTCAAAAAGGGCTTTAGAACATATAACTACACCGCTGAACGGCAAATACACTCTTTTATTTACACTAATACACCCCGAAAAAGGCTTTAAAACATATAACTGGACCACTGAACGGCTAATAAGCCCATTTTCTCCACTAATACACCCCAAAGAAGGCTTTAGAACCTATAACTGCACCGCTGAACAGCTAATAAGACTTTTTTTCCCACTAATACACCACATAAAGGCTTTACAACATAGAACTGCACCGCAGAACAGCTAATAAGCCTTTTTTTTTCACTAATACACCCCAATAAAGACTTTAGAACATATAACTGCACCGCTGAATGACAAATAAGCCCTTTTTTTCCACTAATACTTCCCGAAAAAGGTTTTAGAACAAATAACTGCACTGCTTGAACGACTAAGAAGAATTTTTATTCCACTAATACACCCCAAAAAAGGCTGTAATTTTGTCACTTCACCGCACAACGGCTAACAAGCCTTTTTTTCCACTAATGCACCACAAGAAAGGCTTTAGAACATATAATTACACCGCTGAACGGCTAATAAGACGTACAAATATTTCCCAGTAATACGCCCTGTTAATGGCTGTATCACACAGCACTTGCACCCCAATAACAAGCAAGAGTTGCTGGAATTACATCTGTTACAAACCTAAAAGCAGTAGTATAATGGAAATTTGGATCCCCAGTCAGTGCAGCAAGGTGTAATAGGATTCCTCCTATTACCCAGGCTGTACACTCCCCTATTGGACTCTGTTATCCTTTAATAGTGTGGAATAATTCCTCCCTATCCTTTCCCTACACTTCTTATGATCTTCCACTGAACTTCTATTCAGCCCTATTTAAAGTCTTTTCTACCACTTTCCCTAACGCCTGCTTACATCTCTCCCTGCACTAAGTACACTGGAAAATGTCTAAATCCTAGATGTCTGAGACTTTTTATAGGGCTGTGACATCACAGGGGCTGGCTGACTGCTGATTGGCTGCATAGCATTGTAGCCGATCCCTAGTTCCTAGAGTTCTTTGCTCCATGTCCTAATACTTGCACCAGCCGTTTTAGGAAAAAATGTGATTCGTTACCACGAAGCGTGAGGAAACTCAGATTCGGTGCAAATTTTTTTTTTCCTGAAATTCAATCGAGTTCCACTTCGTCAAATTCGCTCATCTCTATTGGCAGTCTTGGCTTACATGTGTATGGCCAGTTTTTGATACTTACTAGTGTTGAGTCTCTTAATGTAATGCCTTGCTCACACTTCAGTGATCTAGGGATGTGTACTGACTGTGTAACCCACAAACCGTAGACAGATCCGTTGATTTCAATGTGTTTGTTTACACATCAGTGGTTTTAAATGGACCTTGAGCCCATGTAAAAACCACAGAGACATGCAGTACTTTGTGCCATGATGCAGGTCTATCGGTCCATGAAAAATCACTGACAGAACATGCATGGCATCTGGCAACTTAATGTGAACTTTTATAAACTTTTGAATGCACATGTCCAACTGTTCAATGTTTCAGTACTTTTTGCACAACTTGCTTAGCGGCAAAATTCACAACAGGTGTTTGATCCATGATTGGCCCAATTAATTTCCTGGTTCAATTAGAATTGTTATTTAAACAGTCCTCCTCATCATGGTGTTCACATTATGACATCATGAGTAGAGTTGAGCAAACCCATGGAAGTTCGGGTTCACCGGGTTCGGCCTAACTTCAGGTCAAAGTTGGGTTCAGGACCCGAACTTCTCCCCGAACCTGGACCCCATTTAAGTCATGGTTATAACGGAAAATAATAGCATTCTTAAAACAGAATGCTAAATAAAATGTCTACTGAGGGGTTAAAAAAAAAAAATCACCTCATTCACTTGATTGGGCAGCTGGTATCCTCTTTTACTTCAGGACCTGCAAAAAGACCTGCGGTGAAGTCACAGCGCTCACCACATGATGAGAGCTGTGACATCACCGCAGGTCCTGTTGAATGAAGATAGAAGGACCTGCAGTGACATCACCGCAGGTCCTTTTGCAGGTCCTTTTGCAGGTCCTGAAGTAAAGAGGATACCGGCTGCACGATCAGGTGGATGAGGTGAGTTTTTTGTTATTTTTAACCTCTCAGTAGACATTTTATTTAGCATTCTGTTTTAAGAATGCTATTATTTTCCGTTATAACTATGTTATAATGGAAAATAATAAAATCACCCAAACACCGAACCCAAACCCGAACTTCTGTAAAAAAGTCCAGGTTATTCCGGGTACCCGAACTCGCAAAGTTCAGTAGGAACCCAAAATTTGCAGTTCAGGTTCGCTCAACTATAATCATGAGACCAAGACTACACCTAACAATTAATCAAAAGTTCCACGTCATTGTGAGGCTTCAAGCAGGATGTTTTCAGATGGAAGTGGCCACTGAGCTGAGAGTGTCACAGAGTGTCATCAGCAGGTTGCAACAGAGATACAGAGAGACTGGAAGAGTCACAGAGTGGACATCCATTGGCCACATTCTACACTGATGACCGCTTCATTTTGAACAATGCCCTGCGGAACAGGATCATGAATGCACCACAACTCCAGACACATTTAAGGGATGTGAGAAGCACCCAAATGTCACGTCAGACCATTTGAAACTGTTTACATCAGCGTGGTCCACGTGCTACACAACCTGCAACGGTACCTGACCACAGATGTCATTGTTTTGCATCGGCTAGGTAGCATCTATGCTGGATAAGGGACCAGTGCTGGATGTTGGAGACATCAGGATAGCACTATGCATAAGCCGCTGGTTGCCTTTAGTGGTGGTGGTGTTACAGTGTGGGCAGGTGTGTCTAGTCAATACAGAACTATCATACACTTTGTGAATGGTACAGTGACAGGCCCACACTACCTGAATAACATCATTAATCCAGGCATTGCGCCTCTGCATGAACAACAGAGGCCTAATTTAATCTTCACGGACAACAATGCGCAAGCTACTCGAGGTTGCATCATTAGGGAATGGCTGCTGGAGACTGGGGTACCTCAAATGGAGTGACCTGCACTTTATCCAGACCTGAATCCCATATAAAACCTATGGGATCAGCTGAGACGCCTTGTAGAGGCTCGTTACTCTGTAGTACAGAACCTCAATGACCTGAGGGCCGCCCTTCAAGAAGAGTGGGTTGCTATGCCTCAGCAGACAAGTTGACTTGTGAGCAGCATGAGACATCGTTGTCAGCTGTAATTTATGCTCAAGGCCACATGACAAGTTATTGAGACGTTGACATTTTTTGTGGCGTATAGCTACCACTGTTGATGGCTTTTGTTTCAATAAATTGTTTGAGATGAGGAAATCACCATTGCATGCTTCTACTTAAATGCCCTACTTTCATGATATATCACTGTAGTGGGGTTTTTAAATTTTCCATAAATTTTACCTAAAAGCCATCATATATCCCAAACTTTTTGTGATTAGTGTGTGCATATATATATATAGATATAATGGCAGCGCCGACCAAAGAATAAAAAAATGAAAAAATGAGTGCTAGGCCCTCATACAGCTATGTGATTGGAAAAATCAAAAAAGTTATGGCTCTGGGAAGGATCAGAAAAACAGAAAACGCAAAAAAACTGAAAATGCCCCTGTCTTGAATGGGTTAATCAAATTATTAATAAACTCTTCTCTACACTATAATATTCTTAAATCTGAGAATGCACATTCCTTTTACCGAATAACATAGGACCTTCCCCCTTTGGAATAAATCCAATCTCACAACAACTAGCAAGTGTTCTTATTTTGCAAGCCTGAGGTTAAAACATCTTACGATCACAGAAGAGGTTGCTGATCCTGAAAAATGCCTGCAGGAATAAACATGCACACTTGAACCACATTGAATAGTAATTTCATTTTAGTTTTATTAGAAATGTATTTCCATAGTTCTTAAAAAGTGTTAAAAAAAATGCACTAAATTTCATTGTATCATATTCCTCCATGAATTTCCCAAACAAAAGAAATTACAGTCTATTATAATCATTGTGCAGTTGGCACATTGCAAACATGGTGTCATTACTTATGCAGAAGCCCACCTGCATTCTTCCTTTGTGTCTCCAGCTCTTACACAGAGCACATTCAAATTCAAACTGCATAAGCCTAGACAGAAATTTCAGTCATAATCAACCCAAAATGGCCGAGAGATCCTAGATAGTGTAAATGTGCAAATAAACACCGGCAGAATCTGACACCAAAATGGCAAGAATGATGGATTAAGGAGGAAATTAACTTTAAAAGACAAATACCAAGGGGCAGAAAAAAAAAAAAAGATGAAAGAAAATAAAGTTGACAAATAACGATGTTAAAAATAACATTTCTTATTGTATTCTTTGTGAGATTTTAGCTGCACTTTTTATGACAAGTGATATATTGGTTAAACTTTTATGCAGAGTATTAAATGGTTATTGGATAGTTTTGTAGATTCCCCATGTTTCTGTATTTGTGCAGCATTTATTTGCAGGGTATTATACCGCTATGCTCTAGCATGATTAACACTATACAATAAAGAAGCACAGTAATAATATTAATAATAATAATAATCATAATTATTATAATTAAAAGCAACAGTATTAAAATACTCAGTAAAACACCTTAAAGAGGTATTCCTATCATGGTTTATTGCTAGGATATGCTGTCAGTGTCAGATATGGTGGGTCCTACTTCTGGAACCTGCTCTTATCTCTATAATGGGACCCCTTTCAAAGTTAAGAAGAGTGTATTGCGCATGCGCAGTGTGCTCTCCATCCATCCATCACTATGGGCGTTCAGAAAATAACAGCTCAGCTATTTTCAGAAGTCTTATAGCAGTGACTGGAGAGAACACTGCGTAAGTGTGGCCCCCTCTACATTCACCGCTTTGGGACTGCCGAAAAATAGGGTGACTGCGCAAGTGGCTGCATGTGGCTGCTTTCTGTTCACTCGAGGGATACTGCTCTAGAGATAGAAGTGGGTCACAGACATCAGAACCACACCTATCTGTCACGACTGAGGATGGGGGAAACCCTCAGCCGTGCGATGTTAAACGTATGTGGAAGCTGCTTGGCCAGGACAACAGAATTAGGGAGCAGGTCACTTCCTACAGCGTCCCTAACTCTGACTCCTAGCTGTATGAGCCAACCCAGATTGTAGGAGGGCTCATACTCAGGAACATCGGGTCGCTACTAGCCCTCAGCAGATCCCTGAGCTAGGAGCTGGGTAAGACATCCTGTTCCTCCTAGACACGGAGGAACAGGAGTCTAAACTGGCCAAACTGCAACGAAGGGGAAACATAAACAGCCTATGGATATGGCAGGTGAGTGAAACCACTTCCACACCTACATGCCACAGACACACTGACTGGATCCTGTGCTCACATGCTGTTGTCCACACCAAACATAAAGGACACAGCACACACACATAACACACAGGAACCCAGATCCATAGCTGCAGAAAGATAAGACATCACAAGAACATAAAATAAACAACACACATAACTTTTATGACCACAAGGGTGGCCCTCACTGGCAGATGGTATAAGACCAGGAGGATGACTCCAGCTTACAACAAGGCTGGAGTACCCCTCAGCTGCAGGTCTCAGCTGAGGCTAAATAGCTCAAGTAGCCACACCCACACAGACACACATTGGAAAGGGAATTAACCCTTCCAACACCAGACAGGGTAGTGAAGCCACTTAAAGGGAAAGTGCACACACAAATAAACCCTGTGCACACCAAACAGGGAAAGTGCACACATATAACACAAGTTGCCATAGGCAACCGCATGCATAGACAGTGAGCAGCCCAGCAACAAGCTCAGGCTGCTACAGTGCCAACTCAACATGTTGCCGGCGGCAACCACACGTGAGGCAACATACTTCAGCCCTCACCTGTGTTTGACAAGACAAGACCGCAGGCAACTGCATGCGATTCCAGGAGTCACGGCCATGACCATGGTCGTGACACTATCTGACATTGATAGCATATCCTATATATGCTAGTGTGCTGGCTGGGACTGTGGGAGTGTGCCCACAGGCACACCAGCTCTTGTCCTCGCTGCTGCAGTATCTCGGGTTTCAGGTGGTACAGGTCCAGGGCATGACCTGGAACTATTCTATAGAGTTAGTGTCAGATGCCACTAATGAAAATATTCCATCATAAACATCAGGAATGTGCAATGATATCATCAAAAAACCACTTGCCTGTGCTTTCAATTTAAAGAAAGGCACGTGGCACCAGAAGAGGCAAGAAGTACCAAGCTGAGAGCTCCAGACCTGCTCCAACTCCTTTATATTTTTTCTTGACTGGATGTAACAAGTAGTGATGAGCGGCAGGGGCTATATTTGAGATTATTTTATTGAATGCAAAAAATCGGCAATGTAAAAATCGCGTAATGCGAATTCATAGTGCGAAATACAGGCGTGGGTCACTTTGGCTACATTTTTCAAGCTGCTAGAAGTTTCATGAGTTTCTCCTGAGACTGGAGAAAATGGTCGGCACGGCAGAACATTACAATAGCTTTATATATATTGGCGATTGCGCTAATCGGCAGTGATTAGAATAGCTTTTCGAACTACGTGCAACTTCACATTTTGGCAGGTCTGACTACAGATTACTGATTGGTGCACTAAGTATTGTTGTGTACTTGACATTGCTTCCTTCTCATTGGCTCACAAGCAAGAAGCAGAGAGGAATCGTGTGTTCAGATGGAAAAAAAATGCTGAATATTCGATATACCGAATACATAGCACTATATTCTAAATAGTCAAAAATTTTCGAAGTGGTGATATTCGCAATAAAAATTAGCTATTTGAATATTTGTGCTCAACACTAGTAAGGCTAATTTCACACTGGCTTTCTGGGTCCGCTTGTGATATCCGTTTCAGGGCTCTCACAAGCGGCCCAAAACAGATCAGTTAAGCCCCAATGCATTCTGCATGGATAAGGATCCGTTCAGAATGCATCAATTTGGCTGCGTTTGGCCTCGGTTGCGTTTTTTTCTATGTTTTTGCAGCGTTTTTGTGACCGTCTGACTATGCGGAGCCTAGACTTACAATGTAAGTCAATTAGGGCGGATCCGTTTTTCACTGACACAATATGGTGCAATTGAAAACGAATCCGTCCCCCATTGACTTTCAATGTAAGTCAAGACGTTTTTTTTTAATGAATAATGCAAATGGATCCGTTATTAAGGGATGCAAGCGTTTGCATTATTCATACGGATCCGTCTGTGCAGATACAAGACGTATCCACACAAAACGCGAGTGTCAAAGTAGCCTCACAAGTACATTATGAATTGTTGGACAATTAAAAGGGTTTTCCGAGACTTTTGAACTGATTACCTATACTCAGAATAGGTCCTCAGTATCTGATCGGTGGGGGTTCGACACTCGGGACCCCCACCGATCAGCTGTTTGAGAAGACATTAGCGCAACTATAAGTTTTGTGGCCTTTCTCCATGCTTACCAAGCTTGGTATCGCACCTTCACTTCAATGGGGCTCAGCTGCACCTGGTCCATATGATTGATGAACATGTCGCCACTAGCCTAGGAAAAGGCGTGGGAGGGGAAGGGAATAGGCCGGCAGGCCCGTCTCATTCATCATTTTCTATGCCTATTTTAGGCGTAGAAAATGGTATAATTGTAAGCCAGTAAGGAAGCTGTCTTACATTTAGAACTGGCGCTGGATACACCAAAGCCAGACCCTTCTCATAACTTCTGCGGATCTACCACCAGCTATAGGGGTCTAAAGTGCCAGTCTTAATAAATGACCATTCAAAATTGCATAGTTTTTTTGCCATGGAATACACAGTAAATATCTATTGTGTAACCATTCCCTTACACATTGTTTATGTATGGAGTGTCTTCCTGATATTACTGATGTTGTTTGTGCTACTGTGTGATAACAGCCACTAATTTAACTTTTAAGATTATTATAAAAAGGACCTTTAAACATTGGTCTAACAAGTATAGTGTATTTCGGAGAACCTATCATATTTTAACCACATATACTGTACATGAAGTCCTGTATGTTGATATAAAGCATGAGGAGCTGAGCAGATTAATGTATATTGTTTTGCGAGATTAGATTTAGTTTAACTTTTTTTTTTAAACCTTTGCTCTTTCAATGCTTAGGAGTCCAGTGGGTGGTCCAACATAGTGACAGACAGTTATTTCTGATTGCATAATTCTAATCACACGGGTAAAGCTGTCAATCACATATAGGACTGCCTACTGGACTCCAAACATAAAGAGCAGGGTTTTTGATGAATAAAGTACAAGTTATGCACATTGTTCTTCTGTAGGTCAGACACCATGTTCAATGAGACAAGTTTCCTTTAAGGGCTCATGCACATGACTGTATGTAATTTGCGGTCCGCAAAACACAGATCTGCAAAAAAAAGGATGACATCCGTGTGACGTCTGTGTGGCATCCGTTTTTTTTTTGTGTGGATCCATTGTAACAATGCCATTCCTTGTCCGCAAAATGGACAAGAATAGGACATATTTTTT
Source organism: Bufo gargarizans (assembly GCF_014858855.1). Classification (NCBI taxonomy): domain Eukaryota; kingdom Metazoa; phylum Chordata; class Amphibia; order Anura; family Bufonidae; genus Bufo; species Bufo gargarizans. The sequence goes on from NC_058086.1 coordinate 177,555,039, forward strand.
TCAGCCCCATTGAAATGAATGGTTCTGTATATGGACCTGTAAAAAAAAAAAACTGAACGGAAACGGAAGAAAAATACATTTGTGTGCATGAGCCCTAAAGGGGTTGTGCATAATTACCAGTGTCAGATAGTTGTAGGTCCCACCTCTGGGACTCACACCTATCTCTAGAATAGGGTTCCCAAAGTGCATGAGAGCGCACAGAGCATGAGCGACATACTCTCAATTGACTTCTATGGGAGTTCCGAAAATAACCTTAGCTTTTTTTTTGGGGGAAGGGACGACTCCCATAGCAGTGATTTGAGAGTGTACAACGCATGTGCGACTACCTCTCTGTTTTCCTCTATAAGACTGCCTGAAACAACCAAGAAAGAGCTCAACTGTTTTTGGAACTCCCATAGAAGTTAATAGTGGGTGGCTGCGCTTGAGTGGTTGACTTTCTTTCACTTATATCTTAAAAATATGCCACCAATATCTCCGATGAGAGAACCCCCTTAAGCTACTGTATATTATGTTGGAATAAAATAAAAACCCATTACCTTTTCACTTTTATGGCCAGGCCAACACATATAAAGTGAGTTTCGAGCATCCATTGATGCGCTGATAGATTCACTATTTTCCTTCTTTATATTAGACAGTTAAAGTAGTGTTATGAAAGTAGGATTTTTTTATTTATTTTTTAAATGGTGCCACTCTCGTTCATAGGCTTAGTCTAGTACTACAGCTCAAATGGGTTAGGATACCAAACCAAACACAGATCATACACAGGAGTGGCATCGTTTTTATTTTTTGGGGAGGGAAGAGTTTTAAGCAAAATTGCTATAATATAACACAATGAAATGCATGAAATTGCTATGATAACAAATTTCATCGTGTCAAGGCAGCACTTGCCCTTGAAATCCTGCTTGTTCCTAATGTGTGCATGTTGCATAGAAATAAGAACAGGGTCTTGAGAGGAGAATGAGCTGTTGAACCATGTATTAAAACCAGCATGAGAGGCAGTCATACTAAATAACTACTCATCTATACAACATTTTTTCTAATCAAGGATATAACTACTCTTGTATAGACCTTCTGACATGTCTTGCTGAAATTACAACCCAAAAATTCATGGATGTAACCCTCAGAGTCTTGTCATTCGTGCAATAATGACCTTGGGTTTTTTTTTTTTTTGTAAACTAATTTGCTAAAGGTCTCAGGCAACACAGGTGTAAATGGGCAAATAATTTATTGTATTTGCTAAAAAACTAAGAACAGACATTTTATGTAATACCCGTCTAAAACAAGCAGGTATAATGGAGGTTTGAATCCTTGAACATATATCTACTACTAATTTTTTCCAACTAAAGTCAAAATAGATCTTCTAAAACCATTTTATTAGCAGCAGATGATGATGACATCTAATATCCAGCAGAGAAAATATGACATAAACAACTCAGCATCTCAATGGTCTTCCTGAAAGATCGGATAAAATTAAATAAAATAAAACAAGGCCACTATACAGTAGGCGTTGATTGTAATATGTAAGATGGATTCAATGAGCTGTCAAAAACGTATCTTCAATGGGTAGTCCAGCTATTTATTCTAATTTGCACCCCAGCAAGCAGTGGCGTGCCTAAGGTTTTTGGGAACTAGGGCGGGTCCTTTCTCTGGCAACCCCCCATACTTTAAATCATTGTGCCACCTCATAGTAGCAGTGTCCTCATTGTATAACCTTCACAGTAGTTTTGTCCAGATATGTGACCCCTTATAATATCCACATTGAGCACCCTCACAGTAGTTATGCCAATATTGTGTCCCCTCACAGTATTTATGGCCTCATTGTACAACATTCACAGTAGTTATTCCCACATTATGCCCACACTTAAAGTATTGATCCTTTCATTGTCCTCTCTTCACAGTAGTTATGCCCTCATTGTACCCCCCTCACAGTAGTTATGCCCTCTCTGTGTCCCTTTCACAGCAGTAATGCTCTATCTGTGCCCCCCTCACAGTGGTAATGTCCTGTTTGTCCCCTTCACAGTAGCTATGTTATCTTTGTGCCCCTTCAGAGTAGTTATGCCCTCACTGTGCCCCCATAACAGTTATGCCCCTTCACAGTAGTAATGCACTCTGTGCCTTTTTCACAGTAATAATGCCCATTTTGACCCCTTCATAGTAATAATGCCCATTGTGCCCCCTTCATAGTAGTAATGCTGTCTGTGCCCCCTTTGTAGTAGTAATGTCTTCTGTGCCCCTTTCATACTAGTAATGCCCATTGTGCCCCCTTCAAAGTAGTATTGCCCTTTGTTCTCCCTTCACAGTAGCAATGCCCATTGTGTATTACTACTATTAAGTAATACCCTCTGTGCCCCCTTTGTAGTAATAATGCCCTCTGTGTTAATAAAACAACAACAACAAAACACAGTAACAACTCACCTTGTCCTGTTCCTGAAGCTCACATCCAGCTCTCCCCCTGCAGGCAGCCATACACAGATTGCTCTGCAGCACTGTGTGGGTGGAGCACAGGCATATTCCCGTGCTGCAGGCTCCACTTACACAGGCTGACAGTGAAAAACCAGTTACAGACAATTGTGGAAATGTAACATGTTTACAGTATATTTATATTACATATACAGTAGATAACATAAGTTTACTTGACCTAAAGTAATATGGAATACTTTTACACTATGGATAATATATAAATATGAATGAATAATGTATAATAAGAAAGAAATATGTTGCTTTATGTAGAAAGTATTAGCTAGGCCGGGTTCATATCACCATTTTTGTTTTTCCGCTCTTCTAATGTGGCAGAAAACGGAAAAATAATGAAAAAAAAAACAAAAAACGGATCCTCTATTTTAAGCATATTTTAAGCATCCGTTATGCTGATCCATTATTTTACATGGAAAAAAAAAGTATGCTTGCATTCCAATTTTTTCTGGCCGAGCCCTGAAAATAAATATCTATTATATTTTTATTATATTTCAGAAAACTGAAGTTGAGTTATTTTGCCCCTTTGGCTCAAAGAGCTGATTAGAGTGTATATAGTGTCAAGAAACTTAGCCAGCCACATCCCTGTGCAAGGCCAGATGCCATGCTGACCAGCCAAACCCCAACTGGTCAATATATCAGTGAGTCTAGATGCTGGCTCAATCAAGTCCCTGGCTCTGCATCCAATCCCAAAACTAGGTGGTGGATTTAAGTCAAAGACTTTCTGGTTGTCAGTGCCTACTATTTTTGTTTTCCCAGCTCCTGTTGGTTCTGTATGCTCAGGACAGGGCTACAATTTTCTTCTCTTCCTGTGTTTTGACCTTGACTTGTTTCAGAATTTACCTATTGTCTACTGTTTAGTTTTCTGCTAGTTTTTATGGATTTGACTCTGTGGTTTAATTTTGGGTAACCCTTTTTTTTACTGATTAAGCTTCTCTTAATTCATCTGGCTTTGACTCCTCATCTTGTTTCTTGATTAACCCCTTGTCTTCTCATTTGGCTTCTACTGACTCTCCTGTCTTTGCCTCTGGCTTGTTTTGCTCTCCTGCATATAATCTAAGGGAAGGGGGCACAGGAGACTCCTAAGGAAGCTGGTTTTACCAGCAATACACATAGGGAAGATCAGAAGTATGCCTCCCAGTCTGGACATTATGCCCTATATCATGGGTACACACACTTTATCTTTGGTATTGAATGTCATGTTCTACTGCTTTATTCAAATCTTATGTGCATTTAGGAATGTCTGCCACTCTTATTTTTGAACCAGGATGTACACTATTATGTAGGTCCCTCATATGGTTGGTTTCTATAATATACAGTATTTAAATTTTTAGTGGTTTAAATAAATGTTGTTGTTATATTTATGGACATTGGATGTTCGAATTATCTTTATAGTAATTCTTTTCTCTTTAATATACTCTTTAATAATTGTTTTACTCACCTGCTACTCCTTGTCATCTATTAGGTCTGCTACCTATGAGCTCACACCTGTTTTTTGTCACCTTACTCTGCAGACATAAACTGGGTCTCTAAGAGTTAAGTCCAATTGGCCTCACAACAGTCACTGGTGAACAACTAGGGGTAGCCTTAGATCTAACTGGAGTGGCGAAGGACAATAGGTAGCAGATTTAGAGTTTGCAGGCAGTGGTTCTGAACAGTGACCCTGTATTTCTTTCTCTTAAGGAATTCAAGAGGGGCCTGGATGTATTTCTGGAGCGTAATAATATTACAGGCTATATATAGCTACTAGAGAGGGGTCATTGATCCAGGGAGTTATTCTGATTGCCTGATTGGAGTCGGGAAGGAATTTGTTATTCCCCTAAAGTGAGGAAAATTGGCTTCTACCTCACAGGGTTGTTTTTTTTTTTGCCCTCCTCTGGATCAACTTGCAGGATGACAGGCCGAACTGGATGGACAAATGTATTTTTTCGGCCTTATGTAGTATGTTACTAGGTTACTATGTAACACTATATTCTAACTCTTAAGCTCATAATTATCTTTAAATCTGTACTCCACTAGTCTTGCCTTTGAGGAGGCCTAATCAGCCATCCAGACTTGGCCGAAGCAGTACAGTTCTTGACTGTGTACTTCTTCTACTCCATTTCAGCAGTCAGTAAGGTTCTCAGGATTCCAACCTTCACCAATTGAAACTTCTGACATGCCACTATGAAATGTGAAGTTTTCTGAAACTGGAGGTACACTTTAAATACAGGCACTTTGGAATCAGAACTCAACAATATCCATAGAGTTATATACTATGAATGTATTCCCTTGCCACATCTTATTGCTAACTTACCCTCGACTTTCTGCTAATTAAAATACACTTATTAGAGGAATTGTTATTTTTTTTCCCCAATGGCTTGCCTTGAAAGCTTATTCCTTTGTAAATGAAAGCAGGTTCAAAATGATTCTAAATCTCTTGCTGGAGATACCTAAGGCTTTGGATATTGAATTCACTCCAGCAATCACAAGCCACAACTCAATTTAAGTTATGTCCACTTCAGAACAAATCTACTTTTTCCTCTTTTAATTATGTGATTCTGTCTGTTAGATATTCAACATTTTAAAATATGTTTCTGAGTCACTGGTGAGAAAAATATACATAATGGAGACATTTATCCATAAACTTCTCCAAGAAAATATACATCATTTTAGTGGAATTATTTAAAATCAGAGCAATTTAAGGGCTTCAAGTATTTTTTTTCCAGTATATAAAGATGATTGCTGTTCATATTATTTATTTTTTATATTTTTATGGTCTGGCAGTTTATTACAGAAATAATTATCTCTCTAGGCTCACGCTATTTTATGTGAAAATTAACTTATTCAATTTTATAATTTTGCATGTTGAATTTAAAAATATCTATATGTAAAGGATATACCATATATCCACCACCCTAGGGCAACCTGACCATAAGAGGCACCTAGGTTTTAGAGGAGAAAAATAAGAAAAAATAAATAATTTCATCAGACCTCAGTTCATACTTCCAATCTTCATCAGACCCACAAATCAGATCACCAGTCCTCATCAGACCTCAGATCAGACCCTAAATCAGACCTCCAATCCTCAGCAGACCTCAGATCAGACCTCCAAATTAGACCCCAAATCCTCATCACCAGACCTCAAATCCAACCCCCAAACCAGACACCCAGTATTTATTAGACTTCAGATCAGACCCCCAATCTTTATCAGACCTCAAATCAGACCATCATTTCTCATCAAACCTGAGATAAGACATTCAAATCAGGCCCCCATTCTTTATCAGACCTCATATCAGACATACAGAATATCAAGAACTTACCAATCTTGCTCTGAAGGTTCCACCACTGACATATCTTCCTGCACTCACCTCTTGCAGATCTTCTGACAGCACTCCACTGTAACCTTACTCTGCACAGCATCAGGTCATAATGCATGCTTACACTGTGCAATGTCAAATCACAGCACAGCGTACAGTCCCAGCAGAAGACCAGGGGTGATGAGTACATTCAGAACCAGGAGCACTATATTCACTGCTCCTTGGTGCTACTATATACTAGTGAGTGCTTCTATAATGGAAACACTCATTAGGATTTGCTTCATAAAATGCAAATGCAATGTTATTTGTTCCCCTATTTTTATTTTTTTTGGGGGGAGTGTGTCTTATGGTGCAGGAAATACAGTAGTTAGTTTAATGGGTAAAGAATCTCAATAACCCTAATACAACAAACAATTTAAAATAAAAAAAATCTGATATATAAATAAATAGAATCATTGTAAAATAAAATATGTCGTTTTTTATATTTTTTATTTGTATTATTTTTAACACTAGCAGTGTACTTGTGTTTGATTTCTGATTTGGATAAGCTCCATACATTAACTATTAGATAGATTTTGAATATGTACAGCTTGATACTTAAAGAGGACCTTTCATGCTTTTTCCTTTTTTTTTTTACTAGCACCATGGTATATAGTTTTTCTTCAGGTGGTGCCATTGTTTTTTTGTTTAGTTTTTTTCAAATTATCCCCTCTGTTGTGATGCTATGTTCCCCACTGTGTTCTGGTCCCTAATATGCCAATTATTAGCATCCATACATGGAGAAGGAGATCTCAGTTCTCCTCAGTAGGCATCTCCTTCTTCTTGACTATGACACCATCCTATCACAATGGACTGCTTCACAGCCAGGGAGAAGACAAGCTGTAAAGTCATGGCCACTGGGAGTCTCACTTCCACCTAAGAAGTTGTCTTCAGAGACACAGAAGACAGCAGAGAGAATGTAACGACATGTCAGAGCTAGGTCAGATCCTGAGCCTAATAAAACAACTGCTTCTGTAATGCTTTTGTAGATCACATGAGAATCCTGCCTTTTTATAAGTGTGATCTCTCCCTCTGTATCTGTTCTGTAAGTTCCAGAGCTGAAAACAAACCTAGTGGAATGTAAGGGAAAGGATGTCACAGCAGTACAGTACTGGCGGACTTGTTCTTAGTGAACTGCATCTAGCTGTGCAGCAGAAACAGGGAGTAATATAGCTTAAAAAAAATGAAAATGCAGGTATGTTTTAAATAAGCATTTTGATGGTGTCTTTCTAATCCTTTGATTTCACTGAATGTCACTGTACAGTCTAGGACTTATTGAAAAGGATTGGTAAAAAGAACAGGAAAATAAATGTAAAACCTTTTAGCTCCTTTGGAGCCACACATCATCTACGAACAGGACATTTGAATGAAAGCAAGGTTTTTATTGCTTTAAAAGATCATTGAAGCCAGAGAAGATTATTACACATTACACAGATATAGATGTTAAAGTTCTCCGTGTAATGTTTTTTGATCACTGTGACGATTACTGCTTCAATAGTTCTTTAATTAGAAAGACAGCGACCATTGTATACCTATTCCTGCTGGCATTTTATTTATCTTCCACTGATTCGTTCTGAATTGGGCAGCTATTAAGCACATAGCTGCTATTGTACACCCTCTGAAAGAAAAACTCACGACCCGCTTACCCGGATTGTGGATAGTGCACATTATCCAGGCATTGTAAATGTATTTTCTTACTATTAAAGGTGTTGCCTACAATATAATATAACTACACATAATGTATCTAATCTTGTTGGTTTTACATAGTACAAAGAATCTGAGAAATTAAAGTTAAAGGGGTTGTCCACTTTCTGACTACTATTGAAAAATGTGATCAAAACATGACTATATGGTACTTACTAATATAGCATTTGTTAAAATTCTTTGCCTTTTTCTATATTTCAGAAGATATGCAACCGTGTTTGCCAGGTTTTTGTGCTTTCCACAGGGAGGTCCTGTCCATAAAATCGCTGCTGATGTAGGATTTTCTCAAAATATATATGGAACTCCAAGAAACCGAGAATTAAATACTCTACGCTTCAACTCCCACAAAAATATGGTGGAATTGATCTGCCTGCTCCACAAATTGTCACACGAGCTGTGCATCTGAACAGGATATTTGACCCCTTTACAAATTATTGTGTCCCTAACAAAGAGGACAGTTTACGCTACCCGCTGAGACACATTGTATTTTCTAACTAAACTAACTCAGTACCTTTTAAAACATGTAATATCGTCACAACTGAAACCAGACAAATCTGGAATATGAGAGATACACGCTCGATATGCTCTCCTTTCCCATCTCCATTACTACAAATCAGAGATATAATATGTAGCTCAGACACTGCTTACAATAGCACTATACCAAATGAGATTAAACTCAATAGCACCATTATTGACTCCTTATTAACAGCCGGCACAATCCCTTCCCTTGTGATATTCTCCGACCAATTATGTTGCCCATCCTTATCATCATTAATATATAACAAATTCACTCTTTCCTTTAAACAACTTTTACATTCAGGAGACCTAAATAGACCTGCAACAAAGTTCAAATCTTTCCTCACCCAACTTAAAATGCCTAAAAAAATGGTATTGACCCTCAGCCAACTATTACTATCTCCACCTACCGATACTGAACACTCCATCATTAAGGCCTGGGAGTGTGACCTTACTAGAAAGTTCTTGACTGATGATTTACAAAAACTCTTTCTCGCACCTAAGCAGACCTCCAAATTCATCAAAATGTAGGAGAGTGGTTATAAAATACTGACTAGATGGAATCTCACTCTACTGTTGCTAAACAAATATAAATCTAGCTACAATCCCTGCTGTTGGAGATGTAGCCAACATTTAGGGACGTATTTCCACTTATGGTGGACATGCCCACTTATTGTTCCAAATTGGTTGTCTGTCTTATCACAGATCATCTCGATTTATTCCTGGATAAAATCCCTAAATGCTTGTTAAAGTTAACAAGACATCTTTTGACAGCTGCTAGAATAATGATACCTACACTGTGGAAGTCAGATTCTCCACCAACACGTAAACAGTGGTCGGAGAAGACTGACCCCCTATACTGTCTGGAGGAATTGGCTTGCTGGGAGACCAGGATCCATGCCTTGTTTCAGATTACATGGTCTGGGACAGGCATGACCAACCTGCGGCTTTCCAGCTGTTGTAAAACTACAACCCCCACCATTCCCTGCTGTAAGCTGATAGCTGTAGGTAGTCTGGGCAGGCTGGTAGTTGTAGTTTTGCAACAGCTGGAGAGCCTCAGGCTGGCAATCCCTGTACTAGGAGAACACCGTGCCATATTAGGCACATATTTGCACCTCTCACTCTTCTCTCCCAATTACCCTACTGACCTCTCACACACCTTTCTTTTATTCTAGGTCGCTTAGTGACAAATATGTGGACCACCTCTCTGATATGGTTTCATACCCGGGACTCCTCCCCCCTTCCCCATTTATCTTGATTTTCCCTCTTACCCTTCCTTCTCTTTTTTTACATTAAAAGTCATTTCAGAGATGACTTTTCATTTGGATCAGTTGTGCCACATTTGATTGTCCTTGGATTAGACACAGAGTTATACTTATTTCTCAACAGACTTGTCTTACAGTGTATGTAATATGATGACTTATCTGACTATGTTTTGAGATGTTTTCTGCCATACAGACCTTCTGTGCCTATTGTAGGAAGGTGCAAGGGACCGTCATTGACGGAAGGTATGTGTCACCAAGGTTCCTGGCCTCAGTGGAGTAAGAGCCAGTTTTCATGTGTCAGCAGCAGTGGCTGTTTGACACCTTGCTATTTAGTATAGCTGTAATAGCTGATCCTGGAAGGGTCTTACTGGGAGTAGTCAAAGTACTGGGTGGGTGACTACTCCCCATGTTCCAGGCTGGATCTTGACTGGCCTATATAAAAAAAACGAGCCAGCAGTGTCAGCTGGTGGTAATTGCCTCTCTCTCTGACAGAGGAGCTCTGGCAAACGGTGGATTGGGATCTGAGCCATGTGCTAGGCTGGAGGCCTGAGTTTGGGAGGTCTGCTCTGTTCCCAGCAATGCCGATCGGGTGTGAACTAACACCTAGGATAACAGGTGACTGTTTTGCTGTATGAACTCTCGAGGTGTGAACAAACCCAAAAACTGCAAATGGACTGTCGTACTGTTTTGTTGATATAAGTGTGAATAAAACACTGAAGTTTTTGAGGTACAAACTGGTCTTTGCCTCTATACTGCGTCCGCTTGTCCTGTCTACCAGACCGAATACCCACACTTTGTATCTTGCAAGCTATGACTTATGCCTATGTGTATTTTCCTTATAATAAAAATAATAAAAATAATAATAAAAAAAAGATAGCTTTCGACTGTAAAAAAAAAAGGCTGCTGATGAACGTGACCAGTAGTGATGGATGAACATCTGCTGGGATGGTTTACGAACGCGATCAAATGTTCGCGAACCGCAAGTTTGCGGCGGGTCCCAGCATTTTAAAGGCAGGCGAATCTGAAACCTTCAGCTCATATTTGCAGCCAATAAATAGTTACTAGAAGTGCACAAATAGTCCCACCACATGGACAGTGACATACCAGATGTATTATTCGAATTTGCGATCTCCATTATTTTTAATGCAAAATATCGGCAATATAATTTTCGCTTACGTCATGCGCACACCAGTTATAATTATTTTTTGCGCTTGTCACTCTGTGTAGCTGCAGTATCGCTGCAGAACCGCTCACCACTGCTGCACAATACAAATCCACTATAATATTCTTTCTATGTAAGAAAGTATATTATAAGTATATTACACACTCAGTATATCACACCTATCGATAGCACACCTATATCAGTCCTTAAAAGGACTTTTGTGGACCTATTTGATAGTGTTTTGGTCCCTAACAGTCTGTCTCTGCTCGACACAGCAACCTTTCCCTACACTGACAAAAGACTGAATGTAAAATGGCGGCTAGATCGGGTCTATTTATAAGGTAGGGGGTATGTCCATGTGCTGAATTTTTTTAATTGGCAGTCCTGTACCACCTGATGGATGTGTAATGTAAAAGAATATGGCGGGCGCGAATATCGCCATATGTTCGCATGTTCGGCGAATCGCAAATGCCGCGAACCGACCGCCGGGCGAACCGCAGGGCCATCACTAGTGACAAGGCAAATCACAGTCTCCTCTATTTAAACACATTGCACCTGCACTAAACTCCCAACAGTGCAAGTGCAGATGGCTGGTGTATTGTATTTGAATGGAGGAAACATCACGTTTAGGTGACCCTCCATCAGCAGCCATTTTATGGACAAGATCTCTGAGTAGACAGCACAAAAGACTTGGCAAACAAGGGAGCATACCTTAAGAAATATACAAAATAGTGCCAAATATAAACAAAGTCTATATTAGTAAGGGCTATATAATCATCTTACAAACACATTGGTCAACAGTGACCAGAATGTGACAAACTCATTTAACTTTACCCTTTATGCAAAAGTTGCTTTGTTTGCACTGCAGATCCCACCATAGGTTGCCACTGTATAGCACTCCACCAGAATTAGCACTTCTAGAGGGGAATACATTTGGCTCTTCAACGGTCTCTGGGTCAGGAGCCTCACTGCTCGCAACACCAGCTTCCATACCACTCTCCTCATCACTACTTGCCTGCCTACCAGAAGAAGCGGTGGATGTCTCCTCCACATCTTGGTTGGCCAGTAGCTGCTGACTGTCCTCTAGTAGCTAGTCCTCACTGTAGAGTGGAGCTGAGCCCACAGCATATAATACTTCTCCAGCTGAGCGAACAGAAAAGGACAGAGGCAGGTTGAGGACAGGTGAGGGCACAGGGTCTGCTCCTGGGCCATGCCAACTGAGGGTTGTGTCTGACGAACCCACCGACTCTTGGCTGGGGGTGTCTGATGTCACTTGGGATGAAGTGGATGACCGAGTCAACAATTCAAGAATCGCTAGGTTGCTGGTCAAGACACGACCGCTAGATGACACCTCTCGCTGTGACTCCTGCTGCCATGCCCCCTAACTATTTTGCGACCTGTGCTTTTCGCCAGAAACATTTAGGTCTCTGCCCCTCCCCTGTGCAGGGCCTGGCACTTCTCTGTCTGAAATACTGTTAAAACCAAATAAATAAATGAAAAGGAAATTAAAACACCCCAAAAAAGTCTGTGATTTTCTCACTTCACCACATAACGGCTAATAAGCCCCCCCCCCCCCCCCCCCCCACTAATACACACTAAAAAGGGCTTTAAAACATATAACTGCACCACTGAACGGCAGACAGGCCCTTATTTTTTTCCACTTATACTTGTTACAAAAAGCTTTACAACATACAGGTGAAACTCGAAAAATTTGAATATTGTGCAAAAGTTAATTTATTTCAGTAATGCAACTTAAAAGATGAAACTAATATATGAAATAGACTTATTACATGCAAAGCGAGATATTTCAAGCCTTTATTTGTTATAATTTGGATGATTATGGCTTACAGCTCGTGAATTTGGGATTCACCATTAGAATATTGTGAAAAGGTTCAATATTCGAGGCTCAAAGTGTCGCACTCTAGTCAGCTAATTAATCCATACCCCCTGCAAAGGGTCCCTTAGCCTTTAAATTGTCTCTCAGTCTGGTTCAGCAGGAATCACAATCATAGGAAAGACTGCTGACCTGACAGTTGTGCAGTAAACCATCATTGGATGTTCCTAAAGTGCTGTATCAAAGCACATTAATAGAAAGTTATGTGGAAGGGACAAGTGTGGAAGATAAAGGTGCACAAGCAGCAGGGATGACCACAGCCTGGAGAGGATTGTCAGGAAAAGGCCATTCAAAAGTGTTGGGGACTTTCACAAGGAGTGGACTGAGGCTGGAATTAGTGCATCAAGAGCCACCACACACAGACGGATCCTGGACATGGGCTTCAAATGTCATATTGTCTTCTTGTCAAGCCTCTTCTGAACAACAAACAACGTCAGAAGCGTCTTACCAGGGCTAAAGAAAAACAGAACTGGTTTGTTGCTCAGTGGTCCAAAGTCCTCTTTTCTGATGAAAGCTACTTTTGCATCTCATTTGGAAACCAAGGACCCAGAGTCTGGATGAAGAATGGAGAGGCACACAATGCAAGATGCTTGAAGTACAGTAGGAAGTTTTCACAGTCTTTGTTAATTTGGGGAGCCATGTCATCTGCTGGTGTTGGTCCACTGTGATTCATTAAGTCCAAAGTCAACGCGGTGGTCTACCAGGAAATTTTGGAGCACTTCATGTAATTTTGGATGTTTCCTTTCACAGACAAGCTTTATGGAGATGGTGACTTCATTTTCCAGCAGTACTTGGCCCCTTCCCACACTGCCAAAAGTACCAAAACCTGGTTCAATGACTATGGGATTACTGTGCTTGATTGGACAGCAAACTCGCCTGACCTGAACCGCATAGAGAATCTATGGGGCATTGCCAAGAGAAAAATGAGAGACATGAGACCTAACAATGCAGAAGAGCTGAAGACTGCTATTGAAGCATTCTGGTCTTCCATAACACCTTAGCAGTGCCATAGGCTGATAGCATCCATGCCACGCCTCATTGAGGTAGTAATTGATGCACAAGGGGCCCAAACCAAGTACTAATATGCAGTCATGAGTAAGGGCTATACTGTCTTTTGCCCGAAACACGTAGACGTATGCTACCTGTATCTGGATGTTTTTAGTATATACCACTATTTAATAAAGTGCCTTTTGGATCACCACAAAGCAAGGCTGGACCAACTTCTTTCTGCATATGCATAATTATACTTCTCAGAGGTCTACATTTTTCTATTTAACATCCTTTTTTTTATTGATTTCATGTAATCTAATTTTCTGAGATTGCGAATTTGGGGTTTTCATAAGCTGTAAGCCATAAACATCTAAATTATAACAAATAAAGGCTTGAGATATCTTGCTTTGCATGTAATGAGTCTATCTCATATATTAGTTTCACCTTTTAAGTTGCATTACTGAAATAAATGAACTTTTGCACAATATTCAAATTTTTCGAGTTTCACCTGTATAACTGCACTGCTAAACGGCAAATATATATTTTTTTGCCACTAATACATGCCAAAAAGTGCTGTCATTTGCTCACTTCACCGCATAACGGATAATAAGCCATTTTGTCCCACTAATGCAAGCCAAAAAATGCTTTCAAACATATACAGTAACTGCAAGGGCAAATAAGACGTAGAAATATTTCCTTGTAATAAACCCTGTTAAATGGCTGTATCACACAGCACTTGCACCCCAATAACAAGAACGGTTTGCTGGAATTACAGAGCTGTATAATGGCAATTTGGATCAGCAGTCAGTGCAGCAAGGTGTAATAGGGTTGTTCCTATTACCCAGGCTGTAACCTCCCCTACTGAACCCTGTTCTGCTTCAATACTGTGGAATGATTCCTCCCCATCCTTTCCCTTAACTTCTAAACAGCAAAATAAGAGTTTTAAAGTCTTTTCTACCACGGACCCTAGCACCTGCTGACTTCTCTCTCTGCACTAAGTACACTGGAAAATGGCTGAATCCAAGATGGCTGAGGCTATTTATAGGGTAGTGAACTTGTGACATCACAGGGCTGGCTGGCTGCTGATTTAGGGAATTTTAGGGAAAAATGCAATTCGCTACCACAAAGCGTGAGGAAATTCGGATTTGGTGCAGTAAGGAATATAGATTAATATTTACTGTCAGCCAAGTCCTCACACCCCCATTTGCTGACAGATAGCAGAGGTAGTGAACTCCACAGGAGGGCCCTGCTTCAGAGCCCCAGCTCTGCTTGTCATTTAATTTACCTTTTGGCAGGTTCATCAGTATACATGCAAAATAAGTTTCCACCCCCCCAGCCATCTGAGTGTCAGCTGGCAAGGAAGAAAGCCCCAGGGAGTCCAGGCTTAAAGGAGGCCCCAGGTGGAGAAGGTCACACCTCAGTCCACCAGTTTGGAGCCAAGCTAAATCCTGCAGGAAAACCCCCAGCAGGGGGGTATCAGTCCTATGCCCAGGATCAATAAGACCTCCCAGACATGTTGGCACCTACCTTTCATAAGGAATTATGAATCGCCTGGCCATCGCACGCGCAAACCGGATGCATATTTGTGTCCCGGTGGCGACGATGTACGTGCCCATGGTCTTTGCTTAATAGGACGAGGTCAGGGGAGGGAGATATCCATATCTTCCCATAGAAATCACATAACGGTACCAGGTTTTGACTCTACTTGTAGCCAGAACCCAGGCAGGTCCGTTGGTCCCAGAACCATCTCCCTGTGACCCTCTGGTCTGGAGCTATGAACCCTAAAGGTTTTTTTGGGTCATTTGCTGCCAGCCCAGAAGAGGGGCCGGCTACAGGTTAAAAGGTTTGTGCCAGCAAGCGGCCGTGTCTTTCTCTGAAAGGGGGTCACATCGTGCCAATGTGTTTGGAAACAGCTGACATCACCGCCCCCCATGTGAGAGAAGCTAAGGGCTATTCCCCCATTATAGAACTTTCAACTACCCTGTAACTGACTTTTACTCTGCTTATCCCTGTTGTAACCATATAACCTGTAATCTGTAACCTCAGACCATTGTATATATTCTCTGTGTATATTGTGTTAAATCTAGTGTGCCCTTACGGTGATTAAATCTATAATTTAATATTGTGCTATCTTGTATCTCAATCACGAATCCCCACGTGCGTGTTTGGGCCTAGTTATAAATTACCGCAGGTTGGTTTCTGACCCTATATAATCCCGTTAGCGGACTGGGCTTATATTAAACGAGAAGCTGGTGGCAGATTTCTCAGACTGAGACAGCGCTGTTTTCACTGCGGCAGTGAAAAGGCTCTCTCAGCTTGTTGCCTCTCTGTGCCCGCGTGGACAGGAGGTGTGTGTGTAAACTGTACCAAGGTGATCTTACCTGCTCCTCTGGAGGGCGTAAAATCACGTTTTTGGTAAACCTGTGACCATACCGCGTCTCATGAGTGAGGTATTCGTCACAGGTGCAAATCGAATTTTTCCTGAAATTCGGATCGAATTCCATTTCTTCGAGTTATATTCGCTCATCTCTAATTGCTATTTTCGTCATTATTGGGTTACATGCCCCATGGAACTGCTGACACTACTTGATAACAATGACTGAATTACTGTTATTCAACATTGGAATTCACTTATATAAAATCTATGTGACATCGTTGCATTGTATCCGCATTTTATAGGGCAAGCATGCTGAAAAGAGAATACATTTCATTATTCTATGTTGTCCTTGAACACTGGACTTTTCAAATCAACCTTCGTTCTAATTCACAATAACATGTTGCTAAGTAACTAAACCTATTTTCTGCTAGATTTTAGTATATACATATATATATATATATATATATATATCTATATCTTAACCCACTAAAAGCCAGGAAATAATAAAAAAAAGCTAAGCAAAGTAAAAATATATTATCATTTAACCTTCTCCCGACCGCCTAACGCAGGGATGCGTCCTGCGGGTGGCCGGGTTATTCCTCATTGACTCACAAGTTAATCTACAGCCTGCCAGCAGCGATCATTCGTTGGCAGGCTGTAGATGCAATTTTTTTTAACCCTAAAAAAGTATATTAGACGCTGTTTTGTTAACAGAGTCTAATATACCTGCTACCTGGTTCTCTGGTGGTCCCTTTTGCTTGGATCGACCACCAGAGGACACAGGCAGCTCTGTAAGTAGCACCAATCACCACACTACACCACACCCCCCCTGTCACTTATTAACCCCTTATTAACCCCTGATCACCCAATATAGACTCCCCGATCACCCCCTGTCATTGATCACCCCCCTGTAAGGCTCCATTCAGACGTCCGTATGTGTTTTGCGGATCCACGGATCCACAAAACACGGACACCGGCAATGTGCTTTCCGCATTTTGCGGATCCGCACATTGCCAGAACTATATAGAAAATGCCTTTTCTTGTCCGCAATTGCGGACAAGAATAGGACATGTTCTATAGGCTCTACAAAAAACGCAGTGTTCGCTTTATCAGGCCTGATCTTGTGCGCACACTTGCGTTCAGTCTGCCCCACCGCAGTGACAGAATTTTTTTTTGATCACTGCAAAAACACAACGTAAAATCGCTGCGGCGCTATAAAGATCACTTTTGAGGGGCATGGCGAGTTCATCGAAGATTTTTTTTTTTTGTCACAAGTTAGCGGAATTTTTTTTTTTCTTACAAAGTCTCATATTCCACTAACTTGTGACAAAAAATAAAATCTTACATGAACTCACCATACCCCTCACGGAATCCAAATGCATAAAAATGCTCTGTGAAATCCTAAAGGTACTCATTGGAATTTGGGCCCCTTTGCGCATCTTGGCTGCAAAAAAGTGTCACACATGTGGTATCGCCGTACTCAGGAGAAGTAGGGCAATGTGTTTTGGGGTGTATTTTTACATATACCCATGCTGGGTGAGAGAAATATCTCATTAAATTGACAACTTTGCATACAGAAATGTAAAAAGTTGTCATTTACAGAGATATTTCTCACACACAGTATGGGTATATGTAAAAATACACCCCAAAACACATTGCCCTACTTCTCCTGAGTACGGCGATACCACATGTGTGACACTTTTTTGCAGCCTAGGTGCGCAAAGGGGCCCAGATTACAATGAGTACCCTTTAGGAGGGCATTTTTAGACATTTGGATTCCAGACTTCTTCTCACGCTTTAGGGCCCCTAAAATGCCAGGGCAGTATAAATACCCCACATGTGACTCTATTTTGGAAAGAAGACAGCCCAAGGTATTCCGTGAGGGGCATGGCGAGTTCATGTAAAATTTTATTTTTTGTCACAAGTTAGTGGAATATTAGACTTTGCAAGCAAAAAAAAAAATAATAATTCTGCTAACTTGTGACAAAAAATAAAAAAATTCCATGAACTCACTATGCCCATCAGCGAATACCTTAGGGTGTCTACTTTCCTAAATGGGGTCATTTGTGGGGTGTTTCTACTGTCTGGGCATTGTAGAACCTCAGGAAACATGACAGGTGCTCAGAAAGTCAAAGTGCGTAAATTAATTTTTTTGCACCATAGTTTGTAAACGCTATAACTTTTACCCAAACCAATAAATATACACTTATTGCATTTTTTTTATCAAAGATATGTCAAACAATAAATTTAGTGAAAATTTTTAATAGAAATGGAGTTTTAGTTGAAAAATTTTATAACAAAAATGTCGGTCAATTTTGATTAATATCAAAAAGAGTTAAAATGTCAGCAGCAATGAAATGCCACCAAATGAAAGCTCTATTAGTGAGAAGAAAAGGAGGTAAAATTCATTTGGGTGGTAAGTTGTATGACCAAGCAATAAACCGTGAAAGTAGTGTAGTGCAGAGTTGTAAAAAGTGGTCTGGTCATTAAGGGGGTTTAAGCTAGGGGGGCTGAAGTGGTTAAACAGATTCCTTTGTGAAGACAATTCCCAGGACATAAGCACTATTATTGCCTATGGAGACCTTATAGAGCAGTGTCCCAGCTAAGGACTTCCCTCTATGAGTCGGAGCAGAGGACCATTCTGTAGGAGCAGCTTCCACTCAGGACATCATATAACAAGGGTAGTCATTTATCAGTGGCTGACATGTAAGGCAAGGACATTAGGTAAAGTTTGCACTCTAGGACTACATAGGGGAAGCTCTTGGGCCGAGATAATATGCCCACAAATAGCATTAAAGAAAACCTAGCACTTTCCAAATTTGACATAGAACAAAGAGATAGTTTTATTGTCGCAGTCAATTTCAACTTTGACTATAAAAAAATTAACATAAAATAAAATATATATCTATCTATATATATATATATAAATGAATCCAGAAAAAGGACGGCACTCCGGTCTTGAAAAAGTAAAAGTGGTTTTTAATCAACCTTGCGGTACAACGTTTCGGCTCCAATACTGAGCCTTTCTCAAGCATGTGCTTGAGAAAGGCTCAGTATTGGAGCCGAAACGTTGTACCGCAAGGTTGATTAAAAACCACTTTTACTTTTTCAAGACCGGAGTGCCGTCCTTTTTCTGGATTCATTGATTGGGGTAAGAGGTCGACTCCCCTGGAACGTGCACCCTATTTTTCCTTCTTTGCAGTCAGTGCCGCCATTTTTCGTATTTATATATATATATATATATATATATATATATATATTTAAAGGGTTAAATTGCTAGTATATATAAGTATTTGCATCCTGTTTTCTCTGGACGTGGGCACATTAGGCTGAAAGGCAAGCAAAAGATCACAAGGGGTGCCATAACAAGGATGCTATAGCAAATGGGATTTTTTTTTTTAATAACTACAATTGAAAACTTGTTTGAATTTGGGTGAGCGAACAGAGAAATATATATTGCCTGGGCTTTAATTGCGTAAATCTAGACTGTTGAAAATGTATATATCTGCTGTGGAGAGCAGTTTATAATATTCTCTGGTGTTTTATTCAGTCTGCATAATACTCAATGATCACAATACAAATTACAAAAAATTATCGAATAAAATGTAACAGAAGATGGAAAACGCCCATCATAGTCACCATCTGTACCAATACAAATTTCCACCATAGTTGCCCTGTACACCCAAGACTATACGTGTTACAATATGTATCAAAATGACTAGTGTGGAGCGAACCCAAACTGTAAAGTTCGGGTCTGTACCGAACTTTGCAAGTTCGAGTACTTGGACTCGAACTCGGGCATTTAATAAAGAGTTTAAAAGGCTGCAGGGAAGCTAATCAACAAGATTTTAAGCTGTGTGCTCTTAGAAGCCATCACGGCCATGCCTACTAATTGCATGGCTGTGATTGGCCGGTGCATCATGTGACCCAGCCTCTATACAAGCTAGCACCGCCCATCAGCTCTGAGTAGTGCAGGGACAGGAAGCAGGCAGCGGAAGCAAGGGAGAGTGTTAGTAATCTGGCTATTTGTTTTGTGGGTGAACTATAATGATTTTTTGGTGGGTGCAATACACCTGTTTTGCACCTCTGACACAGAAATATAATAATTAATCTGGCTGTTAATTCTGTGGGTGACAATAGTGATTTTGTGTGAGTGGAATACACCATTTTTGCACCCCTGACACAAAAATGTAATAGTTAATCCTTCTGTTAGTTCGATGGGTAACATATACCCTTTTTGGTGTGAGATACACGTGCATTTTATATTTAACAGAGAAATTTATATAGTTAATCTGACTGTTAGTTCGGCTCGTGACATATACCCATTTTTGGTGTGAGATACACGAGCAATTCATACGTAACAGGGAAATTGATATAGCTAATCTGACTCTTAGTTCGGCCGGTGACATATACCCATTTTTGGTGTGAGATACACGTGCACTGCATATGTGACAGGGAATTTTACATACTTAATCGGTCTGTTAGATTGTTGGGTGACATATTCCCATTTTTGGTGTGAGGTACACCTACACTGCGTACGTGACAAAGAAATTAATTTAGTTAGTCCATCTGTTAGTTCAGTGGGTGACATATACCCATTTTTGGTATTAGGTACACCTGCACTGCATACATGACAGGGAAATGTATATAGTTAATCTGCTGTTAGTTTATGGCTGACCTTAAAGAATGAGGAGAGCATCAAATAAGGGACATGGCCCTGGTCGTGGTGCTTATGGTGCTGGTGGAGCTCCTGTTGCAGGGGGAGAACATGATTGATCTGTGCCAGCTACATTCCTAAAGGAAACACCTTCCTCGGGTGCACATAGGTGACAGGACGTTAAGCATCTTTTTGTAGGCCCAAATACAAGTGTATGAATGGTGAGGCCAGAACAAGTAGAGGCGGTAGTAGATTGGATGACATTGTCTCCCATCCAGTTCCCTGCTGAAACCACAGAGTTTGCACCTTCAGCCCATGGGCATCTGTCTTTCACCTCACCTACATGCAAATCAGCCAAGCAGTCTGAGCCCCAAGTCATGCAGCAAACTCTTATGCTTTTTGATGACTCTGATGGCAGGGTTTCCATGGGCCATCCACCTAGCCCTGCCCCAGAAGTGGAAAGATGATGCACTGATGCCCAACCACTTTTGTTTCAGGATGTGGACATGAGAGGGCCACCGTAGCACGTCTCTGATGATGATGATGAAACACAGGTGCCAACTTCTGCGGCTTTCTGCCGTGTGCAGACCGGCAAGGAGGGCAGAGGTGAAGGGTGGGTGGAAGATGATGTAGAGGATGATGAGATCCTACACCCCACATGGAATCAAGGTCATGCGAGTTACGTGTGCAGTTCTGAGGAAGAGGTGATGGTTACACAGTGCAAGCTAGACAGCAAAAGAGGGAGCAGGGTGCAAAAGCAGAGTGGCCGTCCCCTAGCCAGTATGCCTACTACTGCCCACCACACCCTGGGACTGAGCACACCAAAGCCAGCTCCAAGTAGTTCCCTGGCGTGGCAGTTATTCAGACAATGTGCTGATGACAAGATGCGAGTGGTTTGCACACTGTGCAATCAGAGCCTGAAGCGAGGCATAAATGTTCTAAACCTGAGCACAACCTGCATGACCAGGCATCTAAATGCAAAGCACGAGCTGCAGTGGAGTACTGCAGCTCCTCTTGCTCCCTGTTCTGATGCGGTCTAGGCCTCTTCCTCCTCCTCTGGATTGACAGTGGCACCTGCCAACCCGCAAACAGAGGATATTGCAGCAACACAACCACTATCACCCAGCATGTCCACACGTCTCATGGAAGTGTTCAGCTGTCCATCCACCAAACACTGGAAAGAAGGGATGTTATATCTCCCTAACTGCACCAGCACCACTTCACCACCAAGTTGGCCTCCATGCGGGAAGTGTGCGCTGTTTTGAATACTCCACCAACATGGCCATTGCTGGTGACGCAGTCCTCAGTGTTACTATCCCACTTCTATGTCTCCTTGAAAAAACACTTCAGGCGATGAAGGTAGAGGATGTGGCATAGGAGGAAGAGAAGGAGGAAGAGGGATTATTTTCACGGTTATCAGGCCAGTCATTCACAAGTGGCTCAAAGGGTGGGTTCCTGCACCAACATAGGCCAGGTACACAACCTATTAGCCAGGGCACAGTTCTGCAAGATTAGGAGGAGAATGAGGAGGAGGAACCATGTTTACAGCAGGGTAGTACCCGAAGCAGCTTATGGACATCAATAGATCATGGCTGGAGGGATACAGATGACACAGACGATACACCTCCCACAGAGGACAGCCTGTCATAGCCTCTGGGCAGCCTGGCGCACATGAGCGACTACATGCTGCAGTGCCTGCGCAATGACCGTTGAGTTGCCCATGTTCTAACCAGTGCTGATTACTGGGTGGCCACCCTGCTGGATCCCCGCTACAAGGACAACATGCTGTCCTTAATTCCGTCACTGGAGCATGATCGGAGGATGCGCAAGTACAAGCACAAGCTGGTAGATGTGCCATGTGCTGATGGCATTTACACCTGACAGCGGGGGCTCAGTGGAAGCACAAGGCAAAGGCAGAGTAGGAGAAGGAAGAAGTAGCCAACGCAGCTGGGGCACCACCAGCACCTCAGAAGGAAGGGTTAGCATGGCCAACATGTGTAAAAGCTTTGTAAGCACGCCACAACAACCAGAACCACCAGATGATACGGAACGTCTTAGCAGGAGGCAGCATTTCAGCAACATCGTGGAACAGTACGTGTGCACATGCCTACATGTACTGACTGATGGCTCTGACCCATTCAACTTCTGAGTCTCCAAATTCGGCACATGGCCTGAGCTTGCCCTTTACGCCTTGGAGGTGCTGGCCTGCCCTGCAGCAAGTGTATTGTCCGAACGTGTGTTTGGCATGGCAGGGGAGGTAATCACAGGCAAGCGTAGCCGCCTGTCTACAGCCAACGTGAACAAGCTCTTGTCCATACCTTGTGCTGAGTAGACAAGTATACTAGCAACACCTAGCCATTGTTATACTCCAGGGCACTTTCTCTTTGCAATCTCTTTTCTATTTCCAAATGTTTTGGGGTCTTCCCAAATTTATAAAAAAAACAAAAAAAAAAAACAGTGTTGCCTACCCCCTTCTCCTCCACCGCCGCTTTCGCCTACACTGCCACACCCACCGCCTCCTCAACCACCTACTCGACTTTGACCTCTGCCTCCTAGTTCAAGATTATTATTTGGTATTTTTTTCTATTCTATGTTATTTTAAGTAATTTCCCTGTCCACATTTGTTTGCAGGGCAACTGTCCTGCTCTTACCTCCATTTTGCTTCCTTTTGCAGCCTTCTAGCTCTTACTACGACTATTTTACAGCCATTTTAGTGCACAAAAGTTTAGGTCCCCATTGACTTCAATGGGGTTCGGGTTAGAGTTCGGGTCAAGTTCGGGTCCCGAACCTGAACTTTGACCCAAAGTTTGCCCGAACCTGTGAAACCCGAACTTCCACGAGTCCGCTCATCCCTAAAAATGACCAAAACTAAATGAGAAACCAGATGAGAGCTGAGCTGCAGGATGCTGACACCTGAAGCTATAAAGTTGATATAGTCTTCTGCTTTAACTCTGTACATGGTATACTTTAGCTTCCGATGCCATGGTTGTCCGAAACAGCCAATCAGTGGAGTTGTTGTGTGTCAGACCCCCACTGATCTGAAATTTATGAAATAATACGTATATTTGTAGCCAGAATAACCTCTTTAATTAAGTGTGAGTTTGAAAATTTTAAGAATAAAAAACAAAAAAATGGGATTTTCAATACACGTAAAGTTAGCCTAATGGTACCTTATGTATAACATCCATAAAATCAGAAAGCAGGATTTCTAATTGTAGGCTGCACAAATACAAAAAAATTCAAATAATACTTACAGCACAACTTTTGTCTGAATTTCTTTTCCAGTGCTTCTTATCCTGCTGTTTTGATACTGTAGAACGTAAGGATGCATGCGCAGCAGTCCGTGGGTTAAGCATCAGAATATTCTATAAACAGAGAGAAATACAGAGAAATGCAGTCCATTATTACTTATAACAGAGCAAACAGAATCATAATGTAGAATTCTGATAATGTAGATAAACTGGAACCGTCAGTTAGTGAATTCTAAAACCAAGAAACAAAGTTTTAAAAAAAGTTAGAGTAAAGGGAAATCACCCTATATTCTGGCACTATTAGGGCTGTTTCACACGAGCGGATCCCACACGTGTCATTCGCATTGTGAATGAGAGCCAAGCCCACACCGGACAGCAGAGACACAGAGCATTAACATGATTGATAATGCTCCGTGCCTCTCTGTGATCTTTTTACTACAAAATTACAGTGAAGTAAAGTTGTCGCAGTGATTTTATAGTAAAAAGGTCACCGGGAGGCACGGAGCAATATCAATCATGTTAATGCTCTGTGTCTCTGCTGTCCGGTGTGGGGCTTGGCTCTCATTCACGCTGTGGATGACACGCGCAAGATCCTCTCATGTGAAACAGCCTTTACAGTTGTTACTAATCCTAGTTAGATTAGGTGGAGCATTCTTGTGGTACGACATGGTAGCACTGCTGAATCTCTTTGGTGTACTTGAATGATAGAGTAGATATGGGTAAAATTTATTTACTAAACATATTAAATATTTCAATTATACTTTTAAAGGAAGTATATTTCTTAGAGATAAACAAATTTATCAAAATTCTATTTGGGATCAACTTGGCCGAATCGGTAGACTGATTCCATTGAGGCAGAAGTCGATTCTACCATAATCAAAAGTGCTCCAATTGGCCTGAAAATTCATATACAGTGTTGAGCGAAGCGAGCTTTGATGCTTCATCCAAAGTCGCTTTGTTCAAAATTTCGGAATAATACTGTATGGAGATTCGTCTCCGTACCGTATTAGAATGTATGGGAAAAGCACTTTAAAACTTGAAACCGAACTCGGCTTCTTCTCCAAGGTACTAGTGGGTTTCAAGTTTGAAAGTGGTTTTCCACTTTAAAAATAAACTACCGAAATTATTCAATGGAGTCACACCCGACTTTGCAAATATCTTACTTCGGCTTATTGGAGCCATACATTCTAATACTATATGGAGACGGATCTACGTACTGTATTATTCCGAAGTATTGAACAAAGTGACTTTGGATGAAGCATCCCAAGCTCGCTTTGCTCAATTATCACAAATTATTTATTTTTGGTGGCAGGTGCCTTCTTGTCTGTCTTCTGACAGAGAAGCCAACCATTTTCAGATATTTGTCTGAATTGGCCCACTTTTTTTAAAACAAATTTTCTCTTTCTTACCCAACATTTGCCAAAAAAAAACAATAAAGGACTTCCGTTGTCCATAAATGTTGCGAGCATGCTCCGTGCCAGATGATGAAGCCACTGGGATGGGGAGCAGGACCTGTGCTCATGGGTGGACTGGGAACTTAAAAGTGGCCCAGTTTTCTAGATGGAAGGCAGGGCCAACACAAGTAGGTGGGGGCAACAATACCATATTGTGGCACATTGTACCACCCCAACAGAGCACAAAATATATCCCCAAAAACTTCTACTGGCTGGCCACGAGGAAGGCTCCAGTGGCCTCTTGGGCATCGGCCCACCGGGACATTTCATTGTAAGGTCTATGGCCAATCCTCCCCTGTCTGTGTACTTTCCATAAACTACAGTATTATTAGCATTGTGATTCTGTTTTATCTGCCTCTAGCTTCATAATGGTACAGCCAGACCAGGCTGCCGGCACATGGTGATATGCACCAGTAATGAAGCCAAAAACCACATGGCTATGTGAGCTGCAGATGTTTGGTGTTAAAACAGTTTCAAAATTACTGACTGTTACATCTTTATGAATGATAGAGTAGATATGGGTAAAATTTATTTACTGTTCATGACTATGCAGTTTTGCAGGAACCATGTGGCCATTAACAACAAGGAACTGACTGCCAATCAATTTTTTGCGATCTTATTCCAAACAGCTACAGTATGCATGTCTAGGTGTTATTTTAACAGTATGGCAGTGGTGACTGCGGCCATGTCTCTACTGCCATACCTTCATAGACCTGCCCGATGATGATAATGAGATGATTGCTAAAGCTTTCAGTGTCCAAAGCAAAAATTGTGTAAATGTCATTTAAATAATTTTCTGATAATAAATTATATTTGATGATTAAGATTTTTTGATAATCTGGCACTTTCTACCAATGTACATGGATGTTCTGATTCATAAAAACCGCTAATCAGCGCCTACTATAATAATATTAAATGTTAACATGTGTATACATAATTTGGTTACTTTGTATGCGCAGCCTGCAAATAAAAATAGAGTTATTGTAGTACTAGTTTTCTTTTTAGATCCTGTCCATTTTTTTTCTGCAATGATCACTGGCGTAAACTAAGAACTTTAGAAGGTAATTTCATACATTACAACAAATCCGCTGAGGAGAACATGCTGGGCAAATATATATCATTTTCTCTGTTTCAAACAACTTTGAAAAAGTAAACTTGCTCTTTCCAACTGAGACAGGATTGGAGAAATAAATTCAATATTTTATTTCAGACAAGAGTCAGTACTAGCCAACATCACACATCACAGATGACAGCTACACATCACTCCAGAGCAGGGCCAGAATCAGGGCAGTTTAGGTGGTACTACCAACAGAGAGTCAACGAGAATCCTAAGCTTAGGGGGCCCAGCAGCCGGCACAGTCTTTATTGGGCCCTAGCCTGAAGCAGGGGCCACCGACTGACTACATAACCTTCTGATACTCCCAGTGTAAATATTATTAGTGGGGGAACTATAATTTTTACAGGGGGGAACAATAGGAAGCATTGTTGCTAAAGGTGCTATAGGGACATTACTAAAACTTGGGTCAATATAGGGGTCATTGTTGTTAGTAAAGCCATTATTGTTGGTATTATTGCTAGGGGGCTCTATAGGGGTATAATTATTAGGGCATTTAGGGGTACTCTAGGGGTCTTATTACTACTGAGGGTGCTATTTTTCTGCAGTATAATATATGGGGGAAGGGGGGCATTGAAGAGGGGTGGCACCTTGATGACACTGTTGGGGCACCAGGATGAGGAGTTTGTGTTGAAAAGGTGGGAAGGATGATGGAAAGGTTAGAAATCAAAAATTTCTGTGTAACAAACTCTGTAGAGACGAGAAATGGATGAAACAAGTCATCATGTCAGTCTGGTCCGAATGGAGAAGATCAGGAAAGATGATAGATCACTGGATGTAAAAGGTATGTAGTGTTCTATTTTCCTATATACCAGGCAGCATGCTGAAGGTAAGTAAATGCAAGGAGGAGTTGAGTATGTGTAGCGAGAATGCAGAAGAGGGAAGGGGGGAGAACAAAAAATTCCTGTCTAGGTCCCTGAAATTACAGATGATAACCCTGTGCAAGAGTCAGTTCCCAAAATTCAACTTTTACTGTAATTTTACTTTTTTCTTCTTTCTATAGAGCCTTTAATGGACATTGACAGGTTACAGAATAGTTTGTAGCAATATAAAAAATAAAATAAAAAAAAAGGTAACATGGTATGGGTCTAAAATTCTTATTGCTCTGGCAGTTGCTACTTCTCATTGTTATTGAGATGTGATTGCCCCATTAGTCATAAGCTAAAGAAGTCATCAAATTATCCTGATAGAATTAGGCTTCATAATAATAGTTTTATGATATATTTTGCTTCTGCATATTTTATACAAATGATTACATTTTAAAGAGGACCTATAATGTCCTTCAAGAACAGCAGATCTTTTTATCTGGCTGTAGATACCACTCCACAGATTCTGCCAGTGTTTTTTTACTTGCCCCATGTCATTCTTGAGCAATCATTGCCATTAGACTTCCCTTCCAATATATTACTGAGTCCAGGTACTGCCAAAGGGGTTGACACCACCATTGATTATCACTGCAGTATGAACCAGTACATTTTGATTTTGCTTGTACTCATTAGACAGTATCGGAGACATTTGGGTCACTCCCTGTTAGTAACTCAGTACTGTTGACTACTGTTGAGCGAACTTCTGTTTTAAGTTCGGCGTCTAAAGTTCGGCTTCCGGTTAGCGGAGAATCCCGATATGGATTCCGAATTCCGTTGTGGTCCGTGGTAGCGGAATCAATAATCGTCCATTATTGATTCCGCTACCACGGACCACAACGGTATTCAGAATCCATATCGGGATTCTCCGCTAACCGGAAGCCGAACTTTAGATGCCGAACTTAAAACAGAAGTTTGCTCAACACTACTGTTGACCACTAAATTAACATCATGTGGTCTCAATAGCAAATTGGAAGCTGAAACTAACAACCCTGATTGCTCAGGTACGGGAAGGGGGCTAGAAAGGAAAAACACCAGCAAAATCTGTGGAGTGGTAGCTAAAGCCAGGTAAAAATACTTGCCAGAGGACGTAAAAGTGACAACCTTGTTCATATTAAAAATTTCACTCCACATGTAGAACATATAGTTGACATTTTTGGTGCCTTTCTTTTCAATGTTGCTGCTGCAGTGTATCCCTTGCCAATCCCTGCTTCAGTCTTGTAAAATGGCCATTAGATTCTCATACTACCCTACGCACATTGTGCATTGGTATTCTGAAACAACCGTTCCCGTTCTTGGATGGCCCAGCACTTAAGGTGTCAACATTGTGTCTCTTCTCTTTCTTTTCCCTTGCCTTCGAGAGCAGGGATCTACGGAATTAGTGACATTTTTACTGTGAGCTGAAGAGTTGCTTTAGACAAAAAGAATCTGAGTAAGTTAAATCTGACTGAATATTACATTTGCTTAATAACCCCCTCACCCCATACCCACACACATCCATATACACTCTGATGATCCCTAATAGTGTTTGTGTAAGCAAGAGTGGAAAATACAATTTTGAACCAATACTGTTTGGGTCAGTGTGGTTTCAAAAGTTTTGGTCATTCTCTGGGCTATTTCTTAGACTATCATTGGACTACTGCCACTATTTTGGTCTTGTTTTAAAGCAAATCTTTAACTATAGCCTTGATATTTTGCAAGTCAAAGCCCTTAGAAATGTGTCCATGTAAAAACTGTATATATCTGCAGGTTTCATTCCCAAACCCATTTTTAATAACTATCTCTCCATGTATCTCACCATAGATTGTCAGTTTTCAAACATCTGTAGGTACAATCCAGCCTAAGATATGAAAGGTTAAAGTAGGCTTTCCCCCCTTTAGATGCCTGTGATCTTAGCCAGCCTGGAAGGGGCTGGGGAAGTGAGATAGTGCTCACAGGCTGCAGGAGGTAAGAAATAAAAGATTTTCTGTCCCCCGTTTTACCTGTACATAACCTCAAGGGAGGGATAACATGGACGTTTGTGCATGTTATCAGTCCTCCTTCACCCATCAATCAAAAATCTAAAGCAAAAGATTTTTTTGGGAGTGTTTTCCCAATTTTAATGGGACTATTGGGGAGGGGGTTAAAGTGAAAATCAGGGCAGAATATTAGATTTTACAAAATCAACTCAAATTTCTATTTTTTTTCCACTCATTGTCCTGCCCATATGCAAGTATTTAAGTTATATAAGGGCAAAAGGGTTCCCTGTAGTCTATTATCAAATTCTGCTCCACAAGTCATGGAGAGTGACTAAACTGCCAAATCCCAACACCTTAGTCAATGTTGTGGAGCTGTCGCTACTGGGCACTGATATAATGTCAGTACTCTCCTCATTCTGCTGTCAGCATTAGAGATGGCTTTGCGGTTTGCCCAGAGGCCGTTTTGCGGCGAACTTTGCTCGTTCACGGTTCGCCGAACAGGCAAACATATGGCGATGTCCGCCGGCGCCATATTCTTTGCATTGTGCAGAATTTGACCCATGACACATCCATCAAGTGGGACAAGAGAGCCAATTGAGATGTTTTTAGCACATGGACACACACCCTATAAATGAACCCGATTGGCTGCCATTTTACATTCTGTTTTTTGCCAGTGTAGGGAGAGGTTGCTGAGTGGAGCAGGGACAGGCTGTTAGGGACACCAAACTCTAGCTAATAGGGCCACAAAAGTCTTTTTAAGGACTGGTATAGGTGTGCTTTCTAACATAGAAAGTATATTATAGTGCATTTGTATTGTGCAGCAGTTGTGTGCGGTTCTGCTGAGATACCACAGCTAGATAGAAGGACAAACGCTATTGGAATAACTAATTGTAACTGGTGTTCTATACCTGTTGCCCCCCAAAAAACGGATAGATTTGTCTAATATACCTATAATAAACCTTTTAAGGCTACATGCACACGACCGTATGTGTTTTGCGGTCCACAAATTGGGGATCTGAAAAAAAACCTGATGACGTTCAGTATGGCATCCGTTTTTTTTGCGGATCCGTTTTTTTGCGGATCCATTGTAATAATGCCTATCCTTGTCCGCAAATTAGAAAAAAATAGGACATGCACAATTTTTTGTTGTGGAGAAACGGAATGGACATACTGATGCGGACAGCACACGGTTGTAATTCAACACCTGTGACGACCACGTTTAATTGAATTTCCTTATGCCAGCCCACACATATCCGCCACCACCCAGAACAAATAATGGTCCCTGTCTTATGTAAATTCAGAGGCATAAAAGGTATTTTCTGTCCGGTGAATGCCTAATGTTTGGGGCCACGGAGGAATTCAACACCTGTGACGACCACGTGTTATAGAATTTTAACTATTGTCATTAGTTTTTTTTTCAGAAGGGGGGATTTCATTAGCCATATTTTTAGTTCTTTTAAACATATGTATTTGACATGTATACAAAAACTGTCCTGCAGTAAAATTAATATCTAATGACCGTCTAATATACCTCCAGCCACATAATCACTTGTTCTTTTCTGTACGTTGAATGAAAATTTTTTGGGGCCTGTACTCCACTGTCCTGAAGTAAAATTGTTATCCAATGACCATCTAATATACCTCCAGCCACATAATCACTTCATGTTTTCTGTCCGGTGAATGCCTAATGTTTGGGGATGTACTTCACTGGCATACATTAAAATTGATATCCAATGACCATCTAATATACCTCCAGCCACATAATCACTTGAAGTTTTCTGTCCAGTGAATAAATAATTTTTGGGGCCTGTAGTCCCCTGGCCTGCAGCAAATTGGATATCCGTTGACCATCTAATATACCTCCAGCCACATAATCACTTGATCTATTCTATGCGGTGGATGCATAATTTTTGGGGCCTGTAATCTAACTAGCCAGCAGTAAAATTGTTAAATGGTGACCGCCTAATGTACCTCCAGCCACAATATCAATTGTTATTTTCTGTACGGTGAATACAATTTTTTTTGTGGGCCTGTAGTCCACTGGCCTGCAGTAAAATTGATATCCATTTACCCTCTAATATACCTCCAGCCACATCTATCTATCTTTCTATCTATCTATCGATCTATCTATCCATCTATCTTATATCTGTTTTATCACAAAATTGAGTGCAGGAAAAGATTGTATCACATAGAATGTCTGCAGACCACATCTGAATCTTTGATGGACAAGCTAAGAGCTAACAGAGTGTTCCTAGAGTTAATGATGAGAACTTCACACGGCGCACAATGGTAACTCTGCAGCAATATGCCAGGTGGAACCGCTGGATATATGGGAAATCTGACACTGACAGATTACTCCTCATTTTATAGTCCATGGTGTTTTGACAGAGCACGATTTTAGTTAAAATGCTTGTTTTACCCAAACTTTCCCAATCTGTTCTGCGACTGTTCCATTACTCTCTGGTGCTGCTGGATTTACAAACACTAATCAATCATGTTTTCAATTCTGTGTTTCCAGTTTAATTCCTCAAATGAGTAAATCTCTTGTAAAAGTCAATCACTACGTCAAGCTAATGCTTTCTTTTTTGTAGTTGTTCTTGCCACATTAGATACTGTATATAGAACGAGAACGCAAAAATATGAAAGGATAACTGGATATAGACAATAATAGCATGTGGCTATACATGAGCATGGGACATTTTGGAGGATATCAAGTTAAAAGTGAGGCAAATGCCAACAGAAGGGTCCTGTTTAACGTAGACATAATTAATGCATTTGAGTGCTAAAAATGCCACTATGGAGAAAGACCATGGATGACATGCTTCACATATTGTAAATGGGACTGCAAATTGCTCATTGTTTGGATCAGTGAGGAGCCTGTCAGCAACATTCCCATTGATATGATATTGATAGGTCGTAAAGCATTGTATTCGAAAAACTGCTTCTTTTTGGTTTAATTATTTGGGTTGAATTATTTGGGTAATACTTCAATGAGTTAAGTGGATTTTTGCTTGATTAAATATTTTATTTCTCTGTTAGATCAGGCAAAACAGTTGTTTCAAATGTAATCATGGAAAATCGAAGAATACTCCTGTGCCTAGATATGTATGTCGCATACTTGTATGTAACTTGACCCCATAAGACTTAAGGCTTATTTATCAGCATTGCCAAGGACATTCCACATACAACAGCAAAATCACGGATGAACAGCACTCCTAAGTAATAATGTTGCGGGTGCTTGTCTCCAGGGGAGGTGGTAAAAAGCCCCCCAAAAAATAACTCATAGATGTCCAAAAAATAAAAAAATTGAGAATGCACATCCAAAAGGTGGAACTTTAATTCCAGATGCAACGTTTCGGCTTAGTGACAAAGGCTATCACTAAGCTGAAACGTTGCATCTGGAATTAAAGTTCCACCTTTTGGAGGTGCTGTCTCCATTTTTTTATTTTTATTTTTTGGACATCTATTCCACATACAACCTGACTAAAGCTACTTTCGCGCTAGCGTTTCTATTTTCCGGTATTGAGATCCGTCATAAGGTCTCAAAACTGAAAAAAACGCATCAGTTTTGTCCCCATTCATTGTCACTGGGGACAAAACGTAACTGAACAGAAGGGAATGCGCCAAAATGCATTCCGTTCCGTTCTCAAACCAGAGAGCAAACAGCAGCATGCTGCGGTTTGCTTTCCGTCCTGGGATGCGGAGCATAACGTCATCCGTCATGACCCACAATGCAAGTCAATG
This sequence comes from Bufo gargarizans, assembly GCF_014858855.1. Taxonomy (NCBI): domain Eukaryota; kingdom Metazoa; phylum Chordata; class Amphibia; order Anura; family Bufonidae; genus Bufo; species Bufo gargarizans. Next base: position 177,587,798 of record NC_058086.1, read on the forward strand.
GGCACGGATCCGTTTTCTCGGACACAATCTGACACAATAGAAAACGGATCCGTCCCCCTTTGACTTTCAATGGACTTTCATGACGGATCCGTCTTCGAAATGTTAAAGATAATACAACCGGATCCGTTCATAACGGATGCAGATGGTTGTATTATCAGTAACGGAAGCGTTTTTGCTGAGCCCTGCCAGATCCATCAAAAACGCTAGTGTGAAAGTACCCTTACATACATTATTTGGAGAAAGGTATTGAGGAATCTACACATTACACCTACAGGAGATGTTGTCACTACTTTTTGCAGCATAAATGACCTGTCAGGTTCCCTTTAGCATATAATTCAAGTAACTGAATGTTAGGAGCATTTTAATTCTACTAATATAGAGACTGTTACAATTTTGCACTGATCTCATGTGTCCATTATCTGTGTATATGCTTGGACCTTGTATTTGTAATCTAAGATGTATCCTTGCAAGGCAACTTTTGAAACAACATATTCCTGATATTTTATTAGGTCTTACTTTCCATTTGTAGCCCAACCTCTTAGGCAGAATGTGGCTATACATTACCAAAGTGCCATCCCCATTAGGAATATCTTAGTTGGAAGGGTTGTCAGATTTCTTGATATTGATGAAGTATCTCCAGATCGGGTCCCCCAAAAGCAAGCAGAGAGCGGTCACATGTGCAGTCATCCTCCGTGCAAAGCTACGGGAGTCTTAAAAATAGTCAAGCTATTTCTGGAAGTACCATAGCAATCAATGGAGATGTGGTTGCCCTTGTGTGGTGGGCTCTTAATTTCATCGCTGTGGGACTTCTGACCAAGCATGGTCGCTCTGCTATTTCTAGTACTACCATAGCAATGAATTGACAGCACGTTCTTAAAAATAGATTTACATTAATACATAAGTGACAGATTGCTAAAATCAGAGGGCTGGTCACTACTTTTCCCTGTCCTCAGAGATGGCGTGAACTTTTTCAATGTCATGTCAGGAGACCTTTTATAGCTCTTCTTAGGCATTGAGAAATCAGTTTAAAAGTCTAGTAAAAGGGGACTCTACAGCCCTGTTGTCATAACATGGGCATTTTACTGCATTTTCATGCCCCAGAGTATAATGCATTTAACATTCTCATAATTAAGGTATCACTCTCACAGACAAGCACTTCAACCATTAAGTATACCAGACCTCTCATAAGCAGCGATTGGCTTGATTAGTTCTGTAGAAGTGGTACGTGAGCATTCAGGCGATAAATGATTGCCAACAGCAGCGAGAAATGAACTGTGTATACCTAGAAATTCTGTGTCCAGAAATTGAATTCTACCTACTTCATTTTAATCAGATCTTGCAAGTGAAATACAGCTTTAAACATCTGTTCCAGTCACACATATATCTACAGGTTATCGTATGAGTAACCGTGTCAAAACATAAACCTAGTATTGTTCTGGATGTATGTTACCATTTCCATAAAATACTAATACTATAGCAACTGGATAGCATGCCAGCTCACTACATCGAACCCATACCACATCTCTCTGGAGAACTGCATGACACAAGGAGATAGAGGTGGGTTAATATTTGGATAGTTACATCCACATCAACTTTTTTAGTTCGTGAGTAGAGTTAACGGGTTTCTGTAGTTAAAAAATCTACTTAAAGAGAATGTCTTAGTTTTTACGTTAAACGCAATTTTATTTTATTTTTTAGAATTTTTGGTAATTGTTGTTTAATTTCCCATGTTCCGATCTATAAAAAAATAAAAATAAAAATAGTGCTGCACTGACCACTTAGATTAAAATGTGCCAAGACTTCCTGTTCTTTTAGAGCCGTCTCATGGCCCACAGACACAATGGACAGGAGGGGTCTCATTGACTTCTATTGAAGATTTTTCTAGGCATGCTGAGTGAACTGTGAAGAGTTCAGGAGGGAGTAGATAAGCTGTGATGTCACCTATTGTGAACGGTGGATCCTGTGTTATCTATTCAAAGGCGATATATACAGGTCCTTCTAAAAAAATTAGCATATTGTGATAAAGTTCATTATTTTCTGTAATGTACTGATAAACATTAGACTTTCATATATTTTAGATTCATTACACACGAACTGAAGTAGTTCAAGCCTTTTATTGTTTTAATATTGATGATTTTGGCATACAGCTCATGAAAACACAAATTTCCTATCTAAAAAAATTAGCATATTTCATCCGACCAATAAAAGAAAAGTGTTTTTAATACAAAAAAAGTCAACCTTCAAATAATTATGTTCAGTTATGCACTCAATACTTGGTCGAGAATCCTTTTGCAGAAATGACTGCTTCAATGCGGCGTGGCATGGAGGCAATCAGCCTGTGGCACTGCTGAGGTGTTATGGAGGCCCAGGATGCTTCGATAGCGGCCTTAAGCTCATCCAGAGTGTTGGGTCTTGCGTCTCTCAACTTTCTCTTCCCAATATCCCACAGATTCTCTATGGGGTTCAGGTTAGGAGAGTTGGCAGGCCAATTGAGCACAGTAATACCATGGTCAGTAAACCATTTACCAGTGGTTTTGGCACTGTGAGCAGGTGCCAGGTCATGTTGAAAAATGAAATCTTCATCTCCATAAAGCTTTTCAGCAGATGGAAGCATGAAGTGCTCCAAAATCTCCTGATAGCTAGCTGCATTGACCCTACCCTTGATAAAACACAGTGGACCAACACCAGCAGCTAACATGGCACCCCAGACCATCACTGACTGTGGGTACTTGACACTGGACTTCAGGCATTTTGGCATTTCCCTCTCCCCAGACTTCCTCCAGACTCTGGCACCTTGATTTCCGAATGACATGCAACAGTCAAGTGCTGCTTCTCTGTAGCCCAGGTCAGGCGCTTCTGCTGCTGTTTCTGGTTCAAAAGTGGCTTGACCTGGGGAATGCGGCACCTGTAGCCCATTTCCTGCACACGCCTGCACACGGTGGCTCTGGATGTTTCTACTCCAGACTCAGTCCACTGCTTCCGCAGGTCCCCCAAGGTCTGGAATCGGTCCTTCTCCACAATCTTCCTCAGGGTCTGGTCACCTCTTCTCGTTGTGCAGCGTTTTCTGCCACACTTTTTCCTTCCCACAGACTTCCCACTGAGGTGCCTTGATACAGCACTCTGGGAACAGCCTATTCGTTCAGAAATTTCTTTCTGTGTCTTACCCTCTTGCTTGAGGGTGCCAATGATGGCCTTCTGGATAGCAGTCAGGTCGGCAGTCTTACCCATGATTGCGGTTTTGAGTAATGAACCAGGCTGGGAGTTTTTAAAAGCCTCAGGAATCTTTTGCAGGTGTTTAGAGTTAATTAGTTGATTCAGATGATTAGGTTAATAGCTTGTTTAGAGAACCTTTACATGATATGCTAATTTTTTGAGATAGGAATTTTGTGTTTTCATGAGCTGTATGCCAAAATCATCAATATTAAAACAATAAAAGGCTTGAACTACTTCAGTTGGTGTGTAATGAATCTAAAATATATGAAAGTCTAATGTTTATCAGTACATTACAGAAAATAATGAACTTTATCACAATATGCTAATTTTTTGAGAAGGACCTGTATGTCATTGTAATCCTAACTATGATAAAAATGGAATGGCTACTGAAAAGTTACCTGTACAGAATAGGAAGTCTCAAAATATTATTCGGCATAGTGGCCCATGTAAAAACTGCAGCAGTAGTGGCCCAATGACAGAGTGGGGATGGTGGCAGCAGCAATAGTAAAGGCCCCATGACTGAGCGGGGATGGTGGCGGTAGCAGTAGCAGTGGCAGTAACCGTGACAAAAGTGGCCCCATGACAGAGTGGGGAGGGGCAGGGCCATCCAGGGTCCCCTGGATCCCGCCTTCCCACATCCTAGCATGCAATCATGCCCTCCACCACAACACACAAAAAATAATCGTAGAGTAGTAAACTTTAATAATGATGAGTGGCCATTAGAGGTGTTCCTAGGCAGTAATGCAAATACTGCCTTTTTTTTTTTTTTAAAGGCAGTGTTTACATTAAAAAGCTTGCAGAGACATGCTATAGACACCAGAACTACTACATTTAGCTGTTGTGGTTCTGGTGACTATAGTGTCCCTTAAAAGCACAACTTCTGACACAAATATATAGTATGTGCAGATAGTACTGTACTACTAACCCCTCCATCCACCCCTACATAGAGGGTAATATAGTGCCACATACCTCTTACATCCAGTGACATCTCTTTGATGTAGATGTTCTCTTTTCTCATCTTCTCCTTTCAGACCAGACCACCATTTTTCAGCCATTTCTCGTCTCTGCAGTTTGAGAAACTAAATCTTAGTTTACTACGTTCCCATCATCCCCCCCATATTCTGGACAAATCATCCTACCACCCTCAATACTGTGCTGCTGTGCTCCCCAATACTATACTGCAAGATAGTGCCCTTTAATAATTATTTGCACACAGTGCCCTAAAATAACTGCGCCCAGCAAATAGTGCCCCTGACACCAATAGTGTAAACATAACATCCCCCTAAAATAATTGTGGTAAGCTGATACTGTTCCAAGGTGTCCCCACAGTAATAGTGCTCCCAAAAGTCCCACCAATAGGAATTCTCTGCTAGAGCACACATGGTAGTAATATTGCTCCTACAGTGCCCCAACATGTCCCCACTGTGCAACAGAAGTAATAATGCTCCCATAGTGCCCATACTAGTAATCATGTTCCCCATAGACCCCAGTAGTAATAAAGGCTATCATAATGCCCCCTAGTAGTAATAATTCTCCTTATAATGTGGCAGTGCAAAAAAGACCCCTTTTAATGCACCCAGTTGAGCTAATATCCCCATAGTGCCAGTATAAAATACCCCTATATAGTGCCCCCAGTGAATGCCCCCATAGTGCTCCGCGTCCCCCTCTTACTAGTGCCCCCCATAATGTACCAGTATCAAATATATATATATATATAGTGCCCCAGTAGATGCCCTCAGTGTCCCCCATAATTTGCAAGTATAAAATGCCCTACTTAGTGACCCCCATAGATGAGCCCATAGTACTCCCCTCTCCCCTTCCGCATAGTACCCACCATAATGTGCCCCAGTATAAAATGCCCCTATACAGAGCCTCCATATAAAATAGCCCTTCTTTGTGGCCTCAGTGGAATCCCCCATAGTGTTCCTCTCCCCCTTCCCCCATATAAAATCCCCCCTCTTTGTGGCCTCAGTAGATGCCCCCATAGTACCCCAATAATGTGCCAGTAAGAAGTGCCCCCATAGATGCCCTCATAGTGCCACCCAATAATGTGCCAGTAACAAGTGCCCCCATAGATGCCACCCAATCATGTGCCAGTAACAAGTGCCCCCATAGATGCCCCCCAATCATGTGCCAGTAAGTAGTACCATATAAAAAAATAAACACTTATACTTACCTCCATCAGGCTAGCAGCGATGCAATGCATGCCTTTTACAGTCCGTGACCCTCGCTGTACGGCTCAGGCGGCACGATGACATCATTGCGCCGCCTGCACAGCCTCTGATAGGCAGCAGGCCTAGTGCCTGCAGCCTATCAGAGGAACGGGGAAGGGAGACGCCTCTCCCTCCCCTGTCACAGCACATCTATCTGTATTGCTGTCCTGAGGACGGCGATACAGATGACTATGGAGACGAGCGCTTCCGCAATGGAAGCGCTCATCTCCCTGTGCCCTGCTGCCGCCCCCACTTGTCACCAGGGCCGCGCCACCTGGGGCCCACGCCTCACTTTTCCTAATTGGCGGTGTGGCCCTGCTAGCGCCCCCTGGAATTTTGCGCTTGTGGCAACTCCCCCCATGCTATGCCAGTGGCCAGTGGGCCTCAAGAGGCAGCTGCCTTGGGCCCCCCAGGAGAACTGGGCCCTCGGCAGCTGCCCCTTTTGCTTTGCGTTGAAGACGGCCCTGGGGAGGGGGGCTGTATCAGTGGCAGTAAGGCTGTGTTAACATCACTGTTTCTGCCTCCGTTCTTGTGATCAGTCTGAAGAACATAAAACAAACAAAAAAATCCTATATAAAAATCCTAAAACAGGAGTGGGTCCATAACAGAGATAAAATGTGATGGAATCATTTGCTTATCTATTAGTCAATGTGGACATTCCACAGAATTGACTAATGAAACAGCTGTATTGCCCCACTTTGTGAATCAGGGTCTAACAAAAATGTGGACACGCTACAAACATTAGAATGAGACAAGTGTATCATCCCACTTTGTGAATGAGGGCCTCAAAGAAGTTATTATCTATTAATCAATGTAGACACACCACAAACACTAGAATGAGACAAATGTATCACCCAACTTTGTGAATCAGGGAAATGTGTCTTTAACAGAACATATTAAGTATTAATGGCGCAAAAGGAACTAGATAAGCGGGCCTATATGTTAGACCGCCTGTTGAGACTGAGTCTGACACACAGTAAGTCTATGTATAACAGAACAAATTAAGTATTAATGGTACAGGAGGTGACCAAGGTGCACAGTGCAATTACACTCAGTCTGCACTGTCCCTGCAGTCTCCCTAAGCTCTCCCTACAGTGAGTAGAAATTCTCCCTACGATCTCCCTGAACTGTTCCTGCAGTGTCCCTGCACTCTCTCTATCCAATATTCTACAATTAAAAGCTTTGTGAAACACTATCCCTAGCGCTTGCCATGTCTCTCTATGCTCAGCTAACAACAAAATAGTGGAGACCATGCAGGAAGAGGTTTTTATAGGTCTGTGACGTCACAGGGGATGGCTATTTGCGGATTGTCTGGCTCCACTGCAATATAGGTCATATTGCATTCCCAAGCTTCTTACTTTCTAACAAATGCAGCCACCATTTTAGGAAAAAAATATATTTGTTACAACGAAGCACAAGAAAATTCAGACTCATTGCATGCATTCAAGCAGTGAATTTTTCCTAAACTTCGGATCAAATTCCACGTCGGATGCTTTGATTCGCTCATCTCTAATAGTAACTGTAAAGCAAAACTTTGCATTACATACCGTATGTTATACTGATTTTTAGATATAGTGCATGTAGTTTTATTCACCATGTATGTAGTATGTAGTTAATTTGCACTTCACAAACATTCTTATGACCTTACAACATGCCTCCCAACCATACCAGGTTCAATATGACAGTTTCAAATGTTGGCATCTATCCTGCGATTCCCTGAATGGCTGCCTAGTTTTAACTGCATCTGTGTCCTGCTTCCTCCTCCACTATTTCCCTGCCGATGGTGGTTCAGCGCTCACATGACCCAGAGAGGAAATTGGGGGGGGGGGGGGGGGGGCTTGCAGAACATCTCATCACACGCTGCTAGCAGTTTTTGTTTGAGTGTCATTTGAACAGAAATCAGCAGTTTTTTACCCCAGAACTTAAGTTGCTAGTGCAACACATACTTCTTGGCAGCGTGCAATTATTGCACATTTTATTTATCAGCGCATGATATTAGCAGATGTATTGCAGTTTTTTGCAGTTTTACTTACCATACCTGTGTGGTTGATCTCTTGGTTTACCGATTTACATGCTTTATTTTAGTTCTGTAGGGTGGGTGGGTGTGCGTTCAGATTACTAACAAGTGAGCGCTGTATGCACAACACACCTGTCTGTAGTACAATGGTCAGAAACATTTGGCACTCCAGATATGGTGAAACTACAACTCCCAGCATGCCCCATTCACTGCTATTGGCAGTGCTTGATGAGAGTCACAGTTTCACCACAGCTGGAGCGCCAAAGGTTGGTGATCCCTGCTCTAGTGAATCCATATATTTAAACTGTTGGGGACATGATTTCTGAAGACTGGTTGAACAATTGTCTTTTACAGTTGATTATTTTTTATTTTTTTCCTTCAGTTCTATAAAATCCAAATAGTTCCATACATTAGGGTAAAATAATGGAATATGGAAGCAGGCTTCCAAACGAACGACAACTCAGGCCTAGTCCTCAAAAACTCAGAATGTGACTAGTACCAGCATTAGCTATGCAGGCAATAATAGTAGTAGTAGTACTAGTAGTAGGCCACAGTTCTCTCTGGCTCCTGAAACATTATCATTGAGGAGAAATAGGATGAGATTGTGAACTGGATGGCTCACTCCTCCTCTCAGTCACAGCAGGATGACGTGTCTTTTGAGTCTAAAACCATGGGTCACAGTAGTCAGTGCAGTTTCTAGGTAAAATTTCTCTCAGGGCGAGTGTCAAAAAAACTCCCCCCCCCCGGTAACAGACAGGCAGGCAGTGCGGGCGGTACAGTGAGTGAGCGCCGCCGCCCGCACTGCCTGCCTGTGGGGGGACATTATTTTTAATAAGGATCACTATGGACATTATTTAGAATGGAGGCTGCTGTGGATGTCATTATAACTGTATAATGTCTGATAGGCCTAGTCCTGAGTTATATTACCCTGCCCTGTATAATAATGTACCCTGATACCCCTTAGTTATATTACTCCAGTGGGGTAATATAACTAAGGGGTATCAGGGATGGGTACATTATTATACAGGGCAGGGTAATATAACTCAGCTCAGGACTAGGCCTATCAGACATTATACAGTTATAATGAGTAATGACACCAACAGCAGCCTCCATTCTAAATAATGTCCATAGTGATCCTTATTAAACTTAATGTCCCCCACAGTGACAGTGGCCCCCATTTTCATGTCTCCCACAGTGGCCCCCCCATTGTAATTAATTCCCCCCATTGTAATTAATGCCCCCCCCCATTGTAATAACCCCCATCCCCCCCATTGTAATTAATGCCCCCCCAGACCATCACTCGCCTCACAGCAGGCATCAGCACTGCTCAGGGGCTCAGGGCGGGCGGTAACAGGCAGGCAGTGCGGCGCTCACTCAGTCACTGTATGTCACGCGCCTGCGCCGCCTAGTGGGAGGATCAGGCGCGTGACATCAGTAAGTCTGACCAGGGCCGGTGCAAGGATTTTTGCCGCCCTAGGCAAGATAAAAATTGGCACCCCCGCCCCCCCCTTATCAGATCCGGAATTGCAGACCCGGATCCGAAATTCCGAACCTGAAAAAAAATAGTACATGTCCTATTCTTGTCCCCAATAACGGACAAGAATAGGCATATTCTCTTAGTGCCGGCAATGTGCGGTCCGCAAAATGTAGTATTAATAACTAAACAATTAAATAATACACATATTGCATTGTCGGACTCCCTTGTCACTCTCTTCCCCTCCCCCCCCTCCCTTGTCACTCTCTTCTCCCCCCCTCCCTTGTCACTCTCTTCTCCCCCCCCTCCCTTGTCACTCTCTTCTCCCTCCCCCCCTCCCTTGTCACTCTCTTCTCCCTTGTCACTCTCTTCTCCCTCCCCCCCTCCCTTGTCACTCTCTTCTCCCTCCCCCCCCTCCCTTGTCACTCTCTTCTCCCTCCCTCCCCCCCTCCCTTGTCACTCTCTTCTCCCTCCCTCCCCCCCTCCCTTGTCACTCTCTTCTCCCTCCCTCCCCCCCTCCCTTGTCACTCTCTTCTCCCTCCCTCCCCCCTCCCTTGTCACTCTCTTCTCCCTCCCCCCCCCCTCCCTTGTCACTCTCTTCTCCCTTGTCACTCTCTTCTCCCTCCCCCCCTCCCTTGTCACTCTCTTCTCCCTTGTCACTCTCTTCTCCCTCCCCCCCTCCCTTGTCACTCTCTTCTCCCTCCCCCCCTCCCTTGTCACTCTCTTCTCCCTCCCTCCCCCCCTCCCTTGTCACTCTCTTCTCCCTCCCTCCCCCCCCTCCCTTGTCACTCTCTTCTCCCTCCCTCCCCCCCCTCCCTTGTCACTCTCTTCTCCCTCCCTCCCCCCCTCCCTTGTCACTCTCTTCTCCCTCCCTCCCCCCCTCCCTTGTCACTCTCTTCTCCCTCCCCCCCCCTCCCTTGTCACTCTCTTCTCCCTTGTCACTCTCTTCTCCCTCCCCCCTCCCTTGTCACTCTCTTCTCCCTCCCCCCCTCCCTTGTCACTCTCTTCTCCCTCCCCCCCTCCCTTGTCACTCTCTTCTCCCTCCCTCCCTTGTCACTCTTCTCCCTCCCCCCCCCTCCCTTGTCACTCTCTTCTCCCTCCCCCCCCTCCCTTGTCACTCTCTTCTCCCTCCCTCGTCACTCTCTTCTTCCCTCCCTCCTCCCCCCCTCCCTTGTCACTCTCACCTCTAATGTAGCGTGGCCGAGCTCTGTTCGCTCCGCGGTACAGGAGCTTTTGTTTCCTGTACCCGGCTGACAGGAAGTGCTCACTTAGTGTGCACTTCCTTTCAGTCCGGCCGGGTACAAGAAACAAATGCTCCTGTACCCCGGGCCGGACCGAACAGAGCTCGGCCACGCTACACTAACAACTCAGCAGTCTGCAGCGCAGGCAGGCTGCGCAGCACTGAGCCGGCCGCTCAGGAGGCTCAGCATGAGGGGCGCCGCCGGCCGGCCGCCCGATCCTTTACCATCATAACAAATTTTTTTAATTTTTTTTATTTTTTTATTTTTTACACCTCAAAGGGCGCCCCCTGCTTCTGACAGCGCCCCGGGCGGCCGCCCGTCCCGCCCGCCCCTAGAAACGGCCCTGACAGTAGTTCTCCTACTCCTTCTCCTTTCAGCCCCAGAAAGCCTGTCAGTGGTGTCTTCTCTGTCTCCACTGCCTCCTACTAGTGGGGTGCCTTCTTTTATTTCTAAGAAGAGGCCACCAAACCAACTGCACAATCTGGTAGATAGTTGAGAGTTTTCCTGTTGATTTTTTACAGAGCAGTCAGTATTTGGATTGCCTGGAGGTGGAGGTTCATGGAGAGGCGGGGGACCCCATGCATAGCTATGTTGGTTGTAGTATTAATAGTGGTAGTGATATTCAAGTTGGTGATGATAAGTGCGGTGGTATCTACAGTGACAGTGGAGGCACATCCAGAATGGGGAATCTAAAAAAGGGGCCAAGGAGACCAACATGAGCTATCACAGTCTGATAAAAGTGGTGGGGAGGTTGTGGACTCTGATGATCATTGTGTGTTAGACAGGTCCTGGTAACCGGATCAGGGCAGTGAGAAGGAGTTCACATCGGAGACAGAGGGAGGTGGCAGCAATACACACGTTTGATCAAATATGTGCGCTAAGAGCTTCCATTAACTCATTTATAGTCGGTATTGTACCACTTTTATTTCGAATGACCCACATTTCTTAGCTCTATTGTTTGTATGTAAAATGGTGTGCAGCCATTTTATTTTTTATAATCATGCTTATGCACTTGTGATTCTGAAGGTTCTAGTCTAAATTCTCTTGGAGTATATATTGAGGGTAGCACCTCTTTTAGACTGAACATGCACATCTACCTGGGACTTCTGAGTAGAGTACGTATGTAGCTGGTTCCTACACTGCGCTGAATATTGTAGGCTTAGGTAAGTCCAAAGAGAGGCGGTATATTTAGTGTTAGGGACCCATGTGCGGAAGCCACCTTGACGCCTGGTAGATGGGCCCGACACACGTTTGATCAAATATGTGCGCTAAGAGCTTCTATTAACTCATTTATAGTCGGTATTGTACCACTTTTATTTAGAATGACCCCCATTACTTAGCTCTATTGTTTGTATGTATAATGGTGTGCAGCCATTTTATTTTTAATAAGCATGCTTGCTTCATGGATATGCACCTGTGATTCTGAAGGTTCTAGTCTAAATTATCTTGTAGCAATATAGGGAAGAGGCAATATAGAGCAGTTTTTAATGTCCCGTGCGAGGCTTAGCCAAGTCAGCAAGCCCAGTCCACCCCCCTCAACGTCCAGGTTCAGGCCTACCTGGACTGTGGCCTGCATAGTCTGTTCTTGGACCCCATGACCTTATGGCCAGACAGACTACAACAGTGGGCCGAAGTGGCCCAGTATGCTCTTGTTCCTCTTTTCTGCCCAGCCTCCAGCATTATCTTGGAGAGGGTTTTTAGCGCCCTCAGGGGGAGGGTGTGTTGACACTAAAATTGACCAAGTTGCTTGTGCCAGTGTGCAAAACATCACCGTTGTTAAAATGAACCAAGCCCAGATTAGGGAGGATTTTCACAATCCTCCGGCTGAGGCAGATGAGTAGATCTGGCCTTGCTGATAGTGTACCATCTTGCCACTGTTGTTGTCTGCCTGCCTCCCTGCCTACCATCATTTTGACTGCCTAACTTCATGTTTCGTATGGCTGCTTCTGCTTCCGTCATGCCACGGCCACTATTATGCCACTGCTGCTGCCTGTCTGCTTGTTAACATGTACCATATAGCTGCTGTTGCCACCACTACTGCAGCTGCTACTCCGTGCTCCTGACCCCCTACTGCCAACACTATAAACGCTTTGCATCTGCCACTACTACTAATATTACAACTACTGTCCATAAACACGTTAGAATTTTTGGATGCCTAATCCCAATAAGCCACCCTTTCTTCTGATAATTAGGACTGGGTGCATTCTAGCCCCGTTAAGACATAATTTGTTGAGTCTTGATCCCAACAAACCTCTCTTTCTTCTGACAATTAGCACTGCGTGCATTATGGTCCTGTTAAGGCCTAATATTTTGAGGCTTGATCTCAACAAGCAACTCTTTCTTCTGACAATTAGCACTGTGAACATTCTGGCCCCTTGAAGGCATAATTTTTGAACACTTTAAAAAAAAAAATGGCGAATTGGTTCTGAACCAAAACTTTAGGTATTCAGGGTTAGCTATGCATGATTATATTACAGTTTCCCACAAATTGTGATGTGAACACTCGGAATAAAGATTTTTTTTGTATATATATACTGTATATATATTTTCCAATGGAGCAGGGGATATACCTTCACTAAAAAAAATATAATTCCCTTGGATACCATTAACTTGACATTTTACACACAGATACCATTTATTATGCCAAGACACTTCTATACAGGTCTATGAATGTTGCTTTTGATCAGACTTGTTTCTGCAATAAGCTTTGTTAAAATATTTCCACCCTGCAGCTTACTGGTAAATCATGATAAACTGGTCTAAGCTGTGGGTAAATTAGTTACCATAATTAACTTAGCTACATGTTAAAACTACAAATTACCGAAAGTACATTGGATGACATTTTTATTGTTAAGGGAATTTAGATCTTCTTAGGCAATTTTTGTTCTTATGTTGCATTGTGACAGGTCAAAATTAATGTAATGAAGGCACAATTAATGGAATTAATAAGCTCTGCTGTAGGTTACTGAAATATAATGAAAGGGTGATGCTAAATCCTCCAGTGATTACAGTGTGTACCTTCACAGATGGATGACTACCTGCAGATGCTAATTCTTGCTTTGTCCAACACATACTTATCAGGGACAGGCCACTGTGTTTATTACATGTCATTTATTTCAGGAGATTAATGCTTTTATGCACTTTCTGTATGTGCACTAAGTAGAAATTTAAAGTTTTATTGACATTTGTTACCATTACTGCACAGTATTTTCAAACTACATTTATTTTTTATCGCTTGCCTCCAACTTTCTCTCTCTCTCCCTCTTCAAAACTTGTTAGAATCAAATCCTCAAAAATTTAGATTTAGATCCACCTTGAAGTTTTACAAAATTTAAGTCAACTCTGATACATTTAGAGTTGATTTGCTCATCTCTAGTCTGAAGCCATGTCAGTTTCCCAATGAAAAATTTTTCATTGACCCTTGTAGTTAGGAAAAAAAGCTTTATTAAAAATGGAACCTCGGTAATGAACAACGTAGCCCTCAGTGCATCCCTATCCTAATATATTTCCATGTTAGCTTAATTCTTGTATATTCAGCCACATAATAGTATCATACTACCATATACACCCCACACAAGACCACCGAACAATACCCACATAATATGCAGTATCCAAATAATACTCTGCAAGGAGTATGAGAGGGGTATAAATAGGGAGTGCAGGTGTAGTCAGGGTGGGATACGAGTGTCTGGAGATTCTGCTTTCATCTTTCTTTCTTGCATGTGTTCCTTTATGTTATAGCAGCCAGAGTTTCTAACCAACTGTTGTAAATTGATACAGGCAGTGCTGTCAGGACTGACAAGAGAGGAGGGAGGACATAAAGCAGTTAAAAAACAGCACTGCAGGTTCAACCCTCTGCTCGCCATAGCTCTTCTCTAATGCTCTGCTGGAATGTGACAATGGGTAATCAAATGTGTGTAATGTGAATGATGTGTGTAATACATATGACTATATATGTGTGCGTGTTATATGTGCATAATGTGTTTTTCTGTTTTTGTATTTATGTGTGTGGAAGCAATGTACTGTATGTATATGTGTATCAGATAGCAATACTATCGATGTGTGCAGTATAGCAGTCCTGTGTGTGCATGTGGGATATTGGTGTTATATAGGTGCGTAATTTACTTTAATAGTACTATGTATGTGCGCAGTATAGGAGTGTATATGCTGGGTGGTCACGCTAAGGGCTCATGCACACGACAGTATGGCTTTTTCAGTGTTTTGCGGTCCTGTTTTTTACGGATCCGTTTTTTGTTTCCGTCGTGTTTCCGTTTCCTTTCTGTTTTTCCGGTCCGTTTTTCCATATGCCATATACAGTATACAGTAATTACATAGAAAAAATTGGGCTTGGCATAACATTTTCAATAGATGGTTCAGCAAATACGGAACAGATACGGAAGACATACGGATGCATTTCCGTATGTGTTCCGTGTTTTTTTAGAAGACCCATTGACTTGAATGGAGCCAAGCATCGTCATTTGCGGACAAGAATAGGACATGTTCTATCTTTTGACGGTACAGAAATACTGAAACGAAATGCACACTGGAGACACTTCAGTTTTTTTTTGCTGAACCATTGAAATGAATGGTTCAGTATATGTACCGCATACTGAACTAAAAAAACGGCCAGTATACTGAACGCAAAATACTGTCGTGTGCATGAGCCCTAAGGGTCACATTTGACCAGGTAAAAAAAATGACTGTGTTTAATACTGTGACAAATTCATAGTAGAGGAGATGAGCGAATTTCTTTGAAATTCTTGAAACTGCCCCAGTTTCTACTTTGAGACGCCCATGGACATAACATCCCAGGGAATAAGAGCTGAGTGGACATGGTCATGTGACCACACTCCAGAACATAACATACGAGCGATAAATGTAAAAGAAATACATTACAACATTACAGCGACCTTTATAAATGATTGAGGGGAAAACCCATTTAAGGCTTATTCTCTAATTTTACTATGTGTGCATTTGTGGGACCACAACATTTCATTGCATACCCAACTTTGTTTGAAAGAAAATGAGTAATTATATTGCAGAAATCATGTGCAGACTTTCCTTCCTGCATTATTTTACAGTCTGATATAGGAAAGCCTAAATTAGAGGTCATATTAGGTACTTCATATCTAAATTATAATATGATTTAAGAGAGCTTAATAGAATGAAAGCATTTTAATAAATAATCTATTTCACAGCAGGGTTTAACAAATTGGTATTATGTGAGCTTGGCATCTGTAATCTACATCTCTGCCTTTATCTTAATGAGAATTGGCTTTGAAGTGGCTCGAAGACAGAAGAGCAAAAAGAAAACAAATATTTTATTACTGCTGTGTACAAGTTTCAGCGTTCAAAGCCTCGCCATCAATTCTTTGAACTCGAAACGGAATAGTACTGGCTTTTCCTTATTATTCTATTATTAAACACAATATAATGTTTCATTCAATCAACGTGGAGGTTAGAAACCGTCTTCAACCTCTTCAGTGCAAGAAGTGCTTAGGTTTCTATGCAGCTCCTTTAGCTTCTAGTGGATTCCAATGTCGAAGGGTTAAAGTCAACTGGAAAGAAGCAAGAACTATCAAACTGCAACATTCACCAAAAAGCATAAAACATGAGCCTTTGTTTTCTCTTCAGTGCTAAAGGCAAAAAAAAAAAAAAAAGGATGGGAAGTGAAGCCCCATGAGTTTTCATTTCTAAAAGCGTTGAGCAATTCTAGTGGTTTAATGGGCTTCAACAATCACTTGAAAAATGTGTCTCCATAAAATTGAAATAATGTACACCAAAATACGACGTGAAAAGCAGCAGGTAGGCGATGGTCTGTAATTTTAAGCCAACAAAGGAAAATGTAATTCTCATAAGATTTTCTTCACTTATATGGCACTTATGAAGACATAAGATTTTAATCTACTTGTGGCACATACACTATAATGATGAATACAAATAACATTAACAAAACCGTTCCCAATGCTGTAGTGGAGCCATTTACAATGTCCACATTAGGACATCGCAGTGTGTTACGACTGCTTTAAAGTGTCGGCATCAGTGTCCTTAGATTCAAATTCATCATGTAGATTGTGTCATAAGAAAACGTCAAGAATAGCAGTAACGGGGCCTGAATTGATGTCGGAGTAGAATTGGGAGTAGTACATTTCTGCAGGTAGGTTGAAAGAAAAGAAGGGATGCTGATGGCAAATTTACCAGAGATGATCCACGTGATGATATTAAAGGACCATCTAATATAAAATGGATCTATTTAATAATAGCTATAATTACATATGACCTCTGCCTTACAGCTGTTAAGTGTATGTTCCAGTGGTGTAAAAAATAGCCCTGGGGCCCCATAGCAGGACATAGAATTGGGCCTCGCTCTACCATGACCACTTTCAGAAAAGCTTATGATTGGTTTCACTAATGCACACAGTGATGTCACAGTAGAGGGATATTAAACACAATGATGTCAGCGTGCTGAGACAATGAACATGGTGATGTCATAACACAGAGATAATCAACACAGTGATGTCACAGTACAAGGATAATCTAACCAGTGATGTAATACAAACAGTGAGGCAGGTGAAATGTGCACAATGATGTCACCCTGCTTACAAAATACCCATAGGAATCAATGTAAAATTTAGAATGGGGACACAATCAATTTGCTATTTCATCTTACATTGATTTCAATACTAACTGTAACTTTTCAGTACTGATAGGTGGTCACCTGAGTTGTGGGCCCCCAAAGCAGCTGCAGGGACGAGAAGACCACTGCGCTGAAACTGCCCTATACGTGGCCAAAGTAACTGGGATTGGTGATGATGCTGAATTCGCTCATTTCACCCCTTAGATGTTGCAGTCAATAACTATCTGCTTTCTAATTGGAGCACCAGCAGCGAGATTTTGGAGCTCCGATCTATTACCATGACAGCCTGGGGCTATCTGAAGGTTTCCATGCTTGTCATAGTTACCTGCCTACAAAGCCAAGGGGCTCGGCCCAAAAGGGAGTGTCTCATTATCAACTAGACCACAATAGTAATTATATAGTCAAAAAATATAGTAATAGCACCTGACAACCCCTGAAGAATAATGATGTACATGATTGTGCATTAAGGGGTTAATATTCAATTTGTCTCCATACCAATTTTTATACAATATACTGGAAAAAGTAGAAAGAATCTTAGAAATAGTTCAACAAAAAGCTTCTGTGACCATCACAAGCTCTTTTTTTATTACCATCGACGAACAAAAGAATGACAGTATAAACAATTTTATTCCATAAAGGCGTTACTTAAACCGTACACTTTATGGCTGTCATTAAGATAAAACCCTTTTAAAAAATCATAAAAAATGACTTTCATGACGTGCCAATCAGAAAAAATATACAAGTCAAAAGAACAGACATGTCAATCAGAAAGAGCATACAAGTCAATAGTTGTTGGCCAAGATACAGATCTAGCAAGCATCTAGCAACATCAGTGGATTAACGTGTTAACCTGACAGTGCATTGCCTCATTCACACAGTCAGTGTTCGGTCAGTGATTTTGAGACAAAACCAGGTGCAGGTCTAAACAGGGCCGTCTTTAATATCGATTGGACCCTGGGCAAAAATTTACTTGGGCCCCCTGGATCCCGCCTTCCCACACCTTAGCATGCAATCACGCCCTCCACCATAACACACACACAAAAAATCCACACATCTGGTAGAGTCCAGTGAATGACTGTAAATACTTCCAGTTCTGAAGACTCCAGCGGCTCAGGATCAGTGCTCTGGGCAGCTGGGCTCAGGCTGGAAGTGGGCACCGCTCTGCAGGAAGGAGACCAGGGGCTCGGCTCACCCTAGTGTTACAGTGCACCCCAGCACCCCACAGTATGCAGTATAGCACCCTATAGTATACAGCACCACACAGTATGCAGTTTAGCACCCCACACTATACAGTACCCCACAGTATATAGTAGAGCAGTATAGCAGCCCACAGTATACAGCACCTCACGGTATACAACACCTCACTGTATACAGCACCCCAAACTATACACGATACAGCCCCCCACACTATACAGTACAGCAGTATAGCACTCCACACTATACCGCACCCACAGTATACAGCCCCCCACACTATACAGTACAGCAGTATAGCACTCCCCCCCACTATACAGGCCCCCACACTATACAGGCCCCCCACAGTATATAGCCCACCACACAGTATACAGCCCACCACACAGTATACAGCCCACCACACAGTATACAGGCCCCCACACTGTATACAGGCCACCCCCCCCCCCACAGTATACAGCCCACCACACAATATACAGCCCATTACACAATATATAGCCCACCACACAATATACAGCACACCACACAGTATACAGCCCACCACACAGTATACAGCACCCCACTATACAGTAGTTTACAGTATATTAACATAACAGCCCCTGTCACCTTTTTCTGATGTAATCTTTACACAAAAAAGCTCCACAGTTAACTTCTGCAACACTCCACAGGACCTGTGATGACCTCATAGCCATGTGACCAGTAATTGCTAGGTTACTGGTCACATGGTAATGATGTCATTAAGGTCCTAGATCAAAACTCATTAAGGTCCTAGAATTAAGATCATTAACACAGTACGATCATGATGCCTGTGTAGCCGACAGCCTGACACCCGGGGAAGTAGCTAGCAGGGCTCAAGAGGCAGCTGCCTTGGGCCCCCCAGGAGCAACTGGGCCCAGGGCAGCTGCCCCTTTTGCCCCTTGGTAAAGACGGCCCTGGGTCTAAACACAGAACAGGTGCAGATCTTCCGATTATACCTTATCTCCGTGGAGGCTTCAATCCTAGTTTTGTCTCACAATCACTGATGGAAATCACTGACCAAAACACTGACGTGTGGATAAGGTTTAACTCAGTTAAAGGGTTATCCCATTAAAAATATTTAGGTTTTAACTTAGCACCTGGATCTGAATACTTTTATAATTACATGCAGTTAAAAATGTTGTATAGCCAGTGAGTCACTACATGAAATGTACTTGTATAGCACCACCTACTGTTTGTTATTTTCCTAATTTCTCTGTCCACCTCACTGAAGTGAACTTAGTTCCATCTTTCAAGTGATGCCAGCGGCAGCAGAAAAGACGCACTCCCTGAGAAAGGAAATTCCCCCCATCTGCCAGCTTGAAATAAATCAGGTGGAACACTAAGAGCCATAAATGGAGAGAATGGGATCTATGTGAGGCACAAGTAAGGTTCTAGATGTCACATACTATATGTTGTCTGATTTATATTTTTTATATTAATCATGGGACAAACCCTTGAACCCGACATTCAAACAAGCTTTGTACATTGTTAAACTAAGTCAGCACAATAAGCTTGTGTGTTAATGTGCCAGGGGTTATTTTAAAGCCTGCTATATATGTATCTCTCCCATGCATGTTCATGTTCAGTTGGCTGAACGTGTATGTTTTTAATGGGGAGAGGAGAATAAGTTGATGCCAGACACATCTAAAGCAGCTTATCTCCTCGGAGATCAAAAGGACAAAGCTGGTTTGGCCAACCATACACTTATGTTTATGGGGGTCTTTAGGCCATCAATACACATTAGATAAATGTCAGTTGAAGCCACAAATTTTGGTGGGACCAGCTGACCATCTCATATGTATTCAGGGCTCCCCAACAGCAAACATTGGGTAGATAATGATAGGACAGCTGGATTTACAGTATATTGAGCAATCTTTCTGTTCTTGGCCGATCAGTTGTCTAATGTGTATGGCCAACCTTAGGCTTTTTTTCACATATGCATTAGGCATTTCATCTTTCCATTCTGTCATAGAAACAGAATGCAAGCCACAGATGGATTTGCGACATGACATACACCAAAGACACCCCACTAACCCTACTGACTATAATGGGGTCTGTTGGTTTCCAATAGTGTCCATCATATTGACAGTCAGATTAGGGCAGCATATTGCACTACAGCATTTTTGTG
This sequence comes from Bufo gargarizans, assembly GCF_014858855.1. NCBI lineage: Eukaryota > Metazoa > Chordata > Amphibia > Anura > Bufonidae > Bufo > Bufo gargarizans. The sequence goes on from NC_058086.1 coordinate 177,607,927, forward strand.
ACAATTTTGATGGGATACACAATGATGGCTCCTAGTACAAACTCCAACACGGATGTAAACTAAGCCTTATTTCTGTGGATACAGCTGCTAAGAAGCATCTGCATATATTCAGGTACTGTAAACCTTGGGAATGGAATTTACAGAATGTAGGGTCCAAAGTTACCAAACTCCCTCATCAAATTGGAATTCAACTCTTTCAAAACAGAGGAGGAAGCTAGGTCAGCTTAGAAATGAGTTGTCTTCATGAGAAAATATAATTAAAGTTTTTCTCTGACATTTCATATTCCATGAAACCAGATTTTACAATTATCCTGTGTGTGGATTTGCTCTGGTAGACAGGGTATGCGGACGCAGTACAGAGGCAAATTACCAGTAGTGATAAGCGGCAAGGGTCATATTCGAATTTGTGATATTGGCCCACAAGCAACTTAAGCAGGAAGGAATCATGACTTAAGATGGAAAAAAATGACGAATATTCTAAAAAACAAATATATAGCACTATATTCAATATAGTGTTATATATTCGTCATTTTCTTTCCATCTGAAGTCACGATTCCTCCCTGCTTAAGTTGCTTGTGGGCCAATGACTCATTGGCCCACAAGCAAGAAGCAGGGAGGAATCATGTGTTCAGAGGGGAAAAAAAAAGAAAAATATTTGTCATTACGAATATATAACACTATATTCTAAACATTCTCAAATTCTCGAAGTTCCGATATTCGAGATTAAAATTCGCTTTTCGAATATTTGCGCTTAACACTAATTACCAGTTCTTAAATCAAACTTCCGTGTTTATTCACACATAAGGCAAAAATAAAACGTCACTTTGCAATGGACTTTGCAGTCCATAGCAGGATTTTAGGGGGCCTGTTTCCCCTACACCTAGGTCTCAGCCCTTCAGTACGGCAAAAGCCTCAGATCCCAGCACACACACCTTGCTGCTGAGTCCAGCTTTCTTTTAAGGACAGCTAGGTGCTGCCAAAACCTGCACCGGCACTTAAAATCCAGTCCGGTGTTTGACCCCACCTGTCACGGTCCCTCAGGTGACTGGTGTCAAGAGATCAGAGAGACTGGCTGAGCGTGGAGGAATCTAACTGCCTCCTTGATTTCTCTTTATTCAGTGTTGATAGGGTTAATGACCACTTCCATTTTCTAAGCTGTTGCTCAGTGGTCATCACTTCTACCTTTATAGTCTGACCCCATCCTTCTGACTATGCGGTAGATTGCTTTATTCGGGTTTGGCTGAGCAGGTGTGAGGTCTTCTCTGTTTTTCCTGTTCTTCCATCTCTACAGAAGTAAAGTGTCACGTTTGTTTGTATTTGTTATATTTCCAGTTGTATCTGGGCCTGAGACAGACTTCCATTTGTTCATCTGGGGAGGAATGGGTTGTCTCTGGTCCTAAACCTATTCCAGCTCCTTATAGGGAAATAAGGGCCTAGGTATTATGAATTTTCCTACCTTCAAGGTCTATTCATATTGTTAGGTAGTCAGGGTCCAGATTAGGGTTGTATAGGAGGTGACCTGTTTCTTCCCTAGTTTCCAGGCCCAGTTACTGTTCCCCTGCCCTCCTGTGTTCAGTGTGGAGTCCCCCCCCCCCCCCCCACACTGATCGTGACACCACCTGGCTGCAAATCAGCCCAGCAGCACATGCTGGGAGGAAAATACCTGTTTTCCCAGACCATACCCTTCACTGGGTCACATACCCCCCCCCCCTTTGTTCAATCCTGAGGGGGTCAAAACTCACCAGACATTGTACTCAGGACAGGGCATCCGTGTTTTCCTGTATCTGACCTGCCCTGTGATCCACTGTAAATTTAAAGTTCTGTAGGGAAAGGAACCATCGGGTGACCTGGGCATTTCTGTCTTTAGCCTGGCTCATCCACTTGAGAGAGGACTGGACGGTCATCAAGCTGAATTTTCTCCCCAACAAATAGCGGAGAGACTCGGGTGCCAACGTGATAGCCAGGCACTCTCTCTCCACTATATTGTACCTGGTCTCGTCTGGGGTGAGCTTATGGCTGAGGAAGACAATGGGATGCTCCTCCCTGTTGACTTCCTGGGACAGTACAGCACCAAGTTCTACTTCAGAGGCATATGTCTGTACTATAAATTCCTGCTTGAAGTCTCAAAGCGGAGAACGCCTCTTCTGCCCGATCATCCCAGTGAACCATCACGCACTTATGTCCCTTCAAGAGCCCTGTCAATGGCCCGGCTATCATAGCAAAGTAGGGGACAAACCTCATGCAATAGCCCAGCATCCACAGGTACGACTTTACTTGCCTAGAGCTGACAGGTCGGGGCCAATTCCGTATCGCCTCTATTTTGTTTACTTGGGGTTTGATGACTCCGCGCCCTATGACATGCCCTAGGTATTTGGTCTCCTCTAACCCTATCACACATTTCTTTGGGTTAGCTGTTAGACCAGCCTTCTGAAGGGAGTCCACTACAGCCTGTACTTTGGGCAGGTGACTTTTCCAGTTGGTACTGTGAATGACAATATCATCCAGGTAAGCCGAGGCGTACCACCGATGTGGACGAAACACAATGTCCATTAGATGTTTAAAAGTGGCGGTGGCGCCATGCAGACCAAAGGGTAACACCTTATACTGATACAGCCCCTCAGCCGTGATGAAGGCAGTTTTCTCTTGTGCAGCCTCCGTTAAGGGCACCTGCCAGTACCCTTTTGTGAGGTCCAAAACAGAAAATTACCGTGCTTGTGGGTACTTCTAGATTAGTTCATCCACCTGGAGCATGGGATATGCATCGAATTTAGATATCTTGTTCAGCTTACCAAAATCGTTACAAAACTGCAACGTCCCGTCCAGCTTGGGTATTAAGACTATAGGACTGGCCCACTTACTTTTAGACTCCTCGATGATGTATAGCCGCAGCATTAGCTTCACTTCCACTGAGATGGCTTGGCGCTGAGCTTCGGGTACCCGGTATTGCTTTAACCAGACTTTTGCCTGAGGCTCAGTGACAATGTCATGCTGAATTGCGGAAGTGCGTCCAAGGAGGTCCGAGAACACATCCGTGTTCCAACTAACAAACTCCCTGGCCTCCTGAGTCTGTTTAGAGGAGAGGCTGTCAGCAATTTTTACCGTGGCAACCGCTTCCCATGCATCAGACAGAAGGGCCGGAACCTCTTCCCCTAGAAAACCCTGCCTCGAGCTATCTTCAGTACAGGTCTCCCTATCTTTCCAATGTTTTAGTAAATTAGCATTGTAAACCTGCTCCGGCTTTCGCCACCATGGCTTGTGTACCTTGTAATTTACCTCTCCAACTTTCTCGAGTACCTCGTAGGGCCCCTGGCCACCTAGCCAGGAACTTATTGTCCATGGTCGGTACCAGGACCAAAACCCGATCACTCGGGTTAAATATCCGGACCTGGGCCTGCCGATTATAGATCCGACTTTGTGCTTGCTGAGCTGCCTCCATATGCTCCCCACCAAGAGGTAACACTGTCTCTATCCTTTCTTGCATTTGGGTAACGTACTCAAGGACACTTTTGTACAGAGTGGTGTGCTGTTCCCAAGCCTCTTTGGCTACGTCCAAAAAACCATGAGGATGTCTTCCATATAGCAGTTTGAAGGGCGAGAACCCAGTAGAGGCCTGGGGTACCTCTCGCACAGTGAACATGAGATAAGGCAGAAGAAGGGTCCAGTCCTTCCCATCTTTAGACATAACCCTTTTTACATGTTTTGTAATGTTTGTTAAACCTCTCTACCCGACCGTCCGTTTGTGGATGATAAATGGACGTCCGTAGCTGTTTTATGTGCAGTAACTTACAGAGTTCCCTCATAACTTTGCACATAAAAGGGGTCCCCTGGTCGGTCAGAACCTCTTTAGGTAGTCCTACTCGATAAAACATCTCCATTAACTCCTTAGCTATGAGTTTGGCCGATGTATGTCTCAGTGGCACCCCCTCTGGGTACCAAGTGGCGTAGTCTAGGATGGCCAAGATATGTTGGTGCCCTCTAGCGGACTTCGGTACTGGACCTGAGATCCATAGCGATTCTCTCAAACGGTACCTCGATGATCGGAAGAGGTACTAAGGGACTGCAGAAAACACACTGGGCCAGTAAAACCGCTGTAGTATACGGTTCTGTGTTTTCTGCATTCCCAGGTGACCCCCGAGAATGTGTTGTGGGCTAGATCTAACATGAGTTTGCAATAATCCTTGAGCACCACCAACTGTTCAATATGCTCACCCCGTAGTTGGTTTACCTGATACAACAAATTCTGTTGAACCACAAAACGGGGAAACACCATCTTGGCCCCAGATTATTGTGGTTAACAATCAACTATTAATGCATTTTCCCAGGCTCGGGATAGGGTTGGGTCCCGGTGTTGTGCGGTACCAAAATTATCCCCAGAGACATTGAGGTCCTCCACGTCTCCCACTATTACAGTCAGTGGGGTTGTCTCCCCCACTTCCACTGAAGTGGCGGTCACCCCTACCACTGGCCTTTTGGCCTTATGTTCCCAGGGTTCTGGCCTCACCCCAGAGCAAGGCCACTCTGCTGGGGTTACCCCTGTCTCACGTGTATCAGTCACTCTCAAGGCAGGCCACAGTGTCGGGAAGCCAGGGAAGTCTCTCCTTATTATAAGTTCATAGTGTAAGTTTGTAAGTCCCCATGAATGCACATGACCCCGATCTTCCGGCCAGTATACTCAGCATACTGTACCAGCGAAGCCATTACTAGGGACACCAGACTCCCTGAGTCCAGCAGGGCCTCTGCTGGAGTATCTCCCACTTCCACATGGCACAAGTTGTTTACAGTTTCTGGAGTACCTGCTGCACACAGCTTCCTGGCATATAACGATTGACGGAGGCCATAGTTTGAATCCATGGGTTCCACCTTATATGGACAGTCAGCTCGTACAATGCCAGGCTCCCGACACCGCCAGCAGACTATCGGAGCCGGGTCCACAGTGGGTACATCCTGGGCGGGTTTTATCGGCTTAAACCTCCATGCCTGGGATGGAGATTTCCGGGGTTTGACTGGCACCCTCCCGAAATAACCCTCCTTTAGATTCCTTGTAGCCTCATAACATTCCACCAGGTCCACCATCTCAAGGGCATTGCCAGGAAACACCTGGCCGAATCAGTGCTGGAGAGGGGGTGGCAAAGCCCTCCAGAACATATCAGCTAACAGACGATCCAGCATAGCAGTGGGGCTCAGCACGTCAGGCTGTAGCCACTTTTGCAAGAGATGAAGTAAGTTATAATACTGGGGTCTCACAGACTCAGCCGGGTTGAACCACCACTGATGCACCCGCTGGGCCCGGACCAACACATTCACCCACAGTCTTGCCAGAATCTCACTCTTGACCTTCTGGTAGTCGGCCGCTTGATCGTCCGGCAAGTCTAAATACACCTGCTGGGAATCAGATGCCAGGAACGTATCGGCAACCTCAGCCCCCTGATCTCAGGGTAGATTCTCCCTTGTAGCCACCTTCTCGTACATCGCCTGGTAGGTTGCAATGTCATCTGAGGGTGTCATCTTGGGGATCGCTGCACGGACCGCTTTCCAGACACTCTGCCGTCTGTAAAGCCATCATCACGTGTTGTAACAGCAGCAGGTTTGTTTCTTGTTGGTGTTGGTTAGCCTCCACGAGAGCTTTCATTACAGCCTCCATTTTGTCATGTGACACAGGTTTGAATTTAGCTGGTTTAATCCAGGACATACAGCCGTACCCGAAAACAAAAATATTTTGGCGTTTACGCCAGCCTCTCTGTGCGTGCTCGCATCCTCCACCAATTGTGGGGATTCGCTCTGGTAGACAGGGTATGGGGACGCAGTACAGAGGCGAATTACCAGTTCTTAAATCAAACTTCCGTGTTTCTTCACACATAAGGCACAAACAAAATGTCACTTTGCAGTCTTGGTGTTAGTTCACACACAATGTAAATTCCACATAGCAAAAATCACCCTGTTGACAGTTCTACCTCCTGAAGTCCATAGCAAGATTTTAGCGGGCCTGTTTCCCCTACATCTGGGTCTCAGCCCTCCAGCACGGCACAAGCCTCAGTTTCCAGCACACACACCTTGCTGCTAAGCCCAGTTGTCTTTAAAGAACAGCTAGGTGCTGCCAAAACCCGGACCGGCACTTAAAATCCAGTCCAGTGTTTGACCCCACCTGGCTGCAAATCAGCCCAGCAGCACACTGGGAGAAAAATACCAGTTTTCCCAGACCATATCCTTCACTGTGTCACACATGTCTGAAGTTATTCCACATACTTTCTTTGACGTCACATCAGGACAGTCCAGTATTTGCTTTATAATCTTGCTATAGCCTACAGTTGTGAATATTTTGCCATAACTGCACCTGTTCAACCTGATTTTTTATATCTTTTTGTGAGTAATATTATTATATTGTGTGTAATAACATAGTAACATAGTATATAAGGCCGTTAAAAAGACATCTGTCCATCCAGTTTGGCCTGTTATCCTGCAAGTTGATTCAAAGGAAGGCAAAAAGAAAACTGTGAGGTAGAAGCCAATTTTCCCCACTTAAGGAGAAAAATAATTCTTCCCGACTCCATTCAGGCAATCAGATAACTCCCTGGATCTACGACCCCTCTCTAGTATCTATAGCCTGTAATATTATTACACTCCAGAAATACATCCAGGCCCCTCTTGAACTCTTTTATTGTACTCACCATCACCACCTCCTCAGGCAGAGAGTTCCTTAGTCTCACTGCTCTTACCGTAAAGAATCCTCTTCTATGTTTGTGTACAAACCTTCTTTCCTCCAGACGCAGAGGATGTCCCCTCGTCACAGTCACAGTCCTGGGGATAAATAGATGATGGGAGAGATCTCTGTACTGACCCCTGATATATTTATACATAGTTATTAGATTGCCCCTTGTTCTCTGTTTTCTAAAGTGAATAAACCTAATTTGTAGTGTATTTTGTGAAGTTTCTTTTCTTTTGTGAGGGAGGAAGACAAAGCTATAATAAGTCAGCCTTCCATGCACCATGCCGGTACCTGTTCGATGAAGTGAGAAAGTTTCTGCCCCTTTCATTGCAGTTGGGCTGTTTATCATTTTCACTTGTAATTAACCTGAAGAAAATAAATTAGCTCCTTATGGTTTGATCCAGGTTGTTTTTATAAGCAGGAAAATTAATTATTTTTTGCTTAGAAATGTAAAATATTCCCCACAGGCATGTTCTTAGTATTATAATTACTATACTGTATTTCATGTAAATTGTTAACATTTGGTTTGCTGAGAGTGTTTTTTCCTCATAATTAGAGACGAGCAAATTTCAAAAAAATTAGATTTGGCCAGTTCGACGAATTTTCTGAAAAAATTTGCTTCAATCTGAATACATTTTTTATGAATCGCATTAAAAACTGCTATTTCCAGGCTGCATAGAGCCTTTATATGGGTGTAGAACATAGTGATGAGTGGCAGGGGCCATATTCAAATTTGCAATATTTCACAAATATTTGGATGAATATTCGTCATATATTCGCAAATTCAAGATTATTTTCTTGATTGCAAAAAATCAGCAATGTAATATTCGCGTAATGCGTGCAAAATACAGGTGTGGGTAATTGATGCAGCATTTTTTTTCAAGCTGCTAGAAGAGAGACTGGAGAAAATGGTTGGCACGACAGAACATTAAAAATGGCTTTATATGCAGATAGAGTGCTCCAATATATTTTCTATTGTGCTAATCGGCACTAATGATGCAAATATTTTGGAGTATTACGCAAAACTTCACATTTTAGCCGGTGTGCTTGTATGTATGTATGGACAGCAGAACCTATCAGCTACACTGTATCAGGATATATACTACACTGACTATCTCCCACTAACTATCTGTATTATATATCTAAGCTATCTAACTATCTATCTAATGTAGTGTGGAAAGCACAGAGCACAGCAATGACACTGCTGTCTCTCTCCGAACTTTAAAAAACTGTAGAAAATGGCTGCTTGGTAGGTTCTTATATAGTAAGGGCTAGGTAACTTTCCTATTGGTTGCTAGGGATGCTGCTAAACTCAGACAAAGACATTGCAGACTTCTCATTGGCCCACAAGAATGGAGGTTACTGATGAAAAAAATCTAGAATATTCGAAATTATGAATATATATATCACTATAGTCTAAATATTCGCAAATTTTCAAAGTGCCGATATTCATGATTTAAATATTAGCGCCCAACACTAGTAGAACACTGTGCTTTGCAGTAACACAAATAGGGAGTGTGCTGGGGTAGTGAAATAATACTGTCAGTCAGTATGATATGCAGATGATAGGTGTCGCTATTAGAATCACTACACACTTCATTTATTTGGACAGTTACGGGGCCAAAACCGACCAAATAACTCAAGTATTAACTCAGCATTACAGGTCGATGTTAGCGCCAAGAAGAAAGGCACTCCTTTTACACCGTCGTCAGCTGATTCCATATAGATGTCTATATTTTTGTTTTATCTAGAAATATGACAATAAATGGTTTTAATGCAAATAACCAAATGTGAACAGCGTCTTTTTTTCTCACATTGTACTGAACTAACAATAAATGTTTTTAGAGCAAATAACACCAAATGTGAACAGCATCTATTTTTCTCGTACTGTACTATAATAGGGCACTTAACGATTTCACCATATATACAGTAGCTGCGGAAGTGAACAGAGCATTTACTGTATTTCTCTTTTTCCACAGATATAAGCCACTAAAGGCTTTTCAACATAACACTTGCACCCCTACAACAAATTGCTGGAATGACCGAGCTGTATAATGGCTATTTGGATCCCCAAATAACCTTTCCCTGCACTTATAAATCATATTTTTTTCCCAATGATGTTTTCAGTATGACTCAACCTCGGCCCTGCAACGTCTGTCCCTGCACTAAGATGCTGTGAAATGATTCCTCCCTATCCTTATTGTGCACTTATAAAATGCTTTTTTTTTTCACAATTAGTTTTTCTTTCACTCTACCTAGCGCCTGCATAAACGTCTGTCCCTGAACAAAGTACTATAGTGAATGGCAGAATCTAAGATGGCCGCCGTATTTATAGGGCTGTGACATCACCGGGCTGGCTGGCTGCTAATTGGCTGCATGCATGGCATTATGGGTCATCCCGCCTTCCCAGAGTTCCTTGCCCCATGTCCTCACACGTGTAGCTGCCATTTTAGCCGCCGTTGTAGCCGCCATGTTAGGAAAAATTGCGATTCGTTACCACGAAGCGAGAGGAAATTCGCATTCATTCATGTTGAATTCTCAAATTAGCGAATTTATGACGAATATTCGCCCAAATATTTGTGAAATATCGCAAATTCAAATATTGCCCCTGCCGCTTATCACTAATGGTTACATTTGGCACTGCTTAGGCTATTATGTAGCTGGCAGAAACATTATAATCTAATTGATCCCAGAGCATATGGTCTCTAAATTTGTTACTGATGGACTTAAAGGAAGTTGCACAGAATGATATATATATTTTTTTTACATTTTACCCGTCAATAGCAACTTGTTTTACCTGTTGAAAAAATCATACACACCTGCTCCCCGTTGCTCTGTTATGGGTCCTTGACTTACTTTAACCACTTCAGCCCCGCTAGGTGAAACCCCCTTCATGACCAGGCCACTTTTTACACTTCGGCACTACACTCCTTTCACCGTTTATCGCTCGGTCATGCAACTTACCACCCAAATGAATTTTACCTCCTTTTCTTCTCACTAATGGAGCTTTCATTTGGTGGTATTTTATTGCTGCTGACATTTTTACTTTTTTTGTTATTAATCAAAATATAACGATTTTTTTGCAAAAAAATGTCATTTTTCACTTTCAGCTGTGAAATTTTGCAAAAAAAACGACATCCATATATAAATTTTTCGCTAAATTTATAGTTCTACATGTCTTTGATAAAAAAAAAATGTTTGGGCAAAGAAAAAATGGTTTGGGTAAAAGTTATAGCATTTACAAACTATGGTACAAAAATGTGAATTTCCGCTTTTTGAAACGGCTCTGATTTTCTGAGCACCTGTCATGTTTCCTGAGGTTCTACAATGCCCAAACAGTATAACTACCCCACAAATGACCCCATTTCGGAAAGTAGACACCCTAAGGTATTCGCTGATGGGCATAGTGAGTTCATAGAACTTTTTATTTTTTGTCACAAGTTAGCGGAAAATGATGATGATTTTTATTTTATTTTTTTTCTTACAAAGTCTCATATTCCACTAAATTGCGACAAAAAATAAAAAATTCTAGGAACTCGCCATGCCCCTCACAGAATACCTTGGGGTGTCTTCTTTCCAAAATGGGGTCACTTGTGGCGTAGTTATACTGCCCTGGCAATTTAGGGGCCCAAATGTGTGAGAAGAACTTTGCAATCAAAATGTGTAAGAAATGACCGGTGAAATCCGAAAGGTGCACTTTGGAATATGTGCCCCTTTGCCCACCTTGGCAGCAAAAAAGTGTCACACATGTGGTATCGCCGTACTCAGGAGAAGTTGGGGAATGTGTTTTTGGGTGTCATTTTACATATACCCATGCTGGGTGAGAGAAATATCTTGGCAAACGACAACTTTTCCCATTTTTTTATACAAAGTTGGCATTTGACCAAGATATTTTTCTCACCCAGCATGGGTATATGTAAAATGACACCCCAAAACACATTCCCCAACTTCTCCTGAGTACGGCGATACCAGATGTGTCACACTTTTTTGCTGCCAAGGTGGGCAAAGGGGCACATATTCCAAAGTGCACCTTTCGGATTTCACCGGTCATTTTTTACAGATTTTGATTGCAAAGTACTTCTCACACATATGGGCCCCTAAATTGCCAGGGCAGTATAACTACGCCACAAGTGACCCCATTTTGGAAAGAAGACACCCCAAGGTATTCCGTGAAGGGCACGGCGAGTTCCTAGAATTTTTTATTTTTTGTCACAAGTTAGCGGAAAATGATGATTTTTTTTTTTTCTCTTTTTTCCTTACAAAGTCTCATATTCCACTAACTTGCGACAAAAAATAAAAAATTCTAGGAACTCGCCATGCCCCTCACGGAATACCTTGGAGTGTCTTCTTTCCAAAATGGGGTCACTTGTGGCGTAGTTATACTGCCCTGGCAATTTAGGGGCCCATATGTGTGAGAAGTACTTTGCAATCAAAATCTGTAAAAAATGACCGGTGAAATACGAAAGGTGCACTTTGGAATATGCGCCCCTTTGCCCACCTTGGCATCAAAAAAGTGTCACACATCTGGTATCGCCGTACTCAGGAGAAGTTGGGGAATGTGTTTTGGGGTGTCATTTTACATATACCCATGCTGGGTGAGAGAAATATCTTGGCAAACGACAACTTTTCCCATTTTTTTATACAAAGTTGGCATTTGACCAAGATATTTTTCTCACCCAGCATGGGTATATGTAAAATGACACCCCAAAACACATTCCCCAACTTCTTCTGAGTACGGCGATACCAGATGTGTCACACTTTTTTGCAGCCTAGATGCGCAAAGGGGCCCAAATTCCTTTTAGGAGGGCATTTTTAGACATTTGGATCCCAGACTTCTTCTCACGCTTTAGGGCCCCTAAAAAGCCAGGGCAGTATAAATACCCCACATGTGACCCCACTTTGGAAAGAAGACACCCCAAGGTATCCAATGAGGGGCCTGGCAAGTTCATAGAATTTTTTTTTTTTTTCGCATAAGTTAGCGGAAATTGATTTTTTTTTGTTTTTTCTCACAAAGTCTCACTTTCCGCTAACTTAGGACAAAAATTTCAATCTTTCATGGACTCAATATGCCCCTCAGCAAATACCTTGGGGTGTCTTCTTTCCAAAATGGGGTCAGTTGTGGGGTGTTTGTACTGCCCTGGCTTGAGGGTCTCCGCAATCATTACATGTATGGCCAGCATTAGGAGTTTCTGCTATTCTCCTTATATTGAGCATACAGGTAATGAGATTTTTTTTTCCGTTCAGCCTCTGGGCTGAAAGAAAAAAATGAACGGCACAGATTTCTTCATTCGCATCGATCAATGTGGATGAAAAAATCTCTGCCAAAAAAAAAAAAATGGAGGGGAAAGGCGTCTGCCAGGACATAGGAGCTCCGCCCTACATCCATACCCACTTAGCTCGTATGCCCTGGCAAACCAGATTTCTCCATTCGCATCAATCGATGTGGATGAATAAATCATTGCCGGGATTTTTTATTTTTTATATATATATATATATATATATATATATACAAAATGCTTGCCAAAGCATAGGAACGCCGCCTCCTCCTCAGCTCGTATGCCTTGGCAAACGTATCTGTCACTGCAGAGGAGAAAATCCCGTCTTGCAGCGCCGCATACACCAACTTGCGTGTAATCTGACAGCAGCGCAATGCTTCTGTCAGAATGCACATCGGTGCTGCAGCTAGTAGATCGGTTGGTCCACCTGGAAGGTAAAAAGACAAAAAAAAAAAAAAAAAAAAAACCAGGCCACAACGCAATAATTTTATTAACTTTGGAACAGAACATGTAACTTTAACTTTTGGAACTAAACATTAACCTGTTTGCTTACCTGTTTTTTTTTTTTTTTTTTTTTTTTTTTTTTACCTTTATAGAACAAACCTCTCCTTCCCCATGGGTCAATGTGCAAAGCGCAAATCGCCCAAAGATGTGGCGAAGTGCGTTATGCACTTTGTCCCATGTGAAAGGAGACGTTTGCAGCAGCTGTGAGTGAATGGGCCCTAATAGCCCTGTGTGCCTATCCTGGTGAGATGTGATCCCTATGCTAGGTGTACCTGTGTGTGGTACTTTCGGAAACACTCCCCTAAGCATAGGGCAGGGTGGTCGGGACAGTCAGGACAGAAATAACGGGTGTCACGCCTTATTCCACTCCTGCTACAGACACGACATTTTTTTCGGGGTGGCGGTCGGTTTGAGGTACCAGCAACGACACTGGGGAAGTGTCGCTCGTGTAGACGGCTAACTACACTGGTGGATGGGGCCACGGAACCTCCTGGATACAGGAGGTTCGCGATGATCTCTTCCTGAAATTTGAGGAAGGATCCAGTTCTCCCAGCCTTACTGTAGAGAACAAAACTATTGTACAGAGCCAATTGAATTAAATATACAGACACCTTCTTATACCAGCGTCTGGTGCGTCGGGAAACTAAATACGGAGCCAACATCTGGTCATTGAAGTCGACCCCTCCCATGTGGAGGTTATAGTCGTGGACTGAGAGGGGCTTTTCAATGACACGGGTTGCTCGCTCAATTTGGATTGTCGTGTCTGCGTGAATGGAGGAGAGCATGTAAACGTCACGCTTGTCTCTCCATTTCACCGCGAGCAGTTCTTCGTTACACAGTGCGGCCCTCTGCCCCCTTGCAAGACGGGTGGTAACGAGCCGTTGGGGGAAGCCCGCGCGACTAGTTCGCGCGGTACCACAGGCGCCAATCCGTTCTAGAAACAAATGCCTAAAGAGGGCCACACTTGTGTAAAAATTGTCCACATAAAGATGGTACCCCTTGCCGAATAAGGGTGACACCAAGTCCCAAACTGTCTTCCCACTGCTCCCCAGGTAGTCAGGGCAACCGACCGGCTCCAGGGTCTGATCTTTTCCCTCATAGACCCGAAATTTGTGGGTATAGCCTGTGGCCCTTTCACAGAGCTTATACAATTTGACCCCATACCGGGCGCGCTTGCTTGGGATGTATTGTTTGAAGCCAAGGCGCCCGGTAAAATGTATTAGGGACTCGTCTATGCAGATGTTTTGCTCAGGGGTATACAAATCTGCAAATTTCTGGTTGAAATGGTCTATGAGGGGCCGAATTTTGTGGAGCCGGTCAAAAGCAGGGTGGCCCCTGGGACGGGAGGCGGTGTTGTCGCTAAAGTGCAGGAAACGCAGGATGACCTCAAATCGTGTCCTGGACATAGCAGCAGAGAACATGGGCATGTGATGAATTGGGTTCGTGGACCAATATGACCGCAATTCATGTTTTTTTGTCAGGCCCATGTTGAGGAGGAGGCCCAGAAAAGTTTTAAATTCGGAAACTTGGACTGGTTTCCACCGGAAAGGCTGGGCATAAAAGCTTTCCGGGTTAGCGGTGATAAATTGTGTGGCATACCGGTTTGTCTCTGCCACGACTAAGTCTAAAAGCTCCGCAGTCAAGAACAGCTCAAAAAATCCCAGGGCCGAACCGATCTGAGCCGTCTCAACCCGAACTCCAGACTGGGCGGTGAAAGGGAAAACTACGGGTGCGGCTGAAGTTGGGGACTGCCAATCAGGGTTTGCCAGCACCTCTGGGATTCTAGGGGCTCTACGGGCACGTCTTTGCGGTGGCTGCGACGGGGTCACTACTGCACGTGCCACCGTACCAGCTTCAACTGCCCTTCTGGTGCTCGCTACTTCACCAGGTTGTACGGCAGTGCTGGTACTAGGTCCAGGAAGGGCTGGGCTGCTGGTGTATGCCTCACCACGTAATCCGACAGCACCAGCCCCACTCTGCTGCTCTTGAAGCGGATCCTGCGCAACCTGCGGTCTAGCGACACGGGGCCGGGTACGCCTGGTGCTATCAGGGACCTCAGCCTCCTCGTCCGAACTTTGGGTCAGAGAGCCACTGCTTTCTACAGGTTCGTATTCTGACCCGCTGGATTCATCAGATGAGGGTTCCCACTCCTCATCCGACTGGGTCAGAAGCCTGTAGGCCTCTTCAGAGGAATACCCCCTGTTTGACATGTGGGCAACTAAATTTAGGGGTATTCCCTGAGACTACCCAAGAAAAAAAAAGCAAGCCTGTCTTACAAAGGGGAGGCTAGCGAAGTACCGGAGGCCGCTGCGGTTGATAAAAAATATCAAAACTGATTTTTTTATCGCCGCAGTGCGTGTAAAGTGAATGTGCAGTGATCAAAAAAAATAATAATTTTTGTCACTGCGGTGGGGCGGGTGTGGGCGAACGCACGTGTGGGCGACCGATCAGGCCTGATCGGGCAAACACTGCGTTTTGGGTGGAGGGCGAACTAAAGTGACACTAGTACTATTATAGATCTGACCGTGATCAGTTTTGATCACTTTCAGATACTATAAAAGTACAAATGCTGATTAGCGATACGCTAATCAGCGAATAACGGACTGCGGTGCGGTGGGCTGGGCGCTAACTGATCGCTAACTACCTAACCAAGGGACCTAAACTATACCTAAAACCTAACGGTCAATAACAGTGAAAAAAAAAAGTGACAGTTTGCACTGATCACTTTTTTCCTTTCACTAGTGATTGACAGGGGGGGATGACAGGGGTGATCAAAGGGTTAATTGGGGTGATCTGGGGGCTAAATGTGGTGTGGTGGGTACTCACAGTAAAGATGTGCTCCTCTGCTCCTCTGCTGGAACCAACCGACCAAAAGAAGGAGCAGAGGAGCACAGCAGCCATATTACCCCATCATATTTACTAATATGTGGGGTTATATGGCTGCTGATTGGATTTTTTAAAAATCAGCAGCCTGCCAGCCAATGATCGTGGCCGGCAGGCTGCTGACGAAATAGTCTTCTGCGAAATGCCGGCCCGCGATGCGCATGCGCGGGCCGGCTGTGACGTAATCTCGCATCTCGCGAGAGGACGCGCCGATGCGTCCAGGAGGAACTAAACAACCACCTCCCGGACGCATCGGTGCGTACAGCGGTCGGGAGGTGGTTAAGCAGTCTTCCAAACCCTATCCTGTAAACTTCCAGATGGATAGGTTACATATGCCATAGTAGCCAATGACTGGCTTGAGCTGTGACATGTCCCCAAGTGGCATGTGACCCAGCAGCCAACATACTCTTTGGAAACATGCCACAGCTGAGGCCAGTCATTGGCTGCAGCAGTGCATGTGGTTTAATGAGACTAGTTTATATTTATATGCTGGTCCACTCACCTGCTTGCCGATGCTTTGTTCGGAACTTTGTCGCTGATGGAGGGTTCCATCCATCAGTGGCCTCCATTCATTTTACACACATGCACTAGTTCCATAGCCAGTCCCCATGAATGGAGGCTGCTGATGGATGGAACCCTCCATCTGCGGCCATACTGAGAGCGAAGCACCCCTAAGGCTGAGTTCACACGAGCATGTCTGGATAAGGTCCGGATGCATTGCGACAAACCCACGCGAGTAGGTACCCAATTGCAGTCAGTTTTGATTGCGATTGCGTTCCGTTGTTCAGTTTTTATCGCGAGGGTGCAATGCGTTTTGCATGCGCGTGATAAAAAACTGACTGTGGTACCCAGACCCAAACTTCTTCACAGATGTTCAGGTTTGGGTTCGGTGTTGTGTAGATGTAATTATTTTGCCTTACAACATGGTTATAAGGGAAAATAATAGCATTCTTTAATACAGAATGCATAGTAGGTGGTCAATTGAGGGTTAAAAAATAAAAAATAATCCTTTCACGGCCTTGTTTCTTTGTTTGATATACATGAAAACTTTTCATCCGATGTCTTCTATCCTGAATACTTGGAATGTGATGAGCAAATTATACTGTACTGTACGGTAATATGACACTGTGGAAGATGTTGTATGCTATAATTTTCTAATAAAAAATTTGTGAAATAAAGGAAAAAAAAAATAATAAAAAATAAAATAAAAAAAATAATCAACTCACCTTCTCCTCTTGATCGCGTAGCTGCTGGTCTCTTCTTACTTCTTTAATCATGAGCTGCCGGCTAAAGGACATGTGGTGACTAGGGATGAGCGAACTCGAACTGTATAGTTCGGGTTCGTACCGAATTTTGGGGTGTCCGTGACACGGACCCGAACCCGGACATTTTCGTAAAAGTCCGGGTTCGGGTTCGGTGTTCGTCGCTTTCTTCGCGCTTTTGTGACGCTTTCTTGGCGCTTTTTGAAAGGCTGCAAAGCAGCCAATCAACAAGCGTCATACTACTTGCCCCAAGAGGCCATCACAGCCATGCCTACTATTGGCATGGCTGTGATTGGCCAGAGCACCATGTGACCCAGCCTCTATTTAAGCTGGAGTCACATAGCGCCGCCCGTCACTCTGCTCTGATTAGCGTAGGGAGAGGTTGCGGCTGCGACAGTAGGGCGAGATTAGGCAGATTAACTCCTCCAAAGGACTTGATTAACTGATCGATCTGCAGCTGTGGATCATTGAGCTGCTGATCCTCAATTGCTCACTGTTTTTAGGCTGCACAGACCGTTTGTCAGTCTCATTTTTCTGGGGTGATCGGCGGCCATTTTGTGTCTTGTGGTGCGCCAGCACAAGCTGCGACCAAGTGCATTTAACCCTCAATGGTGTGGTTGTTTTTTGGCTAAAGCCTACATCAGGGTGAAGCTGTCACACCAAGTGCATTTAACCAGCAATAGTCTGTTCATTTTTTGGCCATATACAAAATCAGGGGCAAGCTGCGCCTGTCACCAAGTGCATTTAACCCTCAATGGTGTGGTTGTTTTTTGGCTAAAGCCTACATCAGGGTGAAGCTGTCACACCAAGTGCATTTAACCAGCAATAGTCTGTTCATTTTTTGGCCATATACAAAATCAGGGGCAAGCTGCGCCTGTCACCAAGTGCATTTAACCCTCAATGGTGTGGTTGTTTTTTGGCTAAAGCCTACATCAGGGTGAAGCTGTCACACCAAGTGCATTTAACCAGCAATAGTCTGTTCATTTTTTGGCCATATACAAAATCAGGGGCAAGCTGCGCCTGTCACCAAGTGCATTTAACCCTCAATGGTGTGGTTGTTTTTTGGCTAAAGCCTACATCAGGGTGAAGCTGTCACACCAAGTGCATTTAACCAGCAATAGTCTGTTCATTTTTTGGCCATATCCCAGTCTAATTCTGTCACTAAATCCATACCGGTCACCCAGCGCCTAAATACTAGGCCTCAAATTTATATCCAGCTAAATCTGTCCCTAGTGCTGTAGCTGGGCGAGTTATTTAGTGTCCGTTCAAGCACATTTCTTGTTCTGGGTTGAAATACAATTCCCAATTTAGCAATTTCATAATTTAGTGGTTCCTGCTATATCAGAGCTCTTTGAAATCTATCCCAAAAAGGGTATATAATATTGAAGGTGCACATAGGGTCATTCAGAGTAACTTCACACACACCCGCTACTGTGTATTTCCAAGTCTAATTCTGTCACTAAATCCATACCGGTGACCCAGCGCCTAAATACTAGGCCTCAAATTTAATTCCCTCTAAATCTCTCGTTACCCACCGCTGTACTGTTGTTGCTGGGCAAGATATTTAGTGTCCGTCAAAGCACATTTTTTGTTCTGGGTTGAAGTACAATTCCCAATTTAGCAATTTCATAATTTAGTGGTTTCTGCTATATCAGAGCTATTTGAAATCTATCCCAAAAAGGGTATATAATATTGAAGGTGCACATAGGGTCATTCAGAATAACTTCACACACACCCGCTACTGTGTATTTCCAAGTCTAATTCTGTCACTAAACCCATACCTGTCACCCAGCGCCTAAATACTAGGCCTCAAATTTAAATCCCTCTAAATCTCTCGTTACCGTTGTCCTGTTGTAGCTGGGAAAGTTATTTAGTGCCCGTCAAAGCACATTTTTTGTTCTGGGTTGAAGTACAATTCCCAATTTAGCAATTTCATAATTTAGTGGTTCCTGCTATATCAGAGCTATTTGAAATCTATCCCAAAAAGGGTATATAATATTGAAGGTGCACATAGGGTCATTCAGAATAACTTCACACACACCCGCTACTGTGTATTTCCAAGTCTAATTCTGTCACTAAATCCATACCGGTGACCCAGCGCCTAAATACTAGGCCTCAAATTTAATTCCCTCTAAATCTCTCGTTACCCACCGCTGTACTGTTGTTGCTGGGCAAGATATTTAGTGTCCGTCAAAGCACATTTTTTGTTCTGGGTTGAAGTACAATTCCCAATTTAGCAATTTCATAATTTAGTGGTTTCTGCTATATCAGAGCTATTTGAAATCTATCCCTAAAAGGGTATATAATATTGAAGGTGCACATAGGGTCATTCAGAATAACTTCACACACACCCGCTACTGTGTATTTCCAAGTCTAATTCTGTCACTAAACCCATACCTGTCACCCAGCGCCTAAATACTAGGCCTCAAATTTAAATCCCTCTAAATCTCTCGTTACCGTTGTCCTGTTGTAGCTGGGAAAGTTATTTAGTGCCCGTCAAAGCACATTTTTTGTTCTGGGTTGAAGTACAATTCCCAATTTAGCAATTTCATAATTTAGTGGTTCCTGCTATATCAGAGCTATTTGAAATCTATCCCAAAAAGGGTATATAATATTGAAGGTGCACATAGGGTCATTCAGAATAACTTCACACACACCCGCTACTGTGTATTTCCAAGTCTAATTCTGTCACTAAATCCATACCGGTGACCCAGCGCCTAAATACTAGGCCTCAAATTTAATTCCCTCTAAATCTCTCGTTACCCACCGCTGTACTGTTGTTGCTGGGCAAGTTATTTAGTGTCCGTCAAAGCACATTTTTTGTTCTGGGTTGAAGTACAATTCCCAATTTAGCAATTTCATAATTTAGTGGTTTCTGCTATATCAGAGCTATTTGAAATCTATCCCTAAAAGGGTATATAATATTGAAGGTGCACATAGGGTCATTCAGAATAACTTCACACACACCCGCTACTGTGTATTTCCAAGTCTAATTCTGTCACTAAATCCATACCGGTGACCCAGCGCCTAAATACTAGGCCTCAAATTTAATTCCCTCTAAATCTCTCGTTACCCACCGGTGTACTGTTGTTGCTGGGCAAGATATTTAGTGTCCGTCAAAGCACATTTTTTGTTCTGGGTTGAAGTACAATTCCCAATTTAGCAATTTCATAATTTAGTGGTTTCTGCTATATCAGAGCTATTTGAAATCTATCCCTAAAAGGGTATATAATATTGAAGGTGCACATAGGGTCATTCAGAATAACTTCACACACACGCTTCTGTGCATTTCCAAGTCTAATTCTGTCACTAAATCCATACCGGTGACCCAGCGCCTAAATACTAGGCCTCAAATTTAAATCCCTCTAAATCTCTCGTTACCCACCACTGTACTGTTGTTGCTGGGCAAGATATTTAGTGTCCGTCAAAGCACATTTTTTGTTCTGGGTTGAAGTACAATTCCCAATTTAGCAATTTCATAATTTAGTGGTTTCTGCTATATCAGAGCTATTTGAAATCTATCCCAAAAAGGGTATATAATATTGAAGGTGCACATAGGGTCATTCAGAATAACTTCACACACACGCTTCTGTGCATTTCCAAGTCTAATTCTGTCACTAAATCCATACCGGTGACCCAGCGCCTAAATACTAGGCCTCAAATTTAAATCCCTCTAAATCTCTCGTTACCCACCGCTGTACTGTTGTTGCTGGGCAAGATATTTAGTGTCCGTCAAAGCACATTTTTTGTTCTGGGTTGAAGTACAATTCCCAATTTAGCAATTTCATAATTTAGTGGTTCCTGCTATATCAGAGCTATTTGAAATCTATCCCAAAAAGGGTATATAATATTGAAGGTGCACATTGGGTCATTCAGAATAACTTCACACACACCCGCTACTGTGTATTTTCAAGTCTAATTCTGTCACTAAACCCATACCTGTCACCCAGCGCCTAAATACTAGGCCTCAAATTTAAATCCCTCTAAATCTCTCGTTACCCACCGCTGTACTGTTGTTGCTGGGCAAGATATTTAGTGTCCGTCAAAGCACATTTTTTGTTCTGGGTTGAAGTACAATTCCCAATTTAGCAATTTCATAATTTAGTGGTTTCTGCTATATCAGAGCTATTTGAAATCTATCCCTAAAAGGGTATATAATATTGAAGGTGCACATAGGGTCATTCAGAATAACTTCACACACACGCTTCTGTGCATTTCCAAGTCTAATTCTGTCACTAAATCCATACCGGTGACCCAGCGCCTAAATACTAGGCCTCAAATTTAAATCCCTCTAAATCTCTCGTTACCCACCGCTGTACTGTTGTTGCTGGGCAAGATATTTAGTGTCCGTCAAAGCACATTTTTTGTTCTGGGTTGAAGTACAATTCCCAATTTAGCAATTTCATAATTTAGTGGTTTCTGCTATATCAGAGCTATTTGAAATCTATCCCAAAAAGGGTATATAATATTGAAGGTGCACATAGGGTCATTCAGAATAACTTCACACACACGCTTCTGTGCATTTCCAAGTCTAATTCTGTCACTAAATCCATACCGGTCACCCAGCGCCTAAATACTAGGCCTCAAATTTATATCCCGCTGAATTTGAATACAATACATTGGGCCAAATAATATATTTGTTGTTGTGGTGAACCATAACAATGAGAAAAACATCTAGTAAGGGACGCGGACGTGGACATGGTCGTGGTGGTGTTAGTGGACCCTCTGGTGCTGGGAGAGGACGTGGCCGTTCTGCCACATCCACACGTCCTAGTGTACCAACTACCTCAGGTCCCAGTAGCCGCCAGAATTTACAGCGATATATGGTGGGGCCCAATGCCGTTCTAAGGATGGTAAGGCCTGAGCAGGTACAGGCATTAGTCAATTGGGTGGCCGACAGTGGATCCAGCACGTTCACATTATCTCCCACCCAGTCTTCTGCAGAAAGCGCACAGATGGCGCCTGAAAACCAACCCCATCAGTCTGTCACATCACCCCCATGCATACCAGGGAAACTGTCTCAGCCTCAAGTTATGCAGCAGTCTCTTATGCTGTTTGAAGACTCCGCTGGCAGGGTTTCCCAAGGGCATCCACCTAGCCCTTCCCCAGCGGTGAAAGACATAGAATGCACTGACGCACAACCACTTATGTTTCCTGATGATGAGGACATGGGAATACCACCTCAGCATGTCTCTGATGATGACGAAACACAGGTGCCAACTGCTGCGTCTTTCTGCAGTGTGCAGACTGAACAGGAGGTCAGGGATCAAGACTGGGTGGAAGACGATGCAGGGGACGATGAGGTCCTAGACCCCACATGGAATGAAGGTCGTGCCACTGACTTTCACAGTTCGGAGGAAGAGGCAGTGGTGAGACCGAGCCAACAGCGTAGCAAAAGAGGGAGCAGTGGGCAAAAGCAGAACACCCGCCGCCAAGAGACTCCGCCTGCTACTGACCGCCGCCATCTGGGACCGAGCACCCCAAAGGCAGCTTCAAGGAGTTCCCTGGCATGGCACTTCTTCAAACAATGTGCTGACGACAAGACCCGAGTGGTTTGCACGCTGTGCCATCAGAGCCTGAAGCGAGGCATTAACGTTCTGAACCTGAGCACAACCTGCATGACCAGGCACCTGCATGCAAAGCATGAACTGCAGTGGAGTAAACACCTTAAAACCAAGGAAGTCACTCAGGCTCCCCCTGCTACCTCTTCTGCTGCTGCCGCCTCGGCCTATTCTGCTGCTGCCGCCTCGGCCTCTTCCTCCGCCTCTGGAGGAACGTTGGCACCTGCCGCCCAGCAAACAGGGGATGTACCACCAACACCACCACCACCACCTCCGTCACCAAGCGTCTCAACCATGTCACACGCCAGCGTTCAGCTCTCCATCTCACAAACATTTGATAGAAAGCGTAAATTCCCACCTAGCCACCCTCGATCCCTGGCCCTGAATGCCAGCATTTCTAAACTACTGGCCTATGAAATGCTGTCATTTAGGCTGGTGGACACAGACAGCTTCAAACAGCTCATGTCGCTTGCTGTCCCACAGTATGTTGTTCCCAGCCGGCACTACTTCTCCAAGAGAGCCGTGCCTTCCCTGCACAACCAAGTATCCGATAAAATCAAGTGTGCACTGCGCAACGCCATCTGTAGCAAGGTCCACCTAACCACAGATACGTGGACCAGTAAGCACGGCCAGGGACGCTATATCTCCCTAACTGCACACTGGGTAAATGTAGTGGCAGCTGGGCCCCAGGCGGAGAGCTGTTTGGCGCACGTCCTGCCGCCGCCAAGGATCGCAGGGCAACATTCTTTGCCTCCTGTTGCCACCTCCTCCTTCTCGGCTTCCTCCTCCTCTTCTTCCACCTGCTCATCCAGTCAGCCACACACCTTCACCACCAACTTCAGCACAGCCCGGGGTAAACGTCAGCAGGCCATTCTGAAACTCATATGTTTGGGGGACAGGCCCCACACCGCACAGGAGTTGTGGCGGGGTATTGAACAACAGACCGACGAGTGGTTGCTGCCGGTGAGCCTCAAGCCCGGCCTGGTGGTGTGTGATAATGGGCGAAATCTCGTTGCAGCTCTGGGACTAGCCAATTTGACGCACATCCCTTGCTTGGCGCATGTGCTGAATTTGGTGGTGCAGAAGTTCATTCACAACTACCCCGACATGTCAGAGCTGCTGCATAAAGTGCGGGCCGTCTGTTCGCGCTTCCGGCGTTCACATCCTGCCGCTGCTCGCCTGTCTGCGCTACAGCGTAACTTCGGCCTTCCCGCTCACCGCCTCATATGCGACGTGCCCACCAGGTGGAACTCCACCTTGCACATGCTGGACAGACTGTGCGAGCAGCAGCAGGCCATAGTGGAGTTTCAGCTGCAGCACGCACGGGTCAGTCGCACTACAGAACAGCACCACTTCACCACCAATGACTGGGCCTCCATGCGAGACCTGTGTGCCCTGTTGCGCTGTTTCGAGTACTCCACCAACATGGCCAGTGGCGATGACACCGTTATCAGCGTTACAATACCACTTCTATGTCTCCTTGAGAAAACACTTAGGGCGATGATGGAACAGGAGGTGGCCCAGGAGGAGGAGGAGGAGGATGAGGAAGAGGGGTCATTTTTAGCACTTTCAGGCCAGTCTCTTCGAAGTGACTCAGAGGGAGGTTTTTTGCAACAGCAGAGGCCAGGTACAAATGTGGCCAGCCAGGGCCCACTACTGGAGGACGAGGAGGACGAGGATGAGGAGGAGGTGGAGGAGGATGAGGATGAAGCATGGTCACAGCGGGGTGGCACCCAACGCAGCTCGGGTCCATCACTGGTGCGTGGCTGGGGGGAAAGGCAGGACGATGACGATACGCCTCCCACAGAGGACAGCTTGTCCTTACCCCTGGGCAGCCTGGCACACATGAGCGACTACATGCTGCAGTGCCTGCGCAACGACAGCAGAGTTGCCCACATTTTAACCTGTGCGGACTACTGGGTTGCCACCCTGCTGGATCCACGCTACAAAGACAATGTGCCCACCTTACTTCCTGCACTGGAGCGTGATAGGAAGATGCGCGAGTACAAGCGCACGTTGGTAGACGCGCTACTGAGAGCATTCCCAAATGTCACAGGGGAACAAGTGGAAGCCCAAGGCCAAGGCAGAGGAGGAGCAAGAGGTCGCCAAGGCAGCTGTGTCACGGCCAGCTCCTCTGAGGGCAGGGTTAGCATGGCAGAGATGTGGAAAACTTTTGTCAACACGCCACAGCTAACTGCACCACCACCTGATACGCAACGTGTTAGCAGGAGGCAACATTTCACTAACATGGTGGAACAGTACGTGTGCACACCCCTCCACGTACTGACTGATGGTTCGGCCCCATTCAACTTCTGGGTCTCTAAATTGTCCACGTGGCCAGAGCTAGCCTTTTATGCCTTGGAGGTGCTGGCCTGCCCGGCAGCCAGCGTTTTGTCTGAACGTGTATTCAGCACGGCAGGGGGCGTCATTACAGACAAACGCAGCCGCCTGTCTACAGCCAATGTGGACAAGCTGACGTTCATAAAAATGAACCAGGCATGGATCCCACAGGACCTGTCCGTCCCTTGTCCAGATTAGACATTAACTACCTCCCCATAACCATATATTATTGGACTCCAGGGCACTTCCTCATTCAATCCTATTTTTATTTTCATTTTACCATTATATTGCGATGCTACCCAAAGTTGAATGAACCTCTCCTCTGCCTGTGTGCTAGGCCTAAATATATGCCAATGGACTGTTGCAGTGGTGGCTGACATGAAGCCTGATTCTCTGCTATGACATGCAGACTAATTCTCTGCTGACATGAAGCCAGATTGTCTGTTACGGGACCTCTCTCCTCTGCCTGGGTGCTGGGCCTAAATTTATGACCATGGACTGTTGCAGTGGTGGCTGACGTGAAGCCTGATTCTCTGCTATGACATGCAGACTGATTCTCTGCTGACATGAAGCCAGATCGTCTGTTACGGGACCTCTCTGCTCTGCCTGTGTGCTAGGCCTAAATATATGCCAATGGACTGTTGCAGTGGTGGGTGACGTGAAGCCTCATTCTCTGCTATGACATGCAGACTGATTCTCTGCTGACATGAAGCCAGATTGTCTGTTACGGGACCTCTCTGCTCTGCCTGTGTGCTAGGCCTAAATATATGCCAATGGACTGTTGCAGTGGTGGGTGACGTGAAGCCTCATTCTCTGCTATGACATGCAGACTGATTCTCTGCTGTCATGAAGCCAGATTGTCTGTTACGGGACCTCTCTGCTCTGCCTGTGTGCTAGGCCTAAATATATGCCAATGGACTGTTGCAGTGGTGGGTGACGTGAAGCCTCATTCTCTGCTATGACATGCAGACTGATTCTCTGCTGACATGAAGCCAGATTGTCTGTTACGGGACCTCTCTGCTCTGCCTGTGTGCTAGGCCTAAATATATGCCAATGGACTGTTGCAGTGGTGGGTGACGTGAAGCCTCATTCTCTGCTATGACATGCAGACTGATTCTCTGCTGTCATGAAGCCAGATTGTCTGTTACGGGACCTCTCTGCTCTGCCTGTGTGCTAGGCCTAAATATATGCCAATGGACTGTTGCAGTGGTGGGTGACGTGAAGCCTCATTCTCTGCTATGACATGCAGACTGATTCTCTGCTGACATGAAGCCAGATTGTCTGTTACGGGACCTCTCTGCTCTGCCTGTGTGCTAGGCCTAAATATATGCCAATGGACTGTTGCAGTGGTGGGTGACGTGAAGCCTCATTCTCTGCTATGACATGCAGACTGATTCTCTGCTGACATGAAGCCAGATCCTCTGTTACGGGAGCTCTCTCCTCTGCCTGGGTGCTGGGCCTAAATTTATGACAATTGACTGTTGCAGTGGTGGGTGACGTGAAGCCTGATTCTCTGCTATGATATGAAGACTGATTCTCTGCTGACATGAAGCCAGATTGTCTGTTACGGGACCTTTCTCCTCTGCCTGGGTTCTGGGCCTAAATTTATGAAAATTGACTCTTACAGTGGTGGGTGACGTGAAGCCTGATTCTAGGCTATGATATGAAGACTGATTCTCTGCTGACATGAAGCCAGATTGTCTGTTACGGGACCTTTCTCCTCTGCCTGGGTTCTGGGCCTAAATTTATGAAAATTGACTCTTACAGTGGTGGGTGACGTGAAGCCTGATTCTCTGCTATGATATGAAGACTGATTCTCTGCTGACATGAAGCCAGATTCTCTGTTACGGGACCTCTCTCCTCTGCCTGGGTGCTGGGCCTAAATTTATGACAATGGACTGTTGCAGTGGTGGCTGACGTGAAGCCTGATTCTCTGCTATGACATGCAGACTGATTCTCTGCTGTCATGAAGCCAGATTGTCTGTTACGGGACCTCTCTGCTCTGCCTGTGTGCTAGGCCTAAATATATGCCAATGGACTGTTGCAGTGGTGGCTGACGTGAAGCCTCATTCTCTGCTATGACATGCAGACTAATTCTCTGCTGACATGAAGCCAGATTGTCTGTTACGGGACCTCTCTCCTCTGCCTGGGTGCTGGGCCTAAATTTATGACAATGGACTGTTGCAGTGGTGGCTGACGTGAAGCCTGATTCTCTGCTATGACATGCAGACTAATTCTCTGCTGACATGAAGCCAGATTGTCTGTTACGGGACCTCTCTCCTCTGCCTGGGTGCTGGGCCTAAATATATGCCAATGGACTGTTGCAGTGGTGGCTGACGTGAAGCCTCATTCTCTGCTATGACATGCAGACTAATTCTCTGCTGTCATGAAGCCAGATTGTCTGTTACGGGACCTCTCTGCTCTGCCTGTGTGCTAGGCCTAAATATATGCCAATGGACTGTTGCAGTGGTGGGTGACGTGAAGCCTCATTCTCTGCTATGACATGCAGACTGATTCTCTGCTGACATGAAGCCAGATTGTCTGTTACGGGACCTCTCTGCTCTGCCTGTGTGCTAGGCCTAAATATATGCCAATGGACTGTTGCAGTGGTGGGTGACGTGAAGCCTCATTCTCTGCTATGACATGCAGACTGATTCTCTGCTGACATGAAGCCAGATTCTCTGTTACGGGACCTCTCTCCTCTGCCTGTGTGTGTGCTGGGCCTAAATATATGCCAATGGACTGTTGCAGTGGTGGCTGACGTGAAGCCTCATTCTCTGCTATGACATGCAGACTAATTCTCTGCTGACATGAAGACAGATTCTCTGTTACGGGACCTCCCTCCTCTGCCTGGGTGCTGGGCCTAAATATATGCCAATGGACTGT
Source organism: Bufo gargarizans (assembly GCF_014858855.1). Classification (NCBI taxonomy): domain Eukaryota; kingdom Metazoa; phylum Chordata; class Amphibia; order Anura; family Bufonidae; genus Bufo; species Bufo gargarizans. Next base: position 177,635,342 of record NC_058086.1, read on the forward strand.
TGCAGTGGTGGCTGACGTGAAGCCTCATTCTCTGCTATGACATGCAGACTGATTCTCTGCTGACATGAAGCCAGATTCTCTGTTACGGGACCTCTCTCCTCTGCCTGTGTGTGTGCTGGGCCTAAATATATGCCAATGGACTGTTGCAGTGGTGGCTGACGTGAAGCCTCATTCTCTGCTATGACATGCAGACTGATTCTCTGCTGACATGAAGCCAGATTCTCTGTTACGGGACCTCTCTCCTCTGCCTGTGTGTGTGCTGGGCCTAAATATATGCCAATGGACTGTTGCAGTGGTGGCTGACGTGAAGCCTCATTCTCTGCTATGACATGCAGACTAATTCTCTGCTGACATGAAGACAGATTCTCTGTTACGGGACCTCCCTCCTCTGCCTGGGTGCTGGGCCTAAATATATGCCAATGGACTGTTGCAGTGGTGGCTGACGTGAAGCCTCATTCTCTGCTATGACATGCAGACTAATTCTCTGCTGACATGAAGACAGATTCTCTGTTACGGGACCTCTCTCCTCTGCCTGGGTGCCGGGGCCTAAATATCTGAGAATGGACTGTTCCAGTGGTGGGTGACGGGAAGCCAGATTCTCTGCTATGGAACCTCTCTCCAATTGATTTTGGTTAATTTTTATTTATTTAATTTTTATTTTAATTCATTTCCCTATCCACATTTGTTTGCAGGGGATTTACCTACATGTTGCTGCCTTTTGCAGCCCTCTAGCTCTTTCCTGGGCTGTTTTACAGCCTTTTTAGTGCCGAAAAGTTCGGGTCCCCATTGACTTCAATGGGGTTCGGGTTCGGGACGAAGTTCGGATCGGGTTCGGATCCCGAACCCGAACATTTCCGGGATGTTCGGCCGAACTTCTCGAACCCGAACATCCAGGTGTTCGCTCAACTCTAGTGGTGACGTCAGATTACATGGTCCAATCACATGGTCCATCATCACGGTGATGGATCATGTGATTGGATCATGTGATCTGACATCACCATAGGTCCTTTAGCCGGCAGCTCATGATTAAAGAAGTAAGAAAAGACCGGCAGCTACGCGATCAAGAGGAGAAGGTGAGTTAATTATTTTTTATTTTTTAACCCTCAATTGACCACCTACTATGCATTCTGTATTAAAGAATGCTATTATTTTCCCTTATAACCATGTTAAAAGGGAAAATAATACAGTGAATAGATTGTCACCTAGCAACCATGCGTGAAAATCGCACCGCATCCGCACTTGATTGCGGATGCTTGCGATTTTTACTCAGCCCCATTCACTTCTATGGGGCCTGCGTTGCGTGATAAACGCACAATATAGAGCATGCTGAGATTTTCACGCAACACATAAGTGATGCGTGAAAATCACAGCTCATGTGCACAGCCCCATAGAAATGAATAGGTCCAGATTCAGTGCGGGTGCAATGCGTTCACCTCCCGCATTGCACCCGCGCGGAAATCTCGCCCGTGTGAACTCAGCCTTAGTAGGAGAGCGGATCTGCATGTAAATACGAATGTGTTAATAAATCATTGGACATCAGCACCAATTGTGTAATATGCTCATGACGAGTCGCACGTGTGCGCTCTTCTCAGCCCAAGTTCAGCTAGTAATAGATACTCGCCAAATCCTTTAATATGCAAAAGTGGTGTACTTGGACACATTTTTGTCTTCTCTTGCACTTTAAAGTGTTAATCCCAAGATTTTTTTCCCCAATTTATTTTATACTAAGTGTTTAGACAGAAAAAGAATGTGTGACAAAGCTACCTCTGCATGCTCTATAAAAACTGGTGAAATTGTATTTAGCACTTGTCAAATCAGTCACAAAGCTTTTTTCTTTTCTTTTTTTTTGCCACAACATTCTTTACATTTCTTCTCATTTATTGATGTTGCCTTGTATAGACATTGAGCTTTCAAACAGCATTAACAAACATCTCAAGGCCATGTCAAAGGCTAAACTTCAAGGTGATTGTGGATGAAAACCAACAAAAAAGGATTCAGCTGAGAGTGGAAAAGAACACAGAGCAGAAGCAGCTTAATGTACAGCAAAAAATATGCATGTTGAGCAGAATGAAGAGGTGAACAAGCTTAGAAAATATGCAATTTCACATTGCTTAGGAAATGACAAACTGATAAAGCTGCCAGAGGTAAAAGTTCCTGCCTTCGTTAATATTTGTCATAGGAAAGTTTTTAGAATGCGTTATTGGACAGATTATACAAGTGCAGCTTAATCCATCAAAATAGGGTGAAGAAGGTTATTTCATCTAAATGCGGTGTACCTCTTCAATTCTTGTCAATATTAGCCTTCGCCAGCCATCACATTTTTAAACCTTTTAATTCTACACTTTTTATAACAACATTGCTCAAATATTGACAAAGCAAAAAAATGGAGGGTTCCAAAGTCTACTGAGAAAAGTAGGATTAAACATTCAACAGACATACAGGTCCTTCTAAAAAAATTAGCATATTGTGATAAAGTTAATTATTTTCTGTAATGTACTGATAAACATTAGACTTTCATATATTTTAGATTCATTACACACCAACTGAAGTAGTTCAAGCCTTTTATTGTTTTAATATTGATGATTTTGGCATACAGCTCATGAAAACCCAAAATTCCTATCTCAAAAAATTAGCATATCATGAAAAGGTTCTCTAAACGAGCTATTAACCTAATCATCTGAATCAACTAATTAACTCTAAACACCTACAAAAGATTCCTGAGGCTTTTAAAAACACCCAGCCTGGTTCATTACTCAAAACCGCAATCATGGGTAAGACTGCCGACCTGACTGCTGTCCAGAAGGCCATCATTGACACCCTCAAGCAAGAGGGTAAGACACAGAAAGAAATTTCTGAATGAATAGGCTGTTCCCAGAGTGCTGTATCAAGGCACCTCAGTGGGAAGTCTGTGGGAAGGAAAAAGTGTGGCAGAAAACGCTGCACAACGAGAAGAGGTGACCGGACCCTGAGGAAGATTGTGGAGAAGGACCGATTCCAGACCTTGGGGGACCTGCGGAAGCAGTGGACTGAGTCTGGAGTAGAAACATCCAGAGCCACCGTGTACAGGCGTGTGCAGGAAATGGGCTACAGGTGCCGCATTCCCCAGGTCAAGCCACTTTTGAACCAGAAACAGTGGCAGAAGCGCCTGACCTGGGCTACAGAGAAGCAGCACTGGACTGTTGCATGTCATTTGGAAATCAAGGTGCCAGAGTCTGTAGGAAGACTGGGGAGAGGGAAATGCCAAAATGCCTGAAGTCCAGTGTCAAGTACCCACAGTCAGTGATGGTCTGGGGTGCCATGTCAGCTGCTGGTGTTGGTCCACTGTGTTTTATCAAGGGCAGGGTCAATGCAGCTAGCTATCAGGAGATTTTGGAGCACTTTATGCTTCCATCTGCTGAAAACCTTTGTGGAGATGAAGATTTCATTTTTCAGCACGACCTGGCACCTGCTCACAGTGCCAAAACCACTGGTAAATGGTTTACTGACCATGGTATTACTGTGCTCAATTGGCCTGCCAACTCTCCTGACCTGAACCCCATAGAGAATCTGTGGGATATTGGGAAGAGAAACTTGAGAGACGCAAGACCCAACACTCTGGATGAGCTTAAGGCCGCTATCGAAGCATCCTGGGCCTCCATAACACCTCAGCAGTGCCACAGGCTGATTGCCTCCATGCCACGCCGCATTGAAGCAGTCATTTCTGCAAAAGGATTCCCGACCAAGTATTGAGTGCATAACTGAACATAATTATTTGAAGGTTGACTTTTTTTGTATTAAAAACACTTTTATTTTATTGGTCGGATGAAATATGCTAATTTTTTGAGATAGGAAATTTGGGTTTTCATGAGCTGTATGCCAAAATCATCAATATTAAAACAATAAAAGGCTTGAACTACTTCAGTTGGTGTGTAATGAATCTAAAATATATGAAAGTCTAATGTTTATCAGTACATTACAGAAAATAATGAACTTTATCACAATATGCTAATTTTTTGAGAATGACCTGTACATCATTGATAGGCTATGTTCACATTTCTATTGGACATATGCGTTGAGCTTATTCCCCAATGTCACGGTGACAGTTTTGGCCGTGTAGGCTGGCTGCATGCTCTCTTGCGTACTGGCTGCAGGCTGAAACCTGTGTATGCTGGTTGTTTGGGGCTGTGTGCTGGCTGCGGTGTCTTGCAGTGTCTTGTGTGAATGTGTGTACTCCTCATGTCTGATCTCTGTGCAGTTCTTATCACTGTTGCCGTGTAGGCTGGCTATATGCTCTCTTGAGTACTGGCTGCAGGCCGACACCTGTGAATGTTGGTTGCTTGGGCCTGCGTGCTGGCTGCAGTGCAGTGTGTGAACTGTGGCCTGTGTTTGTGGATTCCCGTGTCTGCATCTCTGTGGTGCTTGTCACCGATGCCGTGCAGGCTGGCTGCATGTGCTTTGTGTACTGGCTGTGGACGTTCCCATGCATGCTAAGTCTGTTATGCGTGCTGGCTGCAGCCTTGTGTGTCAACAGGGTCTCAGTATGGATGCATTTCTGTTTGTGTCACAGGTTGTTTGTGCTGATGTGTATTGGCTGCGGTGTACTCCATTTATGCTGGTTGCCAGGGGAAACGTCCTGTTCGGCAGCCTGTCTGTTTTCTGTTCATGCAGGCTCCTCTTCCTGTTTGGTTCTGATGGGGTTAACTGCCCCTGGTCTGTTCTAGGATGTGACTCATCAGGTGCCCTCGTTCTGCAGCTATTTCTACCTGTGACCTGTGGGGCTTGTGGTCAGTCTTTCTTTTGTCTTGCTGGGTGTTGCACCTTGCTGCTCACCCAGGGGGTCAGTTCTGTCCGGTGTCTTACTGGATGTAGTACCTTGCTGCTGACCCAGGGGGTTTTGCCATGTTCCCTTGTTTGTGGTGTCGCCTGGTAAGTTGATGTTATTCTGTTGCCTGATCTTCTGTACCTGTTTTGTATTGATGTTGTTATCCTTGTCCGTGCCTTGCTTGTTCTTCTGTACCTGTTCTGTGCCTTGATCTACTGTGTTTCATGTCTAGTCTAGCAGTGCTCTAACTGCGTCTGATAGCCTGGCAGTGCTAAACTGCTTCTGATCCTGTCCTATATCCAGCCTTGCAGTGCCTACTGCTTCTGATCTAGTCTGTTCCATGTCTGTCCTGCAGTGCCTTACTGCTTCTGTTCCTGTCCCATGTTTGTCCTGCCTTCATGAGAGGGTCCCTGGGTTCTCTGGAGGGAGGATCTCTAGTCTGTGTGCAGCTCTGCCTGAGACCGCCATTACACTTGGGGTCCAGGCACCTGCTTCTGTGCTGGTTCCCATTTGTCTTGTCTGTTCCATGTCCTGTGTTTGCTTGGGTTCCAGTTTTGTTGTCTGTTCCACTGGTGCTTGCACCAGCGTGGTTTTCCACAGGTAGCCGCCAAGCATATCAGGACCTTCCTGGAGGTGCAACCAGTGAGACCTTGGTCCAGTTCATCCCCGCCACCAGGGGCTCTGTGAATGATAGGGCTTACTGGCTCTCAACCCTCTGGGTTTTGCCTCTGGTCTGCCGGTGCACTTGGTTCTGTATCTTACTGTGATGTTCCTTTATTACATGTGTAATAAGTATTCTGTTGGTCCCTGGTCTGAATTATTGCCTGAGTCCTGTTTGCAAGACGTCCCGGAGGTCTGTCTTAGGCCTCCGGCACGTGACACCCAATATATGTCTCCAAAGGAAATCTGAGACATGCCCAGCACTCAGTTGCATACATTGCCCTTAAACTCCCATTATAAGAAAACATGTACACTGTATACATTTATACTGTATATTTCTGTAATGTATTACAGAAACTATCTGTAGATTATTATCTGTACAGCCGAATTAGAAGAGCACTCTTTTGGCATATATCCAGTACAGGAGCGGAATGGAGTGATAGATAAACAGGAATAACATAAAGTTCCTGGGTGTCAACCAAAAAAATCTGTAAGAGGCATACCATGTGTTATGTGAAATACTGTTGTGTCTGCTCTTATGTAGGGTCTTTGACCCATCTAAGGCATCAGGTGCAGGTGTAACAGCTACCTATGCAACCTCTATGATTATACATGGATATTTAGATAGGCATAGACATGGATAATGGATAGATAGATAGATAATGAATTCCACGGCACCTCCAGATAGTGAAAATGTGCGTTTAATCATCAGTCAAGCAACGTTTCGGTCCTCTCAATGGAACCTTTTTCAAGCAGTGGCCACTGCTTGAAAAAGGTTCCATTGAGAGGACCGAAACGTTGCTTGACTGGTGATTAAACGCACATTTTTACTATCTGGAGGTGCCGTGGAATGCATTCTTTATCGCTTTATGGTGGTGGATCGCCTCCGTAGCGGCTGGCACTCTGTTTTCACTTTTTTGTCGCAGTGCTGCCCACAAGTTGGGACTTTATTAGATAGATAGATACATGTAGATAGACAGTTACTATAAATTACTCTGGATCAGGGGTATCTGTAAATGATTTGTTACTTAATGCTATATGTTACTGTATATCAGGTATTGTTATGTTATGTATTAGACCCAGCATAGCTGTGTATGGATGGCACACCTGGTTCAGCTTTTGCTAAAAGTTTGGTTGGGATCCAGGACCAGCCTCCAACTCAGTCAGTCTAGACTGGAATTCAGCGAGGAAGGAAGCAGTGCCTTGTGCTCCCTCTTCTTTGGCCCAAGAAAGCTTCAGAGGCTAACATATCTCTGTAAGGATTTCAGAATAAAGGTAAAGAAAGAAAAGAGAGAAAGGGAAGAACTGGGAATCTGCATGGCCGAGCATAGGAGTCAGCAAGGTAATATGCTACTACAGCCATTCAGACTTTGGTGCTGTGGGGGGACACCACTAAGACACTGTTCATACCTGGACACGTCCTCTCCAGACATAGCCTGTATACTGTAGTGGACATTACAGCCATTATTGCAAGAGTGCTATTGCCTGCCATAGTTTCTACTTTGCCAGCCAATTAAATCTATAAATTAACGGGGTTGGCACTTTGCTGCTAAAAAGTTGTAAAACCAAACTTTATTGTTTGGTGGCATTAGCAGATTTCAACTGGCCTCTTGGCTTACTATAGCTTGCTGGAGATTGTCAACCACAGTATCCAAGATAGTGATGTAAACAATCGCCAGCGTCCATATTGTTTTCAAGATATTGCTTTTCTTTTACTACAAAGGCAGTACAAGACATCCAACACTTCACTGATGTTCTGTAGCTATGCTAACCACTTTCAGCTCAGGTGCAGTACAAGAAGAAAAGCACAATCACGAACATATGGATGGCAGCAATTGTGTGTACCTCTACCCTGGATACTGGGGGAAGCATCTTTATGCTGGTTAAGGTAACCTCAGAAGCCAATTAGCAGCTGCTAATGCCAATTTACAAGCAGAGTGGCCAACCCCTTTAACCCCTTAAGGACCAGGCTCATTTTCACCTTAAGGACCAGGCCATTTTTTGCAAATCTGACCAGTGTCACTTTAAGTGCTGATAACTTTAAAACGCTTTTACTTATACAGGCCATTCTGAGATTGTTTTTTCGTCACATATTGTACTTCATGACACTGGTAAAATAAAGTCAAAAAAATTAATTTTTTTGCATAATAAAATACCTAATTTACCAAAAATTTGGAAAAATTAGCAAATATCAAAGTTTCAGTTTCTCTACTTCTGTAATACATAGTAATACCCCCAAAAATTGTGATGACTTTACATTCCCCATATGTCTACTTCATGTTTATAGCATTTTGGGAATGATATTTTATTTTTTGGGGATGTTACAAGGGTTAGAAGTTTAGAAGCAAATTTTGAAATTTTTCAGAAATCTTCAAAATCCCACTTTTTATGGACCAGTTCAGGTTTGAAGTCACTTTGTGAGGCTTAGATAATAGAAACCTCCCAAAAATGACCCCATTCTAGAAACTACACCCCTCAAGGTATTCAAAACTGTTTTTACAAACTTTTTTAACCCTTTAGGTCTTCCACAAGACTTCATGGCAAAAAGACATACATTTTAAGAATTTAGATTTTTGGGAAAATTTTCCAATATAATCAATTTTTTCCTGGAAAAAAACAAGGGTTAACTGCCAAACAAAACTCAAAATGGGTTGCCCTGCTTCTGTAGTTTGCAGAAATACCCCATATGTGGTCGTAAACTACTGTTTGGCCGAACGGGAGGACATAGAAGGAGGGGAACACCATATGGGTTTTGCAAGGCAGATTTTGCAGGACTGGTTTTGTTTATACCATGTCCCATTTCAAGCCCCCCCTTGTACCCCTAGAATAGAAATTGCAAAAAAGTGACTCCATCTAAGAAAGTACACCCCTCAAGGTATTCAAAACTGGGTTTACAAACTTTGTTAACCCTGTAGGTGTTCCACAAGAGTTAATGGCAGATGGAGAAACAATTTAGAAATTTCTATTTTTTGGAAAATTTTCAATTTTAACCCATTTTTTACAGCAATAAAGTAAGGGTTAACAGCCAAACAAAACTCAAAATGGGTTGCCCTGCTTCTGTAGTTTGCAGAAATACCCCATATGTGGTCGTAAACTACTGTTTGGCCAAACGGGAGGACATAGAAGGAGGGGAACACCATATGGGTTTTGCAAGGCAGATTTTGCAGGACTGGTTTTGTTTATACCATGTTCCATTTCAAGCCCCCCCTTGTACCCCTAGAATAGAAATTGCAAAAAAGTGACTCCATCTAAGAAAGTACACCCCTCAAGGTATTCAAAACTGGGTTTACAAACTTTGTTAACCCTGTAGGTGTTCCACAAGAGTTAATGGCAGATGGAGAAACAATTTAGAAATTTCTATTTTTGGAAAAATTTTCAATTTTAACCCATTTTTTACAGCAATAAAGTAAGGGTTAACAGCCAAACAAAACTCAATATGGGTTGCCCTGATTCTGTAGTTTGCAGAAACACCCCACATGTGGCCGTAAACTACTGTACGGACACACGGTAGGGCGTAGAAGGGAAAGGTGCTGCCGTGTGGTTTTTGGAAAGCAGATTTTGCTGGACTAATTTATTTACACCATGTCCCATTTGAAGCCCCCCTGATGCACCCCTAGAGTAGAAACTCCATAAAAGTGACCCCATCTAAGAAACTACACCCCTCAAGGCATTCAAAACTGGTTTTACAAACTTTGTTAACCCTTTAGGTGTTCCACAAGAGTTATTGGCAAATGGAGATGAAATTCGAGAATTTAAATTTTTTGCCAAATTTTTTATTTACTCCATTTTTTCCAGTAACAAAGCAAGGGTTAACAGCCAAACAAAAGTCTATATTTATTGCCCAGATTCTGTCGTTTGCAGAAACACCCCATATGTGGCCGTAAACTACTGTACGGGCACACAGTAGGGCGTAGAGGGAAAGGTGCGGCGTGTGGCTTTTAGAAGGCAGATTTTGCTGGACTGGTTTATTTACACTATGTCCCATTTGAAGCCCCCCTGATGCACCCCTAGAGTAGAAACTCCAAAAAAGTGACCCCATTTTAGAAACTACGGGATAGGGTGGCAGTATTGTTGGTACTATTTTAGGGTACATATGATTTTTGGTTGCTCTATATTACACTTTTTGTGAGGCAAAGTAACAAAAAATTGCTGTGTTGGCACCATTTTTATTTTTTGTTATTTACAACATTCATCTGACAGGTTGGATCATGTGGTACTTTTATAGAGCAGGTTGTCACGGACGCGACAATACCAAATATGACAACTTTTTTTGGTTGTTTGTTTCAGTTTTACATAACAAAGCATTTGAAAAAAAAAACTGATTCTTTAGTGTCTCCACATTCTGAAAGCCATAGTTTTATTTATTTTTTGGGCGACTGTCTTGTGTAGGGGCTCATTTTTTTCGGGATGAGATGACTGTTTGATTGGCACTATTTTGGGGTGCATATGACTTTTTGATCGCTTGCTATTACACTTTTTGTGATCTAAGGTGACAAAAAAATGGCTTTTTTTACACCGTTTTTATTTTTTATATTTTACGGTATTCACCTGAGGGGTTAGATCATGTGATATTTTTATAGAGCAGGTTATTACGGACGCAGTGATACCTAATATATATACTTTTTTTTTATTTATGTCAGTTTTACACAATGATTTCATTTTTGAAACAAAAAAAATCATGTTTTAGTGTCTCCATAGACTGAGAGCCATTGTTTTTTCAGTTTTTGGGCGATTATCTTAGGTAGGGTCTCATTTTTTGCGGGATAAGATTACGGTTTGATTGGCACTATTTTGGGGTGCGTATGACTTTTTGATCGCTTGCTATTACACTTTTTGTGATCTAAGGTGACAAAAAATGGCTTTTTTTACACAGTTTTATTTTTTATTTTTTACGGTATTCACCTGAGGGGTTAGATCATGTGATATTGTTATAGAGCAGGTTATTACGGACGCAGTGATACCTAATATATATACTTTTTTTTTATTTGTCAGTTTTACACAATGATTTCATTTTTGAAACAAAAAAAATCATGTTTTAGTGTCTCCATAGTCTGAGAGCCATAGTTTTTTCAGTTTTTGGGCGATTATCTTGGGTAGGGTATGATTTTTGCGGGATGAGATGGCGGTTTGATTGGCACTATTTTGGGGTGCGTATGACTTTTTGATCGCTTGCTACTACACTTTTTGTGATGTAAGATGACAAAAAATGGCTTTTTTTACACCGTTTTTTTATTTTTTATTTTTACGGTATTCACCTGAGGGATTAGGTCATGTGATATTTTTATAGAGAAGGTTAATACGGACGCGTCAATACCCAATATATAAATATTTTTTTTATTTATTTAAGTTTTACACAATGATTTCATTTTTGAAAAAAAAAAAAAATGTTTTAGTGTCTTCATAGTCTGAGAGCCATAGTTTTTTCAGTTTTTGGGCGATTGTACTATGTAGGGGCTCATTTTTTGTGGGATGAGGTGACGGTTAGATTGGTACTATTTTGGGGGGCATACGCCGTTTTGATCGCTTGGTGTTGCACTTTTAGTGATGTAAGTTGACAAAAATGGCTTTTTTATACACAGTTTTTATTTTTTATTTTTTATGGTGCCTATCGGATGGGGTGGATCATGTAATATATTTATAGAGCCGTTCGTTACGGACGCAGCGATACCTAATATGTGTGTTTTTTCTTTTTTTTTCAATTTTTTATTAGAAAATCAGGGGAATGGGGCTTTTTTTTTTTTTTTTTTTACTTGAAACTTTATTTTTTTATTCCAAACACTTTTTTTTTTACTTTTTTTAAAACTTTATTTCTATCCCACTCTGATCCCCTCTGCAATGCATTACAATACATCTGTATTGTAATGCATTGCCTGTTAGTGTATGACACTGAGTCATACACTAACTGGTTGCCTAGGAGACCCAGCCTGAGGCTGGATCTCCTCGGCTCCCGTAGAAGGCAGTTCCCGATGCCGTGCAGGGCATTGGGCAGCCTCTGCACGGCATCGGGCTGCCTTGTCACGCATCGGGTCCCCGCCACAGCAGCGCGGGGACTCGATGCGATCACTCACCTGCCGCAAACAACTTCTATGTCGCGGTCCGCGCGGACCGCGGCATAGAAAGGGTTAATCCGCCGGCATCGCTGTAAACAGCGATGCCGGCGGATACAGCAGGGGCCCGGCTACCAGGGACTGCCGGACCCCTGCAGTGATCGGGTGCGCACCGCTCTGGTGCCCGCCCGATCATCCTGCCGTACATGTAAGGCGGAATGCATTCTGGCAATGCATCCCCCGCCGTACATGTACGGCGTTCTGCGCTAAGGGGTTAAGGAAAAAAAGTGAGTAAATCCCAAATGCCATATTCCAGAGCCTTAAATAATGGGCATGAAGGGCTTCACTTTAGCTCTTCTGTTGATACAGCACACCTAAAGACTAATCATTAACTACTAAAATATAGATTTTTTCACTATAAAATATTGTGATGTAAAGTGCTATATGTTTGGTCTATGAATCTTTAAAAGGTTGACTATACTAGATGTTCTCTGATTTTGAAATTTCCTTTCTCACCTTCATCTGCCTTAAGGGAAATCAAATCCAGGAAGAATAAATCCTTAGTGAATACAAATATCTATTAAACATTAAAGAAAATAATAAATATTTAACCCCTTGAACACTTGCGGGATCATGAATACATTTCGAGGTAATGCATCTGCTTCCCCTTGAGTACAGGCAAGTTACATCTGTTAATATGTAATGTGCAATAGGACTCAATACCGAGACCTACTTACAGTACATGATTTCCCTAAAGCAAGATAAGTGCCAAGAGCAGAGTGCTAAATGAGCAAAACATCCAGTATGACCAGAAAAAATGCATGTGCTGTATGTTATTATATCTTTCAAAATCTTTCTCCGAGAACCTGTACATCATTCACTTCCTAATCGGTCTCCTGGCACGTGCAAAATATCCCCTTATCTATTTTATTTAGTACTTCATCATTCGTATCCTACAACAGCACATTAAACAATGTTGTAATGAAGTATCCCGGGGTAAATAGCGACAAGAGACGAAAAAAGTTTAAAGGGGTCGTCCAAGTTATATTTATTGATGACCTATCCTCAGGATAGGTCATCAATATCAGATCGGCGGGGCTCCGACACCCGGCACCCCCGCCTATCCTGAGGATAGGTCATCAATAAATATAACTTGGACAACCCCTTTAAAACTTCTGAAAAAAGTATTTGATAAATTCATTTTAAACATTATTAAAGAGATAATCAACTTTTTAATTAAATGGGGATCAAAAATAATGGTTGTCCCATTCCTGGAAGTGTTACTGTTGGCCTAAGCTAAATGGGTTGCTATGCTCTCAGACGTGTAATAACTCCATAGCTGTTGCACACTATTTCTTGTTTCTTTTCAATGTTTACCTTTTCAAAGCCCAGTGACTCCACAAATAGTTGCTAATCACTGTAGAAACCAGCTTTGGTAGCAAGTATTTAACTGCTATTGTGGCACATACTGTAATATTTTGACCACATTTGTCAAAAATTAGACAGTGTATTTGGACAACTTAAGAGCAAATTTATTAAAAATGTGTTACATTGGTTAACCCTAAACTAATCTTCCTACAACCTCTACTTCCATTACTACCTCAAAAAGGCTTGTTTTAGGGGCATTTAAGTTCCTCTATAATTCTTGCCTAGTTCTGTATTCGGGCTTACTGTAGATGTGTTTGAGCAGGTTGAAATCAATTTGTCATCCTTTTATTAAAGTGACAGTTCTTACTAATGCTTCAAAAATGGAAGATGTTTTATCAACATCTGTGTCATGCAAGACATCTTATCATTTATGGTAAGCTTTAAGGGCTTTTACAGTTTTTTTTACAAATGATGGCCTATGGATGGGTTACAACTATCTGGTAATTAGTGTGAGTCCCACACCTTGCACCTCGATGATCAGCTTTTCTGCAGTAACGCACTTCAGTGGGAGCAGCTCCACCCCTGCACAATAGATGTATCTGCATAGTTTTGGTGTTAAATTCTGGAACTACTGATCGACAGGGGTGCAGAGTGTCAGACAGTAATGGGCTATAAAGTCAGAAACGGTTCGACCAGATTTTTGTGGAGCGTGATTATAGACCCTTAGGGTACTTTCACACTAGTGGCAGGACGGATCCAACAGGCTTTTCACCCTGTTGGATCCGTCCTGCCGCTATTTTGCCGGGCCGCCAGACCGCCGCTCCGTCCCCATTGACTATAATGGGGACGGGGTTGGAGCTTCGGCGTAGCACGGAAGTTCATGGTGAGAGGCCGCCGGACTAAAAAGTCGGACATGCAGTACTTTTAGTCCGGCGGCCCTTCGCCGTGCATTACCGTGCTGCGCCGGAGCTCCGTCTCCATCCCCATTATAGTCAATGGGGATGGAGCGGCGGTCCGGCGGCACGGCAAAATAGCGGCAGGATGGATCTGACAGGGTGAGCAGCCTGTCAGATCCGTCCTGCTGCTAGTGTGAAAGTAGCCTTAAGAACTAGACCTGTCTCTAGAAACACCCCTCATCCCATGAAATGTGTGTGGGATTCATAATTATTTGGGCACTTTCCCTCTTCTATAACCTTCCAAGGAATCCCAGTAAATTATGAGTCTCATTAGATCCTATTGCTTTAACACCTGGCCACCACTACACTGGCTAAGTGATGCATATTGAAGCCCTTGACAGATGGATTATGAGCAAATAAATTCTAAGTATGATGGCTTTTTCCTTTCCGTCGGTTCATAGTTAAAAATGGTTGCTAGTGATCTATGCTCCAGAGGTTCTACACTATGGGAGAAGCTTGGCATTGATATCTCTTATATGTCCCCCCCTGAGTATTTATTAGTATATAATTACATTTTCCTGAGGAAACTAGTTGTAGCTACAATTTTTCATGGTTCCAGTATTAGCCTCTTCCTACCTTTCCTCAGTGCCACAACATTTATCCTATTTTAATACACCCACCCCAATCCCAATTGACATCTCCACAGTTATTTTTTGAAATTTCAGAAATTATTTACTAGTGGTAAGCACCCCTGATTGCCATTCTCTTTATTGTTCTAAAAGAGAAATGATAGAGGAATTTACAGTACCCCCCAGACATTGCTTTCTATTAAAGGGCTACACAATTAATTAGATGGACCTAATTAACCCCCGTTTGGAACCTCACTTTATTAGCATAGAAAACAGACTATTGGAACCTAATTTATTACACGTTTTAAGGGTTGATGTTCTCTTATTGTCCACTAGATTAGTTTGTGGATCTCTCAATAAAGGTCTAAGGAGGCCTTAAATCTTTCTATAGAAACGTTGTCTCCTTCAGCAATATGAGTGCTGCATTATTTTCACACAGCAAATTTTGCTAATATGCCTTCCTGCCTTTTAAATATGGGTATGTAGCAAAGCAAATGAAATAGCTAAGTCAGCCTCATATCTGCAAGTAGTTCTTTCAGGACAAAATCCCTTAATCAGAAAAAGCAGATAGGAACAACATTTCTAGTTGCAAGGCCTTAGGGGAATCCTCTGGGTCAGTACCATTTTTATGCAGACCAGTTGATACACATAGTCTTGACAACTAGGCCAAATATATGCAAATTATCATTATCATGTCTAACATCTGCTGGCCTCAGATAGATTAAGGAAAGCTAATTTGAATATCTTTCCCAACAACCCAGCAGGGCATCACCTAGACTACAATACTGTGTACACATACTCGGCATACCATGGGCTCTTCATAATGAAAAAGAGTACCCCTTAGACAATACATTTTCTCTCTATGTCTCTCTCTGTTGGTCTTCATGGCTGGAGGAACCTACTTAATCTTGAAGAGTCTGTCTTATTTTAGTTAATTGTGGTCTCTTAAAGGACATTATAATATTATTTGTCAATTACTCTGCCTGTGTATAACTTTTCCTCTGCTACTTAGTATTAGATAACCTTTTGTTTACTTTTGTATTTCCATTCTGTTTATTCTTTGGGTGATTGTTTCTTACCTGTTTATTTGCAAAGTTGGAATGGGTTAAAGAGACCATGTCACCAGTCCTGACACATCTGTTTTACTAAATAGTTACATTTCATGTGAAATGGCAACACTAGTGCTTCTTTTCTTATGACAAGCTTGTACTATTCTACTCTTATTTCTATTAGAAGTTAATGGATAAATTGAAAACTGGGTGTCACCAGTTGGGGAGTGTCCCTACACGGTCTGATACTGTCCAATCAGAGCAGCCAGTGGCAGACTGTGCAGGCACGCACACCCATAAAAATAGAAAACATTAAAGTAACTACCGATGAAATACTGTGATGTAAAGCTCTGTATGTTTGTTTCATGAATCTTTAAAAGGTTAACTATACTAGATATTTTCTGATTTTGCAGATCCCTTCCTCACCTTTATCTGCTTTCAAGGAAATCAAATAAATGAAGAATACATCTTAAGTGACTATAAATATCTATTAAACATTTTTTAAAAATCCAAATATTTAACACACCTATCAGGGGAATGGAAATGCTTAATTGTTGATTTATCCATAAACTTCCAATTAGGGTCCATTCACACGTCCGTAACACATCGCCAACACTATAATAGAAAATGCCTATTTTTGTCCGCTATTGCGGACAAGAATAGTACATGTTCTATTTTTTTGTGGAGCCGCGGACCGAAGTTCAGGGCCGCAGAACGAAAGTGCGGATGCGGACAGCACACTGTGTGCTGTCCGCATTTTTTCTGGCCCTATTGAAAATGAATGGGTCCGCACCCGTTCCTCATAATTGCAGAACGGATCCGGACAATTCATACGGATGTCTGAATGGAGCCTTAGAATAATAGTGACATATCAAAGCCTACATTTATTAGAAATACAAAGTTCAAGTATTGTATGGGGAACACAAGTATTTACTGAAACTGAGTATTTACATGTCAGGAGAGGTGACCGGTCCTCTCTAACCTGCTCTTTATCTCAAGCAGATCCCATCCTAATCTATATGTCTTGCATTGTCATCGAAGAAAACCTAGAAAATACTGCAGAAGCAAGCTTTTCGTAGCATAATTTCATAGTCAAAGTGCTTCAAAGATCATGTGTTGAGGATTTCCCTCTAAAATTGGTTAATTAGTTTTTGCATAAATTAGAATAAATATTCTTTTTCTAGCATATGATATCATCTGAAATCCTCTTGAGTCTGAAGGTTTCTAAGAAAGTCCTGTGCTTAAGTAAATTACAGCTGGATTAATACATTTGAAGTAGCGCATCTATTGGATGATAATCTCAATGAACAATTTAATTCAAAGTAAAACTAATTCAGAATACTAAAACTAACACATAGAGCATAATGCCCTAATATAATGTTGTTGTTGGGATCGGCCTGCTGGAGATTTCCAATTATAATATAGAGAACAGCAGGACAAAGTCAGTTTTCTTGTGGCCTCCCTGCCTACTGGAGATAAGCCGATCTTTAAAAATTCTATTCTCCATTGATTCTTCACAATAAAAATAACTCTGATTTTCAGAAATCTCCATCTGTAGCCTGCCGTTGGATACTCAAGAAAACCACAAGGGATTGGAATTTCTGCTAGCAGCCGTGCAGTTCAGGGCTCTCCTGTAGCTTGAGATGTATGTATATAGAAAACGTAGTACTAAAGTGTTATTTAAGCAGTTTTCTTATACTGTATATGCAATACCGCTCCAGTGCATGATGAGTATCTAAAAAATGAATGGCTTATTTTCAGACAGTGAAAGTAAACTCTTGCTCTAAGCTTTAAGTGAATGTATTCTTGTAAATAGCCACCATGCAAATTTAATACATAGAAAGGTGTAAGAAGAATGAAAGTAGAAAACGACCACATGGTCTATCTTGTCTAAAAACTGGAGCTACATTTAATGGAAAAGTAAAATGGTTATGGCTTTTGTAAAATGGAGATGATAATCCATAAAAGAAAGCTGCATCCTTAATGCTCAAAGTAGGCTACACCAGAGATTGTCCAAGATTTGACTGGTGAGTCATAAAGCAAAAAATAAGAATGTCTGGGGCAAGGCCAGGATGGGTTTTGCCCCTCATAGTGTCATTGAAAACACAGTATGTTTTTGTGGTATTTTTCTCCCCCCTCCCATTTTCTATTACATTTCTCCTCAGGTTGTCAGTAAGTCGGTGACAAGTCAGACAGCTTCTGGATTGGTCAATTTAGTTGCTGGGCAATTTTGCCCAGCATTGCTATTGGTTAAATCGGTTGCTGCCTGGTTGCTGGGCATATTTTCTATTTTTAAATTGAACATTGATTGGTTATGCGCCCTTTGTGGTGGGAATTTCAGCTATTTATGGAGCAGTACTTACATTGAGGACTCAGTCAGCGTGTCAAGATTCAAGCTGGAAGTTTGTCCCGCCTGCCCTCCCAAAGATTTGTTGCGGTCTTTGAATTTTGGGGGGGGGGTTAGTCGCCCAGCCTTCTGGGTGGACAAATGATAAGTGGTAACGGACTTTATTATTATAGGTATTTTAAATTCATAATGGATTATTTGCTATTGGTTTATGTTTCCATGAAAGCAAATTTAATGTAAATTTATTAAAGACTGCGGCCTTTTCATCCACAATTAATTTTGTCATTATTTATAGGTTATTTATAATATGGTCTGTTTATTGTTGAATATGACACCATGGGGGTGCATCCCTCCCTGCCTATCCTAGAATATGTATCAGTAAAAAAGGGGTTGGCCACAGCTTTATTAACAATAGGTTAGATAACATTGTCCACAGGCGAGAATCACTCAATAACTTGGTGACATCATGAGAGAGCTGGACAAGATCCTCCTGAACCACCAGCTATGGCATCTAGAAATATATATTAAAAAAAACAAAAAAACTATAGAACACAATTAAGAATTGCCAACAGAAAAGAACAATTGTGAAAGTAGAAACGCCAAATCATGCATATATAATAAGCTAAATGACTATGTCCAAAAAGAGAGAGTGGGGGTGGTCAGTGAAAACCAAGCTACAGATGGTCCAAAAAGGGGGAATAGGAGCTCAGCTCAAGATTTTATCATTTACTAAAGATGTTCCTAAAATGATCCCTAACTAATCCTCAGCAAAAAGACATCAAACTTAGGAGAGAGATAACCCCATTCCCAGACCGGCCTTAAAATATCCAGTGAAAAGCCTCCCTTGCTTATGCATTGAGTAAACTATAATTTAATTTAAAATAGCAATAGACAATTCAGAGGAGCTCACCAGCAACCTACTGGAGCCCAGTCTTTCAGATACCAACTGAAAACCAAAATAATTGTAAAAACTGGCTCACAGACTGGCTCACAGTATTTTTGCATTTATTACAATTAGTAAAATTACAATTATTAAAATAACGGTTATACAAATAAATTGCCCACTAGATAATAAACATATCCACTCATTAGCATAAATAGATGAATAGGTATTTTTAAATGCGGAGCTCACGCATATACCTAAATGATAGGAGTACTCCAAAAATAATGATAATAATAGGACCGCTCAATTGTGCTACGTGGTGTCTGTCAATAGCGTATTGGGTTTAAACTTTTCTAATGCTCTGATACTTATAGAATAGCTTGCCGGACCTGGTCCTATGGCGGCGATACATCGATGATGTTCTACTAGTATGGAGAGGCTCACATGCTTCATTGTTACAATTTATACATGAAATCAATGATAATGAGCTCAATTTGAAATTTACGGCAAATATTAATTTACAAACAGTCGAATTTCTAGATCTGCATATACTTAAAAAACAGGAAACCTTTGTTTGCAGCACATTTCAAAAAGATGTAGCCAAAAATAGCTTTATCTTAAGCACAAGCTGCCACCTTCCAAGGTGGCTTCTAAATGTCCCTTTCTCTCAGTTTAGACGTCTAAAACGAAATTGCACAGAACAAGACCAATTTGAGGCAGAGGCAAAATATATGAAAACACAATTTTTAGCAAAAGAGTATTCTAATGGACTATTGGAGGATGCAATTAAAAGGGTAAGACAATTGGATAGAGCTTCTTTTTTTAAGTCTACGGCAATATCTAATACTACTCGAGAGAAAGAGTTATCTGCAAAAATGATTCTCCTATTCAATAAAGATTATTGAATGGTGAACAACATCATACATAAACATTGGCATCTATTAAGAGATGACAAAATTTTGGGCCCTACACTTCCGGCTCTTCCTCCAATTGTCTATACCCGGGCTCCCAATTTAGGACTTCAGGTAGCCCCAACGATAAGAAAAAAGACTATAGAACCAATGATAACCCCATGGTCCAAACTAAAAGGTTTTTTTAGGTGTGGCTGCTGTCACAATTGCAGACAGACACACTTTGATAGAAATCTGAAAACTATAACATCAACATCTAATAATTTCAAGTGGGAGATTAAGGAAATTCTGTCATGCAATAGTAAAGCAGTCATTTATGTCATACAATGCCCATGCCCAAAACAATATATAGGACGTACTAAAAGAGTGTTTAAAACTAGGATCGCAGAACACATCAATTACATCAAAAAAAAGTCAGAAACACACCCCCTGTCAAAACATTTTAAATTACATCATGCAGGAGATCCTAGTAAAATGAGATTCTGCGCTATTCAGTCAGTCAAACCAGACTGGAGAGGA
Organism: Bufo gargarizans; assembly: GCF_014858855.1. Lineage (NCBI taxonomy): Eukaryota > Metazoa > Chordata > Amphibia > Anura > Bufonidae > Bufo > Bufo gargarizans. Next base: position 177,655,452 of record NC_058086.1, read on the forward strand.
GGGGACTTCTTGGCAAAAATGTCCAGACAAGAAACAAAGAAGATCTTCGAGTTTGGATCCCTAATGCCGCAGGGGTTGAATTCGGAGATCGAAATTTTTGGTTTCCTATAGGGGAGGTGGGTAGGAGTACATGGACGGTCAGTGTTGGGCTTTCTAGCAACACGCTGACTCTCCCTGCACTCCTCCCCCCCTCTCTATATCACGTAAATCTGTACAAGACCCACAAACCTGAGATCCATCTACAAGATTGACATTATTTCATATCCATGGTTGATTTTATTTTTATTTTTATTTTATTTTTATTTTTATTTTCTGTACTGATATGTAAAACGATTTTAAATTTTTTATTTTTGATTTTTTTTTGTAATTTTATATACAGTATTATATATTATATATATGTTGCATACTAACTATGATATATGTATGTAAATACCCCCTTTTTGGATTTATGAAAGGATCAGGTTGCAAGTGGTAAACACTATGCAACCGAAAAACCAGGAATCCAGACCAGATATTCTATTAAACCCAACAAGGGGATATAAAGGCACGTCCAGCATGTCCACATTTAGCATTTCACATTTGCCTACTGAGGAAGGAACTACGGTTCCGAAACGCGTCTAGTGTGAACTAGTGTGAATTGGACCCAGCTAGTGGTGCGTTATTTCTGTCTTGGCACAAAAAGGACTTTTGCTCTTTTCTATCCAGAACCATTTTAAGGAACGAATGCGGCTCCGGCAGTGGTTTAATTCATCAAAGGGGACTGATTCTATTACCATCTTGCAGTTCCAGTGAAGGGGAATTGAACCCCGTACCGGCGCAGCTCCACTATACAGTATCGAACGCCGATACTGAAGAAAGTACAAAGTATATCTTGGGACGCTTGAACCACATACCGGTAACCACAGAGTGGATACTTTTTTCGACATCTTGTATGCAGATTACTGGCAAGCTATTCTATAAGTATCAGAGCATTAGAAAAGTTTAAACCCAATACGCTATTGACAGACACCACGTAGCACAATTGAACGGTCCTATTATTATCATTATTTTTGGAGTACTCCTATCATTTAGGTATATGCGTGAGCTCCGCATTTAAAAATACCTATTCATCTATTTATGCTAATGAGTGGATATGTTTATTATCTAGTGGGCAATTTATTTGTATAACCGTTATTTTAATAATTGTAATTTTACTAATTGTAATAAATGCAAAAATACTGTGAGCCAGTCTGATCGTTTTTATAATTTAATTTAATCCCCACCCAGCAGTACCTGTGAATAAGTGAGGGCCTTTTTCCACCTGCTGAGGGGGTAGATGAACTCAACTACTATCAAGACATCTGATGTAGTCAGTTGGTTTCTGCCTGTGTGTGCCATTGCCCATCCTCACCAAGGTCTGACTGGGCGGACCCACTGCACTTACACTCCACTGCCATGACCGTTAGAAGAGGGTGGGGCAAGAGCATCACCAGCTCTATCAGCAGTCATTTGAGTTACAAGTCTCTGATAACCATGTTTTTTCAACCACCAAATGAAGAAACCAGCCAGCAGCAGCAAGATATGGAGCAGGACCTGAATCAGCAGGTGGTGGTATACTTGGAGTGCACTCGGTCACCCCAGATCAAAGATCCCCTGGACTACTATGCAGCCAAACTTGAATTGTGTCCGCAACTGGCCAAGATTGCTCTCCTGTCTGGCCAGTAGTGTGGCATCAAAGCGAGTGTTTGGTGCGTTGAGAGGCATAGTAAGTGGCATACCACCAATATAGGCAGACCACCTCGTTTCTATCGGGGCGCGGTACAGGGGGGCGGTACGGCAGACCACCTCGTTGCTATCGGGGCACGGTACAGGGGGGCCCAGGAGCGCATGGAAGGCCCTGCCCCTATGTGTACTCTGCACAAGACACAGTTTAATCATGGGGTATTGAGGCGGTAGGTGGCCCCACCCACTTGTGTTCTCCCACTATGTCCAGGAACTGAGCCTTTTCTACTTATCCCTTTGGCGATACAGAGTCCGGACAGCCAAACTAACCTCTTCTCGTTAGCCCATACATTCTATTGAATCACCTCCCGTTTGCCCATACATTCTATAGAACCACCTCCCGTTTGCCCATGCATTTTATTGAACCTCCTCCTGTTTGCCCATACATTCTACTAAACACCTCCCATTTGCCCATACATTCTAAACCACCTCTGGTTTGCCCATATATTTTAAGCAAGATAATTGAATTGCACTCCTCTAGGAGATAGGTGGTGCTCAGTGGTAAGGGAGGTAACAGTATTGATAGAAAACCACGGCACTTTTATAGTGATTTCTTATTTACTTCATTATTTTTGTTTCATTGTTTTAATCCATCCGCATAAATAATCACTGGCCAACGTTTCGGTCCTACATAGACCTTGTTCACAGCCTTAGTTTCTTAAGTATTGTAGATGGCGGATGGCAGGCGAATCTGAAAAACCTTCAGCTCATATTTGCAGCCAAGAAATAATTACTAGAAGTGCACAAATAGTCCCACAACATGGACAGTGACATACCAGATGTATTATTTTAATTTGCGATCGCCATTCATAATTTTTTTAGATGCAAAATATCGGCAATATAATTTTTGCGTACGCGCATGAGCACACCAGTTCTAATTTTTTTTTCTATTACCGTTTGTCACTGTGTGTAGTAGAGGGAACGCAGCAAAACTGCAAACAAATGCTGCTGTACCCAAATGCACTATATAGAATGTATATTATTGGTATACACCCCGCTTCTATCAGTTTATTTGGGGGCCGACTGGTATATCACACCAGTTATAATAATTTTTTCCAATACCATTTGGCACTCTGCAGAACCGCTCACCACTGCTGCACAATACAAATCCACTATAATATTCTTTCTATGTTAGATAGTATATTATAAGTGTATTACACCCCTCTGTGTATCACACCTATCGATAGCACACCTATACCAGTCCTTAAAAGGACTTTTGTGGCCCTATTAGCTAGCGTCTGGTGTCTCTAACAGCCTGTCCCTGCTCCACAAAGCAACCTCTCCCTACACTGGCAAAACACTGAATGTAAAATGGCGGCCAGATCAGGTTTATTTATAAGGTAGGGGATATGTCCATGTGCTGAAACGTCTCAATTGGCTGTCCTGTACCACCTGATGGATGTGTCATGGGTCAAAGTTCTTCACAATGTAAAAGAATATAGGGGGCGAAAATACCGCCATATGTTCTCATGTTGGGCGAATGGCGAATGAACAAAGTTCGCCGCGGACCGACCGCAGAGCGAACCGCAAGGCCATCTCTAATAGTGAGGCATGGACCCAATCTCCCCTCAGATACGACCTGTATTAATTTTGTGTAAGTACTTAGTTGATACATGCATTTCACTGATCTGCAAATTTTTCTAAACTGACAGATGTTTATATTTGCTCATGTTTTTTTCTTGTACATTTATTTATGTACCTCCTGAGTCCTATGAGCCTACAGCCCCCCCCCCCCCCCATCACTCACATCAGCAGCAAGGAGTTAAAGGGGTTATCCAACCCCTATAATGCCCCCCAAACCCCCAAAATGCCTGGGCACCTTACTTACCTCATTCCCCGACACCTGCATTGCTCCTGATGCCCGCACAGCCGCCACTGCCTCCCTCCCGTCACGCAGATGAAAACATCCAGCGACAAAGGGGGCAGTTGATAGCAGGCCCCAATTTTTTATTGATACCATTTTGGAGTGTGTGACTTTTTGATCACATTTTATTATATTTTTTGGGGTAAGATAAGTGATGAAAAAATGGCGCTGGTAGCAAAGGGGTTAAGATGTGGGGGATGGGCTATGTCAGGTTTTAGCACAGTGGACACAGGCAGGAGGAGCGATATGTATGCGGGCTCCTTCCCTGCACTCGTTCAGCTGTGCTGGCATACATATGGTGCCCTGTGTCCACTGTCCTGTGCCCGCTCTGCTAAAGTCTGATATGGCCCATCTATGCCCGGCTTTACCAAGGCAGACAGGCAGGAGCAGAGATGTGTTTTTTTTAAAGTTACTGCAACAAAGTTGGTTAATAAAAATAAAATAAAAAGATTTATCTCTAACGGTTTCAGTAGGTCATGTATATATGTCTTTATTGGCAAATGGGGGTGTGGCAGGGATGGAGCCAGAACAGGAGGTGGGATGGGCCAGGGGTGGGTAGTGGGCGGGGTTAGGGGGCCCAATTCAAATTCTTGCTATGGGGCCCAGTGATTTCTATGTAGGCCCCTGGGCATAGTTACTCCAAAGAGTACTCGCATTTCAACACAAAATGTAGAGAGATTAACCTTTATAAAGATGAATCAGTAGTGGATCTGCCAGGATTTTCACACACCGGTGCCTGATGCACCAGAACAGATCATTCTGGCGGTAATGTTCTGATTGCACTGTGCTGCCACACCAGAACATTGTGAAAAGTAGCCTGTTACTTCTGGCCACGTGCTTCAGTCACTGTTCTGTTGTTGCCACCCCTCTAATGCTACACACCTGCTGCCATCTTCTACCGTCACAATGTTATGCTGTTACTGCTGTTGACCTCCCCACTCTTTGACTGGGCCACTATGTTGACTCCTCATGTTGTTGCCACCCTCCCCACTCTGTGACTGGGCCACTATGTTGACTCCTCATGCTGTTGCCACCCTCCCCACTCTGTGACTGGGCCACTATGTTGACTCATCATGCTGGAGCATACATAAGGCCTCGATCACACGGAAAGTATTTTTCATTAGCATTTGATCATGATCTGGAAGGCAAAAGTAGGAATGGGTCCAAAACACAGAAGACATGAAAATATTTTCATCACGTATCATCTCTTTTTTGAACCCACTCCTGTTTTTGCAATACTGATCAAATACTGATGCAAAAAACTGACCAAATATTGACCGTGGGATAGAGGCCATTAGAGTTTTGCATGCAGGACTTCTTTTCCATCTGAAAAAAACTGATTTCAGATGCAAATGGCCAAAACTTATGCAAATTGAGCATGAGACCTTTATTACACAGTCAGTATTTTGCATCAGCATTTGATCATGATTTGGAAGCCAAAAGCAAGAGTGGGTCTAAAACCTGTTTTTGCCTTACCAATACTGACCAATTTCTGTCCAAATAATGACCGTGTGAAGGTGCAAACTCAAAAGACAGGATTTGCTTTTTTTGGAGGGTTGTTCCTCTGACGGATCAAAAGAAAGGAAAAATAAACAGTTACATAAACACAAACTTACTGCTAACACCCTTCTTACTTGGTCATGGGGATACTGCTTACATCATTGGCCAACAGATCAGGTTATCTAGCAATCTATATGGAATTAGCAGATGGTAAAATGAGATAGCTGTTTCTATCTATAGTAGAGTCTTGGGCCACTGCCTGGTTAAGTACATTATACCTGATGCTAACATTGACCTGTAAGGCTGAGTTCACACTTAAGTTATTTGGCAGTGTCCAAAGTGCAGGGTGGGTGGCTGTTCCCCACATTCCAGGCCGGGTTTTGGTTTGTGATAAAAACCCAGCCACCTGTTCTGTGTTTTCAACCCGCAGCTGACCAAGTAAGTGAAGTGCGAACTGAGCCTAATAGTGACGCCTGTCATCTGCCTATCATACTGACGCACGGTAACTGCCACTACCAGAAAGGACTAGCTATGCATGTTGCTGCAATGCACAGTGATGTACACCGAGATATACTCTTCCTGCAGGCCGGGATATACCGTAGCTGATTTAACGTGCTTTGTGACAAATTAATTCGGAACAAAAAAAATCAACGTCTGAATCGAATTTTTGGAAACGTTGCTCATCTCTAGCTACTACTATAGTAGGTGCAACGCATTGTATTTTTTAGTTTTATCATCAGTTCCGGCTCCTTTCAGATCAGATGAAAAAGTACTTATGTAGCAGAGGCAAATGCAGACTGACCCTATGGATCAGACCATTTGCATTGATCAATGCTGTGCTTAACTATAACTCAAATTGCTACTTGTCAGCCCTCATTGCTAATGAAGTAAAATTAATACAACTAGAATGTATCAAGCAAGATTAGATGAATAGATTATACGGGGAAACTATTTCCCATGTGAGTTGATTAAGACTCTAGTCAAATTAGGAACATATTGGATAAAGTGTAATGCAGTTTTACTATGAATTTATCATTTACAACAGTCACAGAGACAATGATTCTACATTGTTAAAAACTTTTTGCGGTTTACTTAAGATCCAGACCAAATCAGAATTTCACAGAATAGTAAATGGGAATGTGCTTTTGATATATGTAAAAGATTAAAAGTCATATTTCATATATATTACAGTTTTAGGTAGTAGTTCAATGTATCCCTATTTTAATATTCTTCCACATTGTGGTGATAAGGGCCATACCACAGCTTTTCTAAACATTAATATCAATGGAAAGGAAAGATAGAATTTCTTTGTCTTCATATTATCATGGCTGGTGATGTTACACAGGCGCAAATCAGGGGTATAGCCAGGAGGCTGGAGATGCATTTGCCTCGGGCGTCAGGGAAGAACAAGCCGTTCCTCATTTGATTACATATTTGGATATAACGTAAATGTAGCAATCTGAGTAGATTAAAGAAAGCTTAGCTTTTAATAGGTAGACATAAGGGATATAAACCTATCATAGTCAACACTTTCTCTCCAGATGTTGACTTCCTTAACCACTTTCAGTCCGGTCCATTTACCCCCTTCCTGACCATGCCTAATTTTGCAAATCTGATATGTGTCACTTTATGTGGTAATAAGTTTGGGACGCTTTTACTTATCCAAGCCATTCTGAGAATGACACATTGTACTTTATGTTAATGGTAAATTTGAACCAATATGTTTTACCTTTATTTATAAGAAAAGTTAATAAAAATTTGAAAAAATTCACTGTTTTCTAAATTTGAATCTCTATCAGCTTTTAAGACACATAGTGATGCCACATGAAATATTCATTAATTAACATTCCTCATATGTCTTTTTTAGGAAAATTTGCAAAGTCAACTTTTTTAAGGATCAGTTCAGTTCTGAAGTCACTTTGTGGGGCTTACATCATAGAACCAACCCATAAATGACCCCATTTTAGAATGGACACCCCTCAAACTATTTTAAACTGGTTTTAGAAATGTTGTTAACCCTTTAGGTATTATATAGGAATTAAAGCAAAATAGAGGTGAAAGAGCGCTATGTATATAGCTATCTAGAAGGCAGGGACACCCAGGAATGGTCCCTGGCTTCTCTCTGGGGCCCTCCGCTCGGCAGCTTCACGATTAGCGTGCAGCTGCCATCTCTGAAAAGACATTCAGAAATGTCAGATCTGAGATAAAGCCGACTGCCCTGGACATTTATAGTCAATGGGCAGTCGTGAAGTGGTTAAATTATTACATATATATGTATGGTGAACAATTTTCTAACATACGTGTATTTAAAATTTTGATTGATGACCTTCATTATATCCATGCAGTAGCCTCCCTAAAGAAGAAAAAAATGTATGACCAGTTTTAGCTCTGTAAAATGAATCCATAGGAGAGCTGAATAGCACTAAACATGGCGTCAGTCATGTGACCTTCACACATGTCATGTGAACTCTGGCTTTCAGGTGCAGAGCATATACAGTATATAGGGTTTTACTACCTGCAACAGCATCTCTTCCTAATGTCAGTTTCTGTGTAGAATCTGTGTATTGTTGTTTTTTTACACTAAACTTTATTAATATTATGACAACATCATCTAGATACAGGCAGCCATTTTATTTATCACCTAGAAACAGACAGCCATGTGAATACACACAATGATGTACTTATTGTAATAACCACTATGATAATCTGTTTTTTCTCCGCAACAAGTACTATTTAGGTATCACATGAAGTTGTCCTATGTGCTGAGACATCACATGTACCAGCAAGCATTCCCAGACAAATTTCTGGTGTGTATCAAATGCCTTAATAAAACTGAAGTACTGTAATTGGTCCTAAGGTTAGGTTCACATCTGCAGCAGATAAATCCTGTAGTCTGCCACGTTAGAGGAGACTACCAGAGTTACCATCCAGACAGAGTCTGCCGGACACTGCTGGGCACTGTCGGATCCCAATTCGCTAAAGTTGGATCCAACGGGAATGCGGCAGGTTTCTGGCATACTGTAAGTGCAAGCATTTTGCATGCAGTGATACTTTTCTGGCAGAATGCCCGCATTTATGCCAAAAATCTGCCAGATCTCCCTTGGATGCCATTATAGTGAATGGGAATCAGGCAGTGCCAGATACGGTAACTTCGGTAGTCTGTCCATCTGCCACAACAGACTACCAGATTCACCTGCCAAAGATGTGAACTTACCCTAAAAGCACCCCAGAACCCCTGCGTAACAGGCTGCAAAGTAGAGTAAGTAGCAGTGTCTAAGCCTGAACTAACTCATAACCTTCAGTTGTCCTTGAACTAGTAACTTTTCTGAGAAAAATGCATTGTTCAACATACCAAACTTTATTTTAGCCTCTCTGAAAGATGTTCTGGTCAATATAAAAAGGTGCTTCCCCAAATGATCCCATTATGTTTTTATGGAGGGGAGGGAGGGGGACAAAAGATTCCTTGCTCAGTATATAAAAGAGAGCATGGGAGCCTTCTCAGTGCTCGTTAAAGTGCTCATGAGATACCTCTTTTTGTTTGGTCAGATGGTAGATATCATACATATCAGTTATAAAGTGCCCTGTTTTTAACACAAACTGAGAGTCTCTGCTCTGCAAATGTCCACCATTTACATGATGCAGGTTCATCCACATTCCCTGTTAATTTTCTCAAACTAATTCTTACTGTCTGAACATGCCTCAACAAGTTGTTACTATATCTTCATTGTTTTATATTACTCATAGCATCATAAAAACATCAAGTTAATATAACAGTAATACTACATTTTGAACAGGTTCCATATGTAAACTTTCTGAAGAGGTAATAACACGATCATTACTCTATAAAACGAGTTCATTGTGTATGCTGCTGCAATTAGGAGCTCTGTGGCCACCATGTGGTACCAAGTGACAGATATCAGTGATAACATTTAGAAGCCTGGGAATGCATGTGATATTCCATCTGACTTCAGCAGTTCAAAGACAACAGCTTCATCGAAATGTCATTGAGCGTTTCAATCACACACATAAATACAAAACCGGTAGAGAAAGCTTGTAAAATTGTTATATAGAGATCACAATCTGTGGTTGTTTGCAGAAGGTCAGATTTTATCTAGCTATTTTACATTGTGTCTTAGTACCTTCTGAACTGTAACCTGATATTTCTTTTGCAAATTTCAAATGTTATGTTTTATGTATTAGCATAGCTTTTACATATTTTATTGGGTACACATTTCATGTCTGGACCCTCTTTTACTCTCTAAGGGAATACAACATATCCATTGTAGATCATAACTAGTGTTGATCGAGCACCAAAGTGCTCGGGTAGAACACTTTGCGATGCTCGGGTGCTCTACAGAGCACCAGAAGCACAATGGAAGTCAATGGGGAAAACTGAGCATTAAACCAGGCACCCCCTGCCCTGTACAGTGAGGGAATCCCCCAGTGTGAGCCTGCGGATTAGGAGTTCCTGCTCTGACTCCATATAAAGCTATGTCCATAGTGCTTGGGAACACCCAGTGTATTTCAATCTAATTTAGCCTCTATTTCTGAAAAGTTACTGCCGTAATTTGAACTCACAACCTTCTACATTAGCGGTAAGGACTTTAACCACTCAGCTATAAAGCTGAATAATAAACTGTGTCAGAAAAACCTCATAGTAGTTTGTCATATAGTACAGACGTGGACAAAATTGTTGGTACCCTTTGGTCAATGAAAGAAAAAGTCACAATGGTCACAGAAATAACTTTAATCTGACAAAAGTAATAATAAATTAAAATTCTATAAATGTTAACCAATGAAAGTCAGACATTGTTTTTCAACCATGCTTCAACAGAATTATGTAAAAAAATAAACTCATGAAACAGGCATGGACAAAAATGATGGTACCCCTAACTTAATATTTTGTTGCGCAACCTTTTGAGGCAATCACTGCAATCAAACGCTTCCTGTAACTGTCAATGAGACATCTGCACCTCTCAGCAGGTATTTTGGCCCACTCCTCATGAGCAAACTGCTCCAGTTGTGTCCGGTTTGAAGGGTGCCTTTTCCAGACTGCATGTTTCAGCTCCTTCCAAAGATGCTCAATAGGATTGAGGTCAGGGCTCATAGAAGGCCACTTTAGAATAGTCCAATTTTTTCCTCTTAGCCATTCTTGGGTGTTTTTAGCGGTGTGTTTTGGGTCATTGTCCTGTTGCAAGACCCATGACCTGCGACTGAGACCAAGCTTTCTGACACTGGCTAGTACATTTCTCTCTAGAATTCCTTGATAGTCTTGAGATTTCATTGTACCCTGCACAGATTCAAGACACCCTGTGCCAGACGCAGCAAAGCAGCCCCAGAACATAACAGAGCCTCCTCCATGTTTCACAGTAGGGACAGTGTTCTTTTCTTGATATGCTTCATTTTTTCGTCTGTGAACATACAGCTGATGTGCCTTGGCAAAAACTTCGATTTTTGTCTCATCTGTCCACAGGACATTCTCCCAGAAGCTTTGTGGCTTGTCAACATGTAGTTTGGCATATTCCAGTCTTGCTTTTTTATGATTCGTTTTCAACAATGGTGTCCTCCTTGGTCGTCTCCCATGTAGTCCACTTTGGCTCAAACAACGACGGATGGTGCGATCTGACACTGATGTTCCTTGAGCATGAAGTTCACCTTGAATCTCTTTAGAAGTCTTTCTAGGCTCTTTTGTTACCATTCGGATTATCCGTCTCTTAGATTTGTCATCAATTTTCCTCCTGCGGCCACGTCCAGGGAGGTTGGCTACAGTCCCATGGATCTTAAACTTATGAATAATATGTGCAACTGTACTCACAGGAACATCTAGTTGCTTGGAGATGGTCTTATAGCCTTTACCTTTAACATGCTTGTCTATAATTTTCTTTCTGATCTCTTGAGACAGCTCTTTCCTTTGCTTCCTCTGGTCCATGTCGAGTGTGGTACACACCATATCACCAAACAACACAGTGATTACCTGGAGCCATATATATAGGCCCAATGGCTGATTACAAGGTTGTAGACACCTGTGATGCTAATTAGTGGACACACCTTGAATTAACATGTCCCTTTGGTCACATTATGTTCTGTGTTTTCTAGGGGTACCATCATTTTTGTCCATGCCTGTTTCATGAGTTTATTTTTTTACATAATTCTGTTGAAGCATGGTTGAAAAACAATGTCTGACTTTCATTGGTTAACATTTATAGAATTTTAATTTATTATTACTTTTGTCAGATTAAAGTTATTTCTGTGACCATTGTGACTTTTTCTTTCATTGACCAAAGGGTACCAACAATTTTGTCCACGTCTGTAAGTATTCCTATACAGCAGAAGTATCATTTCATATTTCAGTGCAGGTTAACATGTAGCTATATAGCGTAGAGGTTAAAGTTCTTGGCTCTAATGTCGAAGGTTGTGGGTTCAAACCGTAGCAGAAACATTTAAAAAATAGAGGCTAAATTAAAATTATATATTTTTTTGTAATTACCAAAAATTTATGGCAAAAAATAAATGTGTAAATGCTAAATTGGATTTAAATGCACTGACTCGAGCATCGCGCTAGAGCACATGAGGTATTCGGCCAAACACTGCGATGCTCGAGCCGAACTGGTGTTCGGCCGAGCATGCTTGCTCAACACTAATCATAACACTAGAAAGAATATTTTTTAGTATTTTTTTTCAATTTATGGTTGTATTTATTTTAGTTTAGAGATTTTATATTTTAAATGTCTCAGATTACAATGAATGGCTTTCCTTAGAGATGGAACTTACTTTCCAGCATCTAGGGTTGTCATACAGACGTTTCTATAATAGTATAGAATTTCATTTCCATTCCAGACAGATAGAAGTGGCATACTTACCATAGAGGCAGACCACACTACTGCTATACGGCCCATGGTGAGGAGGGGCCAGCACTGATATCTTTCTTCTGTCTCTTTGACATAAAACAATGACATTTTTTACACTTTTATTGAATTTACTGGTAACAGTATACATTCCTGTACAGAGCTCCTCCTAATGGTGGCTGTAGGCAGACAGTTTTATCATGTGCGGTGAGAAGTAAAACAGGGGATTTAAACTGTATTGGGGCAGTTATAAATGTATTTATTCCTGTTATCTGGTATAAATACATTGAGAAATATGGTGTTCAAGAAGAGCACTATATTTCTATAGCATCTGTTCCAGGTTTTCCAGCAAAGTTTGAAAAAGATATCAAAATATTCCTCCACAAAATAGGTAAATAAATTAATAGATAAAAATAGAAATATGATTAGGGGTCCTTTACTAAGTTTTTCTTATGATATCAGTGTTCTGCAATGGCAGATAGAGAAGTTTCAGGTTATGTCAAGGAAACATAGGTCGAGCATTGCTGCAAACTGTGTTTTTTTTTTCCAGCAGGTGAAGATAGTATCGTATGCAACATTTTGATGTCCGTGGATCTTTGTCAAGAGTATGTGCATGGTAGCCAGTCGAGAGGTCCACATTATCTGAGATAGTACAGGTGAAACTCGAAAAATTAGAATATCGTGCAAAAGTCCATTTATTTCAGTAATGCAACTTAAAATTTGAATTGTGTGAAAAGGTTCAATATTCTAGGCTCATAGTGTCACACTCTCGTCAGCTAATTAATCCATATCCCCTGAGCAAAGCGTACCTCAAAATTGAGACTTTAGGGTTTCATAAGCTGTAAGCCATAATCATCCAAATTATAACAAATAAAGGCTTGAAATATCTCACTTTGCGTGTAATGAGTCTCATATATTAGTTTCACCTTTTAAGTTGCATTACTAAAATAAACTTTGCACGATATTCTAATTTTTCGAGTTTCACCTGTATGTCTCTGCTTATGATAGCTTACTTTGAATTCACTACATTGTCTACAGAAGATATGTTGAAGAGGAGGAAACTCATACAGAAAATTTTGTCAGTCACCAATTAAGACCACCCACAATATTCCTAAACCCAAATTAAGGAGGGATTTCATTGACCAGAATGAACGTTATAGTGGATCTTTTATATACTGTATATTGGTCTGCTCAGATTCTTCTACTCTTTAATATGAAGCCCGCAGATATGCATGTTCAACGTGACATGTGTCCTTTAATGGTTAGACAGCCTGATTATTAGCCATATTATCGGGACAGAACATTACTATGAACGCTTGTTCCTAAAAATATCTGACCATGTAAAGGTAGAAAAGGGCTCATTCATTGTGAGAATTCATCTTTTATCTAGAGACCTCAGCTATTGTTTCTGAGCAAGAAGTGGGGATCATTCTAAATGAAAGTGGTATTATCTCTTTTATATATATATATATATATATATATATATATAAATGAGTTTCTGTCTGTCTGTCTAGACGTTCTTTATGCGCGACCAAACGACTGGACCGATCTTCACCAAATTTGGCACACAGGGACATCAGGTGTCCGGGAAAGTTTTAAACCGGGTCTCAGCTCTCTAGGACGTACCGTTACTGATATATTCCCAACAAATTAGCCCCCCCCCCCCCAAATACAAGCCTGCAATTCTTTCTCTTCAAAGCCCAACTGCCATAAACACAGTTTTACTCCAGGTTTCCATAACAACCCAGCCATTTTTCTTTACTGCTTAAAGGGGCGGTCACAGTGAAAGTCACAGTTAAAGGGGTGGTCACAGTGAAAGTCACAGTTAAAGAGGCGGTCACAGTGAAAGTCACAGTAAAAGGGGCGGTCACAGTAAAAGTCACTGTTAAAGAGCAGTCACTGTTTAAGGGGCGGCCACTGTGAAAGTCACTGTTAAAGAAGCGGTCCCTGTAAAAGTCACTGTTAAAGGGGTGGGTACTGTGAAAGTCACTTTTAAAGGGGCGGGCACTGTGGAGGTCACTGTTAAACTGGTGGCCACTGTGAAGGTTACTGTTAAAGGGGAGGCCACTATGAAGTTCACTGTTAAAAGGGTAGTAAATGCTAAAGGATAGGCACTGTTAAAGGAGCGGGAACTGTGGAGGTTACTGTTAAAGGGGCAGGCACTGTTAAAGGGGCGGTCACAGTGAAAGTCACAGTTAAAGGGGCGGCCACAGTTACAGGGGCGGTCACAGTGAAAGTCACAGTTAAAGGGGCAGTCACAGTGAAAGTCACAGTTAAAGGGGCAGTCACAGTAAAAGTCACAGTTAAAGGGGCAGTCACAGTAAAAGTCACAGTTAAAGGGGCGGTCACAGTGAAAGTCACAGTTAAAGGGGCGGTCACAATTAAAGGGGTGGTCGTGGTGAAAATCACAGTTAAAGGGGCGGTCACAGTGAAAGTCACAGTTAAAGAGGCGGTCACAGTGAAAGTCACAGTAAAAGAGGCGGTCACAGTGAAAGTCACAGTAAAGGGGGTGGTCACAGTGAAAGTCACAGTAAAAGGGGCGGTCACAGTGCAAGTCACAGTTAAAGGGGTGGCCACAGTTAAAGGGGTGGTCACAGTTAAAGGGGTGGTCACAGTGAAATTCACAGTTAAAGGGCTGGTCACTGTGAAAGTCACAGTTAAAAGGGGCGGTCACAGTGAAAGTCACAGTTAAAGGGGCGGTCACAGTTAAAGGGGTGGTCACAGTGAAAATCACAGTTAAAGGGGCGGTCACAGTGAAAGTCACAGTTAAAGGGGCGATCACAGTGAAAGTCACAGTTAAAGGGGCGGTCACAGTGAAAGTCACTGTTGAAGGGCGGTCACTGTGAAAGTCACTGTTAAAAGGGCGGTCACTGTAAAAGTCACTGTTAAAGGGGCAATCATTGTGAAAGTCACTGTTAAAGGGGAGGTCACTGTTAAAGGGGCGGTCACTGTGAAAGTCACTGTTAAAGGGGAGGTCACTGTTAAAGGGGCGGTCACTGTGAAAGTCACTTTTAAATGGGCAGGCACTGTAAAAGTCACTGTTAAAGGGGAGGTCACTGTGAAAGTCACTGTTAAAGGGGAGGTCACTGTGAAAGTCACTGTTAAAGGGCGGTCACTGTTTAAGGGGCGGCCACTGTGAAAGACACTGTTAAAGAAGCGGTCCCTGTAAAAGTCACGGTTAAAGGGGCGGGTACTGTGAAAGTCACTGTTAAAGGGGCGGTCACTGTGAAAGTAACTGTTAAAGGGGCGGTCACTGTGAAAGTCACTTTTAAAGGGCACTGTGGAGGTCACTGTTAAACTGGTGGCCAATGTGAAGGTTACTGTTAAAGGTGCAGCCACTATAAAATTCACTGTTAAAAGGGTGGTAAATGCTAAAGGGCAGGCACTGTTAAAGGGGCGGGAACTGGGGAGGTTACTGTTAAAGGGGCGTGTGCTGTAGAGGTTACTGTTATGGGGAAACTGTTGATATCTTTTAACTTTAAATAAACTAGATGAAATATATCCGTGTGTAGTTGGGTCCTTCTGCTAGTACCTACTATAAATGGAAAAATTGAAGAACATTTTGATCAAACTTGTGTCGGGCCCATCTACCAGGCGTCAAGGTGGCTACCGCAGACGGGTACCTACCACTAATTTACCGCCTCTCATGGACTTATCTAAGCCTACATTTTCAGGGCAGTGTAGGAACCAGCTACATTTGTACTCTGCTCAGAAGCCCCAGGCAGATGGGCATTGCTCAATCTAAAAGAGGTGCTACCCTCAATATATACTACAAGAAATTTAGACTAGCACATTCATATTCATAGTGACAGGTGTATATACATAAAGCAAACATGGTTAATGAAAAAATGGCTGCACAACTTTACACATACAAACAACAGAGCTGAGAAATGGGGATCATTCTAAATTAAAGTGATATTATACCTACTATAAATGGAAAAATGGAAGCTCTAAGCGCACATTTTGATCAAACTTGTGTTGGGGCCCATATAACAGGCATCAAGGTGGCTTTCGCAGGCGGGTATCTACCACTAATTTATCGGACTTGGACTTATCTAAGCCTACATTTTCAGGGCAGTGTAAGAACCAGCTACGTTTGTACTCTGCTTAGAAGCCCCAGGCAGATGGGCATTGTTCAGTCTAAAAGAGGTGCTACCCTCAATATATACTACAAGAAATTTAGACTATCACAAGTACCTGCTTCCACAAATGCTGCTCTTCTATAGGGACTTTGTCTAAGGGTCATTTTGAAAATGACAGGCAGAGAAATAGGTAGGCCTTTCCGCAGGGGTAGTAGAGGTTGGACAGGTGCACCAGGCCGGAGCCTAAGTGGGAAGTTGGAGAAGGTGCATGGAATTACGTCAAAGGATGCACCAGAGTTGGTTGAGTTGCTTACTCAGCCTTCCGATTCTGCACCCTCCTCATCCTCTGTATCTGCACCCTCCTCACTCTCTGCTGTGTGCACCCCCAAAGACACCACCACCACCATAGCCCCGAGACTCGAGTCAGAGAAAATATTTTCCCTTCCATTCCCAGACCTTACCGATGCACAGCCATTCTTGGCATCAGATGAGGAAGAGGAGGTAGCAACGGCCACCACCCAGCGGTCGGACGACAGTACACAGATCAGCCCAAGGACGGAAGTCCCCGCTGTTGCTGCCTACTCTGAAAGTGACGATGATGACGTGTCGATGGATGTCACGTGGGTGCCCACAAGAGAGGAAGAGGAGTGGAGTATAGAGGGAGAGACAGAGCAGCAGATAGGAAGGAGAAGTAGTAGAAGCAGGCAAAACTTACAGTGCACAGGAGGCAAAAAGCAGACTGCAAATGTATCTGGAGCGAGCCATCCACCATGCACGGTCACATCTGGCGCTCCCCGGACGCAGGCACATGGCTCCGCAATGTGGGCTTTTTTTTTAACGTGTCCGCTGCTGACAATAGTGCTGCCATTTGCAGCCTGTGCTGTCAATGCATAAGTCGCGGTAAGCCCAACACACACCTTGGGTCGACCGCCTTAACAAGGCACCTAGCCCAGTGGGAGCAAAACCGTCAGAACCCCTAAAGCCACACTACCGGCGCTCTATGTCCTGCCTCTTCTCCTTCTCCTCTCTCCTCCCATTTGTCCTCCACTCCACCTTCCACCGTGCCATCGTTGCGTTCATCTGGCACAAGGCAGGCTTCTGTAGCCCAAATGTTCGAACTTAAAAAAATGATGACGCCGGATATCCCTCTTGCCCAACGGCTGACTGCCGGCTTGTCGGAACTAATAGCCAGTCAACTACTGCCATATAAACTGGTGGACTCAGAGGCCTTTAGAAAATTTGTAGCCATTGGCACACCGCAATGGAAGGTAGTGGGAAGGAATTATTTCTCCCAGAAGGGCATCCCAGAGCTATATGGCCACGTTCAGTGGCAAGTGGATATATCTCTAACACACAGTGTCGGTGCCAAGATACATCTGACCACAGACACGTGGTCTAGCAAACACGGGCAGGGAAGGTACATAACCTGAACCCTCTGATGGCTGTCAAGCATGCAACCCGTGGCGCCCGTGTGGATTTGGTGTTACCGCCACGGATTGCATGCAGGCCTGCCTCTTCTTCTTCTCCTCCTACACCATCATCTGTCTCCTCCTCGGCTAACTCCTCCTTTTCCACTGCTCGAGCCTCTTCCGCTGTACCCTCCCTGCACCCCAGAACCTCTTCAACGTGCCAGGTGAGACGTTGCCATGCTGTGCTGCAGCAATTGTGCCTGGAAGCCAAGAGCCACACCGGTCCTGCACTCCTTTCAGCTCTGCAGTCACAGGCCGATCAGTGGCCAACCCCGTTCAATTTGACAGTTGGTAAAGTGGTGTTTCGACAACAGTGCCAATCTGCTGAGCGCGCTGAAACAGGGCGAAATGACACACGTGCGGTGCATGGCACACATGCTGAACTTAGTCATGCAGTGATTCTTGCCAAATACCATGGGGTCCAGGACATCTTGCAGCAGGCCAGGAAAATCTCTGGCCATTTTGGAAGATCTTACACGGCCATGGCTCGCCTTGCTGACGTTCAGCGGCGACACCACTTGCCAGTCAGACGTCTGATTTGTGATTTCACGACGCGCTGAAACTCCACCTTGTATATGCTTGATAGGCTGCTCCAGCAGAAACGTGCTGCTAATGACTACCTGTACGAACTCTGCGGCAGGACAGGTTCTGGGGAGCTTCTTTTTTTTTCACCGCGCCAGTGGCTGCTTATGCGCAACGCATGCAGACTTCTGTGGCCATTTAATGAGATCACCAAACTGGTCAGTCGCAGCCAGGGCGCCGTCAGTGACATCGTACCTTACTCCTTCATTCTGGAGCATGCGTCTTGTCATTGATCAAGCCGTCGAGGAGCAGGAAGTTGAGGAAGTCGCATTGCTGGATGAATTCCCAGGGGGGCTACTCCATCTGAGACAAGTCAGCAGGAGTCTGAAGAGGAGTCAGAGGAGGGTGGTGCCTGGGGGGATGAGGAGGAGGAAGAGGAGCAAGAAGAGCAAGCTTTAAATTTTTCTGGGATCCCTGGTGTTGTCCATAGAGGGGGAGAGAAGACCAAGGACGACATTCTCCTGGGCGATGAGCAGGAGCCAAGCCGCTAGTGCAAATGGGGGCCTTCATGCTGCAGTGTTTTAAGAGGGACACCTGTATAAAAAGCATAAAAGGCAAGAACCAGTACTGGGTGGCAACATACTTAGACCCCCGGGACAAACACAAATGTTACCAGCATCACAGAGCGCTGTCAGTATGCATCATTTGCACTATGCTCATAGCACTCTGCAGCAAGGCACGTTGCAGCAACGGCTAGCTGAACAGAGACATATGAATACACACAAGGTGACTCAAACATAACTGGCAGAACAAATAACAGAAACACAGGAAAGAGGATGCCAATGAACAAGTAGGCAACCCACAGAGCACAGACAGACACGGATCCCATGGGTCAGCAGCATAGGAGAGTGAGTACAAACAAGGAGCAGGACAAGACAGCACACACCAGGAGAGCTGACCCAGAACTAAGGAAACCTCAGCCTTATATACAGTTTCCATGGGTGCAGCAGAGAGGCCACACCCATGGAGCAGACAGAGAGGATTAACTCCAGATAGGAACACAGGGGAGTTAACCCATAAAGAATCACAAAGAACACACAGAAACGAAACTGCAGCGAGGAGCGCCGAACGAGCAAGGACGGAAGGTCACAGCCAGAGATAGTGGCTGTGACATTACCATTGTTTTTTTTTTCAAGAGGGGGGATTTCATTAGCCATGTTTTTAATCCAATTTAATATTTTTAGTTCTTTTAAACATTTGTATTTGACATACGTATATTGGCGTATATTTGGTATACGTATATTTTTACTGGCCTGAAGTAATAATAATAAACAATGTCCGTCTAATATACCTCAAGCCACATAATGACTTGATCTTTTCTGTACGGTGAATGCATAATTTTTGGGGCCTATAATCTAACTGGCCGACAGTAAAATTGTTATTCGGTGACCGCCTAGTGTACCTCCAGCCACATAATCACTTGTTCTTTTGTGTACGGTGAATGCATAATTTTTGGGGCCTTTAATGTAACTGGCCAACAGTAAAATTGTTATACGGTGACCGCCTAATGTACCTCCAGCCACATAATCACTTGATGTTGTCAGTCCGGTGAATGCCTCATGTTTGGGGCCTATACTCCACTGGCCTGCAGTAAAATTGATATCCAATGACCGTCTTATATATCTCCAGCCACATAATCACTTGATCTTTTCAATACGGTGAATGCATAATTTTTGGGTCCTGTATTCTAACTGACCAACAGTAAAATTGTTATACGTTGACCGCCTAATGTACCTCCAGCCACATAATCACTTGTTCTTTTCTGTACGATGAATGCAAAATTTTTGTGGCCTATAATCTAACTGGCCAACAGTAAAATTGTTATACGGTGACCGCCTAATGTACCTCCAGCCACATTATCAACTGTTCTTTTCTGTATGGTGAATGAATAATTTTTGGGGCCTATAGTCTACTGGCCTGCACTAAAATTGATATCCATTAACCGTGTAATATACCTCCAGCCACATAATCACTTGTTCTTTTCTGTAGGTTGAATGCATAATTTTTGGGGCCTATAATCTAACTGGCCAACAGTAAAACTGCTATACGGTGACCGTCTAATGTACCTCCAGCCACATAATCACTTGATCTTTTCTGTACGGTGAATGCATAATTTTTGGGGCCTTTAATTTAACTGGCCAACAGAAAAATTGTTATACGCTGACCGCATAATGTACTTCCAGCCACATAATCACTTGATGATTTTTGTCTGGTGAATGCCTAATGTTTCGGACCTGTACTCCACTGGCCTGCAGTAAAATTGATATCCAATGACCGTCTAATATACCTCCAGCCACATAATGACATGATCTTTTCTGTACAGTGAATGCATAATTTTTTGGGCCTGTAATCTAACTGGTCAACAGTAAATTTGTTATACGGTGACCGCCTAATGTACCTAATAATTTTTGGGGCCTGTAGTCCGCTGGCCTGCAGTAAAATTGATATGCATTGACCATCTAATATGCCTCCACCCACATAATCACTTGATCTTTTCTGTAAGGTGAATGTCTAATTGTTGGGGCCTCGGAGGAATTCAATACCTGTGACGACCACGTGTTATCGAAATTCTCCTATTATCATTTGGGGTTCATTCAAGAGGGGGGATTTCGTTAGCCATGTTTTTAAAACAATTTTATATTTTTAGTTATTTTAAACATATGTATTTGACATGTATTTGTACTGGCCTGCAGTAAAATTGATATCCAATGACCGTCTAATATTCCTCCAGCCACATAATCACTTGATGTTTTCTGTCCAGTGAATGCCTAATGTTTTGGGCCTGTACTCCACTGGCTTGCAGTAGAATTGTTATCCAATGACCGTCTAATATACCTCCAGCCACATAATCACTTGATGTTTTCTGTCCAGTGAATGCATAATTTTTGGAGCCTTTAATCTAACTGGCTAACAGTAAAATTGGTATACGGTGACCGCCTAATGTACATCCAGCCACATTATCAATTGTTCTTTTCTGTACAATGAAAGAATAATTTTTGGGGCCTGTAGTCCACTGGCCTGCAATAAAATTGATATCCAATGACCGTCTAATATACCTCCATCCACGTAATCACTTGATGTTTTCTGTCTGGTGAATGCCTAATGTTTGGGGCCTGTACTCCACTGGCCTATAGTAAAATTGATATCCAATGACCGTCTAATATACCTCCAGCCACATAATGACTTGATCTTTTCTGTACAGTGAATGCATAATTTTTTGGGCCTGTAATCTAACTGGTCAACAGTAAATTTGTTATACGGTGACCGCCTAATGTACCTAATAATTTTTGGGGCCTGTAGTCCGCTGGCCTGCAGTAAAATTGATATGCATTGACCATCTAATATACCTCCACCCACATAATCACTTGATCTTTTCTGTAAGGTGAATGTCTAATTGTTGGGGCCTCGGAGGAATTCAATACCTGTGACGACCACGTGTTATCGAAATTCTCCTATTATCATTTGGGGTTCATTCAAGAGGGGGGATTTCGTTAGCCATGTTTTTAAAACAATTTTATATTTTTAGTTATTTTAAACATATGTATTTGACATGTATTTGTACTGGCCTGCAGTAAAATTGATATCCAATGACCGTCTAATATTCCTCCAGCCACATAATCACTTGATGTTTTCTGTCCAGTGAATGCCTAATGTTTTGGGCCTGTACTCTACTGGCTTGCAGTAAAATTGTTATCCAATGACCGTCTAATATACCTCCAGCCACATAATCACTTGATGTTTTCTGTCCAGTGAATGCATAATTTTTTGGAGCATTTAATCTAACTGGCTAACAGTAAAATTGGTATACGGTGACCGCCTAATGTACATCCAGACACATTATCAATTGTTCTTTTCTGTACAATGAAAGAATAATTTTTGGGGCCTGTAGTCCACTGGCCTGCAATAAAATTTATATCCAATGACCGTCTAATATACCTCCATCCACGTAATCACTTGATGTTTTCTGTCTGGTGAATGCCTAATGTTTGGGGCCTGTACTCCACTGGCGTACAGTAAAATTGATATCCAATGACCGTCTAATATATCTCCAGCCACATAATCACTTGATGTTTTCTGTCCTGCGAATGCCTAATGTTTGGGGCCTGTACTCCTGTTGCCTAAAATAAAATTTTTCTAGGCTACAGCAGGGCACATTTTTGAGAGTTTCCCTTTAAGACGCATAAAAATGGCCCCTGATTAAAATACATATTTTTTGTGAGAATTTTTGCCATTGACTCTGGTATGTCACTGTCCATGTTATGGGACAATTTGTGCGCTTCTAGTAAGTATTTGGTGGCTGCAAATATGACCTGAAGTTTTTTTAGGTTTGCCTGCCATTAAAGTTAATGGGGACTGCAGCAAACGTGCGCGAACATTTGATCGCGTTCGCGAATCGCCCCGGCCGATGTTCGTTCATCACTAATTAGGATGAGCGATAGCAATAGCCATCACTCATACCCATTCAATGGAGGTGATCGCTGCATGTAAATTTAGCTTTTCATCTCCACTGATGAGCAGGCATTCACCCAGAAGGAATGGTTCCTTCCCTAAATTTTCTGCTCATCGGCACAGTATATATGTGCCTTAACTACAATAAAAAAGTGATGTTTCTTAACATGGCCAAGTGTCTTCAAGGACATGTAATAGAACAAACAGGCAAAGACAACAGGATAAAGTTGTATTTGGTAAGCTGGGAGTTGAACAATGATTATAGGAGAAAAGGAACAAGGTAACTCATCAAGTTAAGGTCCTGTACACAGGACAATTTAGCAGGTGATTGTCAGGAAGGAAGCGTTCCTAACCGGCAAGTGTCTGCTCATCAATGAAGGAGACAGCTGCATTTACATGCAGCAATCTCATCCACAGTATGAAGAGAAGCAATCACTAATGACAATGCTAGTCCCCATACAGAATCATTGATTGCCAGCAGGAGAGCATGTTTAGACAACATGATATGCTGCTAGCAAACCAACGATTTAGGTGACTGCATGAAAGATGTGATTACCCGTTGAATGAGCAAAATGACAGTGGCACCTTTACAACTCCAGATAATAGCTAACAAGAGTTCCTATGAATGCTTTTTATCAATTATCTGGCCAATTCTTGGCCTGTGTAAAGTGCCCTTAATTCAACATAGATTGTATGCCATGTAGAAAAGCAGGGACGGATTGGCCATAGATCTTACAGGGAAAGTTCTCAGTGGACAGATGCCCAGGGGACCACCCAAGCTCTCATCTCTGCCGATAAAGTAAGCTATCAGTGGTAATTATCTCTGGGAGAATCAGGTACTCAGGTACCCGGCCAGCGGCATGCCCTCCTGAATTCAACTATGTCCCGCATCTCAACTCTTAATCAGAGACAACTAGAAAAGGGACAGATCTTGGGGCAATATATTGTGCGGCACTGTGGTATGTGTTATTTTGCGCTATGGTGTTCCTGACCCCCCTACTTTTGTTGCCCTTTCTCCTGTCAATTTAGATCTGCCCACAATATGGGGCCACTTTTAGGTTGTTTTTTTTTTCCAGGGCCACTTTAGGTTTTAATCCACCCCTGTAGACAACCATTACAGTTATTGGTGTCCGGCTTTTTAGGAAAAATGACTACTTTCAGGAAATGATGACTGCTGCAGCAAATCTCTGGTGTCAGCAGCCACATACAATACATGCAGAAGTATGACCATTAAGGACAATTGGCTGCAGCGGTCACATTAATGAGTTATGTGACATCATCACAGCAGGACCGTCAGGACCACCTGAACACTGGCAATGGAGTAAGCAATGATCATTTTCTTAAATAGAATGTGTCATCGGTAGGGATGAGCGAACTCGAACTGTATAGTTCGGGTTCGTACCGAATTTTGGGGTGTCCGTGACACGGACCCGAACCCGGACATTTTCGTAAAAGTCCGGGTTCGGGTTCGGTGTTCGTCGCTTTCTTCGCGCTTTTGTGACGCTTTCTTGGCGCTTTTTGAAAGGCTGCAAAGCAGCCAATCAACAAGCGTCATACTACTTGCCCCAAGAGGCCATCACAGCCATGCCTACTATTGGCATGGCTGTGATTGGCCAGAGCACCATGTGACCCAGCCTCTATTTAAGCTGGAGTCACATAGCGCCGCCCGTCACTCTGCTCTGATTAGCGTAGGGAGAGGTTGCGGCTGCGACAGTAGGGCGAGATTAGGCAGATTAACTCCTCCAAAGGACTTGATTAACTGATCGATCTGCAGCTGTGGATCATTGAGCTGCTGATCCTCAATTGCTCACTGTTTTTAGGCTGCACAGACCGTTTGTCAGTCTCATTTTTCTGGGGTGATCGGCGGCCATTTTGTGTCTTGTGGTGCGCCAGCACAAGCTGCGACCAAGTGCATTTAACCCTCAATGGTGTGGTTGTTTTTTGGCTAAAGCCTACATCAGGGTGAAGCTGTCACACCAAGTGCATTTAACCAGCAATAGTCTGTTCATTTTTTGGCCATATACAAAATCAGGGGCAAGCTGCGCCTGTCACCAAGTGCATTTAACCCTCAATGGTGTGGTTGTTTTTTGGCTAAAGCCTACATCAGGGTGAAGCTGTCACACCAAGTGCATTTAACCAGCAATAGTCTGTTCATTTTTTGGCCATATACAAAATCAGGGGCAAGCTGCGCCTGTCACCAAGTGCATTTAACCCTCAATGGTGTGGTTGTTTTTTGGCTAAAGCCTACATCAGGGTGAAGCTGTCACACCAAGTGCATTTAACCAGCAATAGTCTGTTCATTTTTTGGCCATATACAAAATCAGGGGCAAGCTGCGCCTGTCACCAAGTGCATTTAACCCTCAATGGTGTGGTTGTTTTTTGGCTAAAGCCTACATCAGGGTGAAGCTGTCACACCAAGTGCATTTAACCAGCAATAGTCTGTTCATTTTTTGGCCATATCCCAGTCTAATTCTGTCACTAAATCCATACCGGTCACCCAGCGCCTAAATACTAGGCCTCAAATTTATATCCAGCTAAATCTGTCCCTAGTGCTGTAGCTGGGCGAGTTATTTAGTGTCCGTTCAAGCACATTTCTTGTTCTGGGTTGAAATACAATTCCCAATTTAGCAATTTCATAATTTAGTGGTTCCTGCTATATCAGAGCTATTTGAAATCTATCCCAAAAAGGGTATATAATATTGAAGGTGCACATTGGGTCATTCAGAATAACTTCACACACACCCGCTACTGTGTATTTCCAAGTCTAATTCTGTCACTAAACCCATACCTGTCACCCAGCGCCTAAATACTAGGCCTCAAATTTAAATCCCTCTAAATCTCTCGTTACCCACCGCTGTACTGTTGTTGCTGGGCAAGATATTTAGTGTCCGTCAAAGCACATTTTTTGTTCTGGGTTGAAGTACAATTCCCAATTTAGCAATTTCATAATTTAGTGGTTTCTGCTATATCAGAGCTATTTGAAATCTATCCCTAAAAGGGTATATAATATTGAAGGTGCACATAGGGTCATTCAGAATAACTTCACACACACGCTTCTGTGCATTTCCAAGTCTAATTCTGTCACTAAATCCATACCGGTGACCCAGCGCCTAAATACTAGGCCTCAAATTTAAATCCCTCTAAATCTCTCGTTACCCACCACTGTACTGTTGTTGCTGGGCAAGATATTTAGTGTCCGTCAAAGCACATTTTTTGTTCTGGGTTGAAGTACAATTCCCAATTTAGCAATTTCATAATTTAGTGGTTTCTGCTATATCAGAGCTATTTGAAATCTATCCCTAAAAGGGTATATAATATTGAAGGTGCACATAGGGTCATTCAGAATAACTTCACACACACGCTTCTGTGCATTTCCAAGTCTAATTCTGTCACTAAATCCATACCGGTGACCCAGCGCCTAAATACTAGGCCTCAAATTTAAATCCCTCTAAATCTCTCGTTACCCACCGCTGTACTGTTGTTGCTGGGCAAGATATTTAGTGTCCGTCAAAGCACATTTTTTGTTCTGGGTTGAAGTACAATTCCCAATTTAGCAATTTCATAATTTAGTGGTTTCTGCTATATCAGAGCTATTTGAAATCTATCCCTAAAAGGGTATATAATATTGAAGGTGCACATAGGGTCATTCAGAATAACTTCACACACACGCTTCTGTGCATTTCCAAGTCTAATTCTGTCACTAAATCCATACCGGTGACCCAGCGCCTAAATACTAGGCCTCAAATTTAAATCCCTCTAAATCTCTCGTTACCCACCGCTGTACTGTTGTTGCTGGGCAAGATATTTAGTGTCCGTCAAAGCACATTTTTTGTTCTGGGTTGAAGTACAATTCCCAATTTAGCAATTTCATAATTTAGTGGTTCCTGCTATATCAGAGCTATTTGAAATCTATCCCAAAAAGGGTATATAATATTGAAGGTGCACATTGGGTCATTCAGAATAACTTCACACACACCCGCTACTGTGTATTTCCAAGTCTAATTCTGTCACTAAACCCATACCTGTCACCCAGCGCCTAAATACTAGGCCTCAAATTTAAATCCCTCTAAATCTCTCGTTACCCACCGCTGTACTGTTGTTGCTGGGCAAGATATTTAGTGTCCGTCAAAGCACATTTTTTGTTCTGGGTTGAAGTACAATTCCCAATTTAGCAATTTCATAATTTAGTGGTTCCTGCTATATCAGAGCTATTTGAAATCTATCCCAAAAAGGGTATATAATATTGAAGGTGCACATTGGGTCATTCAGAATAACTTCACACACACCCGCTACTGTGTATTTCCAAGTCTAATTCTGTCACTAAACCCATACCTGTCACCCAGCGCCTAAATACTAGGCCTCAAATTTAAATCCCTCTAAATCTCTCGTTACCCACCGCTGTACTGTTGTTGCTGGGCAAGATATTTAGTGTCCGTCAAAGCACATTTTTTGTTCTGGGTTGAAGTACAATTCCCAATTTAGCAATTTCATAATTTAGTGGTTTCTGCTATATCAGAGCTATTTGAAATCTATCCCTAAAAGGGTATATAATATTGAAGGTGCACATAGGGTCATTCAGAATAACTTCACACACACGCTTCTGTGCATTTCCAAGTCTAATTCTGTCACTAAATCCATACCGGTGACCCAGCGCCTAAATACTAGGCCTCAAATTTAAATCCCTCTAAATCTCTCGTTACCCACCGCTGTACTGTTGTTGCTGGGCAAGATATTTAGTGTCCGTCAAAGCACATTTTTTGTTCTGGGTTGAAGTACAATTCCCAATTTAGCAATTTCATAATTTAGTGGTTCCTGCTATATCAGAGCTATTTGAAATCTATCCCAAAAAGGGTATATAATATTGAAGGTGCACATTGGGTCATTCAGAATAACTTCACACACACCCGCTACTGTGTATTTCCAAGTCTAATTCTGTCACTAAACCCATACCTGTCACCCAGCGCCTAAATACTAGGCCTCAAATTTAAATCCCTCTAAATCTCTCGTTACCGCTGTACTGTTGTAGCTGGGAAAGTTATTTAGTGCCCGTCAAAGCACATTTTTTGTTCTGGGTTGAAGTACAATTCCCAATTTAGCAATTTCATAATTTAGTGGTTCCTGCTATATCAGAGCTATTTGAAATCTATCCCAAAAAGGGTATATAATATTCAAGGTGCACATTGGGTCATTCAGAATAACTTCACACACACGCTTCTGTGCATTTCCAAGTCTAATTCTGTCACTAAATCCATACCGGTCACCCAGCGCCTAAATACTAGGCCTCAAATTTATATCCCGCTGAATTTGAATACAATACATTGGGCCAAATAATATATTTGTTGTTGTGGTGAACCATAACAATGAGAAAAACATCTAGTAAGGGACGCGGACGTGGACATGGTCGTGGTGGTGTTAGTGGACCCTCTGGTGCTGGGAGAGGACGTGGCCGTTCTGCCACATCCACACGTCCTAGTGTACCAACTACCTCAGGTCCCAGTAGCCGCCAGAATTTACAGCGATATATGGTGGGGCCCAATGCCGTTCTAAGGATGGTAAGGCCTGAGCAGGTACAGGCATTAGTCAATTGGGTGGCCGACAGTGGATCCAGCACGTTCACATTATCTCCCACCCAGTCTTCTGCAGAAAGCGCACAGATGGCGCCTGAAAACCAACCCCATCAGTCTGTCACATCACCCCCATGCATACCAGGGAAACTGTCTCAGCCTCAAGTTATGCAGCAGTCTCTTATGCTGTTTGAAGACTCCGCTGGCAGGGTTTCCCAAGGGCATCCACCTAGCCCTTCCCCAGCGGTGAAAGACATAGAATGCACTGACATACAACCACTTATGTTTCCTGATGATGAGGACATGGGAATACCACCTCAGCATGTCTCTGATGATGACGAAACACAGGTGCCAACTGCTGCGTCTTTCTGCAGTGTGCAGACTGAACAGGAGGTCAGGGATCAAGACTGGGTGGAAGACGATGCAGGGGACGATGAGGTCCTAGACCCCACATGGAATGAAGGTCGTGCCACTGACTTTCACAGTTCGGAGGAAGAGGCAGTGGTGAGACCGAGCCAACAGCGTAGCAAAAGAGGGAGCAGTGGGCAAAAGCAGAACACCCGCCGCCAAGAGACTCCGCCTGCTACTGACCGCCGCCATCTGGGACCGAGCACCCCAAAGGCAGCTTCAAGGAGTTCCCTGGCATGGCACTTCTTCAAACAATGTGCTGACGACAAGACCCGAGTGGTTTGCACGCTGTGCCATCAGAGCCTGAAGCGAGGCATTAACGTTCTGAACCTGAGCACAACCTGCATGACCAGGCACCTGCATGCAAAGCATGAACTGCAGTGGAGTAAACACCTTAAAACCAAGGAAGTCACTCAGGCTCCCCCTGCTACCTCTTCTGCTGCTGCCGCCTCGGCCTATTCTGCTGCTGCCGCCTCGGCCTCTTCCTCCGCCTCTGGAGGAACGTTGGCACCTGCCGCCCAGCAAACAGGGGATGTACCACCAACACCACCACCACCACCTCCGTCACCAAGCGTCTCAACCATGTCACACGCCAGCGTTCAGCTCTCCATCTCACAAACATTTGATAGAAAGCGTAAATTCCCACCTAGCCACCCTCGATCCCTGGCCCTGAATGCCAGCATTTCTAAACTACTGGCCTATGAAATGCTGTCATTTAGGCTGGTGGACACAGACAGCTTCAAACAGCTCATGTCGCTTGCTGTCCCACAGTATGTTGTTCCCAGCCGGCACTACTTCTCCAAGAGAGCCGTGCCTTCCCTGCACAACCAAGTATCCGATAAAATCAAGTGTGCACTGCGCAACGCCATCTGTAGCAAGGTCCACCTAACCACAGATACGTGGACCAGTAAGCACGGCCAGGGACGCTATATCTCCCTAACTGCACACTGGGTAAATGTAGTGGCAGCTGGGCCCCAGGCGGAGAGCTGTTTGGCGCACGTCCTGCCGCCGCCAAGGATCGCAGGGCAACATTCTTTGCCTCCTGTTGCCACCTCCTCCTTCTCGGCTTCCTCCTCCTCTTCTTCCACCTGCTCATCCAGTCAGCCACACACCTTCACCACCAACTTCAGCACAGCCCGGGGTAAACGTCAGCAGGCCATTCTGAAACTCATATGTTTGGGGGACAGGCCCCACACCGCACAGGAGTTGTGGCGGGGTATTGAACAACAGACCGACGAGTGGTTGCTGCCGGTGAGCCTCAAGCCCGGCCTGGTGGTGTGTGATAATGGGCGAAATCTCGTTGCAGCTCTGGGACTAGCCAATTTGACGCACATCCCTTGCTTGGCGCATGTGCTGAATTTGGTGGTGCAGAAGTTCATTCACAACTACCCCGACATGTCAGAGCTGCTGCATAAAGTGCGGGCCGTCTGTTCGCGCTTCCGGCGTTCACATCCTGCCGCTGCTCGCCTGTCTGCGCTACAGCGTAACTTCGGCCTTCCCGCTCACCGCCTCATATGCGACGTGCCCACCAGGTGGAACTCCACCTTGCACATGCTGGACAGACTGTGCGAGCAGCAGCAGGCCATAGTGGAGTTTCAGCTGCAGCACGCACGGGTCAGTCGCACTACAGAACAGCACCACTTCACCACCAATGACTGGGCCTCCATGCGAGACCTGTGTGCCCTGTTGCGCTGTTTCGAGTACTCCACCAACATGGCCAGTGGCGATGACACCGTTATCAGCGTTACAATACCACTTCTATGTCTCCTTGAGAAAACACTTAGGGCGATGATGGAACAGGAGGTGGCCCAGGAGGAGGAGGAGGAGGATGAGGAAGAGGGGTCATTTTTAGCACTTTCAGGCCAGTCTCTTCGAAGTGACTCAGAGGGAGGTTTTTTGCAACAGCAGAGGCCAGGTACAAATGTGGCCAGCCAGGGCCCACTACTGGAGGACGAGGAGGACGAGGATGAGGAGGAGGTGGAGGAGGATGAGGATGAAGCATGGTCACAGCGGGGTGGCACCCAACGCAGCTCGGGTCCATCACTGGTGCGTGGCTGGGGGGAAAGGCAGGACGATGACGATACGCCTCCCACAGAGGACAGCTTGTCCTTACCCCTGGGCAGCCTGGCACACATGAGCGACTACATGCTGCAGTGCCTGCGCAACGACAGCAGAGTTGCCCACATTTTAACCTGTGCGGACTACTGGGTTGCCACCCTGCTGGATCCACGCTACAAAGACAATGTGCCCACCTTACTTCCTGCACTGGAGCGTGATAGGAAGATGCGCGAGTACAAGCGCACGTTGGTAGACGCGCTACTGAGAGCATTCCCAAATGTCACAGGGGAACAAGTGGAAGCCCAAGGCCAAGGCAGAGGAGGAGCAAGAGGTCGCCAAGGCAGCTGTGTCACGGCCAGCTCCTCTGAGGGCAGGGTTAGCATGGCAGAGATGTGGAAAACTTTTGTCAACACGCCACAGCTAACTGCACCACCACCTGATACGCAACGTGTTAGCAGGAGGCAACATTTCACTAACATGGTGGAACAGTACGTGTGCACACCCCTCCACGTACTGACTGATGGTTCGGCCCCATTCAACTTCTGGGTCTCTAAATTGTCCACGTGGCCAGAGCTAGCCTTTTATGCCTTGGAGGTGCTGGCCTGCCCGGCAGCCAGCGTTTTGTCTGAACGTGTATTCAGCACGGCAGGGGGCGTCATTACAGACAAACGCAGCCGCCTGTCTACAGCCAATGTGGACAAGCTGACGTTCATAAAAATGAACCAGGCATGGATCCCACAGGACCTGTCCGTCCCTTGTCCAGATTAGACATTAACTACCTCCCCATAACCATATATTATTGGACTCCAGGGCACTTCCTCATTCAATCCTATTTTTATTTTCATTTTACCATTATATTGCGATGCTACCCAAAGTTGAATGAACCTCTCCTCTGCCTGTGTGCTAGGCCTAAATATATGCCAATGGACTGTTGCAGTGGTGGCTGACATGAAGCCTGATTCTCTGCTATGACATGCAGACTAATTCTCTGCTGACATGAAGCCAGATTGTCTGTTACGGGACCTCTCTCCTCTGCCTGGGTGCTGGGCCTAAATTTATGACAATGGACTGTTGCAGTGGTGGCTGACGTGAAGCCTGATTCTCTGCTATGACATGCAGACTGATTCTCTGCTGACATGAAGCCAGATCGTCTGTTACGGGACCTCTCTGCTCTGCCTGTGTGCTAGGCCTAAATATATGCCAATGGACTGTTGCAGTGGTGGGTGACGTGAAGCCTCATTCTCTGCTATGACATGCAGACTGATTCTCTGCTGACATGAAGCCAGATTGTCTGTTACGGGACCTCTCTGCTCTGCCTGTGTGCTAGGCCTAAATATATGCCAATGGACTGTTGCAGTGGTGGGTGACGTGAAGCCTCATTCTCTGCTATGACATGCAGACTGATTCTCTGCTGTCATGAAGCCAGATTGTCTGTTACGGGACCTCTCTGCTCTGCCTGTGTGCTAGGCCTAAATATATGCCAATGGACTGTTGCAGTGGTGGGTGACGTGAAGCCTCATTCTCTGCTATGACATGCAGACTGATTCTCTGCTGACATGAAGCCAGATTGTCTGTTACGGGACCTCTCTGCTCTGCCTGTGTGCTAGGCCTAAATATATGCCAATGGACTGTTGCAGTGGTGGGTGACGTGAAGCCTCATTCTCTGCTATGACATGCAGACTGATTCTCTGCTGTCATGAAGCCAGATTGTCTGTTACGGGACCTCTCTGCTCTGCCTGTGTGCTAGGCCTAAATATATGCCAATGGACTGTTGCAGTGGTGGGTGACGTGAAGCCTCATTCTCTGCTATGACATGCAGACTAATTCTCTGCTGACATGAAGACAGATTCTCTGTTACGGGACCTCTCTCCTCTGCCTGTGTGTGTGCTGGGCCTAAATATATGCCAATGGACTGTTGCAGTGGTGGCTGACGTGAAGCCTCATTCTCTGCTATGACATGCAGACTGATTCTCTGCTGACATGAAGCCAGATTCTCTGTTACGGGACCTCTCTCCTCTGCCTGTGTGCTAGGCCTAAATATATGCCAATGGACTGTTGCAGTGGTGGCTGACGTGAAGCCTCATTCTCTGCTATGACATGCAGACTAATTCTCTGCTGACATGAAGACAGATTCTCTGTTACGGGACCTCTCTCCTCTGCCTGGGTGCCGGGGCCTAAATATCTGAGAATGGACTGTTCCAGTGGTGGGTGACGGGAAGCCAGATTCTCTGCTATGGAACCTCTCTCCAATTGATTTTGGTTAATTTTTATTTATTTAATTTTTATTTTAATTAATTTCCCTATCCACATTTGTTTGCAGGGGATTTACCTACATGTTGCTGCCTTTTGCAGCCCTCTAGCCCTTTCCTGGGCTGTTTTACAGCCGTTTTAGTGCCGAAAAGTTCGGGTCCCCATTGACTTCAATGGGGTTCGGGTTCGGGACGAAGTTCGGATCGGGTTCGGATCCCGAACCCGAACATTTCCGGGATGTTCGGCCGAACTTCTCGAACCCGAACATCCAGGTGTTCGCTCAACTCTAGTCATCGGAAAGAGGTCTGTCTATAGTCTTTATGTCAAGAAGTCTTGTTGGTATGTTATATTTCATTTTCCTTGTGGCTATCTATAGCTAAACAAAATCCTAAAATCATTTTTCCCTATTATCATCACAGGCAGGATTACACTGACAGATATCCCCTATTTATGGATAGCACAGGAGCCATCATTCAAAGTAGGTGATGCCATAGTTTATCTACTTCCTCCTAACCTCTACACAGGTCACCGAGATTGAAAACTCTCCCATAGAAATGGGGTCACCTCCAGACCATTGTGTCTATGGCCCACAGTCGCTGCTCTAAAGCATATCTCTAAATTCTGTTAACAGCTCAGACAAGATGGTCACCGCCATGATCATGTTCAGGAAAAATAATAATAAAATCTACAATCAAATGAACAGATTAGAGAAAAAAGATATATGTCACTATCTGGTTTTTAATCAGCAGAACTAATTCTAGGTTACACATACCCTCTAAAATCTCAGTCATTGCTTTATTAAATATCACTCAGCTAGAGAACTCACAAATGGCTGAATAGAACATTAAAATGTTTTTTTTACGGGAAACAAACTTATATTTTCAGGGTTTTTATGTTTGTTCTTTAATTTAGAGCTGTGATGGTTAACCTCCGGCACTCCAGCTGTGGTAAAACTACAACTCCCAAGAGGCACACTTGCTTGACTTTTCTCAGAACTTCACAGAAATGAATTGAGCATGCTGGGAGTCGTAGTTTCACCACAGCTGGAGTGCCGAAGATTAGCCGTCATTGATTGAGGTGAAGGTTATGGATAGCTTTCCATTTTTTTTCCACTAACTATTGACTGTAGACAGATACTGTAGGTTCATCTATGTATGAGAAAATAATGAAGGTGGCACCTATGTCTACATCTTTCTGCTACTTTTAGATTTTGAATGGCCTTACTTTTTGGTTTGATTGCTCTGTAAACCACTAAATCACATTTTCTGAAAATATCAATAAAAAATGAAATAGTAAAATCTGCATACCAATATAGGATTAAAAATGCAGAATACAGTACTCCATAATTAGATCTAAACTCCCACAGGGATAGAAAAAGTCTATTAAGTATGCAGATACAGTGATTTCTATGTAAATGAATGGCTAAATTCATATCAAATTTCATTTTAATTTTTTTTTTTTCCGCTAGAGGGCAAAATGCCAGGGTCGTAGGCTGTCCTTAAAAAACACTCCATATTCTAATTTCCACAATTCATTATGTATGTTAATTGCAATAACAAAATGCTTGTGGGTCAACTGCATGTTCCACAATGCTCTAGATAGCATGATTACCTCGCTCAACATTAGCTTCCACCTCTGGTGGTGTTTTTAACTAGCGTAGGAGATTTAGGACCTTAAAGGGAGTCTGTCAACTAATCTGAGCCTTTTAGACCACTCAGATCAGGTTACAGACTCCTTTGCCCACATTACAATGGTACCTTTATTTGTTCTGTCCCTCGCCGAGACCTGAAAAATAGGCTTTTTAAACTTATGTTAATGAGGTTCGGCAAGTGCCCAGGGGTGGCATTACTGCAGCAAGTGCCCAGGCCCCTCTGTGATGTGCCCAGAAAAACACACCTCTTTCACCCCTCTGGCCTGCCCCTATTTCCTATTATTACCTCCTCCTCTGCCTGCCAGATCTCGCGCCTGCGCCGCTCCACACTTGTCCCGCACCTGCACACTTCTGTGCCAATTATGGGCAGAGGAACAGGTAGTTGGAATATGCATGTGCCGGTCTTTAGCGCAAAATTCAGCGGGCAGAAGTCACCAGCGGCATCAGAGGACTGCAGTAAAGCGAGAGAAGTGTGGAGCGGCACAGGTGCGAGATCTGGCAGGCAGAGGAGGAGGTAATAATAGGAAAAAGGGGCAGGCCAGAGGGGTGAAAGAAGTGTATTTTTCTGGGCACATCGCCGAGGGGCCTGGGCACTTGCTGCAGTAATGCCACCCCTCTCAGCGAGGGACAGAACAAAGGTACCATTGTAATATGGGCAAAGGAGTCTATAACCTGATCTGAGCAGTCTAAAAGGCTCAGATTAGGTGACAGACTCCCTTTAATGGAATTAGCAGTGTTAAAAATGGCGCTGGCAATTTCTAATGAGTGACCATGTTTGCAATTAATAAACCAAATTCTATCATTTAAAAAAAGTTTCTGTAAATATTAAAAGTTGTATAAAAAATGGTGATTGAGTATTTATTTTTTTATAAATATATTTTTATTTTTGGGGAATTAACCAGAACAATTGCCCAAATCATTTATTTTTATTGTCTGCACCTCGAACTCTAATATTACAGATTTCACAAGTTTTAACAGGACTATAATAATAATAATAATAATGATGGCCCGGCCTTAATGATAAGCCTTCAAAATCAGATCAATGGGGGTCTTCCTGTAATCAGCCTAAAAGTCTCCATTCATGTTAGGGCTCATTCACACGGCTGTTGTCCCTCCATTGCCGTATTGTGGCCCGCATCCGGCGGGTCTGCAATACAGGCCGCGTGCATTCCGCATCGCGGATGCGGACCTATTCACTTGAATGGGTCCGCAAATCCGGAGATGCGGTGCGAAACGGAATGGGAGTGCTTCCTGGGGTTCCATTCCGGAGGCACCACAAAAAGATAGAGCAAGTTCTATCTTTTTGTGGAATGGACGGATCACGTACCCATTAAAGTGAATGAGTCCACGATCCGCATGCAGCTGGCCCACGGTCGGTTCCCTTGCATTGCGGACCGCAATTTGAGGTCCACAGCACGGGCACGCAGTGGCAACATTCGTGTGAACAAGCCCTTAGTCTAATATCAGCCGAACTAGCCTAAAAAGATGGGTTCGGCTGACAATCTAATGTGTATGGGGAGCTCCCGACTCTCTCCTGTAAGATGATGTCGGGGGAGTGATAGATTGGGTGAACAGAATTTCTTCTGCCCAATCTTTTCGTTCTTTCCCTATTGACTACAAATACATGCTCAACTGATCCAAATGTGCATGTGTACAGGGGAGTCGGGAGGGAGTCAGAAGACATAGCTGTCAGATGAATCTGAGCGTGTATGCGTATGGGGCTATTGAATGTGTAAGGATCGGCATCTTGAAATCCAACATGCCCAAAAGCTGTTTCATCCAACATCTGCTGTCAGGGGAGAGTCAAGACACCATCAGACACATTAGATGATCAGCTGGTCTCATCTGATCTTTACACTTAAACAGAAATAAATAAAAAAACACTTAAAGGGAATGTGTCCTCAGAATATTACCTATTGTTTATTTTATTTTTATGTTAAAGTGTTGTCTCACTTCACCAAATGGCATTTATTATGTAGACAGCGGTAATACAAGGCACTTACTAATGTATTGCTATTATCCATATTGCCTCCTTTGCTGGCTGGATTCATTTTTCCATCACATTATACACTGCATGTTTCCATCGTTACGACCACCTTTCAATCCATCAGTGGTGGTCATGCTTTCACACTATAGGAAAAAACACTTGCCTCTCTGGTGGCCAGGACCGTGGCAGCGTACATAGACTAGTGCTTTTTCCTATAGTGTGCAAGCAGAGACACCGCTGATGGATTGCAGGGTGGTTGTAACCATGGAAACGAGTAGTGTATATGTAACACCCCAGAGTTGTATTACAAAACTCTTCTACTCGCTACAATCTGTTAAGGGCATTAACATTGTCATCTTGGGTAATTTCATGTAATTTCCTCACAAATCTGCATTGTAAATCCTTGTTACATACTGTATATATTGCTGTAACTTCCATGTTCACCAGCAGGTGGAAGCAATGTGTTCAGCAAGGACTTTAGTCAGTTTAGTGTTTCTGAGCTGGAATAGTACATTCCAGTTCAGCTCCCCCTCTTTGAGCAGAGTGGGATGCTCCCACATTCTGCCTCATGGGGAGAAAAGGAAGTTAGAGTAAGTGTGCCAGTCACCCCGGCTAGGGGAAGGCTGTGCGTGTAGGAGCTCCCAGATATAGGAATCCAAAGTCAGGATCTTGTCTCGGCTGATACAATTGATCATCATCCCCAGCCTGAGCGTTGCAGCCTCAGCTGGAAGAAAGCAAGCAGCCACCTCCAGTTACAGGAAGAAGCATACCCTGAGACAATAACTGTGAGTACCGTCCAGAGACCCCAGGAGAAGCCAAATTCCTCCTCAGCAAGTCAGTCCCAAGAGAGCAGA
Source organism: Bufo gargarizans (assembly GCF_014858855.1). Taxonomy (NCBI): domain Eukaryota; kingdom Metazoa; phylum Chordata; class Amphibia; order Anura; family Bufonidae; genus Bufo; species Bufo gargarizans. Next base: position 177,692,776 of record NC_058086.1, read on the forward strand.
AGATAAATTTCTGCCACATTACAGAGCTACAAAGCAGACGTCCTTTTCCTGCAAAAGCTCCAGGCACATGATAGAGCAGAAGCCAGATTCCTGCCACACATTGCCAATACCTGCTGGGACTTCAGACTAATGCTGTATCTCACTTGGATGAAAGCTGCATCTAGTAAAGACAAGTTTGAACTTTACCAAAGGTATGGATCTCCATTACTGCTGACAAATTCCTCTATTACTCCTACTAGCACCACACTCTTTTTATTGCAAGTGAGCCAGGATCCAGGAGTCCAGCTGTACCCAGGTAGGAGACACCATTGACACTATTGCCATTACCACACAGAGACATTACACCACTCTAGCATTCCTAACCTGGTACGTGAGTTACAACACCTTAAAGGGCACGAACAAAACACGCTGCAATTGGCGTCACAAACAAAACTATAAACTATCACTTACACCTGACCCAGCCATTGGATATTATTGGCTTCAGAGTGCATACCCCAAATCCGGCTTTATTGCATATAATGTGATGGAAAAATGAATCAAGCCAGCAAAGGAGGCAATATGGACAATCACAATACATTAGTAAGTGCCTTGTATTAGCCTTCTCTACATAATAAATGATATTTGCTGAAGTGAGACAATCCCTTTAAATGTATTTTTAAAGAATATTTGGTTCCCATGTCAACATCTCTGTTAACAAAAAATAGCAATCCTGCTGTTTTTGCACTGGCCATTAGGCCTACTAATAGGCATCCCTCTCGTTCTGTACAAAAAAATGTTTATGACAAGATACAGTATTATATATATATATATATATATATATATATATATATATATACTGTATATATATCACAGAACCCACCATTGACAATAGGTTGTATTACAGATTATCTTCTCCCTCCTGACCGCTGCACAGGTCAGAAAGCATGCCTAGAAAACTCTCCCATATAAATCAGGGAGTCCACTGTCCACTGGGACTATGGCCCATGTGGCTGATGGAAATCATATCTCAAAATGCTGTTAAAGGACATCTGTCAGCAGATTTGTACCTATGAAACTGTCCGACCTGTCCCATGTGTCCGCAATGCTAAGGAAAATGAGCCTCCGGGAGCAATGTTTTTTTTTCTGTTACTTCTAGAGGCTCAGCTCTCTCTGCAATTGCCGCACCCCCTGCACTTTGATTGACAGGACCAGGCATTATGATGTTTCCACTGCCTGGCCCTGTCAATCAAAGTGCAGAGGGCACAGTAGTTGCTGAGAGAGCAGAGCCTCTAGGTGTAACGGTAACGCCCCCATTGCTCCTAGAGTGCGCAAATTTCAGGCCAAGTGGAGCACTTTTGGATGTACATTGTTGTAGTATGAAAAAGAGCAGTAGTAGAAAATCTATGGAAAAGCATAGGGACTTTATTGTACCTCTAGTATACATAGGCCTACAGAATTTTTTCCTGCATAACAAAAAAATGACTCCATAGTATGCAATATAACTAGCGCCTTGAAGATGTAGCATTTGCATGAGCCCCTAAGAGAAGTGCTCGGCGTACACATGCTCACTGTGCTCATGTAAGGATAGAGCAGAGAACTAGAACATAGAATGTGTTTTACTATTTTTTTTTCTTGTCCCAATTTGCACCATATAAAACCTGTCCAAAGAAATACATGGCTTGTGAATTCATTTCAACTTTGCACTATGGGGTTCATATATCAAGACAATTTTTTGAAAGGCTGGATGTAATGCATCCCCTATTGAGATAGCTACACTCATTAAGAGGCGCATGCACCTTAATAATTGTGGCACATCTGTGCATGTCTGTGAAGCCAAAACTGAAATACCAGTTAGTTTTTAGGTATAATCTACACCAGTCTCCTTGTATAGATTATAATAAATGTTCCAGGCTGGATAAGCCCTGCTCCGCACACCCCACTTCCCACCATGTTCTATTCTTTGGAAAAGCAGTGAGTGGTTTGCAAAACCCCCCAAAAGTTGCAAAATTCTGACATCAGTTTTCTGGAGTACAAGGATTGATAAAAGTCACCCTTTGGGGGTAATTTAGATCACCCTGCACTCTAGGATTCTGACTTCAAAGAGTTGCAAAATAGTGCTTTTGTGACTTTTTGAGGTAACTTGCATACAATGTTTGGGACTTTTTGCATTTTTACACCACCCACTCCAGTTTTGAAAAGTAGGTTAAAAAGTTTTACTCCAGATTTACAACTTTTTTAAGTTGTATACAAAAGTGCAAATGCCACTCCAGTAGAGGGTGGTGCAGAAAGTAGCATTTCTAGACAGAAGTATTAGGTTTACAGATGAGACAAACTTAACAAAAAAATGCCCCATTTAAAGGGGTTGTCTGTGTTCAGAGCTGAACCTGGATATATCCCTATCTTCACCCCTTCGGCCCCCCTAACATGAGCATCAAAGCATTTCATACTCCGATGCTCTCCCTTGCCCTGCGCTGTATCGCTTATATCAGTGGGGCCGGAGGGGGGAAGATAGGGATATGTCCGGGTTCAGCTCTAAACGTGGACAACCCCTTTAATAAGTTTGGCACAAAGTACTCCAGCGTAGACTCAAAGATAGCCCTCACAATAAATTCCCCCTTTGTCTTTAGCTTTCATACCTATGCAACACCCATTGGTGTGGAGGGTCTAACTAATCTTCTATATTATCTCCATTTAATCTTGTGTTGTTTGAGTTATAAATCATCTTCTTTACACCAATTGATTAAACAGGCACTCAGTCACCAGGAACTGTACCAAGGACAACTATTTATTGTATCTAATTACATGTAGACAATCATAAAAATATACAAAAAAAAATACAATTTTTTAATTAAAAACAAATTAAAAACTTACATAAATCAGCTTCTATTTAACATTTAGATGAAGGAAGGAAAGAAGGAACGAAGGAGGGAATAAGGAAAGGAAGGGCAAATAGATAGATACATGCAGGACTGTGATTAGAACAGTGCACAGGAACAATTTCCTTGATATGTTTTTTTCAAAAAATTGCAAGCGGTCTTATGGTGGTTCTTTGTGGTGCACCACTGCATACCATTACCGTCCCGTGTGGCTATACCTTATCTGTCAGTAAAGTTTGATTCACATCAGTAGCTCAGTAGCCATCCATAAAATGTATAATTACTGCTGTAATTCTTCCCAGCATAGATTAGATAGGTTCATGAATAGAACATATAGACAGAAGACACCATGGATTGGCATAGCTGTTGCGCTGCAGCTATGTTTCTCTTATAATTTAAAGCTGTTTTTGCATCCCCTTTGTTGCAAAGAGACTTTGATACGCAGCCTCCTGAACTGTTTACATGGCTAGAAAAAAATCAAGTTTCACACCTGCCAATTTAACACTCAAACCGCTAAGCAGCAGGGATCCAAGTTACTGTAATATGCACTTAGCAAGAACTGCAGAAGCATGGTCTCCAATATCAGAATCTATTATATATGCACAAACATCTGTTATACAAGAAAAACATGAAAACCATTTTCAATACCTCAATATCCAGTGGGTCCTTGCTCAGCATGCAAGCCATGTTGCTACAATTCTCTACGTGTCTTTCGCAATAGCTTTGAGAATGAGAATATTATGATGGTTTTTTATGCTTTTTTATGACTGTAAATTACTAACAGAGCTCTACTTGGGAGTAAGTTACACGTAAAGTGGTGTACAAGAGGGAGGGAGAGGTGTTAAGTAGAAAGGGGGAGTATTCCAGGTAGGCGTGGATTCTCCAAAGACATATGACCTATGGTACAAAGTTCATCTTTTCATTAGCATGAGTAAATGCTTTGGATAGACACAGCTATCATTACAGAGTTGTTCAAAACACAACAGTAATTTAGTCTAAAAAACTGTATTCCTTTTCTTGGCTTGTTGTGGCATTGCTTGGCTTGTAAAATACACCATGGTTTTTAGCAGGAATTTTTAAAATATACTTTTTGTTGGATTTCTTTTTATTCAGAATGTTTTTAAAATAATTTTTAACCCTATAGAGCAGTTATGGCGAACCTTTTACAGACCGAGTGCCCAAACTGCAACCCAAAACACACTCATTTATCTCAAAGTGCCAACACGCACTTTAACCTGAATGCCAATATAGTATATCTTCCATGTACTTTATCATGTAGCTGTAATAGCCTGCCTACATTAAGTGCGCTGCCTGTGCTGTTCATAGTGAGCCCTGCGCTGATAAATGGCAGGAAAAGTCTAAGGCATACTGGTACACCATACCAGGGAGCGGGTGCCCACAGAGAGGGCTCTGAGTGCCACCTCTAGCACCCGTGCCATAGGTTCGCCACCACTGCTATAGAGTAGCATCAAACAAGAAAGTGTTTGCAAAAGACACCAATGACCCACAAAATGCTGAAAAAAGTGAAGAAAAGAATGGCACAAAGAAACCCACTATTTGTACAGTTTTCAAAATTTCTCTAACATCCTGCTGCATCTTTTTGAAGAAAAAAAAAAAAAAACAAGCAAAACAGGTTCTGGTATATGTATAAACAGGCTATAGGAGATTGCCAAAAAGGGCCACACTTAAAGTATGCTGCATTTTTTTTTTTGGAGGGGGGAAGGATCCATTTGCACAGCATTATTTTTTTTTACTTTTTCTCACTATAGGCTTTCAGTAAACCAATACTCTGACAATTAAACAAAACAAATAACAAAAACAGAGAAAATAATATTTTTTTTTACTGAAAGGTTACATGCTAAGCTATCCTTGAGGTGCCCATCTGAACATTTTTTTAATTATTAGCTTTATTCACCTGCTAAAAGGCTCCTCTGTTCCAGCGCTGCTTGTCTGGTCCCTGTCTGGTGATAACATTATGTCCATCTTTCACGTGACCGCCCAGCCAATCACTGGCCTAGGACGTCACATGTGCAGAAACAGCTAGTTCAGACCAGTGAATAACTGGGGGGGAGAGGGTCCCGTAAATGATGGACGTGTGTCATCACTTTCAGTTATCTAGACCATCCTATAATCCTACTTGATTGTTTCAGAGGTAGGCAAAAAACCCCATGAGGCAGATGCCAATTACCCCATATAAGAGGAAGAATTCCATCTCGACTTTGTATCTGGCAATCAGACTAAAGCCCTGCATTAACTTCTCATCTTCTAAATCTACTACACACACAATAAAGGCATCCAGGCCCATCTAAAACTTGTTCAGTGAATCAACCATTACATCTTGGGGCAGAGAGCGCCATAGTCTCACTCCTCATACTGTAAGAAATTTCTTTTTAATTCGGCCCCCCTAGGGCATATTTTTTCAGCTGATTAATCCCAAGTTTGTTAACCTGTTTTGGAACTTCAATAATTACTTTGGTCACCCCCCCACCCCTAGCACCTGCTCTCGTTCAGCTATGCTTTTCTTATACACAGGTGCCCAAAACTGTACACAATGGGGGGAATTAGAAATAACAGTATATTGGAGATGGCCGCTGAATTCTAAGCTCCGCTGTGACGATTCCCCTTAGCACGAGCCTACAATAGCTGTCAGTTGGAAGGATGGTAAAGATCGGAACTCCAGACCAGGGGAACACTCATCCACCAACAAATCGCAGATTGCTAGTGGAGACAAATTCATTTAAAAAGCTGCCTCCACGTTTGTGGCGCTGAAAACAAAGATGGCGCCGACACATCCCCATAAGGCTCTTGAGCGCACTCCGGAAAGGTCAGACGAGGAGAGCGACACAGAGGATCCCCAAGGCAATGGTGCCTTGCCGATTACCAAGCACTACCTGAAACAAGCCCTCTGCAAAGCCATGTAACCGTTCCCCAGCGAAATCACAGCTCTTCGCCAGGAGATGAGGCAAGTTGGGGACCGGATGGAAGTTCTGGAGACCCATCAGGCCTCAATCCTAGATTACCAGGCGGCCACCACACAATCTTTTTAAAGGTGCAGTACTTACCTAAATGAACTGCATAGCGCTCTATAAGACCAAGAAAATAGGGGGCGTAGCAATAACTTGCGTCTCAGAGGGAGACAAGAGACCACCAGGGGATATCCCTTCATCAGTTCAATCTATCTGCAGTTCTCTATTGGGCCCAGATTCGGCTTTTGACATAGTCATTGAGAGAGACCACAGGGCACTGTGCCCCAAACCAAAGCCTGAGGACCCTCGTAGGGATGTGATATGCAGATTCCTCAACTTCCAAGTCAAAATGTCCCTCCAAAAGGCTGCAAGGAACCGCACTGATTTGTCTTATGAAGGTGCACAAATTGTAGTATATCAAGACCTGGCACCCGCTACGCTCAGGAAACGTAGAGCCCTGAAGCCTTTGACCGACTGGCTTAGATCTAACAAGACACAATACAGATGGAAGTTCCCATTCAGACTATCCTTTTTCCATGCAGGGCGCCGCTTTAACATCTCAGCCTACATAGATTTAGAAGCAGTATACGATCATCTGCAAATCCCACCATTGAAGGTGGAGAACTGGGAACCTTTTCAAGACCTCGCTATGTTGCCAGACGTACCTATGGTTGTTCCATTTGTTCCTCAATGTACCCATAAAGCACAGAGATCTGGGAAAAGGAACTGACAACTGACACCGAAGAGACTGGCGCAAGATTCGTGAAACTCCAGTTTCATACCCATTACTAATCACTGTGCCTTCTTTATGTGTTGAAAGATTCCCCTGACCTCCTTAGGTTACACTACCTGTAAATATCTCACTAGACCCTGTTTCTTTTATGTCTCTTTAAAACACTGTTTACCTGCAAGATAGGATAAATACTGTTCCCCTTCTTTGCTCCTATCATCTCCAACCTAACTTTTATAGTGATAGGAGAATCACTACTAGATCCATAGACCATTCTCCCTCATTTGAACTTCTTCTACATTTACATTATTGCTTCAATGTATAACTGTTATTACTGTTTTGTTTTAGTATTCACCTTCATTTGTCGTACTAGGTTATATTTAAAGTACAAGATACATTTCCATTTGGTTCTCAAGATATGTTGTGTTTTCCTATGGGCCCTTGCTTAGCCTCTGGGTTGGCGGAAAATCTATTCCTACCTTTGTGTGTCTACCTGGAGGGAGCATTCACTGCATGAAGGTAACCTAAGACATCTAAGTTATCATGGCTGACTTACATATTGCATCCTATAATGTCAAAGGTTTTCATTCCCCATCCAAGCATAGACAAATTTTCACTATGTTACGTAAATCTGAGGCTATTGTTCTGCTCCTCCAGGAGACTCATTTCAGATTTAACAAATATCCCAATCTCTCATTTTCACACTACCCTCAATGGTACCACTGTGGAGGGGGATCTTCTGCCTCAGGGGGGGGGGGTGAGCATAGATTTCCAGAGGAGAGTCCCGTTTAGGTATACTAACCACCTCCAAGATGTGAAGGGAGATACATTCTGGTTAAGGGGCACATAGGCCCACAAGTGGCAAACACTAGACAAGCATATTGGTTTTCTAATATTCTCCCTATCATCAATTCCTTTAAGGAGGGGATTGTGGTCCTGGGTGGGGACCTGAACGTTGCCTTGAACCCACAACTCCTCCTCACATAAATCTGCCCAATCTTTGGGATCTTTACGTGCCATTAGAGAGGGCCTGTGGAGTTTTCACCTAGTGGATTCTTGGCAAACTTTACTCCTCCACTCAATAGACTACACTTTCTACTCCCATGTCCATGGTACATACCACCATTTGGATTATGTGTTTATTTTAAAGGAACACCTCCAGCTATGTTCTGAGGCCAAAATCGTCTCCATTCACCTGTCTGACCATGCTCCTGCCTTCCTCTTTTTCCGGGCACATTTACAATGTTCGAGGTCCTCTAACTGCCGCCTTAATGAATCCCTTCCTAAGCAATATGAAAACTAAAGATAAAATTGTTGCCATGTTAGAATAATATTTCTCTCTTAATAAATATATCTCTGTTATGTCGGCCCAATCATTATGGGACGCTCATAAACCATTCATTAGAGGACACTTCCTTAGTATAGGAATGCATCTGAAGAAAGAAAGAGGGGAAATAATAGATGCCATTTATCTAAAGATACAAGCCCTTGAGTCTTTACATAAATGTTCCTTCTCAGAGACCCAATTAAAGGAATTATCAGGTTTGAGAGCGGAATTCAAATCCCTACTACAAAATAAGGTGGCTAAATATTATCTAAACTCTCAACACAAGTACTTTGCACATGGCGATAAAGCCTCTAAATTTATGGTGCACAGAATAAAAAATAGGAGATCAGTGAACTATGTTCACCAGTTAATTACCCCATCAGGAGACTCAGTATTTTCCTCCACACAAATAGCGGCACAATTTTGAGATTTTTACAAAGACCTTTATAATTTGCCCTCACCGCTTTCTCCGGAAGCCCATACTTCTCCTATTTCCTCCTTCCTCGACTCCCTCTCCCTTCCAACTCTTTCGGACCCCCAGAAACGAATTATAGCCTCTCCCTTCACACTGGATGAACTGTCTACTGCCCTTCATCAGATGCCTACAGGTAAAAGTCCAGGCGGCCTACTGGCCTCATATTAGAAAGCCTTTCAGAAACAGCTCCTGCTTCGTCTCCTTGATGTCTGCAATCTCTCTTTGAGGGGTGGCCCCCTCTCCAGAGACATGACGACTGCTCATATCACCCTAATCCCCAAAGAGGGAAAGGACTTAAGACAGTGTTCCAATTATAGACCCATCTCACTTCTTAACTTAGACCTTAAACTCTTAGGAAAAATGTTGGCTAATCGCCTTGCCAATTTTCTTCCCCTGATGATACATGGGGATCAGGTGGGCTTTATTTGCAAAAGAGAGGGCAGAAAGAACACATCTAGAGTGATAAATGTATTGTGTTATGCTACTACTTCATCCGAACAGCTGCTTTTCCTGAGTACTGACGCTAAGAAAGCATTTGACAGGATCAATTGGGCATATTTGAAATGAGTACTGTCGCACTTTGGTCTTCCTGATCCCTATGTACAGGCCGTCTTTGCAATGTACTCACAGGCCACAGCTCTCGTCATGGTCAATAGAGATCTGTCCACCCCCTTTCGTATTTGTAATAGCACCTGTCAAGGGTGTCACCTCTCACCTTTACTCTTTGTTTTGGCTCTGGAGCCCCTCCTAGCCTCCCTGAGAGGGGATTAGGACATTAGAGGGGTGGAGCTGGGGGTGCAAGAACATAAATTAGCTGCATTCGCAGACGATGTCATGATAATGACCACTAACCCCTTAATCTCCCTCCTTATTATACAAAAACACCTTTTTAATTATAGTACGATTTCCAACTTTAAAATTAATGCAAAAAAAAACCCTAACACTGTGCTCTGGGATTCCCTTACTCACGAAACAATTATTAATGAAAGACTCACCGTTTTACTGGACGTCCCCCTATGTGATGTACTTGGGGGTAAAGATCAGTCCTAATATTGCTGAACTATTCTCCCTTAACTATTACCCTTTACTCCAATCTATGTTTAAGACCATAGATAACCTTAATATCAATATTCCAACACTTTCCTGGTTTGGATGTAAGAACCTACTCACATCACTGATCCTTCCTCGCCTCACTTACCTTTAACAAGTTCTTCCAATCCCTGAACCTAAGTCCTACTATGACTCAATTAGGAAAAAAAAATTGAGTCTTTATTTGGAATGGGAAGAAATCAAGGCTTTCTCTCTCTCTCCTCTCTAAGCCAGTGCAAGCAGGAGGGGCTGGTCTTCCAGACCCAGAATTATATGGCAAAGCAATACTCCTTTCTAGAGCTGTGAAATGGCTACGAAATAACCCAAACAAACTATGGGTCTCCTTGTAACAACACTTAATGGGTAGAGCTCTACGTTCTCTCCTGCTGGGAAACCCAAGCCCACCTTTTAAACCTCTCCCCTCATACATAATACTACAGGCTACCCTAGACGCATGCAAATGGCTATGATCCACACATTACTCTGTCCATTTCCCCTCTCCTCTCCTTTTAGTCAGCGATGTAGTAGGTATGGCCTCCTCTATTAGGATAGACTCTACCCCACGGGAGCTGCGGAACTCATCTATTCCCATAACTTCCTTTCTGGGACCTTCAGGTTATATTATAGGTGTTAATGAGATGAAAGAGATCCTAAACCCTCAACCTAGTGGTCTACCCCTAATCCCATACCTTAGATAATTTCTGCTCCGTAACACACCAAGAGGAGAGCTATATCAGCCTCCAGTATGGTTTGAGTCCTTATTGCAGATTCAAAGCCACCCAATAAAGGTAGTGTTGCAACTATATAATAGATTGAGATCTATTTCCCTACTTATAAAGCCAGCAATAATTCAAAACTGGGAGAAAGATATAGGCAGAGAATTTCCCCTTCTCATACTCCCCAAACTCTTCCTGTCTACTCATAAGTCATCTAGGTGCATGTGGATTCAAGATAATAGTTACAAACTCCTAACAAGGTGGTACATTACATCTGGAATCTTGCTTCTTTTCTGAGGTGGCCTCAGATCGATGTTGGAGGTGCCACAGAGACAGAGGAACGTTTTTTCACATCTGGTGGAAATGTCGCTTAATAAACAAATGGTGGAGAGACATCTTTCGTAACAGCAATCAAATTTGCCACACATCCATACAGGCCTCGCCCAGTAAAGCTTTACTTACCTACTTTGACGAGGAGGAACTATCCCCTCACCTTACATCTTCAAACAGCTGCTTATAGCAGCCCGGCTAACTATTCCAAAATTCTGGTTGCAAACCTCCCTACCATCAATAGAGCAATGGAAACAGAAGATAGATCCGCTATATTGCTTTGAAGAAATGTCTGCTTGGGAGGCTCAAACCCACATGCAATTCTTGAAACAGTGGCATTTGTGGTCAGCCTACACATTTTATGCTTCTTCCAGCTAACCTTTCTGTCTAGAGCTCACACCCAGAATCTTTTTCTAAGTGGATATTTCATCCAAATCAGCTTCTCTTCTCACTATTATTTCTATTAAGCCAATTGGTAGTTCATCTGTCTCTTGGTGTTCCTCTCCTCTCCATCTTTCTGGCATGTACCGATGAGGATTTGATTTCCAGTTTTACATGTTATGTAAATGCTTAATGTAGAATTCTACATTGTTATTAGCCCATGTGTTTTACCATATTTATCCTGCGATGTATCTTAACTTAGGTTGTTTCTGCCTGAATATATACCTTGTACCGTGTTACATTGTTTACTTGTTAACACAATATTCATTTGAAAAAAAAAATGAAATAAAAGTATATTAATCTATAACAGTAGTTAAATTCCTTAAGGAGGATCAACAGAATGTTGCCCCCTTTTTTCCTAGCTGTGGACGCATGTGGTACCTGATGAAATAATTATACTCACTTGCTCCCTGCCTCTCTGTTTTGGCTCTCTGTATTTAGCCTTCATCATTGCTGAGGCCCGTCCTTGGCTGCAGTAGAACATTTGACCATGCCCATCTGGAAGTTTACAGGACGGGGACTGGAAGATTGCTAAAGGGAAGGCAAAGAGCTGGAATGGAGTGAGTGGAATGAAGGAGCTTTTTTTCATTAGGTACCACACTCTTAGAGGGCTAGGTAAAAGTAGTGAAATCCTGAAAAGCCTCTTTAACATGGCATGTGATGGAACATAATTATTATTTTTTTTGAGGCAAAGATAGGTACAGTGTGAGCCTAATGCAGTCTATGAGAGCTGCTTTATGGATCCATGCAAAACGTATCCATAATACAGCCACATGCATAATTCCTTTGCTTTAAAAAACATTGCTTTTATCAAATGTTTTCACTACTGCAGTGGTGATCAGGTCCATAATCCCCTGCCCCCAGCTACTTGTGCACGCGTGTGTGTCTACACTTTCACTGTGTCACAAACTATTACTCTGTAAGGCTTATTGCACACGAACGTGTGCGCTCCGTGGCCGTATTGCATTGCCGGATTCGATTTTCCGGTCTGCCCATTCGCCGGAATATAGGAGGAGCGGGTTTCTCTTTTGATCTTTGAAAAAAATTTTTATACCGGATCAGTTATTCCGAATGAGACTGTTCTGGTATTTCACCAGTACCATCTTATGGATCTGTAAGAAAAGGATATCAGTTAGCGTACTGTTTGCCGGATTCTAACAACGCTAGTGTGAAAGTAGCCTAACACAGCCACACCAAGGACACCCTTTTCACAGACAGCGAGGGATATAGGGGGCATGTGTATGGACCTTAGCGCTGTTGCATAAGCAATCGAGTCTGTGGGTGCCCTAGGGAGGCAGTTAGGTTTTATTTTGTTTATTAGTTTTTTTGTTTGTTTTTTGTTTTTATAAAATACACAACTAATTGAAAAGGCCTCTTAGGCTGGGTTCACACCTGAGCGTTTTACAGCGCGTTCCTACGCGCTGTAAAACGCTCAACAAGGAGAAACCAATGATTCCCTATGGGAATGGTTCACACTTGGGCGTTTTACAGCGCGTACGATCGCGCTGTAAAACGCCCGCCGCTCCAAAAAGTACATGAGCGACTTTTGGGGCGTTTGTGGCCATAGGACACTGTAGTGAATCACACAAACGCGCGTCAAACGCGCGTTTACTATTACAAAAACGCGCATAAAAATGCGCGTCAAAAACGCGCGTAAAACGCGCGTTTGCGCAACGCTCAAGTGTGAACCCAGCCTTATACTAACAAAATAAGAGGGCCAACAAAATACATGCCTTCATTCCAAATTCCAACATTTAAACTCTCTTTATTACTGTAGCATGTCAACCAAATCAAAGTTGATGCCGCCAGACTGTCTTGAACCAAGATTTTTCATAAAATATGTTTTACAAACTTTTTGGAGTAGCTGACATTGACTACTTGACAGCCTGTTTGTTTCCACAGGTTTAGAAATTCAGATGAATCATTGATGAAGTCTTCATCCACACCTGAATTGCTCCAAGGTCAGAATCACAGTTAGAAGTTGTCTCCATGAAATGATACTGAAAGCAGCTCCGAAGGGTTTACAACACGCAGGCGAAACTAGTATGATTCACATCAGATTACTTGCACCATGGAATAATCAATATAAATCATGAGAACATTCACAAATGTTTTGGTTCCAGAAAATAAATCAAGGATGTGAAACGTTCCATTCTCCTTATTTGTATCTATTAGGCTGTAATGCTCGGCTGCATTCATTTCTCCAGTATGTCTTCATCGGTTAATATACGACAGCATGCATCATAAGTACTGTTTTACTGGGAGATCCCTTGGTAGGTCTTCATCTTTTCTATGTATTCAAATTTCTGTTTTAAATTTTAAATGAGTAAATTTTCTTTTTCTCAAATAATAAAAAAAAAGCATGACGCGCTGATTGGGAGCAGCTTCTTTTTCATATGTTTTATTAAACAACAATAAAAGCCATAGCAGTGACAGTGACAATACGAAGCAAATGCACCAGTGTATTGTTAACAGGGAGTAAATTTAGTCACAAAACTGTCAGAACTGAATTAAACAGTGCAATGTAAAAAAATGGTAAAAACAGCAAAGAAAGGGGCAGGAAAATGACAGGAGAATAGAAGGAGGGGGAAAGACTGCACAATAGAAAAGCAGAGTTCAGATATGTAACTATAAAGCCTGCTTCACAAGAACAATATGGATTGTGTCAAGATCTGTTCAGGAAAAAACGGATGGTTTTGCATGCAAACTCAGGGCTCATGAACACAAATGTTTTTTTTTTTTCCATTTCCGTTCCTTTTTTTACAGGTCCGTATGCCGAACCATCACTTCAATGGGTTTGTAAATAAAACGGAAATGACTCCGCGTGCATTCCGTTTCCTTACGTCCTCATGTCCGTTTGGCAAAACAATAGAAAATTTCCTATTCTTGTCCGTTTTGCAGACAAGGATATGCATTGTTACAATGGATCCACCAAAAAAACAAAAACCAATGCAATACAGATGTCACACAGATGTCATCCGTTTTTTGTTCCCGATACGTATTTTGCAGACTGCAAAATACATACGGTCATGTACATGAGCCCTCAATCACTTTTTTTCTGCAACTGCTTTCAGTGTCTAAGTACTTTCCAGAAGGATGCAATCTGTTTTGATTAGTGTTGAGCGAGCATGCTTGGCGAAACTGATGTTCGGCTCGAGTATCGATATGCTCAGCACATCCGAGTGCTTGGCCAAATACTGTGGGTGCTTGAGTAAAATTTAATACAATGAAAGTCAATGGGAGACCTGAGCATCAAACCAGGCACCCCCTGCTCTAAAAAATAGAGAGTGTCTGGTTTACAAAAAAAGATTAGAAATTGATGGAAACCCCATCAAAATGGTTTGGAAACAGCATTAGGAGGATGGCTGGACGCATCTCGGACTCCTATTATCTACAACATACAACAGACAACCACACAATGGCTATATGCCAAAAGCCAGGTATATGCAAGCCATCAATCTATCCATGAGACAGATGAGATCGTGAAAACTCAGATCCGATGGTATATTTTAACCCCCAGGCGTTCCAATGGTGATGAGGACGCTTGTCGGGGAGGAGTATGCAGAAGTGGAACAAGTGTATAGATTGAAAAAAAAAAAGACAAATATTCTAAAAAACTTATATATTTGATATAGTGCTATATATTAGTTTTTTAGAATATTCGTCATTTTTTCCATCTAAAGTCATGATTCAATGACTCATTGGCCCGCAAGCAAGAAGCAGGGAGGAATCATGTGTTCAGATAGGAAACAATGATGAATATTCGCTATAATTAATATATAGCACTATATTCGATAAAGTCGCAAATTCTCGACGTTGCAATATTCGAGATAAAAATTCATTGTTCGAATATTCGCGTTCAACACTAGTCATAAGACTATAAAAATCAATAGATGGTGCTGTTCATGAGTCATGAACAGCGCCATCTATTGGTTTCATATTTTTATGACAAGAGCAGATTCTGCTCATTTGCATGTTTTTCCCATATGCCCATGTTTATGCAAATTCATTTTTACACGACAAAACTGTATTGAAAGGTTATTGAATATTATGTTAGGACAATCAGAATACTTTTTGTCTCTCTAATGATATTGATCTAGGTGCGCAGGTCCACCCAAGCCATCCAACAGATCTAAAGTAACTTTGACGATTACTGGCTCTCAGTCAGATGAAAGCTGTTTTTTCATAGTGCACAAGTCTGCCATTGTAAGGTAAGCTGACTAAGCCTGTCATCTGTCTCATGGATAGATTGATGGCTTGCATATACTGGCTTTTGGCATATAGCCATTGTGTGGTTGTTTATTGTATGTCATGGATAATCGGAGTCCAAGACACATCCAGCCATCCTCTTAATAATGTTTGCAAACCATTTCGATGAGGTTTCCCTCAATTTCTAACCTTTTTTTGTGAACCAGACATCCTCTTCTCTTTTGAGCAGGGGGGTGCCTGGGGTTCTCCCATTGACTTCCATTGGGCTCGGTAGAACACACGAGCATACCGATGTGTTCGGCCCGAGCACACAAGCACTTTGGTGCTCGATCAACACTAGTTTTGATGCGTTTTTCACATGTGTGAAGAAAAACTGAAGAATGACAATCTACATCTCCTGCCAACCATCAGTGAAAAACGTATTGCGTCCGAATGCCTTCTGTTTTTCAAGGAAACTCTATTCACTTCTAAGGAGCCAGGGCTGCGTGAAAGATTCACAATATAAAATGTGCTGCAGAAATGATGCATAAAAAAATGGCGCTCATGTGCACAGAGTCAGGATTCAGTCCAGATGCTATATGTTTGCTACACACATCGCATCCAGACGGAGAACATGCTCATGTGAAAGAAGCCTGAAAATATCTACACACAATGCAGATTTGGGAGCAGAAAATCTGCAAGAAGTCCAGACCAAAACTGCACAAAAAATGCACATTAATCTGCAATATTTTGCATGGCTTGGGCGCATTTTTTATGTGCTTTTTTAATGTGGCTTTTCTCATACTCCCATAGAATAGGATGAAATCTGCACAGAAAACGCAACAATTGCTTTCTCAGCTAATAAAGGAAAAGGGGCTTTTCCTAATTGAGAGCAAAATGTTTTGGCATATTGAAGTGCACATACTTGATTCCACCCGCCCTCCGATATCTGTCTTTCTGTCAGTCAGGAGGCCCACTGACACATTAAAGGAGTTATCCATTAAATAATGATCATGAGCTATCCTGATCAGTGGGTGCATTGAGTCCCAGTACCTCCACTGATGAGATGTTCCAGGGAGCTTCCACACTCACCGGAGCTCTGGTGAGCACCGCAGGCTACCAGCAGATTACCAAGCACAGTGTCATACATTGTACAGTGGCTGTGCTTGGTATTTCAGCTCAGCCCTATTGACTTGAATTGGGCTGAGCTGCAACTAGACCATGTGACCGATGTATGGTGACATCACATGGCCTAGTAAGAGGCCACGGCCATGGTGCTCACGAAGCACCAGCCTCTCCTAACAGCTAATTGTCAGGGGCCCTGGGTGACAAACCCAGCCAATCTGATATTGATGAACTATCCTGAGGATAGGTGACCAATATTATTTCCATGATAACCCCTTTAAAGAGGACCTGAAACTTCTCCAAACATGTAAATTAAATGGTCAACAAGTTCAACAAAAAACAGTGGATTCATCCAACATTTTAATTAAAGTGTATGGTCAGCTGAAGGCTCTGTTCACATTTATGTTGTTAAAATAAAATGATGACGATCTTCAGTTTTTTTCCACAGATGAAGCTTTTATTCCGATTATAAGGCCCGGATGCAGTAAGATTTATAGCTCTTATGATGAATGAACCTGCTAATACCCAGAATGATGTTACCTCAGTTCATTCCTTCATAACTTCCTCAGCATTTCTTCTTGTTTTCCCTTCTTCTTTTCCTTTTTACTTCTCCCTCTTTTTTTTCTTTCTACAGTCATTCTATCCTTTCTTATACCATATTTGCCCATGGACTAACATATGGAGAACATCTATTTGGACAGTACAACATTTCAAACCTCTATTTTAACCTGTATTTTTTTAAACTAAACTGATATTCTGATTGTTTAATTATCTAATACTGTTTTAGCGGTGGCTGTAGTATATTCTAAAATATGGAGGGAAGATACCTGTATAGACCTTGGTTCTATACAATAGTCACCTTTACTATAAACAGAAACTCCTTTGGACAGAAAATATTGGCGCTGGCCTTAAAAACCCTGAGGTCTACATTTTTGCATTTAATTTAAACAAAAGGATCTTCATCTTTCCACTCTCACCTCTAGACATTTAACTAGGAGTTGTAAATAGCTTCTGATTGTAACTCTGATTACCGACTGATTAAATCCTCCAGTGTTAGGGCAATGTAATGACCATGTGTGAATATCTTGTTTTATATATATATATATATATATATATATATATATATATTTATATAAAAATTGCAGCAGTTTTTTTGTCATCTTTCCACTTTTTTTGTCAGTGAGAAACACACAGCATGCTGCTGTATTTTATGCAGTACAAGAATTATGTAATGCAAGGCACCAACGAAACAGACCAGTGAGAATGAAGTCAAAGGGGTTTATTAACAAAATAAACAAAGTCCAGGTAAACTTTACTGGGCAAACATCAGGCAAACAAAAAACAAAGGAAAGCCAGGAGTAGTCCCGATCCGTGCATAAGTCTCTGTGCAACTTGCCAGGTAAACGGATTGCCTGCACCTGGATAAGGAAGGATAACAGTGGGCACTGACCGACCTGGGAGGCCACCTTTTATGTGCCTGCTAGCAAATCCCAGGGTGCCAAGTGTCATGTAGGGCAGGATCATAGGTCATGATCCTGCCCTACACCTGTGTATAAGGCTTTGGTCGGTCATTAGTCAATTAGACCAAAACCGGCCCCCTAATCTGCTTTGAACTTGCGGCCAGGTGCTATTCTTTTCGCTGGTCGGCGAAGCGCATAAGAAGCGCGTACACGCGACTGCGTATCCCCTTGCGAACCCTTTTTCGAATGTAAATGCGGATGCATGACAGGCTCTGCAAGAGTGCATGAGCGTGTTGACATGGACGCCGGAATGGAATCCGCAACAGGCACCGGGACAAGCTCGGCCGCAGCGTAATGCCACTAGCCCGGCCAAGCTGTCTCCGAAAGCCATGCGGTCTTCCCCTCCGGCGCACATGCGAATGCATCCCCACGTCGGTTTGAAAAGGGGTTGGAGGTGGTGTATCAATGGAGACATGCGTAACCTGTCCAGGAGCTCCACAAGGACCCTTTTTGGTCACACCAGAGTGCGAGACAAGTGAGGGTCTTACAAATGGACTTTTATCAGAAACTTGAGACAACTGACATAAGTGACAAGAACGGATCCTAACAGATATTAATGGACATTGATGGATTTGTAAAAAAGATCAGAATGGATCTCGTATCAATGATCTATTCTGTAAAAGGGAATAGCTGTACGGTCTCAGAGATGACATGTATCTTTTTGTTCCTGCTACAATGTTGGAGACTAACTGCATGTAGAGGTGCTAATATTGCAGGCATTTACTTTAGTGTCGAGCATAGAGCACTGCAAAAAAAAGTGTAAAGTGTTATTTAAGGATACATTTGGATAGATCAATTATAGCAGAAAATGAAATGGCGATGTTATATGGCACATAGGAAAATGAATATCAGACGCATGATCATTATAACTGTCAACAATGAACAGCTACACCAGTCAAGCAAAGGGAAGTGCTATTATTAAAAATGTCCATGATAAAAGGTAATAAATATAAAAAAATATTAAACATCTAAAAGTACTTTGTAAAATTTATTGTAAAGTAAAAGCCTTTTTGCAACCTTCTCTAAATTGTTTTTTTTATGAAACAGTTCACAGCTGCCAGCACCCACTTTATCTGAACTTGATTTACTGTGATAGTTATATTTGCAACAGTGTTGAATTTCTAGATTTTGCATACTTTTTCTAGGGTACTGTACCTCCCTAAGAATCAATAGTTGGTTACCCATTCTCCATTCCATCGAAGGTAGAACTTTTAATTAGTTAGCTGCACCACCAGCATTTGTATAAAATCTTCAACTTTTGGAAAGCGTGGTGTAGAAAGTGAATAAAATGTGGTTAGTTGGTGACTCCATGTTTTCTGTTGTCTCTCACATAATAATATAATCTTAATTTTTGCTCTCTTTCTTTCTCTCACTCTTTCCAAAATTTGCCTAAATGAAATAATACAATTTTTTATGTAGATCCAATTTTTTTAGGAAATTCAGGTCAAATATGCCTAGTTTAGAATCTCTATTTGTGACTAGTTTTGTGCAATGTGCAATTCTTAAAGCTTCTATGTGACTTTGTGCAGAAAATTTTGCAATCATTCACATTTTTCAGTTTTTCCAGTACTGGGACGTGTGTGGGGTCAAGCTGATTTAAACCATATTTCTCAACTGCAACTTTTTAAAGATTCACAAAATTGCTGCAATCTTACACCAGCAAAGGGGAGGCACAGAGAGTAGGATAACATATCAAGGCAGAAGTGTTTTATTAAAGGATAACTGTCATTTTTTTAATTTTATTTGATAGTTTATTAGAGCTAGGCATGTATGTTAGTCTGTCAATGATTGCCAAAAGATCTGTAATTACCTTATAATAACAGCTTTCATTAATGTCTCCTGTCCCTTTCCACTGCTCCCTTAAAAGACTGTTGACTTCACACTGCATGCCTACATTAGGCTTTAGAGTGAGGAGGCGTGTCTCTAAGTAATCCAATCTGATTGGCTGGCAGGAAGCTGCTGGCTACAGCAAGTTTGTATGTGACCTGAGGGAATGCAGTTTTGGCCTCAGAGAACTGTCAGAGGAGCCATCTTGAGAAGATCCTCATAATGTAGGATTCAAAACACCTGTAACTAAGGGGAAAACTAAAGGAAAACAGTGGTAAGTGAAGAAACTAAAGGTTGCTTTATGCATAATGCTGCTGTAGCAGTAACATATGCTAAAATTAATTTTTTGATGAAAATATGACAGTTATCCTTTAAAGATAAACCAAATTTCTCAAACGTTGTGCGACATTTGATAAATTTGGTGAAGTTACATTAATGCTGGCACACCTAATTTTCCTTATTTTAAATCTCTCTTAATAAAAAGTCCAGAGGAGTGAGGTGGAGTACGGTGGACACCTCTTAATATTTTGCAGCATGTTTGGTCTGTCCCTGCACTGTATACTATAGATATGACTGTGAAATTAACATGTTGGGAGTACAGAGATTATTCTGATCTCCAGGGAGCGCAATACCTAAGTCATTGCAGTGAATTTCAATGCTCAATGTCATAATAGACCACCTATCTGCCATTTATGTAGAAGGTTGCCTCATCACTGAACAGTATCATCTCTTTGAAGTGTGGGTCCCATTGCAATTGCTGTAACACCCATTCTGCAAATTTAGCTCAGCGATGAGGATAGTCCTCATTAAGATAAGGCAGCAACTATATCTTGTACGCGGGTGCCATTTGTGCATAGCCAGTATCAACCCAATGGTGGTTCTCTCCTGTGACAGATGCCACATGCTATGATGTGGGTTTTTGCTGAGGGATGCAAGGATGGTCATTGTTGTTTTGTCTGTGGTAGTTTTGTTATGTCCACTTTTTGATGGGTCCAACGCAAAAACCTATTTGACGAAATTTGCAAGCAATTTGCCAACTTTGTCATGGTTGATGGGTGGTCTGTTAGGGTTCTAAACGGTAGCATCCACTGCAACGACTCGGGTACCGAGTTTGACAGAGATCAGTACAATATTTGTCTTCTCCTTGAGTGTTAATCTTGTAGCCATATCTATGTCTGTAACAAAAATAAATGTTTTGAATAACTTTGGCAACAATAAAGATATGTCAAATTTAAGGACAGATTTGGATCCACCATCAAGTTGTCTATCATATATGTATGTCACAAGCATCCCTTCTGATTTGCAAATATTGGCTTAATTCCAAGATGCGGGCTTAGAAAATGGCGGCCATCTTGGACACCGCCCCTCACAGTTTTGCCCCTTGGTAACATACCACACACAGGATGGTGTCTCTATACTTTTTGACCACCTTGTATGCATTTCCACTTTTAAGTATATCACAAACTTCTTTTAACAAACTAGACACACAGTATTAAGATCTGATTTTCACTCAGCTCATAAGAAATCAACCCTAGTAACATATGATAGGCTACCAAGTCAGCATTAGTTGAGTGTTGTCTTCTTCTGGACCATTAGAGTATGGCCACACAGTCAGGTTTCCTATTGGAAGCCAAAACCAGGGGTAAAATAAAAAAAAGAGAAGTTGTATCTGTCTATTATCCTTTCTTCCCATTTGTAATTGACTCCTGATTTTGGCTTCCAGAATCAGATCAGGAAACTTGACAGTATGGTCATACCCTAAAGGCTGTATTACACAGCCTTATGTGGCAGACGATTGCCAGGAAGGAAGTGCCTGCCCGCTAGTGGAAGAGACTGCTGTTATTACATGCCACAATCTCCTCCACAGCATGGTGTTGAGCGATCACTATGCCATTGTTCCTTCCATGCTGTATAGTGATTTGCCAGCAGCAGATCGTTATTAGACAGCATGATCTGTCGCCTGCAAACGATAATTGTTTTAATATGTCAAAATAGTTGGACTGCAATCAGTATTGCACTGCAAGATGATCACTCGTTAGCGTTTATCTGCCAAAAAATCGGGCAGAGTAATATAGGCTTTAGAATCTTGGATCAATGGGGATACTCTTCAGGTTTGGTTTGACCAAGGTCATACTATATGTTACATCCACTGGTACTGCAACCTTTATTCATAGAATAATAAACTGTAGGCCACTGGTGACTGATAAGATTGTTTTTATATTTCCTCAGTATATAATTCAGAAAGAAAACTTATTTTAAAAATGTATTTCCTTTGTAGCAAAGCAAAGACACTACTAGAACCCTACAGCTGCATCTTTGAGGGTTGCCTATAGGAATGTAGCTCCTGTCACAAGCACAGCAATAGAAAAGGATCCAGCAGGCACAGCACAGCCAGGGGTTTTGTGATGCTTAATAAACTGCTGGCTGACTTCCAACTGAGCAGGCTGGAGCCTGTGTACAAAGACTGTAACAAAGCCTGCTAGAGAAAGAAGCTATAGCTAACAAGCAGCTTAAAGGTATAAAGCTGCCAGAGAAGATGTGAAACCTAAGATGCAAAGGATGCATCTGAGCCCATGTGCCAAGGCAGCTGTGGAGAACGACGAGAGGTTCTGAGGTCCTGTAGAGAGGGAGACAGGAGCCGCCATGCATGAAGATGTTTGTGTACTAGAGCAGCGTTGCAGATTTCATCAATATTAACACAGTAGTTTGTATGCAGAGTCTTCACTGCTACAGACACAGCTTCACGCTATATGAGTAATATCCTACATACAGCCAAACAATGAATTCCAAAAGAAAACCTCTCAATGGCTATGTTGTTCTCAAAAGAAGATTGTAAACCTAATCTAGAACCTAAGTTTGCATTTGTGTATGAGTAATAATAGGATAATACATTTTACTGACGCATTTATAATGTGCATATTAAAATATAAATGATACATTTTAAAGTGTTTAGATCCAATAACAGATTAGATTAGAGAAAAAAATACTATAGCAAATTCACTAATATGAAAGAAAAGACAGAGGCACCAAATACTCTAAATGGTGTCAGAATGTCTCCCATGGGCAATGTGCTGCAGGGAAGTCAAAATCTTCATGATCTCCCTGTAGGTGCCATCAACATGATAAAGGTTCTGTTTATGAGTGTCCACGTTCTGACAGCGGAGTGCTCAAAATGGTTATTAAAGATGAGCAAAGTTCTCAAAACTTAGGAACGAATGCTTTGCCGAATTTCACAAAGAAATTTGCTTTGTGACTAATTGCTTTGTCAAGAAGACCATTTTTGTGTGAGTGGGGGGTGCAATGATGGGGAACGGCAATGGAGCCACCCCCTGTCATTAAAACCTTCAGATGCGGCATTCATCGCTGATCATGGCATCTGAGATGACCATTGAGGGCTTCCAGGGGTTAATCTGTTAAAAAAAAATACTCACCTTATTAATTTGCTTGCAAAGAGTCCGCCATGACCATCTTAATTGAAGTTCCTGCATGAAATCTCGCGCTGGCTGACATGGTGACAAGGTCATAGATCATCCTGCACAAGATTTCGCACAGTATCTTCCACCAAGATGACCGTGGTGGACTCTTTACAGGCAATGGTGATGAGGTGATTATGAATTTTTTGTTTTTACAGCCATTTTAGGAAAAATTGATTCATTACCACGAAGCACGAGGCAATTCGGCTTCGCAGCAAATTGAATTTTCCCTGAAATTAGTATTGAAGTCCACTTCTGGGATTTTCAATTCACTAAATAATGGTTATATGGTTATAATGGTTATATTAAGAAACAAATCTCACAGTTAAAGAGTAAAGTTAGTGTGGTAAAGTCACCAACCCCCATGTGCTAGAAAACAGTGCCGGCACTAGCGCACATACAAATTAGGTAACAAGCGATTTGCAAGACAAGTGGAACTCGATCAAAGCCACGTATGTATGAACTACCACTGAGTACAGCAACGAGTCCGATAAGCTGTTAAAGGGGTTCTGCACTTTGTTTAAACTGATGATCTATCCTCTGGATAGATCCTCAGCATCTGATCGGCGGGGGTCCGACACTTGGTACACCCGCCGATCAGCTGTTCAAGTCAACAGAGCTTAGCCACGCCCAGGCAAGTTGATACTAGTCGGGACGTCACTGGGCCGGTGGTAAACAACGAGAGCCTTGCTGCGCTGCTGGAGCGCCGCTGCCTTCTCAAACAGCTGATCGGCAGGGGTTCCGGGTGTCGGACTCCAGCAGATCAGATGTTGATGATCTATCCAGATGATAGATCATCAGTTTAAACAAAGTGCAGAACCCCTATAACATCACGATCCGCTTGATTATAGCACAAAATAACTGCATTATCTGCCAAGTATATCAAATAGAGACTGTAAAATCATCTGACCACCACCGTGTGCTCTATATGGAATTATGCCAATGAGTGACAATTGTAAGACTGAATAATTGCTACATTTAATATACTTAATAGCCATAACAGCTTTTTGGCAAAGTAATCAAGAACATTATAGAGAGAGAGTTCACATCAACAAGATACTTTACCAAATCCTCCTATCACTGCTGTGAAACGTACTTATCTTGTAGTGGTGCGTGAGCTCCGCACTACTTGTCCATAGAGTGACCATAACTGTACACTATTTTCTGTTTATTTTTATTTATTATTGCATTTTTATATAGATGAGTGTGGTTGATGTATATTTTATGCAATTTTAGTACGTAATATAATAAACATGGATGTATAATTGACAAATAGCCGGCCATTTATTACTAATTGCCTTGAGCACCTAGGTGGTATAGCAGGTCGTGCCATATTCCTGTAAGCTCCCTTTTGTTTGATATTGTTATTTTTTTATATAACTTTAAAATAACCTACCTAACATTGTGCAGGCCCCCACAAAATGGCTCTGCCCTGTGGTATCTGACACCAAGACTCTATGTTTTTCCAGCACATCTCACAGATGCTCAATTGTACTGAGATCTGTGGAATTTGTCGGCCAAGCCAATGCAATTAACTCTTCGTCATGTTCCTTAGCACATCACTGAAAAAAATTGCAGTGTGGTCAACATCCAGTTGAATGCCAGGACCCAAAGTTTCCCATCAGATCACTGCCTAGATCGTAGCATTGCTTTTTCTAGCTTATCTTCTTCCCAAAGTGAATTTTGGTGTCATCTCCTCCCAAGGTAAGTGATGCCCATGCACCCTAACTGAACCTGATGTAAAAGAAAATGCAATTTATTCCGACCAGGCCATTGTTCCATGGTCAGGTCAGGACTAGAGTTGAGCGAACCCGAACTGGTCTATAGAGTGACCATGACTGTACACAATTTTTTGTTTATTTGTATTTCTTATTGCGTTTTTATATAGATGAGTGTGTTTTATGTATATTCTATGCAATTTTAGTAGGTAATAATAAACATGGATATATAATTGACAAATAGCCGGCCATTTATTACTTTATAAGGCTGAGTCACATAGTGCCGCACGTCACATCAGCTCTTATGAGCGCAGGGAAAGGATGCTGCTGGTGCTGTTAGGGACAGAGTAGGAAAGATTCTCTATTCCGAATTCAGAACAGTGCTTGCTGAACTCACCGATCTCCAGCCATTTTATTTTGTGGGTGCAGTGCACCATTTTTTTCTACACTGCCCTGAGCCCAGTGACAAAGAAAAATCCATTCACTGGCGTAGGTGGCCATTTTTTTTTTTTTGCCAATCCACTAAATATTGTCCTTTATCAGCATATTACGGTGTGACAGAAAAGCCGTAGATACTCCAGTTACATATTCTGAGTAAAATTACAACATTATTTGCCAAAACACTCAATTTTGGCATTCTTCAGCATATTACAGTGTGACAGAAAGGTCGTAGATACTCTAGTTACATTGTCTTTGTAAAATTACAGCTTTTTTTGCCAAAACACTCACATTTGGCATTTTACAGCCTTTTTTTGGGTGAAATTGAAGCTTCACGTACCATTCTTATATTCTGTTAGTAACAAAAACGATCCTAAATTTGCAGAGAGTGAGGAGAGCGTCAAATAAGGGACAGGCCATATTCATGGTGCTGCTGGTGGAGCTCCTGTTGCAGGGAGAGGACGTGGTCGATCTGTGCCAGCTACATGCACAAGTGAAACAACTTCCTCGGGTGGGAGGAGGAGCCAGAGACCTTTCTTGGTTTTTGAGGTGTCTACTCCACTGCAGCTCGTGCTTTGCACTAAGATGCCTGGTCATGCAGGTTGCGCTCAGGTTGAGAACGTTTATGCCTTGCTTCATGCTCTGATTGCAGTCTCGGCCTCTTCATCCACCTCTGGAGTGACAGTGGCACCTGCCAATCCGCAAACAGAGGATCTGCCAGCAACACCACCACCTGGGTCATCAAGCATCTCCACAATGTCCCACGGAAGTGTTCAGCTCTCCATCTTCCAAACACTGGAGCGGAAGAGGAAGTACCCCCGTACCCACCCGCGATCCCTGGTCCTGTATGCCAGAATTTCAAAATTACTGGCTTTTGAAATGCTGTCACTCCATCTGGTGGAGATGGAGAGTTTTAAAAGCCTTATGTCAGTGGCTCTTCCACAGTACGTCGTGCCCAGCCGCCACTACTTATACATGCTTGTCATCCCTTCCCTGCACAACCAAGTGGGGGACAAAATCAGGTGTGCACTGCACAACGCCATCTGTGGCAAGGTCCACCTAACTTCGGATATGTGGACCAGTAAGCACGATCAGGAATGTTATAACTCCATAACAGCACACTGGGTAAATGCAGTGGTGGCTAGGCCTGATGCGGATAGCAGTTTGGCGCATGTCCTTCCACCACCGAGGATTGCAGGGCGCTTCAGTTTGCCTCCTGTTGCTTACTCATACTACTCCACTTCCTCATCCTCGTAACACCTTCACCACCAACTTTAGCACAGCCAGGGGTAAACGATGACAGAAGGCAGTTTTAAAACATATCTGTTTGGGGGACAAACCACACACTGCGCAGGAGCTGTGGACAGGCATGGAACAACAAACCGATGAGTGGTTGGTGCCAGTGAGCCTCAAGCCCGGCCTGTTGGTGTGCGATAATGGGCAAAATCTCTGGGACTAACCAGTTTGACGCACATCCCTTGCCTGGTGCATGTGCTGAATTTGGTGGTGCAGAGATTCCTTAAAAATTACCCCGATATGTCAGAGCTGCTGCAGAAAGTACGGGTCTTCTGTACGCGCTTTCGGCATTCTCACACTGCTGCTGCTCGCCTGTCAGCGCTGCAGCGTAACTTCGGCCTTCCCGTTCACCGTCTCATATGCGACGTGCCCACAAGGTGGAACTCTACCTTGCACCTTGCACATACTGGCCAGACTGTGCGAGCAGCAGCAGGCTATAGTGGAGTTTCAGCTGCAGCACGCACGGGTGAGTCGCTCTGCGGAACAGCACCACTTCACCACCAATGACTGGGCCTCCATGCGAGACCTGTGTTCCTTGTTGCGCTGTTTAGAGTACTCTACCAACATGGCCAGTGCCTATAACGCCATTCTCAGCGTTACTATCCCACTTGTATGCCTGCTTGAAAAAACGCTCCTGGCGATGATGGAAGAGGATGCAACACAGGAGGAGGAGGAGGAGGAGGAGGAAGAAGGATCATTTCATAGGGTTTCTGGCCAGTCATTCACAAGTGGCTCAGAGGGTAGGTTCCTGCACCCACAAACGCCAGTTACACAATTGTCCAGCCAGGGCACAGTTCTGGAGGATGACAAAGTGGAGGATGAGGAGGAGGAGATGGAGGAGGAGGAACCGTGTTCACAGCAGGGTGGCAGCCAAACTAGCTCATGGCCATCACTGGTGTGTGGCTGGGGGGATACAGAGGACACAGACGATACAACTCCCACAGAAGACAGCTTTTTGTTGCCTCTGGGCAGCCTGGCACACATGAGCAATTACATGATGCAGTATTTCTGCAATGACCACTGAGTTGCTCACATTCTAGCTTGTGCTGATTACTGGGTGGCCACGCTGCTGGATCCCCGTTACAAGGACAACATACCGTCCTTAATTCCATCACTGGAGCGTGATCGTAAGATGCACGAGTACAAGCACACTTTGGTAGACGCGCTGCTGGTGCCATTCCCACCTGACAGTGGGGGCACAGTGGAAGCACAAGGTGAAGGCAGAGGAGGAGAAAGAGTTCGCCAACGCAGCTCGGGCAGCCAGTGTATTAGCTGAACGTGTGTTTAGCACGGAAGCCGCCTGTTCACAGCCAATATGGACAAGCTCACGTTCATTAAAATGAACCAGGCATTGATCCCACAGGACTTGTCTGTACCTTGTGCAAAATAGACATGTATACCAGCCTTAACCAGCCATTGTTATACTACAGCTCAATTGCTCATTGTTGTATTTTGGATATTTCACATTCTTTTGGAGTGTACCCTAATAAAACAATTAAATAAAATTAATACCGAAAACCCATGTTGGCTATCTCGTCCTCCTCCACCGCTGCTTCCACCTACACCACTACGTCCACCACCTCCTCAACCTCCTACTTAATATCGACCTCCACCTCATACATCAAGATTTTTATTTTTTTTGTACGTATTTTATAAAAAAATGTATTCATTTCACTAATTTGTCTGTTACATTTTCGGGTGAAATTCACCAATTTTTGGCTGTGATATACCCCTGCTTTACCTAATAGACAGGTAAACAAAGTTCACAAATTTTTTTGTTACATAGTTGGGTGACATTCACCAATTTTTGGCTGTGATATACCACTGCTCTACCTAGTAGACAGGTTAATACATTTCACTAATTTTTCAGTTACATTCTTGGGTGACGTTTTAGAATTTTTGCAGTGAATAAACCCCTGCTCTGCATAGTTGACAGGTACCAACATTTTTTTAAATCATCTGTTCCATTGGTGAGTGACATTAACCCATTTCTGGCAATGAAAAACCCCTGCTCTGCATAGGTGACAGGGAATTTAATTTGTAAAATTCATCTTCAATTGGCCCTTTCATACGATCCTTCCGCTTTAATAACTAATCACATTGCAGCCATTGACCTCTCTTGGATGTGGTATCCCTTTTCTCACGCACCCTCTCCGGCGTGGAACCCTGATTCAGCGATAACCGTGATCAACATGGAAGGCTCAGAAAAGAACATCGAAAGTTCAAAAAAAGATATCCAAATGGATCGTGGACATCACGGGGATGTGCAATCAAGCAGAAGTTATCAACAAAGTGGCAGCAGGGACACTCCTGTCTAATGTTTCCAAATCCTAAATACCCCAGTGACATTCCCTATAATTTTTTATTAATCATTCCAATAACAGGGCATCTTAAAAATTCTGTATTGTTATTTATCGTCACTACCTCCCCGAGTCGGGAGTGGGTAATTGCCGCGCGCCCCCCTCCTTTCCTTCAATTCTTTCGTTTTAAAAGCTTCTCCCACATTTCCGCTCAATCACAATTCAATTTCATCGATTGATCTCCCTTGGCTGTGCTATCCCTTTCTCACACTCCCTCTCCAGCTTGGAATCCTGATTCGCCGCTAACCGTGATCAACATGGTAGGCTCAGAAAAGAACATTAAAAGTTGATAGAGCAGGTATCCAATTGAATCGTGAACATCATGGGGACGTTTGACATGGCAGGGCAGTATGTGTGCACACGCCTACACGAACTGACTGATGGGTCTGCCTGCTGCAACTTCTTGGTCTCCAAATTGGGCACATGGCCTGAGCCTGCCCTTTACGCCTTGTAGGTGCTGGCCTGCCCTGCAGACAGTGTATTGTCTGAATGTGTGTTTAGCACGATTGGAGGGGGTTATCACAGGTTATATTTCCCAATGTTTTGGTGTGTACCCTAATTTAAAAAAATATAAATAAATTTAAAACCAAAAAGCAGTGTAGGCTACCTCCCCCTCCTCCACCGCCGCTTCCACCTACACCGCCCCATCCACTGCCTCATCAACCTCCTACTCAATATGGACCTCGTCCTCCTAGATCAAGATTATAATATTTTTTTATTTTTATGCATTTTATGTTATTTAAAGTAATTTCCCTATCCATTCAGGTCAAGTTCGGGTCCCAAACTCAAACTTTTTTGTGAAGTTCGGCCGAACCCGTCAAACATCCAGGTGTTCGCTCAACTCTAGTCAGGACTAGTTTGAGAGAAAGTATATGCCAGGGCAAATTTAAAAATACTGAAATATTGTGTCAACAATTCAGCCAAATATAGACAATTCAAAATGTGGATTTCAAAGAAAGTTGAAGCACTGATTGCTAATTCCTTAAGGGGCGTATCTAGTATCTTAAAAAGTCAGTGGCATACAGAATGTCTCCCACGATCACAAAAATATTAATAAACATGTATAGTAATTAAATAATACCACAATACCAGGACCAGATATTACCGATAATGAGGAGCGGAAGGGATAATATTCGAATTTGCGATATATAACAAATATTTTGTAGTATATTCGTAATATATTTGTGAATTCAAATATTCGTTATACTTGACATCGACGTAATGATCGAGTGAGTATGCGAGCGCATGACGTCATGACGTAATTTACGTGTGTGGCCTGGTTTCGTATTTGATACTTTAGAAAGTCTGACGGATACGAAAAAATGGTGCACAACTACTTTGAGAAAAAGTGAGGAATATATCCTGATCACTGTAAGTAATTTACTACAGGACAGTTTTTTTTTTACATATTGCATGCATGGCAGAACAATTTTTATATGTAGATTGAGTCTTGCAAAATATTTGTACATACGAATATTAGCGATATTGATACAAATTTTTATTTTTCGGAATACAACCAACATAGTTCATCGGGTCTGAATAGATATTACGGATTGGTGCACTATGTATTGTGACATCACAGTACTATGTCTGTAGCATGTATGTATGGACAACAGATAAAAATATCTCACATGCACAATTGCACATAGCACATCCATTTACCTGCCACTCAATATATACCACACACTATATACCTGTCATGGAACCATGAACCAGACGTACAACAAGAGATAAGTGGAAATAAGAAGGCTTTATTGAAAAACAAGCTGTAAGCAAAAGTCCAAACGGATGGCTAAACCGAAGCAGGGTCTTGCGTAGACAGAGGTCAGGAACCAGAAGGGTAGTCAGACGAAGCCAGGATCAGGAACCAGCAGGGTAGTCAGACGAAGCCAGGATCAGGAACCAACGGGGTAGTCAGACGAAGCCTGGATCAGGAACCAGCAGGGTAGTCAGACGAAGCCAGGATCAGGAACCAACGGGGTAGTCAGACGAGGCCAGGATCAGGAACCAGAAGCAGCAGCAGTCTTAGAAGCATGTGAACACAGGAGGACCAAGCAAGGAACTGAAGCCACAGACCTCCTATATATATGAGCTAGGCATCCAGCTCCTCCCAGTGGGAAGGAGAAGCCGCAGGGTGGGAGGCTACAAGAAACCCAGAAACCAAGATGGCCGCCAGCACATGTCAAACGAAGGAGAACAGTAAGAAGGTAAGACCATGACAGTACCTCCCCCTCAAGGGCCCCTCCTCCGCTGAGTAAGGAACGGTTTCTGAGGGAAGCGTGCGTGGAAGGCTCGGAGCAAAGCAGGAGCATGGACATCTGCGGAGGGAACCCAGGAACGCTCCTCTGGACCATAACCACGCCAATGGACCAAAAACTGCAACCGGCCGCGGACCAGGCGTGAGTCCAGGATATTGCTCACCTCATATTCCTCACGATTGCCCACTTGGACCGGACGGGGCCGAGGAACCGAGGAAGTGAAACGATTACACACCAATGGCTTCAACAGGGAGACATGAAACACGTTGGAGATCCGCATGCCAGGAGGAAGCGCAAGGGCATAGGCTACCGGGTTTACCCTGCGAAGCACTCGGAAGGGACCAACAAAGCGAGGCGCCAGCTTGGGAGTGGGCACTCGAAGGTTGAGGTTGCGGGTGGACAACCATACACGGTCTCCGACCTGGTAGGAAGGAGCGGGCGCTCGTCTGCGATCAGCCTGGAGTCTCTGGCGCTGCGCAGAGACCTCAAGGGACCTCTGGATCTGTACCCAAGAAGCACGTAGGACGGAAAGGTGATCCTCCACAGCCGGAATATCCTGGGGAGAGAATACCTCCGGTAACACGGCAGGTTGGAACCCATAATTGGCCATGAAGGGAGACGTCCCAGAGGAAGAGTTCACCGCCGTGTTCCTGGCAAACTCAGCCCAAGGCAGGAGGTCAACCCAATTGTCTTGGTGATCGGAGACATAGCAACGAAGGAATTGCTCCAAGGCCTGATTGGATCGTTCTGCGGCCCCATTGGACTGAGGGTGGTAGGCCGAGGAGAAAGAGAGATGAATCCCCAACTGGGAGCAAAAGGCGTGCCAGAACCTGGACACAAACTGACTCCCCCGATCCGACACAATGTCCTTGGGCAAACCGTGCAACCGGAAGACCTCCCTGGCGAAAATCGTGGCCAACTCTTGTGCAGAGGGTAACTTCTTGAGAGGAACACAGTGGCACATTTTGGAAAACCGATCCACAATCATGAGAATGACCGTATGGCCTCGGGATGCAGGGAGGTCCACAATGAAATCCATCCCCAGGTATGACCATGGGCGCTCCCCGGTGGCTATGGGTTGCAAAAGGCCCAATGGAAGGTGCCGAGGGGACTTACTCTGGGCACAAACGGAGCATGCCGCTACATATGCGGCGATGTCGGAACGTAGAGAAGGCCACCAGAACAGACGTGAAACAGCCCAGGACAGCTGATTCTTTCCAGGATGCCCCGCGGCCTTGGAGTTATGGTAGGTTCGCAACAACCGAGTGCGCAACTCCTCAGGCACAAAACACCTGCCGTTGGGTCTCCCAGAGGGAGCACCAGATTGAGCCGCCAAAATCTGCTCACCCAGGGGAGAGGTCAGGCTGGTGCGAATGGCGGCCAGGATCTGATTCGGAGGTATGACCGAAGTCGGAATCGACTCCTCCCCGGAGAGTTCGGAGTACTGCCGTGATAAGGCATCCGCTCTGATGTTCTTGGAACCGGGTAGGTAGGAGACCACGTAATTAAAACGTGACAAGAACAGAGCCCATCTGGCCTGACGTGGTGTCAATCTCTTGGCCTCAGAAAGGTAGGTCAGATTCTTGTGGTCCGTCAGGATGAGAACCGGAACCACCGAACCCTCGAGCAAGTGCCTCCATTCTTTAAGGGCCTGCACGATGGCCAATAACTCCCTGTCACCAATCTGATAGTTGCACTCCGCGGAAGACAGTTTCCGGGAGTAAAACCCACAAGGAAGCAGAGGACCCTCGGGTGTTCTACGCTGAGACAGAAGGGCGCCTACTCCCGTCTCAGACGCGTCCACCTCGAGGACAAAGGGCAACCCAGGGTTGGGATGCGACAGAATCGGAGCCGACACAAAGGCGGACTTTAGAGCCTCAAAAGCTCGGATGGCCTCGAGCGGCCAGACCTGGAAATTACTGCCCTTCCTGGTCAGATCCGTGAGAGGCTTGGCTAGCATAGAAAAGTCCCTGATGAACTTCCGATAATAATTGGCGAAGCCCAAAAAGCGCTGCAGGGCACGGAGGCCACTGGGCTGGGGCCACTGTAAGACAGCCGAAACCTTCTCAGGATCCATGGAGAACCCCTCAGCGGAAATGATGTAACCTAAGAAGGTTACCTGGGATCGGTGAAATTCGCATTTCTCAAGCTTACCGAACAGCCTGTTCTCTCGTAACCGTTGCAACACTCGTCTGACATCCATAATGTGGGCCTCCATGGATTCAGAATATACCAAGATGTCATCCAAATAGACCACCACACACTGCTGCAACAGGTCACGGAAAACATTGTTGATGAATTCCTGGAAGACTGCGGGCGCATTGCACAACCCAAAGGGCATAACCAAGGATTCATAATGACCGGTCCTGGTGTTAAACGCGGTCTTCCACTCATCGCCCGCCTTGATCCTTACCAGGTTATATGCCGCCCTCAGGTCGAGTTTGGTAAAGACCGTGGCCCCTTTGAGGCGATCGAACAGCTCGGAAATCAAGGGTATCGGGTAAGCGTTCTTGATCGTGATGCGATTGAGACCCCTGTAATCGATACAAGGCCTCAACTCACCGCCCTTCTTTTTCACAAAGAAAAATCCAGCCCCTGCCGGGGACGAGGATTTGCGAATGTGTCCGCGTGAAAGCGCCTCCCTCACGTACTCCTCCATGGCCTCATTCTCCGCTACCGACAGTGGATAGACTTTGCCACGAGGAGGAACGGCACCAGATTGTAACTCTATGGCACAATCGTATGGGCGGTGCGGAGGTAGGGCAACCGCGCGCACCTTATCGAATACATCCCGGTACTCTTCGTATTCAGGAGGCAACAGAGAGTCCGAGGAAGTACACAGCAACTTGACAGGCCCATGGATGCAACTAGCCCCACACTGCGGTGACCACGAGAGGATCTCGGCCGATCTCCAATCGAAAGTCGGATTATGCTTCTGGAGCCAGGGGTACCCCAAGACCACCGAGTAGTGTGGAGACGAAATCACCTGGAAACAGACCGACTCTCTGTGAACGGCACCAATGGCTATCCCCACTGGAAGGGTCTCATGAGTCACGTGTGGCGGCAGAAGGGGTCTGCCGTCTATCGCCTCAAGAGCCAGTGGGGAACCTCGAGGCTGCAGAGGAATAGAATTGGCGGCAGCGAACACACTATCAATGAACAAACCACCAGCGCCAGAGTCCACCAACGCCTGGGTCGTCACCGAGCCCCCGACCCAGGAGAGGACAACAGTGATCAGTGGTTTGTCAACACGGGAAACCGGGGACGAGGAGACTCCACCCAAGATCTGCCCCCGACAGGATCTCAGGTGCGAGCGTTTCCCGGACGGTTCGGACATGCCAACCGAAAATGCCCACCGAGACCACAGTACATGCATCGGCCCTCGCGTCTCCGGAGTACCCTCTCCCCCTCGGACAGGCGAGCAAACCCCAGCTGCATGGGTTCACCCCCAGACAAGTCATCCCCAGGAGGCGTGGGAGGAGAGGGAGGCACGGGTGGGACAGCAAACGTAGGCGCCAATCTGTTAGAAGACCTCCGCAGGCTCTCCTTAAAGGAAGGTCTCTCCCTGAGTCTGGTGTCAATCAAAATCAGGAAAGAAATAAGAGACTCGAGCTCCACAGGTAGGTCCTTAGCTGCAACCTCATCCTTCAAGGCATCCGAGAGACCATGAGAGAAAGCAGCGACCAGAGCCTCATTATTCCAGCCCACCTCTGCTGTCAGGGTACGAAACTCAATGGCGTATTCAGCTACGGATCGTGAACCCTGTCTGATGGACATAAGGAGCTTCGCAGCAGAGGCAGCACGAGCCGGCACATCGAATACCTTCCGAAGAGAAGCAACAAAACCGGAAAACTCGGCAACCACCGGATTGTTGTTCTCCCATAAAGGGCTGGCCCAGGCCAAGGCCTTGTCCGAGAGCAGCGAGATCAAGAAGCCCACCTTTGATCTCTCAGTAGGAAAGGCATGTGGCAGCAACTCGAAATAAATGCCCACCTGGTTAAGGAAACCTTGGCACTGAGTTGGCTCTCCCCCAAAGCGCTGTGGAAGAGGGGCAGAACCGGTCATACCCCGAGACACCGCAGGCGCAGCAACAGGTGTCGGGGTAGACTCTGGCGCAACAACCGGAGCGGCAGTAGGAGCGGTCCCAGGAGCGATAACCGACCCATCGGCAACGGAAGCGAAATGAGCCGTGCGTTCAAGCAGGGTTTGCAACGCCACAGCGAACCGACCCAACAGGTGATCCTGCTGATCAAGTCTGGCAACCAGCGTAGGTAGCGAGGATGGCCCTGTACCGTCAAAATTCATGGCTTGGTCCTAATGTCATGGAACCATGAACCAGACGTACAACAAGAGATAAGTGGAAATAAGAAGGCTTTATTGAAAAACAAGCTGTAAGCAAAAGTCCAAACGGATGGCTAAACCGAAGCAGGGTCTTGCGTAGACAGAGGTCAGGAACCAGAATGGTAGTCAGACGAAGCCAGGATCAGGAACCAGCAGGGTAGTCAGACGAAGCCAGGATCAGGAACCAACGGGGTAGTCAGACGAAGCCTGGATCAGGAACCAGCAGGGTAGTCAGACGAAGCCAGGATCAGGAACCAACGGGGTAGTCAGACGAGGCCAGGATCAGGAACCAGAAGCAGCAGCAGTCTTAGAAGCATGTGAACACAGGAGGACCAAGCAAGGAACTGAAGCCACAGACCTCCTACATATATGAGCTAGGCATCCAGCTCCTCCCAGTGGGAAGGAGAAGCCGCAGGGTGGGAGGCTACAAGAAACCCAGAAACCAAGATGGCCGCCAGCACATGTCAAACGAAGGAGAACAGTAAGAAGGTAAGACCATGACAATACCATACACACACACACAATATACATAGATTATATTTTATCTCCATGAGCTTTCTTTGTCTGACCGTAATTATTTGCTGGTTCATTTAGCGTTACCCAGGGTGCACCACAGGGAGGTGAACCAGCTGTACACCCCATACCATACCGTCACTTCACTAGACAGGTACATCTCTAATTAGCTGGCCTAATTGCTCAGATCCCACACACATACAGTCGCAATACAATTTGATTTTATAACGTTAACATTAAATCTAATATTTCCCCTTCAAAGACGTAATTACTTTTGTTGAGGACATAGAAACATAGAAACATAGAAACATAGAATGTGTCGGCAGATAAGAACCATTTGGCCCATCTAGTCTGCCCAATATATCTGAATCCTATGAATAGTCCCTGGCCCTATCTTATATGAAGGATAGCCTTATGCCTATCCCATGCATGCTTAAATTCCTTCACTGTATTTGCAGCTACCACTTCTGCAGGAAGGCTATTCCATGCATCCACTACTCTCTCAGTAAAGTAATACTTCCTTATATTACTTTTAAACCTTTGCCCCTCTAATTTAAAACTGTGTCCTCTTGTGGTAGTTTTTCTTCTTTTAAATATGCTCTCCTCCTTTACCGAGTTGATTCCCTTTATGTATTTAAAAGTTTCTATCATATCCCCTCTGTCTCTTCTTTCTTCCAAGCTATACATATTAAGGTCCTTTAACCTTTCCTGGTAAGTTTTTTAATCATTTTTTTAAAAACTTGTATTTAAAAAAAATTGGGATTATATGCTTCCATCTTTATCCTGCAGCGAATATTGGTGCGGGGGTATGACAGGACCCGGAAAAGAGAGGAGAAGCAGGCCATCATCAGGGCTCTCCTTTTTGAATTATATAAAAAATTTGGACTGAGGCATAGAAAGAATGCCAACCAGAAAAAGTGGTGTTATCTGAAGCGCTTTCAGTCTAATCGGATCACAGAGATGAGTTAAAGATTATGCCCAGGTACAATGCTTACATGACTTTTGTATCTCTCTCTACAACACTCTGTAATGTATATATTCAGTTATGCTGCTAAACCATACAGATGTAGTAGGGTTAACACACAATCTCTTAACTCAAATTTCTTAACTCATCGCGATATCTTGAAACAAAAGCCAATAAAAAAAATAAAAATGCTTAATGCATTTAGCTGCATTTAGTTTACATAACACGTCTCATAAAGCATGTGTGTTAACTCTACTACATCCGTATTTCATCCCTTTAAAAATGATTACTTAATAAAATGTGACATGTACAAAATTAGCCGGTTACATCATACATCTCTACCTCGCTGTGAGTGTATATATATAGTTATACACATAGCGTGGTACAGATGTATGATCTCACCGGATGATTTCATACGTTTCACATACACATAAATATATATAGGTCTTTTTGTTTATCTATACATAAACTGCAAACATCATTCAGTATTCCGGTGAAAGGCCCCGTCCATTACATACATCCACCACTTAATTTGCCTGAGGTTATAGATTATAAATATATATATATATAAATGGTGGAGGTAAAGGCAGAGCAGCCTGGTCCCTCACAGCCACGGATTTCTTTCCCCCACCTCCAGAAAAGGAGGAGAATGTCTAAACGCTTGCACAGGGTAGCTTGCACATTGGACTAAATCTTTTCCTTCTTTTGGCAGGATGGTGATATGTGCCCTGGTCATATCTGATGACAAAGGGGAACCTTGAAAGGATTGGTTGTATAGAGGTAGTAGGTGAGGGATTAGGGCTTTACTGAAGGTGCGATAATAAAGAGCTGGGAGGCCGTCAGGGCTTGGAGCTTTGCCATTTGGAAGTTTGTGTATGGTTTTTTAAAGTTCATCAGGGCTGAAGGGCTAAGGGCTAATTTTTGGGCGGCGTCTAATTTTGGGGGAGATATGGAGCTAAGTAAGGAGTCAATAGAATCAGAAATTGTTAGGTTGGTGTTCCTTAGAGGAGGTTGAGGGATATTTTAAAGTGTCTGGTAATATTTTTGAAATTGGAGAGCAATCTCCATGGATGTTATGGCTGAGCCTCCTTCTTGTTTGTTTATTCTAGTAATATATTTTTGAGCTTTCCTCTTTTTTTTATAAAGCTCATCATCAGTTTAGAGGCTTTATTGCCATGGGCAAAGTACTTGAATTGAGAATATAGGTAGTATTTGGCTGAATTGGTGTTGAGAAGATTTTTTTAGTTCTGATCTAAGATCATTAAGTTGGGACAGACTAGATTCCAGTAATTTTTTTTTATGAAGGCCTTCAACTCTTTGAATTTCTGAGAGGAGCATTCTTTTCATCTTTAAGTATGTTCCCAATTTAATAAATTGGCCTCTAATGAATGCTTTGTGGGCATCCCACACCATATGAGGGGATGTTTCAGGAATAGCATTCAGATGGAAATACTTGTCTAGAAGATTTTGTACCTGGGCTTTAAGTTCAGGTATAGTGATTAATTGTTAATTTAATCTCCATTTGAATGCTTTGGAAGCATGTTGGGGAAAGATAAGAGATAAGTGAATTGGGGCATGGTCTGATAGGTGGATGGAGCCTATTTCAGCTTTAGTGCAGTATTCAAGGTGTTCTCTAGATATAAACAGATAATCGATTCTATGATAGGATTGATGTAAGTTAGAGTAGAAAGTATAATCCCTACAAAGTGGATTTAAGAGTCTCCATGCATCCACCATTTGGGAGTTATGAAATTGTTTACAAATAGCCCTGAGTTTTTTGGGGGATTTTTGGGAGGAGGGGTCTAGCATAGGTTCCAATGAAATATTGAAGTCTCCACCCATAATGACTATGCCTTATTTGAATTTCTCTATTAATTGGGAAAGTGTTTTAACCCCTTAAGGACACAGCCTTATTTCACCTTAGGACCAGGCCATTTTTTGCAAATCTGACCAGTGTCAATTTAAGTGCTGATAACTTTAAAACGCTTTGACTTACCCAGGCCGTTCTGAGATTGTTTTTTCGTCACATATTGTACTTCATGACACTGCTAAAATTGGGTCAAAAAAGTATATTTTTTTGCATAAAAAAATACCTAAGTTACCAAAAATGTGAAAAAAATTAGCAAATTTCAAAGTTTCAGTTTCTCTACTTCTGTAATACATAGTAATACCCCCCAAAATTGTGATTACTTTACATTCCCCATATGTCTACTTCATGTTTGAATTATTTTGGGAATGATATTTCATTTTTTGGGGATGTTACTTAGGCTTAGAAGTTTAGAAGCAAATCTTGAAATTTTTCAGAAATTTACAAAAGATCTGGCCCAATCTACTGAATGAAGAGCTATCAAGCCGATAACCGAAATAATTTACAGATGGGTATTCCCTTTTGGTATCTCCTTTATGTTTGAAGGACGCAGACTTTCCATAACCTCTTTCCAGGACTTGGAATCAGTTTACGACCTCCTAAGATGTGGCCCTTTGGACATCCAAAAGTAGGACCCTTTCCAAGATCTATCTGATCTCCCGGTTCTACCTCATGTGGAGCCTTGGGAAAGACAACGCACACCAAAGTTTTAGAGAAACAAAAGAAACACCCTTGGACCGACTACAAGACGTCTTCCAGTAGAGAAATGATGATCCTGAAAGTTGTTTCCTGATATATATTAACAGAAGTATTTAAGTGTTATATTTCTCTTTGCATTTCTCTACTTCAACACTTTCCCCTGTCACTTAACTTCACATGCATCTTACTACTACAATACCTTCCTTTGATTCCTGACATCTCTATGTTAAATGGTTACCAAATTTAAACAAGGATGATATAACAATCCCCCCTTACATATCCCATCCGTTTTTTCCGGAGTTCTTCTACAAGTTCCTTTTCTGAAAGGTTATAACTGTTCACTGTTTGGCAATGGCTGAGATAATGATCTGGGCTAATTGTTCACTTCTTGTTAATGTTGCTAATGGTTCAAAAGGGTACTATTGTAAACAACATGTCTCTGAACACAGTAATTGGTCTCTCCTTGTGGGGGGTATGGGACGCTCCTGGAGGCTGGGTACTTGGAATCCTCACCTCGACCTTATCCCTATAGCTTATTTAAGTCCTTCAATATATGAGTCATGACTGACCTCCATATTTCTTCATATAATGTTAAGGGCTTTAAATCACCCTCCAAAAGATCTCAAATTCTCTCCCAATTAAAGGGTAATGGTAGCTCGGTCATTTTTCTTCAATAAACACATTTTAAAGTTGATCAATACCCTGTTATATATCCCCGCGTCCGTAACGACCTGATCTATAAAACGGTCATGTTACTTTACCCGAACGGTGAACGCCATATGAAGTGCTGTGACTGCGACACGACAGTTGCTAAAAGGATATCCAAGATAGATTTTTCTGCGACTGTCGCGTTGCAGTTGGAGCATGTCATATGTCACAATGCAACACCATAGACTATCATTATAAAAATTGTTGTCAGTAGTAATGGATAAACGTGATCGCATGAACGCAATCAAATATTCGAGAACCGCAAGTTCGAGGCGGGCCCCTTTCGCTTTAATGGCAGGCTAACCTGAAAAACCTGCAGGTCATATTTGCAGCCACTAAATACTTACTAGAAGTGCACAAATAGTCCCACAACATGGACAGTGACATACTAGAGGGGGATCAATGACAAAAATTCCCACAAAAAATATGTTTTTTAATCATGGGCCATTTTTATGCATCTTAAAGGGAAATTTTTAAAAAATGTGCCCTGCTGGAACCTAGAAAAACTTTATTTTAGGCCACTGGTAAAAGGCCCCTTAAAATTAGGCATTCACCTGACATAAAAGAAATTGTGATTATGTGGCTCGAGGTACATTATGCGGTCACTGAATAACAATTTTACTGTAGCCCACTGGAGTACAGGCCCAAAACATTAGGACTTTACCCAACAGAAAAGATCAAGTGATTATGTGGCTGGAGGTATATTAGACTGTCATTGGATATGCAGGTCAATTTTACTGCAGGACAGTACAAATACATGTCAAATACATATGTTTAAAAGAACTAAAAATATAAAATTGGATTAAAACATGGCTAACAAAATCCCCCCTCTTGAATAAACCCCAAATGGGTGAAATTTGATAACACGTGGCCATCACAGGTGTTGAATTCCTCCGAGGCCTTAACAATTAGGAATTCACCGTACAGAAAAGATCAAGAGATTATGAGGCTGGAGGTATATTAGACAATTATTATACCAATTTTACTGCAGGCCAGTGGAGTACAGGCCCCAAATATTAAGCATTTACCGGACAGAAACGGCCTTTTATGCCACTGTATTTACATAAGACAGGGACCATTCTTTGTTCTGTGTGGTGGAGGATATGTGTGGGCTGGCATGAGGAAATTTTATTAAACGTGGTTGTCACAGGTGTTGAATTCCTCTGAGATCCATGCCTCATTCATTTGAAATGTGACGTAGTCCACACTCCTGAGCTGAATGTACATTCAGACAGGACACTCGACGAGGGGCAAGCCAAGAGTTCCAGGTCAAGCCTGCACACCCAGTAATCCAGGGGTTCCTCGCTTCTCAGATCTTCAAACCGTGCTCTTCTTGCATGTGCGGTAGGATTGGTATCCGCAACTGTTTCTCTTTGGGTGGAAATTCCTCTCCCAGCGCCCGCAACAGCAGAATGCAGTGTCTCTCGCAGCAAGGCATGGAAATTCTGCATTCTGACAGCCCTCTAGATGCTGGTAACATGTCCGCCATTTTGTGTTTGCATCGGGAGTCTAAGTATGTTTCCACCCAGTACTGGTTCTTGCCTTTTATGCTTTTTATACGGGGGTCCCTCTTCAAACACTGGAACATGAAGGCCCCCATTTGTACTAAATTGGAAGCTGTGGAGCGCCCTGGCTCCTACTCATCACCCAGGAGAATTTCATCCTCGATCTTCTCCCCCCCATGCACAGACAACACCAGAGATCCCAGAAAAGTTTAAAACCTGCTCTTCTTGCTCCTCCTTCTCCCCACAGGCACCATCCTCCTCTGACTCCTCTTCAGACTCCTGCTAACTTGTCTCAGATGGAGTAGCACCTCCGGGAATTAATTCAGCACTGCAACTTCCTCATCTTCCAGCTCCTGCTCCTTGATCAATGACACGACACAATGCACGCTCCAGAAATAAGGCGTAAGGCACGATGTCACCCTGGCTGCGACTG
Source organism: Bufo gargarizans (assembly GCF_014858855.1). Lineage (NCBI taxonomy): Eukaryota > Metazoa > Chordata > Amphibia > Anura > Bufonidae > Bufo > Bufo gargarizans. The sequence goes on from NC_058086.1 coordinate 177,734,938, forward strand.
AACAGTTTAGTGATCTCATCAAATGGCATGAGTCGGGCATGAGCAGTTATTGGCGTGGTGAAAAGAAACCAATCTCCCCAGAACCTGTTCTACTGCAGAGTTCGTACAGGTAGTCGTCAACGGCACATTTTTGTTGGAGCAGCCTATCAAGCATATACAAGGTGGAGTACCAGCACGTCGGGCTGTCACAAATCATGCGTCTGACGGGCAGGTGATGTCACCGCTAAACATCTGCAAGGTGAGCCATGACCGTGTAAGATCTTCTAAAATTGCCATAGATCTTCCTGGCCTGTCGCAAGACGTCCTGGACCCGGGGTATTTGGCAACAAATCACTGTACGATTATGTTCAGGACGTGTGCCATTCACGGCATGTGTTTCATTTTGCACTCTTTAAACGAGCTCAGCAGATTGGCACCGTTGTCGCACAACATTTTACCAACGGTCAAATTGAGCAGGTGTTAGCCACTGATCGGCTTGTGACCACAGAGCTGAAAGCAGTGCAGGACTGGTGTGGCTCTTGGCTTCCAGGCACAACAGCCACAGCACAGCATGACAACGTCTCACCTGGCACGTCGAATAGGTTCTGGGAGCTTTGGGGTGCAGCGGATGCAGGCGGTGTGAAGTGGAAAATGAGGAGTCAGCCGAGGAGGAGACGGAGTAGGAGGAGGACAAGAAGAGGCAGGCCTGCATGCAATCCGTGGCGGTAACACCAAATCCACACAGGTGCCACAGGTTGCATGCTTGACAGTCGTCAGAAGGTTCACCCAGTGGGCAGTAAAAGTTATGCACCTTCCCTGCCTGTGTTTGCTAGACCACGTGTCTGTAGTTAGATGTATCTTGGCACCAGTACTGTGTGCCAGAGATACATTCACTTGCCGCTGAATGTGGCCATATAGCTCTGGGATGCCCTTCTGGGAGAATTATTTCCTTCCAGTTTCTTTCCATTGCAGTGTGCTAATGGCCACAAATTTTCTAAAGGGATCCGAATCCACCAGTTTATATGGCAGTAGTTGACAGGCTAACAGTTCTGACAAACTAGCGGTCAGCCATTGGGCAAGAGGGTTATCCAGTGTAATCAACTTTTTATGTTCAAACATTTGGGCTACGGAAGCCTGCCTTTTGCCAGATGAACGTGACAATGGCACGGTGGAAGGTGGAGTGGAGGACAAATGGGAGGAGAGAGGAAAAGGAGAAGAGGCAGGATGTAGAGCGCTGAAAGTGTGGCTTTGTGGGGTCTGATAGCATTGCTTCCACTGAGCTCGGTGATGGGAGGCCAGGTGCCTTCTTAAGGCGGTCGTTCCTAGGTGAGTGTTGGGCTTACCGCGACTTATGCATTGACAGTACAGGCTGCAGATGGCAACACTATTGTCAGCAGCGGGCACGTTTAAAAAATCCCACACCGCGGAGCCATGTGCCGGCATCCTGGGAGCGCCAGATGTGACTGTGCATGGTGGATGGCTCGCTCCAGATTCATTTGCAGTCTGGTGTTTGCCTCCTGTGCAACATGTCATCATCGTCACCTTCTCCACCACTGACATTAGAGATCTCGGAGAAGGCAGCAACAGCAGGGACCTCTGTCCTTCGGCTAATCTGGGTACTGTCGTCAGACCGCTGGGTGGCAGCTGTTGCTACCTCCTCTTCCTGATCCGATGCCAAAAATGGCTGCGCATTGGTACGGTCTGGGAATGGATGGGAAAATAATTTCTCTGACTCCAGTGGAGGGGCTATAGTGGTGGTTGGGGTGGTAGTGTATTTGGGGGTACACAGCAGAGAGAAAGGAGGGTGCAGATACAGAGGATGAGGAGTGTACAGAAGCGGAAGGCTGAGTGAGCTACTCAACCAACTCTGGTGCGTCCTTTGACATAATTGCACTCACCTTCTCCAACTTCCTACTTAGGCTCCGGCCTAGTGCACTCGCCCGACCCCTACCACCCCTGCGGAATAGCCTGCCTTTTCCTCTGCCCTTCATTTTCAAAATGACCCTCTGACAAAGTCCCTATAGAGGAGCAGAATTTGGTGGAAGCTGGTATTTCAAACCCCTTAAACAAAATGCACTATAATATACTTTCTATGTTAGAAAGTATATTATAAGTATAACACACCCCTCTGTATGTCACATCTATCAATATCATACCTATACCAGTCCTTAAAATGACTTTTGTGGCCCTATTAGCTAGCGTTTGGTTTCCCTAACAGTCTGTCCCTGCTCCACACAGCATCCTCTTCCTACACTGGCAAAAAAAACGCAAAATGGCTGCCAGATTGGGTTTCTTTATAGGATAGGGGTGGTGTCCATGTGCTGAAACATCTCAATTGGCTTTTCTGTCCAACCTGATCGATGTGTCATGGGTCAAAGTTCGGCGCTGTGCAAAAAAAAAACATGGCACGTGCAAATATCGCCATATGTTCGCATGTTCAGCGAATCGCGAACGAGCAAATTTCGCTGCGGAATGATCGCCGGGCGAACCGCAAGGCTATCTCTAGTCATTAGTGTCATGAGACTGATTGTCGCTCAACACATGTTGTCGTGTAGCCCTAGCCTAAAGCTGACTTATAGCAGTGAATAAAAATGGCTGGGTTGTTATGGAAACCTGAAGTAAAACTGTGTGTATGTGGAGACTAAGGGCCTGCAAGCTTCTATTGGCTGATAAGGGACATGTGACCGTGTGTATGGCAGTTGGGATTTGAAGAGAAAGACTTGCAGGCTTGTATTGGCTAATGCAGGTAATTTTTGGGGAATATCTCAGGAACAGTACGTCTTAGAGAGCTAAGACCCGATTTAAAACCTTCCCAGACTCCTGTGTGCCAAATTTGGTGAAGATCGCATAAAGAACAGACAGACATAAACTCATTTTTATATATATAAGATATATATATAAAACCTCCACACCAACCTGGAATTTGTATGCAAAATGAGAGGATCAACACTTGGGCAAACAGTAGCAGTTAATTCCTTTAACAACAACCTCTCTAACACATATAAAGAAAAAAAAATCAAGGAGAAAAAAAAACATCATCACCCAATGCCTAGCGCAAAACACAGGCCTGTAAATGGTAACAATGCAAACTAGTAACACCCATTCTCCCTTATTGTACATGTATTTAAATAGTGTCTGTGCATTACAGTATCCTGAATGAGGGGATAACAGTAAAACAGTCCCAAGGGTATAACTATTAGTCAGTGAACAGTTGGGCTGGTTCTTTTACTCCCTTTAGGAATCAGTCCTTTCTTACATCCAGTGTCTTTTTCTTTTGTAGGGCCACAGTTGGCAGCCCCACACTGTTGCCCTTGAAACTGGAGTCACTAACCTAGTCTGGATGTAATTTTGCTTGCAGTGATTTGCGTGTCACCACGGCACAAAGATCTAGCTGGCACTGTACTGCACTGAGACTTCTCTGAGGCCACACACACATATGTAATGCACGTCCCTAAATTTACTGCCTGCCCACTCTCTGTCCAGTCCAAATCTCCTTCCACAGCACAGCGTCTATGATGCCAGCCCCCCCCCCCCCAGTACATTACAAGTAGACAACTCTCAACTGTATTCCAAAATAGCCACAAATGTACTTGTAAAGAACATTTTCAATGTATACTAGGCTGCATTTTAGTCTTGAAGGTGAAAGCACCCACACTGTAGAGGTCCATTAATATTTGTATTCCGTTACAGAGGTGATGATTTAAGTGTCTGCATGTGACATAACGGTGAAAATACCTTTATCTACTATATGCAATGCGCTGCATCTGCCATCCAGACTTATAAAATGCTTGAAATGAAGGCTGTGCTCTCCTACCGGAAAAGCTTATGTTGCCAGTCTGATAAGAAATCCATACAAGTTGGCACCATTCTCCTGGCTAAGCGAAATAAAACAAGGTCAGGGTAACTGTTATTTTTTACTACAAAAGACTGGCAGCATATAATCACTGCGGCCAACAGAAAGATCTGCCAATTTTAGGTTGAACTGAAGCTGTTCCTAGATAATTGATTTGCAATAATGTGCTGTCTGACTTGCAAAGATAGAAAACATCTACACCAAAAAACATTAAAAATGTAATATGTTTTACTTTAGACATCCACTTTCTATTGGAGTGCTGCCTCCATTTTTTTTTTTAATCTTTTGTGATTTTTGGATTTTGATCCTGGATCCAGAGAGCAATTGCACCAACCATTTAGGTGAGCTGCTTTGTTTTTCTTCTACAGTATCTATCAATCTATCTACTAGTCAAAAAGTGTAAAATATAGTTGTGTATCCTTATTTGCAGTGTTTTATATGTAATGCTATATGATGTTGTGTATTTTTTGTACTATGCCATGTAATTCATAAGGGCAGCTAATGCTAGGCCATGGTTGGCAGGAACAGAGTTACCCACTCTGTTCCTCCCCTTTTAGTAGGAGTGGACTGGTCTGACTTCCTACCCGGAGGAGGAAGCCCAGTGGAGTGAGTCAGTGCTAGGAGAAGAGGGGATGAGAGAGGTCCTGTTCTGATAGTGGGAGAGTAGGGTTGTAGCTTGTAGAACACCCACTCCCATAAACCATATCTTTTCCCCTGTGAGGGAAGTTCAGGGACCAGATCCCTTCTTCTACAAGAATAATATCTAAAGACAGCCTCAAGTGAAGCCTTGAGACTCCAGACAGCAGAGTGATTGGCGAGATACAGCTCTACAGACAGCACTGCAAGATGAGGGACAGCACCCTATCATCACCGAACAACCAGTAGGCCAGTATCAACCAAATGCAGAATTGTAGCCATCCAACCAGCCACTATACCTCTTCAACTGGTGCCAGAGAAGAACTGCTGCTACTGTATGTTTTTCAAGTTCCATGTTGCACTTAGAAAAAAAAGGGAATTTGTTACGTTTAACTATGGCCTCATTCTTCAACCTACCCCAATGAGTGATGGCCCGAGGCAGTACACCGTGACAAAACATTTCATCAGGGCCACTACCACTTCTATCCTCTACATCTACCTCTATCCTTGCTGCATATGCAACTGATTTCAAGCTCTTTCATGTCAAGACTTTATTAGTAATGATAAATTGACAGTAACATATATGTCTATGGGTAAACACATGGCCGCTGGTGAAAACAATAGCCTGTTTGAAAGCAAACTGTACTGTAGAATTTATAATGTTTTAAAAGGAATGGTGCACTCTAAACATATTTCACTTTGTGGCAGCAAATGCCTGCCAGTATGTTTACACACACAACCGCCTAGGTCATGTGGTCCTCCTCTGTCATCTTCTGATCTGAAAAATGGCTGATGCTATTTTGAGAAATTTGCCTGAATCGAATGACCAAAAATTTGGATTTGACCCGAATTTTGGGAAAATGCTCATCTATATGGAATCATAAAGCAAAATACATTTTGGACCATGTGCTTCGTGTGATAATACTTTGTGATGGACGATTAAATGAATGCATATTTCTAGAAAGGGAAAACTTTTTGGCATTTATGTTCTCAGGCTGCATAATAGGTATAATAGGTACTCAGAGCAAGCCCTTCATCAGAGAAAATATGTGAACGTGCCATGATTATAGAATTTACCTAATGAGAACATCACTGGCTTTATAAACCAATGAATAGAAAAAAACATAATCAGTGCTTTCAAGATCAGGCTTTTAAGATCTTGCATTCAGCGAACCTGGCCGAGCCTTCACAGAATATTGTCTTTGTCAAGTCTGAATGGATTTTCTTTGTTTTTGTTGTTGGTAACATGAAAAAAAAAATCTGCATGTTTTTGATTAATAGGCCAGCAAAATCACTCTGACAAACCTGGAACCCGGGTCTGCTTATATTTCTAAATTAAATCCTTTCTAGATAAGGCCATGTTAGCTCCTGTCTCTGAACAGTAGCTTTTGTTTGTGTCTGTCCTGAGGGTGTGATCTATGTCATGTTGAAGTAACAATTTAATACATTAATGCAGTAAGTGGTTGCAAAAGCCAGGCCGCTTGATTACATTAAAAGCTACTTAAAATCTGCACTTAACAGTGGGTGTCAATATAAAAGCAGATAAAAGAGGGATGCAATACATTTCACTGGTGTATTTCTTGCTAGTAAATTATTTTTCTATGGTAATCTTTTGTATATACAGTTCATATGAACAGTTGGATAGAAGTTCTGCTTTTTTTAGGGGAATATGGCAGGATCAATATTTAAAGAGCTTTTCTATGCTCCTGAGATTGAAGGCCTAACCTCAGAATGGGTCTTTAATAGGGATGAGCAAACACGAACTGCAAAGTTCGGGTTCGTACCAAACTTTGCGAGTTCGGGTACCCGGACAAAACCTGGACTTTTTCACTGAAGTCCGGGTTCGGATTTGGTGTTCGGGTGATTTTATTGTTTTCCATCATAACATGGTTATATTGGAAAATAATAGCATTTTTAAGACAAAATGCAAAACAATTTGACCTTTTAGGGGTTAAAAAAAAAACAACTCACCTCATCCACTTGTTCACGTTGCAGCAACTTCTTCTATCTTCACTGGACAGGACCTGCGATGTGCGCGATGACGTCACCACTAGTGATGAGCGAGCACCAAAGTATTGCTATATTCGCGTGCTCGGCCGAGCACCCGAGTATAATGGAAGTCAATGAGATACAACCAGGCACCCCCTGCTTGGAAGAGAAGAGAGTGTCTGGTTCATAATAAAAGGTTGAAATTGATAGATACCCCATCAAAATGGTTTGGAAAAGCATTACGAGGATAGCTGGATGCATCCTAGATTCCTATTACATACAACATACAATAGACAACCACACAAAGGCTATATGCCAAAATCCAGGTATGTGTGCAATCTATCAATGAGACAGTTGACAGTCAGCATACCTTACAATGGCAGCCTTGTGCACTATGAGATATTCCAAACCAGCTCTCATTTGACTAAGAACCAGTAAACATCAAAATCGTTTTGCATCTGTTGGATAGCTTGGGTGGACCTGCACACCTAGATCAATATCATTAGGGCGACAAAAAGTTTTTTGATTGTCCTAACATAATATTCAATAACCTTTCTATATATACATATTTGACTTGGTTTTCTTTGCAATATTTCCACAGACCTTGATATGGTTTTGTGAATCAGTTAACAAAAATCAAACATATTTTTTGGGGAGGAAGAGAGGAAATAACACTATGTTCAGTGTAATATGGATACCTGCGTCTATGTACATTTGAGCTACTGTACAAAATGAATGCATTGTTTTATTGATGATACACTCTTGTTATAATCTGTGTATATACTGTATGTGTAAAAACACAGACCCTGCACCCAGATACACGCTTTACGTTTTTGACCACAGACTGTATTGAGGCTAAAGTGCACAACGTTTTCCTATTCGCAATGTGTAGTTAATAAGTTATGCAAAAAAGAAAATCAAAAATGGAGGGATTCCATACCGCTACTCACTTTAAAATTGTACTTGTCTCTGTCCATTCCCTACACTGGAATTTAGCTATGAATGTGGGGCGCACTATTGGAAACACGTCAGGATTCAGGAACGTAAACAATTCTGCACATTTGGTTGGACATTTTGTGAGTCTAGGATTTCAGTGAGCAGTATGTGATCCATAGCTTTGCAAAGCACTTTTGATACTGGATGAATCGATTCAGGACCAAATCGAATCGGGTGGTGGGACCCGAATAAAATTTACAGAAATTAGCTCATCTCTATCATCCACCATTGCTCAGTGTATTCAAGGTCGATGACATTTTGACTAGAAATGTCTTTCAATTTTTGCCAGTTGTACAGCACTAGCTCTGCTAGAAATTCTGTATTATACTGAAGTGGAAACAGAAGACGGTTACTGCTGGAGAATGTTCAGCATGTTAAGTAGGCTGCTGAGCAGTAGGTGAGCCGGCTTCACAGGTCAATGCTGTTAAAATGCAGAGTCAGGAATGATCTAGCGCATAAGTTACACATTGGACAGGGATTTCAACAAAGCAGTTTTACAACTGGTAACCCATGGAGTTACTCAAAGAAAGGTAAGAGAAATTATGTCATTCAATAACTCGGCCAGAGCACATTTATAGAAATCAATACCTAAAGCATAAATACAGTATGAAATACTAGATTTTATGGAATAATTGTATCAGAATTATTTGCTGTTGTTCTGATTAATTTAATATGAAGCATCAGTAGGAAATAGTCAGGTTTCTGGCTGACTTACGTGCTAAATTTTCATATTTTTAACTCCATAAGATGCACCAGACCATAACATATACCTTGGATTTAGAGAAAGGAAATAAGAAAAAAAAATCATCAGACCTCAGATCAGACCGCCAGTCTTCATCAGACTCCTCATATAAGACCCCGAATGCTCATCAGACCTCAGATCAGACCCCAATCATCATCAGACCTCAGATCAGAACCCTATTCCTCATCAGACTCCCATTGGACCTTAGATCATATCCCCATTCCTCATTAGACCTCAGATCAGACCTCCATTCCTTATTAGACCTCAGATCAGTCCCCCATCAGACCTCAGATTATACCCCAATTCCTCATTAGACTTCCGATCAGACCCCCATTATGCCTCAGATCAGACCCCCATCTAACCTAAGATCAGACACCCATTGATGATTAGATCTCATATCAGACCCTCATCAGAGCTCAGATCACACCCCCAATTCAGACCTTTATTGATTATTAGACCTCAGACCCCCATCAGACTTCAAATAAGACCCCCATCAAATAAATAAATTAACTTACCTCTCCAGCTCTGGACCGCACCGCCACTCTGCAGATTCAGCTCTTCCTGCACTCTCTGCTCCCTTCCTGGTCTTCTCTAGACCCTCACTGAATTGTGATCTAATGGTGCACAGTGTCAGGTCATAGTGCATTCACTATATCCAGGTAGAAGACGAGGGAACAGTAAGTACAGCCAGAAGCAGGAGCACTGTATTCAGCATTCCCAGTCCTATTGTGTACTAATGAGTGCTTCCATAATGGAACCTTTCACTAGTATTTGCTTCATAACATGCATTTATTCTTAAAGTGGATATGTCATCATTAGAGATGAGCGAATCAAAGTTGACAAAGTGGAGTTCGATCTGAATTTCAGGAAAAATTAGATTCACGCCAAATCTGAGTTTCCTCACGCTTCGTGGTAACGAATCAAATTTTTTCGTAAAATGGCTGCTGCACGTGTTAGGACATGGAGCAAAGAACTCTGGGATCACGCACATTGTCATGCATGCAGCCAATCAGCAGCCAGCCCATGTGATGTCACAGCCCTATAAATAGCCTCAGCCATCTTGGATTCAGCCATTTTTAAGTGTACTTAGTGCAGGGAAAGACGTGACAGGCACTAGGGAAAGTGATAGAAAAGACTTTACAACTTTTCTTTTGGCTGAATAGAAGTTCAGGGAAAGATCATTAGAAGTGTAGGGAAAGGATAGGGAGGATTTATTTTACACTATAAAAGAAGAACAGGGTCCAACCGTTCAGTGGTGCATTTATATGTTTTAAAGACTTTTTTGTGGTTTATTAGTAGAAAAAAGGGGCTAATTTGCCGTTCTGAGTTGAAGTCAGGGCCGGTGCTACCATAAGGCAGACCAAGCGGCTGCCTTAGGGCGCACCCTGGGGGAGGGTGGAAAAATGTGACATGGAGGGGGAGAAATGTGACATGGAGGGCTGATGTGACATAGGGGGGGGGGGGTGATTTGACATGGAGGAGGAGAAATGTGACATGGGGGCATGATGGCTGACATGGGGACATGATGGCTGACATGGGGGGCTAATGGCTGACATGGCGGAATGATGGCTGACATGGGGGTCTGATCTGAGGTCTGATTAACATTGGGGGTCTGATTGGGGCTGTGAGCTGAGGTCTAATTAACATTGGGGGTCTGATTGCTGGTCTGACCTGAGGTGGGCGCCCCCCCTCGCAGGTGAGCTGCGAGGGGGGTGCCAAAATGTAGTTTCGCTTGTGTTGGCAAAAATCCTTGCACCGGCCCTGGTTGAAGTGACAAAATTACTGCCTTTTTTGGGGTGTAGTAGTGGGAAAAAAGGGCTTATTAGGCTTTTGTGCGGTGAAGTGACAAAATTACAGCCTTTTTTTGGGTGTAATAGTGGAAAAAAAAGTCTTATATATCTGTCCCATGTGCAATAATCCTGGACTGTCCCTATAGCCATATCTAAGTAAATTTGCACAAGCCTGATATACAGGTGACAATAAAAGTAAAGAATTTGACCATTAAAGACAATCATTAACAATTGCTGTTCTGTTTATGGGCAATGGGTGCTGACAACTTTAGTCAAACAAGAAATAAAATATGGAACAAAGCACATAAATGATATTTACATTGACTGTAAAGGTTTACCATTGTGAAAACTGCTCTGATTATGCAGGTTATCTTGCAATGCATTCCCTAAAAGACCAGCATTCTCATGGTGGAACATTTCAAAGTTTGGGTCACATGACAGAACAACAGAACATTAATAACAAACTTAACTTAAAGTAGAACTCCAAAAATTTTTTTTTTAAATTCTCTGATCTGTGTAATCTGTAGTGAATGAAATCTTCTCATCAGTGACTGTATTTGTGAATTATCCCCTCTCTCCTAATTGTAGCTGTGTCATGTGACCAACTCTCTGATCTGCAACTAACACAGGACAGGAAGTCGGTTCCTTCTCCATTTTTTCCTATCAGACTGACATTGAGGCTCCCATAGGAATACATAGAGAAACTGACTTCCTGTCCACACATAAGATGCTGGGTTATTTGGAAAGTCTGATTGCTGGTCACATGACATAGCTGAGAGCTCACAAATACAGATACTGGTAGTAAGATTACATTCGCCACAGATTACATCATGTACCTTTCAAGCAGGTCAGAGAATACATTTTTTTGCGGGCGTTCTTCTTTATTGGTTCTCATTAGGTTAGTTTCCCAGTGGCTGTGATGTGTGTTCTGGCAAAGAATGCTGGGAATCGGCCGGAGAGAAAACCTTTGCGTTCAGCAGTTTTGGACCAGCAGTATTTGCCAAGGAGTGGGCCGATGTCCACCAGATATCATTATAGTCAATCGGGTCTGGAGGGCAAGTGGCACTATATGGCAATTTTGGATCTAGAGAACTTTGTCAGGGTGCCAGAGATCAGTCTCCGTACAGCATTAAAATGTATGGGCTCTGGCGAGGTCAAATGAGTTATCATTGAAGTCTCACAAGACTTCAGTGAATAACTTCGGCATTTGACTATTAAACTGGAAAACCATTTTAAAATAGGTATCCAAAGGCGGCTTTGGCACGGACTGGTTCCTTGGTACCAAAGCCTATTTCAGGACCAAGTTTTAAAATAGCTGGAAAATCAAATATTCACCAAGTCCCGTGAGACTTCAGTGATAACGAATTTGCCTCACCTCGCTTTAGATCTAGGATACGAAGCTCGTTTTGCTCATCCCTAAATAGAATAACTGCTAGACTACTTAAAGGGATGTCTACCTTTCAAATCTTTATGACCTATCCTCCAGAAAGATTGGTGATGGTCCAACTGCAGCAGCCACTCAGGAGGATTGAGTATAGGAAGGGAATAGTAGTGTGTCTGGCAATAATAAGTGTACAAAAGGATCAAAGTGGTAATCCTCACAGCAGATGGTACTGGAGTCAATAACTAGGCTTGTAGTGGAAAATAAATTAGTTTCATTACAGGATAGGAGTAGTAGTACATCCAACAGTACCAAGCAAATCCCAATACAAGGCTTGCTCAATAGCAATATATGGATATTGGCAATAGTGGTGGTTGTGATACCCTTTCCCTCTGTCTTTCTAATGTCTCTCTTACTCTCTCTGCAGAATCCAAGGCAATCAATTAAGGTCCTTATAAATTCTTCGATAATTCCCAAGCTGAGAGTACAGATATAAGATATGTCTGGCCAAGCTTTATCGCAGTGTGGAAGGGAAGGGTGCGTTGGCAATATTTCCTATCACAGGGGCAAATTTTCTCTCTGTGCCAACTTCTGGCAATATAGCTTCACAGTACAGTTGATTTTTCGAGGTGTGCGGTGCCGGACCTCTGCCGATCAATTAGTGATGGTCTATCCTAAGAATAGGCCATCGTTTAAAAAAGGCCAGACAACCCCTTTAATACTATTCCTCCTACACCTTGCTCAGAACTATGGATGTAGCAGATTTAATATTCAAACTCTTACCTCAAATTTCTCAACTCGTAATATCCCGAAACAAAAGCCATTAAAAAGTATTTGAAGGTGTCGGCTTAAAACAGCTAGTTTAGTTAACACGTCTAGTTAAGCGTGTGCGTTAACGCTACTACATCTGTAGTTTGTAGGTTTTTCAGTCATGTTGCTGTGCATTTTCTTGACTATAAACATGAACACCTTCCCAATATTTTAAAATATACCTTTTAAAAAACTCTCATAAAAAACTGGCCTACGGCCGGACTTAGTCCCAAGGGTCAAGACAACACATACAATCTCACTATGTACCGTAATTGTCCTCATTATTTTCTTGATCAAATTTTTGATAATCAGCCCTGATTGCCTTTTGGTGCAGCGGACTTTTCCTTTTGTTAGATGTAATAACTTTAGATATTTATATTCTATACTTCGCTCCAGAGCACCAAATCTTTCCATCTAATCTGTCGCTCTGTGGAAGGAGGGCCACAGGTGTTGATCCATGTATAGCATTTCAATACAACCTTTGTCTCTATTTTATCTCTGGCACTCCAATTGCAATTGAAGTGGGAAGTAAAAAGCAAATAATGCACAGTCAAGTAATTTCATTCAAGAAGCAAAGCACTTGTTTTATTCACATAAGCCTTTGTGCAAATAATTTTTCTGTTTGTTGCACCTGCTAACTTCAAACAGATGAGAGAAAACATTGTTGCAAATGACACAATGGATTTTATTAGACAGAGTCCTGAACAGAAGGAGTTTAAAGGACGTGCACACAAGATTCATGGATGCACTTGTACAAACAAGAAACTTGTACCAATTTTCCTTCCAGCGAAATGAAACACCTTAGGTCATCTGGTGTTTTAGATTCATCTCTATGTAGCATGAGTGAGTACTGCTGCATTCTCTTCCAAATAGCTATTGCGGCTAATCAATATTTGCAGCAGAATTCGATATACATTTCTGTTCTGTGATAAATGAAAGCGAAACATTAAACGTTAACCCTAATTTATTTTTCTTTTATTTGTTTTTTCTTTGTATGCTTAAAGAACTAAGAATGTTTTCTGGGTTTTTTTCTGTACGGCCATAGATATAGGAAATTAAAATACATTATAGAGACACCTGACCATCAGGAACAAGAAATGAGCAAAAAGCATTTTTAGGGATTTCATTGATAATGGTTTTCATATGCCTTGGCATCAAATGGTAAGACCACATGGCGTGGTCACAACGTGGTTTGCGATATGGGTCAAGTACCACATGGCTGTACAGGCTGCAATGGGCTCTAATTAACTTATTAAGACCACTGTGTTTATTCGGTCTGTATTGTCAATGGCTACATGGCATTTCTGATGCTGCATGGCCATTAACAATGCAGACCAACTAAACAGTGCCATTCCAATTAGTTAATTATAGCCCACTGCAGCTCATATGCCGTCTCAACATTTGATAATAGTGCAAATGTAACACAATTATACAGTCAAAACGTAATGAGTTTCTCCACCTTTGGTTTTATCCACCCACGCACCTAAAAAGTAAACATTTCTTTCAGGATACGCCACTAATCAAGTTTCCTGAAACAGCTAAAACCAGGAAATGGTATCGATTCTTAATACTTTCTCTTCTTTTATTAGCCACACCTGGTTTTGGCTACCAAAACTGCACCAAGAAACCTAAATGTGTGGCCGTACCCTTAGGGCTCTTTAACAAGGTGCTGAGGATCAGGGCAATTATTAAGAATGAACATTCATACGTACCTGATATTTGCCCCATGTAAAGGTGCAGTTGCTCATGACATGAACATACTAAGGCCTCTTGCACACGACCGTATGGCTTTTTCAGTATTTTGCGGTCAGCAAAAAAAAACGATCGGCAAAAAATACAGATGACATCCGTGTGCATTCCATTTTTTGCGGAATGGAACAGCTGGCCCCTAATAGAGCAGTACTATCCTTGTCCGTTATGCGGACAATAATAGGACATGTTCTATCTTTTAACTGAACGGAAATACGGAAACGGAAGTACCTTAGTTTTTTTTCCCGGATCCATTGAAATTAATGGTTTCATATACGTATATGGAACGAAAAAAAAGGAACATAAACATAAAAAAAAATGTTTGTGTGCAAGAGGCCTAACACTCATTCATCAGATTATCATGTTTATGTGGCACCCAAAATCAGTGATGTCAGTAGCATACCACTTTACATAAACAGGGCTGTTTTTCCAACAAAGAGTCTTCATGGGAACAAATGATCACAATAGTGATCATTCATTCCCATACAGCGTGGGGGGGAGGGGTGATTGCTGCATGTAACTGCACCACTACTGCAGTTGAACAATCCACCAATGATCATGAATAAATAGTTCCTTCATAATCATTGCCATGTGCATCGGTACATGTAAATGAGCCCTAAGACAGGTTATAAGCCACAGCTTCTCTGTACATATGCAGTCAGGCTGACTCCAGATTTCATTGGGCCTTTGGTGATAAAGTCAAAGTGGGCAAAACTTTAACACCACATAGCATACTGTTGACTAATAATACCACCAATGGCACAAAGGCTTTTTTTTTGCATGTGGAGTTTTTATCAATATATTTGTTGCTATTTTTGAAAATTTGCATTTAAAAAACATATATGCTTATGATCTATTGAGTTGCTATTCTATTATTATTATTATTTATTATTTAAGCGCCATTTATTCCATAGCGATGTACATATGATAAGGGGTGCACATACATAATACAGACAATTGCACTAAGCATAAACAAGACGAGTTACAAACTGGTACAGAAGGAGATAGGGCCCCGCCCGTGAGGGATTACAATCTACATGGTATGGGAGAAGGACACAGTAGGTGCGGGTGAAGTTGGTCATGGTTGCTATAGGATCATGAGAACAGGAGAGTGGTGGCTGACAGGTTACTGGCTAAGGGTGGCCATACACATTCAATAACTATCTGGCTGACTCCCTCCCAGTTCCCCCATACACATACACATTTGGCTTGGCTGTGTGTATGTGTATTCAATGAGGAGAAGGGAGAAAGCTGATGCCAGATACTTCAGGAGAAATAAATATGTTCATATTTTGGGGAGAATTGGGAGCCCCCCACTTACATTAGACTGTGGGCCGAACTCTCCTTTCTCAATGGGTTTGACCAATCAGTCCCTAATGGTTATGAAGCCTTTAAGACAAAGTTGTACAAAAGGTAAAAGCTTATAGGTACTGTACCCAGTAACAGAATAATAATATTAATAATAATTAAATAAAACATTATGACTAGAATGATGTTTGCTAAAAGGCAGCAGTGAAATTAAAAAAACACTTTAAATGTGATGATGATTTTCTTCAACCAAAGTGCGTTTTTCAGGTTGCCATTTATTTAAAAATGCTGCATTTCTGTAGCTTACCATACACTTTTATGTATGGTTTAATAAGCATAAAAAGTATAAAAATACAATAAGATATGTCTAAATAAATAATCTACCTTAAAACACTTTAAAAAACCACCATAACTTTGTGCCACTTTTGCCCCTTTTTTTTATTATGTGGCTAATTGCTTATTGTAAGTCAACAAAAAAGAACACCACAATGATATATATCTATATATATATATATATATAAATATATAATGAACAAAAATCGGACTGCACTCCAGACGGTTCTTCAATAAAACAGTGTGTTTTTATTCACCCATATGGTGGCAAAGAACGATGTTTCGGCTCATACATGAGCCTTTCTCTTTTGCTTGAGAAAAGCTCATGTATGAGCCGAAATGTCGCTCTTTGCCACCATATGGTAAATAAAAACACACTGTTTTATTGAAGAACCGTCTGGAGTGCAGTCCGATTTTTGTTCATTATAAGTGGGTAAGCACCAGTTACCATACTTGGACATTGCACCCGTTTTTTCCCTCTATATCCTGTTTGGGTGGTGCTGCCAGTGGCTTTTTCTATTATATAAATATATATATATATATATATAGCATTTTAATTTATTTTCAGTGTGTTTTTGAGGTCCAAAGCATTTTTGTCAAAAGACAGCATGCTCTAGGTATGCCGTTTTTGTTCGGCTATTTTCCCATAGATTTCTATGTTGGACTTGCAATGCCTGGAAAAATGCATATTAAAGATTGTCTGAATAAAAAAAATGCTAACAAAAACTGGTTAGAAAAAACATACATTTATGGTGCCTTTTGCAAGGCCCAAAAAAAATAATGAAAATGCTACAAAATGCAGTACTGTGTGAAGTAAGCCTTTTATAGTGTATTTGCCTTTTTAAATTTCTTTCACTTTTGTACCTTTTTGGTTATTTAGGTATATTTTCCAATTCATAGTGCTCAATGTCTTTCCACTCTGTATATTTCAATAGCTCCTGCATTAAAAAGGTTCCCAAGTGAGTAAAACACCGTGTACAAGTTAAAATGCCTGAAAAATCACCCCTGATAGTTTATTTAATTAATGTTAATTGTAGAATAATTAACCTGCTTTTAACATAAATCTGCTCGGTAACAATAGTCACACTGGGTTTTCTGAATACAAAAACAAAGAAAAAAAACAACAACTTTCCGAAGCTAAATAGTTTTGTTTCTTACAGTTGATAACTATAGGTAGAAAGATCTTACATCGTGATTAGAGATGAGCGAATGAAAGCTGACGAAGTGGAATTCGATTTTAATTTCAGGAAAAATTTGATTTGCACTGAATCCGAATTTCCTCACGCTTCGTAGTAACGAATCACATTTTTTCCTAGAATGGCTGCTGGATGTGTTAAGACATGGAGCTAGGATCTCTGGGAACGAGGGATCACCCACAATGCCATTAATGTAGCCAATCAGCAGCCAGCCAGCCCTGTGATGTCACAGCCCTATAAATAGCCTCAGCCATCTTGGATTCAGCCTTTTTCCAGTATACTTAGTGCAGGGAGAAATGTCAGCAGGTGCTAGGGACAGTGGTAGAAAAGACTTTAAAACTTTTATTTTGCTGTATAGAAGTTCAGGGAAAGGATATGGAGGAATCATTCCACAGTATTAAAGCAGAACAGGGTTCAGTAGAGGAGTGTAAAGCCTGGGTAATAGGAACAATCCTATTACACTTTGCTGCACTGACTGGGGATCCAAATTGCCTTTATACAGCTCTGTAATTCCAGCAAACCGTTCTTATTATGGTGCAATTGCTGTTTGATACAGCTATTAACAGGGTTTATTACAAGCAAATATTTTTATGTCTTATTCGCCCTTGTGCAGTGCAGTTATATATTCTAAAGCATTTTTTGGCTTGTATTAGTGGGGAAAAAAAGGCTTATTAGCCGTTGTGTGGTGAAGTGAGAAAATTACAGCCCTTTTTTGGGATGTATTAGTGGCAAAATATATATATATATATATTGTTTGCCGTTCAGCAGTGCAGTTATATGTTCTAAAGCCTTTTGTGGCGTGTATAAGTGGAAAAAAGTAAGGGCCTATTTGCCGTTCAGCTGTGCAGTTATATGTTCTAAAGCCCTTTTTGGCATGTATTAGTGGCAAAAAATTAAAATAAATTGCCGTTGTGTGGGAAAGTAAGAGAATTACAGCCCTTTTTGGCGTGTATTAGTGGCAAAAAAAATAATATTATTTGCTGTTCAGCAGTGCAGTTATATGTTCTAAAACCTTTTGTGGTGTGCATAAGTGTAAAAAGTAAGGGCCTATTTGCCATTCAGCTGTGCAGTTAAATGTTCTAAAGCCCATTTTGGCATGTATTAGTGGCAAAAATATATATATTATTTGTCGTTCTGCGGTGCAGTTATATGTTCTAAAACCATTTTGTGCGTGTATAAGTGAAACAAATATTGGCCTATTTGTTGTTCTGCGGTGCAGTTATATGTTCTAAAGCCTTCTTTGGCATGTATTAGTGGGGGGGGGGAATGGCTTTTTAGTCATTGTGTGGTGAAGTGAGAAAATTACAGAAATTAAGCAGAGGCCTAAATGTTTCTGGCACAGGCACAGGTTGCAGCAGAGTAAGGGGGCATGGCAGCAGGAATCACAAAGAGAGGCCTGAGCTCCCGGTGTCATCTAGCAGTCGCATCTAGTTTTTCTGTTCCCTCAGCCAGAGAAGTATTATATGCTGTGGGCTCAGCTCCGCTATACAGCGAAGACGAGATACTTGAGGACAGTTAGCAGCTACTGGCCAGCCAAGATGTGGGGGAGACATCCGCCGCTTTCTCTGGTAGGCGGGCAAGTAATGATGAGGAGAGCGGCGTGGTAGCTGGTGGTACAAGTGGTCAGGCTCCTGACCCAGAGACTGTTGGACATACAGTATTCGATGATGATGATGTAGCTGATCACACTTGGAAGCCGGGATTATCATCGGGAAAAGGGTGTGGCAGTTTGCCCGTGAGGCAGCGGCAGAGCCAGCAAGTCGGTAGCGTGGCCGGGAGTCAGCAGGGTGGCAGCAGTTGGAGTTCGGGAGCCAAACGAGCCGGTGATAGACTACCCGAGTTGCAGGAGCCTACCTGCCGGGAAAGTAGTGGTGCAGGGGTTCACGGAAGCAACAGCGTTAGCATTCAGTCAGTGCGGAGTGGGGGTGTGGCAGTTTTTTGTTAAGCCGCCAGAGGAGGTGAACATGGCCATTTGTAGAATCTGTGGGCAGAAGGTGAAGCATGGCCAGGATGCCAATGTTGGCACCACAGCCCTGCATCAACATATGCTGCGTCACCATAAAGTGGCCTGGGAGAACCGTGGCTCCGATTTGGTGGTCCAGCCTTCCGCTGCAACTGCTGCATCACCCAGTAGCAGGCACCCGATTTCAGGCAGTCAAGGCTCCACCACCTCAGCCACTGTCCTTCCCATCATCTGCTGGTCCTGATGCTCCTGCTCCTCCTCCTACTCCAGTCATTCCGTCAGCAATCGATCACAGAAGCAATTTCCAAGAGACAACAGTATGCGTGCACTCAACGGCGCAGAAGCTGAATGTGCTCCTGGCCAAGGTGCTGGTGCTGCAGTTCCTTTTTTTTCTAAGTGGTGTACCCTGCATTTTTCAGAGAACTGATGGCTTCTGTGGAACCGAGGTGGAGAGTCCCAAGATGTAATTTCTATGCCAAAAAGGCAGTATCAGCCCTGCACATACAAGCAGAACATAAGGTGGGCCAGTCCGTGAGCCTGTTGGTGTCTGCCAAAGTGCACGGCAGCGCCGACGTGTGGAGCTGTAACTACGATCAGGGACAGTACATGTCCTCTACGGCACACTGGGGGAATGTGGTCCCTGTACAGCCACACCAGCAACTTGGTACTGGAGCTCCACTGAACCATAGAAGTCTAGCGAGTGTGTGGACATAGGGCACAAACTCACAACCAGATGACAAGTATAATAAGGTTTATTTGAAGACGTTTCGGAGTTCAACGGACCACTTCCCTAAGATTGGAATACTGACTAGACCTCCCCTCCTGTCATACAGACGGCCCACCAACTTGAGAGATAGGCTGGTGAGGGCTGATGTTCCTATTAAAAAGAAGGTGCAAACATTCTTGGGTACAAGGAGGACGGGATGTTTTCCATGCCTCACATGTGTGAACTGTACGTATATGATTAGGGGTAATGTGTTTATACATCCGGAAACTGGAGTACAATATGACATTCGTCCCTATCTGACGTGTTGCAGCACGTTTGTTATTTACGTGTTGAAATGCCCATGTGGTCTCCTCTATGTGGGGGAGACCACATGTGACATGAAAACGCGCTTGAACAACCACCGGTTCTCAATAAGACGTAAAGGATTGAACCTACCGGTCCCTAAACATTTTGTGGAGTCTGGTCATACTGAGAAAGATCTTAAATGCATGATTATAAATCAGGTCCAAAGGGGTAGACGAGGTGGCGACCGCACAGTGGCCCTGAAACAATGGGAACTGTGGTGGATACATCGTCTACAGTCACTCAAACCTAAGGGTCTAAATGTGGACTTTAAGTGGAATATCATGTAGAATGCTGGGGTTTCTCTCGTCTCCATGGGGGCTTGTTTTTCTCGTATACCAATCTGGTTGTGTGATCACCTTTGGTGTCTATTTTAATCATCCTTTTTCTTTCTTTACATTTAGAACTTTTGGGATCCGTAAAGGATTTAGCCATTCTTCAAGCTATTTTCACGGTGTACGGGTATGATGGCAATCGCCTTGGCGGTTTAGGTCCAGAACAAGAGAATCGGGTTGGAATCATGGCTTCACACGTGAAAGAAAAAAGAAAAATGGATAAGTCGTGAATGGAGGAAGCTAAGGCCATAGGAGATGTATAGGGAGTGGAAGTAGAATGTGGGTGTCACAACCAGACAGCTGAGAAGCTCTGACAGAGGCCTTTCAGAACCTCCTCTTTGAGTTTCTGTGTTGTGGTATTCAGCTCCTCCTCTCCTTAGCCTCTCTCAGCTGTCATGTGTTGGACTAATTGCTTCCCTTTAAATTCTTCCCCAGAAGGCTTTTCTGGGCGGCTTATATTTCTTCCTGGAGTATGTGTGCATGCCCATCTGGTTCTCTTCTCCTCTACAAAGTTAAGTGTTGAACTGTTATCTGTTATTTTCTGTTTGCTGGATCCCAGGTGACCCTGACTCCCTCCGTGTCTGGTGTAGGGAGCCGGTGGTCGTGTCCCCTCACTATTGTAGGGTGCTCAGGGGTTATATAGTCAAGGTACGTGGATATGCATACCTCCACCATTCGGATCTATGCATAGGCTAAGCAGCCAGGGAAAGTGCCAGGTCTTCTACAGGGGTCTCCCTTTTGTTCCTTAGCTGTTGGATCCAGCGAGTCATTTATGCATGTTGTTTTGCCTTGTTACCTGTACACATTCCGTGACATTATAAGCCGCCAAAACCGTCTTAAGCATGGATCCGGTTTCACTTTTGGCTGAACGCTTCCAGGGTCTTTCATTGGAGGTAGCTGACCTCCGTAAGACTTTTTCTCAGCTTCAAGTGACCGGTTCAGCTTGCGTTCATGGAGCTTGTTCTGAGCCTAAGATCTCGCTCCCGGATACGTTCTCCGGGGGTAGTGAGAATTTTGTGCGTTTTAGAGAGGCTTGCAAACTCCATTTTCGCCTTCTTCCCCTTTCCTCTGGAGATGAGGAACGGAGGGTGGGGATCATTATATCGCTGCTCAGAGGTAACGCTCAGTCCTGGGCCTTTTCGCTGCCGGAGGGGGCACGGCCTCTCCGTTCAGTGGATGAATTCTTTTTAGCCCTGGGTCAGATATATGATGATCTGGATCGTATTGCTCTGGCGGAGTCTAGACTACGTCTCTTATGCCAGGGTAAACAATCCGCAGAAATATACTGCTCAGAATTTCGGAGATGGGCAGCTGATACTGGTTGGAATGATGCTGCACTCCGAAGTCAATTTTGCCATGGTCTTTCAGAGGGATTGAAAGATGCATTTGCCTTTCATGAAAGGCCTATTTCTTTGGACTCTGCTATGTCTCAGGCCGTTCGTATTGACAGGCGTCTTAGAGAGAGAGGAGAGATCTCTCCTTCATGTCATACTCGGTCCCAGGACTGTGCAGCGGTCCCATTCTGTGCGCAGGGGTCTCAGTCGCTGTCAGCCCCTTCTGAGCAGGAGCCCATGCAGCTGGGGTTGATTGCTTCTGACAATAGAAGATTCAGCCCGCATGGGACGGTTTGTTTTTGTTGTGGAGGTATTAATCATTTGGCAAATATTTGTCCCTCTAGGAGATTCAGGCAGTTCTCTGGGTATAATAAAGAAACAAAGAGGAAAAAATCTTTGAAAAATGTTCCGTCTGTTACTATTGGCAGGGTTGAGGCGGAAATTGAAGGTTTTCCGTTTGCTTGTAGTTCCCGTTTTGTCCTGCCGGCTAGGGTGGTGCTAGAGAGCAAGAACATTTTTTGTGAGATTTTTGTGGATAGTGGAGCAGCGGTCAATCTCATTGATAATCAATTTGCGATAACTCATGGTTTCCAGGTGTGCGCTTTGAGAAAGGATATCCCTGTTTTTGCTATAGATTCCGCTCCACTTTCTCAGAAATCATTAAAGGGCATAGTTCACAATATCCGTTTGATTGTGAGTGATGCTCATGTTGAGGATGTGTCATGTTTCGTCCTTAGCGGTTTGCCCACCCCTCTGGTGTTGGGGCTGCCCTGGCTCACTAAGCATAACCCCACCATTGATTGGCAAGCGAAGCAAATAAATGGTTGGAGTGACTTTTGCAGAGAGAATTGCCTCATGACATCTGTTTCTGAGGTTGCTACTAAGACTATACCATCTTTTCTCTCTGAATTTTCGGATGTCTTCTCTGAGAGTGGAGTTCAGGATTTGCCCCCGCACAGGGAGTACGATTGCCCTATTAATCTCATCCCAGATGCCAAGCTGCCTAAATCTCGTTTATACAATCTTTCCCAACCTGAGAGGATCGCTATGCGTGCTTATATCTCTGAGAGTCTGAGAAAGGGACACATACGACCCTCGAAGTCACCTGTTGCCGCTGGTTTTTTCTTTGTTAAGAAAAAAGATGGTTCTTTAAGACCTTGTCTGGATTTCAGGGAGCTGAACAATATCACAATTCGTGACCCTTATCCGCTTCCTCTGATCCCGGACCTATTTAACCAGGTTGTTGGGGCTAAAGTCTTTTCCAAATTAGATTTAAGAGGGGCATACAACCTGGTCAGGGTCAGAGAAGGGGACGAATGGAAGACGGCCTTCAATACCCCTGAGGGCCATTTTGAAAACTTGGTTATGCCTTTTGGTTTGATGAATGCCCCAGCCGTTTTTCAGCATTTCGTGAACAGCATTTTTTATCATTTGATGGGAAAATTTGTATTGGTGTATTTGGATGACATTTTGATTTTTTCTCCCGATTTCAAAACTCATAAGGAACATTTACGTCAGGTCTTGCTCATTCTGCGGGAAAATAAATTATATGCGAAACTGGAAAAATGTGTGTTTGCGGTTCCAGAAATTCAATTTCTGGGGTTTCTTCTCTCCGCTT
This sequence comes from Bufo gargarizans, assembly GCF_014858855.1. NCBI lineage: Eukaryota > Metazoa > Chordata > Amphibia > Anura > Bufonidae > Bufo > Bufo gargarizans. Next base: position 177,758,019 of record NC_058086.1, read on the forward strand.
CTGGTTTTCGCATGGACCCCGAGAAGGTCCGCGCTGTGCTTGAGTGGGAGCTTCCTGAGAATCAAAAGGCGCTGATGCGTTTTTTGGGCTTTGCCAATTATTACAGGAAGTTCATTTTGAATTATTCTTCTATTGTTAAACCACTCACTGATATGACCAGAAAGGGGGTAGTTTTTTCCTTTTTTTTCAGTAGATGCGCGTAAGGCTTTTTCTGATATCAAGGAGAGTTTTGCTTCCGCTCCCATCTTGGTGCAACCTGATGTTTCGTTACCCTTCATAGTTGAGGTTGATGCTTCTGAGGTGGGTGTGGGGGCGGTCTTGTCTCAGGGTTCCTCTCCTGCCAATTGGCGACCGTGTGCCTTTTTCTCAAGAAAACTCTCCTCCGCAGAGAGAAATTACGATATGGGAGATAGGGAATTGTTGGCCATCAAGTTGGCTTTTGAGGAATGGCGCCATTGGCTAGAGGGAGCCAGACACCCTATTACCGTATTTACTGACCATAAAAATCTGGCCTACTTGGAGTCAGCCAAGCGTCTGAACCCGAGACAGGCCAGATGGTCGTTGTTCTTTTCTAGGTTTAATTTTGTTGTCACGTTCCGCCCTGGAGTTAAGAATGTGAAGGCAGATGCCCTGTCACGTTGTTTTCCGGGAGGCGGGAATTTTGAAGACCCGGGTCCCATTTTGGCTGAAGGTGTGGTGGTCTCTGCTCTTTTTCCTGAATTGGAGGCAGAGGTGCAGGCAGCCCAGTCAGAGGCTCCTGATCTTTGTCCTCCTGGGAGGTTGTTTGTGCCTCTCGCTTTAAGACACAAGATTTTTAAAGAACACCACGATACGGTCCTTGCTGGGCACCCGGGGGTAAGAGCCACACTGGATCTCATCGCTCGGAGATTCTGGTGGCCTGCGCTTCGTAAGTCGGTTGAGGGTTTTGTGGCAGCCTGCGAGACTTGCGCTCGTGCCAAAGTCCCTCATTCACGGCCATCAGGTCCTCTCCTTCCCTTACCCATTCCTTCCCGTCCTTGGACACATCTGTCCATGGACTTCATAACGGACCTGCCTCGTTCCTCGGGGAAGACTGTGATTCTGGTGGTGGTGGACCGTTTTAGCAAAATGGTGCATTTCATCCCTTTTCCTGGTTTGCCCAATGCTAAGACGCTGGCGCAGGCATTTGTTGATCACATTGTCAAATTGCACGGTATTCCTTCAGACATAGTCTCTGATAGGGGCACGCAGTTTGTTTCCAGATTCTGGAAGGCTTTCTGTTCTCGCTTGGGGGTTCGGTTGTCATTCTCTTCTGCTTTCCACCCGCAGTCGAATGGTCAGACAGAGCGCGTCAATCAGAATCTGGAGACATATCTGCGTTGTTTTGTGGCGGAGAATCAAGAGGATTGGTGTTCTTTTTTGTCCCTTGCTGAGTTTGCTTTAAATAACCGTCGTCAGGAGTCCTCTGATAAGTCACCATTTTTTGGTGCATATGGGTTTCATCCACAGTTTGGGACTTTCTCGGGAGAGGGGTCTTCTGGTTTACCTGATGAGGACAGATTCTCCTCGTCTTTGTCATCTATTTGGCAAAAGATTCAAGATAATCTAAAGAGCATGAGTGAGAGATATAAGCGTGTGGCTGATAAGAGACGTGTGCTTGGTCCGGACCTGAATGTTGGTGATCTGGTGTGGTTGTCTACCAAGAATATCAAATTGAAGGTTCCCTCCTGGAAGTTGGGTCCTAGGTTTATTGGGCCTTACAAAATCCTGTCTGTCATCAATCCTGTTGCATACCGTCTTGATCTTCCTCAGACTTGGAAGATCCATAATCTTTTTCATAAGTCCTTATTGAAACCTTATGTTCAACCCATTATACCCTTGCCTTTGCCTCCTCCTCCGATTATGGTTGATGGGAATCTTGAATTTCAGGTCTCTGGGATTGTGGATTCTCGTCTTGTCCGCGGTTCTCTTCAGTACCTTGTTCACTGGGAGGGGTATGGTACTGAGGAGAGGATGTGGGTCCCAGTGACGGACATTAAAGCCTCTCGTCTCATCAGGGCTTTCCATAGGTCCCATGCTGAGAAGGTGGGTTCTGAGTGTCCGGAGTCCACTCGTAGAGGGAGGGGTACTGTCACAACCAGACAGCTGAGAAGCTCTGACAGAGGCCTTTCAGAACCTCCTCTTTGAGTTTCTGTGTTGTGGTATTCAGCTCCTCCTCTCCTTAGCCTCTCTCAGCTGTCATGTGTTGGACTAATTGCTTCCCTTTAAATTCTTCCCTAGAAGGCTTTTCTGGGCGGCTTATATTTCTTCCTGGAGTATGTGTGCATGCCCATCTGGTTCTCCTCTCCTCTACAAAGTTAAGTGTTGAACTGTTATCTGTTATTTTCTGTTTGCTGGATCCCAGGTGACCCTGACTCCCTCCGTGTCTGGTGTAGGGAGCCGGTGGTCGTGTCCCCTCACTATTGTAGGGTGCTCAGGGGTTATATAGTCAAGGTACGTGGATATGCATACCTCCACCATTCGGATCTATGCATAGGCTAAGCAGCCAGGGAAAGTGCCAGGTCTTCTACAGGGGTCTCCCTTTTGTTCCTTAGCTGTTGGATCCAGCGAGTCATTTATGCATGTTGTTTTGCCTTGTTACCTGTACACATTCCGTGACAGTGGGGATGCAGGGTGTGGACAACACTCTGTAAACCTATGATCCTTTTGGTGTATGGGGGTAATCACTGACGTGGTATATCCTCATATACCGCACCCCCCTTTTTCTCCATTCAATATATGTTAAGTCCCCTTTAGGACTATTATCCTCTGATATTCACGATTTGACCTCTTGACTTAAGTATTTACTATAATTGTCTATAAATAATCATGCGGATAGTATTTACAACCTGATCATTCTCTATCTACTTCTTTCCCGACAAGGGTCTCAATGCCGTGCTCTGCCTGATCCTGAAGTTGGCGAGACGTTGAGGGTAAGCGCTTCCTAGTTGTTAGGCAACGGTTCACGTGACTTGGTCATGTGACCGGGAGGCCGAACAGGAAGACGCTGCTCTCCAGATCGTCATGCTTCGGGGGAGGTGCCGGGTTGCCTGTGTGCGCATCAGGACCTGCGTCATCAGTAGGCGCGGTCTCTGTTTGTGTACACCGGTATCCAGGATACCGAGCATGCGCGGTGGGACCTCAGGGACGCCGGGACGGCTGCCACCATGGTAATCCACTATGTAAGTTAGCATGTTTTTAAAACCATGCGGCTATTGACCGCGTAATTAGCACATTCAGGTGACTACCATAATTAAAGCACGAGGCACTTTATGAACCAGACAGTGTTTATTTGTGAACTTTGAAAATGTATGAGAATTCACTGTGTATGTATAAACTGTGATAGTGACACATGTTATGTAATTGAATTCACATATGAGTATGAAAAAACTTTTAATGTAACTCACATTTTTAGACATTATTGAATATGTTATTGCCAATCACCCTGTTAATTGACTCACTAAGCATTGTGGGTATAAATGGAGATGTTGAGACACCAATTGTTATGCTTGAGAAAGACTGCAATGAGCAGTTGAAATGTTGCACAGGGGAAATAAAGCGGGTCATTTTTTCATTTTATCTGGGAGTGCTGCCTCTTTTTTGAGACATCTACAATTATTTTGACCGAACAGCCTAAGGTCAGAGGCTTTTGCACCCGGCTTCCTCTACAAGTTGTGCTGCTGCTCTTTCTTTGTACTATATATATATATATATATATATATATATATTGTAGGAGAGTCCCCGGAATAATAATGGACGGACGATACGTGCCACCAGAGGTCCTGGCCTCGGTGGAGTAAGAACCGGATCATTGCGGTTACAGCGGCGAATGCTGCTGGCGCAGCGTGTCCGGGCCGGTTCTTACTGGGAACAGGTAAAGAGTGGGGGGGTGCCTGTTCCCCACGGCCAGCCCAGGTTTTTGGTGGAGCTGGGCCTTTAAGAACCCAGCCTGCTGATGATGGGGGTGGGGTGTGTCTTGCTGTGTTGGAGATTTCCACAGACAGAGTCAGTGCTGGTGAAGGAGAGTCTGGGCGCAGCACACATTGAAGGATAGCCCTGGGACCTGTGGTGCTACGAGCCGAAGGGGCTCTGGCCTGAGGGAGACAAAGGCAGGTAGCTTACAAGCCTGCACGACCGCTGTGGTCTGTCCAAACCAAGGTGACTCAAACCTGCTGTTTATTTCCTATGGAAGGACTTTTGTTTTATGCACTATGTGGATATGCACCTGTGTGGTCTGCACATTGCCTGTTATGCCTTTGGTGTGAATAAAGTCACGGTGTATCACAAAGACTGTCTGTGGTTGCCTCAATACTGCCGCCGCTACCGTAGCCACCGTAGCCTACCACGAGCACATCCCCACAATTGGTGGCTTGGAGCGGGCATTCCTGCAGTGAGGCAGGCCTGAAGCAAAAGTTGTGTTGGACTGCATGTCAAATATCAGGCCTGCAAGTTTTTTGGTTCCTGACAAGATGGAGGAGGCCATTAAGCACCTGATTCAGAGTAATGTACAGCAGCAGCAAACAAACAATCTCCTAATGCAGCAGCTGGCAGCCATGCAAGAGTCGGTGCGAACATCCCTGCAAGGAGTTTCAACTGCGACAACCCCGACTGTGTCTACCGCCAGGGACAAAGTCCGATCCGCCCTGAGGAAAATGGGTCCGGGAGATGATATAGAGGCATTCCTGATGGTGTTCGAAAGAACCGCGGAGCAAGAGAGGCTGCCGCTGGAGCAGTGGGCCGAGGTGGTGGCGCCTTTTCTGGTGGGGGACGCACAAAAGGCCTATTTTGACCTCAGCCGCGATGAGGCCAAGGACTATGAGAGGCTAAAAGCTGAGGTGTTGGCCAGGTTGGGGGTAAACACCTATGTGCGAGCGCACAGGGTGTATCAGTGGGTGTTTGCAGAGTCCCAACCCGTCCGGTCACAAGCCTATGACTTACTTCACCTAGTAAAAAAATGGCTTCAGCCTGAAATATTGAGCCCTTCTCAGATGGTTGAAAGGGTCGTGGTCGACAGGTTCGTGCATACCCTCCCGAGAGCCATACAGTGCTGGGTGGGACAAGGCGATACAGGCAACCTGGAACAACTGGTTAGCCTGGTGGAGAGGTATATGGCCACTCAGGATTTGGTGCGGGACTCAGCGGTACTACCGAAGTCACGTCAGCCCCCGTTGCCGACCCGGGATCCTGAAAAAGGGATCCCACCACATAAGGAGGGGAGTGGATCTCCAGTTCGTGGGAGGAATACCCTGGGGAGGAGGGAGGCTGCGAGGATCAGATGTTGGCATTGTCAGGACTGGGGACATGTGGCATCCAACTGCCCTAGGGCGTCCGAACCCATGGACTGCGGGTTCGCTCGCCGGTCCTCTTTTTATGCCCAACCGGTGTATATAGCTGACCCCCTGCTGGCGGCGGACACCCCTCCGCTGTGTGATGTCGTTGTTAATGGACACTCCGTGCAGGCCCTGCTGGACTCTGGGAGCCTGGTAACTCTGGTCCATGAGTCGCTGGTAACGGGAAAAACTCCCAGAAAGGCGAACCCTTACCATTGTCTGTATACATGGGGATCGCAGGGAGTATCCCACCACTAAGGTTACCCTGGCAGTGTGTGGGAAGGAGGTACCACATGTCGTCGGGGTGGGGAGACGGCTCCCTTATGCCGCAATATTGGGGAGGGACTTTCCCCTGTTCTGGACTTTGTGGAGGAACGGGTTGCCTACCTGTGGGGAAGGAAAATGTCCAGGTCCCGAGCCCGAGGACCCCGAGGCAGGGGCCCCAGCTGTAGGGGTCACCGTAGGGGAGGTAGCGTGTAACCCTGACCGGTTTCCCCTAGAAGTATTGGCGGGTGAGACAGTAGAAAGTTCGTCCGTCCTGGATCTGGAGGTACCCCGAGAAACCTTCGGGACCGCACAGCTCCAGGATTCGACGTTATTGCGGGCTAGAGAAGGGGTGTCGGTGATTAATGGTGTTGCCCAGCGTCCCGGCGCCGATACCGTATTTCCTCACCTGGCCTATAACCAGGACCTGTTATATACGGTAGACAAGGTGAGGCAGGAGGTGGTGGAACAACTGGTGGTGCCCCAGCCTTACCGGCGAATGGTCTTGGATTTAGCGCATGCGCATGTGTTGGGTGGTCATCTGGGGGTTAAGAAAACGCTGGAGCGAATTCTACAACGGTTCTATTGGCCTGGAATATATGAGGAAGTCCGGAGGTTCTGTCAGTCCTGTCCAGTGTGTCAGCTGACTAGCCCCCAACCTCAGTATCGCAGTCCACTGGTACCTATGCCCATTATAGAGGTGCCCTTCGAAAGGATCGCCATGGATCTGGTAGGCCCCATTATTAAGTCAGCCCGAGGTCACCAACACATCCTGGTAGTGTTAGACTATGCCACTCGCTATCCGGAGGCGGTCCCATTGCGCCATACGTCGGCCAAGGTAATAGCTAAAGAGCTCATGAGTATGTTTGCCCGGGTGGGGATACCAAAGGAGATTCTGACGGACCAGGGGACACCCTTTATGTCCAAAGTAACAAAGGAATTGTGTAAGCTATTAAATATTAAACATCTGCACACGTCCGTCTACCATCCCCAAACCGATGGGTTAGTAGAACGGTTTAATAAGACCCTGAAGTCCATGCTAAAAAGAGTCGTGGCTAAGGACGGGAGAAATTGGGACTTACTGTTGTCCCATGTTTTGTTTGCGGTACGGGAGGTGCCCCAGGCGTCCACGGGGTTCTCACCCTTTGAGTTGTTATATGGGCGACATCCCCGTGGGCTACTGGATATCGCTAAGGAGGCATGGGAGCAACAGCCTACGCCTCATAAATGTGTGATAGAGCACATAGGAAAAATGCAGGACCGAATAGGGGTCGTGTTGCCGATCGTCCGTGAGCACATGGAAGCGGCACAACTGGCCCAGAGTCGGGTATATAACCGAACCGCCCGGGTAAGGACATTTCACCCGGGGGACCGAGTTCTTGTACTCGTGCCCACGGTTGAGAGTAAATTCTTGGCCCGGTGGCAAGGACCCTATGAAGTTAAGGAGAAAGTGGGCCCAGTTGATTACAGGATATACCAGCCAGGGCGGCGGAAGCCCGAACAGGTATATCATGTGAATCTACTAAAGCCTTGGAGAGACAGAGAGAATTTGTTTGGAGACAGCCCGCCCTCTGTCGGGACGTCAGGGAGTGACCCGGGGTCACCAGGTGTTCCGGAGAGCGCCGCTGGGGTGACGATAGGGGACAGACTGTCGACCAAACAAGCCCAAGAGGTGAGAGAATTTGTTAGTCGGAATAGGGACGTATTCTCTGACCTTCCTGGACGTACCACCTTGATCGAGCATGACATTGTCACCGAGCCCCGGGTGAAAGTCCGCCTAAGACCATACCGAGTACCGGAGGCTCGGCGACAGGCCATTTCGCAGGAGGTAACATCGATGCTACGTCTAGGGGTCATAGAAGAGTCAAAGAGCGAGTGGGCTAGCCCGATTGTCCTTATTCCCAAACCGGATGGTTCATTACGGTTCTGTAATGATTTTAGGAAATTGAATGAGGTATCAAAATTTGACGCCTATCCCATGCCTCGGGTAGACGAGTTGATAGAGCGGCTGGGAAAAGCCCGGTATTTTTCGATCCTAGATCTCACGAAGGGCTACTGGCAGGTACCTCTGACGGAGGCAGCAAAGGAGAAGACGGCCTTTGTCACCCCGGAGGGGCTTTTTCAGTATAGGGTGTTGCCTTTTGGGTTGCATGGCGCTCCGGCTACGTTCCAGCGTCTGATGGATGTCGTCCTCAAGCCCCATCACCAGTATACCTCCGCGTATCTGGATGATATAGTCGTGTTTAGCCCAGACTGGGATGGTCATTTGTCAAAACTTCAGGCAGTGATAGATTCTCTAAGGAAGGCGGGGTTAACTGCCAACCCAGAAAAATGCTCGGTGGGATTAGAGGAAGCTCGCTATTTGGGATATGTGATTGGACGCGGAGTCATTAGGCCCCAAGTGAATAAAGTTGAAGCAATCCGGAATTGGCCCAGGCCTCGTACGTCCAAGCAAGTACGGTCATTTTTGGGCCTGATTGGGTACTACATGAGGTTCATTCCCCATTTTGCCACCTTGGCAGCCCCGTTAACCGGCCTCTTGAAGGGTAGAAAGTCGGTGATGGTTCGCTGGGGGGAGCAGGAGGAGGAGGCGTTCTCCCGTTTGAAGTCGGCCCTATGTGAGTCCCCAGTTCTGGTGACGCCCGACTTCAAGCGGGAGTTTGTAGTTCAAACAGATGCCTCGGGAGTAGGACTAGGGGCTGTGCTTTCCCAAGAGCTCAACGGGGAAGAGCACCCCGTGGTTTTTCTAAGCCGCAAGCTTACCCCAGCAGAAACCCGGTATAGCATTGTGGAGAGAGAGTGCCTCGCCATCAAGTGGGCACTCGAGTCTCTCAGATATTACCTTCTGGGGAGAAGGTTCCGTCTGGTGACCGACCACTCCCCTCTCCAGTGGATGAGTCGGGCTAAGGAGGGGAGCGCTCGGGTTACTAGGTGGTTCTTGTCCCTCCAGAACTTTAAGTTCACTGTTGAGCACAGGGCCGGCCGCTTACAGGGGAACGCAGATGCCCTGTCCCGGGTACACTGCTGTGCATGTGTTCACCCCCTCAGGCTTGAACAGTATGTTCAAGCCCTCAGGGGTGAACAAAGGGGGGGGATATGTAGGAGAGTCCCTGGAATAATAATGGACGGACGATACGTGCCACCAGAGGTCCTGGCCTCGGTGGAGTAAGAACCGGATCATTGCGGTTACAGCGGCGAATGCTGCTGGCGCAGCGTGTCCGGGCCGGTTCTTACTGGGAACAGGTAAAGAGTGGGGGGGTGCCTGTTCCCCACGGCCAGCCCAGGTTTTTGGTGGAGCTGGGCCTTTAAGAACCCAGCCTGCTGATGATGGGGGTGGGGTGTGTCTTGCTGTGCTGGAGATTTCCACAGACAGAGTCAGTGCTGGTGAAGGAGAGTCTGGGCGCAGCACACATTGAAGGATAGCCCTGGGACCTGTGGTGCTACGCGCCGAAGGGGCTCTGGCCTGAGGGAGACAAAGGCAGGTAGCTTACAAGCCTGCACGACCGCTGTGGTCTGTCCAAACCAAGGTGACTCAAACCTGCTGTTTATTTCCTATGGAAGGACTTTTGTTTTATGCACTATGTGGATATGCACCTGTGTGGTCTGCACATTGCCTGTTATGCCTTTGGTGTGAATAAAGTCACGGTGTATCACAAAGACTGTCTGTGGTTGCCTCAATACTGCCGCCGCTACCGTAGCCACCGTAGCCTACCACGAGCACATCCCCACAATATATATCAAGGAAAAAAGGCGGCACTGGTACAAAATCAAATAGAGTTAGGGTGCACGTCCCAAGGGGAATAGGCTTCTTACCCCAATGTATAGATCCAGAAAAACGGGCGGCACTTCAAAGGATAAAAGTAAGTGAACCTTTATTCACCCAGGTAGTGCAACGTTTCGGCTCTGCACTTGAGCCTTTTTCAAGCGAGAAAAAGGCTCAAGTGCAGAGCCGAAACGTTGCACCACCTGGGTGAATAAAGGTTTACTTACTTTTATCCTTTGGAGTGCCGCCCGTTTTTCTGGATATATATATATATATATATATATATATGAAACAATAATAATAATTGTAAAAATAATGAGAGGAGGAAATTCCATAGGTTAAAAGGATGCTTCTAAAAACTTATCTCAATAGAAAAGATGCTTAGAGGAGGATGAAATAATGCATTCCAAATATGGGATAAACAGATAGATATAAAACAAATATATAATAAATAATACAAAATCAATAAATGAGTAAGTAATTAATTAATACACAATTAATACATAGCCAGAGTGATATAGGGGGAGTGTAGTTACAATATCACTAATAAATATAGTGGTATATACAAATTATATTAATGTTAATTTTAGCCATGTGGCTTGCTGAAGCAAGGATATGCCAGAGAGATATATGTGTGTCCACATTGTGGATAATATTGTATATAGAAAGTCAATATGTGTGGCCGCATGATGGATATATGTATATAGGAAGCATAAATGATAAAAAGGGGTCTCCAAAGAGGGCCCACCTATAGGGTCACCAGATAAAGCCCAGCAAAGAAGAGAGCTATACATATGCATGTGAAAGGTGGCCTATAGTAATCACTGTTCTCAGTTGAGAGGCAAAGACTTATGGGGAGAGAAAGGGTACCTGTAAGGCTGCAGAAGAAGATTTAGCAAGGCCGCTTGCTTCGCTGTGCACTCACAGCACGCGCTTGCAGCAAAGGATTAGAAGAGTGGAGTGGGCGGGGACCGCGAGCGCTGATTGGACGGCGACTCTACCGAGGCGGGAATGGTCAGGACGATACTGAGTGATGCACTCTGAGAGTGGGGAGCTGCAAGGGGGACCTATATTGAGAGGTGACCAAACAAGAGGGTATTGCAGCAGGGAAAATGGTGACAGGAGGCTGCACACAAGAGAGGGGAATAAAGAAAGTTCAAACAGGGGAACATATAAATAGAAGGCCTGTAAAACATACAGGGGAAGAGAAGAACAGCTTGTGGACTGTATGGCTTGTGGACTGTATGAATGTATGGACTGTATGGCAAGCAAATGACCAATGGAGATTTTTCTCCCCTTGGTCATTTCTTTGCCATACACTCCACAAGCTGTTCTCTTCCCCTGTATGTTTTATAGGCCTTCTATTCATATATTTCCTCTGCCTCCTCATCCTCCACCGTATCCTCAGCCTACACTGCAAGGACAATTCACAGTGCCCCTCCAGCATACCACAGCATAACTACATGTGTCACACTGTTCTGCACCTCGTTTGCCTGAGCGAACAGAGTCACGCAGGGGAGGAACTGCTCCGTGTCCTTCATCAATAAATCGAATCCTGGCTTTCTCCGCGACAACTCAAAATCGGAACCATGGTGACCTACAACATGAAGAACATGGTGTTGACGCTTCGTCAAGGAGGGCTGAGCCATGTGCCCTGCATGGCCGACATGTTCAATCTGGTTGTCAAGAGGTTCCTGAAGTCTTTCAGCCATCTGCATGACATCCTAAAATTGGTAAGGAAACTTTGCATGAACTTCTGCCACTCCTCGAGTTAGAGCGGCAGAACAGCGTCCCCCAACATAGGCTGATATGCAATGTTTCCACCCGTTAGAATTCCACCCTCCATATGTTGGACCGACTAAACGAACAGAGAAATGATACAAGCGGATAGAAGTACTCCCCTGTGTTACTTCGATGTCAGCAAGTGGCAGCTCATGCGTGACGTTTGCTCAGGCCCTTTGAGGAGGCCACGTTGTCAGTTGCCAGGACTATTGGATGAACAATGTCATTCCACTGCTTCATGTCCTGGAACAGAGGCTGGTAAATATGGCTGGTCAGGGGACTGGAGACGTGGCACCTAGATCTCATGGCCACATGAGCCCTGTGGGGGCTAAACTGGAGAATGAGTAGGAGGAGGACATTAGAGCACGAGAAATGTGTAGTGAAATGGGTGGTTTTCATACACAGATGACAGGAGAGGAGGAGCAGGAGCAGGAGCAGCTAGAGGAGCCACAGGACAATGAGGAAGACGAGGTAGGGGACCCAGACACACCATGGCAGTATGCAGTGGAGATAGAGACAGGGAGTCCCTCCGAGTCCCACAAATGACCCGATGCATGCTCACTTGCTTGTGTAGTGACAGCCGAATTGTCACCATTCGGCAGAGGGATGACTTCTGGCTCTCCAGCTTGTTGGACCCTCACTACTGGTCCAAAATGGGGGCCTTTTTCACACCCGCTGAGAAAGAGGACAAATTGAACTACTATAGAGACATCCTATGTAGTCAGTTGGCTGCTGCCTAACTGCGCCATCGTCTATCCTCTCACAGGTCTGACCGAGGGGGCCCTCTGCGCTCACGTTCCTCTGCCATAACTGCTGTGGCAGGGTGGGGGGGGGGGGGTAGGAGCAGTTCCAGCTCCATCAGCAGCAACTTGAGTCTAGAGTCGCTAATGAGCAGCTTTCTTCACCCGCCTAGTGAAGAAACTACTCAGCAGCAGCAGCTAGACATGGAGCAGGACCTGAACCAGCATGTAGTGGCATACTTGGACAGCACCCTGCCACCCCACATTGAAGATCCGCTGGACTACTGGTTAGCCAAACTGGATTTGTGGCAACTGGCCGAGTTTGCCCTGGAAAAGCTGTCCTGCTCGGCCAGTAGTGTTGCATCAGAGCGGGTGTTTAGTATCACCAGTCCACACAAAATGTGGAGAGACCGACCTTTGTCAAGATGAATCAGGTGTGAATCAGCCAGGATTTCCACCCACCAATGCCTGATTCATCAGACTAGATCATCCATGGTGACACACCAACACTTTGACAAAAGAGACTGATTTCTTCTAGCTACCTGCCTCAGCTACTATTCTGATGCTGCCACCCGCCTGATGCCACAGATCTGATGCTAAGTGCTCCTTCTTTCACCCACCATCTTCAGCTGGTACTAGTATTGCCACCCACCTCCCCACTCTCAACGGGTCACTCTGTGGTCTGCTGAGGCTGCTGCCACCTCTACACTATGTCACCTTTCCACTCTGTGGTCTCCTGATGCTGCTGCCACCTCTACACTATTTCACATTGCCACTCTGTGTTCTCCTGATGCTGCTGCCACCTCCACACTATGTCACCTTGCCACTCTGTGGTCTTCTGATGCTGCTGATACCTCAACACTATGTCACCTTGCCACTCTGTTGCCTCCTCATGCTGCTGCTGCCACTTTAACACTCTCATTGTGCCACCCTGTGGCCTCCTCCTGGTGTTGCTGCTGGTGCCACCTCCACACTCTGTCATTGTGCCACTCTGTGTCCTCATGATGCTGCTGCGACCTCTACACTGTCTTTATGCCACCCTGTGGCCTCCTCCTGATGCTGCTGCTGCCGCAACCCTCCACATGTCATAGGGCCACTCTGCGGACTTCTCATTCTGTTTCCACCCTCCCCACTTCATGACTGGGCCACTATTTTGCCTTTTTTCCTGGCTGACATCATCATTTATTTGACCCTTCTCGTGAACTGTCAAAAGGAAGAAGAAATGAGACGCACAATGGATCCTGTCTATGTAACAGCTGTAAGGCCTGCATGACATTGTCCCTATTGGCTTATGATTTGGTATCCAAAAGCAGGAGAGGGTACAAAACACAGAAGACATACAAATATTCTATTCAAGTGTCATCTCCACTCCTGCTTTCTTTGGCTTTAGAAATACTGATTGAGTACTGACCAAATGCTGACCGAGTGAAGGTGGATGTGTGTTATTGTTCTGGCGGATCAGAGTAAGGGAAAAATAATCACTGGCGTCAACACAAACTTACTGCTGACACCCACTCCACTCTGTCGGGGGAACTCTACTTGTATAAGCGTTTAATAGAACAGGTTCTGTAGACAACTACTGTATGTGGAATCAGCTGACGATGGAGTAGAAGGAGTGAGCTTCTTCTTGACGTTAACATTGACCTGTAAGGCTGAGTTCTCACTTGAGTTATTTGGTCAGTTTTGGCCCTGTAACTGCCTAAATAAGTGAAGTGTGCAGTGACTCTAAGAGCGACGCCTGTCATCTACATGTCATACTGACTCACAGTATCTTTTCACCAACACAGCAGACTCCCTATGCGTGTTACTGAAAGGCACAGTGTTCTACACCACTATAAAGGCTCTATTCAGCCAAGAAATAGCCATTTTTAACGTGATTTGCCACAAATAGATTCAGATCAAACCAAATTTTTTTGAAAATTTCTGCGAACCGGCCAAATCAAATTCTCATCGTGATATTTTTTAATACATCAGTACATCAGTAAGAAAAATAGAAAAAGAGCTATAACTAAGCTGAGCATTTCATCATGGCTGCAAGTCAAACCTACACTTTGTTGCAAATTTCAAAGTTTTTTTAGTTTCATATATACAGATTTTTTTATACATACAGAGCTGGCAGAACTTCCTCCAGGAATTTTGCGTTCATCAATAGAAAGTTAAAGCTATACACATAAAAAGGTGAATTTTTATTGACAATGCTATAGTGTTGCAGTAATAAAAGTTGAATAATGCTATAACATAGAACATTATCAGTCGTAAAGTCTAGGCTCTGGGAAAAGGCTGCTGAGTACAGTATATTCCCTCATCACAATTCAAAATTTCTCTGCAGGAAGCCACTTCATTAAATAACTGGCCGAAAGCAGTCAAAAGCAAACCAAGTTGCTGAAAGCAGTATTTTACTCACTATCTCTGCAAGTGTCTGACTCTTGCTGACTTCCCAGACTTTTTTCCATCCCCCAGTTGGTCATTTTTAGGGTATATTTTTTTTCCTGCTGAAATGTAGTCAGAAAATGCATGCTGTTGATGCGAAACCAGACAAAACCAGAGGATTAGGCATGCCCTACAGTACTACATCAAGAAGAATCTAAAGATGTTAAACACCAAATTTGATAATGTCCCTAATTAAATTTTACAGTCAGCAAAAGCTCAAGGTATCAGGATGCAGAACATAAAATGCCTACATATATTTATTTTCCCTGTTACTCTTGACTTATTCATTTCTTGCCTCTAACTTGCGTTCTTTATGTGTATTTAAATTCTTCTGACTCCTTACCTGCTGTTTCGCAGAGCAAAATCTATAAGCTAATTCCTTCACCTGTCTATGGAAAGACTAACATATTTAGAATCACCAGCTATGTATCACTGCCTATGCTACATTTTGGCAGATACATTTTAAAGCAGTCTAGTTTGGGTAATAAAACACAGCCGCTGACGTCCCATGACACTTTGTTTTTCCAGTTCTTTTTCATCTGAAAGCCTAAATGCTGAGAAAACACAAATATGAAACGAAACATCACAAATGCAAAAAAGCAGTTGTAGAGACAAATGGTGACAAGTGTCAGAAATGGTTTATTAATGAAGGCTTCTGATACCGAAACCTATGTAAATATGTTGCCACACTGTAACTCTGTCGTCGTACTAAAATATGGAAAGGAACATCCTTGGGCTCCTCAATGATTGCAGTGGGGAATGTTTGTTTGGATTCCGACTATGAAAACAACAATGTAATGAATGTAATGCATTTTCTCCTCAAAGATTTATTTTTGTGTTATGAATAAAGCCTACTTCTGAAAATAAAAACAGAGCAAATAGCAAGAATAATAGCTACAAACTAGCTAGAACTGGATATTTTAAGGGTCTGTCAAAGCAAAGACATGCCAGTCGAATTTGTCACAATGTCCATAGAATGTCCAGTAGGCTTCAGGGCTTCTAGGAACACTTTGCCACTTAGCCTCTGGGTGTCCGTATGGACGGCCATTGACAGCCATTGACTTGAAATGGGTCGCAAATGGGTCTCAGAAGAAAACCAGGGGAAGTCAATAGGAGACAAAGTCTTATAGTTTTTTCCTGGTATGAATAAAGTTTTATTTAGCAATCAATGGAGGTAACACCAAACCGATGCTTCTAGCGTGATCCCACCAAGGTCTATGCTGAAGTAACACAGAATTTGCCATCTGGAAATAATTTTTTCCACCTTTACAAATATAACTGGCATTTACTACTCTGGACTTTTGTTTTGCCTTTCTCTTGATTATTTGAGGATTGAGCTGACAAGTTAAAATTAAAAAGATGTGTAATTTTTTATTCTTACTACCAAAATATATGAAGAATGAGCTAATTAATTCCACCAGTTTGGAATGCTCTCTCTCTATCTTTCTCACTATCTCACAAATTTGGCAAATCTTACCCTAAACAAATTTCAACAGATTAATCTCTAATATATATATATATATATATATATACAGTACAGACCAAAAGTTTGGACACACCGTCTCATTCAAAGAGTTTTCTTTATTTTCATGACTATGAAAATTGTAGATTAACACTGAAGGCATCAGAACTATGAATTAACACATGTGGAAATATATACATAAAAAAGTGTAAAACAACTGAAAATATGTCTTATTCTAGGTTCTTCAAAGTAGCCACCTTTTGCTTTGATTACTGCTTTGCACACTCTTGGCATTCTCTTGATGAGCTTCAAGAGGTAGTCACCGGAAATGGTCTTCCAACAGTCTGGAAGGAGTTCCCAGAGATGCTTAGCACTTGTTGGCCCTTTTGCCTTTACTCTCCGGTCTAGCTCACCCCAAACCATCTCGATTGGGTTCAGGTCCGGTGACTGTGGAGGCCTGGTCATCTGGCACAGCACCCCATTACTCTCTTTCATGGTGAAATAGCCCTTACACAGCCTGGAGGTGTGTTTGGGGTCAATGTCCTGTTGAAAAATAAATGATGGTCCAACTAAACGCAAACCGGATGAAATAGCATGCCGCTGCAAGATGCTGTGGTAGCCATGCTGGTTCAGTATGCCTGAATAAATCCCCAACAGTGTCACCAGCAAAGCACCCCCACACCATCACACCTCCTCCTCCATGCTTCACGGTGGTAACCAGGCATGTAGAGTCTATCCGTTGACCTTTTCTGCGTCGCACAAAGACACGGTGGTTGGAACCAAAGATCTCAAATTGGGACTCATCAGACCAAAGCACAGATTTCCACTGGTCTAATGTCCATTCCTTGTGTTCTTTAGCCCAAACAAGTCTCTTCTGCTTGTTGCCTGTCCTTAGCAGTGGTTTCCTAGCAGATATTCAACCATGAAGGCCTGATTCACACAGTCTCCTCTTAACAGTTGTTCTAGAGATGTGTCTGCTGCTAGAACTCTGTGTGGCATTGACCTGGTCTCTAATCTGAGCTGCTGTTAACCTGCGATTTCTGAGGCTGGTGACTCGGATGAACTTATCCTCCGCAGCAGCGGTGACTCTTGGTCTTCCTTTCCTGGTGGCGGTCCGCATGTGAGCCAGTTTCTTTGCAGCGCTTGATGGTTTTTGTGACTGCACTTGGGGACACTTTCAAAGTTTTCCCAATTTTTCGGACTGACTGACCTTCATTTCTTAAAGTAATGATGGCCACTGGTTTTTCTTTACTTAGCTGCTTTTTTCTTGCCATAATACAAATTCTAACAGTCTATGCAGTAGGACTATCAGCTGTGTATCCACCTGACTTCTCCACAACGCAACTGATGGTCCCAACCCCATTTATAAGGCAAGAAATCCCACTTATTAAACCTGACAGGGCACACCTGTGAAGTGAAAACCATTTCAGGTTACTACCTCTTAAAGCTCATCAAGAGAATGCCAAGAGTGTGCAAAGCAGTAATCAAAGCAAAAGGTGGCTACTTTGAAGAACCTAGAATGACATATTTTTAGTTGTTTCACACTTTTTTGTTATGTATATAATTCCACATGTGTTAATTCATAGTTTTGATGCCTTCAGTGTGAATCTACAAGAAAACTCTTTGAATGAGGTGTGTCCAAACTTTTGGTCTGTACTGTATATATAACATATGATCCATCATTCACAATAGGTGAACTAACAGCTTATCTGTTCCCTCCTGATCTCTGCACAGGCCACAGAGCATGCCCAGAAAACTCTCCCATAAAAGTTAATGACGGTCCCCACCAGACCATTGTGTCTATGGCCCTGTAAATAGTGTTAAAGGACATCTCTCAGCAGATTTGTACCTATGAGACTGGCTGACCTGTTGCATGTGCACTTGGCAGCTGAAGGCATCTGTGTTGGTACCATGTCCATATGTGCCCACATTGCTGAGAAAAATTATGTTTTAATATATGCAAATGAGCCTTTAGGAATAATGAGGGTGTTACCATTACACCTAGAGGCTGAGCCCTCTCTGTAACTGCTGCGTTCTCTGCACTTTGATTGACAGGACCAGGAAGTGTAAAAATCATCCCGCCTGGCCCTGTCAATCAAAATGCAGAGTGTGGCAGTTTGTAATAGAGCAGAGATTCTAGATGTAACGGCAATGCCCCCAATGCTCCTAGAGGCTCATTTGCATACATTAAAACTTAGTTTTTCTTGGCAATGCGGGCACATATGAACATGGGACCATGACATATGCCTTTATCTGCCAAGCGCATATACAACAGAATAGCCAGTTTCATAGGTACAAATCTGCTGACAGATGTCATTTAAGAACAGGACATGGAAAATAGCATCCCCATAATCAAGTTTATGAAATACAATAGAACAAAAAAAAATCTACAATTGAAATAAATAAATAAATAAATAAATTGAAAGAAAAAGATATGGGTTGCTACTGTATCAGTTTTTTTTCTGACAGAAAACAAAAGACAATTTTGGTGACACATTCCCTTTAAGTTAGAAATAGAAGAAATGTTTATTGTCAAAAATCTCAAAATTCACATTTATTAATTATAATAATATTTGATCTGATTTTAAAAGGTTCTTTCTCACCTTTCTCATGGAATTTTCTTATTGTTTAAAGATCAATCAATTGCTATATATTACCTTCCAGTTTACTGATTTAGATGCATAAAGCGATGTCATAATGAGGGTCTTGATGAAGGAATATTTTGGCTTCTTTGTCCCTAGGGGGCTGGATCTTGCCCTCCTCTCCTTCCCTTCATCATAGTGAGTCACTTTTCATTGTCACATGTTAAAGAGAATAAACTGCCAATGTGTTACATCACTGTGTGTGAGGTCCCAGAAGGGCTGTGGTGTCAATGAATAAATGAATGAAAAAGATTATAAAATATGAACAATTCCTCTATACAACCTTATTATAATGATAATAAAATTATCATATTGACACAGTTACCGTCTGGGGAAACACATGCTATTGGGGTGATTGACAAGCTGGAAGTGACATTTTTCAGTATCGAACACAATCCAGCAATGTGCAGTCTCCATCATATTATTCAAGTGGTTCACTACGTCTGTACGGTATATGATTACCTCTACTTTATAACCATCCAGTGAGCTTTATGTTTCATCATTTTTTAAAGGTAATAGATGGGCTGGTGGGTTAACAAATGACTGAATATACATATTTAGGTGTCTTTGCACATTAAGATAAGTGGATTCTTAATGTAAATAAGAATGTAATGCGACATATTACATGTTATTGTCACCATACATCAATGTTCCCTGCTATCTCAATCCGTTGATGCAAATTTTTATTAAACAATGCATTCTGTGTACAAACCGGATTCCAAAAAAGTTGAGACACTAAACAAATTGTGAATAAAAACTGAATGCAATGAGGTGGAGATGGCAAATGGCAATATTTTGTTTGTAATAGAACGTAGATGACAGATCAAACGTTTAATCCGAGTAAATGTATCATTTTAAAGGAAAAATACGTTGATTCAAATTTTCACGGGGTCAACAAATCCCCAAAAAGTTGGGACAAGTAGCAATAAGAGGCTGGAAAAAGTTAATTTGAGCATAACGAAGAGCTGGAAGACCAATTAACACTAATTAGGTCAATTGGCAACATGATTGGGTATAAAAAGAGCTTCTCAGAGTGGCAGTCTCTCTCAGAAGCCAAGATGGGTAGAGGATCACCAATTCCCACAATGTTGCGCAGAAAGATAGTGGAGCAATATCAGAAAGGTGTTACCCAGCGAAAAATTGCAAAGACTTTGCATCTATCATCATCAACTGTGCATAACATCATCCGAAGATTCAGAGAATCTGGAACAATCTCTGTGTGTAAGGGTCAAGGCCGTAAAACCATACTGGATGCCCGTGATCTCCGGGCCCTTAAACGATACTGCACCACAAACAGGAATGCTACTGTAAAGGAAATCACAGAATGGGCTCAGGAATACTTCCAGAAACCATTGTCAGTGAACACAATCCACCGTGCCATCCGCCGTTGCCAGCTGAAACTCTACAGTGCAAAGAAGAAGCCATTTCTAAGCAAGATCCACAAGCTCAGGCGTTTTCACTGGGCCAGGGATCATTTGAAAAGGAGTGTGGCAAAATAGAAGACTGTTCTGTGGTCAGACGAGTCACGATTCGAAGTTGTTTTTGGAAATCTGGGACGCCATGTCATCCGGACCAAAGAGGACAAGGACAACCCAGAGCCTGCATCTCTGATGGTATGGGGTTGCATGAGTGCGTGTGGCATGGGCAGCTTGCATGTCTGGAAAGGCACCATCAATGCAGAAAAATATATTCAGGTTCTAGAACAACATATGCTCCCATCCAGACGTCATCTCTTTCAGGGAAGACCCTGCATTTTTCAAAAAGATAATGCCAGACCACATTCTGCATCAATCACAACATCATGGCTGCATAGGAGAAGGATCCAGGTACTGAAATGGCCAGTCTGCAGTCCAGATCTTTCACCTATAGAGAACATTTGGCGCATCATAAAGAGGAAGGTGCAACAAAGAAGGCCCAAGACGATTGAACAGTTAGAGGCCTGTATTAGACAAGAATGGGAGAGCACTCCTATTTCTAAACTTGAGAAACTGGTCTCCTCGGTCCCCAGACATCTGTTGAGTGTTGTAAGAAGAAGGGGAGATGCCACACAGTGGTGAAAATGACCTTGTCCCAACTTTTTGGGGATTTGTTGACACCATGAAATTCTGATTCAACATATTTTTCCCTTAAAATGGTACATTTTCTCAGTTTAAACTTTTGTTCCGTGATTTATGTTCTATTCTGAATAAAATATTAGAAGTTGGCACCTCCACATCATTGCATTCAGTTTTTATTTACAATTTGTATAGTGTCCCAACTTTTTTGGAATCCGGTTTGTAAGATCTGCTGTTTTGTGTTATAGTTTTCCTTGCAATACATTGCCCACATGACCCACATCTCAGCAGGACTAATTTGCCTAAATACTATGCAACACTTTTCATATTTTTCATTATTTTGTTTTGTTAAGAAGACTAAGATGACCCAAGGGCATACAGTAAATCCTGTATAGTACATGGGGCCCATGTGGATACAGGTCCAGCTCTCGCTGATGTGGCCATAATTATCAAGTGGTGACAACCCACGCAAGGGTTCTCTCCAGAAAAATTGTACTGTTACCAAACAAGTGGATTGGGAATATTATACTCCTAGGTCATAGGTGTAAAAACCTAATACCATATTAGAAGGACCAATCAGATTTTTGCAGTAGGGCCTATGTATACCACTGGTAAGAGTATTAAAGGCCTTTTTTAGAAGGTTTAATACTGATGACCTATCCTCAGTAGTGAAGATAGAACCCATGGAAGTTCTGGTTCGCTAAATTCGGCCGAACTTCAGGTCAAAGTTTGGGTTCGGGACCCTAACTTGACCCTAACTCTGACTCGAAACCCATGGAAGTCAATGGGGACCCGAACGTCACTTTATTATTTTCCATTATAACATGATTATATCGGAAAATAGCATAGTACTTAAGACAGAATGCAAAAGGGAGGCTCCATTATGCTGCCCATAGACTTCAATTATGACAGAATGCAAAATGGAATGCCTCTAAAGGTGTCCCTTTTGCATGCCATCATAAGTATTATGTTATTTTCCGATATAACCATGTTATAATGGAAAATAATAAAGTTATTCATAAATTGCCCAAACCCCGAACCTGAACCCAAACCCGGACTTCAGTGAAAAAGTCCAGGTACCCGAACACACAAAGTTCGGTATGAACACGAACTTTGCTGTTCGGGTTTGCTCACCCCTAATCCTGAGTATAGGTCTTTAGTATGTGGTTGGTGAGGGTTCGACTACTGGTAATCCAAGGATCAGTTGTTTGAAGACACTGTGGCACTCCGGTGACCATCTGTCACTACCAGAGCTTTGAGACGTTCTCACAGCTCTGTTTCTCCACCCCTGTGATGATGTCACTACTAGAGCTTGGAGGAGTTCCCTCTGCCCTGTTTCTCCGCCCCTGTGATGAGGTCTTTACTTTCTGTTTCCTTCCTCCCAGCTGTCCCTCCTGTGTTAGATTTCGCTGCCTTTAAATCACCCCTCCTCCTTTGTAGAGGTGCGGATTATACTTTTCATTTGAGCTGTATCTCTCGCTTGAATATCTTCACCTGTGTGATATCTTTTCTCTGGATCTGTGTTCTGCTGAAGCAAGTACTTCGGATATTGTCTGCTGACTTTGGATCTGCTTTCACTGCAGCTGCAGCTCCTTCAGTTAAGTGTTCAGACATTGTGTGTTTCTGTTTCTTTGCTGACTGGATCCGAGGCGACCCCGGTTCCGTCCATATACTGAGCAGGGCACCGGTGGCCGTGCCCCTTTCACTATTGTAGGGGTTTCAGTGGTCATCAGCCTTAGGTACGCGGGCATGTCTCGATCCACCATCTGGATCTGGACATGTGCATAGCAGCTTAGGGAGAGCTTTTAGGGTCTGACAGGGGTCACCCTTTATCCTCCCTAGTTTGGGTCCGGTCAGTTGCTATTCACTGTGTAGGCTCTTGTTGCTCACTTACAGCCGTGACACCATCATGGCCTCTTTCAAGGCTGCAATTCCAAACACACTGTAATCCAATGAATGGAGCTATGCTTGGTAAGCTGCTACAAGGCCGCAACACTCACCAGAGCGCTGCAGCCTCTTCAAACAGCTGATTGGCAGGAGTGCCTTCAGTTGGACCCCCACTTATCACATACTGATGACCTATCCTGAGAACAGGTCATCAGTATTACGTATCTGGACATCCTCTTTATTCCTTTTTGACCATGGACAGAAACTAAAGCATGGCACTGAAATAAGTCATAGTGGCAAAAGGGCATCTCAAAATTAACTATAAAATGCCCAGATAATAAAATATAACAAAATAATATACATTTTTTATAATAATAGCACAATGAACACTTTATACTACAAATTAAATGTCATTATTTTTACAGTATATACCATCCAAAGCGTATGATACATTTCCGAAAATTCTGCCATCTACAGAGTAGTTCTTTTTATTTTTTATTTCTTGTGGTAATCCCCTTCTTTGTCTGTCTCCCAGCAGGACACTAAATCTTAAGAAGACTTAATCCTCACTTTAAAATCACCTCTGTGATTAACTCTTCAGTACCTAAGTTAAATTGTAAATCGCAAGAGTGGAAAGCAAAAATAAATCTATACTGCAGGACCACAAATAAAAATTGCATACAAATAATGTGTTGATATACAATGCCATAATTCTTCACAGTCATTTGGAAGGTTATTATTCTGTCTGATTAGCTGAAGTAACAGTTGTTAAATCCTAGGAATGCATTTGTTGTAAAAATTACATTCAGAAGAGGGGAAAATGTCCATTGGGATTAATAAAAGAAAATTCTGTCACAGGGAAGAATGTAAACTACTGTACATGAATAGTGCTTACAGCCAAGACTGTTGAGCATAGATGCTACATGTGATGTACTCACAGGTGTCAATTATGAAAAACCTGATAAGCAGCCCACGGCAGCCACTTTGTAGGGACAGAAAAATTATCCCCTTATGGACATCCCTTATACATATGAAGAGGATGTCTGCACTTTAAGATGGCACCCAAACTGGAGCGGAGAGGGCCCCATAGCCACCAAGTTCCGACTGTTTTACACAGAAGATACTCACATAGTCACTGTGCCTCAGTATTAAAGGCAGGTGTAATATATCACTGTGTGCATCACTATCAAGTGCACTGACATACATAATAAATCTGTTTTGTTAGCGATACCGTTGTTATACACTATGGCCAACAGACAGTTGCCTGTTCCCTCCAAAAGAAATGGGAAGAGGCAAAAATGATGCTGTAGCCAGCACAACAGCAGAAGGGGGGTTGGTAGCAGCCGCAGCAACAGGCCATAGATACCACTGTTATCCAGCGGTTGTGTTTTGACCAACAGTCCAGCTGTACTGGAATGGTTGACTTGCTCTTCACAATCATCTCAAGTGACAACAAATACATACAGCCAGGAAATGGAGGGTTCTTCTGACACCATGCTTAGTTGGCATGGCCCAAGAACTGCCTTCATGCCCTAACCTGTCCTGAAACTCCCTCTTGCTTTTGCTGCTCTTTTTTCTAGGCAAGTAATGATAGCTGCAGGTTTTGCTCCACTTTTCAGTGAGGATGAGCTTTGTGAGGATAACAGTTACATGCCAGCCCAGTATTGGAGGAGAGGTCCACTGCAGACTCCTTTAAGTGTGGGAGCATATGTTGTGAGAGGTCAGAGACGTGCACAAGAGACAGGTGAGGGTGACACAAGTGACCACCAAACATTTGTAGATGATGATGTAGCTGATCGCACATGGGAGCTGGGTGAAGCAGGGGCATCGTTATCATCAGAGGGTGAGGATGTCAGCGTGCCCATGGGACAGCAGGGTGGAAGCAGAGGGGTTTGGGAGCCAAATGGTAAAGACATACACTGTCTGCTACTCAGGAGACTACGTGTGAGGAACACACTGGCAGTGAAAGGGCTGATAAAGGGAGCGGCAGACAGGTATCATGCAGTGGTGGAGAGGAAATGCAATACTCGTCAGTGTGGGAATTTTTTACAAAGTTACTGGGGGACATTTGTGTGGCGGTATGCAGGATGTGTGGGCAAAAGGTGAGGTGCGGCCAGGGTCCTATTGTTGGCACAAAGCCCCTGCATCAACACATGGAGTGTCTCCATAAAGTGGTATGGGAAAACCAAGCCAATCATAAAGTGTTACAGCCTGATGCAGAAATTGCTGCATCTTTCACCAGCCAGCACCAACTCTCAAGCAGTGAGGGCTCGTCAACGTCAGTAGAAGAAAGCTTTTGTTCCTTCCCATCAACTTCAATGTCGTCTATTGCTCCTGATGCTCCTCCTTCTCCTTGTCACTTGTTTCGACAGCAATCGATCGCCACGCTAATTGCAAAAAGACAATAGCAGCAGTCTCTTAGTCAGTCTTACTGCCTTTGACTGTCTCCACTAGCCTCCCTTGCCCTCTCCTCTCCCTTCCTCTCTTTAGACTTCTACGTAATCTGATCCTTCAGTGAGAAAGCATCCCATCTTCACTGAAGACAGATCTGAGTAGTGAATTAAGAGTTACTGAACAGAAGGGAAAACAGGTTAAAAATATGAATGCAATGATAAGGAAGCCTCTTTCTATAAGAAGATATATTACAACTAGAGATGAGCGAAGTTTTGAAATATTCAATTTGGCAACTTTGCCGAAGTTTGCCAAGAAATGTGATTTGTTACGAATTGCTATAAATCAGCTATACCCAGGCTTTACTCTGCTTTAGGGTATAGCCACACAGAGCGGCCATGCTGCTAGGAGGTTGCAGCCATGCTGCGGTGAAGAACCACGTGGCCAATGAACCCGCAGCTGTCTTTAATTTAATAATAAAGACGGTGTGGCACCTTTAATGCACTTTTAAACAGGGACTGTTGCTGGTATAAGCTTTGGCTGGTTAGGTGGGGGCAAAAAATGCAGTTCTGGCCTGCCTTCTTTGGCAAGTTATTTTACAGTAAACACAGAATATTAATCAGCTCTGGTATACCCACTTCTCGTACTGCAACATTATCCTGCCCTATAAGTGAGAGCCCTTGTTCTGCGCTTTTCCCCCTTCTAATAGATTTTTTACTCCATCTAAAAAAACATTTCCCAAACTCGCGTTCGGTTCAAAGGTACCACTGAGTTCCGGAATTGATTTTTTACAGTACAAATTAATTTATGAAGTTATTTCCTGAAGTCTCTCAAGACGTCGCAAAGCAATAACTTCGGCTCATCGGGGCCAATACATTCTAATACTGTATGGAGCTCCTGTTCTGTACAGTATTAGAACAAAGTTTTATGCAAATCGACTTCGGATGTTTCATCAGAAACATCAGCTCCTCTCTCTGCATCTTGCTGACTTTTCAGGGACATGGAGACCAAGAAGGATGATTTCAAAGCAGTAAAGCCAGAAAAAGATGAGGATGGTCATCAGTAAGACCTGGCCTCTTTAAGGGGTGCGGACTCGATTGTATTGATTGGCACGCTGGCATTGGAATAATAAAAGCTTCCATCTTATTCGTGTTGAATTACATATGTTATTTTATGGCTGATGTAGGAATAAGTAAATATAGGAATAAATAAATAAAACTGATGCAGAATATATCTCCCTACCTCTCCTTGCAGTCTCCCTGCACTCTCCCTGCACACTCCCTGCACTCTCCTTTAACTCTCCCTCTCCAATATTATTCTATTAATCATTATCACCAACACTATCCGTATCTCATGAGCGCTTGACACGTCTCTCTGTATGCTCAACTCAGAGAACAATGGCGGAGACTGCGCAGGATGAGGGTTTTATAGGGCAGTGACATCAAAGGGGATGGCTACCTGCGATTGGCTGGCTGCATGCCCGAAAAGGTGATCTTGTGTTCCTGGGCTTGTCTCCTCTACACTTAGTTTCACTTTGTAACACGTGCAGCTGCCATTTTAGGAAAACCTAATTCGTTACCACAAAGCGTGAGAAAATTCAGATTGGTTTAGAATCAAAGTTTTCCTAAATTTCAGACCAAATTTTTGGTTTTAATGCTTTGCTTTGCCCAACACTAATTACATTACTTATATTCACCCGTACTAATCATTTATGGGGGAAAATGAAAATGCAGATGCTCTTTAAGTTGTCAGATAGGTTAATTAAATGGATGTGTTTCCAACTTGTATATATATGAGGTTCAGATGTACGTCATAAATGCAAATTTACATCCAACTATATATTTTCTGCACGCTAGGGACCCAATCCAAGAGCATTTTAAACCAAGGCAGATTAAGATGTTTCTAAGTAAGTCCAGCAATTTATTCTAGCCATCTGTAGCTGTGTAAACACAAGGTTTCTTACCAAATGTTTTATAGATTTTTAGGTGCAACAAAGTAATTCTCTCGTAGCTGATAAAGGACATAAATTTATTTACAGAGTTGCACAATGATTGATCAAAAGAAGACTGATTGTGGTGTAATGACAACATATTAGCAATGCTAAAAAGGCTAATTCCCTATTAATATTGGTAAAGACATTTTATTTGGTTCATCTTATTTTTAGTTTCATATAGAATTGGTACCAATTTAACAATGAAGAATTGTATGAAATCATTATTTTTACATGTATAGTGAGAAGTTTCTATGTGCACAAAAAGTGACACTTCTATTATTGACAAGGAGAAAAAATTGATACAGGTGATTTCACATAATCCCATTTTTCTTTGCCACATTTTTCAGCCTTTTTTTTTAAACTCATTTTCAAGATATTTTCTTAAAGCCAGTAGTGAAATATAAAATGAACTGCAATACAGTTTTATTCTTTGTGGCACTTTTCTTCATATTTGGTGTCTTTTTTGGGTCCATATTAGAAGGTGATAAAATCAGTTCTAGTGTTGAACGACTCGAAGTTGATGAAGCAGAATTCAATCCGAATTTTTTGAAAATTTTGATTCACACCGAAGCCAAATTTTCTGTTAAGAAATCAATTTTTTTGCTAAGATGGTGGCTACTCATGTTACAAAGTGAAAGTAAGAAGTCCAGGAATGCAAGATCACCCACAATGCCTGAAGACAGATCTGAGCAGTGAATTAAGAGTTACTGAACAAAAGGGGGAACAGGTTAAAAATATGAATGGAATGAGAAGGAAGCCTCTTTCTATGATAGGATATAGGTGCCCGCCCCTTTAATAACAGTGACCTCCACTGTGCCCGCCCCTTAAAAAACAGTGACCTCCACAGTGCCCGCCCCTTTAAGCAGTAAAGAAAAATGGCTGGGTTGTTATGGAAACCTGGAGCAAAACTGTGTTTATGGCAGTTGGGATTTGAAGAGAAAGACTTGCAGGCTTGTATTGGCTAATGTGGGTCATTTTTGGGGGATATCTCAGGAACGGTATGTCCTAGAGAGCTGAGACCCAATCTAAAACCTTCCCGGACACCTGGTTTACCTGAGTGTCAAATTTGGTGAAGATCAGTCCAGTCGTTTGGTCGTGCATAAAGAACAGACAGAAACTCATTTTTATATTTATAAGAGATATACTCTCCCTGCAGGTCAGAATATAGCTGATTTAACGTGCTTCGTGACTAATTCATTCAGAATAACGCACATTTTATTAGAAAATTCGGCAAAGCGTCCAAATCAATTTTTTTTTAAACTTTGCTAATTTCTAATCAGTTCTTTAGGATCAAAATTTGACTTTAATTTAAAAAAATTATAATAATAGTTTGTTAGAATCAGAGAGAGAGAGAAAGAAAAATAAATAAAGAGAGAGAGAGAGAGACTTCAAGGCAACATTATTTCAATTTAGGTAAAATTGGTTCGTACCTGAATAGAATAACAAAGTTTAAATGACCGAAAAATATTTTTTTAGAAATTTGCTTATCTCTAGTCCGTTTTATTTATTTTTTCAAAATTCAGCATCTTCTAGGTATTTTTATTTATTTATTTCTGCTAGCACAGGACTCTATAGTTCAGAAAAAAATCCAAGTGTTTATAAAGCTGTGTTTTTTTTTAGCCAAATTCAGGAGTGGATTTGAAAGGAATGTGAAATACAAAAGTTAGGGCGGGTTCTCATTGGCGCTTTGGAATTCCATTTTTGGTTCCGTTATAACAGAGTTATAATGAAGTAGTATGGGATTTTAGGAAGGAATGCAAAATGAATGCCATTAAGAGGCATTCAATTTTGCTCTGTCCTAATACATGTCTATGGGGACAAATAATGGTTTTGTTTTACATGACAGAAAAATAGTTCTGTTGCTGTTTGATCCATCATACACCAGCAAGGTTTCTTATTAAGACTGGGGTCAAAGATACCAAAACAATAAAGGGCCATTAGGTGGCTTACTTTGAACCAGAATATTGCGGCAGAATTTTGGTGTACATTAAACCATGCACCCGCACCAACAAGCCATGCCCCTTGTTGGACAAGTAACAAAAGTGTCTGTGGGCCCAGAATGTTAACAAAGGATATCTGAACTAAAGAAAGCATGTGCATTATCTCTTCTTCATTTAAGCACTGTTTTATATATACATTTGCATGCAAGACGTTTATTGTTAGAGAATAAACATGTATTTTTAAAATATCATCAACAGAAAGATCTATTTCATTCCAATGATATGAAAACAGCATTTCAGGCTTTGAGTGGTGTCCATCAATACAAAGTCATTGATCAATGTGGAAGGCAAGTAATGATCGTCTATGAATTATTATAATGTTGAAGTGTGCTGTAATCTATATGGGAAATTGCTGGTTTGCTGACATAGCAGGTAACAGTGCTGTCATTATTTGTGCACTGCTTGACTTTGGCTGGATTCATGAGATACTTTTTTACTGCCTGTTTTATCTAGTAGTCAGATTTTGATCATATAACATTACTAGGTATTCATATATAAATTATACTGTATGTGTATATGACAATTATAAGAGAATATGAGTATAAATTATAAATTAAAAAGAAAACATTCATATAAAGATGTCTGATATTACTCACATATTTAAGAAAATTAATGATAACACACAAATCAATTGGCAGTAAACTAAACTGCATACAGCTACCTATCCTCTCATGAGTGTATATCTCAATTCGCTACTTTTACAAATTGAGTTTCAAAATTTCTACCATGTGCTTTGGTTTAGAGGCAAGATGTCAAGATATTTAAGACATCATAAAACAATTGTATTGCAATTTATTATTATTATTTTTATTATTATTATTAGTGACTTTACATGCTAGGATAAAGACAACACCAATATAAGAGCACTGTCCCTAAAGTAATGGCTGTGATATAGCTACAAAGCAGATAACCCCTAAAAAGACACTACATAGTTACTAATAGTAGAAAATGAGTTTATTGTACAATTACCAAACATAATAAAATACATTTATATGTGGCTATACAGACACAGGACAAAAAACAAGGACTACATAAACTTTGTCAATAAATAATAGCAGATAATCCCAAACACTCCCAGGCTACCTGCAAGAGAGAATCTCACTATACAGGTATATAAAATGCACAGTGCAAAAGTGAGAGAGTAACCAAGGGACAATCAACTGCCATTTGTATACAGACCTACTCTCTCACCTATGCACTATGCACTTTATATACCTGTATAGTGAGATTCCCTCACAGGTAGCCTGGGAGTGTTTGGGATTATCTGCAATTTTTTATTGACAACGTTTATGTAGTCCTTGTTTTTTGTCCTGTGCCTCTGTATAGCCACATATACATGTATTTTATTATACTTGGTAATTGTACAATACATTTGTTTTCTACTATTAGTAGCTGTGTAGTGTATTTTTAGGGGTTATATGCTAGGATAAAGCAATTGTTTTCTCCATAATACAGTCCACATGTGAGCATGGTCGGAGGCATGTGCACCTCTGCTGCCAATGATTAGCTGCAGAAGTGAAACAAAACTGCAGTGACCTGCTTTAAGACATGTTATCATTGTGGCCAGTCATTGGTTGCAGTGGTACATGTGACCCCTGTCTGTGCCAGATTTATATATATTTATGTTGTGTTAGGTATGACGTTAAGCTGACAAGGTCAATTCTAAACAAATTGGATTTATTAGTAATTTTGCGTAAAAATGGACACCCAAGCTCCATTTTTCAAAGAAAATTTGCAATAAAAAGGCCTGGAAGAACATGGAGTATAGCATGACCCTGGGATGGAAGATCGGAGGGCTTGCTTAGATTGGCTCAGAAGCTGACTGTCTGATCAGCCAATCAGGGGGCAGCAGGGGCGTAGCTAAAGGCTCATGGGCCCTGGTGCAAGAGTTAGACTTGGGCCCCCCTTCCCTCAGTGCTTTGTGTGTCTTCTTATGCAGCACAAGGGTATTTGGGCCCCCTCAGGCTCCTGGGCCCGGTAGCGACTGCTACCTCTGCACCCCCTATAGCTACGCCCCTGGGGGGCAGCATTCATACAGTATTAGAGCATATTTGATTAACGTAGAATGAAATTGGACATGAATCAAATTTATGGAAAGATGGTATGAATGGGACATGAAAAGATTTTGGTAAGCAGTAATTATGGTATTTTTGGAGTAATGCAGTGTAAAATTTAACTACCGTATTTTTTCGCCCCATAAGACGCACTTTTTCCTCCCCATTAATGGGAGGAAAATGCCCCTGCGTCTTATGGGGCGAATGCTGACATGTTTAACATCGCTGGCTGCTGATGTGCGAGCGGAGGAGAGGACTGGGAGGAGGAGCTGGGGGCCGGCAATTGCGGCGGGGCGTTGCAGTCACTGTACTATAGCCCCGCCCCGCCGCTCCTGTGCTACACAAATATAAAATGTATTATTCAATTAAAAGTTATTAAACATGCCCCCCTCACTCCTAATAGTACTGTATATCCTATTTGCTTCTGTATAATGCCGGCAGGCAGGCTGGGCGGGCGGCAGCGTAACTCCCTGATGTCACGTGCCTGCGCCGCCTACTTTATGAATGAAGTAGGCGGCGCAAGCAAGTGACGTCAGTGAGTGACGAGCCGGCCGCCCGGCCCGCCTGCCGGCATTATACAGAAGCAATTAGGATATACAGTACTATTAGGAGTGAGGGGGCATGTTTAATAACTTTTAATTGAATAATACATTTTATATTTGTATACTGGGGGGCGGAGGGGGACACGGAATCTGTGGATGGCACAGTTAAAGGGTGGGGGTCTGTGGATGGCACTGTTATGGGCTGGGGGGGTCTGTGGATGGCACTGTTATGGGCTGGGGGGGTCTGTGGATGGCACTGTTATGGGGTGGGGGGTCTGTGGATGGCACATATAACAGTGCCATCCACAGATCCCCCCGTAACAGTGTCCATCATCCACAGATCCCCCCATAACAGTGTCTGTCATCCACAGATCCCCCCATAAGTGTTCATCATCCATAGATCCCCCATAAGTGTCCGTCATCCACAGATCCCCCCATAAGTGTCTGTCATCCACAGATCCCCCCATAAGTGTCCGTCATCCACAGATCCCCCATAAGTGTCCGTCATCCACAGATCCCCCATAAGTGTCCGTCATCCACAGATCCCCCATAAGTGTCCGTCATCCACAGATCCCCCATAAGTGTCCGTCATCCACAGATCCCCCTATAACAGTGTCCGTCATCCACAGATCCCCCCATAACAGTGTCCGTGATTCACAGATCCCCCATAACAGTGTCCGTCATCCACAGATCCCCCCATAATAGTGTCCGTCATCCACAGACCCCCCCCATAACAGTGTCCGTCATCCACAGACCACCATTAGTTCCAAACCCACCAAAAGCACACCTTTTGGTTAAAAATATTTTTTTTCTTATTTTCCTCCCCAAAAACCTAGGTGCGTCTTATGGGCCGGTGCATCTTATAGGGCAAAAAATACGGTATATTGTGCATTGTTTGTAGAATTGTGCACTTTTGCAGGTAGAGCTTTTACATTATTATTTGTTTTTAGTGTTTCGTTGTTTTTTATTAACTGCTCTAGTTTTATTCATATTTATTTATGTATTTAATATATTTAGTAACTTATTTATTAGCAGCCTATGGTTTGTGTCTCTGAGCCTCTGAGTGTGAGACATGGACATACCTGTGCTGCTCCTGCCTGTCGTGTTTCTGGCATAAATGTTGGCCTTCTGCCAGAGAAATCCTGCTGCATGCAGTGTTATTTTGTGGATTTATGTGGATGATCACTTTATTATAGTGAATGGGAACTTCGGCGGTGCCCAGCTGTATCCAAGGAAGTAATCAAATTTACAAAATGAAGATATGATCCTATCCTTAACTTGCAAAACTATTTCCATGTATAAATGTGCATTAGAGTGGTTAGAATGATACACATTATCTTAGTTTGACATACTCTTTATTTCTTTATTCATACAGTAAGATGCAACTACAGGGCTATCTTATGAACCAATGCTGATTGCAGATATGCCACAAAAATCTAAAATATTTGATGTTATTGTACATTCACATGATATTTTATATTCCTGAGTCGGAAACCACAGCTAAAGTGTAACTAAAATATAACTTAATTCAAATAATCAGTTATGAATAAAATAAAATGTGACAGTTTTGAGTAACTCAGATGCCCCTTGTATGCTAAATAGGTACTTTATTTTTCTCGAAACAAAGAATAGAATATATTAAAATGTATTACAATATACCCTTACATAATGGTTTACAATGTGAAACACTTTATGTAAGGACTTAAAAAAATACTTTACAGAAGTGCTAGTTATATATTGTTTAAAACTTATTTTAGATATATTGTTTTCTCTCCTTTAAGGGGTTGTCCGAGTTTATAAAACATTTGCCCCCCCCCCCCCCCCGTCTACAGTTTAAAAAATTATTGAATATTCACTTATTTCTCCATCACTATTCACAGTGACACCAGTCCGGTCCTCCTCTCACTTTTTGTATAAAAGGATGGTGCAAAGTGGTTTAGTGCCTATGACCGCTGCAGTCAATCACTGTCTTCAGCAGTCATGTGCTAAAGGCAGTGATTGGCTGCAGCGGTCATGTGTTATATACCTGAATGTCACTAAGAGTGCTGAGAATAACAGAGAAGAAGATAGCTATATAATAATTTTTCATTGCAAAGCATTTGGTGGTATGGGGCGAATTTGTAATTTATGTGGGCAACCCCATTAATTTTTGGCATAGCAAGAACGACACAATTGGCTTCATCCTAATCCCTCCTGAGGTAGCAGTAGATACAGTGCTGCCCATAAACATTCATACCCCATGCAAATTTTGATTTAAAGTTACTTTTATTCAACCAGAAAGTAATTTTTTGATGGGAAATGACATAGGTCTCTCCCAAAAGATAATAAGACGATGTACAAGAGGCATTATTGTGGGGAAAAAAAAACATTTCTCAGTTTTTATTTACATTTGAGCAAAAAATACAAGATGTTCCGCACTGTGAAAAATTTTAGAGGACGTGGTCGGAAGCCAAAAGTGACACCTGTGCTGGCCAGGAGGATAGTTAGAGAGGTGAAAAAGAATCTAAAGATCACCACCAAGGCCATCCTGGTGAATCTGGGCTCTGCTGGTAGCAATGTCTCAAGGCAGACAATCCAACGGACACTGCACACTGCTGGGTTCCACTGATGCAGACCAGGCACACAAAAACTTGCTTGGCCTTTGCAAAAGCTCATCTGGACAAAGAAGAAGACTTCTGGTCTTCTGTGTTATGGTCAGATGAAACAGAAATTGAATTGTTTGGTCACAATGATGTTTCCTTCATTTGGCGTAAAAAGGAGAAGCCTTCAACCCAAAGAACACCATCCCCACTGTCAAACATGGTGGTGGGAACCTAATGCTTTGGGGGTGTATTTCAGCCAATGGACCAGGGAATCTAATCACAGTAAATGGCACCATGAAAAAAGAGCAATACATGAGGATTCTCAACGACGACATCAGGCAGTCTGCAGAGAAACTTGGCCTTGGGCACCAGTGGACATTTCAGCATGACAATGACCCAAAACACACAGCAAAAGTGGTGAAGAAATGGTTAGCAGACAACAACATTAAAGTTTTGGAGTGGCTCAGCCAGAGTCCAGACTTGAATCCAATTGAGAATCTATGGAGGGAGCTAAAGATCAGGGTGATGGCAAGAAGACCCTCCAACCTGAAAGATTTGGAGCTCATTGCTAAAGATGAATGGGCAAAAATACATGTGGAGACATTCAAAAAGGCTTTTCTATTGATTATTAAGAAGGGTATGAATAATTTTGGACTGGACACTTTTTGCTCAAATGTAAATAACAGCTGAGAAAAGTTTCTTCCCCACCACAATAATGCCTCTTGTACATTGTCTTATTATCTTTTGGGAGACACCTATGTAATTTCCTGTCAAAAAAATTACTTGCTGGTTGAATAAAATAACTTTAAGTCAAAACTTGCCAGGGGTATGAATAATTATGGGCAGCACTGTATGTAATAGATGTAGTGCACTCAAAGAATTGTGTGCAGCCTGCATATCTGGGACAATTTTCCTTTCTACTTTTCTTAAAGATACATTTTCTCTCTATAACTGAGCAAATAGGTTCTTGATGGTATAACGTCAGAGTCTACTGTAAGCTACAGTAAATAGATGTTCCATTCTACTGATCTCTCTCTTCTCCTTGTGTATCCCAAATAATCTGAAGCAGAGAAGCTATATTATGAGTCTCCTCCTTCATCCTCCCCTCTCACAGCATGACAATAACACAGAGTGAGAGCTCTTGCTGCATTCCTTCTCTCTGTCTAGTATTTAATGTTTAAATCTAGATGGACAGGTGTATAGGTTTCTGAACATCTACTGAGTGTCTTCAGGCAGAAAAACTATAGGCTGCTAAAAGGTGTGTAAGATGCCACTTTAAGAAAATACATTATAATAATGAGATATAGTATTTACATGTACTACTGATTTATAAATGTGAAGATGTAACCCCTTTCTGTCTAACATTGTACATATGGAAGTCAGGACTTTAAATATGACTCCCAATCAAGGGCTGAGCAGATACCATTGTGCCAGGTTTCTGCTGTTTTGCACAGCAGACACCTGGACTCAAAGTCTGTGATCTGAGATAACGCCATTGATAGTTTTTTTGCCTCTTAAATACCATGGTCAACCACCGCATCTGAGAGTTTTTTTCCTAGGAGCATTGTGCTCCTGGGGTCTGAATGGCTTCTCGCGCCAAGATCGTGGGAGCCATTCAGTTGTTATGGCAGCCTCCATCCCTCTGAAGGATCCGAGGCCCGCCATAATAATATTTCTGCTTCATAGGAATATATAGAATATGCAATAGACTGCAATGGTAATTCACTGCCTTCTACAGGAAAAGGGATCAGATGATCGCATGTTAAAGTCCCCTAGGGGCACTATTAAAAAAAAATTAAGAAAAAAGTAAAAATATTTTTTGAAAACCTTTGATGGCGTTATGACATAGTAAAAGTTTTTGAAAGCTCAGTCATACTTAAATAAATCTCACATACTTATAACAGTGGTTATTAGTAAGGTCTAAACACAGTGGAAGTTCATTTACCAACCTTTGAGATAAGAAAAAAAAGGTTTAGAAGAAGAGGTGCAGTAGTGCAATACATTGTAAAGACTGTTTACTATAAAAATGACAGACAATCTTGTAGTATTGTAACATTGTTGCACTTTTAATAAAGAAGTGACTGAGGAATATAGCCAGCTCATTATTTTTTATATTCATTTATATAATGCCAGCACATTCCACAACGCTGTACAGAGATTGTCTTAACTCAGATATGAAAATATAAGGTCCATTGAGCATTTGTGGTGAATAGACAAGAAAAACTGTGGACATTGTGCTCCTTGTTTGTGGATCAATAAACTAGAGATGTACAGGTCATTGACTGGAAATGTTTCGGATACTGGCAAGAGTATTTTCATTCATTGTTTTTTGGCCAACATACTTGTCTCTTAAATCGAGTTATCTAGCATTCTTACATTTCTTTGTATGTGTACATAGATAAAGGCTCATGGACACTGATAGGAAAGTTCAGCTTGGACCTCACCTGCCTAACTTCACTTCTTAGCCTTTGGAAATAGCACCTTAATATTTGCAGCTGCATCTCTGAATTCCAATCCAAAATTTTGAAAAACAAACAAACAAACAAAAAAAAAAACAGTTTTCTAATTTCTATGAATATATTTTTTTTATTTTTCTATTTTTTTTTATGCCCCATTCTGATGTGTCTATTTAAGTCTTGATAGATAAGCCCTAATACCCATGTTATCTGCACTCCCTGCAGAAAAAATGTATATACACTCACCTAAAGAATTATTAGGAACACATACTAATACGGTGTTGGACCCCCTTTTCCCTTCAGAACTTGGACCTCACCTGCCTAACTTCACTTCTTAGCCTTTGGAAATAGCACCTTAATATTTGCAGCTTCATCTCTGAATTCCAATCCAAAATTCTGAAAAACAAACAAAAAAAACAGTTTTCTAATTTCTATGAATATTAGGTTTTTTATTTTTCTATTTTAAATTTTTTTTATGCCCCATTCTGATGTGTCTATTTAAGTCTTGATAGATAAGCCCTAATACCCATGTTATCTGCACTCCCTGCAGAAAAAAATTATATATTGTATATGGGAAAGAGCATATTTGTGGCAGACTTTACGTATGATAGTAAAACTTTAAATAGTGCCATCATCCAATAATGGTCAGTTCTACAGACTTATATACAGTAATTCCTCATCAGGCGCAACTCATCTCTTCACACAAACTTCCCATCCTGCTGTTACCAACAGTGCCCCTCTCAGTGATCCCTACTTAGTGCCACCTTTATGCTTTACACTGAACTAATGCCTTCTTTGGAGCACCACAAGACTCACAGGCCTTTTATTAAATTTGACACAACTCTAAGTAGTCCATGCACCAAAAAATTCTAATCTACACCAGCAATGAGCTGACATAGATTTGAGCTATCATTTACATCAGTTTCTGGCATAAATGAAAGCAAATTGAATGCATCATGTTCATAAATTTGGCACAAGTTAGCATAGCAACTATAATATAAAAATAAACTTTAAATACACCTACAACGATTAATTCCCCCATTTACCTTATCATATGACCACATTTCTTGGGTCTTCAGGTGGTAACCCAGAAAATTAAAATTTTATTTCAACATTTATTTTTCTTTCTGCGCATTTTATTTTATGAAAGCAGAATTAACACATTATATTTAAGTCCGTGACTTAAGGACCGCGGCAGGGGTCCGGCAGTCACTAATAGCCTGACCCCTGCTGCATTCGCCAGCATCGGTGAAATCACTGATGCCAGCACATTAACCCTTGATGTGCTGCGGTCTGCGCTGACCTCGGCACGTGCAATGTCTGGAGTTAGAGAGAGAGGTATCATCGGGTTCCTGCGCTGCTATGACAAGGACCTGATGGCAGGGAAGGCAGCCTAATGCCTTTCTGGCATCATAGCTGCCTTCCGTGACAGCCCCCTGGATCTCACAGACAGGAAGCTGTAAGTGTACTACAGTCTGTAATACACTTATAGCCAATGCATCACAATACAGAAGTATTGTGATGCATTGTAAAGGGGATCAGACCCCTAAAAGTTGTACTCCCAGAGTGGGACAAAAAAATAAAGTGAAAAAAGTTATAAAATAAAGTTTTACGGGAAAAAAAAGTGTCCTTTTCCCAAAATAAAGTAAAATAAATTGTTAAAAATAGAGAAAAAAATGAAAAGTATACATATTAGGTATAGCCGCGTCCGTATCGACCGGCTCTATAAAAATATCACATGACCAAACCCCTCAGATGAACACCGTCAAAAAAATTAAATAAAAACTGAGCTAAAAAAATCATTTTTTTGTCACCTTACATCACTAAAAGTGCAGCTCCAAGCTATCAAAAAGGTGTATGCCCCCCCAAAATTGTACTAATCTAACCATCACCTCACCCCACAAAAAATGAGCCCCTGCCTAAGAAAATTGCCTAAAAAATAATAAAAACTATGGCTTTCAGATTATGGAGACACTAAAACATCTTTTTTTTCTGTTTTAAAACGCTGTTATTGTGTAAAACTTAAGTTAATAAAAAAAACTATACATGTTAGGTCTCACCGCGTCTATAAAAATACCACATAATCTAACCCCTTAGGTGAACACCATAAAAAATTAAAACGGTTTTAAAAAAGCCATTTACTGTCACCTTACATCACAAAAAGTGTAATAGCAAGTGATCAAAAAGTCATATGCATCCCAAAATAGTGCCAATTTATTCGTCACCTCATCCCGCAAAAAATTATACCCTAACTAAGGCAATCTCCCAAAACATAAAAAAAACTGTGGCTCTCAAAATATGGAGACACTAAAACATGATTATTTTTTTTGTTTCAAAAATATTATTGTGTAAAACTTCAATAAATAAAAAAGTAGACAAATTAGTTATCGCCGTGTCTGTAAGAACCTGCTGTATAAAAATATCACAAGACCTCACCCGTCTGGTGAACACCTTAAAAAAAAAAAAAAGTGTTTCAAAAAAGTGTAATACCAAGTGATCAAAAAGTCATATACACCCCACAATAGTAAAAATTAAACCATCATCTCATACCAAAAAAAATTAGCCCCTACATAAGACAGTCGCCCAAAAAATAAATAAAAAACTACGGCTTTCAGAATGTGGAGACACAATAAAAAAAAATGCTTTATTATGTAAAACTGAAACAAACAACCATATTTAGTATTATTGTGTCCATATACCCTCCTGCTCTATAAAAATACCACATGATCTAATCTGTCAGATGAATGTTGTAAATAACAAAAAATAAAAATGGTGCCAAAACAGCTATTTTTTGTTACCTTGCCTCACAAAAAGTGTAATATAGAGAAACCAAAAATCATATCTACCATCAAATAGTACCAACAAAACTGCCACATTATCCCGTAGTTTCCAATATGGGGTCACTTTTTGGAGTTTCTACTACTCTAGAGGTTCATAAGGGGGCTTCAAATGGGATATGGTGTCAAAAAAACAGTCCAGCAAAATCTTCCTTCCAAAAACCATATGGCCTTCCTTTCCTTCTGCGCCCTGACGTGTGCCTGTACAGCAGTTTACGTGTTTCTTTATAAAGTGTCACTTTAAGTGCTGATAACTTTAAAACGCTTTGACATATCCAGGCCATTCTGAGATTGTTTTTTCGTCACATATTGTACTTCATGACACTGGTAAAATGAAGTAAAAAATACGTTTTTTGGAAGGCAGATTTTGCTGGACTGTTTTTTTTTTTTACACCATGTCCCATTTGAGGCCCCCCTGATGCACCCCTAGAGTAGAAACTCCATAAAAGTGACCCCATCCAAGAAACCCTCAAGGTATTCAAAACTGATTTTACAAACGTTGTGAACCCCGTTAGGTGTTCCACAAGAATTAATGGAAAATAGAGATACAATTTCAAGATTTCACTTTTTGGGCAGATTTTCCATTTTAATAATTTTTTTCCAGTTACAAAGCAAGGGTTAACAGCCAAACCAAACTCAATATTTATGGCCCTGATTCTGTAGTATACAGAAACACCCCATATGTGGTCATAAACAGCTGTACCGACACATGGCAGGGCGCAGAAGGAAAGGAATGCCATACGGTTTTTGGAAGGCAGATTTTGCTGGACTGTTTTTTTTTACACCATGTCCCATTTGAAGCCCCCCTGATGCACCCCTAGAGTAGAAACTCCCAAAAAGTGGCCCCATTTTAGAAACTACAGGATAGGGTGGCAGTATTGTTGGTACTAGTTTAGGGTATGTATGATTTTTGGTTGCTCTATATTACACTTTTTGTGAGGCAAGATAAAAAGAAATAGCTGTTTTGGCACCGTTTTTATTTTTTTGTTATTTGCAACATTCATCTGACAGGTTAGATCATGTGAAATTTTTATAGACCAGGTTGTCACGGATGCGGCGATACCTAATATGTATACTTTATTTTATTTATGTAAGTTTTACACAATGATTTCTTTTTTTAAGCAAAAAAAATCATGTTTTAGTGTCTCCATATTCTGAGAGCCATAGTTTTTTTCAGTTTTTGGGCGATTATCTTAGGTAGGGTCTAATTTTTTGCGGGATGAGATGACGGTTTGATTGGAACTATTCTGGGGTGCATATAACTTTTTGATCGCTTGCTATTACACTTTTTGTGATGTAAGGTGACAAAAAATGGTTTATTTAGCACAGTTTTTATTTTTTATTCATATGAGGGGTTATATGAGGGGTTAGGTCATGTGATATTTTTATAGAGCCGGTCGATACGAACACGTAGATACCAAATATGTATACTTATATTTTTTTTTTTATGTAAGTTTTACACAATAAGAGCTTTTTTAAAACAAAAAAAAATGATGTTTTAGAGTCTCCATATTCTGAGCCATAGTTTTTTTTATTTTTTGGGTGATTGTCTCAGGTAGGGGCTCATTTTTTTAGGGATGAGGTGATGGTTAGATTGGTACTATTTTGGTCGGCAAATGCCTTTTTTATCGCTTGCTGTTGTACTTTTATTTTTTTTATGGTGTTCATCTGAGGGGCTAGGTCATGTGATGGGTTTATAGAGCCAGTCTATATGGACGCGGTGATACCTAATATGTATACTTAACCTCCCCTATTTTTTTACAATTTTCTTTAACTTTATTTGGGGAAAATGACGTTTTTGTTTATTTTTACTTTAAACTTTAAACTTTTTTTTTCACTTTATTTTTTGTCCCACTTTGGGACTTGAACTTTTGGGGGTCTAATCCTTTACAATGCATTCCAATACTTCTGTATTGAAATGCATTGGCTGTATGAGTAATACACTGACAACATTTTATTTTTCAGTGGTCTTGGAGTTGTATTTATTTAGGGGATTCCGTCTGAGGTCTGAATTATTTTGGGTGTAGGATCTCGGCTCTGTGTTAGTTTAGGGTGTGGTCTAAGGTCTGATTGCCCACTTGCCCTCATCCTATTTTTTTTATTTTATTTAGCTGATAGTGTGTGTTTGAGGCTTTTATCATTCCCTCTCCCACAGATGATATTCCTGAACGCAGAGGGACAGATATTTAGCAGAGCCTGAACAGGAGAAGAGCAAGCCAGCAGTACATAGAGAGCGTCCAATAAGAGTGAACATGGTCTGTTTCAGCATTCCCTCTTACAAATTGTACTAGACAAAAAGAGGAACACCTCTCAACTCAGGGACCCCATCTCCTGTTTTCCTCTGTATTGTTGTTATGTTTGGGAATTATTTTACATTTTCTAGTATGTCTATATGAATTGTGTGTTAGAGACTATTGTGGTATATGTGCATTAAAGTTTATGATGTTTCCTATAAACATTAACAGGCTGATACTTGCTTTATTATTGTACTTTTCAAAAATCTACTCACAAGATGTAGTGCAGAAAAAGAAATATAGTATCCAGAAAAGCAGCCACTCTCCTTTTAGAGGAAGGCACAAGTTACAGTCCCATTGCACAGGCCAAAAATTGGAGGAAAGATTGGGAAGGATCTTTCCTATGGATTTTCGTTCCCCGTAACTCCCCTATGTAAAGGTACCACCGATCACCCGATGATCAAGCAAACATTGGGCGCAAGCATTGTTAGTGTGGATACCTAAATCATCATTTTTGGGCAGCAGATCAGGCTGTGTAAACAGGCATCTGCTGACCAGAAACAATCCTTCTCTTTGGGTCAAACAATCACAGCAGTGATCCCTTATCCCCATGCAGAGGAGGTAATTGCTGCATGTGAATGAAGCTCTCACCTCCTCTGACAAGCAGTCAGTTATTGTGAATGAACAGATCATTCCCAATAGCTGCCTGCTGTATCTTCCTGTATAAAGGAGCCTTTAGACTACATTGAAGGTTTTCGTTTGCTCAAGACAGGGGCAATGTCCCAGCAAAGAGAAATTATCTAGCCAGCATTCTACATTTGCATGTGAACTTTGTGTCATGTAACTTTTATCTTTCTGCTGTTGAAATGGTCACGTTTATGACCTTTATGACCATGTACTATTTGCTTTGCTGAGAATTTGTTCAGGATCCTTACAACTCTGTACTACAGTAAATCAATACTAGTAGTATGTCAACTTCTTTTTACTACTTTTTATCAGATCATTACGTACTCTCTGTTTCTGAATTTACTACTAA
This sequence comes from Bufo gargarizans, assembly GCF_014858855.1. Classification (NCBI taxonomy): domain Eukaryota; kingdom Metazoa; phylum Chordata; class Amphibia; order Anura; family Bufonidae; genus Bufo; species Bufo gargarizans. The sequence goes on from NC_058086.1 coordinate 177,800,516, forward strand.
GTGTTTCAGTGTACTCTTTTTCAGAACCTCTTGACCTCATATATCACACTATCCCAACAGATTTATTCTTTTAAAGAGATTGCCTGGGCTTTTAATATTGATGACCTAGCCTCAGGATAGAGAAAAAAGGGGGTCAGTCAGCACATCCCAAAGCGCAGGGGCACGTTGCTATGGCTGAGAACAAGACTGTTAAACAAAACAAGGAATGCAACAGCTCACTGCAAACCAAATAAAGTACAAAATTGCATCATAATATCAAATGCTGAACTAATAAGTTAGAGATATTTGGCAAATCGTTTTGTACAAAATTATTTGAGCCCGTCTGCCGACCGTCAAGGCAATCTCTAGTTAGCCTCAGGATAGGTCATCAATATCAGATCGGTGGTGGTCCGACACCAGCTGGTCAGCTGATTGAGCCTTCTCTCTTCCTGCTCTCCACTGTATGTCTATGGGACAGCAGCAGCAAAAAGGAAGAGAGATGATAGACGGCACGTGCGTACCGCATGTGCCTTCTCCTAAACCAGCTGACAAGCACGGGTGCCGGGTGTCAGACCCTCGACAATCTGATATTGATGACCTATCCCAAGGATAGGTCAATACTTCAATTAAGGATGTACTGTACATATAAAATGAAAGCAATCCTCATCTCTCACGCAAATCCATATCTATGAAGTACCAGCAATAGCATAAAATTCCAAACTTCCATCTATTTAAGCTAAAGCATGCATGCAAATGCTAGCAACGTTTCGACCCGTAATTACAGTCAGGGCTTTGTCAAGCTTGTAAGGGGGTCATACCTTACATAAAAGATCCTTGAGTGGTATATGTGGCTCCCCACTCTAGGATAGTGGAACGAGAAAAGGTGGACACAGATGAAACATTACAATCTTTACTAGCCTCATATGAGACAAGGTTGCCAGTTCTATTTTAGAGGCAACAGGCTTGACAGTAATAATCTCTTTAAAGGCAATCAGCATAGGGTTACAGAGTTCCTAGGTAAAGACACAGTCCTAATAGATAGCAACACATGCAACAGAAATGCTGTCTCTTTAACCTCTTCACGCCTATGACGTACATGTACGTCATCGGTCCTGTCTTTAAACATGGCGCCCGATCGTGCGCGCTGTGGGAGCCATAGCCGCGGGTGGTCATCTGCTTCTTATAGCAGACACCCGGGCTCATTTGCGCAACCGGCAGTAATGACGATCGCGGACATTTAACCCCTCAGATGACGTGCACTTTTGGTTATGCTCCGACTCCCCCGTGTGGCCATCCGAGGAGGCGAATCTTGTGTGCAGCAGCCCCTGTCTTTGTGTATGACAGGAGGCTGCTGCATAGTATTTCCAATGGATCCCTTGCCTGCAATAGGGCTACATAGAAAAGTAGTAAAATCATCATAGATTCCAATGCAAGTGCATTGGAGTCTATGATAATAGTAATCAGACGATTGATTGTTATAGTTCCCTGTGGTAACTGTAAAAAAGTGTAAAAAAAATAAATAAATGTAATAAATGAATAACAAAACATTAAAAATAAAGCTAAAATTTTTTAAAAATACACATCATAGGTGCCGTGATGTGCAAAAACGCCCATAGTATAAAAATAGAAAAATGTATTCCCCATACGGCAAACAGCAAAATGGGGGGAAGCATCCAAATGGCCAATTCGCCATTTTTGGTCACTTCACTTTCTACAAAAAAATTAATAAAAAGTGATCAAAAAGTCATACACACCCAAGAATAGTATCAATGAAAAGTTCAGCTCGCCTTGCAAAAATTGATCCCCTATCCAGCTCAGTACAAATAATTGCAAAAAAGATATAGGGGTCAAAATATTGTGACAAAAAATAAACAGATTTTTTCCCACTTAAAATTTTTTAATCACTATCAAAACGCAAGAAAAACTATACATACAGGTATCACCGGATTCGTACTGACCTGTAGAATAAAATAAAATGGTCAGTTTTATCGCACATCGAACGTCGTAAATTAAAAAAATACGTAAAACTGTGGTGGAATAGCTTTTTTTTGGGGCAATTTCACCCCATTTGGAATTTTTTTCCCGCTTCCCACTACATCATATGCAATATTAAATGGTGGCATTGGAAAGTACAACTTGTCCCGTAAAAAACAAGCCCTTATATGTGAACAGACATATAAAAAAGTTATGGCTCTGGAAAGGCAGGGAGCGCAAAACAAAAACACAAAAAAAAACCTCAGATAATGAAAGGGTTAAGTGACAACAGTTTACTCTCTCCCTTTGTGCTTGTGATGCCCCATTTTTTAGGGTGTCAACATTTTGTCAGCACAAGGTGGACAACCTTCAATAGATAAAGCCAAGTTGCAGTATATCTGTGCTTGCATCCACCATAAGCACTTTATAGTGTACCCACACAATAGCGGTACATATTTCATCGCCACTTTATTGTTCACAGGCAGGTCACTATTAGAGATGGCCTTGCGGTTCACCTGGCAGTCGTTTCGCTGAGAACTTTGCGCATTCGCGATTTGCCGAACATACGGCAATGTATGCATGCGCCATATTCTTTTGGATTGCGCCAAACTTTGAACCATGACACATCTATCAGGAGGGATAGGACAGCACATGGACACACCCCCAGCCTATAAAGAACCCGATCTGGCAGCCATTTTATATTCCGTGTTTTGCCAGTGTAGGGAAAGGTTACTTTGTGGAGCAGGGACAGACTCTTAGGGACACCAAACGCTAGCTAATATGGCCACAATGGTATAGGTGTGCTATCGATAGGTGTGAGATACTGAGGGGTGTGATATGCTTATAATATACTTTCTAACATAGAAAGTATATTATAGTGCATTTGTATTGTGCAGCAGTTGTATTCGGTTCTGCTGCGATACTGCAGCTAAATAGAGGGACAAACGCTATTGGAATAACTAATTGTAACTAGTGTGATATACCTATTGCCCCAAAAAAAACGTATTGAAGGGTGTGATATACCTATAATATATTTTCTACCATAGAACGTATATAGTGCATTTGTACTGTGCAGCACTTGAGTGCGATTCTGCTGTTATACCGAAGGTATCTAGAGGGATAAACGCTTTTGGAACAACTATATGCAACGGGTGCGATATACCTGTTGCCACAGAAAATACTGATTGAGGGGTGCGATATACCTGCTTCTGCCAAATATTGATTAAATGGTTCTCTATACCTGCTTCCACAAAATACAGATTGAGTGGTGCGATTAAACTGCTTCCACAAAATGCTGATTAAGGGTTTTTTATATGCCTGCTTCCACAAAATATTGATTAAGGGTTTTGATATACCTGCTTCCACTAAATACAGATTCAAGCGGGCGATATAACTGCTTCCACCAAATATTGATTATGGGTTCTATATACCTGCTTCCACAAAATACTGATTAAGAGGTGCGATATACCTGCTTCCACGAAATACTGATTAAGGGGTTTGATATACCTGCTTCCACAAAATACTGATTGAGGGGTTTGATATACCTGCTTCCACAAAATACAGATTGAGGATTGCTATCTACCTACTTCCACTTGCTTAAGGGAATTGATATACCTGTTTCCACCAAATATTGATGGAGGCCTGCGATATACCTGCTTCCGCAAAATACTGATTAAGGGGTTTGCTATGCCTGCTTTCGCAAAATACAGATTGAGGGGTGTGATAGACCTGCTTTCACCAAATATTGATTAAGGGGTTTGATATACCTGCTTCCACAAAATACTGATTGAGGGGTGCGATATACCTGCTTCCACAAAATATGGACTAAGGGGTTCTATATACTTGCTTCCACAAAATACTGATTGAGGGGTGCGATATACCTGCTTCCAACAAATATTGACTAAGGGGTTCTATATACCTGCTTGCACAAAATATTGATTGAGGGGAGGGATATACCTTCTACCACAAAATATTGATTAAAGGGTTCTATATACCTGTTTTCACAAAATACTGATTGATGGGGGAGATATACCTGCTTCCGCAAAATATTGATTAAGGGGTTTGATATACTTGCTTCCACAAAATACATATTGAAGGGTGTGATAGACCTGCTTTCACCAAATATTGATTAAGGGGTTTTATAAACCTGCTTCCACAAAATACAGATTGAAGGGTGTGATATAACTGCTTTCACCAAATATTGATTAGGGATTCTATATTCCTGCTTCCACAAAATACTGATTAAGGCCTGCAATACACCTGCTTCCACAAAATTCTGATTAAGGGATTGATATACCTGCTTCTACAAAATATAGATTGTGTCCTGTGATACACCTGCTTCCACAAAATACTGATTGAGGGGCGCAATATACCTGCTTCCACCAAATGTTGATTCAGGCCTGCGATACACCTGCTTCCACAAAATACTAATTAAAGGGTTTGATATTCCTGCTTCCACAAAATACTGATTGAGGGGTGCGATATACCTGTTTTTACCAAATATTGTTTAAGGGGTTCTATATACCTGCTTCCACAAAATACAGAGTGAGGAGTGCGATAACCTGCTTCCACAAAATACTGATTAAGGGTTTTTTATACACCTGCTTCTACAAATTACTGATTGAGGAGTGTGATATACCTGCTTCCACCAAATATTGATTAAGGGGTTCTATATACCCGCTTCCACAAAATACAAATTAAAGGGTTTGATATACCTGCTTCCACAAAATACTGATTGAGAGTGCAATATACCTGCTTTTACCAAATATTGACTAAGGGGTTCTATATACCTGCTTCCACAAAATACAGATTGAGGAGTGCGATAACCTGCTTCCACAAAATACTGATTAAGGGTTTTTTATATACCTGATTCCACAAATTACTGATTGAGGAGTGCGATATACCTGCTTCCATAAAATATTGATTAAAGGGTTCTACATACCTGTTTCAACAAAATACTGATTGAGGGGTATGATATACCTGCTTCCACAAAATACTGATTAAGGGGTTTGATATGGGTGCTTCCACAAAATACTGATTGAGGGGTGTGATATACCTGTTTCCACCAAATATTGATTAAGATGTTCTAAATACCTGCTTCCACAAAATACTGATTAACAGGTTTGGTATACCTGCTTCCACCAAATATTGATTGAGGCCTGTGATACAACTACTTCCACAAAATACTAATTAAGGGGTTTGATATGCCTGCTTCCAAATATTTATTAAGGGGTTCTATATACCTGCTTCCACAAAACACTGATTAAGGGGATTGATATACCTGATTCCACCAAATATTGATTGAGGCCTGCGATACACCTGCTTCAACAAAATACTGATTATGGGGATTGATATACCAGGGTGTGGATGTGCATGCGGTTTTAAGACTTTAAAGTGCTTTTAACAAGGATGTATTTGTAAGTAGAATAAACCTTTTTTATATTGATGGAGTCTGGCAATACTTCACCATTGTGGCGAATCCTTGATCCCTATAGGAGAATCTGGAAGATGAGAAACGCTTTCCTGGGAAGCTGGATGGTGTTTTCAATATCCAATGAAAAATAGCCCGTTGTAATTGACAAGGAGATTCATATTGATGTATAGCAGCGCGGTCTGTTTGACTTTATTGCTTTTAAATTGTGAGACTTACCAACGTCACAGTTTGGACTGCAGAGCTAAAATATATAACGACGTATTATAGATGTTTTTGTATTTTTTTTACGATTGATATAACTGTTTCCACCAAATATTGATTGAGGCCTGCGATACACCTGCTCCCACAAAATACTGATTAAGGGGTTTGATATACCAGCTTCCACCAAATACTAATTGAGGCATGTGATACACCAGCTTCCACAAAATACTGATTGAGGGGTGCGATATACCTGCTTCCACCAAATACTGATTGAGGCCTGCGATATACCTGCTTCCACGAATACTGCTCTTCTCTAGGGATTTCGGCACAGAGTCATTTTGAAAATGACAGGGAAAGGAAGAGGCAGGCCATTCCCTAGGGGTGGTAGGGGTCAGGCAGGTGCATCAGGCCGGAGCGTCAGTGGGAAGTCGGAGAAGGTGCTTGCGATTACATCAAAGGACGCACCAGATTTGGCTGAGTGGCTCATTCAGCTTTCCGCTTCTGCACCCTCCTCATCCTCTGTATCTGCACCCTCCTCACTCTCCGCTGTATGTACTCCCAAAGACACCACCACCACCAACACCACCATAGCCACTCCACTCCAGTCAGAGGAATTATTTTCCCATCCATTCCCAGACCATACCGATGCGCAGTCATTCTTGGCAATAGATGAGGAAAAGGAGGTAGCAACGGCCACCACCCACTGGTCTGACGACAGTACCCAGATTAGCCCAATGAGGGTGGTCCTTGCTGTTGCTTCCTACCCCGAGATCTATAATGTCAGTGGTGGTGAAGGTGATAATGATGAGGTATTGATGGACGTTTGCAGCCTATGCTGTCAACGCATAAGTCATGGTAAGCCCAACACACACCTAGGGATGACTGCCTTAAGAAGACACCTGGCCTTCCATCACCGAGCCCAGAGGAGGTTCAGCACAACAGGGGGGGATCGTGACAGATAAGCGCACTCTCCTAGCTCACGACAGGTTGGACTATCTCATATTTCTAAAAATGAATAAGGCATGGATCTCAGAGAAATTTAACACCTGTGACGACCACGTGTAATTGAATTTTCTCATGCCAGCACATACATATCTGCCACCACCCAGAACAAAAAATGGTCCTTGCCTTATGTATATATAGTGGCATAAAAGGCCTTTTCTGTCAGGTGAATGCCTAATTTTTGGGGCCTCTACGCCTGTGGCCTACAGTAAAATTGTTATCCAATGACCGCCTAATGTACCTCCAGCCACAAAATCACTTGTTCTTTTCTGTCAGGTAAATGCCTCATTTTTTGGGCCTGTACTCCACTGGCCTACAGTAAAATTGTTATTAAGTGATGTACCTCCAGCCACATAATCACTTGTTCTTTTCTATCAGATGAATGCCTAATTTTTGGGGTCTGTACTGGCCTATAGTAAGATAGTTATTCAGTGACCATCTAATATATCTCTAGCCACATAATCACTTGTACTTTTCTGTCACGTGAATGCCTAATTTTTGGGGCCTGTACTGGCCTACAGTAAAATTGATATCCAGTGACCACCTAATGTACCTCCAGCCACATAATCACTTGTTCTTTTCTGTCAGGTAAATGCATACTTTTTGGGGCCTGTACTCCACTGGCCTAAAGTAAAATTGTTATTCAGTGACCGCCTAATGTACCTCCAGCCACATAATCACTTGTTATTTTATGTCAGTTAAATGCCTAATGTTTGGGCCTGTACTGGCCTACAGTAAAATTGTTATCCAGTGACCATCTAATATACCTCCAGCCGCATAATCACTTGTTTTCTGTCAGGTGACTGCCTAATTTTTGGGGCCTGCACTCCACTAGCCTATAGTAAAATTGTTATCCAGTGACCGCCTAATGTACCTCCAGCCACATAATCACTTGTTCTTTTCTGTCAGGTGAATGCCTAATTTTTGGGGCCTGTACTCCTATGGCCTAAAATAAATTTTATCTAGGCTCCAGCAGGACATATTTTTTGAGAGTTTCCCTTTAGGACCCATAAAAATGGCCCCTGATTAAAATACATTTTTTCCGTGGGAATTTTTGCCATTGATCCCCCTCTGGAGTGTCACTGTCCATGTTGTGGGACTATTTGTGCACTTCTAGTAAGTATTTGGTGGCTGCAAATATGACCTGAAGGTTTTTGAGGTTCGCCTGACATTAAAGTCAATAGGTTTTGTAAATATTTGATCGCAAACGTGCGTTCGCGAATCGTCCTACAATTCGTCCATCACCAGTCACTGGCTAGTTATGAGAACTGGTCTGCTGTTATACAAGTCTTGGCTGCTCTCAGAAAGCAGGGACTAGGAGGCTTCATATTTGCCTCAGTGTTAGAACGGACTAGTGAGCAAATATGACAAGATGAGAGAGCACAATTGAGGTTCAGTAGCATTTAGGACTGTGCACACATAACAAACTCTTGCTATGGGGACCTCAGCTGGAGTCTGCCTTTTCATTTTCCTTCAAAACATATAACATGTTCTGGAAAAATTTTCAACATTTACTCCTTGCACATTACTCTACAACTCATGTCCAACTATAATGAATATCTATTGTCAGTGCTACACCTTCCTGTAGTGTCAACCAATTTGCAGTCTGACATTGAAATATGTACCTGACACATATCTTACCAATTTAAATTGAAAGGAGTGCCACAGGCCTGCAAACTTACATATTATATTCACTCCACTGACCCACTATTTCATTTTTTACTGGACAGAATACATTTAATAATATGCTGAAATACTAGATTTTTTCCCCTGTTTCCAAGGGTATGTATTTCGATTGTAAACATAATATTTGTCTCAATACGCTTTTATGACAGGGGTGAAAAGATTTATATTTGAATGTGTTACTTCTGTGCTTGGAGGTAAAACCGCTCAAGAACTGCCACCGATCTTTCACATTTCTGCTTTTCTGTCATACAGTACATAATCATGTCTCCACTAGGTTTGTCATTAAGTAAAACAGACCTGTCATTTTCTGTCACACACAAAAAAATATTCTCTTATGGTTTCTATTATGCGGGTGAAAGGACGGTCGACATTTTATTGTAAGGAGGCAACTTAATGTACTATCTTGCCATAAGAGTTCTGTCCCATTCTCTGATGCAGAAAATTGGTCAATCATAGTAAATTTGGTTTTTGGACATTCCCAAGGATTCACTGATAAAAAGGAAAATGAGTGGGGATAGTTTAAATTCAAGTTAAGTGCAAGCTAATAGAGATGAGGGAACTGATTCTACATGATCAAATTTGTTATGATTTTCACAAAGAAATTCTAATTTTGGCAAATCTTAAACTTTTGTAATTCAACACGCACAAATCTCTCAAAATGATGGCCACCGTTTTACATGTCAGAAGACGGAGAAGAAGGAATCTGCTACCAGCAGGCATACTTTTTGGACCATTTTTTTATAAAAAAAAACAACCAGCTGTACTAGGTATTTTTAAACAATTTGCTTGTTCCCACTGGCTCCAATCTGCTTATCTATAGACAAATATGTCACTTGTCTTTACTAATGCTGTCTTAGCCTTAAACATCTTGAAAGGGGTTGGATACAGTCATGCACAAATTTTCAGGGCAATTTGGGAATTTTTGATTCGGGCTAAATATACTTATTTGATTCGGGATGAATAAATTTTTTTCTCAAGAAAATGGAATGCTTTACTACAATTTTTTTATTTTCACTTTACTGGTTAAATTTATCTATAGTGCAGTGTTAGGTCTTTTTAAAAGTCATTGATCTAAGTAGGCATCAACCTCATAGATACTGTATTTTAAACAAACATAATTGCATTACAGTGTGGTTAAAGCTAACCTGCTGAACACTGTACACACATACAGTACAGACCAAAAGTTTGGACATACCTTCTCATTCAAAGAGTTTTCTTTATTTTCATGACTATGAAAATTGTAGATTCACACTAAATGCATCAAAACTATGAATTAACACATGTGGAATGATATACATAACAAAAAGTGTGAAACAACTGAAAATATGTCATATTCTAGGTTCTTCAAAGTAGCAACCTTTTGCTTTGATTACTGCTTTTGCCAAATACCCTGGGGTCCAGGACTCTTGTGGCAGACCAGGAAAATCTCTGGCCATTTTAGAAGATCTTACATGGCCATGGCTCGCCTTGTTGACGTTTAGCGGCAACACCACTTGCCAGTCAGACGTCTGATTTGTGACTGCCCGATGCGCTGGAACTCCACCTTGTATATGCTTGAAAGGCTGATCCAGCAAAAACGTGCCATTAACGACTACCTGTATGAACTCTGTGGCAGGACAGGTTCTGGCAAGCTCCTTTTTTTTTTTTACCACACCAGTGGCTGCTCATTCGCGACACATGCAGACTTCTGCAACCATTTGATGAGCTCACCAAACTGGTCAGTCGCAGCCAGGGCGCCATTAGTGACATCATACCTTACGCCTTCTTTCTGGAGCGTGCATTGCGTCGAGTCATTGATCAAGCTATCGAGGAGCAGGAGCAGGAAGATGAGGAAGTTGCAATGCTGAATGAATTCCCAGGGGGGCTGCTCCATCTGAGACATGTCAGCAGGAGTCTGAAGAGGAGTCAGAGGAGGATGGTTCCTGGGGGGAGGACGAGGAGGAGCAAGAAGAGCAGGCTTTAAACTTTTCTGGGATCGTTGGTGTTGTCCGTGGCTGGCAAGAGGAGACCGAGGACGACATTCTCCTGGGTGATGAGCAGGAGCCAGGGCGCTCCATCGCTTCTCATTTAGTGCAAATGGGGGCCTTCATGCTCCAGTGAAGAGGGACCCCCATATAAAAAGCATAAAGGGCAAGGACTAGTACTGGGTGGCAACGTACTTAGACCCCCAGTACAAACACAAAATGGCAGACATGTTACTTACCAGCATCACAGAGTGATGTCAGAATGCAACATTTCCAGGCCTTGCTTCGATAGATGCTGCATTCTGCTGCAGCGAGAGCTGGCAGAGGAATTTACACCCACAGAGAAACAGTTGTGGGTACCAATCCTACATATCATGCAAGAAAAGGGCTGTTTTAAGATGTGCTGGTCACTTCGGATATGAGATCGATCATTCTTGCAGCCAACCCATCGACAGCTGCCCTCCGGATCCAGCATCAGGAAATGCCTAAACCAACAGGTGTCCGATTACATCGGGTTAACAGCCAATGTGGACGCTCTGAGAAGCGAGGAACCCCTTGACTACTGTTACCAGATCTGGCCAGACATGAGACCAGACCTGGCACAATTTGCCATGGAACTCTTGGCTTGCCCCTCGTCGAGTGTCCTGTCCGAAAGGACGTTCAGCACAGCAGGGGGGATAGTGACCGATAAGCGCACTCGCCTAGCTCACGACAGTGTGGACTAACTCACATTTCTTAAAAGGAATTAGGCATGGATCTTGGAGGAATTCAACACCTGTGATGACTACGTTTAATAGAATTTCACCTATTACCATTGTTTTGTTTTTTTGTTTTTTTTTAAGAGGGGGATTTTGTTAGCCATGTTTTTATTCCAATTTTAAATATACAGATGAAACTCGAAAAATCTGAATATTGTGCAAAGTTCATTTATTTCAGTAATGTACTTAAAAGGTGAAACTAACATATGTGATGGACTCATTACATGCAAAGCGAGATATTCAAAGCCACAATTTTGAAGTACCGTTTGCTCAGGGGGTATGGATTAATTAGCTGACTGAATTAGTGTGACACTTTGAGCCTAGAATATTGAACCTTTTTACAAAATTCTAATTTTAAGCTGCATTAATGCAATTCCTTTTAATTTGCATTACTGAAATAAATGGACTTTTGCACGATATTCAAATTTTTTTGAGTTTCACCTGTATGTATTTGACATGTATTTGTACTGGCTTGCAGCAAAATTGTTATCCAATGACCGTCTAATATACCTCCAGCCACATAATCACTTGATCTTTTCTGTACGCTGAATGCATAATTTTTGGGGCCTGTAATCTAACTGGCCAAAAGTAAAATTGTTATATGGTGACTGCCTAATGTACCTCCTGCCGCATTATCAATTGTTCTTTTCTGTATGATGAATGAATAATTTATGGGGCCTGTAGTGCACTGGCCTGCAATAAAATTGATATCCAATTACCATCTAATATACCTCCAGTCACATAATCACTTCATGTTTTCTGTCCAGTGAATGCCTAATGTTTGGGGCCTGTACTCCTGTGGGGCCTAAAATAAAATTCTTCTAGGCACCAGCAGTGCACATTTTTGAGAGTTTCCCTTTAAGACGTATAAAAATGGCCCCTGATTAAAATGCCTATTTTTTGTGGGAATTGTTGCCATTGATCCCCCTCTGGTATGTCACTCTCCATGTTGTGGGACGATTTGTGCACTTCTAGTAAGTATTTAATGGCTAGAAATATGACCTGAAGGGTTTTCAGGTTTGCCTACCATTAAAGTGAATAGGGCCCGCCACGAACTTGTGATTCGCAAACATTTGATTGCGTTCGCACGATCGTGTTCGCAAATCATCCCGACCGATGTTCGTCCGTCAGTAATAGTCAGTGTAGGTTAGATAGTGATATAGTGTAACTGATAGGTTCCAGTTCAGGATGTTAGGTAGTGTGATAGGAATTACTGTTTCTCTACTGTCCATACATAAATACTACAGACATAGCGCTGTGATGTCACAACAATACTTAGTGCACCAAGCAGTAATACCTACTCAGACCTGATAAAATGTGAAGTTGCACGTATTGTACAAACAAATATGCACATCATTAGTGCCGATTTGCGAAGTCGCAAAAATAATGACTGGAGATTAGGGATGAGCGAACTCGAACTGTATAGTTCGGGTTCGTACCGAATTTTGGGGTGTCCGTGACACGGACCCGAACCCGGACATTTTCGTAAAAGTCCGGGTTCGGGTTCGGTGTTCGTCGCTTTCTTGGCGCTTTTGTGACGCTTTCTTGGCGCTTTTTGAAAGGCTGCAAAGCAGCCAATCAACAAGCGTCATACTACTTGCCCCAAGAGGCCGTCACAGCCATGCCTACTATTGGCATGGCTGTGATTGGCCAGAGCACCATGTGACCCAGCCTCTATTTAAGCTGGAGTCACATAGCGCCGCCCGTCACTCTGCTCTGATTAGCGTACGGAGAGGTTGCGGCTGCGACAGTAGGGCGAGATTAGGCAGATTAACTCCTCCAAAGGACTTCACTTGATTAATCGATCGATCTGCAGCTGTGCATCATTGAGCTGCTGAAATTCAAATGCTCACTCACTGTTTTTAGGCTGCCCAGACCGTTTGTCAGTCACTTTTTTCTGGGGTGATCGGCGGCCATTTTGTGTCTTGTGCGGTGCTGCGACCAAGTGCATCCAAGCTGCGACCAAGTGCATTTAACCCTCAATGGTGTGGTTGTTTTTTGGCTAAAGCCTACATCAGGGTGAAGCTGTCACACCAAGTGCATTTAACCAGCAATAGTCTGTTCATTTTTTGGCCATATACTAAATCAGGGGCAAGCTGCGCCTGTCACCAAGTGCATTTAACCCTCAATGGTGTGGTTGTTTTTTGGCAAAAGCCTACATCAGGGTGAAGCTGTCACACCAAGTGCATTTAACCAGCAATAGTCTGTTTATTTTTTGGCCATATACTACATCAGGGGCAAGCTGCGCCCGTCACCAAGTGCATTTAACCCTCAGTAGTGTGGTTCGTCAAGCTGTGACACCAAGTGCATTTAACCAGCAATAGTCTGTTCATTTTTTGGCCATATACTACATCAGGGGCAAGCTGCGCCCGTCACCAAGTGCATTTAACCCTCAGTAGTGTGGTTGGTCAAGCTATCACACCAAATGCATTTAACCAGCAATAGTCTGTTCATTTTTTGGCCATATACTAAATCAGGGGCAAGCTGCGCCCGTCACCAAGTGCATTTAACCAGCAATAGTCTGTTCATTTTTTGGCCATATACTACATCAGGGGCAAGCTGCGCCCGTCACCAAGTGCATTTAACCCTCAGTAGTGTGGTTGGTCAAGCTATCACACCAAGTGCATTTAACCAGCAATAGTCTGTTCATTTTTTGGCCATATACTAAATCAGGGGCAAGCTGCGCCCGTCACCAAGTGCATTTAACCAGCAATAGTCTGTTCATTTTTTGGCCATATACTACATCAGGGGCAAGCTGCGCCCGTCACCAAGTGCATTTAACCCTCAGTAGTGTGGTTGGTCAAGCTATCACACCAAGTGCATTTAACCAGCAATAGTCTGTTCATTTTTTGGCCATATACTAAATCAGGGGCAAGCTGCGCCCGTCACCAAGTGCATTTAACCAGCAATAGTCTGTTCATTTTTTGGCCATATACTACATCAGGGGCAAGCTGCGCCCGTCACCAAGTGCATTTAACCCTCAGTAGTGTGGTTCGTCAAGCTGTGACACCAAGTGCATTTAACCAGCAATAGTCTGTTCATTTTTTGGCCATATACTACATCAGGGGCAAGCTGCGCCCGTCACCAAGTGCATTTAACCAGCAATAGTGTGGTTATTTTTTGGCCATATCCCAGTCTAATTCTGTCGCTAAATCCATACCGGTCACCCAGCGCCTAAATACTAGGCCTCAAATTTATATCCCGCTAAATCTCTCGTTACCGCTGTCCTGTTGTGGCTGGGAAAGTTATTTAGTGTCCGTCAAAGCACATTTTTTGTTCTGGGTTGAAGTACAATTCCCAATTTAGCAATTTCATAATTTAGTGGTTCCTGCTATATCAGAGCTATTTGAAATCTATCCCTAAAAGGGTATATAATATTCAAGGTGCACATAGGGTCATTCAGAATAACTTCACACACACGCTACTGTGCATTTCCAAATCTAATTCTGTCACTAAATCCATACCGGTCACCCAGCGCCTAAATACTAGGCCTCAAATTTATATCCCGCTAAATCTCTCGTTACCGCTGTACTGTTGTGGCTGGGAAAGTTATTTAGTGTCCGTCAAAGCACATTTTTTGTTCTGGGTTGAAGTACAATTCCCAATTTAGCAATTTCATAATTTAGTGGTTCCTGCTATATCAGAGCTATTTGAAATCTATCCCTAAAAGGGTATATAATATTCAAGGTGCACATAGGGTCATTCAGAATAACTTCACACACACGCTACTGTGCATTTCCAAGTCTAATTCTGTCACTAAATCCATACCGGTCACCCAGCACCTAAATACTAGCCCTCAAATTTATATCCCGCTAAATCTCTCGTTACCGCTGTCCTGTTGTGGCTGGGAAAGTTATTTAGTGTCCGTCAAAGCACATTTTTTGTTCTGGGTTGAAATACAATTCCCAATTTAGCAATTTCATAATTTAGTGGTTTCTGCTATATCAGAGCTATTTGAAATCTATCCCTAAAAGGGTATATAATATTCAAGGTGCACATAGGGTCATTCAGAATAACTTCACACACACGCTACTTTGCATTTCCAAGTCTAATTCTGTCGCTAAATCCATACCGGTCACCCAGCGCCTAAATACTAGGCCTCAAATTTATATCCCGCTAAATCTCTCGTTACCGCTGTACTGTTGTGGCTGGGAAAGTTATTTAGTGTCCGTCAAAGCCCATTTTTTGTTCTGGGTTGAAGTACAATTCCCAATTTAGCAATTTCATAATTTAGTGGTTCCTGCTATATCAGAGCTATTTGAAATCTATCCCTAAAAGGGTATATAATATTCAAGGTGCACATAGGGTCATTCAGAATAACTTCACACACACGCTACTGTGCATTTCCAAGTCTAATTCTGTCGCTAAATCCATACCGGTCACCCAGCGCCTAAATACTAGGCCTCAAATTTATATCCTGCTGAATTTGAATACAATACATTGGGCCAAATAATATTTTTGTTGTTGTGGTGAACCATAACAATGAGAAAAACATCTATTAAGAGACGCGGACGTGGACATGGTCGTGGTGGTGTTAGTGGACCCTCTGGTGCTGGGAGAGGACGTGGCCGTTCTGCCACATCCACACGTCCTAGTGTACCAACTACCTCAGGTCCCAGTAGCCGCCAGAATTTACAGCGATATATGGTGGGGCCCAATGCCGTTCTAAGGATGGTAAGGCCTGAGCAGGTACAGGCATTAGTCAATTGGGTGGCCGACAGTGGATCCAGCACGTTCACATTATCTCCCACCCAGTCTTCTGCAGAAAGCGCACAGATGGCGCCTGAAAACCAACCCCATCAGTCTGTCACATCACCCCCATGCATACCAGGGAAACTGTCTCAGCCTCAAGTTATGCAGCAGTCTCTTATGCTGTTTGAAGACTCCGCTGGCAGGGTTTCCCAAGGGCATCCACCTAGCTCTTCCCCAGCGGTGAAAGATATAGAATGCACTGACGCACAACCACTTATGTTTCCTGATGATGAGGACATGGTCATACCACCTCAGCATGTCTCTGATGATGACGAAACACAGGTGCCAACTGCTGCGTCTTTCTGCAGTGTGCAGACTGAACAGGAGGTCAGGGATCAAGACTGGGTGGAAGACGATGCAGGGGATGATGAGGTCCTAGACCCCACATGGAATGAAGGTCGTGCCACTGACTTTCACAGTTCGGAGGAAGAGGCAGTGGTGAGACCGAGCCAACAGCGTAGCAAAAGAGGGAGCAGTGGGCAAAAGCAGAACACCCGCCGCCAAGAGACTCCGCCTGCTACTGCCCGCCGCCATCTGGGACCGAGCACCCCAAAGGCAGCTTCAAGGAGTTCCCTGGCATGGCACTTCTTCAAACAATGTGCTGACGACAAGACCCGAGTGGTTTGCACGCTGTGCCATCAGAGCCTTAAGCGAGGCATTAACGTTCTGAACCTGAGCACAACCTGCATGACCAGGCACCTGCATGCAAAGCATGAACTGCAGTGGAGTAAACACCTTAAAACCAAGGAAGTCACTCAGGCTCCCCCTGCTACCTCTTCTGCTGCTGCCGCCTCGGCCTCTTCTGCTGCTGCCGCCTCGGCCTCTTCCTCCGCCTCTGGAGGAACGTTGGCACCTGCCGCCCAGCAAACAGGGGATGTACCACCAACACCACCACCACCACCTCCGTCACCAAGCGTCTCAACCATGTCACACGGCAGCGTTCAGCTCTCCATCTCACAAACATTTGAGAGAAAGCGTAAATTCCCACCTAGCCACCCTCGATCCCTGGCCCTGAATGCCAGCATTTCTAAACTACTGGCCTATGAAATGCTGTCATTTAGGCTGGTGGACACAGACAGCTTCAAACAGCTCATGTCGCTTGCTGTCCCACAGTATGTTGTTCCCAGCCGCCACTACTTCTCCAAGAGAGCCGTGCCTTCCCTGCACAACCAAGTATCCGATAAAATCAAGTGTGCACTGCGCAACGCCATCTGTGGCAAGGTCCACCTAACCACAGATACGTGGACCAGTAAGCACGGCCAGGGACGCTATATCTCCCTAACTGCACACTGGGTAAATGTAGTGGCAGCTGGGCCCCAGGCGGAGAGCTGTTTGGCGCACGTCCTTCCGCCGCCAAGGATCGCAGGGCAACATTCTTTGCCTCCTGTTGCCACCTCCTCCTTCTCGGCTTCCTCCTCCTCTTCTTCCACCTGCTCATCCAGTCAGCCACACACCTTCACCACCAACTTCAGCACAGCCCGGGGTAAACGTCAGCAGGCCATTCTGAAACTCATATGTTTGGGGGACAGGCCCCACACCGCACAGGAGTTGTGGCGGGGTATAGAACAACAGACCGACGAGTGGTTGCTGCCGGTGAGCCTCAAGCCCGGCCTGGTGGTGTGCGATAATGGGCGAAATCTCGTTGCAGCTCTGGGACTAGCCAATTTGACGCACATCCCTTGCTTGGCGCATGTGCTGAATTTGGTGGTGCAGAAGTTCATTCACAACTACCCCGACATGTCAGAGCTGCTGCATAAAGTGCGGGCCGTCTGTTCGCGCTTCCGGCGTTCACATCCTGCTGCTGCTCGCCTGTCTGCGCTACAGCGTAACTTCGGCCTTCCCGCTCACTGCCTCATATGCGACGTGCCCACCAGGTGGAACTCCACCTTGCACATGCTGGACAGACTGTGCGAGCAGCAGCAGGCCATAGTGGAGTTTCAGCTGCAGCACGCACGGGTCAGTCGCACTACAGAACAGCACCACTTCACCACCAATGACTGGGCCTCCATGCGAGACCTGTGTGCCCTGTTGCGCTGTTTCGAGTACTCCACCAACATGGCCAGTGGCGATGACGCCGTTATCAGCGTTACAATACCACTTCTATGTCTCCTTGAGAAAACACTTAGGGCGATGATGGAAGAGGAGGTGGCCCAGGAGGAGGAGGAGGAGGAGGAAGAGGGGTCATTTTTAGCACTTTCAGGCCAGTCTCTTCGAAGTGACTCAGAGGGAGGTTTTTGGCAACAGCAGAGGCCAGGTACAAATGTGGCCAGCCAGGGCCCACTACTGGAGGACGAGGAGGACGAGGATGAGGAGGAGGTGGAGGAGGATGAGGATGAAGCATGGTCACAGCGGGGTGGCACCCAACGCAGCTCGGGTCCATCACTGGTGCGTGGCTGGGGGGAAAGGCAGGACGATGACGATATGCCTCCCACAGAGGACAGCTTGTCCTTACCCCTGGGCAGCCTGGCACACATGAGCGACTACATGCTGCAGTGCCTGCGCAACGACAGCAGAGTTGCCCACATTTTAACCTGTGCGGACTACTGGGTTGCCACCCTGCTGGATCCACGCTACAAAGACAATGTGCCCACCTTACTTCCTGCACTGGAGCGTGATAGGAAGATGCGCGAGTACAAGCGCACGTTGGTAGACGCGCTACTGAGAGCATTCCCAAATGTCACAGGGGAACAAGTGGAAGCCCAAGGCCAAGGCAGAGGAGGAGCAAGAGGTCGCCAAGGCAGCTGTGTCAATGCCAGCTCCTTTGAGGGCAGGGTTAGCATGGCAGAGATGTGGAAAACTTTTGTCATTACGCCACAGCTAACTGCATCACCACCTGATACGCAACGTGTTAGCAGGAGGCAACATTTCACTAACATGGTGGAACAGTACGTGTGCACACCCCTCCACGTACTGACTGATGGTTCGGCCCCATTCAACTTCTGGGTCTCTAAATTGTCCACGTGGCCAGAGCTAGCCTTTTATGCCTTGGAGGTGCTGGCCTGCCCGGCGGCCAGCGTTTTGTCTGAACGTGTATTCAGCACGGCAGGGGGCGTCATTACAGACAAACGCAGCCGCCTGTCTACAGCCAATGTGGACAAGCTGACGTTCATAAAAATGAACCAGGCATGGATCCCACAGGATCTGTCCGTCCCTTGTCCAGATTAGACATTAACTACCTCCCCTTAACCATATATTATTGGACTCCAGGGCACTTCCTCATTCAATCCTATTTTTATTTTCATTTTACCATTATATTGCGAGGCTACCCAAAGTTGAATGAACCTCTCCTGTGTCTGGGTGTCGGGGCCTAAATATATGCCAATGGACTGTTCCAATGTTGGGTGACGTGAAGCCTGATTCTCTGCTATGACATGCAGAATGATTCTCTGCTGACATGAAGCCAGATTGTCTGTTACGGGACCTCTCTCCTCTGCCTGTGTGCTGGGCCTAAATATATGCCAATGGACTGTTGCAGTGGTGGCTGACGTGAAGCCTCATTCTCTGCTATGACATGCAGACTAATTCTCTGCTGACATGAAGACAGATTCTCTGTTACGGGACCTCTCTCCTCTGCCTGTCGGTGTGCTGGGCCTAAATATATGCCAATGGACTGTTGCAGTGGTGGCTGACGTGAAGCCTCATTCTCTGCTATGACATGCAGACTGATTCTCTGCTGACATGAAGCCAGATTCTCTGTTACGGGACCTCCCTCCTCTGCCTGGGTGCTGGGCCTAAATATATGCCAATGGACTGTTGCAGTGGTGGCTGACGTGAAGCCTCATTCTCTGCTACGACATGCAGACTAATTCTCTGCTGACATGAAGACAGATTCTCTGTTACGGGACCTCTCTCCTCTGCCTGTGTGCTGGGCCTAAATATATGCCAATGGACTGTTGCAGTGGTGGCTGACGTGAAGCCTCATTCTCTGCTATGACATGCAGACTGATTCTCTGCTGACATGAAGCCAGATTCTCTGTTACGGGACCTCTCTCCTCTGCCTGGGTGCTGGGCCTAAATATATGCCAATGGACTGTTGCAGTGGTGGCTGACGTGAAGCCTCATTCTCTGCTATGACATGCAGACTGATTCTCTGCTGACATGAAGACAGATTCTCTGTTACGGGACCTCTCTCCTCTGCCTGTGTGTGTGCTGGGCCTAAATATATGCCAATGGACTGTTGCAGTGGTGGCTGACGTGAAGCCTCATTCTCTGCTATGACATGCAGACTGATTCTCTGCTGACATGAAGCCAGATTCTCTGTTACGGGACCTCCCTCCTCTGCCTGGGTGCTGGGCCTAAATATATGCCAATGGACTGTTGCAGTGGTGGCTGACGTGAAGCCTCATTCTCTGCTATGACATGCAGACTAATTCTCTGCTGACATGAAGACAGATTCTCTGTTACGGGACCTCTCTCCTCTGCCTGTGTGCTGGGCCTAAATATATGCCAATGGACTGTTGCAGTGGTGGCTGACGTGAAGCCTCATTCTCTGCTATGACATGCAGACTGATTCTCTGCTGACATGAAGCCAGATTCTCTGTTACGGGACCTCCCTCCTCTGCCTGGGTGCTGGGCCTAAATATATGCCAATGGACTGTTGCAGTGGTGGCTGACGTGAAGCCTCATTCTCTGCTATGACATGCAGACTGATTCTCTGCTGACATGAAGCCAGATTCTCTGTTACGGGACCTCCCTCCTCTGCCTGGGTGCTGGGCCTAAATATATGCCAATGGACTGTTGCAGTGGTGGCTGACGTGAAGCCTCATTCTCTGCTATGACATGCAGACTGATTCTCTGCTGACATGAAGCCAGATTCTCTGTTACGGGACCTCTCTCCTCTGCCTGGGTGCTGGGCCTAAATATATGCCAATGGACTGTTGCAGTGGTGGCTGACGTGAAGCCTCATTCTCTGCTATGACATGCAGACTAATTCTCTGCTGACATGAAGACAGATTCTCTGTTACGGGACCTCTCTCCTCTGCCTGTGTGTGTGCTGGGCCTAAATGTATGCCAATGGACTGTTGCAGTGGTGGCTGACGTGAAGCCTCATTCTCTGCTATGACATGCAGACTGATTCTCTGCTGACATGAAGCCAGATTCTCTGTTACGGGACCTCCCTCCTCTGCCTGGGTGCTGGGCCTAAATTTATGACAATGGACTGTTGCAGTGGTGGCTGACGTGAAGCCTGATTCTCTGCTATGACATGCAGACTGATTCTCTGCTGACATGAAGCCAGATTGTCTGTTACGGGACCTCTCTCCTCTGCCTGGGTGCTGGGCCTAAATATATGCCAATGGACTGTTGCAGTGGTGGCTGACGTGAAGCCTCATTCTCTGCTATGACATGCAGACTAATTCTCTGCTGACATGAAGCCAGATTCTCTGTTACGGGACCTCTCTCCTCTGCCTGGGTGATGGGCCTAAATTTATGAAAATGGACTCTTACAGTGGTGGGTGACGTGAAGCCAGATTCTCTGCTATGGGACCTCTCTCCAATTGATTTTGGTTAATTTTTATTTATTTAATTTTTATTTTAATTCATTTCCCTATCCACATTTGTTTGCAGGGGATTTACCTACATGTTGCTGCCTTTTGCAGCCCTCTAGCTCTTTCCTGGGCTGTTTTACAGCCTTTTTAGTGCCGAAAAGTTCGGGTCCCCATTGACTTCAATGGGGTTCGGGTTCGGGACGAAGTTCGGATCGGGTTCGGATCCCGAACCCGAACATTTCCGGGATGTTCGGCCGAACTTCTCGAACCCGAACATCGAGGTGTTCGCTCAACTCTACTGGAGATCACAAATTCTAGAATTGACAAATTTATTGTGAATATTATGCAAAAAATTTGCAAAATATAGCGAGGGAAAGAAGAAATAAAAAATCTATGTGGTTGCATAAGTGTGCACACCCTCTTATAACTGGGGATGTAGCTGTGTTCAGAATTAAGCAATTACATTTAAAATCATGTTAAATAGGAGTCAGCATACACCTGCCATCATTTAAAGTGCCTCTGATAAACCCTAAATAAAGTTCAGCTGCTCTGGTTCGTTTTTCCTGAAATTTCCTTAGTCACATCCCACAGCAAAAGCCATGGTCCACAGAAAGCTTCCAAAGCATCAGAGGGATCTCATTGTTAAAAGGCATCAGTCAGGAGAAGGGTACAAAAGAGTTTCCAATGCATTAGATATACCATGGAACACAGTGAAGACAGTCATCATCAAGTGGAGAAAATATGGCACAACAGTGACATTACCAAGAACTGGACCTCCATCCAAAATTGATGAATAGAAAACTGGTCTGGGAGGCTACCAAGGAGCTGCAGGAATATCTGTCAGGTACTGGCTGTGTGGTACATGTGACAACAATCTCCTGTATTCTTCATATGTCTGGGCTATGGGGTAGAGTGGCAAGACGAAAGCCTTTTCTTACGAAGAAAAACATCCAAGCCAGGCTACATTTTGCAAAAACACATCTGAAGTCTCCCAAAAGCATGTGGGAAAAGGTGTTATGGTCTGATGAAACCAAGGTTGAACTTTTTGGCCATAATTACAAAAGATCGGTTTTGAGAAAAAACAACACTGCACATAACCAAAAGAACACCATACCCACAGTGAAGCATGGTGGTGGCAGCATCATGCTTCGGGGTTGTTTTTCTTCAGCTGGAACTGAGGCCGTAGTTAAGATAAAGGGAATTATGAACAGTTCCAAATACCAGTCAATATTGGCCCAAAACCTTCAGGCTTCTGCTAGAAAGCTGAACATCAAGAGGAACTTCATCTTTCAGCATGAGAATGACCCAAAACATATATCCAAATCAACAAATGAATGGCTTCACCAGAAGAAGATTAAAGTTTTTTGCTTTTTGATGACTCTGCTTGCAGGGTTTCCCAGGGCCATTCACATAGACCTGCCCCAGAAGTGGAAGAGATTGAGTGCACCGATGCCCAAGCACTTATGTTTCAGGATGAGTTCATGGGAGGACCACCGCAGCACGTCTCGGATGATGAAGAAACACAGGTGCCAACTGCTGAGGCTTTAGAAAGTCTGCAGACCGACAAGGAGGGCAGGGGTGAAGACTGGGTGGAAGATGATGTAGAGGACGATGAGGTCTTTGACCCCATATGGATTCAAGGTCATGCGAGTGACCTATGTAGTTCGGAGTAAGAGGCGGTGGTCACACAGAGCCACCAACACCGCAAAAGAGGGAGCAGGGTGCAAAAGCGGAGTGGCCGTCCCCTAGGCAGTACGCCTGCTACTGCTCACCGCAGCAAGGTTCCGAGCACACCAAAGCCAGCTCCAAGGAGTTGCCTGGCGTGGCAATTCTTCAGACAATGTGCTGACGACAAGACACGAGTGATTTGCACACTGTGCAATCAGAGCCTGAAGAGAGGCATAAACATTCTCAACCTGAGTACAACCTGCATGACCAGCATAGCTTTTTTTCTCATAGAAAAGGTGGTGGGACTCACCCCCCCTCCCCTGGCCACGCCCCTACCCACCCCTATGACCACCCCCTAAAACCGCCCCTTCAGAGAACAGGGATGCAAGTAAAATTTGGGGGGGCTATAAAAGTCCAGCCTAGCAAAGAAACCCCCCAGATGGGGATGGCACTGTTAATGGGGGATCTGGGGATGGCACTGTTAATGGGGGATCTGGGGATGGCACTGTTATGGGGTGGAGGATTTGTGGATGGCACTGTTATGGGGGATCTGACGATTGCATCCACAGATCCCCCCCATCCTGTAGCAGTGCCATCCACAGACCCCCCATCCTATAACAGTGCCATCCACAGACCGCCCCACCCCATAACAGTGCCATCCACAGACCGCCCCACCCCATAACAGTGCCATCCACAGACCCCCCCACCCCATAACAGTGCCATTCACAGACACCCCCCACCCCATAACAGTGCCATCCACAGACACCCCCACCCCATAAAAGTGTCATCCACAGACACCCCCACCCCATAACAGTGTCATCCACAGACCCCCCCCATTGCTGCTCCAGTACAGTTATAAAATGTGCAATTCAATTAATAATGATTCATTCTGCCCCCTCTGTAGTATAACATTCAATATATCCTACTCACAGGGCTACTGTTATCGTAATGCAGGCTGGCCGGGCAGACGAGCGGCAGCGTCACTGACTGACGTCACGTGCCTGCGCCACCTACTTTATGAATGAAGCACGTGACGTCAGCCGCTCGTCTACCCGGCCGGCCTGCATTACGATAACAGTAGCCCCGTGAGTACAATATATTGAATGTTATACTACAGAGGGGGCAGCATGAATCATTATTAATTTAATTATACATTTTATAACTGTACTGGAGCGGCGGGGCCGGAGCACAGTGAACGCACCGGCCCCCAGCTTCTCCTCCCAGTCCCTCCCCGCTGATACATCGCAGCCTGCGATGCTGGAGCATGGCAGGCTGCGATGTCAAAATGTGGCGGAACGCCGTTCCGGTGCGTTCCGCCAGAAAAAAAGCCCTGATGACCAGGCATCTAAGTGCAAAGCACAAGCTGAAGTGCAATAGACACTTCAAAAAACAAGAAAGGTCTCTAGCTCCTCCTGCTTCCTCTTCTGCTGCATTCTCGGCCTCTTTATCCCCCTCTGGAGTGACAGTGGCACCTGCCACCCCACAAACAGAGGATGTGCCAGCAACGCCACCACCTCGGTCACCAAGCATCTCCAAAATGTCCCATGGAAACGTTCAGCTGTCTATCTCCCAAACACTGGGGCGGAAGAGGAAGTACCCCCTTACCCACCCGCGATCCCTGGCCCTGAATGCCAGCATTTCAAAATTACTCTCTGAAATGCTGGCATTCCGTCTGGTGGAGACGGAGAGTTTTAAAAGCCTTATGGCGATGGCTGTCCCACAGTACGTCTTGCCCAGCCGCCACTACTTTTCCAAGTGTGTTATCCCTTCCCTGCACAACCAAGTGGGGGACAAAATCAGGTGTGCACTGCTCAACGCCTTCTGTGGCAAGGTCCACCTAACTACGGATATGTGGACCAGTAAGCACGGTCAGGGACATTATATCTCCATAGCAACACACAGGCTAAATGCAGTGGCGGCTGGGCCTGAGGCTGATAGCAGTTTGGCGCATGTCCTTCCACCACTGAAAATCAGTTTGCCTCCTGTTGCTTCCTCCTCCTCCTCTACAGGTTCCTGTTCCGGTCAGCATAACACCTTCATCACCAACTTCAGCAAAGCCAGGGGTAAATAACAGCAGGCAGGTAAAACAAATCTGTTTGGGGGACAAACCCCACACCGCGCAGGAGCTGTGGATGGGAATGGAACAACAGACCGATGAGTGGTTGGTGCCAGTGAGCCTCAAGCCCGGCCTGGCGGTGTACGATAATGGGGGAAAATCTCGTAGCAGCTCTGGGATCTAGCCGGTTTGATGCACATCCCTTGCCTGGCGCATGTTCTGAATTTAGTGGTGCAGAAATTCCTTAAAAATTACCCCAATGTGAAACTCCACCTTGCACATGCTGGCCTGACTGTGGGAGCAAGAGGGATGATTTACAAGGGTTTCAGGCCAGTCATTCACAAGTGGCTCCGAGGGTGGGTCCCTGCACCAACATACTCCAGGTACACAATTGTCCAGCCAGGGCTGGAGGATGACGAGGTGGAGGATGAGGAGGAGGACCTGTGTTCACAACAGGGTGGCCCCCAAACCAGTTCATGGGCATCACTGGTGCATGGCTGGGGGGATACAGAGGGCACAGACGATACACCTCCCACAGAGGACAGCTTGTCGTTGCCTCTGGGCAGCCTGGCACACATGAGCGATTACATGCTGCAGTGTCTCCGCAAAGACCGTCGAGTTGGCCACATTCTAACTTGTGCTGATTACTGGGTGGCCACACTACTGGATCCTCTTTACAAGAATAACGTACCGTCCTTAATTCCCTCACTGGAGCGTGATCGTAAGATGTGCGGGTAGAAGCGCACGCTGGTATACGCGCCGCTGATGGCATTCCCACCTGACAGCGGGGGCACAGTGGAATCACAAGGCGAAGGCAGAGGAGAAGGAAGAGGTCGCCAATGCAGCTGGGGCACCACCAGCACCTCAGAAGGCAGGGTTAGCATGGCCGAAATGTGGAAAAGCTTTGTCAGCACGCCACAACAACCAGCACCCCCAGCTGATATGGAACGTCTTAGCAGGAGGCAGCATTTCAGCAACATGGTGGAGCCGTATGTGTGCACTTACCTACACGTACTGACTGATTGGTCTGCTGACTGATTGGTCTACCCCCTTCAACTTCTGGGTATTCAAATTAGGCACATGGCCTGAGCTTGCCCTTTACTCCTTGGAGGTGCTGGCCTGCCTTGCAGCCAGTGTATTGTCTGAATGCGTGTTTAGCACGGCAGGGGGCGTCAACACACGCATAGTGGACAAGCTCACGTTCATTAAAATGAACCAGGCATGGATCCCACAGGACTTGTCCGTACCTTGTGCAGAATAGACATGTATGCCAGCCTCACCCAGCCATTGTTATACTCCAGCACACTTTCTCATTGTTTTATTTTGTATATTTCCCAATGTTTTGGGGTGTACCCTAATTTAAATGACAACAAAAAATAATAATAATAAAGTAAAAAAAAAAAAATACCAGGGTTGGCTACCTCATCCTCCTCCACCGCCACTTCCACCTACACTGCCACATCCACTGCCTCCTCAACCTCCTACTCCATATGGACCTCCACCTCCTAGATCAAGATTATTTTTTAATTTTTACGCATTTTTTGTTATTTTAAGTCATTTAACTAATTTGTCTGTTACATTGTTGTGTGACATTCACCAATTTTTGGCTGTGGTATACCCCTGCTCTACATAGTGCACAGGGAAATACATTTGACTAATTTGTCTGTTACATTGCTGGGTGACATTCACCAATTTTTGGCTGTCATATACCCCCTGCTCTACATAGCGGACAGGGAACTAAATTTAGTGAAAACATCTGTTACTTATCGGAAGATGCGCGACTACAAGCACACGCTGGTCGACGCGCTGCTGATGGCATTCCCACCTGACAGCGGGGGCTCAGTGGAAGCACAAGGCGATGGCGGAGGAAGGGGTTATTACAGACAAGCGCATCCGCCTGTCCACAGCCAATGTGGACAAGCTCACGTTCATAAAAGAAAAACAGGCAGGGACCCACAGGATTTGTCTGTACCTCGTGCAGAATAGACATGTATACCGGCCTCACCCAGCCATTGTTGTCCTCCAGCGCACTTTGTCTTTGTTTTATTTTTTATATTTCCCAATGTTTTGGGTTCTACTTAAAAAAATACTACATAAACAAAAAATAAATAAATAAAATAAAATAAAAAATACTAAAGCAAAAACTACTGTTGGAAACCTCCTCCACCGCTGCTTCCACCTACACTGCCACATCCACTGCCTCCTTAACTAGGGATGAGCGAACTCGAACTGTATAGTTCGGGTTCGTACCGAATTTTGGGGTGTCCGTGACACGGACCCGAACCCGGACATTTTCGTAAAAGTCCGGGTTCGGGTTCGGTGTTCGTCGCTTTCTTGGCGCTTTTGTGACGCTTTCTTGGCGCTTTTTGAAAGGCTGCAAAGCAGCCAATCAACAAGCGTCATACTACTTGCCCCAAGAGGCCATCACAGCCATGCCTACTATTGGCATGGCTGTGATTGGCCAGAGCACCATGTGACCCAGCCTCTATTTAAGCTGGAGTCACATAGCGCCGCCCGTCACTCTGCTCTGATTAGCGTAGGGAGAGGTTGCGGCTGCGACAGTAGGGCGAGATTAGGCAGATTAACTCCTCCAAAGGACTTGATTAACTGATCGATCTGCAGCTGTGGATCATTGAGCTGCTGATCCTCAATTGCTCACTGTTTTTAGGCTGCACAGACCGTTTGTCAGTCTCATTTTTCTGGGGTGATCGGCGGCCATTTTGTGTCTTGTGGTGCGCCAGCACAAGCTGCGACCAAGTGCATTTAACCCTCAATGGTGTGGTTGTTTTTTGGCTAAAGCCTACATCAGGGTGAAGCTGTCACACCAAGTGCATTTAACCAGCAATAGTCTGTTCATTTTTTGGCCATATACAAAATCAGGGGCAAGCTGCGCCTGTCACCAAGTGCATTTAACCCTCAATGGTGTGGTTGTTTTTTGGCTAAAGCCTACATCAGGGTGAAGCTGTCACACCAAGTGCATTTAACCAGCAATAGTCTGTTCATTTTTTGGCCATATACAAAATCAGGGGCAAGCTGCGCCTGTCACCAAGTGCATTTAACCCTCAATGGTGTGGTTGTTTTTTGGCTAAAGCCTACATCAGGGTGAAGCTGTCACACCAAGTGCATTTAACCAGCAATAGTCTGTTCATTTTTTGGCCATATACAAAATCAGGGGCAAGCTGCGCCTGTCACCAAGTGCATTTAACCCTCAATGGTGTGGTTGTTTTTTGGCTAAAGCCTACATCAGGGTGAAGCTGTCACACCAAGTGCATTTAACCAGCAATAGTCTGTTCATTTTTTGGCCATATCCCAGTCTAATTCTGTCACTAAATCCATACCGGTCACCCAGCGCCTAAATACTAGGCCTCAAATTTATATCCAGCTAAATCTGTCCCTAGTGCTGTAGCTGGGCGAGTTATTTAGTGTCCGTTCAAGCACATTTCTTGTTCTGGGTTGAAATACAATTCCCAATTTAGCAATTTCATAATTTAGTGGTTCCTGCTATATCAGAGCTCTTTGAAATCTATCCCAAAAAGGGTATATAATATTGAAGGTGCACATAGGGTCATTCAGAGTAACTTCACACACACCCGCTACTGTGTATTTCCAAGTCTAATTCTGTCACTAAATCCATACCGGTGACCCAGCGCCTAAATACTAGGCCTCAAATTTAATTCCCTCTAAATCTCTCGTTACCCACCGCTGTACTGTTGTTGCTGGGCAAGATATTTAGTGTCCGTCAAAGCACATTTTTTGTTCTGAGTTGAAGTACAATTCCCAATTTAGCAATTTCATAATTTAGTGGTTTCTGCTATATCAGAGCTATTTGAAATCTATCCCTAAAAGGGTATATAATATTGAAGGTGCACATAGGGTCATTCAGAATAACTTCACACACACCCGCTACTGTGTATTTCCAAGTCTAATTCTGTCACTAAATCCATACCGGTGACCCAGCGCCTAAATACTAGGCCTCAAATTTAATTCCCTCTAAATCTCTCGTTACCCACCGCTGTACTGTTGTTGCTGGGCAAGATATTTAGTGTCCGTCAAAGCACATTTTTTGTTCTGGGTTGAAGTACAATTCCCAATTTAGCAATTTCATAATTTAGTGGTTTCTGCTATATCAGAGCTATTTGAAATCTATCCCTAAAAGGGTATATAATATTCAAGGTGCACATTGGGTCATTCAGAATAACTTCACACACACACGCTTCTGTGCATTTCCAAGTCTAATTCTGTCACTAAATCCATACCGGTCACCCAGCGCCTAAATACTAGGCCTCAAACGCAGCCGCCTGTCTACAGCCAATGTGGACAAGCTGACGTTCATAAAAATGAACCAGGCATGGATCCCACAGGATCTGTCCGTCCCTTGTCCAGATTAGACATTAACTACCTCCCCTTAACCATATATTATTGGACTCCAGGGCACTTCCTCATTCAATCCTATTTTTATTTTCATTTTACCATTATATTGCGAGGCTACCCAAAGTTGAATGAACCTCTCCTCTGTCTGGGTGCCGGGGCCTAAATATATGCCAATGGACTGTTCCAATGTTGGGTGATGTGAAGCCTGATTCTCTGCTATGACATGCAGACTGATTCTCTGCTGACATGAAGCCAGATCCTCTGTTACGGGACCTCTCTCCTCTGCCTGTGTGCTGGGCCTAAATTTATGAAAATGGACTCTTACAGTGGTGGGTGACGTGAAGCCTGATTCTCTGCTATGATATGAAGACTGATTCTCTGCTGACATGAAGCCAGATTGTCTGTTACGGGACCTCTCTCCTCTGCCTGGGTGCTGGGCCTAAATATATGCCAATGGACTGTTGCAGTGGTGGCTGACGTGAAGCCTCATTCTCTGCTATGACATGCAGACTGATTCTCTGCTGACATGAAGCCAGATTGTCTGTTACGGGACCTCTCTCCTCTGCCTGGGTGCTGGGTAGTGTTGAGCGCGAATATTCGAAAAGCAAATTTTTTTCGCGAATATCGCAACTTCGCGATTTCGCGAATATTTCGAATATAGTGCTATATATTCGTAAAAACGAATATTCGTTTTTTGTTTTTTCCCCCCCCCACAAAATTACAGTACACATATAATTGATTGTTTCCCAAAGGTCCAACAGCTCAGATCTTACTCACATTGCCTAGAAAGTGATTGAGGCGCGAATCTTCGTAAGGCGATTTTATTAGCGCACATGCGAATATCGGCACGTCCCAGAACAGAGGCAAAGGGCTTTGCATTCATACATTAGTGAATTGAGTTGCGAATCTTCGTAAGGCGATTTTATTAGCGCACATGCGAATATCGGCACGTCCCAGAACAGAGGCAAAGGGCTTTGCATTCATACATTAGTGAATTGAGTTGCGAATCTTCGTAAGGCGATTTTATTAGCGCACATGCGAATATCTACACTTGTCCCAGAACAGAGGCAAAGGGCTTTGCATTCATACATTAGTGATTGAATTGAGCTGCGAATCTTCGTAAGGCGATTTTATTAACGCAAATGCAAATATCTACACTTGTCCCCAGAACAGAGAGGCAAAGGCCTGTGCATTCATATAGTATAGCACCATATTCGCGAATACGTAGAACTTCGTAAAATTCGATTTACGAATATTCGTATTTTTTATTTTACTTTCCACCTTACAGATTACATTGATCTGTACTCTGTCAACTACTGTCATCACCCCCCACTGTATCTCGATTGATTCCCAAAAGTCTCACATTCCCTAGAAAGTGATTGAGTTGCGAATCTTCGTAAGGCGATTTTATTAGCGCACATGCGAATATCTACACTTGTCCCAGAACAGAGGCAAAGGGCTTTGCATTCATACATTAGTGATTGAATTGAGCTGCGAATCTTCGTAAGGCGATTTTATTAACGCAAATGCAAATATCTACACTTGTCCCCAGAACAGAGAGGCAAAGGCCTGTGCATTCATATAGTATAGCACCATATTCGCGAATACGTAGAACTTCGTAAAATTTGATTAACGAAAATTCGTATTTTTTATTTTACTTTCCACCTTACAGATTACATTGATCTGTACTCTGTCAACTACTGTCATCACCCCCCACTGTATCTCGATTGATTCCCAAAAGTCTCACATTCCCTAGAAAGTGATTGAGGTGCGAATCTTCGTAAGGCGATTTTATTAGCGCACATGCGAATATCTACACTTGTCCCAGAACAGAGGCAAAGGGCATTGCATTCATACATTAGTGATTGAATTGAGTTGCGAATCTTCGTAAGGCGATTTCATTAGCGCACATGTGAATTTTGCATAGCATATGTATTATGCGATGCGAAAATTCGAATTATCGCATATGCGAAATAATAACGAATTTGAATAATCGCGAATATTTTACGAATATTCTTTCGAATATTCACAAAATTTCGCGAATTCGAATATGGGACATGCCGCTCAACACTAGTGCTGGGCCTAAATTTATGACAATGGACTGTTGCAGTGGTGGGTGACGTGAAGCCTGATTCTCTGCTATGACATGCAGACTGATTCTCTGCTGACATGAAGCCAGATTGTCTGTTACGGGACCTCTCTCCTCTGCCTGGGTGCTGGGCCTAAATATATGCCAATGGACTGTTGCAGTGGTGGCTGACGTGAAGCCTCATTCTCTGCTATGACATGCAGACTAATTCTCTGCTGACATGAAGACAGATTCTCTGTTACGGGACCTCTCTCCTCTGCCTGGGTGCCGGGGCCTAAATATCTGAGAATGGACTGTTCCAGTGGTGGGTGACGGGAAGCCAGATTCTCTGCTATGGAACCTCTCTCCAATTGATTTTGGTTAATTTTTATTTATTTAATTTTTATTTTTATTCATTTCCCTATCCACATTTGTTTGCAGGGGATTTACCTACATGTTGCTGCCTTTTGCAGCCCTCTAGCTCTTTCCTGGGCTGTTTTACAGCCTTTTTAGTGCCGAAAAGTTCGGGTCCCCATTGACTTCAATGGGGTTCGGGTTCGGGACGAAGTTCGGATCGGGTTCGGATCCCGAACCCGAACATTTCCGGGATGTTCGGCCGAACTTCTCGAACCCGAACATCCAGGTGTTCGCTCAACTCTATCCTTAACCCCCTACTCCATATGGACCTCCTCCTCCTAGATCAAGATTATTTTTTTTACATATTTTATGTTGTTTGAAGTCATTTCCCTATCCACATTTGTTTGCAAAGCACTTGCCATGCTCTTAACCACATGTTACAACCTCTAGCCCTTTCTATGACCTTTTTAGAGCTATTTTAGTGCTTCAAAGTACGGGTCCCCATTGACTTCAGTGGGGCTCAGGCTCGGGGTCAAGTTCGGGTGCTGAACTTGAACTTTTTTGCAAAGTTCGGCTGAACCCGGCGAACCCGAACATCCAGGTGTCCGCTCAACTCTAGTGACCAGGTATCTGCAGAGCCAGCAGGGCATAGATGGACCCTGGCACCCTGGCAGGCATCAGGTAAGTATGATGACCACTGTAGGTGTTGAGGTCTGATGAAAAAATCACGAGGAATGAACAACTCCTTTTAAAGTTTTTCTTATCAAGTTTCTATAAAGAAATCCAAAGTAACAACTCCAAAGAGTGAATACTATTTCCCTCATCAGGCCTGATCCCCAGTGGATTTGAAGCCGAACTATGTTTTAATTATTATTATCCACAATGAACCTACTTCATAAATGTAATATAACAGTATAATGGGAGCGGAACTGTTCACAAAGGTCATTAAACTATAAAAACTGAGATTTTCCTGAATTTGTTTTTGCTCATGAGCATGCAGTAATTAGTGCATGCTTAAGAAATAACAGTAATATCACTGAATGGGCTTGTGCTTAAGCCGTTTTCCAATAAAATAAAAAGCAAAATACTATTTGGCTCAAAATGTTCAGCTGCAACGAGTTCGCATAAAGCCAGTCAATTTCTATGATGTACACAGTAGCCCCCACAGGCATAAGTGTTAATATATTTGGCAGTGTGGGTGTGAGGATCAATACTTACTGGAAAGATGAGGCAGAAAGTAATGTAAGAAGAGAAAGTGAATTTGTTTATTGTCAGTGCGTTTACATCTTTGCAAATGTATCCATATGAGTAGCATTTATAAACTTGACATTGTCTTATGGATTCTTAATAAAGTTGATAGAAAATCTAATCTAAATCACCATGATCTTCACATAATTAAATTTGTTTCACTTGTTCCACCATATTATTTTATCAAGCCTTGATTTTTAATGAAACAATACATTTTGTCAAAAACTTGAGCTGTGTAGACCCAATATATGTCAAATTATTGATCTCTACATCTCATGGTGCAGTGTGGAAAACAAATGGAAGAAATACAGCTGCTTCGGATGTTTCAGCGCAACTTTGACACAATAAATAGATAAAATAAAGTCAGTTGGTTAATAGACAGATTATAATGTGTTATAATTGAAATATATTTGATGTGGAAAAGAAAATGTAGCTGAAAAAGGAAGGGATGTGATGTGGAGAATAAAGAACAAGTAGGACAGCGACCCTTGTGTGAAATCTGCTAGACCAATATACCTCCAGGGCCCGGGGATTATAACTCACTGGATAGAGTTGTGCTAGACAGTCAGGTATATGTAGAAATGAAGAAACTCCCTTTTGTAGTGGGATATCCACCTTGGGTACCAAATATTAATAAATATAGCAAAAAAAAATATGTAAACTCTAAATCTACAATATTTTATTAAACAGCATAAAACAACATAAACAAAGATAACATAGGGCCACTAAGCAATGTGTTTCTCTGATGGTCCATCAGTTTTATCAGGCTAGATCACGTTTCATGAGGCTCTAGCCTAATGAAGCTGATGGGACGTCAGCAAAACGTGTTGCGTTGTGGCCATATTTTATCCTTGCTTATGTTGCTTTATGCTTTTTAATAAAATGTACTAGATTAAGCACCACATCATTGTTTTTTATTTTTTGCTTTAATGATGTGGAGAATGACTGTAAGGCAATGTTGTAATAGTTTTCACCTACTATTATTATTTATTTTTAAAGCACCATTCATTCCATGCCACTGTACATATAAAAAAAGGGGTGCACATACATAATACAAAACCATAAGCATGAACAAGATAAGTTACAAACTGGTACAGAAGGAGAGAGGACACTGCCTGAGAGGTTACACAAGGAATCGGGGAAGCATATAGTAGGTGAGGGGAAAGCTGGTCATTTGGTTGTACAGTGGCAGCAGGGTTACTGTAGGTTGTAGGTTTGTCTGAGAAGGTGGGTTTCAGGTTTCTTTTTAGGGTTTCCACTGTAGGTGAGAGTCTGATATGTTGAAATAGATAGGTCCAGGGTATGGGGGATGCAAGGGAGAAATCTTAGAAGGGATTGTGGGAGGAGGTGATAAGAGGAGAATAGAGAAGGAGGCCTTAAGAAGATAGGAGATTACGTGTGGGGATGTATCTGGAAAGCAGTTCAGAGATGCATAGAAGGAGAGATATTGTGGATGGCATTATATGTATTTGTTAGTATTTTAAAATTAATTTGTTGGGCAATTGGGAGCTAGGGATGGGATTGGCAGAGGGGAGAGGCTGAGGACTAATGGGAGGATAGGTGGATTAGTCGGGCAGCAGAGTTGAGGCTAGATATAAGGGGTACAAGGGTACTAGATGGGAGACCACAGAGGAGGACGTTACAGTAGTCTAGGTGGGAGATAATGAGCATATGAACAAGCATTTTTGAAGACTTATGGTTAAGGAATATGTGGATCCAAGAGATATTTTTCAGTTGGATAAGGAAGGAGGTGGAAATGGCTTGGATGTGTGGTTTGAAGGACAGACAGAACAGAATCAATGTAGCCATTGACTTTAGGGACATGGGGAAAAGATGATAAAGTCAGTTTTATCCATGTTAAGTTTTAGAAAGCGAGAGAAGTAGCAGGATATAGCAGATAGACATTGTGGGTAGTGCTGAGTGAATAGAAGTTGACAAAGTGGAATTCGATCTGAATAGAGTTGAGCGGACACCTGGATGTTCGGGTTCGACTAATTAGGCTGAAATTCACAAAAAAGTTTGAGTTCGTGACCCGAACTTGACCCCGAACCCCACTGAAGTCAATGGGGACCCGAACTTTTGAGCACTAAAATGGCTCAAAAATGTCATGAAAAGGGCTACAGGGCTGCAAATGCCAGCAAAATGTGGTTAAGAGTATGGCAAGTGCAAGAGCATGGCAAGTGCTCTGCAAACAAATGTGGATAGGGAAATGATTTTAAATAGCATAAAATACGTAAAAATAAAAAATAATAATCTTGATCTAGGAGGACGTGGTCCATATGGAGTAGGAGGTTGAGGAGGCAGTGGATGTGGCGGTGTAGGTGGAAGCGGCGGTGGAGGAGGTAGTCTACACTGCTTTTTGGGTTTAAATTTATTATTTTTTTTTTTTATTGGGGTACACCCCAAAACCTGTGGGAAATATAACCTGTGATAACCCCCTCCAGTCGTGCTAAACACACGTTCAGACAATACACTGGCTGCAGGACAGGCCAGCACCTCCAAGGGGTAAAGGGCAAGCTCAGGCCATGTGCCCAATTTGGAGACTCAGAAGTTGCAGACGGCAGACCCATCAGTCAGTTCATGTAGGCGTGTGCACACATACTGCCCCACCATGTCGCACGTCCCCGTGATGTTCATGAACCAATTAGATATATGCTCTATCAACTTTCAATGTTCTTTTCTGAGCCTACCATGTTGATCACGGTTATCGGCGAATCCGGGTTCCACGCCGGAGAGGGAGCATGAGAAAGGGATAGCACATCCAAGGGAGATCAATGGATGAAATGTAATTGTGTTTGAGCGGAAATGTGGAAGAAGTTATTAAAACGGAAGAATCGAAGGAAAGAAGGGGGAGCCGGCAATTACCCACTCCCGACTCGGGGAGGTAGTGATGATAAACAACAATACAGGACTCTTAAGATGCCCTGTTATTGGAATGATTATAAAAAAATTATAGGGAATGTCACTGGGGTATTTAGGATTTGGAAACGTTAGACAGGAAAGGCCCTACTGTCGCTTTGTTGACTCTAGATAACTTCTCCCTGATCGCACTTCACCATGACGTCCACGATTTGATATCTTCTCTATCAAATTTCTATGTTCTTTTCTGAGCCTATCATATTGATCACGGTTATCGGCGAATCAGGGTTCCACGCCGGAGAGGGAGCATGAGAATGAGAGACCACATCCAAGGGAAGTTATTTTTTTTAAATTAAATATGATCGAGCGGAAAAGTGGGATAAATTATTGAAGCGCAAATGTGGGACAAGTTGTTAAAGTTTAAACATTGAATGAAAGGAGGGGAAGCGCATCAATTAAAGAATAATTTTTGAAATTTTATTCCCTGTCACCTATGCAGAGCAGGGGTTTGTATACTGCAAAATTGGTAAAATGTCACCAGACAATGTAACTGTCTACTAGGTATAGCAGTGGTATATCACCCCCAAAAATTTGTGAATTTAACCCGAAAATGTAACATACAAATTAGTGAAATGCTTTTACCTGTCTACTAGGTAGAGAAGGGGTATATCACACCCAAAAATTGGTGAATTTCACCCGAATATGTAACAGACAAATTATTGATTTTTTTTTTACCCATCTATTAGAAATATCAGTGGTATATCACACCCAAAATTGTTGAATTTCACCCAAAAATGTAACAGACAAATTAGTGAAATGCTTTTACCTGTCTACTAGGTACAGCAGGGGTATATCACACCTAAAAATTGGTGAATTTCACCCAAATATGTAACAGACAAATTTATGATTTTTTTTTACCTATCTACTAGGTAGAGAAGAGGTATATCACACCCAAAAATTGGTGAATTTCACCTGAAAATGTAACAGACAAATTAGTGAAATGTTTTTACCTGTCTACTAGGTATAGCAGAGGTGTATCACAGCCCAAAATTTGTGAATTTCACCAGAAAGTGTTACAGACAAATTAGTGAAAAGACATAAAATAAAATACGAACAAATAAAAATAAAAAACTTGATTTATGAGGTTGAGGTCCATATGGAGTACGAGTTTAAGGAGGCGGTGGACGTAGTGGTGTAGGTGGAAGCGGCGGTGGAGGAGGACAAGGTAGCCAACACTGGTTTTTGGTTTTAATTATTATTTTTTTATTAGGGTACTCTCCATAGGAGTGGGAAATGTCTAAAATACAACAATGAGCAAGTGTGCTGTAGTATAACAATGCCTCTTTAAGGCCGGTATACATTTCTATTCTGCACAAGGTACGGACAAGTCCATACCTGGTTCATTTTAATGAAAGTGAGCTTGTCCACATTGGCTGTGGACAGGCGGCTGCGCTTCTCTGTGATAACGCCCCCTGCAGTGCTAAACACACGTTCAGACAATACACTGGTTGCAGGGCAGGTCAGCACCTCCAAACCGTAAAGGGCAGGGTCAGGCCATGTTCCTAATTTTGAGACCCAGAAGTTGAAGGGGGCAGACCCGTCATTCAGTACGTGTAGGCGTTTGCACACACCATGTTGCACTGCTCTACCATGTTGCTGAAATGCTGCCTCCTGCTAAGATGTTCCATATCAACTGGTGGTGCTGGTTGTTGTGGCGTGCTGACAAAGCTTTTCCGCATTTCAGCCATGCTAACCGTGCCTTCTGAGTTGCTGGTGGTGCCCCAGCTGCGTTGGCAACCTCTGCCTTCGCCTTGTGCTTCCACTGTTCCCCCGCTGTCAGGTGGGAATGCCACCAGCAGCGCGTCTACCAGCGTACGCTCACGCATCTTACGATCACGATCCAGTGATGGAAATAAGGACGGTACGTTGTCCTTTTAAAGTGGATCCAGCAGCGTGGCCACCCAGTAATCAGCACAAATTAGAATGTGGGCAACTCGGCGGTCATTGCGGACACTGCAGCATGTAATCGCTCATGTGTGCCAGGCTTCCCAGAGGCAACGAAAAGCTGTCCTCTGTGGGAGGTGTACCGTCTGTGTCCTCTGTATCCCCCCAGCCATGCACCAGTGATGGCCATGAGCTGGTTTGGGTGCCACCCTGCTGTCAACACGATTTTTCCTCCTCCATCTCCTCCTCCTCATCCTCCACCTCATCATCCTCCAGAACAGTGCCCTGACTGGACAATTGTGTACCTGGCATTTGTGGGTGCAGGAAACCACCCTCGGAGCCATTTGTGAATGACTGGCCGGAAACCTTATGAAATGATCCCTCTTCCTCCTCCTCCTTCTGTGCCACATCCTCTTCCATCATCACCAGCAGAATTTTTACAAGGAGACATAGAAGTGGGATAGTAACACTGAGAACGGCATTATCGGCACTGGCCATGTTGGTGGAGTACTTGAAACAGCGCAACAAGGAACACAGGTCTCGTATGGAGGCCCAGTCATTGGTGGTGAAGTGGTGCTGTTCCGCAGAGCGACTCACCCGTGCGGGCTGCAGCTTAAACTCCACTATCGCCTGCTGCTGCTCGCACAGTCTGGCCAGCATGTGCAAGGTGGGCGGTGAGCGGGAAGGCCGAAGTTACGCTGCAGCGCTGACAGGCGAGCAGCAGCATGGTGAGAACACCAAAAGCGCATACAGATGGCCCGCACTTTATGCAGCAGCTCTTACATATCGGGGTAATTTTTAAGGAACCTCTGCAACACCAAATTCAGCACATGCGGCAGGCAAGGGATGTGAGTCAAACCGGCTAGATCCCAGAGCTGCTACGAGATTTTGCCCATTATCGCACACCACTAGGCCGGGCTTGAGGCTCACTGACACCAACCACTCATCGGTCTGTTGTTCAAGGCCCGTTCACAGCTCTTGCGCGGTGTGGGGTTTGTCCCCGAAACAGATAAGTTTTAAAACTGCCTGCTGTCGTTTACCCCTGGCTTTGCTGAAGTTGGTGGTGAAGGTGTTACGCTAACAGGATGAGGAGCCGGTAGATGATGAGGAAGTGGAGTAGGAGGAGGAAGCAACAGGAGGCAAACTGAAGCGCCCTGCAAGAAGGACATGCACCAATTTGCTATCCGCCTCAGGCCCAGCTGCCACTGCATTTACTCAGTGTGCTGCTATTAAGATATAACGTCCCTGACCGTGCTTTCTGGTCCATGTATCCATAGTTAGGTGGACCTTGTGTCACGGCCTATGGTGTGTTTTGTGACACTTTCCTTCGCTTGGTTGCCCGTGACAACGTGTGGTGTTATGTGCATGTGGTGGCAGTGTCTCAGCCCTATGGCTGATCCCCAGGACATGGAAGCCACGCATGCCGTTGCCCGCGGCAACAGCTAAAGTGTGTATTTATGTGTGTACTTCCCCTTTAAGTGGCCGTTTTCCCTTGCCTTGTGTTGGAAGTGTTAACTCCCTTCTGTGTGTGTGATCACTGGGTGTGTCTGTGTGGGTGTGGCTACTTTGGGCTATAAAGCCTCTGCTGTTTTCGTCCTGTTATAGCATCTGCCAGTGGGGGCCACCCTTGTGGTCATAAGCTTTATGTATGGTGTTAAGTAGATGTTCCTTTGGTCTTTATTTATTGCAGCATATGGTTTCCTGGCTTCCCGTGTTATGTGTGTTGTGTGCTGTGTCCCTTGTGTTGTTGTGGACAGCAGCACTTATACATGGGTTCCAGGCTCTGTGTCGGTGGCAGGTAGGTGTGGTACTAGTCTCACTTACCTGCCATTGCCATATGTCTGTTTCTGTTTCCCCTTTCATTATAGCTTGGCCAGTGAGACTCCTGTTTGTCCGTATCTAGGAGGAACAGGTAGTCTTACCCAGCTCCTAGTCCAGGGCCACCCTGAGGGCTAGCAGGAATAACAGGTTACGGAGTATGAGCCCTCCTACCATCAGGGTCGGCACATACAGACTAGGAGACAGGGTCAGAATTAGGGATTGTTAGGAGGTGACCTGCTCCCTGATTCCTGTCCTGGCCATGCTCTGACCATCCATCTGCTGATACCGCATGGCTGAGGGTTTTCCCCATCCTCAGCCGTGACACCTTGCCACAGATGGCGTTGCGCAGTGCACACCTGATTTTGTCCCCCACTTGGTTGTGCAGGGAAGGGATGGCACGCCTGGAAAAGTAGTAGCGGCTGGGCACAATGTACTGTGGGACAGCCATCGCCATAAGGCTTTTAAAACTCTCCGTCCTAACCAGACGGAATGACAGCAATTCAAAAGACAGTAATTTCGAAATTTTGGCATTCAGGGCCAAGGATCGCGGGTGCGTAGGGGGGGACTTCCTCTTCGGCTCCAGTGATTGGGAGAGCTGAACGCTTCTGTGGGATATTGTGGAGATGCTTGGTGACTCAGGTGGTGGTGTTGCTGGCAGATCCTCTGTTTGCGGGCTGGCAGGTGGTACTGTCACTCCAGAGGTGGATGAAGAGGCCGAGACTGCAACAGAAGAGGAAGCAGGAGGAGCCAGAGACCTTTCTTGTTTTTTGAGGTGTCTACTCCACTGCAGCTCATGCTTTGCACTTAGATGCCTGGTTATGTTCAGGTTTAGAATGTTTATGTCTCGCTTCAGGCTCTGATTGCACAGCGTGCAAACCACTCGCTTCTTGTCGTCAGCACATTGTCTGAAAAACTGCCACGCCAGGGAACTCCTTGGAGCTGGGTTTGGTGTCCTCGGTCCCTTGCTGCGGTGGGCAGTAGCAGGCGTACTAGCCCAATATGGGTGTTTTTTTAAACCCAAAATATTATTGCTGTATTTCAAGCCTGTATATCACAATGACAGTTGCAGACAAGACCGCAAATTTATTATTTGGCCCAAAATGGGTGTTTTTTAATAACATAATAGAACACCAGTATCTAACGCGTGTATCTCACAATGACAGATGCAGCAAATGCCGCAAAATTAGGATTTTTCCCTAAATGTGTTTTTTTTTTATAACAGTATATGACAGCAGTATAATCGCTTGAATTTCACACTGACAGATGCAGCAAGGGCTGTAAAATTTAGTATTTTGCCCAAAAAGGGTGTTTTTTCAAAACCCAGAAAATGATTGCTGTATTTCTAGCTTAAATTGCACACTGACTAATGCTGCAAAGGCCATAGATGTAGGGTCTTGCCAAAAATGGGCGATTTTTTTAAACCCAGAATATAATTGCAGTATTTAAAGCTTCTATTTGACTGTCACAAATGCACATATGCTGTGCTGGTGCACAGAACTTGCATAAAATGTCTGCTGCCGCCCACCTAACTAACAGACAAATAAAAGTTATTTTTCTGGGTCACTGGGCTCAGGGCAGGGTAAAAAGATTGTGCACTGCACCCACAAAACAAAATCTAGGTAGATCTCTGCATTAACAAGCACTTCTGCATTAACAAGCACCACTTACCGCCTCCATTTGCTCACGACGGGCCTGATTAAAGATTATGTCCTATTCTCTCCCGCACAGCAGCAGCATCCTATCCCTACACTAATCAGAGCAGAGTGACGTGCAGAGCTACGTGACTCCAGCTTATATAGAGGCTGGGTCACATGCTGCACTGGCAAATCACAGCCATGCCATTAGTAGGCATGGCTGTGATGGCTGCTAAGGGCACACAAGTTAAACGCTTGTTGATTGTCTGCTCTGCAGCCTTTCAAAAAGCGCCATTAACTCGCCGAACACCGAACCCAAACCCAAAATGTTCAGGTTCGGGTCCAGTGTTCAAAAATCCAAAAGTTTGGTTAAAATTTTATTATTTAAAAACACTATCACTAGTCTAGCGAGATATATCTATGAGGAAGCATTAAACTAGCGGGTGCAATTACAGGGAGCTGCGATAGCGCCGCCCCCGTCATTGTACCCTTCAGATGCTGTGTTCATACATGATCGCTGCATCTGAGTGTAAAATTGACAATAATTCTAACTTACAAAATCAAACTTACCGCCTCCATTTGCTCACGACGGGCCGGCCACCGCCATCTTGCTTGAAGATCTCAGCCAAAATCCCATAAATCCCATGTGGTGCGAGATTACATCATCACGCAGGCTGGTGTGGTGACGTATGACATCATCACGTCGGCCGGCATTATGATATAATCTCAAGCCGCACGGGATTTCGGCCCAGAACTTTAAGCAAGATGGAGGCTGGCTGCCCTTCGTGTGCAAATGTAGGCGGTAAGTTAGAATTGTTTTGATTTTTATGCTAATTTTAGGTTAAGTTGATTCGCTGACACGAAGCACGAGGAAATTCGGCTTCTAGGCAAATCAAATTTATCCTGAAATTCAGATCAAATTCCACTTTGTGGGATTCGATTTGCTCATTTCTAATCA
Source organism: Bufo gargarizans (assembly GCF_014858855.1). Lineage (NCBI taxonomy): Eukaryota > Metazoa > Chordata > Amphibia > Anura > Bufonidae > Bufo > Bufo gargarizans. The sequence goes on from NC_058086.1 coordinate 177,842,735, forward strand.
TGACCATTGCTCTTCAGATATAATTTCCTCTCACAGCAGCCATAAGCTGACAATGGTTTACATATCTATGTAAGAGGCTTTATAATTTGTGTTGACTGCTATAGAAGGACACTATTTTTATTGAATTTTCAATGGTATAGTACTGTAGAAATGAAAAGGGAAAACAGCAAAACATTTTTAAAAAGTGCTTTCTAGAAATATTGTGAGAAAAATATCCCTTTCAGAAGAAAGTGCACCTATAAAATCAATATAGAAGACTACTAGTGTCTCTAATTAAAATCAGTACAGTCCTGGCTTTTGGACCTGTTTAAACTGAACATTTATTTTGTGGCGATACCATTAAAGACTGATATATAAAAACCTCTATAATCACATGAATGCTAAGGTGTAATGATCAGCATTCTTAATAGTTTTTTCTTCCTGCCATGAGTCTTAACAAAAATTCTCATTTTATTTTGTGATATACCTTATGCTTAGGAGAGTGGGATTTTATATTCTGTATTTCTACGAAGAAACTGTACACTGCTGTTTTTTTTTTTTCACTGACAGAAGTCTTAGGATAGACAATCCTTTCAAGACTGCACTGCAAGATACACAGAAACATAAAACCAGCAGGTTCAGGTACTGTATATAACTTCACACAGTGTCAATTAAGTCACCAAGAGTACAGTAACTCAGAGTAGAGGTATAAATCAGTACATGGAATTGTATGGCTGAAGTGAAAAATATATGTTCATTGAGAATTTGAGAAACCTATGCTTCATAGTCTATAAATGTTGAATAAATGTACTATACTATGTAATTGTAATGTATAGTCTAGATTTCACTACCGAAAAATACCATATTCAGAAATATTATTAAAGTTTTTATATCCTGTGTCTTTCCAAAAGAAGCCCAATGTTTATTTATTTCAGATACATCTAGAATTCTTCTTTTAAATGTTGATCCTGTAGGGCTGCCACTTGGGAGGTAATTGTTTTTAATTTTTAGGACAGATTAATGCATTATAGATTTTCTACCTTTGACTAGAAAAACAATTTCTAAAGTTTAGCCCTGCACCTTATCTTTATCCACATCCTTTCCTAATCCTTGGTTGAACTTGATATACTGTCTGTCTTGCATAAATTAAACTATGTAACTATTCTTTCGAGGTGCAGGTGTCTGAGTGTAACGGGGCGCCGAAGGCGCACTCGGTCTCCCATCAGCCGCATACCTGCTGCTTAGCTTTGGGAGCAAGGATCTGTGTTTAACCTCGTTCACAGGGTGGCTTTGCTGGCTGGGAGGCTCCCTGCTCCTAGGTCTGCCTTGAGCGCCGAGCTGATCACTCGGTGCTCGACTTGTCTGTTGGTCATGTGACGCTGGCCACGTCACATGACCCTCACTCCCCACCATAAAATACAGGCGGCCTGCTGACTACAGGTTGCCTGTGATTTTAGTCTCTTAGGATGTGTGTATTGTTAGCTACTCTATTGATTGACTGGAATTTGACCTTGACCGTTTCCTGACCTCCCTTTGCCTGCTCCCTTGGTTTTGACGCTACATCTCGGATTCTGACCTCGGCTTGTTCTCGGATTTGCCACCTGCCTCTTCCCTTTGTATTGACGTGACCTCCCGGACTGACCTCGGCTAGCTGACCCGCCTTTGCTTTCTCCTTCACAGGGTACCTCTCTCTTGTCCACTTCCTTGTCCATTTTTCTGCCTGCATCTCGCGTACCGTTCTCTGCCTAGCTGTCCGGTACCCTCTCTGTTCCTTCCACCCCTGCCCGGCACTTACAGAGGTTAGGGACCGTTGCCCAGTTGCGCCCCGTCACCTAGGGCGGGTGGTGCAAGTAGGCAGGGGCAGGGTTGAGGGTGGCAGTCTAGGGGGTGCACTTCCGTCTACCTTCCTTTCTCCTGACAGAATCAGAAACCTAATTAGCATGGACTGTCACGGATGGTGTTGCAGATAGCTGAAACGTATAAATGAACATCCGACTGGCTTGATCCCAAACTAAGGAGCATATGTGTAAGGTCTTTATGGTAGATGCAAAGGTCTTTATGGTAGATGATTGCATGTCCACGTACCTCATACTATGTGACACCTGAAAACCCTATAATAGTGAGGGGACACGACCACCGGCTCCCTGCACTTAATATGGACAGAGTCAGGGTCACCTAGAATCAAGCCAGCAAGGAAACACAAATAAAGGAAACAGACTTTTCTGAGGAATCAGCAGAAGCAGCATCCACCAGTGAACACAATCCAAGAATAAGTATAAACCGCAAAGTGAGGCAGTATGGGAGCGAATATAAAGGGAGACAATCAGTGTAAATAGGTGACAGCTGGGAGAAGGAAAGGGGATGACAAAATGAAACCAAAACAAAGAACTTCATGCACGTAGAGAAGAACATCTAACAGACCTTCTCTGTCACGACCCTTGGTCATGGTCGTGACTCCTTGGGAGCCGCATGCAGTTGCCCGCGGTTTGGTGTTGTGTCAACCGCAGCTGGGGGCACTTAGTTGTTTGCCTCAAGTGCGGTTGCCGCGGACAACAGGTATGCGTGCGGTTGCCCTTGGCAACGTGTGTTTGTGTGCACTTCCCTTGTCTGGTGTGCACGGGGGTTATTGTGTGCACTTCCCCTTTAAGTTGATGTTTTCCCTTCCCTGGTGTTGGAAGGGTTAACTTCCTTCCTAGTGTGTGTGTGCACTGGGTGTGTCTAACTGTTGGGTGTGGGTTCTTGGCCCTATAAAGCCTCAGTGGAAGGCAGTAGTCAGAAAGGGTGCTTCAGCCATGCTTGCTGGAGACATCCTCCTGGTTATTTACCAACTGCCAGTGGGGGCCACCCTTCTGGTCATAAATTGTTACCTTGTCTGATGTGATGTTTATGTGTATGTGGTTGCTTGTTTATTGCACCTTATGGTTTCCTGGTTTCCCGTGTGATGTAGGGTGTGTGCTGTTGTCATTTGTGTTGGTTGTGGATAGCAGCACTTGCACATGGGTTCCAGGTTGTGTGTCTGTGGCAGGTAGGTGAGGTTGCAGTTTCCACGTACCTGCCACTGCCATAAGTTGTATTGGTTTCCCCTTATTTACAGCTTGGCCATTCTAGGCTCCTGTTCCTCTATGTCCAGGAGGAACAGGTAGTCTACCCAGCTCCTAGCTTAGGGACCTGCGGAGGGTTAGTAGGGACCCGAGGTTCCAGAGAATGAGTCCTCCTACCTTTAAGGTCAGCTCATGCCGCTAGGAGTTAGGGTCAGATTAGGGAGGCTTTAGGCGGTGACCTGCTCCCTGATCCTGTGGTCCTGGCCAAGCAGCGACAAAACATCTACGGGCCCCGCAAGGCTGAGGGTTTCCCCCAATCTCAGCCGTGACAGTACCATGGAAATCTGCCAGTGAGGGCCACCCTAGTGGTCATACTGTCACGGCTGAGGATGGGGAAAACCCTCAGCCGTGCGGTATCAACAGATGGAGTCGCTGCAAGGCCAGGACAGAGAATTAGGGAGCTGGTCACCTCCTACACATCCCTAATTCTGACCCTGTCTCCTATCTGTATGAGCCGACCCTGAAGGTAGGAGGGCTCATACTCCGGAACCTGATATTCCTGCTCGCCCTCAGGGTGGCCCTGGACTAGGAGCAGGGTAAGACGACCCGTTCCTCCTAGACACGGAGGAACAGGAGTCTCACTGGCCAAGCTACATAGAAAGGGGAAACATAAACAGACATATGTCTGTGGCAGGTAAGTGTGGTACTAGTCTCACTTACCTGCCATTGCCATATGTCTGTTTCTGTTTCCCCTTTCTATGTAGCTTGGCCAGTGAGACTCCTGTTCCTCCGTGTCTAGGAGGAATGGGTCGTCTTACCCTGCTCCTAGTCCAGGGCCACCCTGAGGGCGAGCAGGAATATCAGGTTCCGGAGTATGAGCCCTCCTACCTTCAGGGTCGGCTCATACGGATAGGATACAGGGTCAGAATTTGGGATGTGTAGGAGGTGACCAGCTCCCTAATTCTCTGTCCTGGCCTTGCAGCGACTCCATCTGCTGATACTGCACGGCTGAGGGTTTTTCCCATCCTCAGCCGTGACATTCTCACAGAAGTGACATGGACAAAGTTACAGGCACAGGAGACCGCCTGTACACCCCCCATTCTTGCTCCCGCCGCCATTCAGGTGGAACCGCATATTAAATTACCCGATCAGTTCTCGGGTGACCGCAGGAGTTTTTTAGCTTTCAAAGAAAGTTGCAAGCTCTATTTCCGACTATGACCTCACTCCTCTGGTCCTGACCAACAAAGGGTTGGGATAATCATCTCTCTATTTCAAGGGGATCACCAGGAATGGGCCTTTTCCTTGCCACCAGATTCCCCGTGTCTTAATTCTGTTGACCTCTTTTTCCAGGCCCTAGGGGTCCTTTACGATGAGCCTGACCGAGCGTCTGTGGCTGATTCTAATCTAAAGGCCCTTACCCAGGGGGATCGTCCCATGGAGGATTATTGTACCCAGTTCCGCAAGTGGTGCGTTCCTTCGGGTTGGAACGAACCAACCCTTAAATGCCAAATTAGGGCAGGGTTGACAGAGAGGTTAAAGGATATGCTGGTCTGTTACCCTAGTCCTGACTCCTTAGAGGAAACCATGACGTTAGCCATCAGACTAGACAGACGGATTAGAGAGAGACAGCGGTAGCATTTGTTTTCTCCTCATAGCCTTCCAAGGTCTGAGGTTTCTCCTATCGAACCCAAGGTGGAGACTCAGATGGATGAACCAATGCAGCTCGGGATGACACGAAGAGAACTACGCCATCGCCGGGGCTCTTGTTTTTATTTGGGCAATTCCGACCACTGGGTCCATCAGTGTCTCAAGGCTCCTCCTTCCGGAAGATCTTTCAAGTCAGAGGCATCCAAGGACAAGGTACTCCCGAAGGTTGTAAGAAGCAAACTATTGCTGCCTGTCTCAATTGCCTTTGGGGTCTTAAATGTGACCCACCTTTTGTGGATTCAGGGTCAGCAATTAGTTTTATTGATCTCAAATTTGTTGAACGGGTAGGGATCCCAATACTAAAATTGTCCACCCCGATTCAGGTGGTCATCATCGACTCTACCCACCTGCTGGGGGGCACGGTAAAGCTCCGTAATCCCGATATCCTGTCTGTTGGGGTCTGCTACTCAGAGAAATGTTCCTTTTTTGTTCTAGAGAATCTTCCTGTTCAGATAGTACTAGGCATGCCCTGGCTTCAGAAACATAACCCGGTCATCAACTGGAGTTTGGGCGAGTTAGAGAAACGGAGTTCCAACTGTAGTTCTTGCTTAACTGTAATTTAAGCTGGGGTTTCTTTAGATGTCATTCCTCACTTTATTGCTGACTTTCATGATGTTTTTTCCACTGCTGAGACAGATATTCTCCCTCCCCATAGGTCTTATGACTGCACCATTGAGTTGGTTCCTGAGTCTAAATTTCCTAAGGGGCGGATTTACAATCTTTCTGGCCCTGAACGCAGTGCCATGAGAGATTATATCCAGGAAAGTCTTAAAAATTGGCATATTAGGTCCTCCACCTCTCCTCTGGGAGCAGGGTTCTTTTTCGTTAAGAAGAAGGACGGTGGTCTCAGACCCTGCATTGATTATAGAAACTTGAATAAAATCACTATTAGGAATCAATATTCCATCCCGTTGATTCCTGATTTATTCAACCAGGTCTTGGGTGCTTCTTGGTTTTCTGAACTCGATCTGAGGGAGGCTTAAAACCTGATTCGTATTAAGGAGGGTAATGAATGGAAGACTTCCTTTAACACTCCAGAGGGACACTTTGAGTATCTTGTTATGCCATTTGGTCTCTGCAATGCCCCAGCTGTGTTTCAGAACTTTATGAACGACATTTTCAGAAAGCTTATCAGCAAGGTTTTGATTGTTTATCTTGATGATATTCTTGTCTTTTCAACGGATTGGAAGACCCATCAGATTGGTTCTTAAAATCCTCAGAGAGAATCATCTATATGTTAAATTGGAAAAATTTGGAGTTCAAGAGATTCCCTATCTCAGGTATATTCTTACTCCTCATTAATTTAAAATGGATACCAGTAAGGTTCAGGTTATCCAAGACTGGGTAAGACCATCCTCCTTAAAGGCACTTCACGCTTTTAAGGATTCTCCAACTTTTATCGTAAATTCATTAAAAAAAAAGTGTTTATTGCTAAACCCCTTACTGATTTGACTAAGAAAGGGTCTGACCTTGTCAACTAGTCGTTGGAGGCCTGCCAGGCCTTTGAGAATTTTTTTTTCTAAAAGCCCCAGTCTTGGTTCAGCCTAATCCAGAGAAACCTTTTGTGGTGGAGGTGAATTCCTCGGAGGATGGCGTGGGGGCCATCCTCTCCCAGGGGTCTTCCAACTTTACAAATTTAAGACTGTGTGCCTTCTTCTCTCGCAAACCATGAGTTACTGGCCATTAAGTCGGCATTCGAGGAATGGAGACATTTTTTAGAAGGGGCTAAACACTGTGTTACTGTTCTCACAGAGAATAAGAATTTAGTGTTTCTTGAGGAGGCCAAACGCCTTAATCCTAGACAAGCTAGGAGGGCCTTGTTTTTTTACTCGTTTTAATTTCTCTGTTACTTTCAGACTAGGAAGTAAAAATATTAAAGCAGATGCCTTGTCCCGAAGTTTTAATGCCGTCCAACCTCCTGACACCCCTCCTGAACTCTTCTTCCCGGCAAGCATCTTTGTGGCAGCGATTTCTTCGGATCTTTCCTCGGAGATTCAACGGGCTCAGCAACTTGCTCCTCCACAAACACCTCCAGATAAGTTGTTTGTTCCCGAGCATTTTCGTTTTCGACTATTGGGTGAGTGTCATGACTCCGTTCTGTGTGGTCAACTAGGCATCGCTGCCACTAAAGAATTACTGTTGAGGTCTTTCTGGTGGCCCACTTTTTCTAAGGATGTGCAATCTTATGTTTTGGCTTGCGAGGTATGTGCCAGATCTAAAACCCCGAGGTCACATCCCGCTGGTGAACTACAACCACTACCCATTCTCTGCAGGCCATGGTCACACATTTCCATGGATTTTATCACTGACCTGCCCCCCTCTGAGGGGAGTCAGTGGTTTGGGTGATGGTTGACCGTCTTAGCAAGATGGTGCTCTTTGTTCCCTTAAGTAAGCTCCCTGATGTGAAAACCTTAGCATCCTTGTTTATTGAATACGTGGTATGCCTGCATGGTATTCCTGAAAATATTGTCTCTGATAGGGCGTTCAGTTTGTCTCTGGATTTTGGAGAGCCTTTTGCCAAAGATACGACATCACTTTATCTTTTTTGTCCGCCTTCCATCCAGAGACTAATGGGCAGATGGAACAGTTAAACCAGGCAGTGGAGCTTATTCTAAGGTGTTATGTATCGCACAATCCGCTCTTGTGGGTGAGATACCTCCCATTGGCAGAGTTTGCCATCAACAATCGGGTTAATTGATCCACGAGGGTATCTCCTTTTTTTTGTAATGGTGGTTTTCATCTTTGTTTTTGCCGCAAGCAGATTCTTTTACCTCTAGATTGTGCACAGTCTGGGCACAGGTTCAAGCGAACCTGGAAAAGGCCCAGGAGATTCAGCGTAGACAGGCCAATAAGAAACGCTCTAAGGGAGTAAATTTTGTACTCGGCGATAAATTGTGGTTGTCGACTAAAAATCTTTCTTTGAAACATTGTTCTAAGAAATTCTCTCTGCGTTTCATAGGACCATATAATGTTAATGAGATTATTAATCCCGTGTCTTTTAGAGTGAAACTACCCGACTCCCTTTGTATACATAATGTGTTCCATATTTCGTTACTCAAGAAATATGTGTCACCAGTGGCTCCTTCCTAAAAACCTCCCCCACCTGTGGAGGTTGAATGTCAGGAGGAATTCATCATCTCTAGAAATATTGATGATTATTGATTGATAGAAAGGTTAGGAACTCCTTTCAATACTGGTCCACTGGAAAGGAAGAGAGGTCCTGGGTTCCTGTGTCTAGGATGCATGCCTCCAAGTTAATTGCTAAATTTCACCGGGAACACCCTGAGAAGCCCTCTCCACGATTGTTGGGTCCAGAGGCCCCTCGTGGAAGGGGGGGGGGTACTGTAACGGGGCGCCAAAGGCACACTCGGTCTCCCATCAGCCACAGACCTGCTGCTTAGCTTCGGGAGTGAGGATCTGTGTTTGGCCCCGTTCCCAGGGCGGATTTGCTGGCTGGGAGGCTCCCTGCTCCTAGGTCTGCCTTGAGTGCCGAGCTGATCACTCAGTGCTCGACTTGTCTGTCTGTCGGTCATGTGACGCTGGCCACGTCACATGACCCTCACGCCCCACTATAAATACATGCGGCCTGCTGGCTATAGGTTGCCTGTGATTTTAGTCTCTTAAGCTGTGTGTATTGTTAGCTACTCTATTGATTGACCTCTGGAATTTGACCTTGACGTTTCATGACCTCCCTTTGCCTGCTCCCTTGGTTTTCACGCTACATCTCGGATTCTGACCTCGGCTCATTCTCGGATTTACCACCTGCCTCTTCCCTTTGTATAGACGTGACCTTCCTGACTGACCTCGGCTAGCTGACCCGCCTTTGCCTTCTCCTTCACATGGTACCTCTCTCTTGTCTAATTCCTTGTCCATTTGTCTGCCTGCATCTCACATACCGTTCTCTGCCTAGCTGTCCGGTACCCTCTCTGTTCCTTCCTCCCCTACTTGGCACTTACGGAGGCTAGGGACCGTCGCCCAGTTGCGCCCCGTCACCTAGGGTGGGTGGTGCAAGTAGGTATGGACAGGGTTGAGGGTGGCAGTCTAGGGTGTGCACTTCCTTCTACCTTCCCTTCTCGTGACACTGAGGAGGCACAGTGGCCCATCTGCCACATACCGTATGTTATAACTTACACCTGAAAGATGTGGGGGCATGTTACAGATTTTGAATAAAAATCCAGAAGCATTATGTTACATTATTGAAAAATATGCTAAATAAATAATGAAGAATTCGATGGAAAATTTAATCAAAAATAATTTAAGCAGAATTAGTAGAAAACAGGTCCCTAACAATAAGCTAATCCTGGGGTGTGGCTCAACCTATGGGGCTTGTGATTGGCTATTGTTGGGGGAAGTCTCCATCGAGTCAGCATTTTCTAAATAGCATTGTATATTGAAATCAATGTTATGTAGTGCCATATGTGGCTAATAGGTGGACTACCAATTGGTAGTCATGAAAGCAACCTCTGTCTAAATGCCTTTTGAACATTGGACTATAAGTCAAAATGGAGAGACATTCTGGATGTGTGGCTCCTGTTCCTAAAGATTCAAGACATATTATCCAATTGCCTAACAACGTAATTCTACATTTACCCAACACAACTGTTGCATTGGAAATGCCTGACTGTTTGTGGGTTCCTCCAGCAAAATCGTCTGTTTTCCAGGATGCCACAAGTGGGATATGGGGTAAAACCTGCAGCCTTTCAAAAAGCGCCAAGAAATTACCGAACACCGAACCTGAACTTTTACTGAAATGTTAGGGTTCAGGTCAGGGGTCCAAAAATCCTAAAGTTCGGTATGAACCCGAACTTTACAGTTCAGGTTTGCTCAACCTTATTTAGAAGCTAAAATATGGATCTTTATTAGAGCCTCTATTGTCTGATATGGCTCACGTTGCCACTACAAATTTTCACAGACATCTCATCTTTTTTGACCAGTTACCTGCCTTGTCTCTCTAGTCAAGTTAAGGAACACATATTTAGGAACACCTCATAAGCCTGGTGAAACTCAGGAACCTAGCATAATAAAGTGAGCCTGTCACTGAATCCTCAATGATAGTTCCTAAATGTATTCTTTCCTCGTGTTTCATCGAGGTTCTGAATGTCATAACATTTTTATTTTAAACAGAAATAAAACACTTAGAATGTGAAAAGGACACGCTCCCGCAGAGGATGTGGCGGCATGGATAATGTTTATTTTCTGAGTTATTAATATATAATATATAATGTATGTCTTACTTGGAAGTCTGGTTGATTAAAATTCATTCTGCATACTGGAGTGATTAAAGGCAAGGTTATAACCCTTTTTAGAATGTAGTTTCATAATGTTAAAATAAAGTCTTTGTACGCTGGAGGAGCCCTTCAAAATGAAATCTATATTACAATGATTAAGATGTCCTTTATTCCTCCTCATTAGTCAAAGGTTCACCATGTGGTATCTATAGTGTTCTATCATAGTGCAGGCGAGTGCTGAGTGAGAGACGCTGGAATACTGCGGTATTTAGTAAGACAATTAATGGCTCATCATGCAAGGGTCTATTTATTTAACCCATTAATGTTTTAAGGAATTTAATGCCATTCATTACCTAAGAAACATATCAAGTTTGCCATTAAAGTTGATTTTCTCATAATGTGAAAAAAAAAAATCAGAGCAGAAAAGACTTGGATGCCATTTTCAGGTCTCACAATAGAGTAGCTTTATTGGTCCCAAAAACAGGATAGTCAGAGACAGATTAAGGTTGGTAAAGGATTATGGGCAGAAAAAATTGTATCTTCCCCAATAACAGCATCAATGACTTATTAATCAATAAATTGTTCTAGACAGAAATATTAAATAACTGATGACTAGTGTTGAGAGTGAACATTCGCATTACAAATTTTTATCGCGAATATCGGCACTTCGAGAATTCATGAATATTTAGAATATAGTGCTATATATTCGTAATTACTAATATATTTTTTTTTTTTTAACACAGTACACATAGGTGATCATCATTCCCTTCTTCTAGCTTGTGGACTTTGTCACAGCTTGGTAACATCCCTAGCAACCAATAGAAAAGTTGCCTACCCCTTCACTATATAAATTAAAACACTCTCCAGCAGCCATTTTGTGGAGTTTCATGTGAGACAGTGAGAGGAGCTTGATTACTGTGCTATGCTTTTTCAAATAACATTACAAATCGCATATAAGTTATCCTGATAGTTAGTGTTAAATAGTAATAGGAAATTGTGTAGCTGAATAGCTGATAGGGTCCAGTGCAGGGTGTAGTGTAGGTTATAGAGTTAGTTAGCTGAAATATATAATCCAGATAGTTAGTGCTAGATAGTGTAGGTTAGTAGGGAATATTGTAATTTAGCTGATAGAGTCCAGTGCTGGGTGTAGTGTAGGTTATAGAATTAGTTAGCTTAAATATATAATCCATATAGTAAGAGCTAGATAGTGTAGGTTAGTTAGGGAATAGTTTAGCTGATAGTTTCCAGGGCATGGTGTACTTTAAGTTAGATAAGGATATAGAATAGTGTTGGGTTTAGCTGTCTGTGAAAAAAAAAAAAATAGTCTTTTAGTCCTAGTGTTTTAGGCTTTAGTTTCTGTAGTGATTAGTGTTTGCGTCTTTGGTCAGTGAAAAAAAAAAAAAAAAGTCATTTAGTCTTAGTGTTTTAGTGTTCAGTTTCTTTAGTGATTAGTGTTTGTGTCTTTTGTTAGTGGAAAAAAACAAAAAAAAGTATTTTAGTCCTGTTGTTTTAGGCTTTAGTTTGTGTAGTGATTAGTGTTTGCGTCTTTGGTCAGTAAAAAAAAAAAAATCTTTTAGTCTTAGGCCTCATGCACACGACCGTATTTTGTTTCCGTGTCTGATCCTTTTTTTTGCGGATAGGATGCGGACCCATTCATTTCAATGGGTCTGCAAAATGCACCATGTGCTGTCCGCATCAGTATGTCCGTTCCGTTGCTCCGCCAAAAAATTATGCATGTCCTATTTTTTTCTAGTTTGCGGACAAGGATAGGCATTAGTACAATAGATCCGCAAAAAAAATGGATACACAAAAAAAACGGATGCCATACAGAACGTCATCCGTTTTATTTGCGGATCCACAATTTGCGGACCGCAAAACACATATGGTCGTGTGCATGTAGCCTTAGTGTTTTAGTGTTCAGTTTTTTAAATGATTAGTTTGCGTCTTTTGTTAGTAGAAAACCAAAATAAAAGAGTATTTTAGTCCTAGTGTTTAAGGCTTTAGTTTGTGTAGTGATTAGTGTTTGCGTCTTTTATCAGTGCAAAAAAAAACAAAAAAAACAAAAACAAAAAAGTCTTTTAGTGTTCAGTTTCTGTAGTGATTAGTGTTTGCGTCTTTCGTTAGTGGAAAACAAACAAAAAAACAAAAACAAGTCTTTTAGTCATAGTGTTTTAGGCTTTAGTTTGTGTAGTGATTAATGTTTGCGTCTTTTGTCAGAGAAAAAAACAAAAACAAAAAAAAGTACTTTAGTCTTAGCCCTCTATTACACGGGCGTCATGTTTTTTGCCCTAATAAGATGCGTTGTGTTGCTGTAAAATGTGCGATTTTTCCACGCGAGTGCAAAGCGTTTTAATGCGTTTTGCACGTGCGTGAGAAAAATCACCATGTTTGGTACCCAGACCCAAACCCGGACTTCATCATTAAAGTTCGGGTTTGGGTTAGGTGTTGTGTAGATTTTATTATTTTCCATTATAACATGGTTATAAGGGAAAATAATAGCATTCTTAATACAGAATGCAAAGTAAATTAGGGATGGAGGGGTTAAAAAAAAGAAATGTTAACTTACCTGCTCCATAGCTGCCGGTCTCTGTTCTATCTTCAGGACCTGGCAAAAGACCTTTGGTGATGTCACTATGCTCATCACATGGTCTAATCACATGGTTCATCACCATGGTGAGGGGCCATGTGATTGGACCATGTGATGTGACGTCAGAACAGGTCCTTAGCCGGCAGCTCAACATTACAGAAGAAGACAGAGATCCACAACTACGCTGATCAAGTGGACTCGGTGAGTAATTTTATTTATTTTTTTAACCCCTCCATCACTATTTTACTTTGCATTCTGTATTCAGAATAGAAATTAATGGGTCCGGATTCAGTGCGGGTGCAATGCGTTCCTATAATGCATTGCACCCGCGCGGAATACTCGTCCGTGTAAAAGGGTCCTTAGTGTTTTAGTGTTCAGTTTCTGTAGTGATTAGTGTTTGCGTCTTTTGTTAGAGGAAAACAAAAAAAAACACAAAAAAGTATTTTAGTCATAGTGTTTTAGGCTTTAGTTTGTGTAGTGATTAGTGTTTACGTCTTTTGTTAGTGAAAAAAATATATACAGTACAGACCAAAAGTTTGGACACACCTTCTCCTTCAAAGAGTTTTCTTTATTTTCATGACTCTGAAAATTGTAGATTCACACTGAAGGCATCAAAACTATGAATTAACACATGTGGAATTATATACATAACAAAAAAGTGTGAAATAACAGAAAATATGTAATATTCTAGGTTCTTCAAAGTAGCCACCTTTTGCTTTGATTACTGCTTTGCACACTCTTGGCATTCTCTTGATGAGCTTCAAGAGGTAGTCACCTGAAATGGTCTTCCAACAGTCTTGAAGGAGTTCCCAGAGATGCTTAGCACTTGTTGGCCCTTTTGCCTTCACTCTGCGGTCCAGCTTGCCCGAAACCATCTCGATTGGGTTCAGGTCCGGTGACTATGGAGGCCAGGTCATCTGGCGCAGCACCCCATCACTCTTCCTTCATGGTCAAATAGCCCTTACACAGCCTGGAGGTGTGTTTGGGGTCATTGTCCTGTTGAAAAATAAATGATGGTCCAACTAAACGCAAACCGGATGAAATAGCATGCTGCTGCAAGATGCTGTGGTAGCCATGCTGGCTCAGTATGCCTTCAATTTTGAATAAATCCCCAACAGTGTCACCAGCAAAGCACCCCCACACCATCACACCTCCTCCTCCATGCTTCACGGTGGGAACCAGGCATGTAGAGTCCATCCGTTCACCTTTTCTGCGTCACACAAAGACATGGAGGTTGGAACCAAAGATCTCAAATTAGGACTCATCAGACCAAAGCACAGATTTCCACTGGTCTAATGTCCATTCCTTGTGTTCTTTAGCCCAAACAAGTCTCTTCTGCTTGTTGCCTGTCCTTAGCAGTGGTTTCCTAGCAGATATTCTACCATGAAGGCCTGATTCACACAGTCTCCTCTCAACAGTTGTTCTAGAGATGTGTCTGCTGCTAGAACTCTGTGTGGCATTGACCTGGTCTCTAATCTGAGCTGCTGTTAACCTGCGATTTCTGAGGCTGGTGACTCGGATGAACTTATCCTCCGCAGCAGAGGTGACTCTCGGTCTTCCTTTCTTGGGGCGGGCCGCATGTGAGCCAGTTTCTTTGTAGCGTTTGGTGGTTTTTATGACTGCACTTGGGGACACTTTCAAAGTTTTCCCAATTTTTTTAGACTGACTGACCTTCATTTCTTAAAGTAATGATGGCCACTTGTTTTTCTTTACTTAGCTGCTTTTTTCTTGCCATAATACAAATTCTAACAGTCTTTTCAGTAGGACTATCAGCTGTGTATCCACCTGACTTCTCCACAACGCAACTGATGGTCCCAACCCCATTTATAAGGCAAGAAATCCCACTTATTAAACCTGACAGAGCACACCTATGAAGTGAAAACCATTTCAGGTGACTACCTCTTGAAGCTCATCAAGAGAATGCCAAGAGTGTGCAAAGCAGTAATCAAAGCAAAAGGTGGCTACTTTGAAGAACCTAGAATATGACATATTTTCAGTTGTTTCACACTTTTTTGTTATGTATATAATTCCACATGTGTTAATTCATCGTTTTGATGCCTTTAGTGTGAATCTACAATTTTCATAGTCATGAAAATAAAGAAAACTCTTTGAATGATAAGGTGTGTCCAAACTTTTGGTCTGTACTGTATCTTATTCCTAGTGTTTTAGGCTATTTTTTTTGTGATTAGTGTCTGCGTCTTGTGTGTGGAAAACAAAAATTAGTTTTACAGTTTTTTGGTTTATTGTATATTTTAGTTCATTATTGCCCCATTGTCCCCACCCCAATAAAGTTTGGCCAAATTTCCTCTTTATTTATTTTTATTTTTTTTGGGTGTTGTATAAACCCACATGATGAGTGCACGTGACCAAGCAGGCAGCCGTGGTAGTGGTAGGGGATTCGGTTCTAGTGCTGGACCGCTACCAGCACGGGGCCGCTCCTCTACCCATGGAGGGGTGAGTGCAGGTGGCCGGGGCCTCCACGTCATCTGTGATTTTTTGGCCGCCCCATTTCATCGCAGGACGCCGAGGCAGTGGTGTTATTCGTGACCAAAACCAGTGGCACAGAGTCCTCTGCCCCGGCTCTCAGCAGCAGCAGCGCACCGCCTCCTGCAGGACCAGCCCCCAGCCCCAGAGACTCGACCCTGATGCTGTTTAACAGTGACAGTGAGAGGGATATCTTAGGGGTGGTAATGCAGGAGAGTGAGCTAAAGCTTGGTCCGGATGGTCAGTACCTTTTGGAAGGGATGGAGGAGGAGGGGGTACCTCCCGTCAGTACCCCAGTGACATTCCTTCCAACTGGTGTGGGTGGTTTCAGCCACAGAACCCCCGCAACTAGTGAGAAACAGGCGTCACCGAGGGGACAGCGGAGCCAGGTCAGGGGCTCCACGTCTGCTGTTCCCGTCAGTGAACCAATGGTAAACCTTGTGTCTAACATTATAGGCGATGAAGAGGAGGATGATTTGAATGGGCGCCACCTCCCTTGTCAGGTGACATCAGCACTGATGAGGAAGGTAGGCACTCAATGCAAACGGTATGCCAGGTCACCAGGGAGCAGAGTGGCAGGGGCACCACTGGTAATGGCAGCAGGAGGCGGCAGCAGCAGCAGGTGCTTGCTCCACCTATGCGCACAGAGCTCAAACAGGCGCAAGCCAGCACCACCCCATCTGACAGAAGGTCAGTGCATAAGTAGCCCGTTTGGGCTTACTTCACCCTGGCAGCAGATGATGCCAGGGTGAGGAGAGGGAGGTCTGTTGCTCGGCTGGGTACTACTGCCTTTACTCAGCACCTGAGAGTCAACCACTGGCAGGAGTGGGAACAGATGCAGGGTGGTCGTAGCAGTGCTAGCAGCAGTGTGCAGGGGACAGCAGCTCCTGCCACTGTCCTCCAGCCACCCCACCCCCTTCCAACAATGCATACCCACTCCCCCTTTCCCTTTCCTAGAGGTACTGGTACTGGCAGCCAGACCTCTGCCTCCTCTGCACCCTCCTCTACCCCCTCCACTGCCGTGCTACCCCAGCCGTCGAAGCATTTGAACGCACCGCGCCCTACGCCCCCCGGGGACTGACAAGTGCATTCACTCAATGGGCTCCTGGCAAGGGTTATCGCCCCAGGGTGTCCAGGGGAGAACTGATGCTCTCCCACAAGTCACTGTCTCCACCGCTGCTGAGCACGCCAGAAAGCGTCCCCGTAGCTATGCAAGTGTGGGGCACGACTGCTGCCAGGCCGTGCTCCAGCTTGTGAGCTTAGCGGAAGGGAGACACACTGGACCTAATGTTCTGGCCGCACTTTAGGCTCAGGTCCACAATTAGCTGACACCCCGAAGGCTCCAGGCAGGTATGGTTGTCAGTGACAATGGCAGCAACCTTCTTGCTGCCCTTCGTGCTGGCAGTCTCACACAAGTGCCCTGCATGGCACATGTCCTCAACCTTGTGGTACAGAAGTTCCTACGCACATACCCAAGGTTGAGCGACATCGTGCCAAGAGTATTTAGGATTGCCAGCCACTTCTGATGCCCCCTAACTGCCACCATGTCCCTGTCCAAACTACAGCAGGACAACAGTCTGCCACCTCGCAGGCTGATTGTGGACAGCGTGACGTGGTGGAACTCCACCCTCCACATGCTGGTGAGGTTGTGGGAGCAGCGACAGGCGGTGAAAGAATACCTGCTGGACCAAGGCACTTCCGGGCCATCATACCCACTCCCCTACATCACCAATGTTGAGTGGGGGCAGATACACCAGGTCTGCCACGTCTTGGCCCCATTCGAGCAGGAAACCAATATGGTCAGTGGGGAGCACGTCGACCTCAAAGACGTGCTCCCCATAGTGTTCCCGCTGGACAGGACACTAGATCGCCTGCTTGAGGCTAGGGAGAGTGCCTTGGTGGAGCAAGAAGAGGCAACAATGCTCCACCAAGACCAGGCCCAGGACGAGGAGGAGGAGGAAGAATTTCTTGAGGAGTTTGCCGAAGTCCAGGAGTCTTGGCCTGGTCAGGAGAAAGAGCCGGTGCAGGGGGCACCATTAGTCTGGGGGTGGGACGGCTCCCTCAGGGAGCAACAGCAGCAGGAGAAGGAGGAGGATCAAGAGGTCATCATCCCAGGCAGCCACGAAGAGTCACAGAGGGATGTCCTCTTCCCCATGGCTGCCCACATTCTGCAATGCCTCAAGTGGGACCCCCATATTAAGAAAATTAAGGAGAGGCATGAGTAATGGCTGGCCATGCTTTTGGACGCCCTGCTGTAAGGGGAAACTGGAGCAGTTCATCCCAGCCAGCCGGAGGCATGCCTGTATGCAAAACCTGTAGGCCTGTCTGATCCTCCAGTTGGAGCAGAAAAACCTTCAGCCTCAAGCTTCAGTTGTCCACAGCCATCTCACCCAGCAGGTGGCTGGCCCTAGCAGCTCCGGCCGAGCAGGTGATCTCATGGGTGAGATGAGGTTATTTTACCAGTCTGCGCGATCCAGCACCAGCAGCAGTCACCACCAGGGCTGGCCCACATGGTGGCAGACTACATGGGGTCCGTTGGTGCTTCCAACAGCATGAGCGCCGATGACCAAATGGAGTACGGGTTTGGCAGGCTGGACACCTGCCGTGAGCTCGCTCAGTATGCGCTGGAACTACTGTCTCACCCCCCTCCAGCATACTGTCAGTCACTACCTCTCCTACTAGAGGCGTAATGGATCCAATTGGATCCTGTCTCATGGGAGGTCTCTATGTCTGTCAGGTAACTGCCATTACGCCTCTAGTAGGAGAGGTAGTGACTGACACTGCTGTTTAATGTGGGTCACTGTCTATGGCAGGTATGGCTTTACCTGTTCCAATTTATAGACATCAGTTTTATCAAAATTTGGAGATATCTCATGGGCCCCATGTCCCCGTTTAGTTATAACCCTAGCATTCATCACCAATATACTTACTCCCCACTGCCATAGCAAAGCATGATGACAGAAGGAAGCGTGGCCGGCAACAGCGGTCGTGCATAGATTGGCTGCCTGTCAGAAGTAAGTGATGACGGCAGGAGGAGGTGTGGCCGGTGGGAGCGGTCAGACGCCTATTGGATGCCTGTGAGAGGCTTGGCAGTGAGAGGGGAGGAGCCATCTCCATTTAATCAGCGCATGCCTCGCGCACGCCACGGCCACTATAGTGCCGGGAGGCTCGTTGGTTGCTGCACGCATGCCATCAGAGGCATGGAGCATTATAGTCAGCAATTAGATCAAGTGTGCTGGCGTGATTGCTGCGCACCCACCATCAGGGTCGCAGTGTATAATCTTGGCCAGACACTTAGATAAATGCTCCTGATGAATTATCGACAAAAGTCGGAAGGGAAACGCGTTCATCATTAGCACTGCAGTATAGAGATGATACATGCAGACTGACTCTCTTCCCCTTACTGAGCCCCAATACTCCTCCTACATATTGGTCCTATACAGTCATAGGGTACACACTGTCTATAGGGATTGCAGCCCTGAGGGACTAGCGCAGATATACTCCTAGGACTGCAACAGGAGTGTTCCTTTGCTTTTCATACTCCTACACACATAAGGAGTTATTGTGGTAGGGTCAATTTAGGAACCACCATATTATTGGTCTGAATCAGTTCCAGTTTACCCTATCAGCCTATATTTGTGGAGATAACCTTTTAATAAAATGAAATAAAGTGTGTTTAACGTACTTATTGAGGCAATAAACAGTATTCACCAAGTACATCCATCTATTATCATACAAAAGTTAATCAGTCCAAAACTGTATATTACCCAATCATCTCAACAGACAAACAGAGGGCTTCTGTTACAAATGCAGATGTTTGTAGGGGAAGAAAATTGAAGGGCTTTGAGGGAGAGATGGTGTAGATAGATAGATTATAGCATGATGGACAACATGTATATATATATATATATATATATATATATATCTACCCCATCTCTCCCTGGAAGCCCTGGATTATTCTCCCCCTCCAGACATCTGCATTGTATAGGTCCGGATTACTGTAAGTTTTTTTGTGAACTTAATGGAATATTAATTTCTATATCAAGTCTACAAAGATGAAGCAAAGATGCATTTGTTTTGTGGGTTAAGTTTACCAGATGTTCGATGTAACTCGAGAACACATGGTGCTTTCAAAACAGACTCCAAACCGCTCTGCTGGATGACAGTGGATGTGATCCCTGGTGCCTGTCAGCCCCTTCCTGTTGAAGTGTGCTACCGGGCTGAAAGATACTACCCCTGTGTGTAGAAAAAGCCTCGCAGCTATAGGCTTATTCAGCAGCATGACATGTGATCGATGATCTGGGCTGCACACTGGAGACAGCCACCAAACACCCCACCAGCAGCCGGTGACCATTACAGAGTCATCAACAAGAGGAGAAGAACTGATCCCGGCGGCAGAGTCGGGGACACTTCCACACCCGGGACGAGGCAAGCTGATTTATCAATGGCTTCTGTGCTCTCACGGGCAGAGGACGGCTGGGTGCTGCTGATGGCTGGAGCATGGCGTGTGTGTGGCACTGATCACGTATGGGTCGTGCGATCCGTGGAAACCATGCCTCTTCACAGACAAAAGGAGGGTGGGATGATGACAGAGCCTCTGCTAAACCACGCCAGTCCTGCTGCCTTATTGCTTGGAGGAATCAGCACGTGGCGCGGCAAGCTGCGTTACCACAGTGTACTTCTCTAGAATCGATGTGCCCGATATGGAAACTGAGAGCAGACCGTTGCGTGCAGCGTGTGGAGCTAATGTACTACTCATTTATTGTGGGCTGTACAAACTTAAAATACAATTGATAAACAATTTTCTGAATGGAAAATATAGCATTTTGTATGCTTTAGAACACATTGCTGCTCTAGACGACAAATCTGCTGCTGTAAGATGTTTCTAAGTTTATTTTTGGTGTTGCCCTTTTTTAGGGGGGGGGGGGGCCCTTCCTGGGAACACAATCCTGCTGCAAACAAAGAACCTACTGCTGTCAAAGGTGTCTAAGTTTATTTCTGGTGTTGCCCCGATCTGTTTTTGGCCCATTCCTATGAACACATTCCTGCTGCAAACAAAGAACCTGCTGTTGTCTGTTCCTGCTGAGTTAGGCCAAGCAATGTGTAGGCCTTTAACTTGACCATTACCATGTCCCTGCTGTTGTCTGTCCTGAACATGTTGACTTATGTGTAGGCCTTATCCTACAGCGTTATCATTTACCTGCTGCTGTCTGTTTATTTCAGGCTGAGTTAGGCCCAGCTCTGTGTATGCTTTACACTACAGCGTTACAATTTTCCAGCTTCTGCTGTCTGTCCTGATATTACTGAGTTAGGCCCAGCTATGTGTATGCCGTATACCAGGCATGCTCAACCTGTGGCCCTTCAGCTGTTGCAAACTACAACTCCCATCATTCCCAGACAGCCTACAGAAGGGCATGGTGGGAGTTGTAGTTTTACAACAGCTGAAGGGCCGCAGGTTGAGCATCCCTGCCCTATACTATAGCGTTGCCATTTCCCTGCTGCTATCTGTTTTGTTCTGGCTGAGTTAGGCCCAGCTATGTGTATACCTTACACTACAGCGTTACCATTTATCTGGTGCAGTCTATCCTGCTGAGTTTAGTCAAGCTAAGTGTAGGCCTTATAATATACCCTTATCAATTATCTGCTGTTGCAGTCTGTTCTGATACTGCTGAGGACAATCAGCATGCTCCACTTATTCGCCCTTGGACTTTATTAACCATTGAGAACTAGAATTCTCTTAAACTGGTGCATGCTTTGTTGTTGCACATATGCTCAGTTCATCATATATTGTCTATATACATATATATATATATATATATATATATATATATATATAGAAATGGACAGCACATCCAGTAGAGAAATATAGTCAAAAATTTTTATTCAGCCACAGTGGCACAAGAGGCGACGTTTCGGCTCAAAATCCTGAGCCTTTCTCAAGCATGCTTGAGAAAGGCTCAGGATTTTGAGCCGAAACGTCGCCTCTTGTGCCACTGTGGCTGAATAAAAATTTTTGAATATATTTCTCTACTGGATGTGCTGTCCATTTCTACATACAAATGTTGGGTAAGCAGTGATAACCCTGGACATAGCACCCGCTATACTGTTGTGTTTTGGTGCTGCCACATTTTTCCATTTTATATATATATATATATATATATATACAGTACAGACCAAAAGTTTGGACACACCTTCTCATTCAAAGAGTTTTCTTTATTTTCTTGACTATGAAAATTGTAGATTCACACTGAAGGCATCAAAACTATGAATTAACACATATGGAATTATATACATAACAAAAAAGTGTGAAACAACTGAAAATATGTCATAATCTAGGTTCTTCAAAGTAGCCACCTTTTGCTTTGATTACTGCTTTGCACACTCTTGGCATTCTCTTGATGAAATTCAAGAGGTAGTCACCCAAAATGGTTTTCACTTCACAGGTGTGCCCTGTCAGGTTTAATATGTGGGATTTCTTGCCTTATAAATGGGGTTGGGACCATCAGTTGCGTTGTGGAGAAGTTAGGTGGATACACAGCTGATAGTCATACTGAATAGGCTGTTAGAATTTGTATTATGGCAAGAAAAAAGCAGCTAAGTAAAGAAAAACGAGTGGCCATCATTACTTTAAGAAATGAAGGTCAGTCAGTCCGAAAAATTAGGAAAACTTTGAAAGTATCCCCAAGTGCAGTCACAAAAACCATCAAGCGCTACAAAGAAACTGGCTCACATGGGGACTGCCCCAGGAAAGGAAGATCAAGAGTCACCTCTGCTTCAGAGGATAAGTACATCCGAGTCACTAGCCTCAGAAATAGCAGGTTAACAGCAGCTCAGATTAGAGACCAGGTCAATGCCACACAGAGCATTGCAGCAGACACATCTCTAGAACAACTGTTAAGAGGAGACTGTGTGAATCAGACCTTCATGGTAGAATATCTGCTAGAAAACCACTGCTAAGGACAGGCAACAAGCAGAAGAGAATGAATAAAAAGTGGCTGGCACTCGCTATATGGTTCACATCAACAGCATTTAATGGCTTCCCACTCAAAATTGGAGTGTGGACAGCATGGATAAAACAGCATATAATCAACACAATAATAATACAATAATAAAAATATATAGTACAATTGTATATATAAAACAGTGCTGTGCACAGGTATTTGATGGAGAAATAGTCCTCTTAATATCAAGCCGTCTGGTATATTCTCTGATGTTTGAATATGGTGCCAAAAGTTCACTAGTGTTAGTGGCAAATGATATAAGTATCCTTTAAAAGCAATACATGCAAATCCAGATTTGTTATTGGGAGTATTGTCTCTTTAAATAACTCTGAATGTTATTCTGAGATCCACTAAATTTCTGCAATATGTAAGCGGTGGACCTTTTGCTTAATATTAGGAAAGCCAGTCTCTCCGATGTTCGGTGCTGTGGGGAATAAAGTATACTAACAATATCAGGGGCTGGTAGATTGACTAATTTAAAAGGCTTTTACAAATGCGGACAATGCATTTGTTGCAATACAGTCAAAATCCCAAGAACTACTAAAAAGGTGCTCTCCACCCAAAATTCATTTTCATGGGAAATAGAACACTTCTTGACATGTAATTCATTCAGTCAGTGTGATTTACCTCATACAATGTCCGTGCTCAAGACAATACATTGGACGGACAAAAAGGGCCTTGAGAGTGAGGATATCTGAACATATTTCAAATATCAAGAAAGGTTATCTAAAACACTCACTCTCAAGGCACTTTAAGGAGGCACACGACAAGACCCAACAGGACTGATCTTTGTAGCACTGGAAAAGATTGACAAACATTGGAGGGGGGGAAATCACATTGAACAGGATGTCAAGGGCGGAATCTAAAAAAATCTATGACTTTGGAAGTATGATGCCAGCTGGCTTGAATGCAGAAATAGAGATCTTTGGCTTCTTGTAATTTCAGGGTGGTGTGCCTCTCATTCAACAGGGGATCACATGCTTGGCCGTTTATCGGCGCTGTGACCCCCTCTTGGTGAGAGGCACACTTCCCCACTTCCACACATATTATACTGAATTGTTCATAATTGACAGAAAACCAACTAGAATATGTGATTATGATGTTGTTAATTTATGAATTTGACTTCCCTTTTAAAATAGTTATATTTTAATGCATTTTTAAGAGTTTTATACTTGTTATACTTTTTATAATGTAATGTAATGGAGTAGAGACTTGTCCTCCACCATCAGCATCTATTATGACATTATGATGCAAAATCCAGTAAAAACGCATGTAATTCAAAAAAAAGCATGCGAAACGCATTAAAACCGCAGTATGTGAAAAAGTGATTCCATCCCAGATTTTGTGGAGGACCCATGAAGATATAAAAGGAGGGGTTGCAAGAGTTATGGCCACTGAGGAAGGGGAGAGAAGTCCCCGAAACGCGTCTGGCGTCATACCTCTGCTCATCATAAGAAAATTGATACGATCAAGATCTTGTAAGTAGTTTTTAAAACTGGAGCGCTCCACTTCTTTCTTTTCAACGTGAGTAATTCTCACAGGAACCCGGAACTAAGCCACCAAGTCCCGCGATACCTTGGATTAAACACGTGACAGATACCAAGCAGTGCGGACGCCGGAAGCAATCTCGAGCGGTGCGGTAAGCTGGGCGACGGGACTGCCGGGGATTCTCATTTAACCGGTAAGCACATTTATTCCCCACAGCACCGAACATCGGAGAGACCGGAGGCTTTCCTAATATTAAGCAAAAGGTCCACCGCTTACATATTGCGGAAATTTAGTGGATCTCAGAATAACATTCAGCGTTATTTAAAGAGACAATACTCCCAATAACAAATCTGGATTTGCATGTATTGCTTTTAAAGGATACTTATATCATTTGCCACTAACACTAGTGAACTTTTGGCACCATATTCAAACATCAGAGAATATACCAGACGGCTTGATATTAAGAGGACTATTTCTCCATCAAATACCTGTGCACAGCACTTTTTTATATATACAATTGTACTATATATTTTTATTATTGTATTATTATTGTGTTGATTATATGCTGTTTTATCCATGCTGTCCACACTCCAATTTTGAGTGGGAAGCCATTAAATGCTGTTGATGTGAACCATATAGCGAGTGCCAGCCACTTTTTATTCATTTTCTCCTGTTCTTGACTGATTGGGTGATCAGTTTTCTGGCTAGAGCACCTTTGCCATACAGAGGAAGGTAGTGAGCTATCCACAATAACTTTGTGAATATTTTGAACAAGCAGAAGAGACTTGTTTGGGCTAAAGAACACAAGGAATGGACATTAGACCAGTGGAAATCTGTGCTTTGGTCTGATGTCCAAATTTGAGATCTTTGGTTCCAACCACCGTGTCTTTGTGTGACGCAGAAAAGGTGAACGGATGGACTCTACATGCCTGGTTCCGACCGTGACGCATGGAGGAGGAGGTGTGATGGTGTGGGGGTGCTTTGCTGGTGACCACAGCATCTTGCAGCGGCATGCTATTCCATCTGGTTTGCGTTTAGTTGGACCATCATTTATTTTTCAACAGGACAATGACCCCAAACACACCTCCAGGCTGTGTAAGGGCTATTTGACCATGAAGAAGAGTGATGATGTGCTGCGCCAGATGACCTGACCTCCACAGTCACCAGACCTGAACCCAATCGAGATGGTTTGGGGTGAGCTGGACCGCAGAGTGAAGGCAAAAGGGCCAACAAGTGCTAATCATCTCTGGGAACTCCTTCAAGACTGTTGGAAGACCATTTCAGGTGACTACCTCTTGAAGCTCATCAAGAGAATGCCAAGAGTGTGCAAAGCAGTAATCAAAGAAAAAGGTGGCTACTTTGAAGAACCTAGAATATGACATATTTTCAGTTGTTTCACACTTTTTTGTTACGTATATAATGCCACATGTGTTAATTCATAGGTTTGATGCCTTCAGTGTGAATCTACAATTTTCATAGTCATGAAAATAAAGAAAACTCTTTGAATGAGAAGGTGTGTCCAAACGTTTGGTCTGTACTGTATATATATATAGATTTGTTTGAATAAAATACAATCATGCGGTGTAACGCTACATTCACCCAAAAAGTTTTTTTCATTTATTTAATTTTATATGTTATAATTTTCCTTTACTTGGGTTGTGGGTGGCACTGGTGTGGTTCTTACTATAACTATGTAAGCCAAACAAAACTCAATATTTATTGCCCTGATTCTATAGTTTCCAGAAACACCCCATATGTGGTCGTAAACTGCTGTATGGCCACACAGCAGGGCACAAAGCAAAGGGACACCATATGGTAGGCAGATTTTGCTGGACTGGCTTTTTGACACCATGTCCTATTTGAAGCCCCCTGATGCACCCCTACAGTAGAAACACCCAAAAAGTGACCCTATTTTAGAAAGTACACCCCACAAGATATTTACTAACTGATTTTACTAACTTTGTTAACCCTTTAGGTGTTCAACAAGAATTTATGGAAATTGGAGATGAAATTTCAGAATTTAACTTTTTTGTCTGATTTTTCGTTTTAATCATTTCTTTCCACAAAAAAAGCAAGGGTTAACAGCCAAACAAAACTCAATATTCATTGCCCTGATTTTGCAGTTTATAGAAACACCCCATATGTGGTCGTAAACTGCTGTACGGGCACACGGGAGGCCGCTGAATGAAAAAAAAAAAACGCCATATGGTTTTTGGAGGGCAGGTTTGGGATATGGTGTACACTGGGATAATTTTAAATTGCCATGTCACATTTGAAGACCCCCTGATGCACCCCAGAGTAGAAATTCTAAAAACGTCACCCTATTTTGGAAACTTTGGGATATGGTGTACAATTTTAAGGTACCGATGATTTTTGGTTGCTCTATATTACACTTTTTGTTAGGCAAGGTAACCCAAAAAGAGCTGTTTTGGCATGGTTTTTAATTTTTGTTATTTATAAGGTTCATCTGACAGGTTAGATGATGAGCTATTTATATAGAGCAGGTTGTTACAGATGCGACAATACCAAATATGACAACTTTTTTTGTTGTTGTTTGTTTCAGTTTTACATATTATCCACCTCCCGACCGCCTAACGCAGGGATGCGTCCTGCGGGCGGCCGGGTTATTCCTCTGTTACGCATCTATGTGTTATCTCGCGAGAGCCGAGATTTCGCGTGAACGTTCACAGCGACGCCCAGCTGAGAAGTTGATCTACAGCCTGCCAGCAGCGATCATTCGCTGGTAGGCTGTAGATGCGATTTTTTTAACACCAAAAAGGTATATTAGATGCTGTTTTGTTAACAGCCTCTTATATACCTGCTACCTGGTCCTCTGGTGGTCCCTTTTGCTTGGATCGACCACCAGAGGACACAGGCAGCTCTGTAAGTAGCACCAATCACCACACTACACCACACCCCCCCTGTCACTTATTAACCCCTGATCACCCCATATAGACTCCTTTATCACCCCCCTGTCATTGATCACCCCCCTCTAAGGCTCCATTCAGACTTCTGTATGTGTTTTTCGGATCCACGGATCCGCGGATCCGCAAAACACGGACACCGGCAATGTGCTTTCCGCATTTTGCGGATCTGCAAATTGCCAGAACTATATAGAAAATGCCTTTTCTTGTCCACAATATATATGTGACGGGGGGTATAGTGTAGTGTGGTGATTGGTGCTACTTACAGAGGGGTGTCTTCTTTCCAAAATGGGGTCACTTGTGGGGTATTTACACTGCCCTGGCATTTTAGGGGACCTAAATCGTGAGAAGTAGTTTGGAATCCAAATGCGTAAAAATGCCCTGTGAAATCGTAAAGGTACTCATTGGAATTTGGGCCCCTTTGCGCACCTAGGCTGCAAAAATGTGTCACACATGTGGTATCGCCGAACTCAGAAGAAGTAGGGCAATGTGTTTTGGGGTGTATTTTTACATATACCCATGCTGGGTGAGATAAATATCTCTGTAAAAGACAACTTTTCCCATTTTTTTTATACAAAGTTGTCATTTTACAGAGATATTTCTCTAACCCAGCATGCGTATATGTAAAAAGACACCCCAAAACACATTGCCCTACTTCTCCTGAGTACGGCGATACCACATGTGAGACACTTTTTTGCAGCCTAGGTGCGCAAAGGGCCCAAATTCCAATGAGTACCTTTTAGGAGGGCATTTTTAGACATTTGGATTCCAGACTTCTTCTCACGCTTTAGGGCCCCTAAAATGCCAGGGCAGTATAAATACCCCACATGTGACCCCATTTTGGAAAGAAGACACCCCAAGGTATTCCGTGAGGGGCCTGGCGAGTTCATGTTAAAAAAAAAAAATTGTCCCAAATTAGTAGAATATGAGACTTTGTAAGAAGAAAATAAAAAAATTATTTTCCCTTAACTTGTGCCAAAAAAAAACAATATCTATGAACTCGCCATGCCCCTCACAGAATACCTTGGGGTTTCTTCTTTCCTAAATGGGGTCACTTGTGGGGTATTTATACTGCCCTGGCATTTTAGGGGCCCTAAAGCGTGAGAAGTAGTTTGGAATCCAAATGCCTAAAAATGCCCTCCTAAAAGGTACTCATTGGAATTTGGGCCCCTTTGCGCACCTAGGCTGCAAAAAAGTGTCACATATGTGGTATTGCCGTACTCAGGAGAAATAGGGCAATGTGGTTTGGGGTGTATTTTTACATATACCCATGTTAGGAGAGAGAAATTTCTCTGTAAATTTACAACTTTGTATAATTTTTTTTTAAAGTTATCATTTACAGAGATATTTCTCACACACAGTATTTGTATATGTAAAAATACACCCCAAAACACAATGCCCTACTTCTCCTGAGTACGGTGATACCACATGAGTGACACTTTTTTGCAGCCTAGGTGC
Organism: Bufo gargarizans; assembly: GCF_014858855.1. Taxonomy (NCBI): domain Eukaryota; kingdom Metazoa; phylum Chordata; class Amphibia; order Anura; family Bufonidae; genus Bufo; species Bufo gargarizans. The sequence goes on from NC_058086.1 coordinate 177,870,632, forward strand.
AATGAGTACTTTTAGGATTTGACAGGGCATTTTTATGCATTTGGATTCCAAACTACTTCTCATGCTTTAGGGCCCCTAAAATGCAAGGGCAGTATAAATACCCCACAAGTGACCCCATTTTGGAAAGAAGACACCCCAAGGTATTCCGTGAGGGGTATGATGAGTTCATGTAAAATTTTATTTTTTGTCACAAGTTGTATATGAGACTTTGTAAGAAAAAAAATATAAATTTTTCGCTAACTTGTGACAAAAAAATCAAAACTTTCATGAACTCACTATGCCCATCAGCGAATACCTTAGGGTGTCTACTTTCCAAAATGGGGTCATTTGTGGGGTGTTTCTACTGTCTGGGCATTGTAGAACCTCAGGAAACATGACAGGAAACAGAAAGTAAAAATGTCAGCAGCAATGAAATACCACCAAATGAAAGTTCTATTAGTGAGAAGAAAAGGAGGTAAAATTCATTTGGTTGGTAGGTTGTATGACCGAGCAATAAACCGTGAAAGTAGTGTTGTGCAGAATTGTAAAAAGTGGTCTGGTCATTAAGGGGGTTTAAGCTAGGGGGGTTGAGGTGGTTAAAGCATTTTTGAAAAAGAAGATTTTTTTAGTGTCTCTATATTCTGAAACCCATGATTTTTTTTATTTTTCTTATTCTTATGTAGGGGGCTCATTTTAAAAAAAAAATGAGATGATGGTTTGATTGGTACTATTTTAGGTTGCATAAGAGTTTTTGATCTCTTGGTATTGCACTTTTTGTGATGTAAGTTGACCAAAAAATTTGTGCTTTTTTGACACCATTTTTTTATTATGTTGTTTACCTAAGGGATAAGGTCATGTGATATTTTTATAAAGCAGGTCATTACGGAGTTGGCATTACCTAATATGTGTACTTTTTTCATTTATTAAAGTTTTACACAATAGCAAAATTTTTTTTTAAAAAAAATCATGTTTTATGTGTCCATATTCTGACAGCCATAGTTTTTTTTATTTTTTGGGCAATTGTCTTAGGTCATTTTTTGTGGGATGAGATGACGGTTTGATTAGTACATTTTTCGGGTGCATATGACTTTCTGATCGCTTGCTATTACACTTTTTGTGATGTAAGGTGACAAAACATTGCTTTTTTTATACTTTTTTTTACGGTGTTCACCTGAAGGGGTTAAATCATGTAACATTTTTATAGAGAAGGTTGTTATGGATGCGGCAATACCTAATAAGTATACTTTTTTTATTTACTGAAGTTTTATACACTATTAATAGTTTTCATTAAATAATCACCTTAGTTTGTATTTATACTTGGCACCATTCACTTGTGTCACAGCTTGAGAAAGGTTTTATTGTGTGCACTGACACGTCGCTTTTGGTTGAATAAACACACTTTTTATTCAGACGTCATACAGCAACGTTTCGGTTCTCTCTCAGAACCTTTTTCAAGCCAAGTGCTGTATATATATATATATATATATATATGTATATATATATATATATATATATATATATACAGGGAGTGCAGAATTATTAGACAAGTTGTATTTTTGAGGATTAATTTTATTATTGAACAACGCGTTCAATAATGATAGTGATGGAGCATTGTCCTACATGAAAATCATGTTTTTCTTGAAGGATGCAGACTTCTTCCTGTACCACTGCTTGAAGAAGGTGTCTTCCAGAAACTGGCAGTAGGACTGGGAGTTGAGCTTGACTCCATCCTCAACCCGAAAAAGCCCCACAAGCTCATCTTTGATGATACCAGCCCAAACCAGTACTCCACCTGCACCTTTCTGGCATCTGAGTCGGACTGGAGCTCTCTGCCCTTTACCAATCCAGCCACGGGCCCATCCATCTGGCCCATCAAGACTCACTCTCATTTCATCAGTCCATAAAACCTTAGAAAAATCAGTCTTGAGATATTTTTTGGCCCAGTCTTGACGTTTCAGCTTGTGTGTCTTGTTCAGTTGTGGTCGTCTTTCAGCCTTTCTTACCTTGGCCATGTCTCTGAGTATTGCACACCTTGTGCTTTTGGGCACTCCAGTGATGTTGCAGCTCTGAAATATGGCTAAACTGGTGGCAAGTGGCATCTTGACAGCTGCACACTTTAGACTTTTCTCAGTTCATGGGCAGTTATTTTGCGCCTTGGTTTTTCCACACGCTACTTGCAACCCTGTTGACTATTTTGAATGAAACGCTTGATTGTTCGATGATCACGCTTCAGAAGCTTTGCAATTTTAAGAGTGCTGCATCCCTCTGCAAGATATCTCACTATTTTTGACTTTTCTGAGCATGTCAAGTCCTTCTTTTGACCCATTTTGCCAAAGGAAAGGAAGTTGCCTAATAATTATGCACACCTGATATAGGGTGTTGATGTCATTAGACCACACCCCTTATCATTACAGAGATGCACATCACCTAATATGCTTAATTGGTAGTAGGCTTTCAAGCCTATACAGCTTGGAGTAAGACAACATGCATAAAGAGGATGATGTGGTCAAAATACTCATTTGCCTAATAATTCTGCACTCCCTGTATAACTGTAATGCAGAGCAGCACTCCAAAATGAGGCTTGAGAAAGGCTTCATGTTGGAGCCGAAACATCGCATCATTTATGGGTGAATAAACACATCCTTTTTTTATCATCATTTTGGAGTGCTGCTCTGTCTGCTTTACAGTTGTACATTTTGGGTAAGCCTTCCCTTTGGAGCCAGCACCCATCTCCAATATTGGTTGGTGATGCCATACTTTCACTATATATATATATATATATATATATATATATAATTTTTCTTGTGGGCTTTACAATCTTAAAAATCCTTTGAAATAAAAAGTGTCAAAGGAATATATTGCAAAGAACATTCTGCTGTCAGAGGTGTCTAAGTTTATTTTTGGTGTTGCCCCATTCTGGTGGGGGCCCATTCCTGGGAACACATTGCTGCTGCAAACAAAGAACCTGCTGCTGTTAGAGGTGTTTAAGTTTATTTCTGGTGCTGCCCCGATCTGGTGTTGGCCCATTCCTAGGAACACATTCCTGCTGCAAACAAAAAACTGCTGCTGTCTGCTCCTTCTATGTTATGTCGAGCTATGTGTAGGTCTTACACTAGACCATTACCATGTACCTGCTGCTGCTGTCTGTCCTGATCATGCAGAGTTATGTGTAGGCCTTATACTCTGATGTGTTTGCCTTGGACTAAAGGGGCCTTACTCTAACCTTATCGATTAAAATTACACAAAAAAATAACAATATGTAAAAAACAAAAGCACACGTTTTAACTGGAAAAACATTTTTTTTTACAAATTTGATAAACTAAAATAGCTCTAAGGCCAACACCAAAAGATATGTTTTAGTTGGTGAACAAGGTCCACCAACTCCTGCATCTCAATTTGTTCTTGCTCCTCCAACTTCTTCATCTGGTGAGCGAACGATAGCCCCAGCTCCCGCATCTTGTGCTGCTGCTGCTGCTCCCGGAACTCCTTTATATATTTTTGGTGTTCCTTTTGCAGCAGGGAAACTTTTTTCTTTAATTTCATAAATACTCTATGGATTAAAAAAAAAGTGCATTGTGTGGAGTATTTTTTAAAGCACTAACAATTTACATCTCAATTCTTTATTTAATGACATTTATGATGATTATGTAGTTCGTTAGTTAGTGATAGTTCAGTAGAGCATAATGTTATATAGTTAGTTACTGATAGTTTAGTAGAATAATGTTATTTAGTGGGTAAGTTAATGGTTTTGATGTAGATTACAAAGTTAGAGTCCAGTATTTCTGCTTTTAATTACTGTAGTTTGTGTTGTCCCCTAATTTTTGGCCCTTGTAATGTTTATATACATGTTATGGATACATAATTATAAACTGTACCACTTAATTGAAAAACAAACTGAAATCTTTTAGGTGGAGGAAAAAAAATAAAAAAAATGTATGTGGTCGCATAAGTGTGCACGCCCTCTTATAACTCGGGATGTAGCTGTGTTTAAAATTAAGCAATCACATTCAAAATCATGTTAAATAGGAGTCAGCATACACCTGCCATCATTTAAAGTGCCTCTGATTAACCCCAAATAAAGTTCAGCTGCTCTAGTTGGTCTTTCCTGACGTTTTCTTAGTCACATCCCACAGCAAAAGCCATGGTCCACAGAGAGCTTCCAAAGCATCAGAGGGATCTTATTGTTAAAAGGTATCAGTCAGGAGAAGGGTACAAAAGAATTTCCAAGGCATTAGATATACCATGGAACACAGTGAAGACAGTCATCATCAAGTGGAGAAAATATGGCACAACAGTGGCATTACCGAGAACTTGACGTCCCTCCAAAATTGATGAAAAGATGAGAATAAAACTGGTCTGGGAGGCTACGAAGAGGCCTACAGCAACATGAAAGGAGCTGCAGGAATATCTGGCAAGCACTGGCTGTGTGGTACATGTGACAACAATCTCCCGTATTCTTCATATGTCTGGGCTATGGGGTAGAGTGGCAAGACGAAAGCCTTTTCTTACTAAGAAAAACATCCAAGCCAGGCTACATTTTGCAAAAATACATCTGAAGTCTCCCAAAAGCATGTTGGAAAAGGTGTTATGGTCTGATTAAACCACTGCTGAACTTTTTGGCCATAATTCCAAAAGATATGTTTGGCCCAAAACAACACTGCACATCAACAAAAGAACACCATCCCCACAGTGAAGCAAGGTGGTGGCAGCATCATGCTTTGGGGCTGTTTTTCTTCAGCTGGAACTGGGTCCTTAGTTAACCCCTTCCCGACCGCAACCTGTATATATACGTGATAGCTGCACATACCCCGTGCAGCTACCACGTATATATACGTTCTGGCAGCTCTTTAATCCAAGCGCTGCAAAGCGCTTGGATTAAAGCTTCTGCCCCTGCCCTGCTGCTGTCACGGACAGCATACAGTGCAGTAATGCCGGCAAGGGACCAATCAGAGTGGCCCCTTGCCGGCAATCGATCCGATTGGTTAGTCTGTGCAGACTAACCAATCGGATCGCGGCAGTGTTAAAATGCCGGTTTTTAGGCTCTGATCTGCGCTCTGCAGATCAGAGCCTGAAATCAGTGTCCTTGCAGCCCCCCATCTGTGCAGCCCCCCGCCCCCGATCTGTGCGTGCAGACACTTACCCCCCTGCTCCGATCTGTGCAGGCCCATCTGTGCCCCCTCCGTCTGTTCTATTGCTGCGGCACTGCCCCCTCCTTGAGTCCGCCCCCTGCTGCCTTGACATACCTCCCTCCCCCCCCTCCCCCTTCCAGCGCTGACCCCCGTCTGCCCCCCTGCTGTTTGATGGCGGCGGCTCCATTCCTGAGCCGCCGCCATCATCAGAGTGTCAGCTCTCTGCTGACACTCTGCTGTAAATTCTGTGACCCCATAGATGCTGCGGCAGCGGCATCTATGGGGTTAATAGAGGGAGGGGGCTCCCTCTCTCCACCATCGGGGCTGCTGCGCTGCGATGGCAGCCCCGATGGTTGCCCTGGCAACCGGACGCTTTGCAAAAGCGTCCGCTGTTGCCACCTACAGGGCATCTGAATGTATTACACTTTGCAATGCAAGAGCATTGCAAAGTATAGTACAGCCATCAGCCCCACTGGATCTTCATGATCCAAGAGGGACTTGATAAAAAAAAGTGAAAAAAAATAAAAGTAAAAATTATTAAATAAAAATGTAAAATAAAAAAAAATAAAAAATTCCTATAAAAAATGAAAAATGAAAAAACTACACATATTAGGTATCACCGCGTCCGTAACGACCGTCTCTATAAAGATATCACATGATAGACCCCGTCCGATAAACATCATAAAAAATAAAAAATTAAAACTGTGTAAAAAAAAGCCATTTTTGTCACCTTACATCACAAAAGTGCAACAGCAAGCGATCAAAAAGGCGTTTGACCGCCAAAATAGTATCAATCAAACCGTCACCTCGTCCCACAAAAAATGATACCCTATTTAAGACAATCGCCCAAAAAATAAAAAAGCTATGGCTCTCAGACTATAGAGACACTAAAACATCATTTTTTGGTTTCAGAAATGCTATTATTGTGTAAAACTTAAATAAATAAGAAAAAGTATACATATTAGGTATTGCCACGTCCGTAACGATCTTCTCTATAAAACTATCACATGACCTAACTCCTCAGATGAACGCTGTAAAAATAAATAAATGAAAACTGTTCCAAAACAGCCAATTTTTGGGTCACCTTGCCCCATAAAGTGTAATAATGAATGATCAAAAAATCCTATGTACCCAAAAATGGTACCAATATAAACCTCCACACTTTCTGCAAAAAACGAGCCCCTGCACAAGACGATGGGCAGAGAAATAAAAAACATATGGCGTTCAGAAAACCAATCCAGCACAATCTGCCTTCCAAAAACTGTATGGCATTCCTTTCCTTCTGCGCCCTGCCGTGTGCCCGTACAGCAGTTTACGACCACATGTGGGGTGTTTATGTAAACCGCGGAATCAGGGTAATAAATATTGAGTTTTGTTTGGCTGTTAACTCTCAATGTGTTAAAGAAAAAAAAATTATAAAATGGAAAATCTGCCCAAAAAGTGCAATTTAGAAATTTCATCTCCATTTTCCTTTAGGAACGCCTAAAGGGTTAACAAAGTTTGTAAAATCAGTTTTGCGTAACATGAGGGGTGTAGTTTCTACAATGGGGTCATTTATGGGGGGTTTCCACTATGTAAGCCCCACAAAGTGACTTCAGACCTGAACTGGTCCTTAAAAAGTGGGTTTTGGAAATTTTCTTAAAAATTGTAAGAATTGCTTCTAAACTTCTAAGCCTTGTAACGTCCTAAAATAATAAAATTACATTTCAAAAATGATGCCAACATAAAGTAGACATATGGGGAATGTTAAGTAATGATTATTTTATTAGGTATGACTTTCTGTTTTAGAAGCAGAGAAATTGAAATTTGGAAAATTGTGAATTTTTCCAATTTTTTGGTAAATTTGGGATTTTTTCATAAATAAAGGTGAAATATATTGACTCAAATATATGACTATCATGAAGTACAATGTGTCACGAGAAAACAATCTCAGAATGGTGTGGATAAGTAAAAGTGTTCCAAAGCTATTACCACATAAAGTGACGCATGTCAGATTTGTAAATTTTGACCTGGACACTGGGGCACAAAAACTGGCACAAAAACTTCAGGCTTCTGCTAGAAAGCTGAATATGAAGAGGAACTTCATCTTTCAGCATGACAACGACCCAAAGTATACATCCAAATCAACAAAGAAATGGCTTCACCAGAAGAAGATCAAAGTTTTGGAATGGCCCAGCCAGAGCACAGACCTGAATCCGATTGAAAATCTGTGGGGTGATCTGAAGAGGGCTGTGCACAGGAGATGCCCTCGCATTCTGACAGATTTGGAGTCTTTTTGCAAAGAAGAGTGGGGAAATCTTGCCAAGTCAAAAAGTGCCATGCTGATAGACTCATACCCAAATACATACCTCATACTGAGTTCTGTAATAAAATCAAAAGGTGCTTCAACAAAGTATAAGTTTAAGGGTGTTCACACTTATGCACCCATATTATTTTAGTTTTATATTTTTTTCTTCCCTCTACCTAAAAGATTTCAGTTTACTTTTAAAATGAATTGTACAGTTTATAGGTCACATTAAAGGTGGAAAAAGTTCAGAAATGATTTATCTTTGTCTAATTTTTTTTTTTTACAGCTCAGAAACCTGACATTTTAACAGGGACTTTTTATATCCACTGTATACACACTGACAGCGAGGTAGAGATGTATGATGTTACCTGCTGATTTGCTACGTGTTACACCAGGTACTAAATAATAATTTGTAAGGGGATGAAATACTTATTTGCATAACTGTATATATACATTACAGAGTGTTGGTGATAGATACAAAAGTAATGTCAGCGTTGTACTGGGGCATAATCTGTCACAGATCTCTGTGATCCACTCCAAATTTCTCCTCTTCAAATCTGACCACTTTTTTAATATGACCATCCGAGGGTGCCTGACCTGACCTTAAACTTTGTTTTGAACTCGGAACGGAGCTCCTTTACAATGGCCTGTTTCTATGCCTGGACCCGGGTGCGGTCATATTTCAGCTTCAACATGCACTGCAGGATAAAGACGCAAGCATATAATCCCAATTTTGTTTAATACAATTATTGAAAATAATGTCCTCAGCAAAACATCTAAAAGTAATTAAGTGTTGGAAGGGGAAATATTAGATTTAATGTTACCGTTATAAGATCAGATTGTATTGCTAATGTATGTGTGTGGGGTCTGAGCAATCGGATATTGTCCAGCTGAGCAGAGATGTACCTGTCTAGTGAAGTGACGGTACAGTATGGGGTGTAAAGCTAGTTCGCCCTGCCTTGGTGCACCCTGGGTAACTCTAAATGAACCAGCAAATATTGGCGGTAAGACAAAGAAAGCTTCTCCTGTGTCTGGACAAAGTCTAATCGATAGACTGTGTTTGTGTGTGTGTGGGGGTTGGGGGTATATAGTGTGCGGGGGGTATATAGTGTGCGACATGTGAGAGATATTTCTTTGCTGTTCATACTTACATGCTACAGACATATTGCTCTGATGTTACAACAATACTTAGTGCACCAATCAGTAATATCTGCTTAGAACTGATAAGTGAAGTTATATGTAGTGCGAAAAAGATATTTGCATCATAAGTGCAGATCTTTGCAATATAGAATATTTTATAACACTCTATCTGAATATAAAGCGATTGGTCTGACATGCATGTGAAATGTAATCAAATACACTGGTGTAATGTGAAATTACTTACAGTGATCAGGAGTTCTTCCTCACTGCTTCCAACCATCTTTTCCAATCTCCTCAATCTTCAGGTAGTTCAAACCAGTTGCTTAACTAGACCACACCCTTTTTGCGCATGTGCATTATACGAAAAAACAGTGAACAAAGATAACGAATTAGCGAATATATGACAAATATTCTACCATATATTAGCGAAATCGAATATTTCCCCTGCCGCTCAACACAATTTTTGACATACTATATTAAAACAGGCTATGATGACAATCCAATGTGTATGACAGCAGCCACATTGTCCCCTATTGATGGAAAGAAAGGCTTGAAATCTCGGATTTATCAGGAGATAAGATTGCTACTGGTATATCATAGCTGCTTACCCTACTCTCCATATGGTAATAACTAAGCACGCTCACCTACCAAATTTCATCAACTTAGCAGAGCAATTTATTTTTTTATCGCCTACATGTAAAATTTTCGGTCGTATATGCAGAGACAGTGCCACTTGATCTCTTTCTAGACACTAAAAGTCTCATCTAAATGTTGTGAGGCAGTGGCATAAGTCATTTATGAAGGGAGATATGTGTCACCCAGAATGTTGCAGGAAGCATTCTAAAAGGGGTTTTGTTTACAACGGGAACGTTTCACCAAGGTGCCTGGCCTTGGTGGCGTAAAGGCCCTTAGAGTAGGTGTCCAAGGTAGATAGTGGGCACCATGATAGACAGCATAGCTGGTTCCAGCTAGTCTGGGTCGGGCTTTTACTGGGAACAGGCAATGTGCTGGGTGCGTGCCTGTTCCCTATGCTCCAGTCCGGGACTTAGGGCATGCTCATGTCCAGGGATTCTATTTAATCTTGCTGCTGGACTTAGGTATGTCTCAGTCTGGGGAAGAAAGTAGTCAGTGTGAGGTAACACTGGCCCTGGGTTCTGTGATTGTTTGACCCGGCTGTGATCTGGATTTATCGTCTGAACTTATTTGGATAAGCCTAAATAAAGAAGACTTTGATGAACTTTGGGGTGTCCCTGCCTCTGTACACTGATCAAGTGAGCACGGTTCCTCACAATGTGTTTACATTCTCCGTATGTAAATTAATCTATGATGAAGATTTTGAAAATTGTAGTTTGCTAGATTTTCTGCAGCAGATTTCAATCCTTTCAAAGTAGATGGCTTCCACTCCTTAAGGAGAGCGTCTTAATCAGCTTGAGGAGGCCTATAGGCCATATATGCTTCTCTGGAATTCTGGGAAAAGGTATGCAAATGTAATGTAGATGGATGAAATCCATGATGTAATCCTCAGCAACTAATTCCACATGTTTTGCAAATTGATTTTTTGTCGGTGTTCGTGGTCCATCCTATAGTTTGGCCTTGAATATAATAACTAGAAATTATGTTGAATTGATTCTAACATTTAAGAATTCGTCATTTTTTTTTTTCTACAAGTTTGCATTTGAATGAAAGTGAATTTTTTGTGATTCATTGAGAAACACTTAATTACCGGCAATTGGAGCATTTGCAATTTGTGTAAAATATGTGGCAGATGTGAATTTTTAGAAATTTGGTTGCCCCTAATAAATAATGAATATACACTCACCTAAAGAATTATTAGGAACACCATACTAATACGGTGTTGGACCCCCTTTTACCTTCAGAACTGCCTTAATTCTACGTGGCATTGATTCAACAAGGTGCTGATAGCATTCTTTAGAAAGGTTGGCCCATATTGATAGGATAGCATCTTGCAGTTGATGGAGATTTGAGGGATGCACATCCAGGGCACGAAGCTCCCGTTCCACCACATCCCAAAGATGCTCTATTGGGTTGAGATCTGGTGACTGTGGGGGCCATTTTAGTACAGTGAACTCATTGTCATGTTCAAGAAACCAATTTGAAATGATTTGAGCTTTGTGACATGGTGCATTATCCTGCTGGAAGTAGCCATCAGAGGATGGGTACATGGTGGTCATTAGGAGATGGACATAGTCAGAAACAATGCTCAGGTAGCCCATGGAATTTAAACGATGGCCAATTGGCACTAAGGGGCCTAAAGTGTGCCCAGAAAACATCCCCCACACCATTACACCACCACTACCAGCCTGCACAGAGGTAACAAGGCATGAAGGATACATGTTCTCATTCTGTTTACGCCAAATTTGGACTCTACCATTTGAATGTCTCAACAGAAATCGAGACTCATCAGACCAGGGAACATTTTTCCAGTCTTCAACAATCCAATTTTGGTGAGCTTGTGCAAATTGTAGCCTCTTTTTCCTATTTGTAGTGGAGATGAGTGGTACCCGGTGGGGTCTTCTGCTGTTGTAGCCCACCTTTCTTTCCCATTCTGACATTCAGTTTAGAGTTCAGGAGATTGTCTTGACCAGGACCACAACTCTACATGCATTGAAGCAACTGCCATGTGATTGGTTGACTAGATTATCACATTAATGAGAAATAGAACAGATGTTCCTAATAATGCTTTAGATGAGTGTAGATTCACAATACTATTTTTAAAGATCCGCAAGTAACCCCTATTGCCTGGCATTGACCTATAAATCTATTAACATAATATGAGCAGAGATAAGCAAATCAATTTCTAAGTGAATCAGATTCAATCTGAATTTTAAAAAAGTTGCATCGAAACCATTATTTTGGTGATTTGATTCTGATGACATTTGGAGAGAAAGAGAGAGAGAGAGACTGCATATTAAAATTAGCTTTATCAAAACCTGACTTTTCTGAATCTAAAATACTCTATGCAATGCAAAGTGCGGGTTCACCTATAGTACATGGCCACATATTACCGAAATAAATATCTATAAATTCCCTTATATGACGTTATCATGGTTCCCATTGCAAGTAAGCACGTTCTAATGGAGAAAGACTGCTTTGGGTAATTCAGATTAACTACTGCATCTTGCTTCAGCTTACACCTTCTCATCTTGGACAGGATAATCTACACCTGCAATTTTCTTAGGCGTTCAGCCTACTGGATTCAACCAAATCAATTACTATAATAATTATGAAATGCAATATAAAACATTAACAAATTTCTTTTAATAGGTTCTGTTTTAATGAAAAAGAAATCTATAAAATAGAATTAAAATCAGCTTATAGATACAAATTGCAATTAATACTTTTTTTATGAGGATGATGTGTATTATGTGAGTGATGATAAATGCTAAGTAGTGGATTGGAATATGTTGGTGCTATGGAAGAAAAGAAAAGGGAACAAAAAGATATCTCTCCATTACAATGTATATAATGGTTTTAGTTCTGCAATGGTTTACATGAATCCAAAGATGAAGCATATCCTGTAATTGCTATAGTATTGTTGCCCCCCTCTGGCTTTGGTTGAAATAACGTTCAGTGTGACGATTTGTTTTATATGGTGTACATAATGAATGCTCAGTTTGCTACATATAGTTATGTTTATAGATCACCGGTGAGCCAAAATTTATTTGTATCCATCTTCTCCATTCTAATGGTTAATGTTCAGCTAAAAACCTCACTTGTTTGTAATTCTGATGTGATATCCCTTACCCCTGATGTCTATAATATGATTTAGTGCGACCAAAATTTCTTATTGTTGTAAGATACATCATTATATGGGACAGTGAAAAAGGAGAAAATCTCAAGTGGCACAAACAATATGATAAATTTGGTGCAACTAGCTCAGCAGGTTATATGTGTCTCTCCTATTTACCAGCTAGTGGTTCGCACAGTTTGCTCCAAAAATTGCACCACACATAATGATTGTCACATATTCTTACAGAATTTGTAGAACATTTTTCTTTGTAAATAACTCACATTATTTTAATTTACTGACAGGGCAACCTAAAATCTTGCAGTTACAAATGTAACATTATTGATAAGCATTCATATTTCCTGGGAAGAAGGGTTGTGTGACCCTCCAAAAACTGTGCACATGGCCAGAGGGAGCGTTAGAGCTGGATTAGACACTGGGAGGACTGTAAACACCTTCATTGCAGCAGCCAGGACTCCTACCCTCACCATTGCCTCATGCCCACCCAGCTAGATAGATTATAAATAGACAAATGAATAGATAGAATTGTCAATCATATTGCAATTGTCGCTTTCACAAGTAATGTACAATATTTTAGGATCCTGATCAGCTTGTCAGCCATGCAATTAGATAGCTATCCGACATATGCTGACATAACTATCTTCCCTAACACCTCTATATACATTTATATCAGTGAATTTTCTTTTAGGTTGGGTTTTAACTGAGAACAGGCCTTAATAAATGAGAGGTGTTTAATAAGTTATCTACACCAGGATGTTCAGTCATTGTTAGAGAGCTGAGCTTGTCTGTGTAGGTTGAGACATGTCTGGATATGCAATACAGTAGCAGTTCAGTTTGATTAAACCACTGGATGGCAAGTGCAGAACAGTGTGGATCTACAAAGAAAGTCAGGGATTTGGAGCTTTGTTTCATGATTAAATTCCTCACAAAAGGAAGAAATGAAGCCTAAAAAAATCCATGAAAGGTGGATTGCTGTATATGGTAATGATTCATGATGTTTTGAAGACGTCAAAGGTCAGTTCCCGGTGGATGCCACGAATGTTGACAATTGAGCAAAAAACATGTCGCCAGCCATTTAGCCAAGAGAATGTAGACATGCTTAGAGAAAATCCAGGAGACTTCTATTCTCAAATTATTTCAGGTGATGAAACATGGTTCCACCACCAGGATCCTGAGATCTTGAGACCAAACAAGAGAAATTTTGTGTGCAGCAGTAAGCTGGAAGGATCATGGTAACAGTTTTTTGGGATACAAAAGGCATTTTATTACTAGAATTCATGCCATGCAAGACAACAATTACTGGAGACACCTATGATTCAACAATGAAGGCATTATGTGAGACAATCAAAGAGAAACATTGTGGGAAGTTGTCAACAGGTATGTTGCTGCTTCATGTCATTGCACCAGCTCATAAATCTCACAAATCACATGCTGCTATCAGGGAATGTGGCTTCATGGAGCCTAACCATCCACCCTACAGTCCAGACCTGGCTCCCAGTGATTACTTTCTCTTTTGGAACCTGAAGAAATTTCTGCATAGGCAACGATTTCCTAGTGATAATGCAGTCAAAGAGGCATTAACAGGGTTCCTGAAGCTGCAAGAAGTCTCCTATTCTGAGGCCATCTGATCACTGGAGGTGAAGTGGACTAAGTGTGTTGCAGTCAAGGTGGATTGCATTGAAAAGTAGTAAGTTCAATGTTCTCAGAAGTTTATTTTCATATTCAGGTAGATAACTAATTGAATATATTCCTCGTATAAAAACAGGTTTCTTATTCATTTCTTCAACCTTTTCCTCATAGCTAGAGATGAGTGAATTTTTCAAAAATTTGATTCGGCAGGTTCGGCAATTTTAAAAAAAAAATTTGGTTTGATCCAATTTTATTTGAGCAGAATTAAGTTAAAAAAAACAGCTAATTCCTGGCTGCAGAGAGCATTTATAGTGGTGTAGAACACTGTGCCTTGCAGTATCACACAAAGGGAGTCTGATTTGGTAGTGAAACAATACTGAGAGTCAATATGACATGCAGATGACAGGTGTCACTCTTAGAATCACTGCAAATTTTACTTATTTGGGCATTCACAGGGTCAAAACTGACCAAATAACTCAAGTATGAACTCAGCCTTACAGGTCGATGTTAGCGCCAAGAAGAAGCACACTCCTTTTACACCGCTAAAAGCCGATTACACATAGATGTCTACATAACCTGTTCTATTAAACGCTTATGCAAGTAGAGTCCCCCAACAGAGTGGAGAGCGGTGTCAGCAGTAAGTTTGTGTTGACGTCACTGATTATTTTGCCCTTCCTCTGATCCTTCAGAACAATAACCCGCAAAAAACGGATACTGTCTGTTTAACATCTGCCTTCACTTGGTCAGCATTTGGTCAGTAATCCATCATATTGCTAAAGGCAAAAAAAAACAGGAGTTGATCCAAAACAGAGACGACCGAGTCAACCATTCAAGATCCTCTGTGATACTGGTCAAGACACAACCGCTAGCTAACACTGGGAGCTTAGGCCTCTAGAAGTGACCCCTGCTGCCACGACCCCTTACTCTGCTGTGACCTCTGCCCGCGCCAGAAACATTTAGGCCTCTTTCACTCCTTTTTGCAGGACCTGGCATTTCTCTGTCTGACATACTGTTAGATCAAATAAATAAATAAAAAGGAAATTGAAACGCCCCAAAAAAGTCTGTAATTTTCTCACTTTACCACACAGCAGCTAGTAAGTCCTTTTTTTCACACTAATACACACAAAAAGGGCTGTAGAAAATATAACTGCACCGCTGAACGACAAATATATTTTTCTTTTGCCACTAATAAATGCCATTTAACTGCATCACAGAACAGCAAATATATTTTTTCTTTTTCCACTTATACACACCACAAAAGGTTTTATAACAGATAACTGCACCGCTGAACAGCAAATATGTTTTTATTTTACCACCATATAACTGCATCACAGAAATATATTTTTCTTTTTCAACTTATACACGACAAAAAGGGCTGTCATTTTTGCACTTCACCACACAACGGCTAATAAGTCCTTTTTTTCCACTAATACAAGCCAAAAAATGCTTTAGAACATATAACTGCACCGCACAAGGGTAAATATGACATAGAAATATTCCCTTGCAATAAATCCTATTAATGGCTGTATCAAACAGCACTTGCACCCCAATAACAAGGTTTGATGGAATTACAGAAATAGCAGTTTGGGTGCCCAGTCAGTGCAGCAAGGTGTAATAGGATTGTTCCCATTACCCAGGCCGGAACCTCCCTTACTGAACCCTGTTCAACATAAATGCTGTGAAATGATTCCTCCCTATCCTTTCCCCACACCTTGAATAATCCTTCCCTGCACTAGTAAATGTTTTTTTTAGCACAATTAAGTTTTTTCTAGCACTATCCCTAGAGCCTGCTGACATCTCCCCCTGCACTAAGTACACTGGAAAATGGCAGAATCCAAAATGGCTGAGGGTATTTATAGGGCTGTGACATCACAGGGCTGGCTGGCTGCTGATTGGCTGCATGCATGGGAGTATTGGTGATCATGCCTTCCCAGAGTTCATTTCTCCGTGTCCTCACATGTGCAGCAGCCATTTTAGGAAAAAATTTGATTCGTTAGCACGAAGTATAAGGAAATTTGGATTTAGTGCGAATCAAATTTTTCCTAAAATTCGGATCAAATTCCACTTTGTCAGCTTCTATACGCTCATCTCTACTCATAGCTTTCACAAATGCATTATTACCCTTCTTATAAATGAGATTTCAGCAATGCATTACTTCGTCTGAAGTAGCTTATTTTTATGTGAATTCTGTTTGCTATATGGTTTCCATTAATAACTGATTTTGGACAAAACATACAAGCTAAATATTGATCTCTATAAGTGATGTGGTATAGCCTGAAACTGTTTTCATGCAAATATATGACAATCTCTAGTTGAAACTTGAAAAATAATTATGTAGTGTAAAAGCAATTACCTAAAAAAGAGCAAAACTGTAGGATAAAAAAATAGAAATATACCTCAGGCTCTGCTTAATGTAAATTAAAACATATGTATAAGCAGATATCTGCACCTCTGCAATGCCTTTCCTTAAGCGCCTGACAACAAAATTGTGTGAAACGCATAGCATAGGATGCCACTACCATGTTCACATTTTATTCCCATTACTACAATACTCAGGGTTACTGTATTTCTTGAGAAACTCAATTCCAGGGTTTTTCTTTTGGCAGAATGAAGAAATTACACATAGTAATTCTGAATTATTACAATGCACAGAGAAGCCTTGGTACAAAATGAGAAATGTATTGAGAAACATTGCTCTTTATTTATCATTTCAGAGCCAGCAGGGCAGCCATTTTTAAGGCTTTTATTTATGAGTGTAACTCAAGATGGCCAACACCTAGTGAAAGGCACAGAAGATGTAGCCATTGGTCATACTGTTTTCTATTGCAAATCTCTTTTAAAATCTTGTTTAGATTTTAAGTAAATGGAGATATGCGAATCAAGCAAAATTTAGGTTTGATTTGGCTGAATCTGTCAACTGTTTCAATTCCGGTCTGACTGAATTGAAATTCAATTCAGCCTTAATTGAAAGTGCTCCAACTGCCTGAAAATTTTAGCATGACACTGTGATGTTTCTTACAACTTATAGCTTTACTCTCTAGTCTTTCACTTTTTTTTAATTAATTTTCGCTCTCTCCACAAAATTTACTCAAATTGAACCACCAAAAATTAGGATTTGTTTTACAACATTTAGGACAATTTCTATCAGTTTAGAATTGTTTATCTTTAATTGTAATTTTTTGTTTCTTGTTATTAGCACATTTACGGCTTTATCTCAAAGAACTATTCACACTAGTCCTCTGGCTTCAATTGATAACTTGACTAGAGATGAGTTAATCGAAGCTGACGAAGTGGAATTCGTTTAGAATTTCAGGATTTTTTTTCCTAAAATGGCGGCTACACATGTGGGGACATGGGGCAAGGAACTTTGGGAAGGCGGGATCACCCAGATTGACATCAGCAGCCAGCCCTGTGATGTCACAGCCCTATAAATACAGCAGCCATCTTAGAGTCAGACATTTTCCAGCGTTCAGAGTGCAGGGACAGACGTGTGAAGGTGCTAAGACCAGCAATTGGAGACACCTGATTGTGGAAAAAAAGACAGAAAAAACTATTTATAAGTGCAGAGAAAGAATAGGGAGGAATCATTTCATAGCATCTTAGTGCAGGGAGAGATGTCAAAGGGACATTGATAGGTAAGCGATTTACAAGTGCAGAAAAAGATTATTTGGGGATCCAAATAGCCAATAGAAAGCTTTGTTATTCCAGCTATATGTTATTGGGCTGTAACTGCTATGTTGAAAAGCCTTTAGTGGCTTATATCTTAGCATCTTTAGGATCTTATATTAGAAAAATATATACATATTTTACTTCTTCAGTTTTTTCTTGTGAAAGTGTATAGGGGACTAATTCAGTAAAAAAAAATAAAAATAAAAAAAAAATATATATATATATATATATATATATATATGTGTGTATATATATATGTGTATATATATATATATATATATATATATATATATATATATGTATATACAGTACAGACCAAAAGAGTTCTCATTCAAAGAGTTTTTTTTCATGACTATGCAAATTGTAGATTCACACTGGAGGCATCAAAACTATGAATTAACACATGTGGAATTATATACATAACAAAAAAGTGTGAAACAACAGAAAATATGTCATATTCTAGGTTCTTCAAAGTAGCCAACTTTTGCTTTGATTACTGCTTTGCACACTCTTGGCATTTTCTTGATGAGCTTCAAGAGGTAGTCACCTGAAATGGTTTTCACTTCACAGGTGTGCCCTGTCAGGTTTAATAAGTAAGATTTCCTGCCTTATAAATGGGGTTGGGACCATCAGTTGCATTGTGGAGAAGTCAGGTGGACACACAGCTGATAGTCCTACTGAATAGACTGTTAGAATTTGTATTATGGCAAGAAAAAAGCAGCTAAGTAAAGAAAAACGAGTGGCCATCATTACTTTAAGAAATGAAGGTCAGTCAGTCCTAAAAATTGGGAAAACTTTGAAAGTGTCCCAAGTGCAGTCACAAAAACCATCAAGCACTACAAAGAAACTGGCTCACATGCGGACCACCCCAGGAAAGGAAGACCAAGAGTCAACTCTGCTGCAGAGGATAAGTTCATCCGAGTCACCAGCCTCAGAAATCACAGGTTGGAGACCAGGTCAATGCCACACAGAGTTCTAGCAGCAGACACATCTCTAGAACAACTGTTAATAGGAGACTGTGTGAATCAGGCCTTCATGGTAGAATATCTGCTAGGAAACCACTGCTAAGGACAGGCAACAAGCAGAAGAGACTTGTTTGGGCTAAAGAACACAAGGAATGGACATTAGACCAGTGGAAATCTGTGCTTTCGTCTGATGAGTCTAAATTTGAGATCTTTGGTTCCAACCACCGTGTCTTTGTGAAAGGTGAACGGATAGACTCTACATGCCTGGTTCCCACCGTGAAGCATGGAGGAGGAGGTGTGATGGTGTGGGGGTGCTTTGCTGGTGACACTGTTGGGGATTTATTCAAAATTGAAGGCATACTGAACCAGCATGGCTACCACAGCATCTTGCAGCGGCATGCTATTCCATCTGGTTTGTGTTTAGTTAGACCATCATTTATTTTTTAACAGGACAATGACCCCAAACACACCTCCAGGCTGTGTAAGGGCTGTTTGACCATCAAGGAGAGTGATGGGGTGCTGCGCCAGATGACCTGGCCTCCACAGTCACCGGACCTGAACCCAATTGAGATGGTTTGGGGTGGGCTGGACCGCAGAGTGAAGGCACTCTGGAAGACCATTTCAGGTGACTACCTCTTGAGGCTCATCAAGAGAATGCCAAGAGTGTGCAAAGCAGTAATCACAACAAAAGGTGGCTACTTTGAAGAACCTAGAATATGACATATTTTCACTTGTTTCACACTTTTTTGTTATGTATATAATTCCACATGTGTTAATTCATAGTTTTGATGCCTTCAGTGTGAATCTACAATATTCATAGTCATGAGAATAAAGAAAACTCTTTGAATGAGAAGGTGTGTCCAAACTTTTGGTCTGTACTGTATATATATATGTATCAGAAAATTCCATGGCAGCACAGATATCCGTGAAAAAAAGGGTATTTTATTCCCCCATGTGTAGACAGCAATGTTTCAGCTCACTCCATGGAGCCTTTGTCAAGCCATAATGTGTAAAATCAGGTGCTTATATAGCGTACATGATTAACAAAAGTTATTACATGATTAAACAGCAATTTTCACAAAAAAATTGATAAAAACAATAAATCTCAAATATACATAATTATATTGCAGTGAAGACAGATCATATATCTGAAAAGTGCTAAGTGCCAAAGATATTAACCATCACATCATCAAATAATAGTGCATAACATCATAAATTGATATATCCTTTTAGGTGTGCATGATCATGTGGATTAAAAACAAATAATTCATTTGATGTGTTACGCTCACATGTAGCTGGAGATGGCAGGACTCAGTCGACGTCCGGAACTGCACTTCATCCCGCAAGACTAACTATCGCATAGGGCACATAGCGGCCCACATCCAAGATGGCGACTCTGCACCAAACAAAGACTGGGCATGCTCGTTCCCAAGGCAGGGCGGACACAGTCTGACACACACAGAGATCATGTGACAAGTCACCTGATCACCATTCATAACAGAGGACCAATTGTACTACAACATTTCCTTATTAATGGCTCAAAACGGGGAGTCCAACGGTGTAAAGCGGGCTATTGGCATAATGCCCCTATCACCCTTAGTCACCTCTTCCCCATATTCTTAAGATCATAGATTTCTCTCCAATGGTCCACACATCATGCAATATCACAATTAATCTCCAATGGTGTGACGCGACCGCCGGGAGCCACCGGAGCAGAGGCAGCACACCTGAGGGGAAGCGGCATACACTGTCGTCACCGTGAAGTGACTCGGTGTCCCGATCCCCATCCTAGGAGAATCAGCCATACAAATCAGGGCTGTGTCTGCACTAGAGGATCAATGTCCACACATACAGTGCCCAACATAGCAGGCCAACCTCATTGTGTCATAGGTATCACAGCCGAGGGAACATGTGTGGTGCTAAGTCACATCCTGTCTGTGTCGTCATGCGTCCAATACTTATGATAAAACTAATGATAAAACAATATAAAAAAATCACTAATCGCCAATGTGGTCCTGCTGTCTTCTAGCCTCCAAGGAGATGCATTTTCATATTCATCTATAAAAAATATACATATAAAAAACAAACTATTAGTTGTTGGATTGGATACAAAACTTGCACATGTATAAAACCCTACTAGAGAGGTGAGCAGAGTACTACAAAATGTTTGGGTATGGGTAAATCCAGCATCTGTTTTCTTATAGTGTATCTATGTTGGTTTAGCCGTGTTTTGACATCCCAAGTTGTTTCACCAACATAACACAGTTTACACGGACATGATAACAGATAGATTGCGTAAGTAGAATCACACGTAAGATACTGCTTATTACGAATTGTCTTACCAGTGGCTGGATTTACGAAGGAATCACCCCTAAGCATATAGGGGCAATTCACGCAACTGCAGCACGGATATCAGCCCCTGCGTGTGGAGCCGAAATGCCTGCTGCAGTCGATCCTGGTAGTCCCAACATCTGACCTGACTAGCTTGTCACCTAAATTGCGACTCCTACGAAAGGAGCACAAAGGAGGGGGGCTTTGAATTCCGCTATAGTCTGTAACAAGAGGGATTCTCTGTGTTTGACTCTTGGACCTCCTGGGTTCACCATCCTTCATTCTCACCTCAGTTTTGCTAATACTATCAGAGATAAGTCTCTTGGAGTAACCCCTAGACTGAAACTTCATGGCCATCTCTGATAGTCTGTGATCCCTGACCGGGCCCTCGCCAACTATCCTAGCCACTTGTAGCATCTGGCTAAGGGGGAAGGACTTAATAATCGGCCGTGGGTGATGACTTTTGAACCTTACAATGGTGTTTTTGTCCGTGGGCTTCACATAGAGATCTGTGGACAGTGTGTGTCCTTGGATCGAGACCTCAGTATCAAGAAACTGCAGTTTATCCTGAGAGTGTATCAAAGTGAACTTAACACTTGGATCAATCTCATTTAAGAAGGAGTGGAAGGCCATGAGGTCCCCTATGGCACCCACCCATACCAAGAAAATATCATCTATGTTGCGCCACCACCCCAGTACATGGCTGAAGTGGTGGCACCCATAGATGTAGGACTCCTCCAGATGTGTCATATATATGTTTGCATAGGTGGGCACCACATTGGACCCCATCGCCGTCCCCCTCAACTGTACATAGTATTCATCTTGGAATAAGAAATAATTCTTGGATAAAATAAACTTCAACAATCCCAATAGAAATACCCTACAATCCCCTGTATAATCGGTCCGCTGTAGACATTGTTCTACCGCAAGGTGGCCCAACTCATCCTCAATCAACGTGTATAAACTACACACGTCAAAAGAAGCAAGAGTGGCACCACCAGGTACTCTCAGATCCTTGATTTTCAACAAGAAATCACTAGTGTCGCTTATATAAGATCTTATCGAGAAAAATCGCTGGGTTACAAATTAGGGATCCTCTGCCGGACACTATGGGCCGGCCGGGGGGGGGGGGGACACACACACAGATTCTTATGTATTTTAGGGAGGGTATACAATATGGGCGTTATCGGTTTTTCACACAGTAGATAGTTAAGCAATTTTTCTCATCTATGATACCACCAGATTTAGCCTGCAGTAACATGTATCTGAGTTCTCTCAATAATCCAAACTTAGGGTCACTTTGGACCCGCTGATACCCATTTCTATCTACCAACTGGGATAATATTTCTTGCACGTAGCGATCTGTGTCCATGACCACAACCCCACCACCCTTGTCAGCAGACTTGATGGTGAGGCTGCGGTCCGAAGCCAGATCACTAACGGCCCTTATATCCTCAATTCACTCAATCCCCTACTATCAGTCAGGGTTCTGTCCTGTTGCCCTGAGGCCCACACTTTCAACTTAATCATACGGTAAAACCTTTGCAGGTCTACTTCAACATTGAACCAATTGGTTTTGGCAACTGGGAAAAAGGACAACCCTTTGTTGAGCACAGAAATTTTGGCATCAGTAAGTTCAATTGAAGAGATGTTTACCACTGTGTTCTCTTTTTCACAGTCCTTGTTCTCTGAGACCTGGGCATCTTTTTTTTTTCTCCACTTGCACTGGCGTCGCCCGCCGCGCCGGGTTCTCTAGTTCCTGGACTCTGCTCTAAAAAAGAAGAACAAGGGACTCCACCAGTAGATGATTGCATCTCAACCTTGTCCCTAGGCCCCCGATTGGTTGGTTTCTTATTATCACTTGTCAGATTTAGACCTCTTTTTTCTCCCTCCGAATATTTCTCAGATCTCCTTGCTAGTTGTAGATATAACCTGTGGAGTAGTCATCCATATCTCTGGACCATTTATTTATTTTCTAGGCCTGAAGAACACCCTTGAATTTATCAAAAATAAAAACGGCTGGTGGACATATATGTATCAAAGTCCTCTGTAGGGAGCATTTGTTGCAATTGGTCAATCAGAATCTGTATACTCGCCTCTAGTGTTATAAGCTCTTTTTGCTAAAATTCTACATTTAACAAAATAAAGTCAAAAGCATATTTGTTGAAAATCTGTATGAATCTTGCACAAAACTCAGGATTATGTAAAAATAAATCCGGTCTGAGATGCGAGTGCATGCCTCTCGGTATTCTGTGAAGATGGTGATATTCACTAAACATCTGCAGGTGTAAATCCAAATTTATAGAACGTTTTGATTCAGTTTCAAACTTTTTCTTAATATCCACAATAGAAGGAACAGAAAGGAAGGAAACATCTCTCACTGTGTTCTGAAAAATTCTCTCCTCATCCTTTCTCGTATAGGAAAACACATCAGGGTTAGCAGCATTTGATCGCAAGGTGACTTGTCACATGATCTCTGTGTGCGTCAGACTGTGTCCACCCTGCCTTGGGAACGAGCATGCCCAGTCTTTGTTTGGATACACAGCTGATAGTCCTACTGAATAGACTGTTAGAATTTGTATTATGGCAAGAAAAAAGCAGCTAAGTAAAGAAAAACGAGTGGCCATCATTACTTTAAGAAATGAAGGTCAGTCAGTCCGAAAAATTGGGAAAACTTTAAAAGTTTCCCCAAATGCAGTCACAAAACCCATCAAGCGCTACAAAGAAACTGGCTCACATGCGGACCGCCCCAGGAAAGGAACATCAAGAGTCACCTCTGCTGCGGAGGATAAGTTCATCCGAGTCACCGGCCTCAGAAATCGCAGTTTAACAGCAGCTCAGATTAGAGACCAGGTCAATGCCACACAGAGTTCTAGCAGCAGACACATCTCTAGAACAACTGTTAAGAAGAGATTGTGTGAATCAGGCTTTCATGGTAGAATATCTGCTAGGAAACCACTGCTAAGGAGAGGCAACAAGCAGAAGAGTCTTGTTTGGGCTAAAGAACACAAGGAATGGACATTAGACCAGTGGAAATCTGTGCTTTGGTCTGATGAGTCAAAATTTGAGATCTTTGGTTCCAACCACTGTGTCTTTGTGCGACGCAGAAAAGGTGAACGGATGGACTCTACATGCCTGGTTCCCACCGTGAAGCATGGAGAAGGAGGTGTGATGGTGTGGGGTTGCTTTGCTGGTGACACTGTTGGGGATTTATTCAAAATTGAAGGCATACTGAACCAGCATGGCTACCACAGCATCTTGCAGCGGCATGCTATTCCATCCGGTTTGCGTTTAGTTGGACCATCATTTATTTTTCAACAGGACAATGACCCCAAACACACCTCCAGGCTGTGTAAGGGCTATTTGAGAATGAAGGAGAGTGATGGGGTGCCGCGCCAGATGACCTGGCCTCCACAGTCACCGGACCTGAACCCAGTCGAGATGGTTTGAGGTGAGCTGGACCGCAGAGTGAAGGCAAAAGGGCCAACAAGTGCTAAGCATCTCTGGGAACTCATTCTAGACTGTTGGAAGACCATTTTAGGTGACTACCTCTTGAAGCTCATCAAGAGAATCCCAAGAGTGTGCAAAGCAGTACTCAAAGCAAAAGGTGGCTACTTTGAAGAACCTAGAATATGACATATTTTCAGTTGTTTCACACTTTTTTGTTATGTATATAATTCCACATGTGTTAATTCATAGTTTTGATGCCTTCAGTGTGAATCTACAATTTTCATAGTCATTAAAATAAAGAAAACTCTTTGAATAAGAAGTTGTGTCCAAACTTTTGGTCTGTACTGTACTATATATATATATATATATATATATATATATATATATATATATTATCTAATGTAATTGGATAAGGAATAGGATCCAGATGAAAGCACAGAGCATAGCAATGTCACTGCTCTCTCTCTCTCAGAACTGCAAAAAACAGCAGAAAATCACTGCTAGGAAGTTTCTTATATAGTAAAGGGGTAGGCAACTTTCCTATTGGTTGCTAGGGATGTTGCTAAGCTCTGACAAAGATATTGCAGCCTTCTCATTGGCCCACAAGCAAGAAGGGAGGTTTCTGATAAATAAATAAAAATCTAGAATATTTACGATTACGAATATATAGCACTATATTCTACATCTTCGTGAATTCTCGAAGTGTCGATATTCACGATAAAAATTCGCGATTTGAATATTCGCTATTAACACTAATAGAAAGCCAAACTTCTTATTGCCCAAAGTTGCGCGAGACATTGGTAAATTACTAAGGTATGCCTATCTGTGTATTTAAAACATTTGAAAAAAGGAATTCAAAGTGGGCTTTGGTACCAAAGTAACAGCCAGTAGCAAAGCCCACTTTGGGTTCCTATTGTACACGGATAGAAATACCTCAGTAATTAACTTAAGTCTCACACAGAGTATGTGTAGTGAGACCCTACATCCTAACCCCCTAGGCAGCCCTGAGAGCGGTGGCAACCAGTCCTACTCACACTCTAGGACTGTTTTTTTATATATTTACCGTATTTTTCACCCTATAAGACGCTCCGGCCCATAAGACGCACCCAGGTTTTTGGGGAGGAAAATAAGAAAAAAAATATTTTTAACCAAAAGGTGTGCTGTGTGTTTGGTGGGTTTGGAACTAATGGTGGTCTGTGGATGGCACTATTACTGGGGATCTGTGGATGACTGACACTGTTATGTGGGGGATCTGTGGATGACCGACACTGTTATGTGGGGGATCTGTGGATGACGGACACTGTTATGGGGGGGATCTGTGGATGACGGACACTGTTATGGGGGGGATCTGTGGATGACGGACACTGTTATGGGGGGGATCTGTGGATGACAGACACTGTTATGGGGGGGATCTGTGGATGACGGACACTGTTATGGGGGGGAATCTGTGGATGACGAACACTGTTATGGGGGGGATCTGTGCATGACGGACACTGTTATGGGGGGATCTGTGGATGACGGACAGTGTTATGGGGGGATCTGTGGATGACTTTTGATCTGCTTAATCCTTTTGTACCTATATCGCCTGTATCTGTAACCTCAGACTACTGTATATATTTTGTGTGTATAGTGTTATATCTAGTGTGCCCATAAGGTGATTAAATATATAATTTAATCTTGTGCTGTCTTGTATCTCGATCACGGATCCCCACGTCCGTGTTTCGGCCTAGTTATAAGCTACCCCGGGTTGGTTTCTCACCCTATATAATCCCATTGGCGGACCGGGCTTATATCAAACAAGAAGCTGGTGGCAGATTTCCCAGGCTGAGGATGCGTTGTTTTCACCGTGGCAGTGAAAAGGCTCTATCAGCTTGTTGCCTCTCGGTGCCCGTGTGGACAGGAGGTGTGTGTGTAAACTGTAGCAAGCTGACCTTACCTGCTCCTCTGGAGGGCGTAACGTCACGCTTTGGCAACCCGTGACCATACCGTGTCTCGTGAGCTCTACTTAGGTGACGTCAAGCGGGCACGAGTTGTGGTATTCATCACATAAGCTTTGAGACATGACTCGGATATTAAATAAGCCAGCACCTCATAGCTTATTAAGAACTCATTTGAATCCCTTTCTTCCCTTCTACAGACATACTGCACACTGGTAATAACACTTTTTTTGCTGTAATATGCGTTTGCTGTAAAATTGAATGGTATCTTGCAGTAATATATAGTATGACACATTCAATAACATAGGTATAATGAGTGTTTTTATGGCTGCAAAATGTGTGAGCTATAACACTGAATGGTATTTTGCGGTAACATACAAGTTCAATAACACAGGAATAATGCATTGAATGCCCAATTATAAACCGTTTTTGCAGCAGAATGTATGCTATTGGGGTGCTAGCAATAAGCCTATGAATTGTAAAAACTTTTTCTTACAAAAAAGAAAGAAAAAAATGGTTGTTTATACAGAAAACTATGAGTTTCTTGCAGGATTCTGTAATGCAGAACTAGCCTGCATTATGCCCCCTGATTGGCTTATCAGGTTGTCTATCAGCCTCTGAACCAACCCCCCCCAACCCCCCCCCCCGCCCCCGCACACACACACACACTTACTCCGAGTGTCATGTGATTCTTTATCTTCTTCCTCCCTCTTGTTTTCCCCGCCAATTTTTGAAGTAAAATAAAGCTGGGTGCTGTGGAGCTTGTGACCATGCCCACCCTGTGCCAGATGTAAAAACTGAGGCCTTGTTTTATACAGGAGATATATATATATATATATATATATATATATATATATATATTTTGTGCTGCTCAGAGGTGCATATAAATTACAGCTCTGTACAGCATGAGGATGTAGTGTGTGTGTGAAGTGTGAAGAAAGATTTTTTTACCTTTGCTTCTTGTGTTTATTTTTATACTATTCATGTGTCACACTAAATAAACTAATTATTTTTTTAATTTATTTAGGGTGTGCATATTAAAATTTTATACTAAAGAACCATGTAAATAAGTAAATAAAATCCCATTATAATGTATAACATACAGCAGCATCAGGAGAACACAGAGTGGCAATGTGAAATAGTGTAGAGGTGGCAGCAGCATCAGGAGACCACAGAGTGGCAAGGTGACATAGTGTAGAGGTGGCAGCAGCCTCAGCAGACCTCTGCAGCGCTGCTCCCATGTTTCCCCCACCGATCTGAAATTGATCCTGATGATAAACCATCAATTTTAAAATCCAGAAACACCACTTTAAGGTATTTCCCATAAGTACATATTTCTCTGCAGGCTATATGTGCAGAGGTTACATGGAAGCTGGAGCTGACTCTGGGGTGCCTGAACTCATTGCAAGCGGAATCCCACTCACCATTAGTGTTGAGCGTGAATATTCGAAGCGCAAATGTTAATCGCGAATATCGCCACTTTGAGAATATGCAAATATTTAGAATATAGTGCTATATATTCGTATTTGCGAATAGTGTTGAATATTCTAATCGCAAATTTATCGCAGGTTTATCGTGAATATTTTACATTGTCGATTTTCACAATCAAGTAAACAATGACTGGAGATCATTAATTCTCGAATTTGCTAATTTATGGCAAATATTCGGCCACAAATATGCTAAATTTCACAAATTTGAATATTGCCTATTCTGCTCATCACTGCTCACCATCTGTCATCTGAGGACACACATTTCTACTACATGTAGGATTTTGTTCAATTTTGGTCCAGATCAGAAAGGTATGCTACACATCCTTATTTATTTTTTGCTCATGGTCCACGTTTGCTGCAAAATGACCTTATAGGAGGAACTTCCAGGTTGTCTATGGGGTGGTGGAAGGAAGGGCACCTCACCCCCGCTTTAACCTGAGCTTTCCTTTCTGGGGAACCAAACTTTGAGTTTTCAATCTGGTGTATATTGGAGTAACAGCCCAGATAGAAATAAGGAGCTTCATGGGGTCTTCCTAGGCTTCAGTGAAGGTAGGTCATTGATCACTGATGAATGTTAGTTCTTTCCTATTGGATCTCATGTGTGAACTTTTTTTGCGTAGCACACTTAACTTTTTATGCTAGTTAGGTGAAGAAAGCACATGTGTGCAGTATTGTAGGCCAGGCGATGCCCCTCTAAGTTTTATGGGAAAGGTATTCAAATTAGCTTTCCTAAACCTATCTGATGCCAGCAGATTTTGGCAATGATAATTTGCATATCTTTTCCCCAGAAACCAAGAGTACTGTCACCTGACATACAAAACTCATGCATATTTTGGGTATCCTAATTGATAAAAAAAATACCCCAAAGAGTACCCAACAAGGCCAGTCAACCAAGTTAAGAACATCTCTCTTGATCTATTCTGGTTCCTTTGTCCTTCTGGAAAAATAACTAATTTGCATGGTTCACTAAGAGAGGTGTAAGCTTTGTGGGGTGTTGTAATTCTTTTGTCTCACTTTCAATTGAATGTTACTTTGAAGGTATTTCTGGTTCATCTGGTGTTGATCCAAAATAGTGAAATAGAATTGCTAAAGTTGTCTGTTTTTGCTACACTGATGATGTATCCTCAGGTGGATAGGAGGGAGCCATCTCATTGAGGTGAATTGGGACAGCAGGAGCTATAAGACTAACTACTTGCTTTTGCTAAGCGATTAGGTAAACAGTAAGGAAAAGTTAATATGCGCAATGACTATTGTAAACTAGACAATGCTCCTTTTGATTTCTAGGGAAAATATATGCAAATTATCTTGTCTAACATCTGCTTACATCAGATAGGTTTAGAAAAGCTAATATAAATATCTTTCCCAAAAACCCATAGGGGCATCAACTGGCCTACAATACTTCACATATTTACTTGGCATCCTAAGGTGCTCTGTATAACGAGAAAGAGTACCTCTTGGACAACTCATACATATTGTTGAGAAACTGACATTTGTGCACTAGGTTCTCTCTTTCTCTCTGGCATTAATTGGATATTACATCAAGAAATTTTTTCAATCACAGTAGGATGGTATAATTCTTATGTTGTGTAAAGGTTTAAACTCAATTAGGAATAGATCTTATAGTGAACCTACCACCTTCCAATTGGTATAATCAAATGAAAGCCCATTTAACTGAATCCTACTAGAACAGGGCTGGCCAACCTCTCCAGCTGTTGAAAAACTACAACTCCCACCATGCCCTGCTGTAGGTTGATAGCTGTAGGCAGACTGGGCTTGCTGGGAGTTGTAGTTTTGCAACAGCTGGGGAGCCACAGATTGGCCATCCCTGTACTAGAAGTACGGCATGGAGTACCATGGAGGCAAAAAAGACTGTGGGCAAAGTGTATCATTCTCTCTACACTAGGAAATTGTTGTCAAAAAGTTGCAAGGTGTGGCAGACGCTGCAATTTTGTCACTTTTTGGGGGGTTTCACCACATTTCACAGTAATGAAAGATGAAGTATCAGTGTAGGGAGACTATCACACTTATTATAATCTACATCAGGAAACTGGCATAGATTATAGTGTAAATATACACCAGCCTCTTTGCTGGTATAGATCTTCACTTTAGAGCATGGGCCTGCACAGGCATGCTGCAAATATTAAGACAAGTGAACCTCCTAATAATTGTAGGCATGTAAAACACCAGTCTTGATATATGTCTTCCTTCCAATTAATCACTGTAGAAAAACAGCTCAGTACAGTGGAACCCCACAAAATCTCTACAATCTCATATCACCTCTGGAAAGACGAGTAACCATAGTTTAGCAAAAACAAAGGGTTTCACTTTTGTTGAGAAAATCAGACAAAGCTACAATACCAAGTATGGGGTCTATAAAACTATGATCTTCTGCATTACTGACTAACGTAAACAATGAAGAGGCTGCAGCACTGACATGGGCGTTGTCGCTTCTCCAAACAGTAAAATGGCAGGGGTACAGAGAGTTTGACCCCAATGATCTAATATTGAGTACAGGCCATCAATTCTTAGAACTCATTTAAACAATGAAAGGAAAAGCCTTTCATCCAGTGACCATTACATACCTTTTATAAATATAGAAACAATACATTTTAATACAATCATCAAAGGTTCCAATACTTTGCAGAATAATTATTTTTCTTTTAGTAGCCAAAATTATTACAGTATATTAAATGATCAGCAAGCAAGTGATATTTACTGTCACGGTAGGGAGTGGTGAAACCCTGAACTCACCCAAACCACTGTCTCTACCTACTTGCACAACGGTTCCTAAAGGGATGGCCTAAATCTGGACGACAATCCCTTCTTGACTAGGTGCTGGGGCCTATGAGGGAAAATACTAATTGAGAAAATAATAAATGTAATGACAGACAGTAAAAGCCAGGACTGGGTCAGAATCAAAAAGCAAAGTCAAAATTAGTCCAGTGTCCAAATCAGAGACATATATCATAACTAGGGATAAGCGAATCGACTTCGGATGAAACATCCGAAGTCGATTTGCATAAAACTTTGTTTCAATACTGTACAGAGCAGGAGCTCTGTACAGTATTAGAATGTATTGGCTCCGATGTGCGAGACTTCGCATAATAACTTCAGAAATTGATTTATACTGTAAAAAAACATTTCCCTTAACTCGGGTTCGGTACGAAGTGGTACTTTGGAACCAAACCCGAGTTCGGGAAATGATTTTTACAGTATAAATGAATTTCTGAAGTTAAAATGCGAAGTCTCATGAGACTTTGCAAAGTAATAACATTGGCTGATTGGTCCGATGCCTCTGCTCCTTGATAGGCAGAGCAGCTTTCATATCAGTGGGGTTTGCAATGGAACGATGCTAGCAGCGCCGCCATGGAGAGATAGCATCTGCCATGGGAGCACCGCCAAATGAGTTCATGACATTTACTTTATTTTTTTAAGATTTTCCAAAAAACACATTATTTCAACTAGCCAGTTGCATAAAGCATCTAAGAATACTTTATAAATAATGAAAATAACATTAAAATATATTGCAAGTACGTAAAATATGAGAAGGAATTTATCACACCGTTTCACCCCATCACACGACTTTTGCAACTTTTTGGGCTTTATTGTGCAAAAATGTACCACTTTTTGTATGTTTACACCTCTCAATCCAGTTTTGAAAACTAGGTGGTAAAGTGGGCATGTTAATCAGCTTTCCTCCAGATTTTTTTTAAAAGTTGAAAAAAATTTGCAAACTGAATCCAGTAGGGGGTAGCATAAACTGATTTGCATTTCTAGACAAAAGTGTTAGATGTCACAATTTAACAAGGTGCAACATTTGATACATTTGGCACTAAATATGTCAATGCAAAACTGACTTCAAATATTACCCTCATGATAAAAAAAAAATTCCAGAGAGTTTTGTGTACACAATTAAAGAAAATAGGGTTGGCTGTTATGGTTTGGTGCAAATGTTGGTCCTAAAAGCAATGAAATAATTGAGGCATTCTGTAAAGTATATAATTCACTCCACATTCTCTTAGGCAGAAGCTGTGAAGTGGCCCAATTTTTTCAGCTTTGCTCTTGGGCCCAGTGGTACATTAACCATTAGCTATGTTACAGTATTAGTAAGTGTTCTGTCTGAAAAAAACGTAATTTTATTTCTCTGAGAATACAAATGTCATCCAAAGTGGAAAAAAAGAAAACCGCTTCTACAGATAAACCATTTTGTGATTTATTATTCCCATTTTTATTTGGAATATTTATTTTCCAGCTTTGTAGAAAACAAGCCCGAGGAAAGTCTTCAAGAGAAAGAATGAATAAATGTTACATATGCTTGTGTTGGTATTTTAATGCACCTTTTAGCTCAATATATACTGTAATTGGGTTATGTTGAATTTTTTTTTTAACGCTTTCATTTCCAGCATTTCGTTATGGAAATCTATTTCATTTGTAGGTGAACTGATTTACTTTTCACATAATGTGGTTTCTGAGCAGCCATAAAAACTGACATATACATTTTTAGCATAATTTAGACTTTTTTTTTAAAAAAAGCACTTTGCTTAAATGTTCTGCCTTTCTATAAAAATATATATATATAGATCAGCTTACATAAACTCTTGGGAACAGCAATTGTTAGGTTTATGTAAAATGTTATACCACAGCAGTTATGTCATGAAAGACTAACTTTTTCTCAGATGGTTTACAAACGTGTACTTTAAATCGAACTAACATTGCATAATTTTGGGAAACGGTTTGGATAGTAAAATGTTTATAATGCATGTGTCTAAATTTACAATTTAATCTTTATTTTAGGATTAATAGCTAAAAAAAATGTTGCCAGCTGTATCAATAAGGCTCGAGTCCGCAAAACATGTGCACTGGTTGTGTGAAGCATTGGGGTGTGGACCCATTGCCTTCAATGCGTCTGCGATCCACAAGAAAAGACAAAAGATAGGAGTGGAGGCACGGACCTGGAAGCCCACGGAAGGGCTTCCGGGTGTTTCAATGCGCTTCTGGGCCCATGTCTCTGCTCTGAAAAAGATACCGTATGACATAGCCTCTCTTTTTCCATATCTTGCAGATTTAGTGTCTTGCAATAGGGACCAACAGAGTACTTTATTGCACATGTAATAAAAGAACATGACAGCAGGTTAAGCAATAGCGGTAGCATTACCACAGAACTAAGTGCACCAGCAGACCAGAGGAAAAACCCAGAGGGCAGAGAGTCAGTGAGCCTCGTTCTTCACAGAGCCCTGGTGGTGGGGATGAACTGGGCCGAGGACTCACTGGTCGCACCTTCAGGAAGGTCCCGTCAGACTTGGCCCCTACCTGCAGAGAACCACGTGCAAGTACCAGCTGAACAGACAACAGAACTGGAACTCAAGTAAGCACAGGGCATAGATGAGACAACAAGACAAATGGGAACCAGCACAGAAGCAGATGCCTGGACCCCAGGCGGAATAGAAGCATGAAGGTCTCAGGCAGAGCTGCAGACAGACTAGAGATCCTCCCTCTGGAAAACCCAGGGGCCCTCTCACGAAGTCAGGACAACCACAGGAACATAAGCAGAGGGCACTGCTGGACAGACAAGGAACAGACTAGATAAGAAGCAGTTAGCACTGCCAGGCTGGACATAGGACAGGATCAGAAGCAGTTTAGAACTGTCAGGCTATCAGACACAGTTAGAGCACTGCTAGGTTAGACATGGAACAGAGTGGATCCAGACAGAGAATAGGAGAAAGGCCAAGGCATTGACAAGGAAACAACATCACAGAATAGGTACAGAAGATCAGACAAGGGAATAACAGCAATGCTCTACCAGGCGACACCATAAACAAGGGCAGATGGCAAAATCCCCTTGGTCAGCAGCAAGGGGCTACACCCAGTAAGACACAGGACAGACTGAACTCCTAGGTGAGCAGCAAGGGGCTACACCCAGCAAGACATAAGACAGACTGAACTCCTAGGTCAGCAGCAAGGTGCTATACCTAGAAAAACACAAGAAACTGACCTTAAGCCCCACAGCTCACAGATAGATATAGCTGGATAAACTAGGACACCTGATAAGCCACACCCAGCCCCAGACCCAGAATGTTAACCCCATCAGGACCAGGATTAACAAGAAGCACAAAACATATGATCACAAATAAATCCAAACTTAGTCCCTATTCACACTCAAGGCTGCAGCGAGCACGCACCGCAGAAACAGCATGCATGGGAACACCCACAGCCAGTACACAAAGTGCATGCAGCAAGCATGCACAGCACCAGAGACAGGAACCACAGATATGCTGACATGGAAGCCAGAAACACAAGCCAAAGTTCACAGACACACCACCACAGCCAGCACACAGCTCCAAGCAACCAGCATACACAGGTGTCAGCCTGCAGCAGTACATGGAGAGCCTGTAGCCAGCCTACACGGCAACAGTGACAAGAACTGCACAGAGAAGCAGACAGGGGGAGTGCAAACATTCACAAGCAGCAGTTCACACAAAACACCACAGCCAGCATACACAGGTGTCAGCCTGCAGACAGTACACGAGAGGGCATGCAGCCAGCCTACACGTACACAACTGTCACAGTGAACCACATCTGTATTCCGATCTGTGTATTTAAAAACATTTTTAAAATAGGAATACAAAGTGACCTTTGGAACTGTGACTTTGGGCTAGATAAAGTTTGGCCTCATAGAGCCATTACAGGTTAATGCTGTACGGAAACAGGATTAACACGGGTTGAGCGAACCCGATCTGTAAAAGTTGGGTTCGTAGCAAACTTTAGGATTTTTGGATTCCAGACCCGGACCCAAACTTTTCAGTAAAAGTTTGGGTTCGGGTTCAGCTTTAGTCATGGCTCTTTTTTAAAGGCTGCAGAGCAGCCAATCAACAATCATTTAACTTGTGTGCCCTTAGAAGCCATCACAGCCATGCCTACTAATGGCATGGCTGTGATTGGCCAGTGCAGCATGTGACCCAGCCTCTATATAAGCTGGAGTCACGTAGCGCTGCACTCTTTAATCTGAAATGCACTCTGAACTCAGTGATCTACCTAGATTTTGTTTTGTGGGTGCAGTGCACAATCTTTTTACCCTGCCCTGACCCCAGTGTGAGTTAGGTGGGCGGCGGCCATTTTATGCAAGTTCTGTGCACCAGTGCAGCATATGTGCATTTGTGACACTCAAATAGAAGCTTAAAATATTTCCATTTTTGGCAATACCCTCCATCTGGGGCCTATGCCACTTTAGTCAGTGTGCAATTTAAGCTAGAAATACAGCAATCATTTTCTAGGTTTTAAAAAACACCCTTTTTGTGCAAAATACTAAATTTTACAGCCCTTGCTGCATCTGTCAGTGTGAAATTCAAGCGTTATATACTGCTGTCATATTCTGTTATTAAAAAAACACCCATTTAGGGCAAAATCCTAATTTTGCGGCTTTTGCTATATCTGTTATTGTTAAAAACAAGCTGGAAATATTTCAATAATTTTATGGGTTTTAAAAAACACCCATTTTTGGCAATACCCTCCATCTGGGGCCTATGCTGCATTAGTCAGTGTGCAAGTTAAGCTAGAAATAATTTTCTGGGTTTTTAAAATTTTACAGCCCTTGTTGCATCTCCCAGTGTGAAATACAAGCGTTAGATACTGCTGTCATATTCTGATATTTAAAAAAACACCCTTTTTGGGCAAAATGCAACATTTTACAGCCCTGGTTGCATCTGTCAGTGTGAAATACAAGCTTTAGATACTGCTGTCATATTCTGTAATAAAAAAAACCACCCATTTTAGGCAAAATACTGAAGTTTGCAGCCTTTGCTGCATCTGTCATTTTGAGATACACGCATTAGATACTGGTGTTCTATTCTGTTATTAAAAAACACCAATTTTTGTCAAGAAACTAATTTTGCAGCCTTTGCTGCATCTGTCATTGTGAAATAAACACATTAGATACTGGTGTTCTATTTTGTTATTAAAAAAAACATCAAATTTTGGGCAAAAAACTAAATTTGCAGCCTTTGCTGCATCTGTCATTATTGAGATACACGCTTGAAATACAGCAACAATATTCTGGGTTTAAAAAAAACACCCATTTTGGGCAAATTACTTAATATTGCAGCCTTTGCTGCACCTGTCAGTGTGAAATACACGCGTTAGATACTGTGGTTTGATTATGTTATTAAAAATACACCTATATTGGGCAAGATCCTAAATTTGAGAAATATGAGGAAAGCGTCAAATAAGGGATGTGGCCCCAGTAGTGGTGCTGCTGGTGGAGCTCCTGTTGCAGGGAGAGGACATGGTCAATCTGTGGCAGCTACACGCACAAGGGAAACACCTTCAGGTGCGAGTAGGCGACAGAACATTCAGCGGTATTTGGTCAGGCCTAATGCGGCTCTACGAATTGTGAGGCCAGAACAAGTACAGGCAATAGTATATTGGGTTGCTTACAGTGCCTCTAGTTCCTTTACATTGTCTCCCACCCAGTCTCCTGCTGAAAGATCAGAGTTGGCACCTGCAGCCGATGTCCATCAGTCTTTCACCTCACCCCCTTGCAAATCAGCCAAGCAGTCTGAGCCCCAAGTCATGCAGCAGTCTCTTCTGCATTTTGATGACTCTACTAGCAAGGTTTCCCAGTGCCATCCACATAGCCCTGCCTCAGAAGTGGAAGAGATTGAGTGCACCGATGCCCAACCACTTATGTTTCAAGATGAGTACATGGGAGGACAACCTCAGCACGTCTCGGATGATGAGGAAACAAAGGTGCCAACTGCTGTGGCTTTCGAAAATTTGTGTGCAGACGGACAAAGAAGGGCAGGGGTGAAGACTGGGTGGAAGAAGATGTGGAGGACGATGAGGTCCTCGAGCACACATGGAATCAAGGAAGAGGTGATAGTCGCACAGAGCCACCAGCACAGCAGAAGAGGGAGCAGTGTGCAAAAACAGAGCGGCCATCCCCTAGACAGTACACCTGCTACTGCCCACTGCAGCAAGGGACCAAGTGCACAAAAAGCCAGCTCCAAGGAGTTCCCTGGCATGGCAGTTCTTCAGACAATGTGCTGACTGACAAGACATGAATGGTTTGCACGAGCAAAGCACGAGCTGCAGTGGAGTAGACACTTCAAAAACAATGAAAGGTCTCTGGCATTTCCTGATTCCTCTTCTGCTGTAGTCTCGGCCTCTTCATCCTCCTCTGGAGTGACAGTGCCACCTGCCACCCAGATAGCAGTTTAGTGCATGTCCTTCCACCACCAAGGATTGCAGGGCGCTTCAGTTTGCGTCCTGTTGCTTCCTACTCCGCTTCCTCATCCTCTACCGACTCCTCATCTGGTCAGCGTAACACATTCACCACCAACTTCCGCACAGCCAGGGGTAAACGACAGCAGGCAGTTTTAAAACTAATCTGTTTGGGGGACAAACCCCACACTGTGCAGGAGCTGTGAACAGGCCTTGAACAACAGACCGATGAGTGGTTGGTGCCAGTGAGCCTCAAGCTCAGCCTGGTGGTGTGCGATAATGGGCAAAATCTCATAGCATCTCTGGGACTAGCCGGTTTGACGAACATCCCTTGCCCGACGCATGTGCTTAATTTGGTGGTGCAGAGGTTCCTTAAAAATTACCCCAATATGTCAGAGCTGCGCAGAAAGTGCGGGCCTTTGTGCGTGCTTTCAGTGTTCTGACCCTGCTGCTGCTCGCCTGTCAGCGCTGCAGCATAACTTCGGCCTTCCCGCTCACCGCCTCATATGCGACGTGCCCACAAGGTGATACTCCACCTTGCACATGCTGCCATACTGTGCGAGCAGCAGCAGGCGATAGTGGATTTTCAGCTGCAGCACACACGGGTAAGTCGCTCTGCGGAACAGCACCACTTCACCACTAATGACTGGGCCTCCATGTGAGACCTGTGTTCCTTGTTGCGCTGTTTCGAGTACTCTACCAACATGGCCAGTGCCGATAACGCCGTTCTTAGCGTTACTATCCCACTTCTATGCCTCCTCAAAAAAAACGCTGCTGGCGATGATGGAAGATGATGTGGCAGAGTAGGAGGAAGAGGGATCATTTCATAGAGTTTCCGGCCAGTCATTCTCAAGTGGCTCCGAGGGTGGGTTCTTGCACCCACAAATGCCAGGTACACAATTGTCCAGCCAGGGCACAGTTCTGGAGGATGACGAGGTGGAGGATGATGATGAGGTGATGGAGGAGGAGGAACCATGTTCACAGCAGGGTGGCACCCAAACCAGCTTATGGCCATCACTAATGCGTGGCTGGGGGGATACAGAGGACACAGACAATACACCTCCCACAGAGGATAGATTTTTGTTGTCTCTGGGCAGCCTGGCACACGTGAGCGATTACATGTTGCAGTGGCTCCGCAACGACCGCCGAATTGCCCACATTCTATCTTGTGCTAATTACTGGGTGGCCACACTGCTGGATTCCTGTTACAAGGGCAATGTAGCGTCCTTAATTCCGTCACGTACAAGCGCACACTGGTAGATGCGCTGCTGGTGGCATTCCCACCTAACAGCAGGGGGCACAGTGGAAGCACAAGGCGAAGGCAGAGGAGGAGGAAGAGGTCGCCAACGCAGCTGGGGCACCACCAGCACTTTAGAAGGCAGGGTTAGCATGGCCGAAATGTGGAAAAGCTTTGTCAGAACGCCACAAAAATCAGCAGCTCCAGCTGATATGAAACATCTTAGCGGGAGGCAGCATTTCAGCAACATGGTGGAGCAGTATGTGTGTACACGCCTACACTTACTGAATGACGGGTCTGCCCTTTTTAACTTCTGGGTCTCCAAATTGGGCACATGACCTGAGCTTGCCCTTTACGCATTGGAGTTGCTGGCCTGCCCTGCAGCCAGTGTATTGTCTGAATGTGTGTTTAGCACGGCATGGGGCGTTATCACAGACAAGTGCAGCCGCTAGTGATGAGTGAGCACCAAAGTGTTCGGGTGTTCGGTCCGAACACATCGCGATATTCGTGCGCTCCGCCGATCACCCGAGTATAATGGAAGTCAATGGGATGGGACCAGGCACCCCCTGCTCGCATGAAGGGAGGGTGCCTGGTTCATAGGAAAAGGTCTGAAAGTGATGGAAACACCTCTAAAATCGATCAGGAACAGCAGGGGGACTATGTCTGGATGCATCTTGGACACCAATGTCGCTGCTGGGGACCATGTTCTCCAGTTGTACGACACTTTTACAGTCTGACAAAAATCCCCGCCCCCACAAAAAAAAATCCTTTTCAGAGGAAAAATTGTTAGGAAACATTCTTTCCTGTAGATTCAATTGCATGTACAGTGTAAGTGCTGCCAAAAATTACAAGAAAAAAGTTATACAGCCTGTATATCACATAAAGGAGGGCCTCATTCACATGGTGCTACAATTGTTCAGATAGTGGGACTCCTACACTCATAAAGCCTATGCACTAAGTGAAAGGGCTGCCAAAAATTACAAGGAACTGGCACTACAATGCACCCTTTATTACATTGTAAGAGAGGGCTCATTATGCTGATTATGTATGATAAATAGCTGCAGAGTTATCTGTGTTTTTATTCATATGCAAATAAACAATTCGAGCACTCAGAGGCGGGGCTGAATATTCTGAGCAATGCTATGTAACACCCCCTGTGCTCTGCACCCCCTCCCCCCATTGACTGACAAGGCTAGACAGCAGGCGGACGTCACAGCACCACGGGGACCCGATGGACACCCTCTACCCGGCAGGATATCGCACATGCATCGGTCAGCGCTGACCGCGGCAGTGCAAGGGTTAATGAGCCGGCATCATTGTTTTCACCAATGCCGAAGCATACAGCAGGGGTCCAACGGCTGCCGGACCCCTGCAGCTGATCGGGAGGGAGTAGCTCTTATGGCCGCCCGATCATAGGGCTGTACCTGTACGGCGCTGGGATTTGTGACCGTGTTTCCAGCGACATACATGTACAGCGCTGGTATCCTACGGGTTAATGACATATGATTTATTATAGTATATGCTATTAAAGAAACAAAAAATATGTCTTTCTGGGGACTTCAACTTGGGCTATCTACATGCAAAGCCATTAATGTAACCTCCATTCTATGACATTACCACATGGTTTTTCTATACTTAGAAGCTATCACATAGTACTGCAATCTGTATGATCATATATTGTGTCTGTGGATAAAGCAGTAATATGTATATCAGCTTTCTGAGCAGATCTCAGTGTGGTGAAGCTATAGCACACAGTATGTATAATACACATATATACAGTAGATATGTATAATCCAGGACACAGCTCTGTATGCAGTGACTAATTAATTTTTTCAGGGGTCCCAGAAATACTGGGTGATTCTAGCTAATATGGAACTGCATACACACTTGAGAGAGGTGAATCCATGTATAAGCCATGTAAGATAGCGGAGGAGAGTAGATCTGCAGATCTCATCAGCTACTCCAGAACACACCCAAACTTCCTCCTGCTTGGAGAGCTGGAACATGCCTAACCACAGTGGACTAGTGAGACCCCTAGTGGTCATATCTTTGCAGCTTATGTTTGGGTGGATGCTGACAAATAATTGCAATCAAGTGATTTACAGATCTGATATTTAGACTCCTTGCAAAGAAATAAGAATACATTATTATATTGTACAGTGACTGTTTCAAGACAACAAAAAACTAAAAAAAATAGATGAAGATACAGTAAATTAGTGCCCCCTTTACTATAGTGCTGCCCATATACTCTAAATAAAAGAAAAAAGGACTCCTTACATCACACACCACTTGATTTTGTCTCTGATATAGAGCTCTATAAAATATGAAATTATTAATTTAATAAAAAGGCAGATATGGGTTTTGTACCCATAAACACTACATGCAAAGCAAGTGTCTTACCACTGAACTTGTAGCTTTAGACACTGAAGGTGGTGATTTTTTTGATCTATGAGATGTAGTATACCAAAAAACACAGTAAACCTAAAATTCTTTGAGATACTGACAAGTAAAGGAAGTCAGATATCAGCGTCACACATCATTTAAATGTGCCTCTTACCTAGGGCTTAATAAAAATGTAAAATAAATTAGAGGCTGAAAGGGGTTTTGAACACCAAAAGCCTGGATATGGGATAACAGCATTACCACTGCACTACCAGCTTGCCTTGTATGAGCTCGGGATTTTTGTTCATCTATGTGATGTAGCATACAAAACCACAGTAAACCTAAAATCTTTTGTGACACTGACAAGTGAAGGAAGTCAGATATCTGCGTCACACATCATTTAAATGTGCCTCTTATCTAGAGCCTAATAAAATGTAAATATTTTTTAGCGGCTTAAAGGGGTTTTGAACACAGAAACACTGGATATGAGGCAATTGCTTTACCACTGAGCTATCAGCTATGCACCCATGTGACACTGTAATGTGTTAGCTTACAGCATTTTAGGCAAAGAGCTATAAGCTGAGCAATACTTTGGTTGTGTGATTTAGCATACAAATACATAGTATATCTATAACTCATTCTAACTTTGACCCTGACCTATGAAGAGCATAAGTTAAACTCAGAGTCAGATGTCAGAGTCAGATGTGAGAGTCAGGTGTCAGGGTCAGGTGTCAGGGTCAGGTGTCAGAGTCAGGTGTCAGGGTCAGGTGTCAGGGTCAGGTGTCAGGGTCAGGTGTCAGGGTCAAGTGTCAGGGTCAGGTGTCAGGCGTCAGGGTCAGGCGTCACATTGGCATTATTTTGATACTTGACTATGATATCTGACCATGTCCTAAAATGAACACTGTACATATGAAACATTGGAGGTGAGGGCCTACAGCTGATCAGACATATGAAAAATTGGAGGTGAGGGCCTACAGCTGAGCAGACCATATGAAACATTGGAGGTGAAGGCCTGAAGGTGAGC
Source organism: Bufo gargarizans (assembly GCF_014858855.1). Classification (NCBI taxonomy): domain Eukaryota; kingdom Metazoa; phylum Chordata; class Amphibia; order Anura; family Bufonidae; genus Bufo; species Bufo gargarizans. The sequence goes on from NC_058086.1 coordinate 177,912,266, forward strand.
AAACCCCATCAAACATTGTAGTGAGGGCCTACAGTTGAGCAGACATATGAAACATTTGAGGTGAGGGCCTACAGCTGAGCAGACGTTTGAAACATTAGAGGTGAGGGCCTACAGCTAAGCAGACAATATGAAACATTGGAGGTGAGGGCCTACAGGTGAGTGACCCCCATAAAACATTGTAGTGTGGGCCTACAGCTGAGCAGATGTATGAAACATTGGAGGTGAGGGCCTACAGCTGAGCAGACAGTATGAAACATTGTACTGAGGGCATATATACTGTATGGAACAAGAGGAGGAGGAGTAAACAAGATTCAAACATATACCCATTTTTGGAGGTGAAAAGGGTGCATCTGAATCTTGTGGATTGAGTACATTGTAAAGTATACATTTCAATTGCGTGTTTGTTCCTCATTAGCTGAGGGTTCCTCTGGTGCAGTGGAGAAGTCAGGGGCAATCCAGGCCTTGTTCATTTTTATCTGAGTCATCCTGTCAGCATTGCCAGTGGACAAGCAGATGCGCTTATCTGTTATGATGCCACCAGCAGCACTAAATACAGCTCAGACAAAACGCTGGCGGCAGGGCAGGCCAACACCTTCAAGGTGTAAAGCGCAAGTTTGTGCCATGTGTCCAGCTTGGACACCCAGTAGTTGTAATGCACTGAGTGATCATTTAGGACGCTGACACGGTCTGCTATGTATTCCGTCACCATTTTCCAAAACTTTTCCCTCCTTGTACCACTAGGCCGCACTTCAGGTTGAGGTTGCTGGCGGGGTGTCATGAAAATGTCCCATGCCTTGGAGAGTGTTGCCCTGCCTTTGTTGGAACTGCCATTTGTTCCCATTGTCTCTCTTCCCCGGTTGCCTAAAGAAGGATGGACTCTGCCTTCCGCGTTGTCAGATGGAAAATTCCGGAGCAATTTCTCAACAAGTACCTTCTGGTATTGCACCATTTTACTCGTCCTCTCCACCACAGGAATAAGAGATGAGAAGTTTTCTTTGTAGCGGGGGTCGAGAAGGGTGAACACCCAGTAATCCTTGTTATCTAAAATGTGTATAACGCGAGGGTCGTGGGTAAGGCAGCCTAACATGAATTCAGCCATGTGTGCCACAGTACCAACAGGCAAGATGTTGACATCAGGATGATTCTCCATCTTCTCTTCCTCCTCCTCTTCGGCCCATCCACACTGAACAGATGGGAAAATTCCGGAGCAATTTCTCAACAAGTACCTTCTGGTATTGCACCATTTTACTCGTCCTCTCCACCACAGGAATAAGAGATGAGAGTTTTCTTTGTAGTGGGGGTCGAGAAGGGTCAACACCCAGTAATCCGTGTTATCTAAAATGTGTATAACGTGAGGATCGTGGGTAAGGCAGCCTAACAGGAATTCAGCCATGTGTGCCACAATACCAACAGGCAAGATGTCGACATCAGGATGACTCTCCATCACCTCTTCCTCTTCCTCCTCCTCCTCCTCTTCAGCCCATCCATGCTGAACAGATGGAATTAAAGTTCCATGGGTACTAGCCTCAGTAGCAGAGGCAACAGTCTCCATCTCCTCCTCCTCCTCCTCTTCACGGTCCAATTCGTGCTGAGAAGACGAACTGTGGGTGCTGTGGGTATCACCCTGTGAGATGTCCTCCCCCAGTTCCTCGTCTGCCACATTCAGAGCATCGTCCTTAATTGTGAGCAGCGATCATTTGAGTAGACACAGCAGTGGGATGGTTATGCTGATAATAGCGTTATCGCCACTAATCATCTGTGTGGATTCTTCAAAGTTTTTTAAAATCTCACATAGGTCTGACATCAATGCCCACGACCATTTTACAGCTGGTATTCCACAACTGCCCTCTGCTGCTCACAAAGCCTGGCCAACATATAGAACGTAAAGGTCCAGAACGTGCTCGCATCACATCGGTGAGCTGGAAGAGGCAAGTGCTGCTGCAGAGTTGACAGGCCAGCTGAAGCTGTGGACGACTTGCAGAAATGGGCACACACGCGGCGCACCTTCACTAATAGCTCTGGCAAATTGGGGTAAGTTTTGTTAAAACACTGAACCACTAAGTTTAAGACGTGGGCTAGGCATGGGATGTGTGTCAGGTTGCCGAGCTCCAAAGCCGCCACCATGTTACAGCCATTGTCAGACACAACCATGCCTGGTTGAAGGTTGAGTGGAGAGAGCCACAGCTCGGTCTGTTCCCTTATACCCTGCCAAAGCTCTGCGGCGGTGTGCTGTTTGTCCCCTAGGCAGATCAGCTTCAGCATGGCCTGTTGACATTTCCCCACAGCAGTGCTACACTGCTTCCAGCTAGCGACTGATGGCTGACTGCTGCTGGAGGTGGAAGTGGAGGAGGATGAGGCATAAGAGGAGAAGTGGGGGTTGGAGCCAGTAACATAGCTGCTTGCGGAGATCCTGATGGATGTAAGGCCCGCAATCCTGGGCGTGGGTAGCACCTGTGCCATCCCGGGGTACCACTCACTCCCAGTCTCCACCACATTTACCCAGTGTGCGGTCAGGGTGGTTAAGAGGACCTTCCCAGTAACTGCGTTGGTCAGGGCATGGGTGATGCTCTGGGACACATGCTGGTGTAAGGCGGGCACGGCACACCATGAAAAATAGTGGCGGCTGGGGACTGCGTAACGAGGTACCGCAGCCAACATCAGGCTGCGGAAGGTCTCAGTGTCCACAATACTTTATGGCTACATTTCAAGGGCCAGTAATTTTGAAAGTTGGTAATTAAGTGCTATGGCCTGTGGGTGGGTGAGTTTTTGCGCTTGCGTTCAAATGACTGTGGTGTGGACATTTGGACGCTGCACTGGGACAGCAAAGTGGATTTTGTTGCTGCTGGTTCATTCGAAGGTCCTGGTGCAGGGCGAGAGGCATTCGGGTCTGCATCTTGGATAGGGGATTGGACAGCACGTAACGCAGGGGAAGAGAAGGCAGTTGTGTGACCCGCACACCCAGATTGTGGACCCAGGCGTTCGGCCTACTTAGTAGGATGCTTGGATGCCATGTGGCGGATCATGCTGGTGGTGGTGAGGTTGCTAGTGTTCATGTCTCAGCTCATTTTGGTACCACACAGGTTGCAAACTACCACTCTTTTGTCCTCTGCACTTTACTCAAAAAAGCACGGAACACCTACCCCTTGTTAAGGTTGATTTACGCATAGGGGTGATTGGTGTAAAGGTTGTGGGCCTGTTTGGTGTGGGCCAACTTCTCCCTTTTGCAACCCCACTGCCTCTTCCTGCCTGTTGTGGTGCTGAGGATCCCTCCCCCTCTGTACTGCTGTCCTAGCTCGGCTTTTCACCTTCCCGTGTTGGGTCAATTGCCTCATCGTCCAACACCTACTCTTCCACTTCTTCACTCTGATCATCCATCCTTACTTGACCTAACCACAATGTCAGTGATTGACAACTGTGTCTCATCCACCTCGTGAACTAATGATTGACGTTCACCACCGTCATCTTCTTGAGACTGTGAAGGCTCAAGAGGTTGGGAATCAGGGCACAATATCTCAGGTCCCTCTTTAAGCATGCTGGCCGCGAGGGCCAAATCTAATAGTGCAGCTGAAAAGAGCTCCTGGGAATATCCAAGTGTGGGATCACTTGTTTGGCAGGCCTTTCCATGGTGGGAGGAAGGATGATCTGAGCGAGGAGTTGGCTGACCAGACTCTTGGCTACAGAGACTGGACTTGGTGGAAGAGAGGGTAATGCTTAGCCTACTGGAAGCATTATCGTCAGCAAGCCAACCGACCAACTGTTCGCACTGGTCTGACTTGGACAGTTTTGTCGTGCGCCGCCTAGCTAAGTTGGACATAAAGCTGGGTACGGTTTTATGATATTTTTTTTGGGTGCACTGGCAGCAGGCACAGTTTTATTGTGCCCAGTGCGACAACCTCTGCCTGAACCATCAGCATAACGCCCACTTCCCCGTCCCTTAGTGCTGGCAGTCTTCATATTTATGGATTTTTTTACTGATTGTGACGCTGTTTTTTTTACTGTCCACAAAAGACAGTTTTCAGATACAGGGCAGTATATGACACAGAACAGCACAGATTTTGGACTATATTTTAGCCACAGATTATTGTAATCTGCAGTACAGACACTGTTTTATGATGTTGTTTATATTTATGCCTATATTATTCCCAATATATGGGCCTGAAGCGCACAGACGGTTCAGAAATACAATGCACTGCGATAAACTTTTTAAACCGCAGACAAGAAAACTGGGTGCTGATTTAGTGAAATGTGTATATATTCTGATTTTCAATTCCTCCAAATATATGGGCCTGAAACACTCAGACGGTATAGAAATGCAATGCGCTGTGATAAACTGTTTCTGCCACAGACAAGAAAACTGTGTACAGATTCAGTGAAATTTGTATATATTGATTTTCACTTTTTCCCCAATATATGGGATTGAAGCACTCAGACGGTATAGAAATAAAATGCATTGCGATAAATGGTTTCTGCCGCAGACAAAAAAAACTGGGTGCTGATTCAGTGAAATTTGTAGATATATTGATTTTCACCTTTTCCCAATATATGCGATTGGACACTCAAATGGTATAGAAATGCAATGTGCTGCGATAAACGGTTTCTGCCGCAGACAAAAAACCTGGGTGCTGTTTTCACTGATATTCTTACTATCTATGCCCCTCATACACAGAAGGTATTGCACAGATGTCTGAAGTCACTGCAGACACCTTCTATTAAGATAGCCAATGAAGCAATTGTTTTTGCAAATTAAAACAAAAAAATGGGCAAATCTGCACTTTAAATTGCTGCCAACACACACAGTAGTCCTTAAAAGGATTTTGAGGTCTTTGAAACGTCTTTAAAATGAGTAATTTGCGATCAAATTCTCTCTACACTCTCTGTCCCTTCCTAACAGCAGCTCTCTCTGACTTGCAATGAGCCGAACCCGTGTGACCGGGTGCTATATAGCACCCGATGACGTGTTCCGGATAATGACATTACAGTTATGGCAATAATTACCAGCATGTTTATTGGCTGCTTAGAAGACGCCAAACGTGCGGGGAGGAGACTCGAGCATGGCGCTCAAGCACATGCGGTACTCGGCCGAGCCCTTGGATCTGCCGAACATAGCGATGCTCAAGCCGAACCGGTACTTGAGCATGTTCGCTCATCACTAGCAGCCGCCTGTCCACAGCCAATGTGGACAAGCTCACGTTCATTAAAATTAACCAGGCATGGATCCCACAGGACTTGTCCGTACCTTGTGCAGAATAGACATGTATACTGGCCTTAACCAGCCATTGTTATACTACAGCACAATTGCTCATTGCTGTATTTTTGGAATTTCCGACTCTTTTGGAGTTTACCCTAATAAAAAAATAAAAAATTAAACCAAAAAACAGTGTTTGCTAGCTCGTCCTCCACCGCCGCTTCCAACTACACTGCTACGTCCACCGTCTCCTCAAACTCCTACTCCTTGTGGACCTCTACCTCATAAATCAAATTTTTTGTATTTTTTTATTTGTACGTATTTTATTTTATTTCATTGCACTAATTTGTCTGTTACATTTTCTGGTGAAATTAATCAATTTATGAATGTGATATATCACTGCCATACCTAGTAGACAGGTAAAAAAAAAACATCACTAATTTGTCTATTACATATGTGTGTGAAATTTGAATTTTTGTGGGTGTGATATACCCCTGCTGTACCTAGTAGACAGGTAAAAACATTTTACTAATTTGTCTGTTACATTTTCAGGTGAAATTCACCAATTTTTGGGTGTTATATACCCCTGTGTCATGGTCTTACCTTCTTGCTGTTCTCCTTCGTTTGACATGTGCTGGCGGCCATCTTGGTTTCTGGGTTTCTTGTAGCCTCCCACCCTGCGGCTTCTCCTTCCCACTGGGAGGAGCTGGATGCCTAGCTCATATATATAGGAGGTCTGTGGCTTCAGTTCCTTGCTTGGTCCTCCTGTGTTCACATGCTTCTTAGACTGCTGCTGCTTCTGGTTCCTGATCCTGGCCTCGTCTGACTACCCCGCTAGTTCCTGATCCTGGCTTCGTCTGACTACCCCGCTGGTTCCTGATCCTGGCTTCGTCTGACTACCCTTCTGGTTCCTGACCTCTGGCTACGCAAGACCCTGCTTCGGTTTAGCCATCCGTTTGGACTTTTGCTTACAGCTTGATTTTCAATAAAGCCTTCTTATTCCCACTTATCTCTTGTTGTACGTCTGGTTCATGGTTCCATGACATTAGGACCAAGCCATGAATTCTGACGGTACAGGGCCATCCTCGCTACCCACGCTGATTGCCAGACTTGATCAGCAGGATCACCTGTTGGGTCGGTTCGCTGTGGCGTTGCAAACCCTGCTTGAACGCACGGCTCATTTCGCTTCCGTTGCCGATGGGTCGGTTGTCGCTCCTGGGCCCGCTCCTACTGCCGCTCCGGTTGTTGCGCCAGAGTCTACCCCGACACCTGTTGCTGCGCCTGCGGTGTTTCGGGGTATGACCGGTTCTGCCCCCCTTCCACAGCGCTTTGGGGGAGAGCCAACTCAGTGCCGAGGTTTCCTTAACCAGGTGGGCATTTATTTCGAGTTGCTGCCACATGCCTTTCCTACTGAGAGATCAAAGGTGGGCTTCTTGATCTCGCTGCTCTCAGACAAGGCCTTGGCCTGGGCCAGCCCTTTATGGGAGAACAACAATCCGGTGGTTGCCGAGTTTTCCGGTTTTGTTGCTTCTCTTCGGAAGGTATTCGATGTGCCGGCTCGTGCTGCCTCTGCTGCGAAGCTCCTTATGTCCATCAGACAGGGTTCACGATCCGTAGCTGAATACGCCATTGAGTTTCGTACCCTGGCAGCAGAGGTGGGCTGGAATAATGAGGCTCTGGTCGCTGCTTTCTCTCATGGTCTCTCGGATGCCTTGAAGGATGAGGTTGCAGCTAAGGACCTACCAGTAGAGCTCGAGTCTCTTATTTCTTTCCTGATTTTGATTGACACCAGACTCAGGGAGAGACCTTCCTTTAAGGAGAGCCTGCGGAGGCCTTCTAACAGATTGGCGCCTACGTTTGCTGTCCCACCCGTGCCTCCCTCTCCTCCCACGCCTCCTGGGGATGACTTGTCTGGGGGTGAACCCATGCAGCTGGGGTTTGCTCGCCTGTCCGAGGGGGAGAGGGTACTCCGGAGACGCGAGGGCCGATGCATGTACTGTGGTCTCGGTGGGCATTTTCGGTTGGCATGTCCGAACCGTCCGGGAAACGCTCGCACCTGAGATCCTGTCGGGGGCAGATCTTGGGTGGAGTCTCCTCGTCCCCGGTTTCCCGTGTTGACAAACCACTGATCACTGTTGTCCTCTCCTGGGTCGGGGGCTCGGTGACGACCCAGGCATTGGTGGACTCTGGTGCTGGTGGTTTGTTCATTGATAGTGTGTTCGCTGACGCCAATTCCATTCCTCTGCAGCCTCGAGGTTCCCCACTGGCTCTTGAGGCGATAGACGGCAGACCCCTTCTGCCGCCACACGTGACTCATGAGACCCTTCCAGTGGGGATAGCCATTGGTGCCGTTCACAGAGAGTCGGTCTGTCTCCAGGTGATTTCGTCTCCACACTACTCGATGGTCTTGGGGTACCCCTGGCTCCAGAAGCATAATCCGACTTTCGATTGGAGATCGGCCGAGATCCTCTCGTGGTCACCGCAGTGTGGGGCTAGTTGCATCCATGGGCCTGTCAAGTTGCTGTGTACTTCCTCGGACTCTCAGTTGCCTCCTGAATACGAAGAGTACCGGGATGTATTCGATAAGGTGCGCGCGGTTGCCCTACCTCCGCACCGCCCATACGATTGTGCCATAGAGTTACAATCTGGTGCCGTTCCTCCTCGTGGCAAAGTCTATCCACTGTCGGTAGCGGAGAATGAGGCCATGGAGGAGTACGTGAGGGAGGCGCTTTCACGCGGACACATTCGCAAATCCTCGTCCCCGGCAGGGGCTGGATTTTTCTTTGTGAAAAAGAAGGGCGGTGAGTTGAGGCCTTGCATCGATTACAGGGGTCTCAATCGCATCACGATCAAGAACGCTTACCCGATACCCTTGATTTCCGAGCTGTTCGATCGCCTCAAAGGGGCCACGGTCTTTACCAAACTCGACCTGAGGGCGGCATATGACCTGGTAAGGATCAAGGCGGGCGATGAGTGGAAGACCGCGTTTAACACCAGGACCGGTCATTATGAATCCTTGGTTATGCCCTTTGGGTTGTGCAATGCGCCCGCAGTCTTCCAGGAATTCATCAACGATGTTTTCCGTGACCTGTTGCAGCAGTGTGTGGTGGTCTATTTGGATGACATCTTGGTATATTCTGAATCCATGGAGGCCCACATTATGGATGTCAGACGAGTGTTGCAACGGTTACGAGAGAACAGGCTGTTCGGTAAGCTTGAGAAATGCGAATTTCACCGATCCCAGGTAACCTTCTTAGGTTACATCATTTCCGCTGAGGGGTTCTCCATGGATCCTGAGAAGGTTTCGGCTGTCTTACAGTGGCCCCAGCCCAGTGGTCTCCGTGCCCTGCAGCGCTTTTTGGGCTTCGCCAATTATTATCGGAAGTTCATCAGGGACTTTTCTATGCTAGCCAAGCCTCTCACGGATCTGACCAGGAAGGGCAGTAATTTCCAGGTCTGGCCGCTCGAGGCCATCCGAGCTTTTGAGGCTCGAAAGTCCGCCTTTTTGTCGGCTCCGATTCTGTCGCATCCCAACCCTGGGTTGCCCTTTGTCCTCGAGGTGGACGCGTCTGAGACGGGAGTAGGCGCCCTTCTGTCTCAGCGTAGAACACCAGAGGGTCCTCTGCTTCCTTGTGGGTTTTACTCCCGGAAACTGTCTTCCGCGGAGTGCAACTATCGGATTGGTGACAGGGAGTTATTGGCCATCGTGCAGGCCCTTAAAGAATGGAGGCACTTGCTCGAGGGCTCGGTGGTTCCGGTTCTCATCCTGACGGACCACAAGAATCTGACCTACCTTTCTGAGGCCAAGAGATTGACACCACGTCAGGCCAGATGGGCTCTGTTCTTGTCACGTTTTAATTACGTGGTCTCCTACCTACCCGGTTCCAAGAACATCAGAGCGGATGCCTTATCACGGCAGTACTCCGAGCTGTCCAGGGAGGAGTCGATTCCGACTTCGGTCATACCTCTGAATCAGATCCTGGCCGCCATTCGCACCAGTCTGACCTCTCCCCTGGGTGAGCAGATTTTGGCGGCTCAATCTGGTGCTCCCTCTGGGAGACCCAACGGCAGATGTTTTGTGCCTGAGGAGTTGCGCACTCGGTTGTTGCGAACCTACCATAACTCCAAGGCCGCGGGGCATCCTGGAAAGAATCAGCTGTCCTGGGCTGTTTCACGTCTGTTCTGGTGGCCTTCTCTACGTTCCGACATCGCCGCATATGTAGCGGCATGCTCCGTTTGTGCCCAGAGTAAGTCCCCTCGGCACCTTCCGTTGGGCCTTTTGCAACCCATAGCCACCGGGGAGTGCCCATGGTCACACCTGGGGATGGATTTCATTGTGGACCTCCCTGCATCCCGAGGCCATACGGTCATTCTCATGATTGTGGATCGGTTTTCCAAAATGTGCCACTGTGTTCCTCTCAAGAAGTTACCCTCTGCACAAGAGTTGGCCACGATTTTCGCCAGGGAGGTCTTCCGGTTGCACGGTTTGCCCAAGGAGATTGTGTCGGATCGGGGGAGTCAGTTTGTGTCCAGGTTCTGGCGCGCCTTTTGCTCCCAGTTGGGGATTCATCTCTCTTTCTCCTCGGTCTACCACCCTCAGTCCAATGGGGCCGCAGAACGATCCAATCAGGCCTTGGAGCAATTCCTTCGTTGCTATGTCTCCGATCTCCAAGACAATTGGGTTGACCTCCTGCCTTGGGCTGAGTTTGCCAGGAACACGGCGGTGAACTCTTCCTCTGGGACGTCTCCCTTCATGGCCAATTATGGGTTCCAACCTGCCGTGTTACCGGAGGTATTCTCTCCCCAGGATATTCCGGCTGTGGAGGATCACCTTTCCGTCCTACGTGCTTCTTGGGTACAGATCCAGAGGTCCCTTGAGGTCTCTGCGCAGCGCCAGAGACTCCAGGCTGATCGCAGACGAGCGCCCGCTCCTTCCTACCAGGTCAGAGACCGTGTATGGTTGTCCACCCGCAACCTCAACCTTCGAGTGCCCACTCCCAAGCTGGCGCCTCGCTTTGTTGGTCCCTTCCGAGTGCTTCGCAGGGAAAACCCGGTAGCCTATGCCCTTGCGCTTCCTCCTGGCATGCGGATCTCCAACGTGTTTCATGTCTCCCTGTTGAAGCCATTGGTGTGTAATCGTTTCACTTCCTCGGTTCCTCGGCCCCGTCCGGTCCAAGTGGGCAATCGTGAGGAATATGAGGTGAGCAATATCCTGGACTCACGCCTGGTCCGCGGTCGGTTGCAGTTTTTGGTCCATTGGCGTGGTTATGGTCCAGAGGAGCGTTCCTGGGTTCCCTCCGCAGATGTCCATGCTCCTGCTTTGCTCCGAGCCTTCCACGCACGCTTCCCTCAGAAACCGTTCCTTACTCCGCGGAGGAGGGGCCCTTGAGGGGGAGGTACTGTCATGGTCTTACCTTCTTGCTGTTCTCCTTCGTTTGACATGTGCTGGCGGCCATCTTGGTTTCTGGGTTTCTTGTAGCCTCCCACCCTGCCGCTTCTCCTTCCCACTGGGAGGAGCTGGATGCCTAGCTCATATATATAGGAGGTCTGTGGCTTCAGTTCCTTGCTTGGTCCTCCTGTGTTCACATGCTTCTAAGACTGCTGCTGCTTCTGGTTCCTGATCCTGGCCTCGTCTGACTACCCCGCTGGTTCCTGATCCTGGCTTCGTCTGACTACCCCGCTGGTTCCTGATCCTGGCTTCGTCTGACTACCCTTCTGGTTCCTGACCTCTGGCTACGCAAGACCCTGCTTCGGTTTAGCCATCCGTTTGGACTTTTGCTTACAGCTTGATTTTCAATAAAGCCTTCTTATTCCCACTTATCTCTTGTTGTACGTCTGGTTCATGGTTCCATGACACCCTGCTGTACCTAGTAGACAAGTAAAAGCATTTCACTAACTTGTCTGTTACATTTTCAGGTGCAATTAACCAATTTTTGGCTGTGATATACCCCTGCTATACCTAGTAGACAGGTAAAAACATTTCACAAAATTGTCTGTTACATAATTTGGGTGACATTTGACCATTTTTGCCTTGATTGAACCCCTGCTCTGAATTGGTGATAGGGCCAAAAATTTAAAAGAATCGTCTGTTACTTTATCAGGTGACATTTTACCAATTTTGCCGTATACAAACCCCTGCTCTGCATAGGTGACAGAGAATTAAATTTAAAAAATTCTTCTTTAATTGACACGCGCCACCTACTTTACTTGTAAGCTTAGGCTTCAATAATTTGTCCAACTTTTCCGCTCGATTAACATTTAATTTCATCCATTGATCTCCCTTGGATGTGGTAGTCCTTTCTCACACTCCCTCTCCGGCATAGAACCCTGATTCGCCGATAACCATGATCAACATGGTAGGCTCAGAAAAGAACATCGAACGTTGATAGAGGAGATATCGAAATAGATCGTGGACGTCACGGGGACGTGAGATCAGGCAGAAGTCAACAAAGCGGCAGCAGGGCCTCTCCTGGCTAACATTTCCAAATCCTAAATACCCCAGTAACATTCCCTATAATTTTTTATTAATAATTCCAATAACAGGGCATCTTAAGAGTCCTGTATGGTTATTTATCCTCACTACCTCCCCGAGTCAGGATTGGGTAATTGCCGCGCGCCCCCTCCTTTCCTTCGATTCTTACATTTTAATAGCTTCTCCCACATTTCCGCTCGATCACAATTAAATTTCATCCATTGATCTCCCTTGAATGTGCTATCCCTTTCTCATGCTTCCTCTCCGGGGTGGAACCCTGATTCGCTGCTAACCGTGATCAACATAGTAGGTGCAGAAAAGAACATTGAAAGTTAATAGGGCAGATATCCACTTGGATTGTGAACATCGCGGGGACATGCGACATGGTGGGGCAGTATGTGTGCACACACCTACATGTACTGAATGATGGGTCTGCCCCCTTCAACTTCTGGGTCTCCAAATTGGGCACATGGCCTGAGCTTGCCCTTTACACCTTAAAGGTGCTGCCCTGCCCTGCAGCCAGTGTATTGTCTGAACATGTGTTTAGCATGGCTGGAGGGGGTTATCACAGGTTATATTTCCCAATGTTTTGGGGTGTACCCTAATTTTAAAAGAAAAAAATATTAAAACCAAAAACCAGTGTAGGCTACCTCCTCCACCGCCACTTCCAGCTACACCACCACATCCACTGCCTCCTCAACCTCGTACTCCATATGGACCTCGTCCTCCTAGATCAAGATTATAATTTTTTATTTTTATGTATTTTATGTTATTTAAAGTCATTTCCCTATCCACATTTGTTTGCAGAGCACGTGCCATGATCTTAACCACATTTTGATGTCATTTGCAGCCCTCTAGCCCTTTCCATGACATTTTTAGAGCCATTTTAGTGCTCAAAAGTTCATCTCCCCATTGACTTCAATGGGGTTCGGGGTCAAGTTCGGGTCCCGAAATCGAACTTTTTGTGAAATTCGGCCGAACCTGTCGAACCCGGACATCCAGGTGTCCGCTCAACTCTAATTAACACCTATGTTTTTGAACAAATCAATTTGCTCAAGCCTACCCCCAATCTTTATCAGACTTTAGAACAGAATCCCATATCAGAACTCAGATAAAAAATAAAAACCCAACATCAGACCTCATATCTGATCCCCATATCAGACATATCAGAATCCCACATAAGACCTCAGGTTAGACACCTATATCAGACCATATCAGATCCCCACGTCAGACCTTAGATCAAACCTCAGATAAGACCACCATGTCAGAGCCCCATCAGACACCCATCAGAGCTGAAATAAATATATTAACTTACCGCTCCTGCTCCGCCACCACTCTACAGATCTGGTGATTCCTCCTACATGCACCGCTCCCAGGTCATAGGGTGTGCACTATGTCCTGACACTGAGTAGTATTTACTTTATAAGATGAACTGCCTTTTTTTTCGGGTGGGGGAATGCATCTTATAAAAATGAAAATACAGTAGTTCTATCAGTCACAATAAAAGCTATGAATAAACTATTAACTACTAATTACTATAAAATAGCAAAGCTGACCCAAGTGAGACATATTGTGAGAGAGGTTTTTCTGTCCTTCACCTCACATTCCAACATATGTTTCACTATGTGCTTTTTCTAGGAGCAGTGGAGTGATAAGGGCAGTATTTATACTTAGAACTCCCCCTTACTGGGCTCTTGGAGAACGCTGTTCAGTCCATGTGTGCAGGAAGTAATAGAGTATTGGATTTCATTGACATCCAATTTAGTATGTTTCCTGGACACTTCATCATTGTCCACTAACAGAGCAGTGTATAGAGTCTATGCTTCTTCAAAAAGTCTAAATACTGTTTCATTCAAAACCGATATAAAATTCAGTTGAAGAACATGAGTTTCAGTCTAATAGCCGCAATGGCTAATAACCCCATACAATCTTTTTGTTTGTTTTATTTTATTTCTTAAAGTCTGAGACATGCAGTACAGTAAAATTATTTTCAAGGGTATCTGCTCCCAGGTGGATGCTTGTGTTTTTCTGAAGTGGTGTAATTGAAAAGCACAATGTGATTCAGATAAGATGAAAAGAACTATATAAATGCAAATCATTATTAATTATTGTGTTCATGATAACTCTCAAATCTCAATCACTTTGGTGCATAGGTTGACAATCTGTGAAGCAATGCTGAAGCTGAAATTCCTAACTAAAATATATTCAGTCTTAATATGATTTAATTATTCCCTCTTAGAGTTCTTTGATAGGGTTTGCTGTCTTTGTAGTGTCTTACATTGTAAATATTACATTTTCTTTTACTAAATTAATCAAAATGATTTGTTTACAAAGGTTTTGATGTTTTTTTTTTGTATTTTTTTCAATGTTCATCTAAGGGAAAAAAAGCAACTGGTGCCATAAATCAAGGAGATTATTGTGTATTAATTCAGGGTTGTAGATTTAAGATGATTTGTATTCATTAATTATGGAATGTTTCTTATTTGCATTCACAAAAATGGTGTTTTCACAACTTTGCAAAACATGATTATTTATTTAGCATAATAATATATAGAATTTTTACATTTCACTATTTACATTTTAAAATCTATGGACATTTTTTGGGACATTTTTTTTGGGAGGAGGGGGTATTCCTATCAATTTGAGCTAAAAAAAAAAAATCATTTTTCAAATGATCTTTATTTAAAAATTATTTAACTGCTTTTCCTGTTTCCATTTTCCGTTTCTATGCAGACTGGCAGACTCTCTGCTTCACAGTGAATCCTGTAAGACGGCAAGATTTATTTTTGTGTCACTCTGGGAATGCCCCATGACGGTTTTTCTCTCCTCTTTTATCCGTTCATTAGATCCACCTGCTGCACCATGAGGTACTCTTCCTATGTCATTTCAAGATGCAAGCATTAAAGATAAGTAGAACTTTAATTCGGTAAAATTTATACGATTGTCAACTATTGGCCCCTTGTGACCCCTTTATGTAATTCTTATACAAAAGGAGCATTTTCAGGAGATTGCAGGCCACAACAGCAATAATTTGCATATTGTGCCACGCACCTAACCGCCAAACCCCATACCAGCAACATCACCTGCATGGCCAACATATTTTTTGGCAACTGCAGCGGTCCCTCAAGTTACAATATTAATTGGTTCCAGAACGAACATTGTATGTTAAAACCATTGTAAGTTGAGTAATCAGTTCTAAAGCCCAAAAAATTCATCCAAGATAAGAAACATAGAAAGTGTCGGCAGATAAGAACCATTTGGCCCATCTAGTCTGCCCAATACACTGAATACTATGAATAGCCCTTGGCCCTATCTTATATGAAGGATGGCCGTATGCCTATCCCATGCATGCTTAAACTCCTTCACTGTATTTGCAGCTACCACTTCTGCAGGAAGGCTATTCCATGCATCCACTACTCTCTCAGTAAGACTTCCTGATATTACTTTTAAACCTTGGCCCCTCTAATTTAAAATGATGTCATCTTGTAACAATTTTTCTTCTTTTAAATATTCTCTCCTCTTTTCCCTTGTTGATTCCCTTTATGAACAAACCGGATTCCAAAAAAGTTGGGACACTAAACAAATTGTGAATAAAAACTGAATGCAATGATGTGGAGATGGCAAATGTCAATATTTTATTTGTAATAGAACGTAGATGACAGATCAAACGTTTAATCCGAGTAAATGTATAATTTTAAAGGAAAAATACGTTGATTCAAATTTTCATGGTGTCAACAAATCCCCAAAAAGTTGGGACAAGTAGCAATAAGAGGCTGATAAAAGTAAATTTGAGCATAACGAAGAGCTGGAAGACCAATTAACACTAATTAGGTCAATTGGCAACATGATTGGGTATAAAAAGAGCTTCTCAGAGTGGCAGTGACTCAGAAGCCAAGATGGGTAGAGGATCACCAATTCCCACAATGTTGCACAGAAAGATAGTGGAGCAATATCAAAAAGGTGTTACCTAGCAAAAAATTGCAAAGACTTTGCATCTATCATCATCAACTGTGCATAACATCATCCGAAGATTCAGGGAATCTAGAACAATCTCTGTGCGTAAGGGTCAAGGCCGTAAAACCATACTAGATGCCCGTGATCTCCGGGCCCTTAAACGACACTGCACCACAAACAGGAATGCTACTGTAAAGGAAATCACAGAATGGGCTCAGGAATACTTCCAGAAAACCACTGTCAGTGAACCCAATCCACCGTGCCATCCGCCGTTGCCAGCTGAAACTCTACAGTGCAAAGAAGAAGCCATTTCTAAGCAAGATCCACAAGCTCAGGCGTTTTCACTGGGCCAGGGATCATTTAAAATGGAGTGTGGCAAAATGGAAGACTGTTCTGTGGTCAGATGAGTCACGATTCTTTTTGGAAATCTGGGACGCCATGTCATTCGGACCAAAGAGGACAAGGACAACCCAAGTTGTTATCAACGCTCAGTTCAGAAGCCTGCATCTCTGATGGTATGGAGTTGCATGAGTGCGTGTGGCATGGGCAGCTTGCATGTCTGGAAAGGCACCATCAATGCAGAAAAATATATTCAGGTTCTAGAACAACATATGCTCCCATCCAGACGTCATCTCTTTCAGGGAAGACCCTGCATTTTTCAACAAGATAATGCAAGACCACATTCTGCATCAATCACAACATCATGGCTGCGTAGGAGAAGGATCCGGGTACTTAAATGGCCAGTCTGCAGTCCAGATCTTTCACCTATAGAGAACATTTGGTGCATCATAAAGAGGAAGGTGCAATAAAGAAGGCCCAAGACGATTGAACAGTTAGAGGCCTGTATTAGACAAGAATGGGAGAGCATTCCTATTTCTAAACTTGAGAAACTGGTCTCCTCGGTCCCCAGACGTCTGTTGAGTAATGTAAGAAGAAGGGGAGATGCCACACAGTGGTGAAAATGGCCTTGTCCCAACTTTTTGAGGATTTGTTGACACCATGAAATTCTGATTCAACATATTTTTCCCTTAAACTAGTACATTTTCTCAGTTTAAACTTTGGTTCCGTGATTTATGTTCTATTCTGAATAACATATTAGAAGTTGGCACCTCCACATCATTGCATTCAGTTTTTATTCACGATTTGTATAGTGTCCCAATTTTTTGGGAATCCGGTTTGTATTTAAAAGTTTCTATCATATCCCCTCTGTCTCGTCTTTCTTCCAAGCTATACATGTTAAGGTCCTTAATTCTTTCCTGGTAAGTTTTATCCTCCAATCCATGTACTAGTTTAGTAGATCTTCTCTGAACTCTCTCCAAAGTATCAATATCCTTCTGGAGATATGGTCTCCAGTACTGCGCACAATACTCCAAATGAGGTCTCACTAGTGCTCTGTAGAGCGGCATGAGCACCTCCCTCTTTCTACTGGTAATGCCTCTTCCTATACACCCAAGCATTCTGCTAGCAGAGAAAATGAAGATTTAAGAAAAATAAGCGGATTACTAAGACAGAAAAAAACAAGTCCTTACATATGACACTCAGGAATAGCTGCTAACTAGCAACTAATCCAGCTATTTTACCAGAGAAGTGGCCTTGATCTGTTGGATCTGAATCTGAGGCATTGTATGTTGTGTCAAGTTTCAACCTACAATGGTCAGAAAAGACTGTATCCCAAGGCCATTGTATCTTGAGGGATCACTGTAGTAGATTTCAGGCTCCTGGTAATAATCCAGCGGCCATGTTTCATCCATCCACCATGTTCGACCCATCTGGTTTTAACTTTAATATAGGTTTAAAGCAAATACTATGCAGTTCATAGTATATATTTGTATAGTTTCTTTATTTTACACTTGAAATATGTAAGGCTACTTTCACACTTGCGTTCGGGGTTCCGCTTGTGAGTTCCGTTTGAAGGCTCTCACAAGCGGCCCTGAATGGATCCGTACAGCCCCAATGCATTCTGAGCGGATGCGGTTCCGCTCAGAATGCCTCAGTTTGGCACCGTTTGGCCTCCGTTCCGCTCAGCAGGCGGACACCCAAACACAGCACGGGTGTCCGCCTGGCCGTGCGGAGCCAAACGGATCCATCCAGACTTACAATGCAAGTCAATGGGGATGGATCAGTTTGACGTTGACATAATATGGTGCAATTGCAAACGGATCCGTCCCCCATTGACTTTCAATGTAAAGTCAGGAGTCCCTATTAACATACCATCGGATCGGAGTTTTCTCCAATCCGATGGTATATTTTAACTTGAAGTGTCCCCATCACCATGGGAACGCCTCTATGTTAGAACATACCATCGGATTTGAGTTAGATCGTGAATCTCAGATCCGACAGTATATTCTAACACAGAGGCGCTCCCATAGTGATGGGGACGCTTCAAGTTAGAATATACTAAGAAATGGGGGCGGAGCCGGCGCCTGCAGTGAATGGCTGTGTGAGTGCTCAGCTCCGTGTGAGAATTCGCCCTAACAGCTTGGATTTTTAGCTTCAAGAAGCCACTATGGTGAAAATCAGAGGATCCAAACCCAGTGAAGGCTCCAATCAACAAAAGACTGCAGCTAACAAGGGAGAAATGGACAAATTCATTAAAAAAACTGCCTCCGCTTATGTGGCTAGAGAGAGCAAGATGGCGCCTATCTCCCCGCGCTCAAATAGAAGATCACAAAAAGAGCAGCCTGAAGCTACAGCAGAAGGAGATGAGGAACCGAATGCGCTTCCCTTATCCAGAGCCTACTTTAAAGACATGTTAATGTCTACCTTATCTGCAGCCCTAGATCCTATCAGCTTCGATCTTTCCACGATGAAGCAAGATGTTAAACATATCGGACGGAGGATAGAGGCTTTTGAAGAATCTCAAACCGTTATTATAAAACACCAACAAACGGTCTCTCAGCATATAAGCTCCATACAAGCAAACTTAAATGCCCTGTATTGTGGCCTGGAAGACCAGGAGAACCGAAGCAGACGAAACAATTTGCGCTTTCGTGGTATACCAGAATCGGTCTCACCCGGTGATGTCTCACACACTATCACACAAATCTGCTTATCCTTCCTAGGGCCCGAATCGGCACATGAGGTGATCCTGGAGAGAGCTCATAGAGCTCTGAGACCCAAACCTGCCACAAATGCACCACCGAGGGATATAATATGCAAGTTCCTCGCTTTCCCAGTAAAAGAGGCCATCCTCACTAAATCGCGACAATCCAGCAAAATCATCTGGGATGGATATCCAGTGTCTATTTTTCAAGATCTAGCCCAAACAACTCTCCAAAAAAGAAGATCGCTAAAGCCACTTACCGATTGGCTTAGATCCCATAATGTCCTCTACAGATGGACCTTCCCCTTCGGCATCTCTGGATCAAATATGTGATCATTTAAACATCAACCCGCTTACTATTCAGAACTGGGAAACTGTGCAAGACCTTTCCTCCCTCCCGATCCTACTAGCTATAGACAGATGGGAGAAGCAACGCACCCTCAGACTTAACAAGCAAAGAAGAGATGTCTCCCTTTCTACACCGAGACGCCTACCTATGGGAGACTAAGTATTCATGGACTTTTTGGTTCATCTGAATCCCTTACCTACTCTCACTGTCTCCCTCAGCTTATCTTACCGTCTTTCTTCATTTCCTTGTACCTCCACGAGTCCCCTTCTATCTGCTCAATCCCTCCTTCGAATATCTTCCGATTTTTTTTTTCTTGTTTTGTTGACCATTCCATGAATAAGTTCTGACTCGATTATATGCTCTGATTATTTGTTGAATATTCCATGGGAAAGTTTTGACTCGATTATATGCTCTGATTATCTGTTGATTATTCCATGGGAAAGTTTTGACTCGACTATATGCTCTGATTATCTGTCGTTTATTTCATAGGAAAGTTTTGACTTGTTTATACACTCGACAAAAGTATTACTTCAGGGCGATTATCCTGAAATTCATTACCCCCATGTTTAACTTTCTGTCATTATGTGCAAGCGTGCACATGTTTCTGTCATTATGTTTTTTTGTTAATGTCTTATTATTTCTCTCTTTGTTCTGTGGACCTGCCATACCACTCCTTAAATATTTGTACTATCACAGAGATTATCTTGTCGACCCCATTGAACGGAGCGTTATTGTTAGAGTGGGGCCAGATAGATCGGGATTTCTTTAGAACAAACAGATGGCCAATTTGAAGATAGCATCTTTTAATGTAAAAGGCTTTAACTCGCCGTCTAAGAGGTGTCAAATATTTTCCTTCATGAAGAAAAAACTGACGTCAATTTTGTTTATACAAGAAACGCACTTTAGATTTGATAGGTATCCCGATCTGTCTCGTTCCAATTTTCCTGTTTGGTTCCACTGCGGTTCTAACTCCTCTGCCTCCAGAGGTAATAGTATTGGTTTCAGTAGAAATGTAACTTTCCATTACTGCTCTCACCAACAAGATGCCGACGGTAGATACCTAATACTAAAAGGGTATATTGATAATTGCATGTTCACCTTTGTCGATTAGTATGCTCCAAATATCGATCAAGCTGCTTGGCTTAAAGATCTTATTCCTAAAATATCTCTTTTTAGAGAAGGCACTCTGATTCTAGGGGGAGATCTCAATGCTACATTAGATCGGCCTATGGACTCCTCTACTACTAAATCAGTCTTATCCATAAAGGCACTCCGCACAATCAAGGAATCACTAGCTGAACTGCAATTGGTCGACATTTGGAGAATATTGAACCCGACAGTGAAGGATTACACCTTCTACTCGAATGTACATAGGTCCTATCAGAGACTGGATTACCTGTTTGTGCCAAAGGAAATTGTCCAAACATGCAAAGACCCACCCATTGATTCTATACATATGTCTGATCATGCCCCCATATTTGTCTCCATTGCCCCAACGATACCCCCTCCTAAGTCTTTTAAATGGAGACTTAACGAACAACTCCTTTCCAACCCAAACTATGTTTCTAAATTAAAAATCTCACTAGAGGACTTTTTCATTCTAAATGCCCTCCCTGAAACCTCCCCCAACTTGCTGTGGGATACCCACAAAGCCTTCATGAGAAGACAACTTATCAGTCTGGGCTCTTATGCAAAAAAACTAAGGTCGGCCCAAATCGACTCTCTCTACTACTTCACATTAATAAACTAGAGACATGACATAAACTATCCCTATCTGAATCTCATCTAAGTGAACTCACTAGTCTCCGCTCTGAATTAAAAAACCTTTTGAATAATATATCAGCTAAATACTTCCTCAACTCCCAATTTAAGTTCTTTGCCCACGGAGACAAAGCTTCAAGATTTATGATGAATAGGATAAAACAGAGGAGAGCCCACAATCATATAGATAAATTACATACTAATAAAGGGGACATTGTTACCAGGACAGAGGAGATAGCTTCACAGTTTCAATATTTATACCACTCCTTATATAATATTCCCAAAGACACGTCCCAAATTGGGAATACCCCACATCCGGACATGGTTCAAACATTTCTCCAATCTATATCCCTTCCTTCTTTAAACCAATCTCAAGTACTCCCCCTTGAATCCCCCTTCACACTTAAAGAGGTAAAGGAGGCCATACAACAATTACCCAAAAACAAAGCCCCCGGGCCCGATGGGCTAACGGCGTTATATTATCGCACTTTTAAGGATCTATTAGCTCCTCACCTAACTTTACTCTTTAACCAATCCCTGAAGGGAACTTCTTTGTCCCAAGATATGACCAAAGCAAATGTTACAATTATTCCCAAACCTGGCAAAGACCCTACTTATTGCGAAAACTATCGCCCCATCTCCCTTCTTAATCTCGACCTTAAGCTAATGGCCAAAATCCTTGCTAATAGATTATCCCCGCTTTTACCCGTCCTGGTACCTAAAGACCAAACAGGTTTTGTATCCGGTAGGGAAGGTAAAGATATCTTAAATGCCATTTTCTATGCTAAAAAGAATTCATCCCCTCTAGTCCTTGTCAGCACCGATGCTGAAAAAGCGCTTGATAGAGTCAACTGGGACTTTATACGTCTCGTACTGGGGAAGTTTGGCCTCCCAAATTCCTTTATACAAGCAATCTTTTCTATGTACCTAAATGCTTCGGCATCGGTGCTGGTAAACGACACATTCTCCCCCTCATTCTCCATTAAGAACGGCACGCGCCAGGGATGTCCATTGTCCCCCTTGATCTTTGTCCTGGTCATGGAACCCCTCCTTCAATCCATCCGTCAAGACCCCCAGATCAGGGGAGTTGACTTGGGAGGCCACAAACACAAAGCTGCTGCTTTTGCAGATGATCTCTTACTCATAACCACCAACCCCTCCTCTTCCCTTCCTCGTATTTATGACCATTTAGAGAAATTTAGTCCTCTGTCCAATTTTAAAATTAATATGAAAAAGTCTCATGTTTTAGGTCTGCCCCCACACACCAGGAATAAACTTGCTTCTACTTCACCTTTTAATTGGGACTCACCCACCATCACATATTTAGGTATTAAAATTGGCCCAGATCTTTCCAAACTATTCAATCTTAATTAACCTTTAACAAATTGATAACCTATACTTCCCAACTCTTTCATGGTTCGGTAGGAAGAACCTTTTCACATCCCTGGTTTTGCCAAAATTAAACTATCTACGACAAGTCTCACCCCTCCCTATCCCCAACTCCTACTTCCAGTCTATCAATAAAAAAGTCTGAGACTTTATCTGGAATTTAAAAAAAGCGTGCATCAGCCTTCATACCCTCCAAAGGCCTAAATCCGCAGGCGGTATCAACCTTCCTGATTTAAAGGCCTATAATATGGCCATTTTACTGTCGGGAGTGGTAGATTGGTTTAGGAAAACCCTTCCAAATCTTGGGTAGGTATGGAATCTTCTCTATTCCATTCATCGTTTAGAACTCTCTTGATCCACCCTGCACAACCCCTCCCAACCCATATCTAACAAAATATTAATATTAAAACCACCCTAGACGCATGGAATGAGTTCCAAAAATCAGCTCTAGCAGTTCCTTTGCCCTCCCCCTTACCCAGATAAGAGATCTACTGTCTATGGAATTGTTGCAAAGCCTTCCACTCTCAATCAGAAATTCCACAATATTAGTAATCTCCCTTTTTGATGAGGATGGCAAAAGAAAAGACCGAAACTGTATTCAAAACTTATTCTCTACATCTACTCCTTCCATATTTTTCATAACTTTCCTTCAATCTTTTGTTTCCGATAATGTCCGATATAGCGATCTGCTTAGACCCTTAACTTGGTTTGAGAATCTCATCTATACAAATCCTCCCCCCCGGAAACTCATCTCCCTTATCTATAGGAAACTTACCTCTCCTGTTGATATGCCTAAACCATCCTTTATTGGCTCTTGGGAGAGGGACCTGGGTTCACCGATTACCTTAGAGGACCAGCACCGCCTATTTATAGAACCCCACTCTTCTTCCAGATGCGTCAGGATCCAGGAGAATGGGTATAAAGTCCTCAAGAGGTGGTATAAAACACCAGATTTAACTTGCCGTTTCTCTTCTTCGGGTTCTGACGTATGCTGGAGATGTGACTCTGATAAAGGGACGTTTTACCACATTTGGTGGACTTGCCCACTAATTAGCCTATGGTGGTCCAAAATTTTTACACTCTGCAATTCAATTTGCAGTAAACTTCTCCCTCCTTGTCCCAAGTTGGCTCTCTTGGGCCTATACTCTCACCCTTTCTGCTCCGTATCAATTAAATTATTTAAGAAATTACTGTCAGCTGCCCGATCATTCCTAGATACTGGTTGACCCACGACCTTCCCCCGACATACCATTGGCTTAATAAAATTGATTCCATCTGCAGGTTCGAGGAAATGTCTGCTTGGGAAAATCACTCTTATAGACTTTTCAGCTCCCTGTGGAAACCCTGGCTGGACTTTAGGAGGTCATCTGTGTGATCCTAATCATTTAGGTGATGTAACCGATGTGATGCATAACGATATCTGATGTATTGTGCAGTGTCCCACATGTTTCTGTTCTATTTTTATTATTATTTATTAATTTTGTCATTAATGTTTTTCACAACATTGATTGTAAGGTGATATTGTGTGACACAATTAGGTGTTCGTCACCATCTGCTTGATTATTCACTATCTTTGTTGTAAAATTAAAACAATACAAATATTTACAAAAAAAAAATAAGAATATACTAACAACTGTGTAATAATTGCCCCCTGCTGCCTGGCAGCACCTGATCTCTTACAGGGGGCTGTGATCCTTTAGGTGCCGCACCTGAGGGGTTAATTGTGCATGTCATAGCCCCCTGTAAGAGATCAGGTGCTGCCAGGCAGCAGGGGCAAGACCTACCTCCCTCCCCAGTTTTAAAGTCATTGGTGGCCAGTGCGGCCCCCCTCCCTCCCCAGTATTATATTCAATGGTGGCCAGTGCGGCCCTCCTCCCTCCCCAGTATTATATTCATTGGTGGCCAGTGCAGCCCCCCTCCCTCCCCAGTATTACATTCATTGGTGGCCAGTGCGGCCTCCCCTCTCCCCCCCTCTAATTAAAATCACCCCACCATCATTGGTGGCAGCGGAGACTTCCGATTGGAGTCCCAGTTTAATCGCTGGGGCTCCGATCGGTATCCATGGCAACCAGGGCGCTACTGCAGTTCTGGCTGCCATGGTTACTTAGCAATTTTAGAAGCATTATACTTACCTGCGATGTCTGTGACCGGCCGGGCGCTCCTCCTACTGGTAAGTGAAAGGTCTGTGCGGCGCATTGCTTATAGCACAGACCTTTTACTTACCAGTAGGAGGAGCGCCCGGCCGGTCACAGACATCACAGGTAAGTATAATGCTTCTAAAATTGCTAAGTAACCATGACAGCCAGGACTGCAGTAGCGCCGATTGGAACTCTCCGCTGCCACCAATGATGGGGGGTGATTTTAATTAGGGGGGAGAGGGGAGGCTGCACTGGCCACCAATGAATGTAATACTGGGGAGGGAGGGGGGCTGCACTGGCCACCAATGAATATAATACTGGGGAGGGAGGGAGGGGGGCCGCACTGGCCACCAATGAATTTAAAACTGGGGAGGGAGGGGGGTCCGGCCCCTGCTGCCTGGCAGCACCCGATCTGGGGGCTGAGATCCCCACAGTTAACCCCTCAGGTGCGGCACCTGAGGGGTTAATTGTGCAGATCACAGCCCCCTGTAAGAGATCGGGTGCTGCCAGGCAGCAGGGGGCAGTCATATACACAGTTCTTAGTATATTCTAACTTGAAACATCCCCATCACCATGGGAACGCCTCTGTGTTAGAATATACTGTCGGATCTGAGTTTTCACGAAGTGAAAAATCAGATCTGAAAAAAACTGTTATGCAGACGGATCCGTTCTGAACAAATGCCATTGTTTGCATAATAGGAGCGGATCCGTCTGTGCAGACACCAGACGGATCCGCTCCGAACGCAAGTGTGAAAGTAGCCTTAATTATTTTATTTATTAAGGGATTTATGTCTACAGTGTTAAAAATTCATTTCTGTTCTTTCAGTAGTTTTCCATTTGACAGAACAGAGCCATTTACAATTTGAATGTGTACATTTTTATATGTATTTGCATTCCATTTTTGAAAGGTATTTGCATTGTTTTCAAAGCATATAGAGCATTTTTGTTTATTCCTCCCATTGTTCCAATGATCAGTGTTGATCTCTGCGTCTGAGGGGTTAAATTATGGGTTTTGGCGGGATCGCCATTTCCCATCATTGTGGCCAGATGTCTGCTATATGATACAGCTGGTACCCGCCATGTATGGAGCGTTCTAAATGCAACAGCCCGTTCCATACATTACCTCAGCCACCATGACATATGGATTTACCTGATTTATAGCAAATTGTAACAAATTAATTAAAACTAATCAAATTTCTTGATGAACTTCAGCGAACGGATTTCACCTGAAAATGTAACAGACAAATTTTTTTTTTTTTTTTTTTTATCTGTCTACTAGGTATAGCAATGGTATATCACACCCAAAATTTGTTGAGTTTCACCCGAAAATGTAACAAACAAATTAGTGATTATTTATTATTTTTTTTACCTGTCTACTAGGTATAGCACTGGTATATTACACCCAAAAAATTGTGAATTTCACCCAAACATATAACAAACAAAGTAGTGATTTTTTTAATTTGTTTACTAGGTATAGCAGTGGTATATCACACACAAAAATTGGTGAATTTCACCCAAAAATGCAACAGACAAATGAATGATTTTTTTTTCTTGTCTGCTAGGTATAGCAGTGGTATATCACACCTAAAAATTGCTGAATTTCACCCGAAAATTTAACAGACAAATAAGTGAAATGACATAAAACAAAATACGTACAAATAAAATAAAAATAAATTAATTTTTGAGGTGGAGGTCCATATGGAGTAAGAGTTTGAGGAGGTGGTTGACGTAGTGGTGTAGTTGGAAGCAGAGGTGGACCAAATACAGCTGAAGGTTCTGTCGCCTACTTGCACCTGAGAAAGGTGTTTCACTTGTGCGTGTAGCTAGCATAGATCGACCACATCGTCTCTCTGCAATAGGAGCTCCACCAGCAGCACCACGACTTGGGAGACGTCCCTTATTTGACACTCTCCTCATATTTCTCAAATTTAGGATCTTGTCTTAAATGGGTGTTTTTTTAATAGCAGAATAGAACAACACTATCTAAAGAATGTATCTCACACGTACAGATGCAGACTAGGCCGAATTTTTTAGATTTTGCCCAAAATGGGTGTTTTTCTAATAGCAGACTAGAACAACAGTATTTAAAGGGTATATCTCACAATGACATATATAGCAAAGGCTGCAAAATTAAGATTTTTGCCCTAAATGGGTGGGGTTTTTTTAATAGCAGAAAAGAACAACACTATCTAAAGGGTGTATCGCACATTGACATATGCAGCAAATGCTTAAAAATTAAGATTTTTGCCCTAAATGGGTGTTTTTAAAATAGCAGAATAGAACAACACTATCTAAATGGTGTATCTCACACATACATATGCAGACTAGGCGCAATATAAGATTTTTGCCCAAAATGGGTGTTTTTCTAATAGCAGAATAGAACAACAGTATCTAAATGGTGTATCTCACAAGTACAGATGCAGACTAGGCCGCAATTTAAGTTTTTTGCCCAAAATGGGTGTTTTTCTAATAGCAGAATAGAACAACAGTATCTAAAGGGTGTATCTCACAATGACATATGTAGCAAAGGCTGCAAAATTATTATTTTTTGCCCTAAATGGGTATTTTTTTACTAACATAATATGACAGCAGTATATAACGCTTCAATTTCACACGTGCAGATGCAGCAAGGGTTGTAAAAAAGTGTATTTTGCAGAAAAAGGGTGTTTTTTTAAGACCTCGAAAATTATTGCTGTATTTCTAGCTTAAAATGCACACTGACTAATGCGGCAGAGGCCCCAGATTGACGGTATTGCCAAAAATGGGTGTTTTTTCAAAGCCAGAAAATTATTGAAGTATTTCAAGCGTGTTTTTAACAATAGCAGATGCAGCAAAATCTGCAATATTAAGTATTTTGCTCAAAAAGGGTGTTCTTTTTACTAACAGAATATAACAGCAGTATATAACGCTTGAATTTCTAACATGCAGATGCAGCAAGGGCTGTAAAATTCAGTATTTTGCCAAAAAGGGTGTTTTTTAAAACCCAGAAAATCATAGCTGTATTTCTAGCTTAAATGGAACACTGACTAATGTGGCAGAGGCCCCAGCTATAGGGTATTGCCAAAAATGGGTGTTTTTTCAAAGCCAGAAAATCATTGAAGTATTTCAAGGTTGTTTTTAACAATAACAGATGCAGCAAAGGCAGCAATATTAAATATTTTGCCCAAAAAGTTTTTTTTTTTTTACTAACAGAATATGAAGGCTGTATATAACACTTGCATTTCACACGTGCAGATGCAGCAAGGGCTGTAAAATTGTATATTTTGCCCAAAAAGGGTGTTTTTTAAAACCCAGAAAATTATAGCTGCATTTCTAGCTTAAATTGCACACTGACTAATGCTGCAAAGGCACCAGATCTAGGGAATTGGCAAAAAAGGGTGTTGTTTTAAAACCAGATTATTATTGCAGTATTTTAAGCTTGGATTTGAATATCACAAAAGCACATATGCAGTGCTGGTGCACTGAGCTTGTATAAAATAGCCGCCATCGCCCACCTAACTAACAGACGGATCAAAGTTATTTTTCTCTGTCACTGGGCTCAGGGCAGGGTACAAAGATTGTGCACTGCACCCTCAAAACTAAATCTATGTAGATCGCTGAGTTCAATTGGAGTTCTGATTAAAGATTCTTTCCTATTCTCTCCCTCACAGCAGCAGCATCCTCTCCCTACACTGAGCACAGCAGAGTGACATGCAGCGCTACGTGACTCCAGCTTATATAGAGGCTGGGTCACATGCTGCACTGGCCAATCACAGCCATGCCATTAGTAGGCATGGCTGTGATGGCTTCTAAGGGCACACAGTTAAACGCTTGTTGATTGGCTGCTTTCAAAAAGTGCCAAGAAATCGCCGAACACCGAATCTGAACTTTTACAGAAATGTTTGGGTTCAGGTCCGGGGTCCATAAATCCTAAAGTTAGGTACGAACCCGAACTTTACAGTTCAGGTTCGCTCAACCCTACCCCTAATACATTTTTTTATAGTAGTCATTAGTGGGCTTAATTCTAGTCCACTGCATTTTTACAGTGGCCTAGAATAGCTGCTTCATGGGTCTCCTGTGCAGTGGAGACCAGGAACGCAGCTCTCATATGCTCTAACAGCCCAGATCGGCAGACACACCAAACCAAGCTATAGATAATAACAACTGCAGCATTTAAGCGTTTTAGATGGACGGAACTTCCTCTGTCAGGCATATGTCTTCATATGGTAGCTGGGGGCCTAATGAAGGCCCCCAGGTCTGTCTGCAGTGTATGCACCGGCAGGTTGCAACTCTCTGGCTCAGCCCGATAGTGCCTGTCAGTATGGTAGAGACATTATAATATTATAGAAGTAATCAGGAATTTTCCTGTCCTATTGTGAGACTACCTAAAAAACAGAATTGTTTTTCAATGTAAAAAAATTACAAAAATAAAATCATCCCTAAATGTTTAGTATTGCTGTGTACAAAACAACCCGCAATGTATAATTAATGTAATATATCCTGCATGGTGAACAGCATAAAAAACAAGTGGCAGAATTGCTGTTTTTTGCTTATTTGCCATGAGAATAAAATAGAATAAAAATCTATCAAAAAGTGTATGGTATCTCAAAATGATATTGATGATTGCCTCACAAAAATCAAGCCCCTACACAGCTCTGTAAATAAAAATAAAAAAGTTATGGGTCTTGGAATGCAGCGACTGATATTGGTCAGGTTCAGCTTGTTCCAGAAATCAAGAACATTTTATTTAACTGTCCAGTGCAATTAGGATCTTCTTTGATGTACTGAAGGCAGCATGTTATGAGCAGGTACAGACCAGTCTTGTGTTGAGCGAAGCGAAGCATTCAAAGTAGAATTCGGGGAATCCAAATTCCCTCGTGCTTCGTGGTAACAAATCAGTTTAACTAAAATGTCAGCTGCACATGTTAGAAAGTGAATGTAGAGGAGACAAGCCCCAGAATACAACATCACCCATAGTGCTGTGCAGCCAGCCAGTCCACAGATAGCCATCCCCTGTGATGTCACAGCCCTATAAAAACCTTATACTGTGTGGTCTCGGCCAATTTCCTGTAAGCTGAGCACAGGGAGGGACGTGGCAAACGTTCAGGTGCTAGGGACAGTGTTTAAGCAAACAATTTTCAAGAACAATATTGGAGAGGAAGAGTGCAGGGGGAGTTCATAGCCTGGTGCATCTCTGTGCAGTGCACCAACATTCATAATTAATCCATTCTGTTATGGAAACAGTTACTGGGCCCCAGTATTAAAGGCAGGTGTAATATATTGCTGTGTGCATCAATATCAAGTGCACCGACATTCATAGTTAATCAGTTCTGATGTTTGAGAAAGATCTCATTGAGTTGGACTGAAAGTGGTGAAAAAAGCAAGTTCGCTACCCTTAATCTATTTTGGAGTGCTCCCTCCTTTCTATGATCTATCTATCTATCTATCTATCATTTATCTGTCCAGTACAGTGCATTTGGAAGGTCTTCAGATCCTTTCACTTTTTTTCACATTTTGATATACAGTATTTAATGTAGTTAATCAAACATTTTACTCAGGACTTAGTTGAAACACCTATAACAGTGATTACAGCCTCCAGTTTTCTTGGGTATGATACCACAAGGATTGCACACCTGGACTTGGGGTTTTTCTGCCATTCTTCTCTGCAGATCCTTACAAGCTCTGTAAGGTTGCAAGGGGATCAAAGGTGGACAACCATTTTCAGGTCTCTCTAGTGACGTGCGATTTGTCTCAAATCAGGACTCTGGGCCACTCAAAGACATTCACAGAGTTGTCCCTAAGACACTACTGTGTTGTCTTGACTGTGTGCTTAGGTTTACTGCCTTTTTAGAAGTTGAGCCTTTGGCCCAGTCTGATTTCCAAAAAGATGACCAATTAACTCAATTTACTACAGGTGGACTCCAATCAATCCACTCAAACTACTTCAGCTTGCGTCAACATTAATCAATACGCCAATACTGGTTCCTTGCTACACATCCATTCACCTGTCCTATAACAGCCAAGGCCAGATATGAAAAGATAGTGAAGATAGATGATTAAGAAAAAAATGTAAATGAGTGTGTTTTTAATGCCATGCAGTTCATTATAGGAATAAGAAAAAAGAAACGAATCCAGATTAATGAGAATATAGAGGGTATACATAGAAAACGAACCCTTTAAAAACCTAAAAGATTACAAAGAATTGTCCCAGATTTGTAAAAAAAAAAAAAGTTTTAAAATCTGAAACACAGGTGAAGCTAAAAAAACATAAAAAAATATGTTAAGGTAATGGAGGATTACCGCACCAAATGGGTTTATAAATGGAGGGTTAAGGAGAGTATATGCACAAATGACCATGAAAGTAAGTGTGACAGCAATACAGCCTTATCCAATAAGGAAAAATACACTGGAGGTATACCTAACCAGCAGATGTATACATCACAGCAAAGGAGGTATTATGATGACAAGCCATACAATTGTGCGCCATATTTTAACAGACCAGGAACTTATAATAGGAACTGTAGTCCTTGGCGTCCGTGGAATAATGGTCAACATTATAACCAATCAAATTACCAACAGAGATCTAATTATGTGCCTATTCCCAATATAATAGAGGGAGGAATATGAATGCAGGCAGAGGACAATATGGGTATGCAAGGAATCAGGACGGTTTGCGAACACGTGAACACGATCAAATGTTCGCGAACCACAAGTTTACGGCGGGTCCCATTCATTTTAATGGCAGTCGAACCTGAAAAACCTTGAGCTCATATTTGCAGGCAAGAAATAATTACTAGAAGTGCACAAATAGTCCCACAACATGGACAGTGACATACCAGATGTATTATTCGAATTTGCGCGGCTGCATGTCTCAGGACACTGAGGGGGCGGGATGGCAAACACCGGCGGGCGCGCTCTGCTCTGCTAGCCGGCGGCTGATGGGTGCAGTGCAGACCGCGTTCCTGGCCGCACGGCCGGCGGCGGTACTCGCTCTGCACAGCGCCACCTGGTGGCCACATGCGGCGCGGTCGGGGGGGGGGGGGTTCAGCGGCAGCCAGAGACCTGGCACTCGGCATAGGCTGCTGCAAGCTGAACTCCAGGGCTGTTGTCCAGCGCCCCCCCCCCCCTGGCTGCAAGCAAGGGCACCACATGGTTCAGCCACACACTGGAAATAAATAAATATATAAACAAATGAATGCAAGGGGGGGGGGGAGGGTTGCACAGATGCAATACAGTGTCACGTTCACCGGCACGCCACGCATGTCATCAGGGCGGGTTCTGCTTTGGTGCTTGTCAAAATGCATTTTGTTCATCCTACACGTACCTCAGCAACCTCTTCATACCGCCGTAGTATTCACGCCCCAGGTTCAGGCGACCGCACAATCAGGTCACATGCGACTTGCCGTATCCTCATCAGGCGACGGTCTGGTGGGATGGCGGCCTTCGCAGTCCCGGTCGCCAGCCACTCCTTGTGGGCGGGGGGGGGGGGGGGTCAGAAGGCCAGGGAAAAATAAAACCCATGTCCATGTTTTACAGTTCGTGGTACCATAGGCATACACGGAAACAAGGTATGTATCAGGTTCCGCCATAGCGCAAGCAGGCAGTCATCCACGGCGTGAAGTCCACGGTGGAGGGTTGGCCAAAAAAAAAAAAAAAAAAAAGTCTGTCACGTCCTCAGACTCACTTAAGTCCTGTCACGACCACGGGCATCCATAACGCGTCTGTCACGTCTTCAGACTTGCGATACAATCCTGTCACGACTACAGGCATTCGGTAAAGAAAAAGAAAAAAAAAAAAAAAAAAACCCTGTCACGACTACAGGCATTTGATAAAGAAAAAGAAAAAAAAAAAAAAAAAACCCTGTCACGACTACAGGCATTCGGTAAAGAAAAAGAAAAAAAAAAAAAAAAACCCTGTCACGACTACAGGCATTTGATAAAGAGAAAAAAAAAAAAAAAAAAACCCTGTCACGACTACAGGCATTCGATAAAGAAAAAAAAAAAAAAAAACCCTGTCACGACTACAGGCATTCGATAAAGAAAAAAAAAAAAAAAAAAAACCCTGTCACGACTACAGGCAGTTGATAAAGAAAAAAAAAAAAAAAAAAACCTGTCACGACTACAGGTGTTCGTATCTCAACGTCTGTCACGTCCACAGACTCGCAATAAAGTCCTGTCACGACCACAGGCAGTCTTGTCATACACAACTTCCACGTCCACAGGCTGGTCAAAGTCCTGTCACGCCTACAGGCACACCACCGCTCTTCCACACATCAGCACGAAGTCCTGTCACGTCCACAGGCACACGTACCAGGACGTCTTCTCAGTCATGGTCACTCCACAGGTGCCACCTGGACATCCCAATACGGGCCAGGGCTGGTTCTGTCTTCGGGCCTCACAGCCCGGGAGACTACGGGGGGCGATCACGCAGGTGGCGGTAGCTTGCTGGTCCGCCCCGGCCACCCGCAGGGGCACTCGAGCACAAGGTCATACTCGCAGCTCGGGAAAGGGGGGTTCTAATCGCTCTCAATTAATAACCAATAGGAAGATGTCGCAAGAATTCACTCCTGGTGGCTCTTCCGCGTCGCGAGACAATGGGGACACCCAGTCGGAGCGAAGCGTGGGACCCTCGTTACGTTCCTGGACCATCCCAAAGTTGTCCGCCGAGCTGCGCCGAAGAGGCATCCCCTTCCCAGCATCAGCAAGGAAAGCCGAGTTATATCGTCTTCTGATGTCAGATGGACCACCAGTGAGTCAAGACGAGGTTTCCATGGGTACCATTCAGACGTCACTAACCCAACTACACGCCGTGATCACCAATATGGCGTCATCCATGTCAGACCTTCAAGCCAGAATGGATTCGGTGGAAGCCAGGTCGGCGGCGGCAGCATTAGCGACACCAACACCTGCGGAACCTGTGGCAGGGCCATCCGGTGCTTCGGGTGGGTCATCCCACTTTCCCTCAATCGCCCCGTCCCACTTCATTCCGGCCAGTATAAGGCAGGACATATTGGAGGGCAAAGACGTCAACCTGGCGTCCCTGCTTATTGCGACACATGAGGCCCCGGACAATAGAACCATTGCGTGTGGGGAGGTCTCGGTAATCCTGAAGTCTAAGGACGCTAGGCTTAACAGGAAATTGAACGTCACAGAATTCGTTCTAGCGTTCAGCTTATATCGGGACGTGATCTGCACAGTCAACCCGCATAGGAGGGCTGAACTGGATCTATACATGTACAAGGTGGTGGAATTGGGTTACAAATATGGCGGCACAGCATTCTTTGACTATCATCGGTCCTTCTCAGCCAAAGCAGCAGCTGCACTCATCCAGTGTCAGCACGTGCTGGATTGGTCGGATATAGACACAGAATTGTTCTGCCGCCATTTTGCAGGGCTCAAAGCCCCGACCTGCACGGTCTGCAACTCGTACTCTCATACCACGGGTTGGTGTTCTCAGACAAGCCACGTAGCAGATCCGGCACCACCTTACTCAGCCCCAGGTCCATCCAACACCAAGCCAGCATCCGGGGTAGACAAGTTAGGTCGTCCCATTAAATACCTTGGCAGGAGCCAGATATGTAACAACTATAACTACGCCATTTGTCACTACAACCAGTGCAGGTTGCTACACTTGTGTGCGACTTGCTTTAGGGCCCATCCACGCACGGCATGCCCTCAAAGGAATCAAGGCCCAGCGTGACTAAGCGTGGTCAACGTGGCTCTGCTGGCGGTATTATTGGCGGAACATCCACACCCGGCCTGGGTCCAGTTTGTCATCCACGGATTGACACACGGGTTTCATACAGGGCTTCTCGCACTCCCTCAAACCACGTTCGAGTGTGACAATTTGCAGTCCGCAGCCAGGGACCCCGAGGCGGTAACCCAGTTGATCCACACTGAGCTAGACCGGGGATACTTGATAGGACCATTTAGCCAACCTCCCTTCGCATGCTGGAGAGTCAATCCAGTAGGCATCGTGACCGGCAAATTTAATAATAAAAAACGCCTAATCTATGATTTGTCCGCCCCACATTCTTTACACATACCAAGCTTGAACTCTCTGATTCCATCCGAAGAATTCACCATGAGATACGCATCTATAGACTAAGCTATACAGGTCATAATCAGGTTAGGCAGAGGCACCTGGCTGTCAAAAGCAGACATCACCGATGCTTTCAAATTACTTCCCATCCATCCTGAGTTATGGCAGTGGCATGGCATGAAATGGCAGGGTGCTTATTATTTTGCCAGTAAACTGACCTTCGGGTCAAAGTCCAGCCCCTGGTTGTTCGACCAGCTGGCCAGCGCGCTGCATTGGATCTTGACCAACACCTTCAGGGTAAACCACGTCATCCACTACTTAGATGATTTTCTCCTAATAGAATCCCCGGATCAAGTACCTCAAGACCTACAAGTCCTGCGCACGGCATTTTCAGACCTGAGAATTCCATTGGCCCCGCACAAAGTGGAGGGACCCAGCACGGAGATCACCTTTCTAGGAATCCACTTGAACACAGTAGACATGAAGTCCAGTCTTCCTCAGGACAAGCTGGCCAGAATCAAGACGGTTGTTCACAGACTGGCACAAGTGAGGGTAACCACCAGGGCGGATCTTCAGTCGCTCCTTGGAATGTTGAATTTCGCCATGCGCATCAACCGCAGGGCAGGTCCTTCATTTCAAGGCTCCTGGCACTCCTCCCGCTAGCACCCTGCCAAGACAGCCCAGTCCAGCTGGACCAAGATGCCATCGCTGACTTGGTGATGTGGGACAACTTTCTCTCCCAATGGAATGGGGTTTCCCTGTTCATCCCGGTGGCATCCAGTGATCCACACAGACGCCTCGCCCGCTGCTGGATTTGCAGCCATCCACGGCACTCACTGGTTCGCCCAATCATGGCCGGCAGAGGTCACCAGCATCGCAGGGTTTTCAAGGAGTTCCTCACTCTTTGAGATTTATCCCATAGTAGCAGCAGCTGTCACGTGGGGGGCTCAGTGGAGCAACCAGACAGTCCTGTTCCTAACCGACAATGAGGCTCTCGCCAACATTCTAATGAAGGGCAGGTCAGCCTCCAGGCACATCATGGCGTTCGTGCGAAAGCTGGTGTGGCTGGCTCTGCAAAACAATTTCAACTTCATATGCACGCACATAAGTGGCCAACGCAATGTCGCAGCCGATGCTCTATCTCGCTTTAACTTTCCCCTCTTCTTTCAGGTCTTCCCAGAGGCAGATCGTTCCCAAACACCAACCCCGCCTCATGGCCAGCTGTTGTTGGAATAGCACCTTTTCTCCAGTTGGCTAGGAACATCATGTCCGATTCTCTATCTAGCAACACACGCAAGGCGTACAGGACGGCCTGGCGGTTGTTCAACAGGTTCAAAATCTCTTACCCTCCGGCCGGGGAGGGTCCTATCACTTACCTGCTGGCGTTTATAGCTTTTTGCCACTCTCAGCTAAAGCTATCTTATAGCACCATTAAGCTGTACCTCGCGGGCATACAGCATCATTGGTATGTACAGTTCCCGGATCAACCATCTCTGTTCACAGCCCATCCGGTCAAATCCTTGCTGAGGGGTATCCAGAAACAGGCCATCAAAAGAAGACCTGCCAGGCAACCTTTCACCGGCAACATGGTGAGGACAGTCTCCGATGCACTGGCCAACGACCCCTTCGGACACTACATCAGCTCACTCGTCAGGGCGGCATTGTATCTGGCGTTCTACGGGTTCCTCAGGCCAGGTGAGTTCACGTGTTTAAAATCATCCAAAAAATTATTGCGGAGAAACCAACTGGTTTGGGACGGTATTCATCTCATCCTCAGCTTGGACTCCAGCAAGACGGGCCGACCTGGGGAATCCGTGCCGGTCATGTACTTCGACACCAACAACAGGTGGTGCCCAGTAACAATCCTACGCGAATGGTTGCAGTACACCGGGGACATGCCCGCGGAGGCCCCCCTCTTCCAGCTAGATGGGTCCCCCTTGAACATTCTGTCTTTTCTCAGATACGTTCGGTTATTGATCTCCTCGTCAGGGGGCAACCCGTTAGCCATCACCGGGCATTCATTTCGCATAGGTGCCGCCTCCGCAGCTTCCAAAAATAATGTACCGGCACACGTCATTCAGAAGTTGGGCAGGTGGAAATCGGCATGCTACGCTCGTTATGTGCCTGATCCTCAACAGGAAATGTCCCTTGCTTTCAATAATTTATTGTTGTAATTTCACTTAGAATACACAGATCCTAACCTTTCCTGCATCCGTGTGGTTTTTGGCCCCTTCAGGCTACCCTCAAAATACAGCAGTTCCGGCATAACTCCACTGCTTCAGGTAGGTACAGGCACGTACTTCTCAGCTAGCCGATCCTGGCACAAGTGTTAAGCAATGTTTACATTGCTGGGTTTGTGCTAGGGGAGGCGGGGCCACATAGGGTTAAAAGGAGGCAGCCTGAGGTACCTGCTGCTGCTGCTCCTTCATCGGCACGTCTGCCCGCCCAACCCTCCCCTTTCATCACATAATCCACACTGGGGTAGCCCCCTTCAGGCTACCCTCAAAATACAGCAGTTCCGGCATAACTCCACTGCTTCAGGTAGGTACAGGCACGTACTTCTCAGCTAGCCGATCCTGGCACAAACATATGTAACAGCAACGACCTCATACTTGCGGAATACGGGTGATGTATTGAAAATAATTAATGATTTTGGATTATTTCTGAGAATATACATCTTGCTACAGTTGATGTTATGTCTTTATACATAGTGATCCCAAAGGATAATGGACTAAGAGCGGTTCAGAAGCATTTTGAGAATGATCCGAATATATGTAAGGCACAAGGGGAATTTTTAATTGAATGTATTGATTTTTGTTTAAGTCACAATTATTTTGGGTTTTTGGATAATTTTTATTTACAGTTAATTGGTACGGCGAT
This sequence comes from Bufo gargarizans, assembly GCF_014858855.1. Lineage (NCBI taxonomy): Eukaryota > Metazoa > Chordata > Amphibia > Anura > Bufonidae > Bufo > Bufo gargarizans. The sequence continues at coordinate 177,949,457 of NC_058086.1, forward strand.
GGGGGAGAAATTCACCCAGTCTATCGCAAATTTATTTATGGCCGCTTGGGAAAGTAAATTTATAGACCCTATACTAAATTTGCAACAAGAAAAAGGTAAATTGTGCCTATGGAAGTGATTCATTAATGACTGTGTGTTAATTTGGAAAGGTGACATATTGGGGTTGGAGGAATTTTTGCAGCACATTACTGGAATTTAAAATTCACAAACACCGTAAGTTCAGTTAGTGTTAATTTTTTAGATTTCATTATTTTTGTGGAGGATAATGCACTAAAGACTAAGACATATTTCAAACTTACGGATGTAAACACATACATCGATACTACCAGATGTCACTACGGTCCCTGGATTGAAAACATCCCGAAGGGCCAGTTTACATTTTTTTCCTGAATTGTACAGAGAAAAAAAACTTATAGAGAACAGAGTGATATGATACAGGAGCGGTTCCTGGGAAAAAGGATATAAAAAGAAAGATCCAGAAAGATGTAGGGAAGAAATAGAGAGTGAAAAACAGGAAAGCTATACCAAAAAAACTGGAAAAACAAGATAAGAAGGATTATGCATTTTCATTCATTACCCAAAATAACTGCATTGCACTGTGTAATTAAAAATGCCATAAGCAAAAACTGGTCAGTTCTTAAAAATAATCCTGTATTAGGTGAGATGATCCCTGCTAATCCAGAATTTACATTTAGAAAGGCACCTAATTTAAAAGACCGCTTAGTGCATATTTTTCTACCTTTAAAAAATTAGGGTGTCGGGGGGGCGGAGCTCGCGCCGGATCTGAATGGCCGCTTCTGACTGAGCTCCGTGCACAGACCTGCTGAGAACGCAGCTATCGTAAGCAACTAAGACCTTATATCATGGTCAAGATCAGTGGACAAAGACCTCCTGACCCAGGTGCCATCCCAAAAGCGCCGAATCCCAACTCCGGTATGGCCAAATACCTTAAAAAGCAGGCTGCTGCTCCTGGGACTAAAGAATCCAAGATGGCGCCGCCGAGCGAACGCATCTCCGATGGCGGCGAGGAAGGTCAGTCGGAGGTGGACAGTGACGCTGGGGACATAGGATCCCCTCGAGCATTGCCAGTGTCTAGAAAGTTTATAAAACAAGCGCTGGCCGAAGCCTTACTGCCGTTACGGCAGGAGATATCTGGTCTCACACAGGAGATCCAATATGTAGGCCACAGGGTAGAAACCCTGGAAACGACACAGGCTGCTATAATTGAGCACAATACAGCGATTGCCCAGTCTCTCACCATGTGCCAATCACATATTAATATCCTCTATAACAACCTGGAAGACCAGGAGAATCGTGGACACAGGAACAATCTGCGCTTCAGAGGACTCCCAGAATATGTAGCTAATGATGAAATTATACCAGCGATTCTGTCCATAGCAGCTTCACTCCTGAGCTGTGAAGATCCCTCAAACATATTAATTGAAAGAGCGCATAGGGCTCTTAGACCCAAACCGAAAGGTAATGAGCCTCCTAGAGACATAATTTGTCGCTTCCTAAATTTCGCTGACAAAGAACGAATTCTCACAGCCGCAAGATTGGCGAAAACTGTCACCTATAGCAACATCCCTATCTCAATATTTCAAGATCTGGCTCCTGTCACACTCCAGAAGAGGAAAATTCTCAAACCCCTCACTGACTTGCTACGTGAGAAACGGATCCTTTATAGATGGACTTTTCCATTTGGACTGTCGTTCAGGTACTCTGAGAAACTCATCAGAATCTCGTCTTATGCAGACTTGCAAGAATTTCTCTCTACCTCAGATGTCCCTCCTCTTGATATAGCCTGCTGGGACTCTGTTTCTGATATTACCTCTCTTCCGGAATTACCGAAGATGGCTCCCTGGGAAAGAGCAGGCACTCCTAAGCAGCAGAGAGCAAAGAGAAGAAACAGCCCTCTGACGCCTAAGAGAATTGCGTGGTCCACCTCTTAAAGGGAACCTGTCACCAGGATTTTGGGCATAGAGCTGAGGACATGGGTTGCTAGATGGCCGCTAGCACATCCGCAATACCCAGTCCCCATAGCTCTCTGTGCTTTTATTGTGTCAAAAAAACGATTTGATACATATGCAAATTAACACAAAAGAGTCATATCTTACTTGTGTGACCAGAGAAGAGTCATATTTTCAAGCTCTGACTCATCTCCGCTTAATTTGCATATGTATCAAATCGGTTTTTATACACAATAAAAGCACACAGAGCTATGGGGACTGGGTATTGCGGATGTGCTAGCGGCCATCTAGCAACCCATGTCCTCAGCTCTATAGCCAAAATCCAGGTGACAGGTTCCCTTTAATGTCTACAGGACAATTAGATGTCTTTATCTTCATGACTCTTTTGTCCTGTGGCCTCTCCTGTCCTCCTCCCTTCCTTTCCTCCCTCTCCCTTTTTCTTACTTTCTTCCCTTTTCCCTTCCTCCCCCTCATCCCCCCCTCCTTTCTATTTTCGCTTTACACATATGGTCTTATCATCACTCACTCTGACGTCCTCTAGCAGGTCGCTCAATATGGGGTTATTACCTCTTTTCCCCCCTCTCCTCTAATAGTTCATTATCTTACTGATAAGTGACAACTATATTACGCATTAATGTTGGTTGCCCTAACGCGACCCTGTTTTAGTTTTTGTTTTAGTTTTTGTTCTATGTTTGGAATTTTTTCTTTACTACTATTCCACAGTCAAGAGGTATTGATGCACTGTACAGGTGTTCTCGGTGTTATGTTGTGCTGGGTCCTGACCCCTCTGGAGGCTGCCAATCATTCCCTTTTCTCCATCCCTGATGCCAAAAACCATAGCATAATTCCCCCTGCCCATATCTCCACATTTAATCCAACATGACGGATTTTAAACTCGCATCCTTTAATGTGAAAGGATTAAGATCACCCTCCAAACGTTCTCAGATTTTTTCCCTTCTCTGGAAGGAGAGGTGCTCAATTATCTTTCTCCAGGAAACCCATTATAAACAGGGAAATTTCCCTGATCTCTCCTACTCTAGGTTCCCTGATTGGTTTCACTCCGGTTCTGATGGGGCCGCCTCCAGGGGTGTCAGCATTGGCATAAAAAAGAATTTCCCCTTCCAATACTCCTCCCATGTTGCGGATTCCGAGGGTAGATAAAAGGTCTTATTGGACATAATATGTTCACCATGGTTAACATATATGCCCCGAATTATGATCAAGTCCCTTGGCTTTTAAAATTTTTTTTCCATTGTAGAAAATATTAGAGAGGGAACACTTATTCTAGCTGGAGACCTGAACTTAGCCTTACACCCGACCTCAGACACGTCGTCTAAGAGGTCATCTACTTCTAGTAAACTACTAAAAAAAGTTAAGAGTAAAATACATGATATGGGTTTGATTGACGTATGGAGATGTATGAATCCAACATGTATTGACTACATTTTATATTCGGCTCCTTCTCAATCCTACAGCAGAATCGATTACATCTTTGTGCCTAAGGACTACTTACATCAATCCTATGATCCCCAGATTGGAAACATTACCATTTCAGACCACTCTCCAATCTTCTGCTCCTTTCGACCCCAACCTGGATCTGGTAAGTTCTCCGGTTGGAGGCTTAATGAGTCTATATTGAGCGACCCTAGCCATGTTTCCTTTTTCTCCTCCCTTTTAGAGCAGTACTTCAAGTCCAATGATTCCCCTGAAATTTCCGCACAGACGCTATGGGATGCCCACAAGGCTTTTATTCGTGGACATTTCATAAGCAAGTGCTCCCATTTGAAAAAATTAGCTGAAAGACACTTTTCATCCCTCTTAGACCGCATTCATGCCTTAGAAAATCTGCATAAAAAGTCTTTAGACCCCCAACAACTCTCTGAGTTGTTAGCTCTCAGGTCTGAGCTGAAAAATATCTTAAATAAAAAATCAGCTAAATATTACCTCTCCTCGAAACAAAAATTCTATGCACACGGCAATAAAGCCTCTAGATTCCTTATGAACCGCATTAAACAAAGAAAAAATGCTATATATGTAGCCTCTATCAAATCCCCTAAAGGAAGTCAACTCTATTCTCCTGAATCCATTGCGGAACAATTCCGCCTTTTCTACAAGGATCTTTATAACCTACCCCCTCCCTCCGATAATATATCAGACACGGGACCACTTCGTCACCCTAACTCTTTCCTGGATAGCCTTAAATTACCCTCTCTGACCCTATCCCAGAGGGAGGGCCTTTCAAAGCCCTTTGACCTAGCGGAGCTTTCCAAGGCCCTGAAATCCTCTCCAAAAAATAAATGTCCCGGCCCTGACGGCCTCTCGACTATTTATTATTCAGTTTTTCATAACACTCTAGCCCCCTTTCTCCTTCGAGTCTGCAACCAAGCTCTCCTAGACTTTCCCCTCTCCTCGGACATGACGAGAGCAGTAATCTCGATCATTCCTAAGGAGGGAAAAGATCATACTAACTGTGCTAATTATCGCCCAATATCCCTCCTAAATACAGACTTGAAATTATTAGCAAAAATGTTAGCGACTAGAATACAACTTATCCTTCCTGCCTTAATACACCCTGACCAGGTAGGGTTTGTCAAAGGAAGAGAAGGGAAGGACAACACTACTAAGATTTTAAATGCCCTATACTACGCCTCCAGTAAAAAACTACCTCTGGTTCTCCTAGGTACCGACGCGGAAAAGGCATTTGACCACATTGACTGGTCCTATATTAAGCTTACATTACAGAAATTCGGATTTCCTGAGCCTTATATACATGCTATCTTTGCAATGTACTCAAATGCTTCCGCGTCGGTCCTAGTGAATAATCATGTTTCCAACAGCTTCCAGATTAAGAATGGCACTCGCCAAGGTTGCCCTCTCTCCCCCCTTATTTTTGTTCTTGTTATGGAAACCCTTATGCAAGCGCTTAGGCAAGAAAAATCCATTAAAGGATTAAAGATCGGCTCACAAGAATATAAATTAGCCGCTTTTGCGGATGATCTTTTGATCCTAACCACTAACCCTAGTGTCTCCATGACCAAAATACTCCATGTTCTAGATATCTTCAGTTCATTCTCTAACTTTAAGGTCAACCCCCAAAAGTATCAGATTCTACATATCGGATTGTCCCCTGTGTCCGTTAAAAAACTCCAAAGCAATTCCCCATTTAATTGGACGTCCCAACTCATAACCTATCTAGGAATTAAAATTAATGCCTATTTGCCAGATCTGTTTCATTTGAACTATACCCCCCTTTTAAAGTCTATGGCCGCTCAATTGGACTCACTAGAAAAACATTTCCTCTCTTGGTTTGGAAGGAAAAATATTGTAATGTCATTTGTCATCCCAAGGCTGACTTACCTCCTCCAGGTTCTCCCAATTACGATCCCACGCTCTTTTTTCAATAATTTGAATGCATTAACACGGAAGTTCTTATGGGACAAGAAAAGACCTAGAATTTCACTTTCCTCCCTCGTTAGACCGAAACAACTTGGGGGTATAGGCCTCCCCGACCCCGAACTATACATGAAGGCGATACTCCTTTGTAGAGTGATCGATTGGACACGCTCTCCTGCACATAAAACATGGCTCCATCTTGAAAACTCTTATTTTACTTCTTCCGCTAGGTCCCTCATGCTGTCAGGCAAGCCTTTATCTCCCCTCCCACATATGACTAACCCTCTAATAAGGTCCACTATCAATGTGTGGAAATGGTTCTCCTCCAAATGTGTTGACCAACTGCCTTTGTCTCCCCTCCTTCAACTTAAAGATTTATATTCACTCGCCCCTGGGAAGTAACATCCTCTATCCCTTCCCAGCCTTAGATTTTCATCTACTCCCATATCTGATCTACTGGATGGAGATGGCGGCGTCCCCCCTGACCCTATTCTTGCCTCCGCAAGCGGTGTACCACCCGCCAATTTTCTGGCTCTTAAATATCTTAGGGGTGAGCTTCTTAGCTACTCCAAATCTACCCCCGCAAACCATGCTCCTGGATGGTTTGAGAAATTGATTTCCTCTACCACTTACCCCCCCAAACTAATCTCCTTCCTGTACAAAAAGCTCATTCAGCCTCACATGAGAGTTAAACCTTCATACATAGGATTATGGGAAAAAGATTTGGGCAAACAATTTTCTGATATAGAGGTTGACTCCCTGTTGATCACCCCTCACAGGTCCTCAAGGTGCGTTCGAGTGCAGGAGAATGGTTACAAACTTTTGTCCAGATGGTACAGAACCCCGGACAAAGTGGCTCTCATGTACCCTGACGTACCAGACTCGTGCTGGACATGTGGTTTAGATAAAGGCACTTTCATCCACATTTGGTGGAACTGTCCTCCCTTATTAGGTTGGTGGAATCAGATATTCCGCGTCAGTAACTCTATATGTGGTTCCTCCGCCCCATGCACGCCTGAAATTGCTCTGCTATCCCTAGGTGTATCCAAATACGATAAAAGCCGTGGACTACTCTTACACCTTTTATCTGCAGCCCGTCTCCTAATTCCTACAAAATGGCGCTCCGACGAAATCCCTTCCATTGAACAATGGACAAACAAGGTCGATCAAATTTATCGCCTTGAGGAGCTATCTAATTGGGAGTTAGGTACTAGACAGAAATTTCTCGCGACTTGGTCAGCTTGGAGGAGGCACAGAAACTTCTCTTAAAGCTTCCCTCCTTACATAGAATTGGGTTGCTAGCTCTTGGCCCTATGGGTTATATGCCACCTTGACTACTATTAATCTATTGATTTGCAGTTATATTAACATTATCTTGCAACCGAAATCTCGCTCATTTCCTCTGTATAACAATTACACTGAATGTGCATGCATCTTTCCTGCTGCGTCAGGATATGACTGCTGCTTCTTGTACTGTGATGTGTCTCTTTTTTCTTGTCTCTTTGTTTTGAAAACAAAAAATCAATAAAATGTTGATTAAAAATAAATAAATAAATGAGGGTGTCAAAAAGCATGAGTTCACATGGTGCGGTCTCTGCTTGCTGTGCAAAAACCACCTAAAGAAAGATAGAAAACTGAGGGCAAATGAAGTGGTGTCTATGAGTAATGGTGGTAACCTATAAGATTGGAGGTGAATTGTCCTGTGAGACTATGGGTGATAGACGGGAAGCTGTCTAATTTGTTTTATATGCCTATATTCCCTGCATGTTTGTGAGTATAATCAAACGTATTGATTAATTTCAACGCAAGCTGAACTGGTTTGAGTGGATTCTCTGGTGAGCAGCGCGGTTTTAATATTATGAAGATTGGAATTCGGTGTGAATAGAACCCAGCACGCCTGAAACCTGCATTGCTCAAAGTAGAATTGACTATTCGGAATTGACTTTCTTATTGAACTCCAATCAAGGTGTAGAAACATCTCAAAGATGATCAAAAGAAATGGGAGGCCCCCAGAGCTAAATTTCAAGTGTCATAGCAAAAGGTCTGAATACTTATCCCATGCAAAGTTTTCGTTTTTCCTTTTTAATTTGCAAACATTTCTAAAATTATGTTTTTCTCATTATCGGGTATTGAGTGCAGATTAATGGGGGAAAACAAAATGTGAAAAAGTGAAAGGTTCTGAAGACTTTCCTAATTTCCAAATGCATTATAAATGTATATAAAGAACCATTTTTGGAGTGCTGCCTTGATTACTATTTCTTTTTTAATATATATACAGGTCCTTCTAAAAAAATTAGCATATTGTGATAAAGTTCATTATTTTCTGTAATGTACTGATAAACATTAGACTTACATATATTTTAGATACTGAAGTAGTTCAAGCCTTTTATTGTTTTAATATTGATGATTTTGGCATACAGCTCATGAAAACCTAAAATTCCTATCTAAAAAAATTAGCATATCATGAAAAGGTTCTCTAAACGAGCTATTAACCTAATCATCTGAATCAACTAATTAACTCTAAACACCTGCAAAAGATTCCTGAGGCTTTTAAAAACTCCCAGCCTGGTTCATTACTCAAAACCGCAATCATGGGTAAGACTGCCGACCTGACTGCTATCCAGAAGGCCATCATTGACACCCTCAAGCAAGAGGGCAAGACACAGAAAGAAATTTCTGAACGAATAGGCTGTTCCCAGAGTGCTGTATCAAGGGACCTCAGTGGGAAGTCTGTGGGAAGGAAAAAGTGTGGCAGAAAACGCTGCACAACGAGAAGAGGTGACCGGACCCTGAGGAAGATTGTGGAGAAGGACCGATTCCAGACCTTGGGGGACCTGCGGAAGCAGTGGACTGAGTCTGGAGTAGAAACATCCAGAGCCACCGTGTACAGGCGTGTGCAGGAAATGGGCTACAGGTGCCGCATTCCCCAGGTCAAGCCACTTTTGAACCAGAAACAGCAGCAGAAGCGTCTGACCTGGGCTACAGAGAAGCAGCACTGGACTGTTGCTCAGTGGTCCAAAGTACTTTTTTCGGATGAAAGCAAATTTTGCATGTCATTCGGAAATCAAGGTGCCAGAGTCTGGAGGAAGACTGGGGAGAGGGAAATTCCAAAATGCCTGAAGTCCAGTGTCAAGTACCCACAGTCAGTGATGGTCTGGGGTGCCATGTCAGCTGCTGGTGTTGGTCCACTGTGTTTTATCAAGGGCAGGGTCAATGCAGCTAGCTATCAGGAGATTTTGGAGCACTTCATGCTTCCATCTGCTGAAAAGCTTTGATCTCTTTATGGGCATTTTTCAGCACGACCTGGCACCTGCTCACAGTGCCAAAACCAATGTTAAATGGTTTACTGACCATGGTATTACTGTGCTCAATTGGCCTGCCAACTCTCCTGACCTGAACCCCATAGAGAATCTGTGGGATATTGGGAAGAGAAAGTTGAGAGACACAGGACCCAACACTCTGGATGAGCTTAAGGCCGCTATCGAAGCATCCTGGGCCTCCATAACACCTCAGCAGTGCCACAGGCTGATTGCCTCCATGCCACGCCGCATTAAAGCAGTCATTTCTGCAAAAGGATTCCCGATCAAGTATTGAGTGCATAACTGAACATAATTATTTGAAGGTTGACTTTTTTTGTATTAAAAACACTTTTCTTTTATTGGTCGGATGAAATATGCTAATTTTTTTAGATAGGAATTTGGGGTTTTCATGAGCTGTATGCCAAAATCATCAATATTAAAACAATAAAAGGCTTGAACTACTTCAGTTGTGTGTAATGAATCTAAAATATATGAAAGTCTAATGTTTATTAGTACATTACAGAAAATAATGAACTTTATCACAATATGCTAATTTTTTTAGAAGGACCTGTATATATACATATACACACTGCCTGTTCAAAAAAAAGTCGCCACCTGCATTTAACTAAGCAAAACGTTATATTGGATAATTACTGCATAGGCAATTATCTTTCAGCTGGCAATAAGTTATTTAACCCCAACTGGTGCAATGAGTTGCTTCTCATTTCTTAAACAACCATGTCAAAAGACACATCTCATGGTCGTGGAAAAGATGTTAGTCTGTTTGAGAAGGGTCAAATCATTGGCATGCATCAAGCAGAGAAAACATCTGAGGTTGCAGAAACTACTAAAATTGGTTTAAGAACTGTCCAACGCATTATTAAAAACTTGAAGCATAGTGGGGACCCATCATATTCGAGGAAGAAATGTGGCGGGAAAAAAATCCTAATTGATCAGGATCGGCAATCACTTAAACGTTTGGTGAAATCAAATTGAAGAAAAACAACAGTAGAACTCAGGGCTATGTTTAATAGTGAAAGTAAGAGCATTTCCACACGCTCAATGCAAAGGGAACTAAAGGAATTGGGACTGAACAGCTGTGTAGCCGTAAGAAAACCACTAATCAGTAAGGCAAACAAGAAAAAAATGATTAAATTTGCTAGGGAGCATAAAGATTAAACTCTGGAGCAATGGAAGAAGGTCGTGTGGTCTGATGAGTCCAGAATTACCCTGTTCCAGAGTGATGGGAGCATCAGGGTAAGAAGAGAGGCAGATGAATTGATGAACCCATCATGCCTAGTGCCTACTGTACAAGCCTGTGGGGGCAGTGCTATGATCTGGGGTTGCTGCAGTTGGTCAGGTCTAGGTTCAGCAACAGTATGTGCTCCAAGAATGAGGTCAGCTGACTACCTGAACATACAGAATGACCAGGTTATTCCATCAATTGATTTTTTCTTCCCTGATGGCACGGGCATATTCCATGATGACAATGCCAGGATTCATTGTGCTCAAATTGTGAAAGAGTGGTTCAGGGAGCATGAGGCATCATTTTCACACATGGATTGGCCACCACAGAGTCCAAACCATAACCGCATTGAGAATCTTTGGGATGTGTGGAGAAGGCTTTGTGCAGCAGTCAGACTCTACCATCATCAATGCAAGATCTTGGTGAAAAAGTAATGCAACACTGGATGGAAATAAATCTTGTGACATTGCAGAAGCTTATTGAAAAAATGCCACAACGAATGTGTGCCATAATCAAAACTAAAGGCTTTTTTTTGGGTGGCAACTTTTTTTTGGGACAGGCAGTGTATGTATATATATATATATATATATATATATATACATACATACAGGTGTAGTTGCTGGGTCTATTATTTAAGGGAATAAAGAAATAACTGAAATGCTCATTCAAGGTAAGAGCCTGGAAGCTTTGTGACCTGCCGGTTGAATAAAGCTTCATCATGTGTTTACCAAGTACCTAAGAGAGGTATAAATTGATAATATGAATAGTGTTGATCGAGCATGCTTGGCCGAACACCAGTTCTTCTTCAGACACTTCTACTGTACTGGACTTCTATTGAGACCTATACAGTAGAAGTCTCATATTTTTATTTATTTTTTTGTGACTGGCTATGCAGCTATATAGTGTAGTGGTTAAAGTTTTGGACTATGATGCAGAAGCTATGAGTTAAAAAAAAAATATACATATATATATATATATATATATATATATATATATATTTACAATTACTAGAAGAATTTGTGCTCGATTAACACTAAATATGAGCACTAATTTCTAACACGAATTTATGCAGTAATACATTTGCACTAATAAATATGTAAATAAGCTAATGAGGGAAGTAAAATATACAATATAGATAAATTATTTTTAGAATTTTCTAATTAATTATATATGTTGGCAATGAACTATAAATTCATTATAATGGTCAATTTAGTAATAAGATAATTGTTCTCTAATATCTTCATAATCATATTATTTCCAATTAGTTGCAACTAATTGTCCATTTTTAAATGTAGAGATGAGTGAATTTTTCTAAAATTTCGAATCACGTTAAAAACAGCTATTTCCTGGCTGAAGAGAGCCTGTATAGTGGTGTAGAGCACTGTGCCTTGCAGTAACATGCATAGGGAGTCTGTTATGGTAGTGAAACAATACTGTGAGTCAGTATGACATGCAGATTACAGGCGTTGCTCTTAGAATCACTGCACACTTCACTTATTTGGGCAGTTATCGTACCAAAACTGACCAAATAACTCAAGTATGAACTCAGCCTTACAGGTCAATGTTAGCATCAAGAAGAATAGCACTCTTTACACAATGTCGTCAGCTGATTCCACATAGATGTCTATAGAGTGAAGAGGGTGTCAGCAGTAAGTCTGTGCTGACATCACTGATTATTTGCCCTTTCTCTGATCTGTCAGAACAATAACCCCAAAAAACAGATCCTGTCTGTTGAGCATCTGCCTTCACTCAGTCAACATTTGGTTAGTAATAAATCAGTATTGCTAATGCCCAAAAAACAGGAGTGGATTTAAAACAGAGATGACATGTGAATGGAATATTTGCATGCCTTCTGTGTTTTGCACCCACTCCTGCTTTTAACTACCAAATCATAAGCCAATTCTGATGGGACTATACAGGCCTAACAGCTGCTACACAGACAGGATCAGTTGTGTGTCTCATTTTTCCTTCCTTCTGACAGATCAGAAGAAGGATCAAATAAATGATGATGTCCAGGCCAAAAAGGCAAAATAGAGGCCCAGTCAGGTAGTGGGGATGGTGGGAGAACAGCTTCAGAAGTCCACATAGTGGCCCAATGACATAGTGGTGAGGTGGAAGGAGCATGAGGAGAACACAAAGTAGACCAGTGACATAGTGGTAAGGTGGCAGCAGCAGAATGAGGAGGCCACAGAGTGGCAAGGTGACATATTGTGGATGTGGCAGCTGCATGAGGAGACCACAGAGTGGCAAGGTGACATAGTGTGGAGATGGCAAGCAGCAGCAGCATGAGGAGACCACAGAGTGACCCGGTGGCAGAGTGGCGAGGTGGGTGTCAATAACAGTACTCACTGATGATGGTGGGTGTAGGAAGGAGCACTTGGCATCAGATGTGTGGCATCGGGTGGGTGGCACCATCAGAATGGTAGCTGAGGCAGGTAGCCAGAATAAACCAGTCTCTTTTGTCAAGGTTTGGGTGAGGCAGCATGGATAATCTAATCTGATGCATCAGGCATTGGTGGATGGAATTCCTAGCTGACCCATGCCTGATTCATCTTGACAAAGGTCAGTCTCTCCACAATTTGGATGGACAGGCGAGTTCTCCTTGGGGTAACTATGGCCCCGGCTGCACTAAACACCTGCTCTGATGCCACACTACTGGCAGGGAAGGACAGCTTTTCCAGGGCAAACTCAGCCAGTTGTGGCCACAAATCCAATTTGGCTGCCCAGTAGTCTAGCAGATCTTCGATGATGGGTGGCAGGGTACACTCCAAGTATGTCACCAAGTGCTGGTTCAGGTTCTGCTCTATGTCTAGCTGCTGATGGGTAGTTTATTCACCATGCGGGTGAAGAAAGTGTCTCATTAGCGACTCTAGACTCAGACTGCTGCTGATGGAGCTGGTACTGCTCCTGGCAATACCCCACCCCCCAGCAGCCATGGCAATTGAACATGAGAACAGAGGACCCCTCCTACGTCAGACCTGCGAGAGGATGGACGATGGCACAGATAGACAGCGGCCAACTGACTACATAGGATGTCTCTATAGTAGTTCAGTTTGTCCTCCCTCTCAGTGGGTGTAAAAAAGGCCCCCATTTTGGACTGGTAAAGAGGGTCTAACATGGTGGAGAGCCAGTAGTCATTCCTCTGGCGATTAGCGACAATTCTGCTGTCACTACGCAAGTGAGCATGCATAGGGCCACTTACGCATATGACTTGAAGGGACTCCCTGCCTCCATCTCCACTGCATACTGCCACTGTGTGCCTGGGTCATTTGCCTCGTCTTCCCCATCTCCCTCTTGCTCCTCTGGCTGCTCCTGCTCCTCCTCTCCTGTCACCTGAGTAGAAAAACCACCTATTTCGCTACACATTGCTTGTGCTCCAATATCCTCCTCCTCCTACTCCAGTTCAGCCCCCACAGGGCTCATGTGGCAGTGAGATATAGGCACCACATCTACAGTCCCCTGACCACCCAGATTTACCAGCATCTTTTCCAGGATATGAATCAGTGGAATGATGTTGTTCATCCTGTAGTCCTGGTGACTGACAAATAAAGTGGCCTCCTAAAAGGGCACGAGCAAATGGCAGGTGTCATGCATGAGCTGCCACTGGCGTACCTCTGTCCTATTGGATCATCAAGAAATCGTTTATTGCCTTTCTCTGTTCGTATGGTTGGTCCAACATATGGAGGGTGGAATTCCAATGGGTGGAAACGTTGCATATCAGCCTATGTTGGGGGATTCCATTTTGCCGCTGCAGCTCAAGAAGGGTGTGCTTGGCGATGTACGAGTGACTGAAGTGCATGCAAAGTTTCCTGGCCATTTTAATGATCTCTTGCAGAACCGTTTTACAACCAGATTGAACATGTGCGCCATGCAGAGTGCATGGCTCAGCCCTTCTTGATGCAGTACTTCCTGTTGTCAGTCACCATGGTTCCGATTTTTAATTGTCACGGAGAAAGCCAGGATTTGATTTCTTGATGAAGGACACGGAGCAGTTCCTCCCTCTTGTGACTCCGTTTGCCCAGACAAACGAGGTGTAGGACAGCGTGACACCACCGTGCCCTGCACATGTGATATGCTAGAGGAGCACTGTGAATTGTCCCTGCAGTGGAGGCTGAGGACACGGTGGAGGATGAGGCGGCAGAGGCGGACATTGCCGCAGGACCAACGGTGTGAGAACGTGGAGGTGGAAGCAGCGTCACCTGGCCAAGTTGCGGTGTGGCTGGGCAGAAAGCACAGTGGGCCTTAAAGGACATATATTGTCCTTGACCGTAGTTATAGCTACTGACCAATTTTCCCAAAAAAGCTGCATCACAAACAAATTTCACCACTGAATGGCTAACCGATGCAATTACTCAGTCCCTACAGAAGAAAGTCTACGTTCACTGACCAATTTTCCCAAAAAGGCTGTATTACAAAAAATGTCACCACTGAATGGCTAATCAACAATGTCTGCATGACAATGTAAATTCACTGCAGAACGGCTAATAATATGTACTTCTTTTTCACATTAATACACCCCAACAATGGCTATATAACAATGTTGGTTCATTGCAGACCGGTTAATAAGACGTATTATTTTTCCTATTAATACACCCCGTAAATGGATGTAGTACGATGGAACTTCACTGCTAAATGGCAAATAATATTTTACATGCCAAAAAGGGCTTTCATTTTCTCACTTCACCACACAACAGCTAATAAGCCCTTTTTCTTTCTCCCAACTAATACACGCCAAAAAGAGACTTTAGAACATATAACTGCGGCAATGAACGGCAAATAATATATTTTTTTTGCCACTAAAACAACCCAAAAAAGGGCTGTAATTTTCTCACTTCATCACACAACGGCTAATAAGCCTTTTTTCTTTTTCCCAACTAATACACAACAAAAAAAAAAGCTTTAAAACATATAACTGCGGCCGTCAACTGCAAATAATACTTTTTTTTTCCACTACAAGATGCCAAAAAGGGCTGTAATTTTTTTTAATTTCACCACACAAAGGGTAATAATTGGGTTGAGCAAACCTGAGCTGTAAAGTTCGGGCTCGTACCGAACTTTTGGATTTTTGGACCCTGGACCCGAACCCGAAGTTTTCAGTAAAAGTTTAGGTTCAGGTTCGATGTTCGGCGAGTTAATGGCACTTTTTGAAAGGCTGCAGAGCAGCCAATCAACAAGCGTTTAACTCATGTGCCCTTAGAAGCCATCACAGCCATTCCTACTAATGGCATGGCTGTGATTGGCCAGCATGTTACCCAGCCTCTATATAAGCTGCACGTCACTCTGATCTGATTAGTGAGGGAGAGAATAGGACAAAATATTTAATCTGAAGTGCTTGTTAACTTAGCGATCTACCTAGATTTTGTTTTGTGGGTGCAGTGCACAATCTTTTTACCCTGCCCTGAGCCCAGTGACACAGAAAAATAACTTTTATCCCTCTGTTAGTTAGGTAGGCAGCGGCGGCCATTTTATGCAAGTTCAGTGCAGAAGCTTGAAATACTGCAATTATATTCTGGGTTTAAAAAAAAAATCACCCATTTTTGGCAAGAACCTACATCTGTGGCCTATGTAGCATTTGTCATTGTTAAATAAAGCTTGAAATACTGCAATAATTTTCTGGGTTTAAAAAAGCCCCCGTTTTTAGCAATACCCTACATCGGGGGCCTATGCAGCATTTGTCAGTGTGAAATTTAAGCTTGAAATACTGCAATGATTTTCTAAATTTTAGAAAACACCCTTTTTAGACAAAATACAAAATTTTACAGCCTTTGCTGCATCTGTCGGTATGAAATACAAGTGTTAGATACTACTGTCATATTCTGTTATTAATAAACACCTATTTTGGGCAAAGTACAAATTTTGCAGTGTTTGCTGCATTGGTCATTATTAAATACAAGCTTGAAAGACTGCAATAATTTTCTGGGTTTAATAAAGCACCCATATTTGGCAATACCCTACATCTGGGGCAAAATACTAAATTTGCAGCCTTTGCTGCATCTGTCAGTGTGAAATACACGCGTTAGATACTGCTGTTATATTCTGTTATTTAAAAAAAAAATCTATTTTGGGCAAAATAATACATTTTCAGCCTTTGCTGCATCTGTCACTGTGAAATACAGGCAGATACGATTGTCATATTCTGTTATTAAAAAAACCCCACAGATTTGGGGCCAAATACTAAATTTGCATCTGTCAGTGTGAAATACTCGCATTAGATACTGCTGTTATATTCTGTTATTAAAAAAACTCCCCTTTTGGGCAAGATCCAAAATTTGAGAAATTTGAGGATAGCGTCAAATAAGGGACATGGCCCCGGTCGTGGTGCTCATGGTGGAGCACCTGTTGCAGGGAGAGGACGTGGTCGATCTATGCCAGCTACACGCATAAGTGAAACACCTTCCTCAGGTCCGAGTAGGCAACAGAACCTTCAGTGTTATTTTGTCGGGCCTAATGCGGCTCTACGAATAGTGAGGCCAGAACAAGTGCAGGCAATAGTAGATTGGATTGCTGACAGTGCCTCCAGTTCCTTCACATTGTCTCCCACCCAGTCTCCTGCTGAAAGATCAAAGTTAGCACCTGCAGCCGACGTCCGTCAGTCTTTCACCTAACCCCCTTGCAAATCAGCCAAGCAGTCTGAGTCACAAGTCATGCAGCAGTCTCTTCTGCTTTTTGATGACTCTGCTAGCAGGGTTTCCCAGTGCCATCCACATAGCCCTGCCCCAGAAGTGGAAGAGATTGAGTGCACCAATGCCCAACCACTTATGTTTCAAGATGAGTACATGGGAGGACCAACGCAGAACATCTCGGATGATGATAAAACACAGGTGCCAACTGCTGTGGCTTTCAAAAGTGTGCAGACCAACAAGAAGGGCAGGGGTGAAGACTGGGTGGAGGATGATGTGGAGGACAATGAGGTCCTTAACCCCACATGGAATCAAGGTGATGCGAGTGACCTGTCTAGTTCGGAGGAAGAGGCTTTGGTGGCACAGAGCCACCAGCACAGCAGAAGAGGGAACAGGGTGCAAAAGTGGAGCGTCCGTCCCTAGACAGTATGCCTGCTACTGCCCAACGCAGCAAGGGACCGAGCACACCAAAGCTAGCTCCAAGGAGTTCCCTGGCGTGGCAGTTCTTCAGACAATGTGGTGATGACAAGACACGAGTGGTTTGCACGCTGTGCCATCAGAGCCTGAAGCGAGGCATAAACATTCTCAACCTGAGCACAACCTGCATGACCAGGCATCTAAGTGGAAAAGCTCAAGCTGCAGTGGAGTTGACACCTTAAAAACCAAGAAAGGTCTCTGGCTCCTCCTGCTTCCTCTTCTGCTGCAGTCTCGGCCTCTTCATCCACCTCCGGAGTGACAGTGGCACCTGCCACCCAGCAAACAGAGGATCTTCCAGCAACACCACCATCTGGGTCACCAAGCATCTCCACAATGTCCCACAGAAACATTCAGCTCTCCATCTCCCAAATATTGGAGCGGAAGAGAAAGTACCCCTATACCCACCCGCGATCACTGGCCCTGAATCACTGTACTTTGAAATGCTGTCATGCCGTCTGGTGGAGATGGAGAGTTTTTAAAGCCTTATGGCGGTGGCTGTCCCACAGTACTGTCACAACCAGACAGCTGAGAAGCTCTGACCGAGGCCTTTCAGAACCTCCTCCTTGAGTTCTCTTTGTTGTGCTGTTCAGTTCCTCATCTCGTTAGTCTCTCTCAGCTGTCATGGTTGGACTGATTGCTTCCCTTTAAATCCCTCCCCATGGTGCATTGCTGGGCGGCTTATACTTCCTCCTGGAGTGTGTGTGCATGCTGATCTTGTTTTCCTGTCTGCTACAAAGTTTAGTGCTGAACATTTATCATGTTATTTTCTGTTTGCTGGATCCCAGGTGACCCTGACTCCCTCCGTGTCTGGAGTAGGGAGCCGGTTGTCGTGTCCCCTCACTATTGTAGGGTGTTCAGGGGTTATATAGTCGAGGTACGTGGATATGCAAACCTCCACCTTTCGGATCTTTGCATAGGCTGAGCAGCCAGGGATAGTCTCAGGTCTTGTGCAGGGGTCTCCCTTTTGGTTCCTTAGCTTTGGATCCACTCAGTCATATATGCATGTTGCTTTGTCTGTCTTGTTTCCTGTACACCGTCCGTGACAAGTACGTTGTGCCCAGCCGTCACTACTATTCCAGGCCAGCCATCCCTTCCCTGCACAACCAAGTGGGGGACAAAATCAGGTGTGCACTGTGCAACGCCATCTGTGGCAAGGTCTACCTAACGATGAATACGTGGACCAGTAAGCATGGTCAAGGATGTTATATCTCCCTAACAGCACACTGGGTAAATGCAGCGGTGGCGGATAGCAGTTTGGCGCATGTCCTTCCACCACCGAGGATAGCAGGGCGCTTCAGTTTGCCTCCTCCTACCCCATTTCTTCATTCTCTTCCAGATCCTCATCCGGTCAGCGTAACACAGCCAGGTGTAAACGACAGCAGCCATTTTTAAAACGTATCTGTTTGGGTGGAAAAAAACACACCGCGCAGGAGCTGTGGACGGGCATGGAACAGCAGACCGATGAGTGGTTGGTGCCAGTGAGCCTCAAGCCAGGCCTGGTGGTGTGAGATAATGGGCGAAATCTCGTAGCAACTCTGGGACTAGCCGGTTTGACGCACATCCCTTGCCTGGCACATGTGCTGAATTTGGTGGTGCAGAGGTTCCTTAAAAATAACCCCAATTTGTCAGAGCTGCTGCTGAAAGTGTGGGCCGTCTTTGCGCGCTTTCGGTGTTCTCACCCTGCTGCTGCTCGCCTGTCAGTGCTGCAGCATAACTTTGGCCTTCCCGCTCACCACCTCATATGAAACTGCTCCTTGCACATGCTGGCCAGATTTTGCGAGCAGCAGCAGGCGATAGTGGAGTTTCAGCTGCAGCATGCACGGGTGAGTCGCTCTTTGGAACAGCACCACTTCACCACCAATGACTGGGCCTCCATTCAAGACCTGTGTTCCTTGTTGCACTGTTTTGAGTATTCCACCAACATGGCCAGTGCCGATAATGCTGTTCTCAGCGTTACTATCCCACTTCTATGCCTCCTTGACAAAACGCTGCTGGGGATGAGGATGTGGCACAGGAGAAGGAGGAAGAGGGAACATTTCATAGGGTTTTCGGCAAGTCATTCACAAGTCGCTCCGAGGTTGGGCTCCTGCACCAACAAATGCCAGGTGCACAATTGTCCAGCCAGGGCACAGTTCTGAAGGATGACGAGGTGGAGGATGAGGAGGAGGAGATGGAGCAGGATGAGGAATCGTGTTCACAGCAGGGTGCCACCCAAAGTAGCTCATGGCCATCACTGGTGTGTGGCTGGGGGGATACAGAGGACACAGACAATACACCTCCCACAGAGCACAGCTTGTCGTTAACTCTGGGCAGCCTAGCACACATGAGAGATTACATGCTGCAGTGTCTCCGCAACGACAGCCGAGTTGCCCACATTCTAACTTGTGCTGATTACTTAGTGGACATGCTGCTGTATCCGCATTACAAGGACAACCTACTGTCCTTAATTCCGTCACTGGCGTGTGATCTTAAGATGCGCAAGTACAAGCACACGCTGGTAGACGCGCTGCTGGTGGCACTCCCACCTGACAGCGGGGGCACAGTGGAAGCACAATGCGAAGGCAGAGGAAGAGGAAGAGGTCGCCAACACAGCTTTGGCACCGCTAGCACCTCAGAAGGCAGAGTTAGCATGGCCGAAATGTGGAAAAGCTTTGTCAGCACGCCATAACAACCAGCACCACCACCTGATATGGCACGTCTTAGTAGGAGGCAGCATTTCAGCAACATGGTGGAGCAGTATGTGCACACGCCTACACGTACTGAATGATGGGTATGCGCCCTTCAAATTCTGGGTCTTCAAATTGGGCACATGGCCTGAGCTTGCCCTTTACGCCTTGGAGGTGTTGGCCTGCCCTGCAGCCAGTGTATTATCTGAACGTTTAGAAGCCATCACAGCCATACCTACTAATGGCATGGCTGTGATTGGCCAGTGCAGCATGTGACCCAGGCTCTATATAAGCTTGAATCACATAGTACTGCACGTCACTCTGCTGTTATAAGTGTGTAGGGAGCGGATGGTGCTGGTGATTTCAGGGAGAGAATAGGAGAGAATCTTTGGTTCAGAACGTGAATCTAACTCAGCGATCAACATACATTTAGTTGTGTGGGTGCAGCGCACAATCTTTTTACCCTGCCCTGAGCCCAGTGACTGAAAAAAATAACTTTTATCCATCTGTTAGTTACATGGGCGACGGTGGCAGCCATTTTTTGCAAGCTCAGTGCACTAGCACTGCATCTGAGCTTTTGTGACACTAAAATCCAATCTTTGAAAACTGCACTAATAATCTGGTTGTAAAAAATCACCCTTTTTTGGCAATATACAACATCTGGTGCATTTGCAGGATTAGTCAGTGTGCAATTTAAGCTAGAAATACAGCCATAATTTTCTGGGTTTTTTAAAACACTCTTTTTGTGCAAAATACACTATTTTACATCCCTAGCTGCAACAGGACGTGTGAAATTCAAACGTTATATACTGCTTTCATATTCTGTTAGTAAAAAAATCTGTTAGCAGGGTTTCCCAGGGCCATCCACCTATCCCTGCCCCAGAAGTGGAAGAGATTGAGTGCACCGATGCCCAACCACTTATCTTTCAAGATGAGTACATTGAAGGACCATCGCAGGACACGTCTCGGATGATGATAAAACATAGGTGCCAACTGCTGGGGATTTAGAAAGTGTGCAGACCGGAAAGCAAGGCAGGGGTGAAGACTGTGTGGCGGATGATGTGGAGTACAATGAGGTCCTCAACCCCACATGGAATCAAGGTCATGCGAGTGACCTATGTAGTTCGGAGGAAGAGGCGGTGGTCGCACAAAGCCACCAGCACAGCAGAAAAGGGAGCAGGGTGCAAAAGTGCCTGCTACTGCCCACTGCAGCAAGGGACCGAGCACACCAAAGCCAGCTCCAAGGAGTTCCCTGCTGTTGCAGTTCTTCAGACAATGTGCTGACGACAAGACACGAGTGGTTTGCATGCTGTGCAATCAGAGCCTGAAGCGAGACATAAACGTTCTCAACCTGAGCACAACCTGCATGACCAGTCATTTAAGTTCTAAGCACAAGCTGCAGTGGAGTAGACACCTCAATAAACAAGAAAGGTCACTGGCTCCTCCTGCTTCCTCTTCTGCTGCAGTTTCGGCCTCTTCATCCACCTCTGAAGTGACAGTGCCACCTGCCACCCCGCAAACAGAGGATCTTCCAGCAAACACCACCACCTGGGTCACCAAGCATCTCCACAATGTCCCACAGTAGCGTTCAGCTCTCCATCTCCCAAACACTGGAGAGGAAGAGGAAGTACCCTTCCGAGATCCGTAGCCCTGAATGCCAGCATTTCTAAATTACTGGCCTTTGAAATACTGTCATTCCATCTGGTGGAGACGGAGAGTTTTAAAGGCCTTATGGGGGTGGCTGTCCCACAGTACGTCATGCCCAGCCGCCACTACTTTTCCAGGCGAGCCATCCCTTCCCTGCACGACCAAGTAGGGGACAAAATCAGGTGTACACTGTGCAACGCCATCTGTGGCAAGGTGCACCTTACTACGTAAACGTAGACCAGTAAGCACGCTCAGGGACATTATATCTCTATAACAGCACACTGGGTAAATGCAGTGACGGCTGGGCCTGAGGCGGATAACAGTTTGGTGCATGTCCTTCCACCACCGAGGATTGCAGGGCGCTTCAGTTTGCCTCCTGTTGCTTCTCCCTCCTACTCCGCTTCCTCATCCTCTACCGACTCCTCATCCGGTTAGCGTAACACCTTCACCACCAACTTCAGCATTGCTAGGGGTAAACGACAGCAGGCAGTTTTAAAGCGTATCTGTTTGGGGGACAAACCCCACACCGCGCAGGAGCTGTGGACGGGCCTTGAACAACAGACCGATGAGTGGTTGGTGCCAGTGAGCCTCAAGACCGGCCTTGTGGTGTGCGGAAATGGGTGAAATCTGAACGCAGCCAGTGTATTATCTGAACTTGTGTTTAGCACGGCAGGGGGCGTCATCACAGACAAGCGCAGCCGCCTGTCCACAGCCAATGTGGACAAGCTCACATTCATTAAAAGGAACCAGGCATGGATCCTACAGAACTTGTCCGTACCTTGTGCAGAATAGACATGTATACCGGCCTTAACCAGCCAGCCATTGTTATACTGCAGCACAATTGCTCATTCTTTTATTTTGGATATTTCACACTCTTTTGGAGTGTACCCTAATAAAAAATAAAAACAATTTAAACCAAAAGCCAGTGTTGGCTACCTCGTCCTCCTCCACTGCCACTTCCACCTACACCACTATGTCCACAACCTCCTCAAACTTCTACTCCATATGGAACTCCACCTCATAAATCAAATTTTTTTTTATTTGTACGTATTTTATTTTATGTAATTTCACTACTTTGTCAGTTACATTTTCTGGTGAAATTCACCAATTTTTGGTTGTGATGTACCACTGCTATACCTTTTAGACCCGTAAAAAATAAAAATTAAATTGTCAGTTACATTTTCTGGTGAAATTCACCAATTTTTGGTTGTGATGTACCACTGCTATACCTTTTAGACCGGTAAAAAATAAAAATTAAATTGTCAGTTACATTTTCTGGTGAAATTCAGCAATTTTTGGGTGTGATGTACCACTGCTATACCTATTACAGCGGTAAAAAAAATAAAAAAAAAGCTCTACGAAGTTGACAGGTTACTACATTTCTGTAATTTTTCTGTTACATTCTTGGGTTGACATTTTACAATTTTAGATGTGAATAAACCCCTGCTCTGCATAGGTGACAGGGAATAAAATTTTAGAAATTCTTCTTTAAACCGCCAGCAGTACCTTATTGCAACCTGTAGCATGACTATAAAGGTGTCTGTGTCTTTTTTATGCAATGCGGCAAAAGTCTAAATTAAATACTTTTATTCAACAGGCCACGCTATGTAAACGATAGTCTTGAAGTCAAGGGGGCAGCGGTTTTCTCACCTGAAGTCAAGCGCGTCCCACCCCCTTTTCCTCTTCTTAGCGTTTGATGGATAGGATTTCCTTCACTACTGGACGCATGAATGTAGTCTTACGCGTGCGCCGTGTCCCTGCAATACCGGCGCCTACGCTGTGCCTGTTCCACTCCACTATGAGCTCAATGCTAAGGCACACGAGAGCCTGGGCATGCGCAAGACTATATTCAAGCAACCGGCAGTGAAAGAATTGGGCATCCTATCAATCAAAAGCTTTGGGGAGATAAAGGGGGCAGGGTGGGCTTGACTTCAGGTGAGAAAGCCGCTGCCCCCTTGACTTCAAGACTTTTGTTTACATAGCGTGGCCTGTTGAATAAAAAAGTACTTTTTTAGACCTTTGCTGCATTACACAGAAAAGACACAGATACCTTTATAGTCATGCTACATGCTGCAATAAGGTACAGCTGGCAGATTAATATGCATTTTCTAGGTGACAGGTTCCCTTTAAGTATCACTGTTTGAATTACATGATACGGTAGATTTAATAAGCACAACCACTCACCGTATTTATTTTGAAATATAATGACCAACAATAAATTCGCTAATTTGGTCAATTTCAATTTACTTAGAAGAATAGCCCAATATGCAAATTGAAGGTAGCATGCTAGCTTTCTTTAATTGCTTTAACAAAAGAATGATATTGTTGAAAATTAAAGCGTCTTAAGAAATCCAAATAGCATTTAGAACAGCAAATTTAGAAAATTAAAGGCAATTTGCGTAATTGGTTATTATCTTTAATGCAATATTTTATAGCCTCAGTTCATAAAATGTAAATGATGATGTGTTCTTGGTTCGGTTCCAGGATTGTCCATACTGTAACACAGTCAAATATGCATATTGGTTAGTCAAAAAAAAAATATATATATATTTACAAGGACATTGGCAGACTCAAAGCTGCATCCCCATGGAGGTCCAGTGAAGGATATAAGCATACTTCTAATAATGAAGTCTGTGACAGATCAGCTACGGAATCAGATAATGTTTGCAAATTTTTTATGGATCCTAACCCTTGCCTGACAGCTTTAATCTAATGATTCCTATTGATGGATAGAGACACTCAATGTGTCTCTGCAATGAAAAAGGATGTGATTTGACATGATGGCTGCAAATCAGTGGTCTGAAGAATGGAAACAAAATGTTTTAATAATTCACAGATTTTTAAACTAACGGTGGTATTGTTAATATGGGTTAATCTATTTAATTTGCACTAAAACAGACATTACAACTTCAAATTAACATTTGTTACTTTTGCACAGATAAATAGCTAGATAGATACCAATCAGCAATAACATTAAAACTATTTTAAAAGAATGACATTATTTAACGCATGACAATGACAACTTTTTTGGAGTGAGAAATATTTTGCATAAAGTGAAAGTCAATTTTTAAAGTTGGAAGCTGGAAAAATTGTGATGACTAGATAACGTTAGATGACTAAATCTGAGCATCTTCTAAATGGCAGCAATTGTGGGGTGTTCCTAGTATTCCGTGGTTATTACCTACCTAAAGTGAGCCACGGAAGGGCAACTGACAAACCATTGCCTAAGGCTCATTTATGCACTTGGGGAGTGAATCTGATATCACGCCATGGAACAGCTACTGTAGTACACAGCTGAAAAACTTGGAATATGGCTTGGAATATATAGTAACAGTTTGCACTATGGGAAGAACACAAACCAGCTCTGGGTAATGTTCTGCTGGGAAGTATTGGGTCCTGGCATTCATGTAGATGTTACTTTGACATGTTCCAGCTACCTAAACATTATTAGAGACCAAGTACACCCCTCCACAGCAGGATATTCTGTAATGACAGTGGTCTCTTTCAGCAGAATAATTCACTCTACCAAAACTGCAAACATTGTTCAAGAATTGGTCAAAGAGATCAAGATGCTTGTAATGGGTAATGGATTTAGACCCACTGTGCAAACTAACTAGATTAACTTTGGGCTAGTCCAAAGGGCATTATCCTGGTGATCCCCATGTTTTAACCATTTAAACTCTATACAGGGATCTGGTCTTTTTTGCATGGAACCCACTAGGCTGCTACCTCTTGTAATAATCCTTGTGTAGTTGACAGCTGACCTAGAAATGTCAGAAACACCCGTGTGCAGGCAGAATTGTGTCAGGGTAGGCAGCAAAGGCTTAGCATGTTAGACAGGCAAAGGTCAGGGCAGACGGCAGATAATTCAGAATCAGTATAACAAGAATTAGTTTGGCACATAGGCAGATAATCAGAATTGCACACCTTCTTTGGTAAACAAGTAATCTAGGAACATCAGGTCAGCAAGGAGTGAGAGGGGAGTCCAGCATTCATAGCAGAAGCTGAATAAATTAGAGGTAGCTGTGCAAATACAAACAGAGCACTAAAGGGGGGGGGGGGGGGGTAAAAGTAGTAGTTCAAGGAATTACATTCCCAATAAAAGTAGAGGGGCGGCAAGAGACATGGGTCACTGACTTAACAGTGCAAACTTGGCCTCCATTGCCAACATCTCAATCCAATTGAGCAACTGTGGGATTAGCTAGAAAAGAAGGTCCAATACACAAAAGCCACTCGTCACACTTGACAGGATCAAACAGATTATCTACTAATGTCTTGGTGTCAGGTGTTTTTTGTGAGATATCATGCCTTAATAGGCCAGAACTGATATGGTTCTAATTTAATGGCTGTTTCAACATCCAAAAAGTTTATATTCTCAAGTATAAGATACAGACATTAAGCTATAAGTTCCACTTCATTCTTAATTTTTGATTGGAAAAATGGTATGAATTAGCTTGAAATTTGGCAAAGTAGGTTATAACGATATACAATATATTTTGTCATATCTCCATGATAGCTATATATCATATATCTAATATATAAAGCTGAGTGTATGTATGTCCGCTAAAGGAATCTGCACTGTTGCATTTACAATCATGACATTTAGCACACAGGTACATCAGGTGTCCAGGAAGGTTTTAGACCGGGTCTCAGCTCTCTAGCATGTACCGTTCCTGAGATATTCCCAAAAAAATGCATTAGCCAATAGAAGACTGGTCACATGACCCTTATCAGCCAATGGAAGCTCGCAGGCCCTTATTGCAGCGTGCTGCAGCTTGCTTGATATGAATACATGACGTGTAAACAGGAAGTGACATAGTCCACATCGAGGCTTGAAGCACAGAAGTGGAATACACAGACAGGAAGTGACATCTCTTGTTGGTTCATATTGAGGCTTGGAACACAGGAGTGGAAAAAACATATTCAGCGGGCCATTGGCAAATCATATGATGATTGTCAAATAGTCACATGAGTAGTCACATGTGCAGCACCATCTTGATAAGTATCAATAGTTAAATAAACATGCATAGGATCAGAATAGATATAGAAAACGTCATAGTGGAATATGGCAATTGTACAGTATAGATCATAAAAGGATAAAAGAGCACGCATGTGGGTAAAATGTAATTGAATATAAATAGGTATGCCACCTGTTCAGGACTAACCGACTGGCAAATCTGGGCATATCCTAGGTCCCGTTTGCCAAATCTAGTAAATGGCACAATGGTATGAGTATAATGCTCTCCTAGTGTGCAAACCAAACCTGTAATCAAAAGATAACCCACTGTGTAAATAGAGGTAGAAAAAATGGAAAAACAGGGAAATAAAAAAATGAAAAAAGAGCATAAAAATGCAAGATCCATTCATTCATGTTTATTAATTTTTTAATGATGCAGCTATTCCCCTTCCCTCACTCGTGGAAGAAAGAAGAACCAAAAACAAAAATTTGTATATCTAGTATATAAAAACAATTGTATAGTGTACTGTATATCAGAATCCTAACAATACTGGGAATAGGATCCTGGGAGACACAGGGCAACCAACTATCTGAATATGCCCTATGTGACTTTGAATAGCGTTTAGCCCATGAGGTCTCAGCGTATTTAGATCATAAATCCATTTTATTGTATGTGTTTTTTTTAATAGAAACAACCTATCCCCTCCCTTCTCAAACCAGGGATATAGTCCACTACCATAAATTTGAGGTCTTCTTCTTTATGTTTCTGTTCTATAGAACTTCCTTCGACCTGTGGATCGGGGTCTGGATTGCAGGCACCATTATTGCACTTTGTCAGCTCCAGTGCTGCTGCAACTTCTCTCTCTCTCCATATATATATATATATATATATATATATACTGTATAAACCCTGATGAGCAAAAGGGTAACAATGTTTTGAACTTTTGACTTTCAGGCTCCATATCTCACCATCCACTACAGCTTCGAACGTGAGACTACCATCATTTATCATATATCATCTTGGATATCTCATACATAAATTGGATCTCGCAACTATTTAGCATATAATTAGTTCTGTAGATTCTTGTCATGTAACTGCATTGTTACTGTTTTGCTCCTGGTGGTGGAAAAATCTTTATCTTCTTGTATATTACAAATTACAACCTGTTCTCACATTCCCTAATAGCTCAGTGTGTTACTGTCAAGGTCCCTTCTGTGAGAGAGGTGAGAAGATTGGTTAGACTTGCTGCATGTGAGGCTGACAGGTCTCTCTGTTTTCATATATGAATGTTGTTGTTTGGCAGGATCTCACCTCTCCTCAGGTGCCGCTCATTATCAGTGATGAAAAATGTGAAGAAGCCTCAACTTCAATATCATCATAAGAAGCATCAGCTTGAGTTTGCAAAAAAGTATGAACAGTGGACAGTAGAAGATTGCAAAATGGATGATTTGGAGTGATGAGACAAAAGTCAATAGACTGGGTTCTGATTGGGGCAAATGGGTTTGGGAGAAACAAGGGAAAATGGGGATCGAGAAATTGAAGGAACTATGAAGTTCGGTGGAGGAAGCCTGATGATATGGGGTTGTTTCACAGCCAAAGGCGTTGGATACTTGACCAGGATCGATGGTGGTCTCAATGTTGAGCTATATGTGAGTATCTTACAAGATGAGTTACTTTGTACACTCGAGTACTATGGCTGTGAAAAGGACGACATAGAGTTCCAGCAGGACAACGGCCCGAAGCATATGTCAAGATTGGCGAATAAATGGTTCAATGACAAGGAAGTAATGGTGCTGGGTTGGCCCCCACAGTCCTCAGACCTCAATCCAAGCAAACCCTTGTGGGTAGAGTTGAAGAAAAATCTATATTCATACCCAATTGAGTCTACCAGTATGCACCAACATTAGGCATGTGTAAAAGAGACCTCGGAACAGATTTCTGTTGAGACATGCTTGAATCTGATAAAGAGCATGCCCAGAAGGATTCAGGCAGTGTTAAAAGCCAACGTTGAAAGCCAAGTGTATTTACAAAATACAAAAAAAAAAAAATAGAAATAAAAAAATTTGAATTTTAGGAATAAAATAGTAACAATGCAGTTACATGACAAGAATCAGCATAACTAATCATATGCTAAATAGTTGCAAATCTAATTATGTATGAGATCGCCAAGGTGATTGTCTATAAAATTATGATAGTCTCACGTTCGAAGCTGTAATGAATGGTGAGATATGGAGCCTGAAAGTCAAACGTTCAAAACATTATTACCCTTTTGCTCTTTGGTGTATATATATATATATATATATATCTATATATAAAATTTTAAAAAATGGCAGCACTTCAGAAAGTTTATTTACCCATATGGGACATGCAACGTTTCAGCTCTATGCAGGAGCCTTTCTCAAGCAGTGTGTACAGACAAAATACTGAGTTTATATATCATTATACTAAGTCATATCAATTCACAAAACAGGTGTAATCAATTCATAATGTATAAAACAATTTGACAAAAAATGCAATGCAAATACAAAAATTACAGTGTAACACCAATAATCACTGATTCATGATCATATAATAAATATCCAAATGACAAAATGTGTACATGATTCTGTAATGTATAAAAAAATTTACACAAATTCATAATTATCAATCATAACATTAACAGTGCCAGCTGTGTTTAATAATAAAGTGCTAAGTGCTTACTACGTGGTAATGCAGACGGAGGGTGAGGGAGGAGACAGAGCATGAATGGCTGCCGTAACTCGTGCGAACCGGCGTGCCTAAAGCGCAACTGCGCATGTCTAGATGATGTATACTTCACACTTCCGGGTTTCGATGTGCTCACAGTGCCGCGGCTGCATACTGCCGCCCTGATGTCAACTCGGCCATTCCTACTATGGGAATAATGCCTTTACTGACAAGTGCTTTAATAGCAACGTCCGATGTGTGCAGGATCAAGGTGGTAGCACATATTTGTGCCGTCTAACTTGTATGAGTGGCTAAGTGGGGTCGGATGAGGGCTACCACAACGTAAGAAGTGGAGCTTCCACCCGGGACCTCAGACCAGTTGCGCATCAGCATGTTAGTGCAGAGTTGCACGGTATCCATGATCCAAACCTACCTATCACCACCTATTAAAGAGGGTTTTCTTCATAACCACCTGCCATGAAAACAACGGACTGAAACAATAAAGATCCCAAATATGGACAAAAATAGATCAATCACCATCAGCATATTATAACAGCACACCGTTCACGAATGCAGCTTCAAGCTTCCTCACTCCATACTTCGTGGCATACCATCTGGAATGAAAGAAAAAAATAATAAATAATTGTTAAAAATATGAAAATTCGTAAAGAACATATACTTTGTCCAGTACAAATAATCACACAATATACACAGGAGCGGTCGACATCATAACATGCAGCAAAAGAGCAAACCACAGTCCTAGCCAACCCCAATTTTATAATCCACATTCAGACCATGCGGTTTAAGGGAATTCAGTGTGTGAATACACTTCAGTTACCTTTTTTTCAAGAGATTAATTCTGTTGCCACCTCTCCTAGGTATTGGTATAAAATCAATAATGCAGCATCTCAAATCCTTTTCTGTATGTTTAAGGTCAACAAAATGTTTTGACACTGGCAGGTCAAGCCGATTTTTCCTAATGCTTAGACGGTGATTATTAAGACGTGACTTGAAGTCAGTGGTTGTCTCACCAACGTAAATCAAATTGCACAGGCACATAAGCGCATAAATAATATAACTGGAGTCGTAGGTCAAAATGGATGCACAAAATTTCTGCCTTTTAAAATGTATTTACAGTTAACGCATGATAGACATGGAAAACATCCAACACTGCCTGTTGTCAGCGTTGTCTGTCTTGCTGTTTTTGATGTGCCTACATCGGCCTTAACCAATTGGTCTTTGATACTTTTAGACCTACGATAAGACATTAAAGGTGGGGAATGAAATTCCTTAATGGCACTATGGCACCCACCCAATATATTCCAATGATGTTGAATGATGTTCCCTATCTCTGTACTTTGTTCATAGTACATCGAAATAAAAGGGATCCTAACCGATTTTGTTTGTTGTACCTTCCTTTTAAGAGTGTCTTCCCTATTTCGTTTCCTAACCACTTCTTTTTTCTCATGAAGTAATTTGGAAGGATAACCCCGCTTCTTAAACTAATTTATCAGTATATCCAGAGTGTTGTCAAACACATCTGGGTCTGAGACTACACGTCTGGCCCTTAAAAACTGAGAATAAGGTAAGGATCTAACCATAGATCTAGGTTGATTACTACTATACGTCAATAGTGTGTTCCTGTCTGTCGGCTTAGTGAAAAGTTGAGTCTGCAGCTTGCCGTCCGCCAGGATCACACATGTATCAAGAAACTGCATTTCGGTGTGGGAATGCACTAGAGTAAATTGAAGTGCACTGTCGACTCCATTAAGGAACCTATGAAACTCGCAAAGTTGTTCAACGGTGCCAGTCCAGATGAGGAAGATGTCGTCTATGTACCGCCACCGCGCACTTACATGTTGGAAGTGGTGGCTTCCATAGACGACATCTTCCTCAAATCGACTCATAAATATATTTGCGTAGGATGGGGCCACATTGGACCCCATCGTCCCGCCCTGATCTTGCATATAAAAAGAATCTTGAAAAAGGAAGTAATTAAACCTCAGAACAATTTCCAAAAGGGACATAATAAACTGTTGGGCTTGACAAGTGAGCGATGACCTCTCCAACATATATGCAACTGCTGATAATCCCTTAAGATGATCTATTGAGGTGTAAAGGGAGGTGGCTTGTCAGTAAAGGCATTATTCCCATAGTAAGAATGGCCGAGTTGACATCAGGGCGGCAGTACGCAGCCGCGGCACTGTGAGCACATTGAAACCCGGAAGTGTGAAGTATACGTCATCTAGACATGCGCAGTTGCGCTTTAGGCACGCCGGATCGCACGAGTTATGGCAGCCATTCACGCTCTGTCTCCTCCTTCACCCTCCGTCTGCATTACCACGTAGTAAGCACTTAGCACTTTATTATTAAACACAGCTGGCACTGTTAATGTTATGATTGATAATTATGAATTTGTGTAAGAATTTTTATACATTACAGAATCATGTACACATTTTGTCATTTCGATATTTATTATATGATCATGAATCAGTGATTATTGGTGTTACACTGTAATTTTTGTATTTGCATTGCATTTTTTGTCAAATTACATTATGAATTGATTACACCTGTTTTGTGAATTGATATGACTTAGTATAATGATATATAAACTCAGTATTTTGTCTGTACACACTGCTTGAGAAAGGCCCCTGCATAGAGCCAAAACGTTGCATGTCCCATATGGGTAAATAAAGCAATTTTAGCATTTTTTTTACTTTCTGGAGTGATGCCCTTTTTTACAATTTTTATCTATTTGGATTGGCTTATATCCACATTGGGCCAGTTGCACCCTTTTATATATTGACGGTGCTGCCACTTTGTTTTTTTGTTTTTATATATATATATATATATATATGTATATATATATATATACATATATATATATATATATAAGCAGAGAAATCCACAGCACTTCCAAACGTTTTGCGACGTTTCGATCCGCTCAATGGGATCTTTTTTAAGCAGTGACAAAAGTGGGCAGTGCATAGTGCATATTTATGCGGTTTAAGCATCATTAAACAATTAGCAAATCAAGTACATTTATCACATTTAATACAGTGAACAGCAATAAAAATAATATTATCATTTGTATTTGAACAGTCAAAACCTGTAACTCATTTGAGTGTGTCAAAATGGCATTATTCCTTCTTATACACTACAGCATAACCATAGAAAATTTAACATGATAAATTGATTGTAATAATAGTGAACACAGGTGTAGGTCTTTTTGATAACCTAATAATCTAAAGTGCACAGGTATACCTTCAGTGGGAGATAATATGGATCGCAGGAGTGTGTGATGGAGTCAAGACACATGGATCTCGGCGTATCAAACGATGCAGTGCGCATGTCAGAGGACCTTTCCAAACAGTCCGGTCACATGATCGCGTGTAAGCCGGTCACATAGTGCGCATGTCCAAGGACCTTGGAACATGTGATTGCACCATGTGATCACGCACCCGATCTTGTGACTAGATGTATCACGTCACAAAAAGAGAAAGGGGATTCTAAGTGTTACGCAACCTTAAGAACAGCTGATCGTATATCCGATCATATTTTCCAATGTGTAATCACACCATCGTGGACAGTACACAAATGTAAAATACTTGGCTGAACAGTACAGTCGCCATAATGACATCTGCAACTCGGCACATGAAACAGTCACATGCACCAGCATATCCTGACCACCGATCGAGTGTCAGTGTTAACCGCAAATTACCGGCTCCAATGTAAGAGGCATATACATATGGGTCAGTGGTTCATCAGGGAATTTAACAGGCAACATATTGGACGGAAGTACCGTCGCTATAAAAGAGTAAAAAGAAGGTGCATAGTGCGCGGTAGTACCGCCGAATACCAAATCGAGTTGTTAGCTCAAAATGGTTATTATAATGTCCCCCAGTCATATCGAGGAGCACAACCATTGTGGCCCGGTTGTCACCACACAACCACAGGTTGGAATAACCCCCTGTTCATAGGGTACCATTCCTGGAAATCCAGTGTAACAGACCCAGGATCATCCTCTAGGCTGGGGGGCAATCATGTGAACACCCATTGGAAGAATCCTAGTGTCGCCTATCCCTCTGGTGCCACTGACTCCAAAGACACCCCCATATAACCGGCCAGAAAATGCAGGTCACTGTCTGGACATCGTCGGTTCCCCATGGCTATGCTGTGCATGGTAATGTCCATGTGCTAAGTACAGAAAAAATTGATTATACAGTATAATGCTCAAAAATTGAATAAATAATAATGTATACAAGAAAATATATGAGAATTCGTGATACAACTAATCCAGGTCCCATCATGATCCAGTCGATTGACCTTGCACCGCTCACCCCTGGCAAAAGCCAGATCAATTATCACCATCTCCTGAAGATAATAAAAACAATATATAAAATTACCCTGTTTAATAAACAAGGGGCACTACCACAAATAACTCCAAAATGAAGCAGGCGAGCAGAATCCCAATATGACCACTCAAGACAATAGCCAGGGTCTATAATCCACATTTAACCCTTGGGATCTCACATTTATAGAGTAAGGTGTGTCTATTGCCACCTCCACGGGGAGTAGGAATGTGATCTATTAGCATAAATTTAAGGTCCCTTTCTTTGTGGCCCATGTCAGTAAAATGTTTTGGAACTGGAAGATCCATACGTTTTTTGCGAATAGTATACCGATGCTGGTTGATTCTACTTGAATCCAATGAGGTTTCCCCCACGTATAATAACTGACATGGGCACCAAAGAATATATACAACGAATGAGGATTCGCATGTTAAGTAATGTTTAATATGATATTTTTTCTGCGTCGATGGATGCAGAAAGAAGCTACCTTTCTGCATATAGCGAGAATTTATACAGTTTAAGCAGGGGAAACTTCCCAGTTTAGGGCAACGCAAGAAGGTCTGGCCAGATTCTTTTTGTGGACCTATGTCAGTGTGTATTACTTTGTCTTTGAGATTCCTAGCTCTCTTGTATGACATGAGAGGAGGAAGAAGAAATTCTTCAATTCCCCTATGTCCACTCTTCAAGACCGGCCAGTGTTTTAATATGATTTGTCTGACCTGTGTACTGTCTTCAGTGTAAGTAGTAACTAAAGGAATTCTCTTCATTTGTTTGTTGTTATTCCTGTCCTTCTTTTTCAGAAGATCGTGACGTGATTTTTCTTGTGTAGTAGTAAGGTGTTCATTTAGTAAAGACAGAGGATAATTTCTATCCACAAAGGCCTGTGTCATGCGTTTGAGAGTATCTGGTAATTCATCATTATTGCTCACAATGCGTTTGGCACGGTAGAACTGACTCAGAGGGAGTGATTTCACCATAGCTCTTGGATGTGCACTGTTGTAACTCAATAAGGTGTTGCGATCAGTGGGCTTGGAGTACAAGCTCGTTGACAGCACACCCTCTTTGATAGTCACAACAGTGTCCAAAAAATGAATTTGTTCACTTGAATGTTCTAATGTGAATTTAATATCTATGTCAATGGTATTCAGAAATTGAAAAAACTCCATGAGTGCGTCCTCCGATCCAGTCCAAATAAAAAAAATGTCATCTATGTATCGCCACCACCTCAGGACATGCCGGAAGTGGGGCGATACATAGATGTATGTCTCCTCAGGAAGGAGACCGCCATGTTGGTGTAAGTAGGGGCCACATTGGACCCCATGGCGGTCCCCTTCCTCTGGAGATAAAAGTAATCTCCAAACAAAAAATAATTGCATGTCAGTGCATGTCATACACCAAATGTAACAGTTGTAAAATAAAATCCTGGCATTCAGCTGAAAAGGTGGACTGGGTCAGGGCCCTGGTGACTACCTCAATCCCAAAATTGTGTCGGATTGAGGTGCATAAACTGGTAATGTCCAACGATGCTAGAAATGCATTCGGTGGAAGGGTGGTCACTGCCAGTTTATTCAGAAAATCTGAGGTGTCCTGAATATAAGACTGAGCCGATACTGCATATTGTCGCAATATCCTTTCTAAAAAGATAGAGATATTGGACAAAATGGAACCCCGGCCCGAGACAATGGGTCTCCCAGGGGGAGTTTTAAGATTTTTGTGGATCTTGGGCAGCAAGTATAAAAACGGTGTCATAGGATGTGAAATTGTAAGAAACTCTCTAAGCTTGTCATCAATAATGCCAGCATTGCTAGCCTCCTGTACCACACTCTGTATCTTCCGTTCAATATCCCATCTAGGGTCAGTATGCAATTTTTGATAGACTTCACAATCATCCAACTGTCTATTGGCTTCTGCAATGTATTGATGAGTGTCCATGACCACAATCGCACCGCCTTTGTCAGCAGGCTTAATGGTGAGACTGTGGTCATGGACCAACTCATCAATAGCACGTCACTCCACCAATGTCATATTGGTGTGTATAAATTTATTTTGAGCATTCAATTTCAATGTATTTACATCTTTCATCACTGCATCAATGAATAACTCAATTGCTGGGGAGGACACAGGTGGGATAAAATCACTCTTATTAAACAAATTATAATCACTAAATTTCAGTTCAGTATGGGTACAAATTTAATCTGTAGATGAATGTGTTGAAAACCAGGTTCTGAGTTTAAGTATGCGGAAGAATTGATATAAGTCCGCTTCGAGTTGTAACCAATCTGTATTACTATTGGGACAAAAACTCAGACCCCTGGCCAAAACATTCAGTTGTGTATCTGACAGAACATGTGAAGAAATATTTACCACAATGTTAGCATCGTTTAGTTGCGTTTTTTGACAAATGGCCTCTTGCTCCTTGTTTTTGTATTGGTAGCGGTGGCGTTTTCGTCCTCCGCGTCGCGTTAGTTTCTTCCTGACGAATTCACTGTATGCTCTAAAAAAGGCTTAGTAACAGAGTTGTTTTGTTGCATTTGGGTTGAGTCCCTAGTAGGAAGTTTCTTTCCGGCTTTTTGAGTACGTTGTTGTGGCTGGTGATTCATTGTCCAATTGTAGACATTCCCTGTATTGTAATCCGATGTATCACGCTGCCATCTGCTGCGCTTTGTATCTTGTATTTCAGTCCTTAGTTTATCCAGGAACGGTTGGAATTTAGACAGGTAGTCCTGATATTCGTCTGTGGACAACAGGGAACATAATGTGGCTTGTAGAGCTTCCTGTTTTTCAGTGGTGTCAACCAAATCTTTTTGGAGAAACTCCATATTCAGCCAAATAAGATCCAATGCAAATTTGTTAGCAATCGATTCATATTTGATGCGAAAATCGTTATCATGCATGTACATGGTAGGTTGTGAGTGTGTCCTCAACCCACGAGGTATTCTATTGGTTTTAAAATATTCTCCCAAAGTGGTAAGGTGCAAATCAAGACTTACCAATTTTTTGGTAATACGTTCAAAGTCCCGTTTGATATCCAAGATGTTCGGAGTGGATAAAAACTCGGCATTTCCCTTGTGGGCACCAAGGATTCTGCTTGCTTGTTCCTGGGAATATGAAAATACGCCTGGTGTAGACAGGTCCCCAGTGGGAAAAATGGTATCAGAAGTCATCTTGTGTATATCGGCGTCTATATATATATATATATATATATATATATATATATATAGATATTAAACAGATGAAAATACCAGCGCTTTTAACACGCCAGGTGAAAATTCTTTGTATAGAATCCAAGACGAGTGGATCCCCAAATGTAGCAAAAACAGAAAAAGGCCAGCCTTGAATAGTGGATCTTTTATTACACCAAATGCAACGTTTCAGCTCACTCCATGGAGCCTTTGTCAAGCAGTGATAACAGTGTTTCAAGCAAGTATATACAGGTGTATAGGGAAGGTTACCATGGTGTACATAATAATCAATTGGTAAAGACAATTACATTATTAGGCCTCATGCACACGACCATTGTTTGTGTCCGCATCCGAGCCACCGTTTTGGCAAAAAACGGCACGGTCGTGTGCATGAGGCCTTAACATGATTACAGTCATATATAGGATCATTTCAATTCATAGATTAAATGATTAGATGTGACAATTCATGTAACACAAAAACAAATATTCATATAGTGTGCAGTATATATATATAAAAAAAGTACCAGTGATCTTTGTGAATTCATAATGATGTCCCATTAAATAATTCCATGTGCACATGTGTAATGTTGTGCTATCAATCAATAAAATTGAATATGTGAGATGCTCACTCTACATTACTGGGTCCATGTGGTTAAAGATGGTGTGCGGATATGGCGAGTGCGCCTGCGCCGGCTCCGTCTCACTCTCGTGAGAACATTGCCCAACTGCATGCGCGCAAGAAACGTGGTGTTGTGTGCATGTGGTGGCAGTGACTCGGCCTTCTGGCTGATCCCCAGGACATGGTTGCCACGCATGCCGTTGCCCGCGGTAACAGGTGGAGTGTGTGCTTGTTTGTGCTTTTCCCCTTTAAGTAGCTTCCATCCCTTGCCTGGTATTGGAAAGGTTAATTCCCTTCCTAGTGTGTGAACACTGGGTGTGTCTCTGATTGGGTGTGGCTACTTGGGGTTATTTAGCTCCTGCTGGATGCCAGAAGTCTGAGGGGTACTCCTGCCATGTTTATGCTGGAGTCATCCTCCTGGTTAATTTACCATCTGTCCAGTGAGGGCCACCCTTGTGTTCAAGTTATGTTAGACATTATTGTTCTTGTATTATTACATGTCTAGTGGTGTCTTTGTCTTTATTGCAGCTTATGGTCCTGGGTTCCTGTGTTATGTGTGGTGTGGGCTGTGTCCGTTTGTGTTCTTGTGGACAGCAGCACTCGTGCATGGGTTCCAGGCTGTGTGTCTGTGTCAGGTACCTGTGATACTTGTCTACTTACCTGCCATTGCCATATGCTGTACATGTTCCCTTTTCCTTGCAGCTTGGCCAGTGAGACTCCGGTTCCTCCGTGATGTGGAGGAACAGGTCGTCTTACTCTGCTCCTAGTCCAGGGACACCCTGAGGGCTAGTAGGGATCTTAGGTTCATGAGTATAAGCCCTCCTACCATCAGGGTTGGCTCATGCGGCTAGGAGACAGGGTCATAATTAGGGATGTGATAGGAGGTGACCTGCTCCCTGATTCCTGTCCTGGCCTAGCAGCTATGTTTCATATTGACATCCCACGGATTAGCGTTACCCCCACGGGGATCCGTGACACTTATCCACTGTGTAATAAGAATAAGACTACTGTTTGTTTACATATTTTTTTACATATTAAATTTTTTCTCCTTTATAGGGATTTTTGAAGAGTCCGGAAAAAATTTCTTGTGAAGACCCCATCCGACATTATGATTTCCAAGTGGTTATTTTGTTCTCCCCTTTTGTGTTTTTTTACCTGTTTATTTTTGGATCTAAAGTTCACCCTCCTTTTTATACTATTGCGCTTTACATATGTATTGCAGTATAGCCTTAAATATATTTTTCCTGGATTGTCTGTACCCAATGGAGAGGGTTTGATGACCGCACGCCTTCTAATGGGACATATAGGAACCGATACCTCCAGAATATATCCGGGCATTATGTTATATTAAGATGATTCCTCTGATCTGATTGATGGGCTCGGTCCCGAGGTGGTAAGGGCACAATCCACAGCTGACACTGCGGTTCTGGGACCTCCCCAGTAGACACCACTGCGTCTCAAGGAGGACATAACTGGTGGTATTTTTATGTACCGCTCTATTTTGTTATTCTTCTGTGGATACCCGTAATTGCCTGACTCTCATATAGCTTCCTTTGGTTGCCATGACTATTTGACATGTGACCGGATTAGAATTACTTGCGCAGTTGGTTACTTGGGTGTTGGTGACTCCATTTTTGTTTCTGGCTAGATCCTAAGTTTCTTATGCGCATGCGCTTGGACAATGTTCTCATGGGAGGGAGACGGAGCCGGCGCACTCACCATATCCGCACGCCGCATCTTTCACCACATGGACCCTGTAATGTAGGGTGAGCGTCTCACATATTCAATTTTATTGATTGATAGCAAAACATTACACATATGCACATGGAATTATTTAATGGGACATCATTATGAATTTGCAAAGATCACTGGTTCTTATATATATATATATATATATATATATACAGTACAGACCAAAAGTTTGGACACACCTTCTCATTCAAAGAGTTTTCTTTATTTTCATGACTATGAAAATTGTAGATTCACACTGAAGGCATCAAAACTATAAATTAACACACGTGGAATAATATACATAACAAAAAAGTGTGAAACAACCGAAAATATGTCATATTCTAGGTTCTTCAAAGTAGCCACTTTTTGCTTTTATTACTGCTTTGCACACTCTTGGCATTCTCTTGCTGAGCTTCAAGAGGTAGTCACCTGAAATGGTCTTCCAACAGTCTTGAAGGGGTTCCCAGAGATGCTTAGCACTTGTTGGCCCTTTTTCCTTCACTCTGCGGTCCAGCTCACCCCAAACCATCTCGATTGGGTTCAGGTCCGGTGACTGTGGAGGCCAGGCGATCTGGCGCAGCACCCCCATCACTCTCCTTCATGGTCAAATAGCCCTTACACAGCCTGGAGGTGTGTTTGGGGTCATTGTCTTGTTGAAAACTAAATGATGGTCCAACTAAACGCAGACCGGATGGAATAGCATGTCGCTGCAAGATGCTGTGGTAGCCATGCTGGTTCAGTATGCCTTCAATTTTGAATAAATCCCCAACAGTGTCACCAGCAAAGCACCCCCACACCATCACACCTCCTCCTCCATGCTTCACGGTGGGAACCAGGCATGTAGAGTCCATCCGTTCACCTTTTCTGCGTCACACAAAGACACGGTGGTTGGAACCAAAGATCTCAAATTTGGACTCATCAGACCAAAGCATAGATTTCCACTGGTCTAATGTCCACTCCTGGTGTTCTTTAGCCCAAACAAGTCTCTTCTGCTTGTTGCCTGTCCTTAGCAGTGGTTTCCTAGCAGATATTCTACCA
Source organism: Bufo gargarizans (assembly GCF_014858855.1). Lineage (NCBI taxonomy): Eukaryota > Metazoa > Chordata > Amphibia > Anura > Bufonidae > Bufo > Bufo gargarizans. The sequence continues at coordinate 177,989,340 of NC_058086.1, forward strand.
TGAAGACCTTATTCACACAGTCTCCTCTAAACAGTTGTTCTAGAGATGTGTCTGCTGCTAGAACTCTGCGTGGCATTGACCTGGTCTCTAATCTGAGCTGCTGTTAACCTGCGATTTCTGAGGCTGGTGACTCCGCAGCAGAGGTGACTCTTGGTCTTCCTTTCCTGGGGCGGTCCGCATGTGAGCCAGTTTCTTTGTAGTGCTTGATTGTTTTTGTGACTGCACTTGGGGACACTTTCAAAGTTTTCCCAAGTTTTCAGACTGACTGACCTTAATTTCTTAAAGTAATCTTGGCCACTCGTTTTTCTTTACTTAGCTGCTTTTTTCTTGCCATAATACAAATTCTAACAGTCTATTCAGTAGGACTATCAGCTGTGTATCCACCTGACTTCTCCACAAGGCAACTGATGGTCCCAACCCCATTTATAAGGCAAGAAATCCCACTTATTAAACCTGACAGGGCACACCTGTGAAGTGAAAACCATTTCAGGTGACTACCTCTTGAATCTCAGCAAGAGAATGCCAAGAGTGTGCAAAGCAGTAATCAAGGCAAAAGGTAGCTACTTTGAAGAACCTAGATTAGGACATATTTTCAGTTGTTTCACACGTTTTTGTTATGTATATAATACCACATGTGTTACTTCATAGTTTTGATGCCTTCAGTGTGAATCTACAATTTTCATAGTCATGAAAATAAAGAAAACTCTTTGAATGAGAAGGTGTGTCCAAACTTTTGGTCTGTACTGCATATATATACGCTATATATCTATGAATTTAAATTATCCTATATATGACTGCAATCATGTTAATAATTTAATTGTCTTTACCAATTGATTATCACCTTGGTAAGCTTCCCTATATATACTTGTTTAAAACACTGTTATCACTGCTTGACAAAGGCTTCATGGAGTGAGCTGAAACATTGCATTTGGTGTAATAAAAGATCCACTATTCACTTTTCAAGAACGGAGTGCTGCCCTGTTTTTGTTTTTGCTATATATATATCCAGAATTGCCGTGCATACATGATGAATAATTTTTTATTTTTTCAACTGATATGATTTTTATATATGATTTCAATGAACAAAATCTAATTAACCAACATTTGGATTTAAAACCAATGGTCCTTTCATTGAAATTAATGCAGTTCTCTGGAGTCATTTCTAGTACAGTTCACATCTGTTTCTGTACATAAATAGAAAAATATGAAATGAAAAGAAGCCAGGGCTGAAATTCATGCTTCACCTCCTCTCATTAATTACCACCATAGACTCCCTGTTAGATAATGACATTTCAAACAGCCTCGTCACAACATGAACTCATCAGTGGCTTATCTCATTGCAGCATAATTCAACAAGATGATATTTCTACTAAAAGCTCTCATCACTTAGAGTTATGTCATGGCTTGACAGACTTGGGAAATAGTAACTTGTGAAATATCTGAAGGGTATCTGCTTGATTTTACTATTAATTACTGCACATTTTTGTAATGAGAAAATTTGGTAGAGGTCTACCTCTAAAAGGAACAGGAAGGGTTAATTATTAATAAAATATTATCTCTTTCGAAATGTCTTGGTAAATAGTGTATTTGGTGGTCATTAGAGATGAGCGAATCGAATCCAACGAAGTAGAATTGAGTCCGAATTTCACAATAAATTTGACTTGCCGTGAAGCTGAATTTCCTCATGCTTCGTGGTAGCGAAAGGATTTAACCTGAAATATTGTAAAAAAAACTTTAAAAAAAACATGCTTACCTCCTCCATTTGCTCGCGACGGACCGGGTTCTGCCATCTTGATTGAATATCTCGGCTAACCTCCCGTGCGTGGTGACGTATGACGTCATATTGGGCCGCTTCAATTTCGAGCAAGATTTTCAAGGAAGATATAATTTTACACTGTATTATTATTCTAAGATGGCCTAATCATGTATGAATGCTGTATATGAGGGGTACAATGATTGGGAGCAGCGCTATCGCAGCTTGGTCACAAAGCAATTTTTTTTTGTAAAATTCTTCGAAGCAGTCAAAACTAATTTTCCAAAACGTTACCTATCTCTAGTGGTTACCGAGCCCATTGGTTATCAGGAGCCATACTTAGGTAGGTATGTAAACAATGCCAAGAGGTTGGCAGTCGGCAATTCCAGGTTCTAGAAATTGATGATCTATCCTCATTGTAGATTATCAATAACAGATTGTTGGGGGTCCGATGACTGGCACCCCCATTAATCAAGTGTTCTAAGCAGAAAGCTCTGTCTATTGTGCAGTGGCCATGATGGATTACTGTACATCAGCTCACATTCAAGGTACCCCATTTATCTGATACTGATGACTTATCCTTAGAAGGTCATCATCCACAAACCCCTTCAAAGCTGGTTATACAGTGAAAGCTTACATTTTTCCTTTTCTGCCACAACATGAAAAAGTTGTTTAGTGAAAAATCTTCAATTTAGAATTTTATTTGGAAAAATGCTTAGTCCTTCCCAGAAGAACTGGATTACTCATTGTATGATAAAACTTTGAAAGATATAACGGCTGATTAAAGTAGTTGTGTCACCTCAGACATCAGTGGCTTATCACTAGGATATGCCAATAATGACAAATATCTCTGCAGTGAACAACAGCGCACCGTGCATGTGCATTAAGCAATTTTTGGAAGTCCAATAGAAATGAATGGAGAGCGCACCATACAAGCGGGCCACTGCTCCATTCACTTTTATCGGACTGATGGAAATAATATATCCATGCCAGTGCTCGGCTATTTTCTGACTCCCATAGAAATGAACGGAGGGCGGTTGCACATGAACAACTGTTATCCATTAACTTCAGGGGCTCTATTCTAGTGATAGATGCAAGTCCCAAAGGTGGGACCCACACTTATCTGACATATCCTAGATATATGCCACCAATGTCTGAGGTGAAACAACCTCTGAAAGACTGGACTAAAATGAAGCCATATACATCCAGCCTAATGATTATGATACCAAGCCTAGTTTAGTCTAAAGGCTGACTGACTGTTCAGGCATTATGTCAATCACCAAGGGCCAACGGCCAACAGTCAGAAGGAGTGATAACTTAGCTTATGCAGGTAATAAAGTTGATTTACATGTAGTCCTATGTAAAAAAAAAAAAAAAAAAGAGACAAAGCCACAAATTATAACACTATCCTGATACCTTTACCTATAAACTGATACCATGAAATATACCGGTATTTCACTCCATCATAACATCTGCCATTTAAAAAGGAATGTATTGCTTTACTTAACTCGTATGTTGATTGTTCCAAAATGGAAATAATGCAGCTTCCTTTTGGAGTATTTTCTATGCTAAAACATGTATTCTAAAACGTTCATATAGGTTCATATTTTAGCAATGTACTGAGAATTTACTACTTATACTGTGCTATTTATCAGTACTCTTATTCAAATGCAGTCATGTTTATGCTGCACCGTATTTGTCAACTCTGTATGCTTTACAATAATGATAAAATCACTTTGTTTTTTGCTAGCCTTATGGGAAATACAAAAATATATATTAATAGATACATTTATGCATTTTTTTAAACAAAACAAACTACCAGTGGCTCAACTTCCCTTGATGACCTGAAGCCATCTGGTAGCATGCTCAAACCATCCCAGAGCTACAATTCATAATGTATGCGGCTGGATTTGCTAGCTGAGTTGCCCCAGGAATTAATTATCATAGTAATCAAATTTACTTCCAACCATGTAGATCATAAATTTATTGTCAGCTACTTTATTGGGGATTGTAAGCTTGCTTACAAAGCAAGAAAAATGCCATTTTTCAACTGTTTACACATACAGCATATTTGCTGTTTTAATTTCCTGGTAAAAGTTGAATGCTTATTTAATGTGCTCTAGACAACTACATAAAACTGATGTTACTGCACCTGATGAGAGTTCTTATATATCATGTGCCTTCCATTAGAGAACGGTCCTCAAGCATCATGCCTGCAAAAAGTGTAGCTAGGCTTTTCTTCAAGCTGGGCAAAGATTGGCACTCAGTACCCAGTAGGCTTCGCCCTATCTGAATTTACTATATGCCACTGTCTGAAATGTTGACAGTACATCATTAAAAAATTGCTATATAATCAGAGTGTATACAAAGTGGATCAGAGCCCACAAGTAGCTTTAACATGGGAGGTGGGCAGTTCTATACAGCTACTGACTATAGATGAGAGAATTGGATTCAATCCATATTTTGCATCTAATTTTAGTTAATCCTATATAGATGACTGCTTATTGGCTGCTTAGAGTACAAATGGATATGAAAATAACAATGACTAGCAAAAAGGGTCCTCTGATACTTTGGCACTGGATTGTATTGCAGCTATTTTTGTAGGCATTGGCATGTGGCAGGCAAAAAAAGAGAGAGACAGAGATCCTATCTAATGCCAGAAGAATTAAGATATGCGATTTGCAATATACTCTTCCTAGAAACCAAGAGTAGTGCTGCCAGGCATACAATACATATTTTCGGTCTCCCTAATGATAAAGAGTAGTGTTGAGCGAATCAAAGTATCCGAAGTGGACTTCAATCCAAATTTCAGGAAAAATTTGATTTGCTATGAAACCAAATTTTCTTGTACTTTGTGTTACTGAATCTAATATTCCTTAAATGCCAGTGAAAAAAATAAAAAAATAAAATCATACTCACCTCATCCATTAGTGTGCAAAGAGGCCATTGCATCCATCTTGATTGCAGAAAGCATGCAAAATCTCCCACGGGGGTGACGTCATTAGTCATGACACTTTGGCACTGGATTGTATTGCAACTATTTTTGTAGGCATTGGCATGTGGCAGGCAAAAAAAAAAAAGGCTGAGAGAGAGAGGGGGGGACATTCTTTCTAATGCCAGAAGAATTAAGATATGCGATTTGCAATATACTCTTCCTAGAAACCAAGAGTAGTGTCGCCAGGCATACAATACTTATATGCATATTTTTTGTCTCCCTAATGATAAAGAGTAGTGTTGAGCGAATCAAAATATCCAAAGTAGACTTCAATCCAAATTTCAGGAAAACTTGATTTGCTATGAAACCTATTATTCCTTAAATGGCAGAAAAATTAAAAAAACAAAAAAACATACCTCATCCATTAGCGTGCAAAGATTCCATTGCATCCATTTTGATTGCAGAAACCATGCAAAATCTCCTACCGGGTGACGTCATTAGTCATGACGTCACCACACCCAGCCAGCATGATGATGTCATCACGTCACCGAGCAGGATTTTACACTGTGCCTTCAATCAAGATGGCTTTGATAGCCTCTCCGTGATCAAATGGATAAGGAGAGTGGTGTTGAGTAAATCAAAGTATCTGAAGTGGACTACTGATATGATTTTCAGGGAAATTTTGATTTGCCACAAAACCAATTTTCCTCATCCTTCGTTGCAACTAATCAATTTTCCCTGAAATGGCGTTAAAAAAATTAATAAAAAATTCATACTCACCTAACCGGTTTGAGCGCTAAGAAACCACAATGGCCATCTTGATTGAAGATCCTGCACAAAATCTTGTGTTGATGTATGATGACACCACAATTGGACAGCTTGATGATGTTATCACGCACCACATGAGATTTTGCGTGGGTTTTTCAAACAAGATGGCCTCGGCAGCCTCTTTGCGCCTAAACAGATCAGTTGATTACTTTTTTTAACCCCTGAAAGGCCTCCATTCTTACATTGACGGTGCAATTGCCGTTCCCCTTCATTGCGCCCGTTGCTTACAAAGAAATGTACTTTGTGACTAAGCAATTTGTCACAAAGCTAATTTCTTTGTGAAATTTGGTGAAGCAGACGAATTAAAGTTTTCATAAGTTTGCCCTTATCTCTATAGGTGAGTATGTATATTTTTATTTTATCTCAGATGCAACAATCAGCGATAAATGCGGAATATGAGGGTTTAATTGATGTGGGGCAGCACAATCGCGGTTCCCCTTCATTGTGCTTGCTGCATACAAATTTCTTTGTGAAATTCAGTGAAGCAGCCTAGTTACATTTTTCTTAACTTTACTCATCTCTTATAAAGAGCACCCCAAAGGGAACCCCACAAGGCAAGTTAACCCAGTAAGACAAGTTTCTCTTGAGACATTCTGATTATCTTGTTCTTCTTAAAAGAGAACTAGCTTGCATGTTTCGTTGATAAATATATGAGTTTTGTGGGATGGTGTAAGTCTATTATCTCACTTTCAGTTGAATGTTACTTTGAAAGTCACTCTGGTTCATCTGACGTTGAATCAAATGGCAAAATAAAATTGCTAAGTCTTTTTTCACACTATTGTATTTCTTTTCCGGCATAGAATTCCGTTCTATGGGCTCTATACCAGAAAATTTCAAACAAAATGAATCTTGTCTCGTTTGTTCATCTCTAGTGTTGACTTAATTTATTATTTTGCACCATGGGGAGACATCCTTTTAAAGGGGTTATCCAGGATTTTGCTATGGATGGCCTACCCTCAGGATACGTCATCAATATCAGATTAGTGGGGATCCCACTATGGGAACACTTGCCAATCAAAACACTGTTTGAGAAGGTTGTGGTGTCTCGGTGAGCACTGAAGGAAGCCTCCTTGCAGTCTAATAAGTGTAGTGCCGTTTATTGGTTAGAAGCAGTACTTAGTATTGTAGCTCAAGCCCATTGACTTGACTGGGACTGCACTGCGCCAAGGCCATATGACAGATATACAGTGACATCACTAGCCTAAAAAGAAACATAAGAGCTTAACAAGCCCCGTGACCTGTTCAAACATGTGCTGGGAGTCGGACCTCCGCCGATCTGATATTGATGGTCTATACTGATTTTTCAATACATCCCCACACATCCCCACACATAATCTCAGATCCTTACAGGACCTCTGTTCTCCTCTAATCCATTCTTCACACAATCGACTACATGTTTTCTCACTTGCTTCTCCCCTACTTTGGAACTCACTACCCCAACACATCAGACTCTCCCCCAACATTCAAGAGTAACCTGAAAACCCACCTTTTCAGGAAAGCCTACCACTTGCATTAGCATGCTACCACCACACAGCTACATGAGCAGCCTATACCTTCACCTACTGTGCTCTCCCCTTACCTTGTAGATTGTAAGCTCTTGCGGGCAAGGTCCTCTACCCTTCTGTATTAGTCTGTTAATTGTTTATTTATTGTATTTTTATATTTGTGTAACCCCGTCTGGATGTATAGCACCATGGAATCATGGCACTTTCAAATAAATAATAATAATAATAATAATAATAATAATAATAATAATAATAACCTGAGGATAGGCCATCAGTATCAAAATCCTGGATAACCCTATTAATGTATTGAATGTTGTTGTCTAGAAAAAAGTAAATTTGTATTAAAATCAGTATTAAGCATATTTCTTCATATGGAATCACATATTTTCAGGACAGCAGCTTTTCAGGCGTTTTTCCCTTATAAAGTACACATTGTGTTAATCTCATTTCTCATGATGACAGTGCGCAAAGTTCAGCTACATTGATACGTTCCCATCCTTAAGTGATGTTTAGCAAAGCGTATCCCTCATTCAGACATTTCCATTTCATGAAGCTACTGGCACTGGGCACAACTCATTAGAAAGTAACACAATTTTTATACTGATTGATGTATAGTCATATGAAAAGGGGTTGCCAAGATTAGACATTGCTCTGCAGTCATCAGCATAATATTTCAAGATGAACGGAGGCCAACAGTATGCCAATGATATTGACTCTTTGTGTTCTGACTGCTACTTACTTGATGCTCTTCATTTTAACCCTGTAATGTCTTGTCTTGATTACATTGCCTTAGTTTTGTGGAGAGAAAATCACTAGTTACAACTGAAAGTGCTTATTAAAACTTTAATCTTTATCAAACATTTTAAATACAATGAGATTTGTTAGGTCACCTGGCCTGCATGATATTTGACCCAAATGTGCCCAATTTTGAAAAGGAAGAAACGGCTGCAAAGTGAACCTTATCATGCCTCTGATTATAGCTCACAGGGCTATAACTATAGGAGGTGCTGAGGTTGCAGCCACACAGAGACTTTGATGCCTCATGCAGCCCAAGTTTACTAACACATTGAAGGATGTCTAACTACAAATGACCCATAATGATTGAAGAACCCTGGAACAGATTTAGGATTTTCACCCAGAAGTTTCACAATATCATATAAAATGGATCATGTTCTCATATATTAGATATATAAGCAAATAATAGAGATGTCCTCAAAACTTGATTCAGGTTTCAGTTTGTCCGAATTGGTTGACAGATTCGATGTGGGTCTATTCTACTTGAATCGAAAAGTGCTCAAATAGGCCTAAAAATTTGTATATGAAAATATGAGGTCTCCTCGGACCTCTAATTTAGTCACCAAAAATTTGGATCCATCTTGAATCTTTTGAAAATTCGAGTCAATTCAATAATCTCTAGAAAATATAATGTGACATTTATATTTATTTTAATACAAATAATGAATTGCATTTTATGGTATTTTCATTTTTTATACTTTCACTTAAAAATCATAAAAAAATCAAATTTTTTGAGTTTTCATCTTGAATACTTTGCATTGTTGTGTTTCTCCAGTCTTGATATTTGACCAGCCTGTGACAACACTTCTGGATCATACAGTACCTTGTCCTTACATCTCCTGCTTACCATTATGCTGATGAACCCTGGCTTAGTTCCTGATCTCTTCATAGTGAATAGCACCATGGTCACCATTCTAAGACTACTCTGGGGATTGAGACATGGGGATTCCCTGCAGCAAAGTCCAAATCACTGTAAAAGGGTTATAAGGTGAGTATCAGGGAATCTGTAAATTGCTTAGAGGATTTGAGGGTCCACTGACAAAATTCATTGGTACTTGAACAATAGCACCAAGAGTCATTGCACTCAAATTTTGTGTACAGTTTTTCCAAGAGTACATATATTAATCGCTCCAAATTAACTGTTCAATGTGAGTTATTTCTGTACTTTGTCCTCTGTTTTTAGAGAATTGCCCAACTGTCACAAAAAATACAGAGTATTGTTTTTATTGGGACTGTAAAGGGGGAATATTAATCACCAATATTATGCGAATATCGATAATTAATATTCCTAAACAGGAGGAGCCGTCTAGTGAAGACTCCGCCTATTTATACCTTTATATAACAATATCACAATACTTTCGCTATGCTTTACACTAATCACTAATACTAGCTGCATGCGCCTTACTAACTCGCTACTGCTAACAAGTACACGCTACACAAAGGGTACAAATATAATGGTATTTATTTAACACACTAAGAACGGTATTTAATACACCAAGCACGCAATACAGTAATTACACAACACTAAATATACAGTACTCAACTACACTACACGTTCCCAAATTCCACCCACAAACTAACTATACAATACACACATACAGGTATAACAACCCACCCGCCTAGCTCTATACTGTCCCTACGGGGTTACAAGACAATACACACATCAATGGCTCTGCAGGGGTTAATACCTGCAGGCCATGAAATATTGTTTGCAGAGCAGCTGCATGCTCAACAGTCTTAGGTTTGTTTGCAGAGCAGAGGCATGCTCTACAGCGCAGCAGTTAACCAGGGGCATGCAGGGGTTAACCAGGGGGGGTTTAAATGGTAGGGGGTCAGGGATATCAAGGGCTAACCAGGGGTACAGCAAGGGTTAGTAACCAGGGGGTCAGGGGTAACCAGGGGATGCAGATATGCCTGGCCTGGTATCAGGAGCACAGGCACTGCGGGGGTTACACAACCAAGAAGGGACTGGCAGGGAAAGGGTTCGTTGGTGGGTGGGGGGTGATACTTATTCCAGAGCGCAGGACGCGCTTTCCTGGGTCCGGTCAGGGGTCTTTCAGGATGGGACGGCAAGGCACTTCTGTTGAGCGCCGATTGCGCTTTCCTCCTTCTGGGGGGTGGGGACGGCAGGGGTCCGGTCCGGCTCTTATCCCAGAGCGCAGGATGCGCTCTCCTGGGGGGTCCTGTTCCTAACTGCTCTGAGCGCAGGACGCGCTCTCCTCATGTCGGGGCCCAGACCCTCACTAACCTATTGAGTGCCGAGCCGCCGGATATTTAAACCCTGGCCGCCCGCACTCCCGCTCTGCGCCACCCACCAGGGGGCACGCGCGCGCCCCCATCATCCACGTGGGCCGGCGCAGTGATATGACGTCACTGCGCCGGCCCGCACATCGGGGACGCGCTGCAGACAGGCGGGAGATCCTTTGATCTCCCGCCTGTAGCTCTCAGCATTCCGGACATCGCAATGGTAATTGCGATGCCGGAATGCGCATAATAGAGGGAGCGGAGGTGTCTCCTCTTTCTCTATTATGCTTTAATTATCTCCAGCCGGGCTGCAGATAATTAGAACAAAAGGATTCAAATTCATTAGAATCTGAATCCTTTTGAGGTCACCAGAATGACCGGACCTTATCCGGTCATCCTGGCGCCTTTACTCAGAATACATCAATGTGAATGCTTGGGCCACATTCACATTGATGCATCTGGGTCCATGTAGGGGGGGGGGGGGTTATATAATATACATGAGTATGGATGCTTGGGGCACATCCATACACATGTATATACATTAATATTAGGGACATAAGGGGGCACAGATTATATAAGGGGGCGCAAGGCCCCTACATACACTATAAGGGGGCACAAGGCCCCTACATACAGTCATGTGAAAAAATTAGGACACCCTTTGAAAGCATGTGGTTTTTTGTAACATTTTTAATAAAAGGTTATTTCATCTCCGTTTCAACAATACAGAGAGATTAAAGTAAACCAACTAAACAAAGAAAACTGAAGAAAAGTCTTTTCAAGATCTTCTGTAAATGTCATTCTACAAAAATGCCTATTCTAACTGAGGAAAAAGATAGGACACCCTTGCCCCTAATAGCGAGTGTTACCTCCTTTGGCTGAAATAACTGCAGTGAGACGGTTCTTGTAGCCATCTACCAGTCTTCGACATCGGTCTGAGGAAATTTTACCCCACTCCTCAATGCAGAACTTTTTCAGCTGTGAGATGTTTGAGGGGTTTCTTGCACGTACAGCCCTTTTCAAGTCACCCCACAGCATCTCAATGGGATTCAAATCTGGACTTTGACTTGGCCATTCCAGGACTCTCCATTTCTTCTTTTTCAGCCAATCTTTGGTTGATTTACTAGTATGTTTTGGGTCATTGTCATGTTGCATGGTCCAGTTCCGCTTCAGCTTTAATTTTCTAACTGATGGTCTCACATGTTCTTCAAGCACCTTCTGATACACAGTAGAATTCATCGTGGATTCTATGATGGTGAGCTGACCAGGTCCTGCTGCAGCAAGGCAGCCCCAAACCATGACACTTCCACCTCCATGCTTCACAGTTGGTATGAGGTTCTTTTCTTGGAATGCTGTGTTTGGTTTACGCCAAACATGTCCTCTGCTGTTGTGTCCAAATAATTCAATTTTGGACTCATCTGTCCAAAGAACATTATTCCAGAAGTCCTGGTCTTTGTCAACTTTATCTCTGGCAAATGTCAGTCTGGCCTCGATGTTTCTCTTGGAAAGCAAAGGTTTCCTCCTTGCACACCTCCCATGCAAGTTAAACTTGTACAGTCTCTTTCTGATTGTAGAGGCATGTACTTCTACATCAACAGTAGCCAGAGCCTGCTGTAGTTCTCGAGATGACACTTTAGGGTTTTTGGAGACCTCTTTTAGCATCTTGCGGTCTGCTCTTGGGGTGAACTTGCTGGGGCGACCAGTCCTGGGCATGTTGGCAGTTGTTTTGAAAGCCCTCCACTTGTAGACTATCTTCCGGACAGTGGAATGGCTGATTTCAAAATCTTTTGAGATCTTTTAAATCCCTTCCCAGACTCATAGGCTGCTACAATCTTTTTTCTGAAGTCCTCTGACAGCTCTTTTGCTCTCACCATGGTGCTCACTCTCACTTCAACAGTCAGGAGCACACCAAACTAAATGTCTGAGGTTTAAATAGGGCAAGCCTCATTCAACATGCAGAGTAACGATCTACTAATTATGTGCACCTGGTGTGATATACCTGTGTGAGATCTGGGCCAATTTAAGAGGGAATACATGTGAGGGTGTCCTATCTTTTTCCTCAGTTAGAATAGGCATTTTTGTAGAATGACATTTACAGAAGATCTTGAAAAGACTTTTCTTCAGTTTTCTTTGTTTAGTTGGATTACTTTAATCTATCTGTATTGTTGAAACGGAGATGAAATAACCTTTTATTAAAAATGTTACAAAAAACCACATGCTTTCAAAGGGTGTCCTAATTTTTTCACATGACTGTACATTATAAGGGGGCACATATTTCCCACAGGGGCCACCATGAGCCCCTGGGGATCACCATGGGCAGACATGCGCAGATGCTGGGCACATCTGCGCACATCATCCCATGGTGGGTTGGTTAATGTATGCATATATACCATACATGCCCGCACGTGTTTGCGGGCATGCATGGATATATATGCATCCGTCTCAACCCTTCCTCAACAGGGACCAAATAGATTCAACTTAAAGGGGTTCTCTGGAAATTATTTAAAATGGCTTCAAGCAACCTGTCTTAGAAGATTAATGGGTTGGATTGTGTACACTTATAGAGCTCCTGAAATATTGTATCATTACCATCTACAGCAGAGTGGAGAGTTCCTGCTCAGCAATAAATTGTAGTGATGCAATCCTGGAAAGCTCAGCACTGGAAAGTGAAGGCAATATGTCAAGTGCATTATGTAGTGAGGCATCAAGCTTAGTATGTAGTGATGCACTGAGCATAGTGTGTAGTATGGCTCTGTCCTCTAACCCCCCCAGGCAGCTCAACAATTGGGCACAACCCTACCTATTCACATTCTAGAATGGGTTGTTTGCAGCCATTCCTGTAGAGCCGCTTTAATACGTGCACAAATGAAGGAGAGCAGAGACTCAAAAGACAACCATAATGCCAACAGGATATAGCACAGAAATATAATCTCAAAGGGGCAATGCAGTGTTCAGATGATAAACTTGAAAGAAGGCTGCAGCTTCATGACACACAGAGAGCAATACGACACTGATCCTACTGTGCAAAATAACCATTTTTAATGATCCTTTAGTCGTACTGTTGCTCCTTTTGTGCAGCAAGACTGGGCTTAGCTTCTGGAGCAGCCCATGTGGGTAGAAGACTGCAGCTTCTATCGTGCATTGCTAATGTCTATTACAAGCTGTTCTCCTCCCCTTGTATTCTTCTGCCTGCTGAAGAGCAAGTCTTCCCCATCGCAGTATGTCGAAGGTTTTTCCTAGAATGTTGTAATACTGTATTGTTTTTTTTGTAAGAAATTTGAATCCTTATCCAAAGTAGAACTATAGGGTTGAGCGAACCTGAACTGTAAAGTTCAGGTTCGTACCGAACTTTAGGATTTTAGGACCCAGAACATTTCAGTAAAAGTTTGGGTGCGGTGTTCGGCGATTTCTTAGCGCTTTTTGAAAGGCTGCAGAGCAGCCAATCAACAAGCGTTTAACTGTGTGACCTTAGAAGCCATCACAGCACTGCCTGCTAATGGCATGGCTGTGATTGGCCAGTGCAGCATGTGACCCAGCCTCTATATAAGCTGAAGTCACGTAGCGCTGCACGTCACTATGCTGTGCTCAGTGTAGGGAGAGGATGCTGCTTTGAGGGAGAGAATAGGACAGAATGTGTTATCAGAATTCCAATTGAACTCAGCGATCTACATAGATTTAATTGTGTGGGTTCAGTGCACAATATTTTTACCCTGCCCTGAGCCCAGTGACAGAGAAAAATAACTTTTATCCGTCTGTTAGTTAGATGGGCGGCGGCGGCCATTTTATGCATGCTCAGTGCACCAGCACTGCATCTGTGCTTTTGTGACATTTAAATGCAAGCTTGAAATACCGCAATGATAATCTATTTTTTTTAAACACCCTTTTTTGGCAATATCCTACATTTGGTGCCTTTGCAGGATTAGTCAGTGTGCAATTTAAGCTTTTTTTTTGCAAAATACTTAATATTGCAGCCCTTGCTGCATCTGTGATTGTTAAAAACAAGTTCTAAAGACTTCAAAAATTTTCTGGCTTTGAAAAAACACCAATATTTGGCAATAACCTTCATTTTGGGCCTCTGCCTCATTAGTCAGTGTGCAATTTAACCACCTCAGCTCCCCTAGCTTAAACCCCCTTAATGGCCAGACCACTTTTTACAATTCTGCACTACACTACTTTCACTGTTTATTGCTCGGTCATGCAACTTACCACTAGGGATGAGCGAACCCGAACTGTATAGTTCGGGTTCGTACCGAATTTTGGGGTGTCCGTGACATCGACCCGAACCCGGACATTTTCGTAAAAGTCCGGGTTCGGTGTTCGTCGCTTTCTTGGCGCTTTTTGAAAGGCTGCAAAGCAGCCAATCAACAAGCGTCATACTACTTGCCCCAAGAGGCCGTCACAGCCATGCCTACTATTGGCATGGCTGTGATTAGCCAGTGCAGCATATGACCCAGCATCTATTTAAGCTGGAAGTCACGTAGCGCCGCACGTCACTCTGCTCTGATCAGTATAGGGAGAGGTTGCAGCTGCAATGTTAGGGCGAGATTAGGCAGAGATTAACTCCTCCAAAAGACTTCATTCAGAGATCGATCTGCAGCTGTGGATGATTGAACTGCTGCTATTAAATTGCTCATTTTTTTCTGGGCTGATCGGTGGCCATTTTGTGTCTTGTGGTGCGTCAGCACAAGCTGCCACCAAGTGCATTTAAACCTCAATAGTGTGGTTGTTTTTTGTCTAAATCCTACATCAGGGTCAAGCTGTCACACCAAGTGCATTTAACCATCAATAGTCTGGTTATTTTTTGGCCATATACTACATCAGGGGCAAGCTGTCACCAAGTGCATTTAACCCTCAATGGTGGGGTTGTTTTTTGGCTAAATCCTACATCAGGGTCAAGCTGTCACACCAAGTGCATTTAACCAGCAATAGTGTGGTTATTTTTTGGCCATATACTACATCAGGGGCAAGCTGTCACCAAGTGCATTTAACCCTCAATGGTGTGGTTGTTTTTTGGCTAAATCCTACATCAGGGTCAAGCTGTCACACCAAGTGCATTTAACCATCAATAGTCTGGTTATTTTTTGGCCATATACTACATCAGGGGCAAGCTGTCACCAAGTGCATTTAACCCTCAATGGTGTGGTTGTTTTTTGGCTAAATCCTACATCAGGGTCAAGCTGTCACACCAAGTGCATTTAACCATCAATAGTCTGGTTATTTTTTGGCCATATACTACATCAGGGGCAAGCTGTCACCAAGTGCATTTAACCCTCAATGGTGGGTTTGTTTTTTGGCTAAATCCTACATCAGGGTCAAGCTGTCACACCAAGTGCATTTAACCAGCAATAATGTGGTTATTTTTTGGCCATATACTACATCAGGGGCAAGCTGTCACCAAGTGCATTTAACCCTCAATGGTGTGGTTGTTTTTTGGCTAAATCCTACATCAGGGACAAGCTGTCACACCAAGTGCATTTAACTCTCAATAGTGTGGTTGGTCAAGCTGTCACACCAAGTGCATTTAACCATCAATAGTGTGGTTATTTTTTGGCCATATCCCAGTCTAATTCTGTCAGTAAACGTATACCTGTCACCCAGCGCCTAAATAATAGGACTCAAATTAATAGTCAGCTAAATCTGTGGTTATTGCTGTGGCTGGGCAAGTTATTTAGTGTCCGTCAAAGCACAGTTTTTGTTCTGGGTTGAAATACAATTCCCAATTTAGCAATTTCCTAATTTAGTGGTTTCTGCTGTATCAGTGCTACTTTAAATCTATCCCTAAAAGGATATATAAGATTCAAGGTGCACATAGGGTCATTCTGAATAACTTCAAACACACGCTACTGTGCATTTCAAAGTCTAATTCTGTTAGTAAACCTATACCTGTCACCCAGCGCCTAAATACTAGGCCTCAAATTTATATTCAGCTAAATCTGTTGTTACTGCTGTGCCTGTATTAGTGTAATACGGTACCTAAATAGATAGTCAGATAGTGTTAGGTGTCTGTAAAAAAAGGCCTGAATTTGAATTTAAAACATTGGGCCAAATAATAGTTTTCTTATTGTGGTTAACGGTAACAATAAGGAAAACATCTAGTAAGGGACACAGACGCGGACATGGTCGTGGTGGTGTTAGTGGACCCTCTGGTGCTGGGAGAGGATGTGGCCGTTCTGCCACAACCACACGTCCTAGTGTACCAACTACCTCAGGTCTCAGTAGCCGCCATAATTTACAGCGATATTTGGTGGGGCTCAATGCCGTTCTTAGGATGGTAAGGCCTGAGCAGGTACAGGCATTAGTCAATTGGGTGGCCGACAGTGGATCCAGCACGTTCACATTATCTCCCTGAAAACCAAGCCCATCAGTCTGTCACATCACCCCCATGCATACCAGGGAAACTGTCTGAGCCTCAAGTTATGCAGCAGTCTCTTATGCTGTTTGAAAACTCCGCTGGCAGGGTTTCCCAAGGGCATCCACCCAGCCCTTCCCCAGCGGTGGAAGACATAGAATGCACTGACGCACAACCACTTATGTTTCCTGATGATGAGGACATGGGAATACCACCTCAGCATGTCTCTGATGATGACGAAACACAGGTGCCAACTGCTGCGTCTTTCTGCAGTGTGCAGACTGAACAGGAGGTCAGGGATCAAGACTGGGTGGAAGACGATGCAGGGGACGATGAGGTCCTAGACCCCACATGGAATGAAGGTCGTGCCACTGACTTTCACAGTTCGGAGGAAGAGGCAGTGGTGAGACCGAGCCAACAGCGTAGCAAAAGAGGGAGCAGTGGGCAAAAGCAGAACACCCGCCGCCAAGAGACTCCGCCTGCTACTGACCGCCACCATCTGGAACCGAGCACCCCAAAGGCAGCTTCAAGGAGTTCCCTGGCATGGCACTTCTTCAAACAATGTGCTGACGACAAGACCCGAGTGGTTTGCACGTTGTGCCATCAGAGCCTGAAGCGAGGCATTAACGTTCTGAACCTGAGCACAACCTGCATGACCAGGCACCTGCATGCAAAGCATGAACTGCAGTGGAGTAAACACCTTAAAAACAAGGAAGTCACTCAGGCTCCGCCTGCTACCTCTTCTCCTGCTGCCGCCTCGGCCTCTTCTGCTGCAGCCGCCGCCTCGGCCTCTTCTGCTGCTGCCGCCTCGGCCTCGGCCTCTTCCTCCGCCTCTGGAGGAACGTTGGCACCTGCCGCCCAGCAAACAGGGGATGTACAACCAACACCACCACCTCCGTCACCAAGCATCTCAACCATGTCACACGGCAGCGTTCAGCTCTTCATCTCACAAACATTTGAGAGAAAGCGTAAATTCCCACCTAGCCACCCTCGATCCCTGGCCCTGAATGCCAGCATTTCTAAACTACTGGCCTATGAAATGCTGTCATTTAGGCTGGTGGACACAGACAGATTCAAACAGCTCATGTCGCTTGCTGTCCCACAGTATGTTGTTCCCAGCCGGCACTACTTCTCCAAGAGAGCCGTGCCTTCCCTGCACAACCAAGTATCCGATAAAATCAAGTGTGCACTGCGCAACGCCATCTGTGGCAAGGTCCACCTAACCACAGATACGTGGACCAGTAAGCATGGCCAGGGACGCTATATCTCCCTAACTGCACACTGGGTAAATGTAGTGGCGGCTGGGCCCCAGGCGGAGAGCTGTTTGGCGCACGTCCTTCCACTGCCAAGGATCGCAGGGCAACATTCTTTGCCTCCTGTTGCCACCTCCTCCTACTCAGCTTCCTCCTCCTCTTCTTCCACCTGCTCATCCAGTCAGCCACACACCTTCACCACTAACTTCAGCACAGCCCGGGGTAAATGTCAGCAGGCCATTCTGAAACTCATATGTTTGGGGGACAGGCCCCACACCGCACAGGAGTTGTGGCGGGGTATAGAACAACAGACCAACGAATGGTTGCTGCCGGTGAGCCTAAGCCCGGCCTGGTGGTGTGATATAATGGGCGAAATCTCGTTGCAGCTCCGGGACTAGCCGGTTTGACGCACATCCCTTGCTTGGCGCATATGCGGAATTTGGTGGTGCAGAAGTTCATTCACAACTACCCCGACATGTCAGAGCTGCTGCATAAAGTGCGGGCTGTCTGTTCGCGCTTCCGGCGTTCACATCCTGCCGCTGCTCGCCTGTCTGCGCTACAGCGTAACTTCGGCCTTCCCGCTCACCGCCTCATATGCGACATGCCCACCAGATGGAACTCCACCTTGCACATGCTGGACAGACTGTGCGAGCAGCAGCAGGCCATAGTGGAGTTTCAGCTGCAGCACGCACGGGTCAATCACACTGCGGAACAGCACCAATTCACCACCAATGACTGGGCCTCCATGCGAGACCTGTGTGCCCTGTTGCGCTGTTTCGAGTACTCCACCAACATGGCCAGTGGCGATGACGCCGTTATCAGCGTTACAATACCACTTCTATGTCTCCTTGAGAAAACACTTAGGGCGATGATGGAAGAGAAGGTCGCCCAGGAGGAGGAGGAGGAGGAAGAGGTGTCATTTTTAGCACTTTCAGGCCAGTCTCTTAGAAGTGACAGACGGGAGGTTTTTTGCAACAGCAGAGGCCAGGTACAAATGTGGCCAGCCAGGGCCCACTACTGGAGGACGAGGAGGACGAGGATGAGGAGGAGGTGGAGGAGGATGAGGATGAAGCATGGTCACAGCGGGGTGGCACCCAACGCAGCTCGGGCCCATCACTGGTGCGTGGCTGGGGGGAAACGCAGGACGATGACGATACGCCTCCCACAGAGGACAGCTTGTCCTTACCCCTGGGCAGCCTGGCACACATGAGCGACTACATGCTGCAGTGCCTGCGCAACGACAGCAGAGTTGCCCACATTTTAACCTGTGCGGACTACTGGGTTGCCACCCTGCTGGATCCACGCTACAAAGACAATGTGCCCACCTTACTTCCTGCACTGGAGCGTGATAGGAAGATGTGCGAGTACAAGCGCACGTTGGTAGACGCGCTACTGAGAGCATTCCCAATTGTCACAGGGGAACAAGTGGAAGCCCAAGGCCAAGGCAGAGGAGGAGCAAGAGGTCGCCAAGGCAGCTGTGTCACGGCCAGCTCCTCTGAGGGCAGGGTTAGCATGGCAGAGATGTGGAAAAGTTTTGTCAACACGCCACAGCTAACTGCACCACCACCTGATACGCAACGTGTTAGCAGGAGGCAACATTTCACTAACATGGTGGAACAGTACGTGTGCACACCCCTCCACGTACTGACTGATGGTTCGTCCCCATTCAACTTCTGGGTCTCTAAATTGTCCACATGGCCAGAGCTAGCCTTTTATGCCTTGGAGGTGCTGGCCTGCCCGGCGGCCAGCGTTTTGTCTGAACGTGTATTCAGCACGGCAGGGGGCGTCATTACAGACAAACGCAGCCGCCTGTCTACAGCCAATGTGGAGAAGCTGACGTTCATAAAAATGAACCAGGCATGGATCCCACAGGACCTGTCCATCCCTTGTGCAGATTAGACATTAACTACCTCCCCTTAACCATATATTATTGTACTCCAGGGCACTTCCTCATTCAATCCTATTTTTATTTTCATTTTACCATTATATTGCGAGGCAACCCAAAGTTGAATGAACCTCTCCTCTGTCTGGGTGCCGGGGCCTAAATATATGCCAATGGACTGTTCCAATGTTGGGTGACGTGAAGCCTGATTCTCTGCTATGACATGCAGACTGATTCTCTGCTGACATGAAGCCAGATTCTCTGTTACGGGACCTCTTTCCTCTGCCTGGGTGCCTGGGCCTAAATATATGACAATGGACTGTTACAGTGGTGGCTGACGTGAAGCCTGATTCTCTTCTATGACATGCAGACTGATTCTCTGCTGACATGAAGCCAGATTCTCTGTTACGGGACCTTTCTCCTCTGCCTGGGTGCGTGGGCCTAAATATATGACAATGGACTGTTACAGTGGTCGCTGACGTGAAGCCTGATTCTCTGCTATGACATGCAGACTGATTCTCTGCTGACATGAAGCCAGATTCTCTGTTACGGGACCTCTCTCCTCTGCCTGGGTGCGTGGGACTAAATATATGACAATGGACTGTTACAGTGGTGGCTGACGTAAAGCCTGATTCTCTGCTATGACATGCAGACTGATTCTCTGCTGACATGAAGCCAGATTCTCTGTTACGGGACCTCTCTCCTCTGCCTGGGTGCCTGGTCCTAAATATATGACAATGGACTGGTACAGTGGTGGCTGACGTGAAGCCTGATTCTCTGCTATGATATGCAGACTGATTCTCTGCTGACATGAAGCCAGATTCTCTGTTACAGGACCTCTCTCCTCTGCCTGGGTGTGTAGGCCTAAATATATGACAATGGACTGTTACAGTGGTGGCTGACGTGAAGCCTGATTCTCTGCTATGACATGCAGACTGATTCTCTGCTGACATGAAGCCAGATTCTCTGTTACGGGACCTCTCTCCTCTGCCTGGGTGCTGGGCCTAAATATCTGACAATGTACTGTTACAGTGGTGGGTGACGTGAAGCCAGATTCTCTGCTATGGGACCTCTCTCCAATTGATATTGGTAAATTTTTTGCATTTGTTTGCAGGGGATTTACCTACATGTTGCTTCCTTTTGCAGCCTTCTAGCTCTTTCCTGGGCCGTTTTACAGCCTTTTGAGTGCCGAAAGTGCCGGGACGAAGTTCAGGTCGGGTTCGGATCCCAAACCCGAACATTTCCGGGAAGTTCGGCTGAACTTCTCGAACCCGAACTTCCAGGTGTTCGCTCAACTCTACTTACCACCCAAATGAATTTTACCATCTTTTCTTCTCACTAATAGAGCTTTCATTTGGTGGTATTCATTGCTGCTGACATTTTTACTTTTTTTGATATTAATCGAAATTGGCCGAAATTATTGAAAAAAAAGTCATTTTTCACTTTTGGTTGTAAAATTTTTCAATTAAACTACAAGAAAAGGCATTTTCTATATAGTTCTGGCAATGTGCAGATCCGCTAAATGTGGAAAGCACATTGCCGGTGTCCGTGTTTTGCAGATCCGCGGTGTCCGTGTTTTGCGTATTCACGGATCTGTGGATCTGCAAAACACATATGGACGTCTGAATGGAGCCTTACAGGGGGGTGATCAATGACAGGGGGGTGATCAGGGAGTCTATATGGGGTGATCACCCCCCTGTCATTGATCACCCCCTGTAAGGCTCCATTCAGACATCCGTATGTGTTTTGCGGATATGTGGATCCGCGGATCCGCAAAACACATACGGGCAAGCACGACCGTGTTTCCCTCTATGCAGATGAAATCTTGGTCTTTATCCATCAAACAGAAACCACTCTTCCCCGATAATGGACCTGGTTGGTCTTTTCTCCGATCCGTCGGGCTTGGAGATCAACTGGGATAAGACTGTTCTCCTCCCTATAGACGAGTTGCGAGGTGATTGGGATAATCAGTTAACAATTTCTGATTCAATTAAGTACCTGGGGATTTCAGTTTCTGCCAAACTTCTGGAATATCTACAACTCAACCTGATTCCCTTGTTGACAAAGTT
This sequence comes from Bufo gargarizans, assembly GCF_014858855.1. Classification (NCBI taxonomy): domain Eukaryota; kingdom Metazoa; phylum Chordata; class Amphibia; order Anura; family Bufonidae; genus Bufo; species Bufo gargarizans. The sequence continues at coordinate 178,010,950 of NC_058086.1, forward strand.
GAGGGCCAAGATTAAGATATGGCAAAAAATTCTGCTTGCAAGAGCAGACAGAATTGCATTAATAAAAATGGTAGTGCTGCCCCAGGTTCTTTACGTCCTGCGCAACTCGCCTGTATGGATCGCAGATAAGTACTATAGTTTGATAGAGCGGATGCTTAACGATCTAATATGGAGGAGGAAGCGCGTTAGATTGAAGCTACTCTATTTTTCCATGCCCTATAATCGGGGAGGTTTAAACCTCCCCTATTTTAGGGGTTACTTTGTGGCCTCCCAACTCTGCCTTTTTTATGACTGGGAAAACAGCCATTTCTGCAGTAAAGTGGTGAAAGATTCAGGTTTTTTGGATTTTTTTTACCGTACTGGAGTCTGATTATTTATCAAACACACTGACGGTGTATACACTTTTCTGCAGAATGGCAATAAAGACTTGGCTGGTTATAAGGAGTTGGTGTGGAGTTAAGGCATCACTTATCTGCACCCCAATATGGCACAACTCAAAGCTCTTGAATTTAAATGATTTAACCTGCTGCCAATATTGGAGGACCAAGAAGGTTCAGTACCTACATCAGGTGCTCAGTGGTGGTCAAATCCTGCCCCTTATGGAGTTAAGGCAAAGGGCAAATTTAGGTGAGGTGGCTTGGTACGCATACTTTCAATTGAGGTCAGCACTCTCTAGCACTACGAATAGTCACCTTTTCTTTATAGATACTCCTGAATTTTTACATGATTTAATTTGTAGGAAAATTGCCACGAGAATTAAAATATCACACTGTTATAGACACTTAATGGAAAAAAAAAATTGGGATGTTCTTTCTCCAGGACAGAGATCCTGGTCTTCTTTACTTTCAGAGGTGGGTTCTCCAGACTAGGAGAATATAGGGCAAAGTTTAAAATTTGTTTCACATAATTTTAATCACACGGTCGTACAATATAATATTTTGCACAAAATATATGTGACACCCATATGGTTATACAGGAGAGGACTTAGAGCCTCCTCTGACTGCCCACGTTGTGGCGATTCCGGGGCAGATCATTTACACCTGTTCTGGGACTGCCCAATGGTGGGCAGGTATTGGAGACTGGTCCAAACCAATTTGGTCCGTAAACTTAACATTGACGTTCCTTTGTCCCCTAGGATATGGGTCCTGGGAGACTTATCGGAGGTCAATTGTCAGTCTATAAAACGTCAACTGCTGATCAAGGTGATGTTTTTAGCCAGGCTTCTCATTTCTAGATCATGGTTTTGCTCCTCTGTTCCAGACTGTAATAATTGGCTGGGTTTGGATGAGAAATTGAAAAACTATGAGAGGATTTTGTATAAGCAAAGAGGATCTTACCTAAAGTGGGGTAAACTGTGGAAAGACTGGGACACGGTTAATTAATTAGGACTCCTATTGCCCCCCTTTTTTTTTCTGTTGTTTTTCATGCAAGGTGGGGGGGATGCTGGGGTGGGTGGGGGTAGATCTCATTAGTCTGGTCTTTTCGACATGAACTGTAATTGCTGTAAAATATGAAGCTATACTTGAGTATTGGAGAATCTCTAGTAATGTTGAGGGACGGCAGGACCTACTGGCATTAAACATTGGCTAAATTATTATTATTTTTTTACCTATTCATAACACTGTGTGGTCTTCTTTTTTTCTGGGCGGGGGTCCGGGGCTCGTGACTTCGGGGGGGGGGGGGGGGGGGGGCGGACATCGGGTGCGACCCGAGGCGCGCCTCTCTCTGTCAGACATGAGGTTTGTCTGCGGGCAGTGACTGGACACATGTGTGGTACGGATGCCAATAGGATGCTTTTTTTTATTTGGACAGAGTCAGTCGTTGGCTGTGCCTTGTCCAGACTCCCTCTAATTGCCAGTGACTGTCAAGTGATACTCGATCTGAGTCCTATGGCATATGAGATACCAATGTGAACCCATGTGAGATACGGACAAGCAGGGCACTATAAAATACACGAGTTGTGTTTTTACACCGCTGCAATATAAGACTGCTGTACCCCCTCTCTTGCTTTATGAAATATCTGTGATCAAAGATCACTGTAAGCCTGCTACGTATGGTCTATGTGAGTACTAGGTGAATGTTCACATGACTGTCCGTGTCTGGGGGAGGGCACGCGGGGCGCGCGTTCTCTGCCTGGCGGCCGCCTGGGCTGCGGGCCTCTGATCCCTGCCCTTTACAGATGATATTAGGTCAAATGTGATGCTTTGTGCATCCGTTTTATTAAGCTCTGGATGCTGGGTCAACTCTGCCCTCTCCCACATTATGTGAGACCTCCAATTGATTTTAGATTTTTAATATCCATATAACTATGGGTATTTGTATGAAATGTTTGTTAATCATGCTTACAAATCAGAATGCACGGACTTAGGGATTTTATAATTCTATAGATGTAATAGTGATATGATTTTTTTTTGTATTATAACTAATAAAATATTTTAAAGAAAAAAAAAGAAATACAGCCATAATTTTCTGGGTTTTTAAAAACACCCTTTTATGGCAAAATACACAATTTCACAGCGTTTGCTGGATCTGCCCGTGTGAAATTCAAGCGTTATATACAGCTGTCATTTTTGGGCAAAAACGTAGTTTTGCAGCCTTTGCTGCATATGTCATTGTGAGATACACCCTTTAGATACTGTGGTTCTATTCTGCTATTAATAAAACATCCATTTTGGGGGAAAAAATCTTTAATTGCGCCCTAGTCTGGATCTGTATGTGTGAGATACACCATTTACATACTGTCGTTCTATTCTACTATTAGAATTCTGTTATTTGAAAAACAAAAATTTGGGGCAAAAAAATTTAATTGCAGCCTAGTCTGGATCTGTACGTGTGAGATACACCCTTTACATACTGTGGTTCTATTATGCTATTGATAAAACACCCATTTTGGGAAAACAATCTTTAATTGATGCCTAGTCTGCATCTGTACGTGTGAGATACACCCTTTACATACAGTCGTTCTATTCTGCTATTAATAAAACACCCAGGTGCGAGTAGGCGACAGAACCTACAGCGGTATTTGGTCGGGCCTAATGCGGCTCTACGAATGGTGAGGCCAAAACAAGTACAGGCGATAGTAGATTGGGTTGCTGACAGTGCCTCCAGTTCCTTCACATTGTCTCCCACCCAGTCTCCTGCTGAAAGATCAGAGTTGGCACCTGCAGCCGATGTCCCTCAGTCTTTTACCTCACCCCCTTGCAAATCAGCCAAGCAGTCTGAGCCCATAGTCATACAGCAGTCTCTTCTGCCTTTTGGTGACTCAGTTAAGCAGGGTTTCCCAGGGCCATCCAACTATTCCGGCCCCAGAAGTGGAAGAGATTAAGTGCACTGATGCTCAACTACTTATGTTTAAAAATGAGTACGTGGGAGGACCATAGCAGCACATCTCGGATGATGACAAATCATAGGTGCCAACTGCTGGGGCTTTCGAAAGTGTGCAGACAGATAAGGAAGGCAGGGGTGAAGACTGGGCGGAAGATGATGTGGAGGACGATGAGGTCCTCGACCCCACATGGAATTAAGGTCATGCGAGTGACCTATGTAGTTGGGAGGAAGAGGCGGTGGTCGCACAAAGCCACCAGCACAGCAGAAGAGGGAGCAGGGTGTAAAAGCGGAGCGACCGTACCCTAGACAGTACGCCTGCTACTGCCCTCCGCAGCAAGGGACCGAGCAAACCAAAGCCAGCTCCAAAGAGTTCCCTGGCGTGGCAGTTTTCCAGACAATGTGCTGATGACAAGACACAAGTGGTTTGCACGCTGTGCAATCAGAACCTGAAGCAAGGCATAAACGTTCTCAACCTGAGCACAACCTGCATGACCAGGCATCTAAGTGCAAAGCACAAGCTGCAGTGGAGTAGATACCTCAAAAACCAAGAAAGGTCTCTGCCTCTTCCTGCTTCCTCTTCTGCTACAAGTCTCGGCCTCTTCATCCACCTCTGGAGTGACAGTGCCACCTGTCACCCCGCAAACAGAGGATCTTCCAGCAACACCACAATCAAGGTCACCAAGAATCTCCACAATGTCCCACGGTTTTCAGCTCTTCATCTCCTGAATACTTGATTCGAAGAGGAAGTACCCCCCTACTCACCAACGATGCCAGCATTTCTAAATTTCTGGCCTTTGAAATGTTGTCAAACTGTCTGGTGGAGACGGAGAGTTTTAAAAGCCTTATGGCGGTGGCTGTCCAACAGTACGTCATGCCCAGCCGCCACTACTTTTCCAGGCGTGCCATCCCTTCTCTGCACAACCAAGTGGGGGACAAAATCAAGTATGCACTGCGCAACGCCATCTGTGGCAAGGTGCACCTTATTACGGATACGTGGACCAGTAACCACGGTCAGGGCCGTTATATCTTCATAACAGCTCACTGGGTAAATGCAGTGACGGCTGGGCCTGAGGCGGATAGCAGTTTGGCGCAATGTCCTTCCACCACCGAGTATTGCAGGGCACTTCAGTTTGCCTCCTGTTGCTTCCTATTCCGCTTCCTCATCCTCTACCGCCTCCTCATCCAGTCAGCGTAACACCTTCACCACCAACTTCAGCACAGCCAGGGGTAAATGACAGCAGGCAGTTTTGAAACGTATCTGTTTGGGGGACAAAACCCACACTACGCAGGAGCTGTGGACGGGCCTTGAACAACAGACCAATGAGTGGTTGGTGCCAGTCAGCCTCAAGCCTGGCCTGGTGGTGTGCGATAATGGGTGAAATCTCGTAGCCCCTCTGGGACTAGCTGGTTTGACGCACACCCCTTGCCTGGCACATGTGCTGAATTTGGTGGTGCAGATATTCCTTAAAAATTACCCCGATATTTCAGAGCTGCTGCAGAAAGTGCAGGCTGTTAGTGCGCGTTTTTGGCATTCCCACACTGCTGCTGCTCGCCTGTTAGCGCTGCAGCGTAACTTCGGCCTTCCCGCTCACTGCCTCATATGCGATGTGCCCACAAGGTGGAACTCCACCTTGCACATGCTGGCCAGACTGTGTGAGCAGCAGCAGGTGATAATGGAGTTTCAGCTGCAGCACCCACAGGTAAGTCGCTCTGCGGAATAGCACCACTTCACCACCAATGACTGGGCCTCCATGCGAGACCTGTGTTCCTTGCTTTGAGTACTCCACCAACATGGCCAGTGCCTGATAACGCCTTTCTCAGCGTTACTATCCCACTTCTATGCCTCCTTGAAAAAAACCTCCTGGCGATGATGGAAGAGGATGTGGCACAGGAGGAGGAGGAGGAGGAAGAGGAAGAGGGATCATTTTGTAGGGTTTCCGGCCAGTCATTCACAAGTGGCTCCAAGAGTGGGTTCCTGCACCCACAAATGCCAGGTACACAATTGTCCAGCCAGGGCACAGTTATGGAGGATGATGAGGTGGAGGATTAGGAGGAGGAGATGGAGGATGAGGAACCTTGTTCACAGCAAGGTGGCACCCAGACCAGCTCATGGTCATCACTGGTGCGTGGCTGGAGGGATTCAGAGGACACAAATGATACACCTCCCACAGAAAACAGCTTTTCGTTGCCTCTGGAAAGCCTGGAACACATGAGCGATTACATGTTGTAGTGTCTACGCAACAACCGCCAAGTTGCCCACATTCTAACTTGTGCTGATTACTGGGTGGCCATGCTGCTGGATCCCTGTTACAAGGACAACATACAGTCCTTAATTCTGTCACTGGAGCGTGATCCAAAGATGCGCGAGTACAAGCACACGCTGGTAGACGTGCTGCTGGTGGCATTCCCACCTGAGCAAAGGCAGAGGAAGAGGATGAGGTCGCCAACGCAGCTGGGGCACCGCCAGCACCTCAGAAGGCAGGGTTAGCATGGCCAAAATATGGAAAAGCTTTGCCAGCACGTCACAACTACCAGCACCACCAGCTGATACGGAACGTCTTAGGAGGAGGCAGCATTTCACCAACATGGTGGAGCAGTATGTGTGCACACACCTACATGTACTGAATGACGGGTCTGCCCCCTTCAACTTCTGGGTCTCCAAATTGGGCACATGGCCTGAGCTTGCAATTTACGTCTTGGAGGTGCTGGCCTGCCCTTCAGCGAGTGTATTATCTAAAAGTGTGTTTAGCACTGCAGGGAGCGTTATCACAGACAAGTGCAGCCGCATGTCCACAGCCAATGTGGACAAACTTACGTTCATTAAAATGAACCAGGCATGGATCCCACAGGACTTGTCCATACCTTGTACAGAATAGACATGTATACCGGCCTTAACCAGCAATTGTTATACTACAGTGAAATTGCTCATTCTTGTATTTTGGATATTTCACACTCTTTTGGAGTGTACCCTAATAAAAAAACTGTGTTGGCTACCTCATCCTCCTCCACCCCTGCTTCCACCTACACAGCTACGTCCACCGCCTCCTCAAACTCCTACTCCATATGGACCTCCACCACTCCATAAATCAATTATTACTTTTTTAATTTTACGTATTTTATTTTATGTAATTTCACAAATTTGTCCGTTACATTTTCGGGTGAAATTCACCCATCTTTGGCTGTCATATACCACTGTTCTACCTATTAGACAGGTAAAAAAAAACACTAATTTGTCTGTTACATTTTTTGGGTGAAATTCACCAATTTTTGGCTGTGATATACCACTGCTCTACCTAGTAGACAGGTTAAAAAAATCACTAATTTGTCTGTTACCTTTTTCTGGTGAAATTTACCCATTTTTGGTGTGATATACCACTTCTCTACCTAGTAGACAGGTTAATAAATTTCACTAACTTTTCTTTTACATTTTCGGGTGATATTAAACAATTTTTGGCTGTGATAGACCCATGCTCTACCTATTAGACAGGTTAATAAATTCCACACATTTTTCTGCTACATTCTTGGGTTGGCATTTAATAATTTTTGATGTGAATAAACCCCTGCTCTGCATAGGTGACAGTGACCGAAATTTTAAAAAAATAATCAGTTCCATTGGTGGGTGACATTAACCCATGTCTGGCGATGAAAAAACCCTACTCTGCATAGATGACAGGGACTACATTTCTAAAATTTGTCTTTAATTGGCCCTTTCCCTCGATCCTTCTGCTTTAATAATTTGTCCCACATTTCCGCTTCATCCCATTGCAGCCATTGACCTCCCTTGGATGAGGTATCCCTTTCTCACGCTCCCTCTCTGGTGTGGAACCCCGATTCGCTGATAACCGTGATCAACATGGTAGGCTCAGAAAAGAACATTGAAAGTTGATAGAGAAGATATCCAAATGGATGGTGGACATCACGGTGGCCCCTCTGCATAGGTAATGGCCAATGGGATAGAGAAGGCGCTCATAGGGTAAGTAAATTCAACAAAACAAATTTCTAATAAAAGAAATGGTTTGCTCACCTATTGCGGTTGCATCAATTGGATGCAACTGCAATGGAGATCGAATAAGAGATGGTTGGTGCAGCCAAGATTCGTCCTAACGCACGAAAAAAACGATCAAAGACAGTGTTTTAGTTTCAGCAATGTTCCATTTATTCGTAAGACGTATTACGAATAAATGGAACATTACTGAAACTAAAACACTGTCTTTGATCGGTTGTTTCGTCGCCCCCAGCAGTCCACACGCTCCACTTAAGGTTCAGCGTACTTCTCTTCCTCTGCATAGGTGACAGGAACATAAATTTCTAAAAATTGTCTGTTACATTGTCAGGTGACATTTTGCAAATTTTTCCAGATAGAAACCCCTGCTCTGCATAGGTGACAGGGAACAAAATTTCAGAAATTCTTCTTTAATTGATGCGTGCCACCTCCTTTCATTCAATGCTTAAACGTTAACAAGTTGTCCCACATTTGCGCTTCAATAGTTTGTCCCACATTTCCACTCTATCAAATTTAATTTGAAACAATTTATCTCCCTTGGATGTGGTCTCTCATTCTCATGCTCCCTCTCCTGTGTGGAACCCTGATTCGCCGATAACCATGATCAACGTGGTAGGCTCAGAAAAGACACAAAATGACGATTAGATAATGTTAGGACCACCTAAATTCAAACAGAAAATTGTGAAATGAGTGGTCAAATTTAAAACTTAGCATTTAATGAACGCAAATTAGAAAATAGGTCCCATGATGTTAGATAACATATAAATAAATAAATATGGAGCAACGCGGCAGTTTACCACACAGAATCTGGTGGTGCACAAGGTGGAATCATGCAATTAAGTGATGCTCGGCAGCACCAAAAAATATAGTCAGGTGGTCCTACCGCTTCGATGTGGCGCTCCAGAGACAACAAATCACTAGCCGGTGTTGATTGATGAGCACACCGTTGCTAGCGACAACTGTACAACGCAGGGTGGTCTGTAGTGCTGGCTGACCCTAGTGATGCCCTAGAGCCCTACAATGGCCTATGTGACCGGATGGCGGGAACCGCCACCAGTCACCTACAGGAACCTCACCCTAGAATTAGTGCGCCCTGTTTGGCCCTTGCTTACCTGGTCCCTACACGCATGTTTCGCTAGGGGATGAGTAACAAGCTCATCAGGGGAAAAGCCGGGAGCTTGGGCTAAGTCTGTGCACGAAGAGCTGACAATGGTGTCAAGCGTGCGTCCTGCACAGAGAGAAAATCACACCATGATCCGGATATGGATCAGTGTGGTATAGGGGAAGAGGGGATTAAGATGAGAAACCCTTCTTCTAATAACCAGTTCAGGCGCATAGGTTGATGTAACCTGGGTAGCACATGGAGACCGCTACCCTTTTAAAGATGGAACCAGCCCCAGAATGAGGCTTGGTTGGGACGCTCCTCCCTCAATCGACGACAGCGGCACAGGCCCGCGCATGCGCGGAGCGGTGGAACGCATGGAGAGGGGGAGGAACGTAGGCGGACGTGAGTGGTAAGGATGACGTCACCACGTCCAGTCTCACTGATGCACGCGAGACAACGCGACGGTTGCCAAGCAATCGGGACGCTGAATCAAGGCACCGTCGGACCGCACGGCTACAGATATGCAGCGGTGCTAGTTATACAAATGGTATTTTGGCACAGATTATAATAATACTAGAATCTGGAATATGTTGGCCCAATAGTTAGACACAAGGAAAAGAGGAGAAGGGATGATGGTAATGAAAGGGAGGGGGGAAAGGGGGAAAGTGGGACAAGGACAAACGTGGATGAAAAATGATGCATACAGAAACCAATTAGCTAAATGAAGCAGCTATAGTTGAGCTGTTCATTGAGTCCCGTGGGTGAGACTGTACCGAGCGTATAAATCCAGCGAGATTCCCTCTGGAGTAACACACGGTCCCAGTCTCCACCGCGGGTTGGTTGCAGGACTTTCTCAATTCCAATTGCCCTGAGGCAAATTGGATTTCCTTGGTGATGCTCTTGAACGTGCCTTGATACTGCTGTATCTCTATTATTCGCGATGTCACCAAGATGCTCACCAAGGCGTCTTCGTAGCTCACGCCTAGTCTTCCCACGTATTCCAATCCGCAATCGCAGGTGATTTTGTAGATAACACCTTGCGTCTTGCAATTAATAAAATCTTTAATGGGGAACGTTTTTGACAGATTAGAGCTGAAGAAGGTTTTGCCAGTTTGCATAAGGCCACAGGCTACACAGCCGCTACACCTGAAGCAGCCTGTGGGCCTACGGTCGAGCCACGTGCCCTGTCTAGGCACTGGAGTAAAGTGGCTGTGTACAAGGAGATCTTTCAGGTTGCTACCCCTTCTGAACGTTATCTGGGGGTAGTCATGTATGGCTTCCTTAATTTCTGGATCCATCATTAAGATAGGCCAGTGTTTCCTTAGGATCCCTCGTATCTTATCTGCACAGCCATCAAAAGTGCCCAGCATACGGATCTTCTGGTCCTGGGGAGTTCGCACTCTGGGCACCAGGAGGTCCGATCGGGCAGTATCGACCGCCCTGTGGTAAGCCTGCCTAAGTACATTATCAGGGTACCCCCTATTGAGAAATCTGGTCCTAAGGTCCTTAGCCCTCTTCTTGAACTCAGGTCCCTCGGAGCAGTTACGCCTGAGGCGTAGATATTGGCCACATGGAATACCCCTTTTCAGGGCAGTGGGGTGGCTACTGCTCCAGTGGAGGACTGAGTTAGTAGAAGTGGGTTTTCTAAAGATGGTTGTCGAGAGTTCATCACTACCCTTCCTCGCGATGGTAATATCGAGGAAAGGCAGACTGACTGGGTCAGATTCATGTGTAAACCTAAGGCCTACATCATTAATGTTCAGTTTGTTAACAAAGTCAGAGAAAGCTGACTTGGAATCGTTCCAGATGATGAATATGTCGTCGATGTAACGGGCCCACAGACCGATGGGCCCGGTACTCGACGACATCTCCTCAGAGAATACATGGGTAGACTCCCACCAGCCCAGGAGCAGATTGGCATAGGCCGGCGCACAGGAACACCCCATCGCCGTGCCCCTGAGCTGGTGATAGAGCCTTGTGCCGAAGTAGAAAAAATTGTGCGTCAACAGGTACTCAAGGAGTTTAAGCACAAACGCATTGTGTTGTGAGAATTGGAGGCCCCTCATGCTCAGGAAGTGTGCAACTGCCTTCAGACCTGCTGTAGTGGGGAATAGACGAGTACAAGGCCTCGACATCGACACTGCCCAGGATGGCCTGTGGTTCAATATTCACACCATCCAATCTCTTGAGCAAATCCATAGTGTCCCTGACATAGGATGGCAGGGACACTACGAATGGCATCAGGACTTTATCGATGTAGACGCCCAAGTTCTGACTGATACATCCTACACCCGAGACAATAGGCCTTCCTTTCAGGGGAGTTGTCCCCTTATGGACTTTTGGTAAACTGTAGAAGGTAGCGATTACCGGGTGTTTGGGATATAGAAAGTCCAGTTCTTCTGCTGAGATTAGTTGCTTTGTTTTAGCATCCTGCAAAATATCCAAGAGTTCAATTAAATATGAGTCTGTTGGATTATATGATAATACCTCATAACTTCTCTTGTCCCAGAGAATCTGTTCACACATGGCTCTATAATCGGACCGTAGTCCAGGATCACCGTGTTGCCTCCTTTGTCCGAAGGTTTCACGGTGATCGTGGAGTCATTTTTGAGTGAGTTAATGGCTTCCCATTCTTCCTTAGTACAGTTGTTATTAGATGAGGATGCTGTTAATTGCTTAAAGTCTGCTGTCACAAGTTGGAGGAAAACATCCAAGCATGATACATCACTGGAGGGGGGCATCCTGGTACTCTTATTTTTCAGGGTCGTAAAAGGGCCCAAACCAGTTGAGCCTCCAACTGATTCCTCCAAGCTGTACAGCAGCCTAACATCAGATAGAATACTCAATGGTATCCCAAGTTCCTGGCACTGCCGCTCATCCTTGTGTCTAAAGAATTTGAGCCACCTGAGTCTTCTAACGAACAAGTGTAAGTCCTTTGTCCAGGTGAAGGCGTCAAACCGGCGTGTGGGAACAAAGGATAAACCCTTGCTAAGGACAGCCATCTCACTATTATTCAGTGTTCTCTGGGATAAATTTATTATTTGGGGGCCTGCTGGTCCCATGTCGACGACCTGCTTCTCAATGGGTAGGGGATAGCCTGATCTAAAAAACCTTTGGATTGTCCTCTACCCCTCCCTCTCCGTCCACCCCCCCTTCTAAACTGAGTCTTCTGCCTAGGTACTGTGCCGGCTTGTTCACGTTCACTGTCAGAGAAGTCAGTCTCCGTGGTGGATAATTCTGAGGCTACCTCCCTGACAGCGACTTTATCTTTAAGGACTGAATAAGCTTTATTCTCCTTAAATTCGGCAAGATCCTTAGTAAATTGCCGGTGCTTACGTTCTCTAAGATAGAATTGGTACTTTTCTATAGAGGACTGCAGCTGTTTTTCTTTAGTATTAAAGTCGGGGTCCTGGGTGAAAGTTTTAGTGACCTCAATCTGGGCTTTTAATCTTTCGCCCAGGCTCTCAAGATTCAACTTCTCCTCTTCTAACAGTAAGGCCATAAATTGGAGGGAGCTAGCAGTGGCTAATTGTTCCCAGCGGTTACCAAAGCCGGGGCTTCTCTGTCGACTGACAGGAGTAAGTAAAATCCTTAAGCCCCTGGGAACAATGCCATGTTTGATATAATTATCAAGACTCTGCACTTCCCACCAACTCGATAAATGCTCTTTATATAATTTATTTAACTCCTTAAAGGCAGTTTTAAACGAGGGAATAAACTTTTTTTGTACATAAGATTTATCACAGAAGACCTCCTTCGCCTCCTCAAGCCATGTGTCCGTATTTAGACCAACAGACAAGAAACCTGCCATACCAGGAAAATTAAGGCACAAAATGACGATTAGATAATGTTGAGTGACCACCTAAATTCAAACAGAAAATTGTGAAATGAGTGGTCAAATTTAAAACTTAGCATTTAATGAACGCAAATTAGAAAATAGGTCCCATGATGTTAGATAACATATAAATAAATAAATATGGAGCAACGCGGCAGTTTACCACACAGAATCTGGTGGTGCACAAGGTGGAATCATGCAATTAAGTGATGCTCGGCGGCACCAAAAAATATAGTCAGGTGGTCCTACCGCTTCGATGTGGCGCTCCAGAGACAACAAATCACTAGCCGGTGTTGATTGATGAGCACACCGTTGCTAGCGACAACTGTACAACTGCAGGGTGGTCTGTAGTGCTGGCTGACCCTAGTGATGCCCTAGAGCCCTACAATGGCCTATGTGACCGGATGGCGGGAACCGCCACCAGTCACCTACAGGAACCTCACCCTAGAATTAGTGCGCCCTGTTTGGCCCTTGCTTACCTGGTCCCTACACGCATGTTTCGCTAGGGGATGAGTAACAAGCTCATCAGGGGAAAAGCCGGGAGCTTGGGCTAAGTCTGTGCACGAAGGGCTGACAATGGTGTCAAGCGTGCGTCCTGCACAGAGAGAAAATCACACCATGATCCGGATATGGATCAGTGTGGTATAGGGGAAGAGGGGATTAAGATGAGAAACCCTTCTTCTAATAACCAGTTCAGGCGCATAGGTTGATGTAACCTGGGTAGCACATGGAGACCGCTACCCTTTTAAAGATGGAACCAGCCCCAGAATGAGGCTTGGTTGGGACGCTCCTCCCTCAATCGACGACAGCGGCACAGGCCCGCGCATGCGCGGAGCGGTGGAACGCATGGAGAGGGGGAGGAACGTAGGCGGACGTGAGTGGTAAGGATGACGTCACCACGTCCAGGTGGCTCAAATTCTTTAGACACAAGGATGAGCGGCAGTGCCAGGAACTGGGGATACCATTGAGTATTCTATCTGATGTTAGGCTGCTGTACAGCTTGGAGGAATCAGTTGGAGGCTCAACTGGTTTGGGCCCTTTTACGACCCTGAAAAATAAGAGTACCAGGATGCCCCCCTCCAGTGATGTATCATGCTTGGATGTTTTCCTCCAACTTGTTACAGCAGACTTTAAGCAATTAACAGCATCCTCATCTAATAACAACTGTACTAAGGAGGAATGGGAAGCCATTAACTCACTCAAAAATGACTCCACGATCACCGTGAAACCTTCGGACAAAGGAGGCAACACGGTGATCCTGGATACGGTCGATTATAGAGCCATGTGTGAACAGATTCTCCGGGACAAGAGAAGTTATGAGGTATTATCATATAATCCAACAGACTCATATTTAATTGAACTCTTGGATATTTTGCAGGATGCTAAAACAAAGCAACTAATCTCAGCAGAAGAACTGGACTTTCTATATCCCAAACACCCGGTAATCGCTACCTTCTACAGTTTACCAAAAGTCCATAAGGGGACAACTCCCCTGAAAGGAAGGCCTATTGTCTCGGGTGTAGGATGTATCAGTCAGAATTTGGGCGTCTACATCGATAAAGTCCTGATGCCATTCGTAGTGTCCCTGCCATCCTATGTCAGGGACACTATGGATTTGCTTAAGAGATTGGATGGTGTGAATATTGAACCACAGGCCATCCTGGGCAGTGTCGATGTCGAGGCCTTGTACTCGTCTATTCCCCACACAGCAGGTCTGAAGGCAGTTGCACACTTCCTGAGCATGAGGGGCCTCCAATTCTCACAACACAATGCGTTTGTGCTTAAACTCCTTGAGTACCTGTTGACGCACAATTTTTTCTACTTCGGCACAAGGCTCTATCACCAGCTCAGGGGCACGGCGATGGGGTGTTCCTGTGCGCCGGCCTATGCCAATCTGCTCCTGGGCTGGTGGGAGTCTACCCATGTATTCTCTGAGGAGATGTCGTCGAGTACCGGGCCCATCGGTCTGTGGGCCCGTTACATCGACGACATATTCATCATCTGGAACGATTCCAAGTCAGCTTTCTCTGACTTTGTTAACAAACTGAACATTAATGATGTAGGCCTTAGGTTTACACATGAATCTGACCCAGTCAGTCTGCCTTTCCTCGATATTACCATCGCGAGGAAGGGTAGTGATGAACTCTCGACAACCATCTTTAGAAAACCCACTTCTACTAACTCAGTCCTCCACTGGAGCAGTAGCCACCCCACTGCCCTGAAAAGGGGTTTTCCATGTGGCCAATATCTACGCCTCAGGCGTAACTGCTCCGAGGGACCTGAGTTCAAGAAGAGGGCTAAGGACCTTAGGACCAGATTTTTCAATAGGGGGTACCCTGATAATGTACTTAGGCAGGCTTACCACAGGGTGGTCGATACTGCCCGATCGGACCTCCTGGTGCCCAGAGTGCGAACTCCCCAGGACCAGAAGATCCGTATGCTGGGCACTTTTGATGGCTGTGCAGATAAGATACGAGGGATCCTAAGGAAACACTGGCCTATCTTAATGATGGATCCAGAAATTAAGGAAGCCATACATGACTACCCCCAGATAACGTTCAGAAGGGGTAGCAACCTGAAAGATCTCCTTGTACACAGCCACTTTACTCCAGTGCCTAGACAGGGCACGTGGCTCGACCGTAGGCCCACAGGCTGCTTCAGGTGTAGCGGCTGTGTAGCCTGTGGCCTTATGCAAACTGGCAAAACCTTCTTCAGCTCTAATCTGTCAAAAACGTTCCCCATTAAAGATTTTATTAATTGCAAGACGCAAGGTGTTATCTACAAAATCACCTGCGATTGCGGATTGGAATACGTGGAAAAGACTAGGCGTGAGCTACGAAGGCGCCTTGGTGAGCATCTTGGTGACATCGCGAATAATAGAGATACAGCAGTATCAAGGCACGTTCAAGAGCATCACCAAGGAAATCCAATTTGCCTCAGGGCAATTGGAATTGAGAAAGTCCTGCAACCAACCCGCGGTGGAGACTGGGACCGTGTGTTACTCCAGAGGGAATCTCGCTGGATTTATACGCTCGGTACAGTCTCACCCACGGGACTCAATGAACAGCTCAACTATAGCTGCTTCATTTAGCTAATTGGTTTCTGTATGCATCATTTTTCATCCACGTTTGTCCTTGTCCCACTTTCCCCCTTTCCCCCTTTCCCCCCTCCCTTTCATTACCATCATCCCTTCTCCTCTTTTCCTTGTGTCTAACTATTGGGCCAACATATTCCAGATTCTAGTATTATTATAATCTGTGCCAAAATACCATTTGTATAACTAGCACCGCTGCATATCTGTAGCCGTGCGGTCCGACGGTGCCTTGATTCAGCGTCCCGATTGCTTGGCAACCGTCGCGTTGTCTCGCGTGCATCAGTGAGACTGGACGTGGTGACGTCATCCTTACCACTCACGTCCGCCTACGTTCCTCCCCCTCTCCATGCGTTCCACCGCTCCGCGCATGCGCGGGCCTGTGCCGCTGTCGTCGATTGAGGGAGGAGCGTCCCAACCAAGCCTCATTCTGGGGCTGGTTCCATCTTTAAAAGGGTAGCGGTCTCCATGTGCTACCCAGGTTACATCAACCTATGCGCCTGAACTGGTTATTAGAAGAAGGGTTTCTCATCTTAATCCCCTCTTCCCCTATACCACACTGATCCATATCCGGATCATGGTGTGATTTTCTCTCTGTGCAGGACGCACGCTTGACACCATTGTCAGCCCTTCGTGCACAGACTTAGCCCAAGCTCCCGGCTTTTCCCCTGATGAGCTTGTTACTCATCCCCTAGCGAAACATGCGTGTAGGGACCAGGTAAGCAAGGGCCAAACAGGGCGCACTAATTCTAGGGTGAGGTTCCTGTAGGTGACTGGTGGCGGTTCCCGCCATCCGGTCACATAGGCCATTGTAGGGCTCTAGGGCATCACTAGGGTCAGCCAGCACTACAGACCACCCTGCGTTGTACAGTTGTCGCTAGCAACGGTGTGCTCATCAATCAACACCGGCTAGTGATTTGTTGTCTCTGGAGCGCCACATCGAAGCGGTAGGACCACCTGACTATATTTTTTGGTGCCGCCGAGCATCACTTAATTGCATGATTCCACCTTGTGCACCACCAGATTCTGTGTGGTAAACTGCCGCGTTGCTCCATATTTATTTATTTATATGTTATCTAACATCATGGGACCTATTTTCTAATTTGCGTTCATTAAATGCTAAGTTTTAAATTTGACCACTCATTTCACAATTTTCAGGCTCAGAAAAGAACATCGAAAGTTGATTGAGAAGATATCTAAATAGATAGTGGACGTCACAGAGACGTGCGATCAGGCAGAAGTTATCTAGAGTCAACAAAGCAACAGCAGGGCCTCTCCTGTCTAACGTTTCCTAATCGAAAATACTGCAGTAACATTCCCTGTAATTTTGTATTAATTATTCAAATAACAGGGCATCTTAAGAGTCCTGTATTGTTATTTATCGTCGCTACCTCCCCGAGTCGGGAGTGGGTAATTGCCGCGCGCCCCCTCCTTAACTTGGAAACTTATGCTTCAATACTTTGTCCCACATTTCCGCCCGATTACATTTAATTTCATACATTGACCTCATTTGGATGTGTTCTCTCTTTCTCACGCTCCCTCTCCGGCATGGAACCCTGATTCGCCGCTAACCGTGATCAACACGTTAGGCACAGAAAAAAACATCGAAAGTTGATAGAGCAGATATCCAATTGGATTGTGAAGATCACGCGGACGTGCGACATGGTGGAGCAGTATGTTTGCACATGCCTACAAGAACTGACTGATGGTTCTGCCCCCTGCAACTTCTGGGTCTCCAAATTGGGCACATGGCCTTAGCTTGCCCTTTACACCTTGGAGGTGCTGGCCTGCCCTGCAACCAGTGTATTGTCTGAATGTGTGTTTAGCACGACTGGAGGGGGTTATCACAGGTTATATTTCGCAATGTTTTGTGGTGTACCCTAATTTAAACAAAATTTTTAAAATAAATTAAAACCAAAAACCAGTGTTGACCACCTCCTCCAGTTAGGGGGTGTACATAAATGTAAAAAATAAAAATAAATATGTAAAACCAAAAAGCATTGTAGGCTACCTCCTCCTCATCCACCGCCGCTTCCACTTACACTGCCACATCCACCGCCTCCTCAACCTCCTACTGCACATGGACCTCTTCCTCTTAGATCAAGATTATTATTTTTTATCTTTACATATTTTATGTTATTTAAAGTAATTTCCCTATCCACTTTTGTTTTCAGAGCACTTGTCATGCTCTTAACCACATTTTGATGCCATTTGCAGCCCTCTAGCCCTTTCTTAATTTTTTACAGCCATTTTAGTGCTCAAAAGTTCTTGACTTCAATGGGGTTCGGGGTCAAGTTCGAGTCCCGAACTCAAACTTTTTTGTGATGTTCGGCCGAACCTGTCGAACCCGAACATCCAGGTGTCCGCTCAACTCTATAGAACTAAGGTAAGTGCTGACTCATCAGTAGGTTGTAAGGCTGAAAAAAAGGACATATGTTTAGTTCAACCTATTATCCTGTTCAGAAAGTGACAGAAATCTTCAGTTGAGGTAAATGCAAATATCTGTGCGATCAATTGTGCACTAATGTGAAGTACTGGCTAGTTCCACAGACTCTTCTTCCTCTTTCCAACTCCTAGAGGGAGCAGCATGGCACTTAAATCTCCATTAAAATGGTGACTTCTCATTTACATACAATAAACATTTTCAAGAGTAGACAATTGATTTGATCCAGCAAAGAATGAGTGGTTATTCTAGTCTGGATTTGGAGAGTAGTAAGTGTATATCTCCTTGGGAAGAGAGTACCTTAATTGGCGTGAGGAGACTTATAGTCCATACATGCTCCTCTGGAATTATGTAAGAGAAAGGGATGCAAATAAGCTCTTTCTTCACAGATTTCCAGAGGAGCATGAATGGCCTATAAGTCTCCTCCCGCAGATTAAGGTGTTTTCTCCCCAAGGAGAAATAGTACCCCAAAAATCCTGACTTAGGCCTCTCACCCAGTACCCTCTATTCTGCACTGATGAGAGGCAATTATCCCGAAACAGCTGTCTGCAGATGAGGTGCTGGCTTGTTTAATATCCAAGTCATGTCTGAAGGCCTATTTAAGGGGTTGAACATTGACTTATAGGATAGCTGCCTTACATCTGGTGGCATCAAAAACAGAGCTTGTTAATAGCTCATTTGTATCCTGTTGCTTTAGTTGTTAACGTTTGAGTGACAACCCTTTAGATCAGGGGTGCACAACCTTTTTTGGTCTGAGGGCCGCATTGTCACATCGCTCTATTTCAAGGGGCCGCAATGTACACAGGCCGATGTAAAGTGACTGGGGAGGAATGATTGCTATCACAGTCATTCCTTCTTTATTTAGTTACATTGACTATCAGTAGCACATCCCTGATCACACAGAGAGATGTGCAGCATGATTATACCAGCAGTTATCACGAGTGAGTGTCCCTATTAAGACGTGTTTCCAGTAATTGACCTGAATAACTCGCTGCTGGCCTTGGAAAAATACTAACAGTGGCCTCGTTTTGTAGTCGGGTACAAAATTGATGGAAGTCCAGGCCAGCAATACCATATTGTGGCACATTATACTGCCCCACAGTTCATCACAAAATACATCCCCTAAAACTCTCACTGGCTGGCCATGAGGAGGGCCCAGGCGGCCCCTTGGGAAATTTCCCTGTGAGATCTATGGCTAATCCACCCTGGTTTAAAGGGATTTCCGAGTAAAAATTAATTTTTAACAAGTTCTTGCAGCATGGCCCCTGAAACCAAAGAGTTATACTTACCTGCTCCCGGCGCTGATTACACCTGTCAGTGCATGGCCATGGTCACATGTACCTCTGCAGCCAATCACTGGCTTCAGCGGTGATGTGGCCACAAGCAGCGTGTCACTGCTGCAGCCAGTCATTGACTGGAGCGGTGTATGTGACCATGGTCATGCACGGACAGGTGTAAAAGTGCAGGAACCGGAAGATGGAGGCAGCAGGGGCAGAACGGCATGGAGCACGGAGGCAGTGGGGGCAGGCCGGCATTCTTCCTGGCAAGTATACTATACTGGCCAGGAAGAAATCACCATAGCACATGCGCGGACCTCGGCGTGCGCTTTCGGGAATAAATTTAGAAACATCTAAAATTTATTGGGCATAGCAGTTGGTGAAAAATTTAACCCCTTTCCCAGCACTCTTTTCTCGGGCTCGGTCAGGGTATATGAGCTCAGATTGAATATCCTTATTACTTTCCCTTGCTCTTTTTGGATACCGGATTTTTGCTTCCCATTCCCTCTTCTTCCTCTATATTTCTTTTTTGGGGGGTTGTTTTGCCCAATTCTCTAGGCTGCCCCTTCTCCATATCATTTGTATCCCTTTTATAGCTGGGTGTGGATTTTTTTTTCTTTCTGAATAGTCTATCCCTCTATGGAGATTGAAGCAAAGCGGTCCTCCATATAAAACACTACTGTAAATTGGCCTTAAGTTAGATTTTTCATTAATTTACGTAATATCCAGAGAGCAATATATCCTCATGTGCTCTTCATGTTTACTAATTAAAATTTCTTGGAACTACTGAACCATCAATCCAGCTTCACCCTTATTCATGGAATTGCCATTCTCCTTTATAAAAATGTGCTTAAAAGGTTTATCTAGGAACCTGACACCGATGGCCTATCCCTAGGACAAGCAATTAACATCAGATTGGCAGGGATCTAACCCCTAGCACCCTCACCAATCGGCTGTTCAAAAAAGCCACAGTACACCGTGAGTGCCACAGCCTCTTACTACGCTAGTGACATCACATTCATCGGTCACATGGACTGAATTGCAATACCAAACACAGCCACTATCCAATGGACTGCCCATATGTTGTAAGCTGAGAGGAGGTCATGGAGCTCACCGGAGCACAATGGTCTCTTCAAACAGCTGATCGATAGGGGTGCCAAGTGTCAGACCACCACTGAACAGGAAAGGTCATCAATATTAATCACCTAGAAAACCTCTTTAAAACATTATACCAATACTGAAGAAATCTATTGTCCCAGGGCTCTACAAGCCATAACTAGTATAATTTCAGTTTATAGCTCATTATTGTGTCCTATTATTTCATATTTAATGAATTCAATATGAATATTTGAAAGAAGCATGTCTCTATACATGTAGAATTATGAAATACATATTAGCTGATCCTATAAGGAGTGACCTAGAACAATAATACAAATTATAATTAAAAAACAAATTCAATATCAAAGGTGACAAAGAAAACACAACAATCATTTTGAAGCACACTGAAAGATCTTGGTATCTAAATGACCTACTTGAAACCTTCCTCGCTGTATGTTCATGAAAACCACTGTCAATCATTGTCAGCGTAGCAATAAAAAGAAAAATATATTGTACATATGATCTTTGTACTAACCTTTATAAGAAATAGAAAGATGTTTCTTCTAGTTTTCCCCACAAAATAATATTCCTACACAGAGGCTGAATTTCATTTCAAATTTCACATATATTCCATTAATTATCACAATGCAAAATGCCTAGTATTCCAGTATATATATATTTTCTATGTAGGTTTATCTGGTTTTCACAAGGAATGAACATATCATTGTCTGCACTAAGGCAATGCTGAAACATTGCATTCTTTGATGAGTGATAAAGAAAATGTTGCTACTATGGAATATTGAGATCGGAATGTTCTTCATTGCTCCAGTAGGAATGTTCTTAGAAAACATGATCTGGACCATTAGCTATTTAGGGCACTGCAGAACTGTTGGTTGATTGCAATTACAATGTTCAAGGTGTAAATTGTATACAACTATATAATACAAAAGCTTTCACGTGTCTAAAGCATGCAGATTTAGAGACTTTTAAAATCAGATAACACCATAACAACAATATCCTTTTTTATAGTCTGTTTTTATTTTCTGATTTCAGATTTTTTTTATAGCATTTACAGATATGCTTTCCAGCAATCACCATGGCATTAGACACAATGGTCAGGAGGGGACCCTATTGACTTCTCTGGGAGAGTTTTCTAGATAGATAGATAGATAGATAGATAGACAGATAATAGACAGACAGATAGACAGAGAGATGGGAGGCTAGATAGATATATACCCTGTAGAATATATACAGTATTTTACGCTTTATAAGACACAACTGATAAGATGCGCCTAGGTTTTTGAGGAGGAAATGAAAAAATATATATTTAGAACCAAATGGTGTGCTTTTGGTGTGTTTTGAACTAAGGGGGAGTCTGTGGATGGTGCACTGTTATGGGGGATCTGCGGACAACACTCTGTTAAGGGGGAACTGTGGAAGACACACTGGTATGGGGATCTATGGAGGACACTTATGGGAAATATGTGGATGATAAACTGTTATGGGGGATCTGTGGATGGAGGACACTGATATGGGGGATCTGTGGAGGGCACTTTTATGGGGGGGGTCTGTGGATGGTGCACTGTTATGGGGGATCTGTGGACAACACCTTGTTATGGGGGATCTGTGTGTGGGTGAGACACTGTTATAGGGGATCTGTGGATAACACACTGTTATGGGGGATCTGTGGATAACACACTGTTATGGGGATCTGTGGATGGCAATGTTATGGAGGATCTGTGGATGATACACTGCTATGGGGGATCTGCGGATGGCACTGTTATGGGGGATCTGTGGATGTCATTGTTATGGGGGATCTGGGGATGGCACCGTTATTGGGATCTGTGGATGATAATGTTATGGAGGATCTGTGGATGATAATGTTATGGAGGATCTGCGGATGATAATGTTATGGAGGATCTGTGGAGCACACTCCTATCAGTGCAGTAGTGTCAGATGCTCCATCTCGTGGGAGAGGGGGCCTGGAGGCTGGCAACTGCCGCTGCAGTTAGATCATAACGTGTATTCAGTTTAGACCCTAGCACTGCTGCCTTGCTAAACTACCTGTAATCATTTACCTGTAAGCAGTACTCACTATAGCGGGCAGGCCGGCAGCGCACGTCACTTAGTCACGCTCTGGCTATGCCCAATTCCTTAATGGTTGCAACTGGATGCAACCAGTCCTGCTAACATTCCAGGACAGGTTGCTGCTGGCCATCTTAAATAATTTCTCAGTCCAATACATTTAAGCACCCCTTACAAATTCTTGAAAGATTTGTTTGCTACTGCCTTGATGTCAGATACGTTCAAGGCTCTTGTGGAACTCCTGCCTAATAAGACAGAGATGATTTTGGGTCCATTCACATGTCCATGGTGTATTGCGGATCCGCAATACACCCGGCCGGCACCCCCCATAGAACTGCCTATTCTTGTCCGCAATTGCAGACAAGAATAGAACATGTTCTATTTTTTTGCTGTGCTGTGGCCAGAATGTTCAGGGCCGAAGCCCAGAAGTTCGGGCCCGCTCTCCGGAAATGTGGATGCGGAGAGCACATTGTGTGCTCTTCGCATCTCTTCCAGCCCCATAGAGAATGAATTGGTCCGCGCCCATTCCCGATATTGCTGAACGGATGCGGACCCATTTGCGGATGTGTGAATGGACCCTTAGTGACAAAGGGAACCTACACAATGTTAGACAGATGATTTTAATGTTATTATGGCTGATCATTGTACAGTCGTGGCCAAAAGTTTTGAGAATGACAAATATTAGTTTTCACATTGTTTGCTGCTGAACTGCTTTTAGATCTTTGTTTCAGTTGTTTCTGTGATGTAGTGAAATATAATTACACACACTTCATACATTTCAAAGGCTTTTATCGACAATTACATGACATTTATGCAAAGAGTCAGTATTTGCAGTGTTGGCCCTTCTTTTTCAGGACCTCTGCAATTCGACTGGGCATGCTCTCAATCAACTTCTGGGCCAATTATTGACTGATAGCAACCCATTCTTTCATAATCACTTCTTGGAGTTTGTCAGAATTAGTGGGTTTTTGTTTGTCCACCCGCCTCTTCAGGATTGACCACAAGTTCTCAATGGGATTAAGATCTGGGGAGTTTCCAGGCCATGGACCCAAAATGTCAATGTTTTGGTCCCCGAGCCACTTAGTTATCACTTTTGCCTTATGGCACGGTGCATTGTTCTTCACCAAACTGTTGTTGGATTGTTGGAAGAAGTTGCTGTTGGAGGGTGTTTTGCTACCATTCTTTATTCATGGCTGTGTTTTGGGGCAAAATTGTGAGTGAGCCCACTCCCTTGGATGAGAAGCAACCCCACATGCTTTACTGTTGGCATGACACAGGACTGATGGTAGCGCTCACCTTTTCTTCTCCTGGGAAGCCTTTTTCCTGATGCCCCAAACAATCGGAAAGAGGCTTGTTCTGAGAATATGACTTTGCCCCAGTCCTCAGCAGTCCATTCACCATATTTTCTGCAGAAGATCAATCTGTCCCTGATGGGTTTTTTTGGAGAGAAGTTGCTTCTTTGCTGCCCTTCTTGACACCAGGCCATCTTCCAAAAGTCTTCGCCTCACTGTGCGTGCAGATGCACTCACACCTGCCTGCTGCCATTCCTGAGCAAGCTCTGCACTGGTGGCATGCCGATCCCGCAGCTGAATCCTCTTTAGGAGACGATCTTGGCGCTTGCTGGACTTTCTTGGACACCCTGAAGCCTTCTTAACAAGAATTGAACCTCTTTCCTTGAAGTTCTTGATGATCCTATAAATTGTTGATTGAGGTGCAATCTTAGTAGCCACAATATCCTTGCCTGTGAAGCCATTTTTATGCAATGCAATGATGGCTGCACATGTTTCTTTGCAGGTCACCATGGTTAACAATGGAAGAACAATGATTTCAAGCATCACCCTCCTTTTAACAGGTCAATTCTGCCATTTTAACCCAATCAGCCTGACATAATGATTTCCAGCCTTGTGCTCATCAACATTCTCACCTGAGTTAACAAGACGATTACTGAAATGATCTCAGCAGGTCCTTTAATGACAGCAATGAAATGCAGTGGAAAGTTTTTTTGGGGGATTAAGTTAATTTTCATGGCAAAGAAGGACTATGCAATTCATCTGATCACTCTTCATAACATTCTGGAGTATATGCAAATTGCTATTATAAAAACTTAAGCAGCAACTTTTCCAATTTCCAATATTTATGTAATTCTCAAAACTTTTGGCCACAACTGTACATGTTTTATTTGCTGAGGTTTACAGTTTTCCAAAAGATATTCACACCCTCAAGAAGAAGACAGTCTGTGGGTATTTACTAAGTGATTATACCTGCAATCTCTAACCGGTGGTGTTTGTCATACTGTTTGCAACTCTTAGCAATGGTACTTCTAAGTGGAGAGGAGCAAAGTTTTGAAAAATTTAATTCGGCAGCTTTGCCAAACTTAGTCAAGAAATGTGATTTGTTGCAAATTACTTTGTTACAAATCACTTTTCATTATATGGAGAGTGTGCAATGACGGGAAAAAGCTATCAATCCTTATCCCATCATTTAATCCTTCAGATGCCGGGTTCAATGCTGATCACACCCTCTGAGGCTCATATTCAGGGGCTCAGTGGATTAATACAGGGTTCACCTCATCCACTGGATCGCAGATAGGCCATCTGCTCCCAGCTTGATTGAAGAAAAACTGCGGTGAGCCTGATGAGGTTACCACGTTGAGGCAAATACATTTCTTTCCTAAACTTTGGATTGATTCAGATGCTTTGATTCACTCAACGCTACTCCTAAGCGTAATTTCACAAAACAGTGAAAAAGTGCCATGTGGTGGAATTTTTTTTTCATGGCCATCACACAGTGATAGTCTATAGTATCTTGCAAATGACCATTTTTTTGGAGCCCGTGAATAAGGCTGTCAAAAAATATGATGTAAAGCATCAGTAAAAAATGGTAATTAAAAACGGACTGTTTCCATTTTGAACAGCCCTTTTTTAACTGCCATTTGACTGTATCCTTATACCTTAACTTGCTTTGCTTTTTTTTGTCAATTCAACCTTCCTGATCACTATTGAATTCTTGCTGTACATTACTAATAGATCATTAGTTAATTATCCTTTAAAATGTTAAAAGTGCGAAATTCTGCATGTTCTAATTGTTTCACGTATTGTCTAAACCGCAAGAACATGTTCATTTATTGTAATGATGAATGTGACTAGACAAGCAACAAAAAGTTATATTTTGCTAAAGCCAGACATTGAAGAACAAGTTGCAACATTTGTATTTTTTAAGCTTACGGCATCACAATCCTTCTTGCAGTTGACAACGTTTCCAGAAGATATGGTTCACAGATGGTCACAGATTTTTCTTGCTTTGTCTCTATTGACTGCTTCAGATTCTAATACAGTTTTAATTTAAGACCAGCAATGAATGTCTGCTGACTTGAAATATATGAGATGATGTGGAAGCTACATCATTGAATGCCATTGATTATGCACTAGTTGTTTTATTTGGACCTAGGGCAATGGCTATCAATATTGTTACTGGAAAAGCAGGTAAATTTATTTTCTTGCTGAATCTTGGCTGGACTTCTATGGAAAAGATAGCTAGTGGTATATATACTGTGTCCGGTACAGTAGAATAACCCTATTAAGAAGCATAAAACCAATATTGTACAAGATTCTCAAATTT
Organism: Bufo gargarizans; assembly: GCF_014858855.1. Classification (NCBI taxonomy): domain Eukaryota; kingdom Metazoa; phylum Chordata; class Amphibia; order Anura; family Bufonidae; genus Bufo; species Bufo gargarizans. Next base: position 178,036,832 of record NC_058086.1, read on the forward strand.
CTAGAAATTATTTGTGCAATATTATAAAGCTGAATAAATTATGTTTATTGAAAACTTTAATCAATGCTATAAAATTATGTTTGTTACAATTCTTAGTGACATAAAATGTCAAGATTCTTTCAATACAGAATCAATGGAAGCTGATAGGTCAGATATATAAAATACATCTCCCTTCCTGTGACTCTGTACTTCAGAGCTATATGCACACTGCATTCCATTGCATGGCACTGTAGGGGAGATTTATAATATTGGATCCAATGTAGGATAATACCGTTTCTTCGTCAAATTCATATTTAATTCGACAGAACCTTCCAAAAAACTGCAAAGGCCAGACCTGCTTCTATTATGGTCAACTTGAAACTAGTCTTGCCACTGATACTGTGAGTACAGGCTTAAAACCTGCCAGACCTGCTGGAAGCACTGTGCAGAGAGTAAGAGTATCTCCTGTGGCAGAAATTAAGTGGTTAACGTGGTTTTCTGAGACTTTAAGGCCTCTTGCTGTCACACCTGTGTCTCGGTCCTGGTGTAGTTTGCCATGACACGTCAGCCGTGCATGCAGTTGCGAGGGGAAATATGCTGTTTCTGCATGTGTGTGCAGTGCTCCTGTTTCCTGGCACCTCCCCAGTCTGGTGGTTATGGGGTTAAGGTGTGGATCTTGGTGTGTTCTAATGGCTCTACTGATCCTGTTGCTGTGAGATTAAGGTCAGTTATATTCCAGCCTTGGTTGGTGCTGGAGCATTGCTCCTTTCCTGGATATTCCAGTGTGAGGGCCACCTAGTTCGACATCAATGTCCAGTGTGAGGGCCACCTAGTTCGACATCTGTCCAGTGTGAGGGCCTGTCATGGAACCATGAACCAGACGTACAACAAGAGATAAGTGGAAATAAGAAGGCTTTATTGAAAATCAAGCTGTAAGGCAAAAGTCCAAACGGATGGCTAAACCGAAGCAGGGTCTTGCGAAGCCAGAGGTCAGGAACCAGAAGGGTAGTCAGACGCAGCCTGGATCAGGAACCAGCAGGGTAGTCAGACGAAGCCTGGATCAGGAACCAGCAGGGTAGTCAGACGAAGCCTGGATCAGGAACCAGCAGGGTAGTCAGACGAAGCCAGGATCAGGAACCAGAAGCAGCAGCAGTCTTAGAAGCATGTGAACACAGGAGGACCAAGCAAGGAACTGAAGCCACAGACCTCCTATATATATGAGCTAGGCATCCAGCTCCTCCCAGTGGGAAGGAGAAGCCGCAGGGTGGGAGGCTACAAGAAACCCAGAAACCAAGATGGCCGCCAGCACATGTCAAACGAAGGAGAACAGCAAGAAGGTAAGACCATGACAGTACCTCCCCCTCAAGGGCCCCTCCTCCGCGGAGTAAAGAACGGTTTCTGAGGGAAGCGTGCGTGGAAGGCTCGGAGCAAGGCAGGAGCATGGACATCTGCGGAGGGAACCCAGGAACGCTCCTCTGGACCATAACCACGCCAATGGACCAAAAACTGCACCCGACCGCGGACCAGGCGTGAGTCCAGGATATTGCTCACCTCATACTCCTCACGATTGCCCACTTGGACCGGACGAGGCCGAGGAACCGAGGAAGTGAAACGATTACACACCAGTGGCTTCAACAGGGAGACATGAAACACGTTGGAGATCCGCATGCCAGGAGGAAGCGCAAGGGCATAGGCTACCGGGTTTACCCTGCGAAGCACTCGGAAGGGACCAACAAAGCGAGGCGCCAGCTTGGGAGTGGGCACTCGAAGGTTGAGGTTGCGGGTGGACAACCATACGCGGTCTCCGACCTGGTAAGAAGGAGCGGGCGCTCGTCTGCGATCAGCCTGGAGTCTCTGGCGCTGCGCAGAGACCTCAAGGGACCTCTGGATCTGTACCCAAGAAGCACGTAGGACGGAAAGGTGATCCTCCACAGCCGGAATATCCTGGGGAGAGAATACCTCCGGTAACACGGCAGGTTGGAACCCATAATTGGCCATGAAGGGAGACGTCCCAGAGGAAGAGTTCACCGCCGTGTTCCTGGCAAACTCAGCCCAAGGCAGGAGGTCAACCCAATTGTCTTGGTGATCGGAGACATAGCAACGAAGGAATTGCTCCAAGGCCTGATTGGATCGTTCTGCGGCCCCATTGGACTGAGGGTGGTAGGCCGAGGAGAAAGAGAGATGAATCCCCAACTGGGAGCAAAAGGCGCGCCAGAACCTGGACACAAACTGACTCCCCCGATCCGACACAATCTCCTTGGGCAAACCATGCAACCGGAAGACCTCCCTGGCAAAAATCGAGGCCAACTCTTGTGCAGAGGGTAACTTCTTGAGAGGAACACAGTGGCACATTTTGGAAAACCGATCCACAATCATGAGAATGACCGTATGGCCTCGGGATGCAGGGAGGTCCACAATGAAATCCATCCCCAGGTGTGACCATGGACGCTCCCCGGTGGCTATGGGTTGCAAAAGGCCCAACGGAAGGTACCGAGGGGACTTACTCTGGGCACAAACGGAGCATGCCGCTACATATGCGGCGATGTCGGAACGTAGAGAAGGCCACCAGAACAGACGTGAAACAGCCCAGGACAGCTGATTCTTTCCAGGATGCCCCGCGGCCTTGGAGTTATGGTAGGTTCGCAACAACCGAGTGCGCAACTCCTCAGGCACAAAACATCTGCCGTTGGGTCTCCCAGAGGGAGCACCAGATTGAGCCGCCAAAATCTGCTCACCCAGGGGAGAGGTCAGGCTGGTGCGAATAGCGGCCAGGATCTGATTCGGAGGTATGACCGAAGTCGGAATCGACTCCTCCCCGGACAGCTCGGAGTACTGCCGTGATAAGGCATCCGCTCTGATGTTCTTGGAACCGGGTAGGTAGGAGACCACGTAATTAAAACGTGACAAGAACAGAGCCCATCTGGCCTGACGTGGTGTCAATCTCTTGGCCTCAGAGAGGTAGGTCAGATTCTTGTGGTCCGTCAGGATGAGAACCGGAACCACCGAGCCCTCGAGCAAGTGCCTCCATTCTTTAAGGGCCTGCACGATGGCCAATAACTCCCTGTCACCAATCTGATAGTTGCACTCCGCGGAAGACAGTTTCCGGGAGTAAAACCCACAAGGAAGCAGAGGACCCTCTGGTGTTCTACGCTGAGACAGAAGGGCGCCTACTCCCGTCTCAGACGCGTCCACCTCGAGGACAAAAGGCAACCCAGGGTTGGGATGCGACAGAATCGGAGCCGACACAAAGGCGGACTTTAGAGCCTCAAAAGCTCGGATGGCCTCGAGCGGCCAGACCTGGGGATTACTGCCCTTCCTGGTCAGATCCGTGAGAGGCTTGGCTAGCATGGAAAAGTCCCTGATGAACTTCCGATAATAATTGGCGAAGCCCAAAAAGCGCTGCAGGGCACGAAGACCACTGGGCTGGGGCCACTGTAAGACAGCCGAAACCTTCTCAGGATCCATGGAGAACCCCTCAGCGGAAATGATGTAACCTAAGAAGGTTACCTAGGATCGGTGAAATTCGCATTTCTCAAGCTTACCGAACAGCTTGTTCTCTCGTAACCGTTGCAACACTCGTCTGACATCCAGAATGTGGGCCTCCATGGATTCAGAATATACCAAGATGTCATCCAAATAGACCACCACACACTGCTGCAACAGGTCACGGAAAACATCGTTGATGAATTCCTGGAAGACTGCGGGCGCATTGCACAACCCAAAGGGCATAACCAAGGATTCATAATGACCGGTCCTGGTGTTAAACGCGGTCTTCCACTCATCGCCCGCCTTGATCCTTACCAGGTTATATGCCGCCCTCAGGTCGAGTTTGGGAAAGACCGTGGCCCCTTTGAGGCGATCGAACAGCTCGGAAATCAAGGGTATCGGGTAAGCGTTCTTGATCGTGATGCGATTGAGACCCCTGTAATCGATGCAAGGCCTCAACTCACCGCCCTTCTTTTTCACAAAGAAAAATCCAGCCCCTGCCGGGGACGAGGAATTGCGAATGTGTCTGCGTGAAAGCGCCTCCCTCACGTACTCCTCCATGGCCTCATTCTCCGCTACCGACAGTGGATAGACTTTGCCACGAGGAGGATTGTAACTCTATGGCACAATCGTATGGGCGGTGCGGAGGTAGGGCAACCGCACGCACCTTATCGAATACATCCCGGTACTCCTCGTATTCAGGAGGCAACAGAGAGTCCGAGGAAGTACACAGCAACTTGACAGGCCCATGGATGCAACTAGCCCCACACTGCGGTGACCACGAGAGGATCTCGGCCGATCTCCAATCGAAAGTCGGATTATGCTTCTGGAGCCAGGGGTACCCCAAGACCACCGAGTAGTGTGGAGACGAAATAACCTGGAGACAGACCGACTCTCTGTGAACGGCACCCATGGCCATCCCCACTGGAAGGGTCTCCTGAGTCACGTGTGGCGGCAGAAGGGGTCTGCCGTCTATCGCCTCAAGAGCCAGTGGGGAACCTCGAGGCTGCAGAGGAATGGAATTGGCGGCAGCGAACACACTATCAATGAACAAACCACCAGCACCAGAGTCCACCAACGCCTGGGTCGTCACCGAGCCCCCGACCCAGGAGAGGACAACAGTAATCAGTGGTTTGTCAACACGGGAAACCGGGGACGAGGAGACTCCACCCAAGATCTGCCCCCGACAGGATCTCAGGTGCGAGCGTTTCCCGGACGGTTCGGGCATGCCAACCGAAAATGCCCACCGAGACCACAGTACATGCATCGGCCCTCGCGTCTCCGGAGTACCCTCTCCCCCTCGGACAGGCGAGCAAACCCCAGCTGCATGGGTTCACCCCCAGACAAGTCATCCCCAGGAGGCGTGGGAGGAGAGGGAGGCACGGGTGGGACAGCAAACGTAGGCGCCAATCTGTTAGAAGACCTCCGCAGGCTCTCCTTAAAGGAAGGTCTCTCCCTGAGTCTGGTGTCAATCAAAATCAGGAAAGAAATAAGAGACTTCGAGCTCCACTGGTAGGTCCTTAGCTGCAACCTCATCCTTCAAGGCATCCGAGAGACCATGAGAGAAAGCAGCGACCAGAGCCTCATTATTCCAGCCCACCTCTGCTGCCAGGGTACGAAACTCAATGGCGTATTCAGCTACGGATCGTGAACCCTGTCTGATGGACATAAGGAGCTTTGCAGCAGAGGCAGCACGAGCCGGCACATCGAATACCTTCCGAAGAGAAGCAACAAAACCGGAAAACTCGGCAACCACCGGATTGTTGTTCTCCCATAAAGGGCTGGCCCAGGCCAAGGCCTTGTCCGAGAGCAGCGAGATCAAGAAGCCCACCTTTGATCTCTCAGTAGGAAAGGCATGTGGCAGCAACTCAAAATAAATGCCCACCTGGTTAAGGAAACCTCGGCACTGAGTTGGCTCTCCCCCAAAGCGCTGTGGAAGGGGGGCAGAACCGGTCATACCCCGAAACACCGCAGGCGCAGCAACAGGTGTCGGGGTAGACTCTGGCGCAACAACCGGAGCGGCAGTAGGAGCGGGCCCAGGAGCGACAACCGACCCATCGGCAACGGAAGCTAAATGAGCCATGCGTTCAAGCAGGGTTTGCAATGCCACAGCGAACCGACCCAACAGGTGATCCTGCTGATCAAGTCTGGCAACCAGCGTAGGTAGCGAGGATGGCCCTGTACCGTCAGAATTCATGGCTTGGTCCTAATGTCATGGAACCATGAACCAGACGTACAACAAGAGATAAGTGGAAATAAGAAGGCTTTATTGAAAATCAAGCTGTAAGGCAAAAGTCCAAACGGATGGCTAAACCGAAGCAGGGTCTTGCGAAGCCAGAGGTCAGGAACCAGAAGGGTAGTCAGACGCAGCCTGGATCAGGAACCAGCAGGGTAGACAGACGAAGCCTGGATCAGGAACCAGCAGGGTAGTCAGACGAAGCCTGGATCAGGAACCAGCAGGGTAGTCAGACGAAGCCAGGATCAGGAACCAGAAGCAGCAGCAGTCTTAGAAGCATGTGAACACAGGAGGACCAAGCAAGGAACTGAAGCCACAGACCTCCTATATATATGAGCTAGGCATCCAGCTCCTCCCAGTGGGAAGGAGAAGCCGCAGGGTGGGAGGCTACAAGAAACCCAGAAACCAAGATGGCCGCCAGCACATGTCAAACGAAGGAGAACAGCAAGAAGGTAAGACCATGACAGGGCCACCTAGTTCGACATCAATGTCTTCCCAATGTTTCTATGTATTCAACCCTACCTTCCCTTTTATTTGTTTGGTGTGGGTTATGTTCAGGGTCTGTTGTATGTCTAGTTGTTGTTCCATGTCTGGACTGTTGTTGGTGTGTATTGTAATGCTTGGATGCTAGATGTTCCCCTGTCTGTCTGTGCCTTCAGTGAGAGGTCTCCTTGGTTCCCCAGAAGGGGGAACTACAAGTCAGTGAGCAGCTCTGTCTGGTGCCATCATGTATCCGATTCGCATGGGGGTCCATGCAGTTTCTGGTGTGTTGCTGTGGCAGGTAAGTGCTAGTTGTTCTGGGTTCTTACCTGCTGAACAAGTTGCTTTTCACTGTCTTCCCCTTTCCCTGCAGCTAGGCCAGTGGGAGACTTCTGGTTAATCCATGTTTTGAAAGAACCGGTCATCTCTGGTCCTGCCTCTATTCCAGGGAAATTTAGGGTTAGTAGGGCCCGAGGTTCCTGTGTATGAGCCCTCCAACCATCTGGGTCCGCTTATAAGGTTAGGAGTAAGGGCGAGGTTTAGGGATGCATTAGGAGGTTCCCCTGCTCCCTTTCCCCGGTGTCCTGGCCTAGTTTCTATTCCCGTGTACCTTCGGTGTTTGGTGGGGAGTTTCCCCCACTCCCCACTATGACAATTGCACACAAGCGTATTTTCATTCCGTGTCCATTCAGATTTTTTTACAGACCGTATACGGAACCATTCAGCAAAAAAAATAAAAGATGTGATATTATTGTCCGCATTAAGGACAAGGATAGTACTGTTCTGTTAGGGGCTAGCTGTTCCGTTCCGCAAAATACGGAATGCACACGGATGTCATCCGTATTTTTTGTGGATCCGTTTTTTGTGGACCACAAAATACATACGGTCATGTGCAAGAGGCCTAATAATGATGATCTATGGAAAGGTCAACATTACCAGATAAGTGGAGGTTTGACACCCATGACTAGAGATGAGCATTTTTTTCAGAAATTTGATTCACTTGGTTTGCCGAATTTTCTGCAAAATTTTGTTCGATCTGAATTTACTGACGATGAATCACGTTAAAAAAAAATGCTATTTCCTGGCTGCAGAGAGCCTTTATAGTGGTGTAGAACACTGTACCTTGCAGTAACACGCATAGGGAGTCTGCTTTGGTAGTGAAATAATACTGTGCTGTGAGTCAGTATGACATGAACAAGACAGGGGTCGCTCTTGGAATCACTGCACACTTCACTTATTTGGGCAGTGACGAGGCCAAAACTGACCAAATAACTCAATGTCTACAGAACCTGTTCTATTAAACACTTAAACAAGTAGAGACCCTCCGACAGAGTGGAGAAGGTGTCAGCAGTAAGTTTGTGTTGATGTCACTGATTATTTTGCCCTTCCTCTGTTCCGTCAGAACAATAACCCCCAAAAAACTGATCCTGTCTGTGAAGCATCTGCCTTCAATGCCAAAAAATTAGGAGTGGATCCAAAACAGAGATTACACGTGAATGGAATATTTGCATGTCTTCTGTGTAGCTTCTGAGTGTCTAGTAGCTTGTCCTCGCTGTATAGTGAAGCTGAGCCCACAGCATACAATACTTCTCTGGCTGAGAGAACAGAAAAGGACAGAGACAGGTTGAGGACAGATGAGGGCACAAGGCCTGCTCCCGGGCCATGCCAACTAAGGGTTGTGTCTGACAAACCCACTGACTCTTGGCTGGGGGTGTCTGATGTCACTTGCGACGAAGTCGAAAATCGAGTCAACCATTCAAGAAACACTGGGCTGGGTTGCTGGTCAAGACACGACCGCTAGCTGACACTGGGAGCTCAGGCCTCTGACCCCTGTCGCCATGGCCCCTTACTCTGCTGCGACCTCTGTCTGCGCCAGAAACATTTAGGTCTCTGCCACTCCACTGTGCAGGGCCTGGCACTTCTCTGCCTGACATACTGTTAGATCAAATAAATAAATAAAAAGGAAATTAAAACACCCCAAAAAAGTATTTAATTTTCTCACTTCACCACACAATGGCTAATAAGCCCTTTTTCCCACTAATACATGCCAAAAAATGCTTTAGAACATATAACTGCACCGCACAAGGGCAAATAAGACAGAAATATTTCCTTGTAATAAACCCTGTTAATGGCTGTAACACCCCAATAACAAGAATGGTTTGCTGGACTTACAGAACTGTATAAATGACAATTTGGGTCCCCAGTCAGTACAGCAAGGTGTAATAGGATTGTTACTATTACCAAGGCTGTAACCTTCCCTTCTGAACCCTGGAAAATGGCAGAATTGAAGATGGCTGAGGCTATTTATAGGGCTGTGACATCACAGGGTTGGCTGGCTGCTGATTGGCTGCATGCATGGCATTATGGGTGATCCCGCCTTCCCAAAGTTCCTTGCTCCATGTCCTCATACGTACAGCAGCCATTTTAGGAAAAAAGCATGAGGAAATTCGGATCGAATTCCACTTAATCAGCTTTGATTCGCTCATCTCTACCTATGACCCCAATGATCAGCTATTCAAGAAGTCAGCAGCTCTTCGCAGTAGTACTTCTCGCTGGCGTGAAAGGGGCCTTAAGTATTTTCTTCAGTCTTTATGCTGAAATGTTATGAGTCATGAAGAACATAATTTTTACAGGTGGCAAGGAAAGAGGAACTGATGTAGTCATCAATATTTCATGAAATTTAGAAAAGGGGCTTTTTGCAATATTTTGAATCATGTGCTTGTATGAAAGGTCTAGATACATTTTCCCATTATACTTCTAATTGGTTCCTTTACTAAATGCTTCTATTTGGTTGTATTGAAATTAGTGTATTGGGGGGGGGGGGGGAGTAGAAAAAAACGTCATTGTGCCAAAAAAGCAAACAATTTATAAGTGCGGGGAAAGATTATTTAAGGTGTAGGGAAAGGATAGGGAGGAATAATTCCACATAATTTCTGTTGAACAGGGTTCATTCGGGGAGGGAGGTGACAGCCTGGGTAATAGGAACATTCCTATTACACCTTGCAGCGCTGACTGGGGATCCAAATTGCCATTATACAGCTCTGTAATTCCATCAAACCGTTCTTATTAGGGTGCAAGTGCTGTTTGATACAGGGATTAAAAGGGGTTATTACAAGGAAATATTTCTACATTTTATTTGCCCTAGTACTGGACAGTTATATGTTCTAAAGCATTTTTTGGCTTGTATTAGTGGGACAAAAGGGCTTATTAGCTGTTGTGTGGTGAAGTGTGAAAATTACAGCCCTTTTTGTGGTGTATTAGTGGCCAAAGTAAAATATATTTGCTGATCAGCAGTGCATTTATCTGTTTTAATGACATTTTTTCCGTGTATTAGTGGAAAAAGAAAAAATATTTTTTGCCGCTCAGCGGTGCAGTGAGATATTTTACAGCCCAGTTTGCCATGTACTACTGGCGAAATACAAATATAATGCACTTATCTGTTGAAAAGCCTTTTGTGTAAAAATAGAAAAAAAATTCGGGTCTAATTGCCGCGGTGTGATGATATATTCTAAATCCCGGTTTGCTGTGTATTAGTGGCAAAATAAAAAAATATTTGTTGTAACATTTGATTATTTGATCTAACAGTATGTCAGCCAGAGAAGTGCCAGAGGTCGCAGCAGAATAAGGGACAGTGGCAGCAGGGATCACTTCGAGAGCCCTGAGCTCCCAATGTCAGCTAGCGGATGTGTCGTGACTAGAGTTGAGCGAACACCTGGATGTTCGGGTTCGAGAAGTTCGGCCGAACATCCCGGAAATGTTCGGGTTCGGGATCCGAACCCGATCCGAACCCGATCCGAACTTCGTCCCGAACCCGAACCCCATTGAAGTCAATGGGGACCCGAACTTTTCGGAACTAAAAAGGCTGTAAAACAGCCCAGGAAAGAGCTAGAGGGCTGCAAAAGGCAGCAACATGTAGGTAAATCCCCTGCAAACAAATGTGGATAGGGAAATGAATTAAAATAAAAATTAAATAAATAAAAATTAACCAAAATCAATTGGAGAGAGGTCCCATAGCAGAGAATCTGGCTTCACGTCACCCACCACTGTAAGAGTCCATTTTCATAAATTTAGGCCCAGCACCCAGGCAGAGGAGAGAGGTCCCGTAACAGAGAATCTGGCTTCATGTCAGCAGAGAATTAGTCTGCATGTCATAGCAGAGAATGAGGCTTCACGTCAGCCACCACTGCAACAGTCCATTGGCATATATTTAGGCCCAGCACCCAGGCAGAGGAGGGAGGTCCCGTAACAGAGAATCTGGCTTCATGTCAGCAGAGAATCAGTCTGCATGTCATAGCAGAGAATGAGGCTTCACGTCAGCCACCACTGCAACAGTCCATTGGCATATATTTAGGCCCAGCACCCAGGCAGAGGAGGGAGGTCCCGTAACAGAGAATCTGTCTTCATGTCAGCAGAGAATCAGTCTGCATGTCATAGCAGAGAATGAGGCTTCACGTCAGCCACCACTGCAACAGTCCATTGGCATATATTTAGGCCCAGCACCCAGGCAGAGGAGGGAGGTCCCGTAACAGAGAATCTGTCTTCATGTCAGCAGAGAATCAGTCTGCATGTCATAGCAGAGAATGAGGCTTCACGTCAGCCACCACTGCAACAGTCCATTGGCATATATTTAGGCCCAGCACACACACAGGCAGAGGAGAGAGGTCCCGTAACAGAGAATCTGTCTTCATGTCAGCAGAGAATTAGTCTGCATGTCATAGCAGAGAATGAGGCTTCACGTCAGCCACCACTGCAACAGTCCATTGGCATATATTTAGGCCCAGCACCCAGGCAGAGGAGGGAGGTCCCGTAACAGAGAATCTGTCTTCATGTCAGCAGAGAATCAGTCTGCATGTCATAGCAGAGAATGAGGCTTCACGTCAGCCACCACTGCAACAGTCCATTGGCATATATTTAGGCCCAGCACCCAGGCAGAGGAGGGAGGTCCCGTAACAGAGAATCTGTCTTCATGTCAGCAGAGAATCAGTCTGCATGTCATAGCAGAAAATGAGGCTTCACGTCAGCCACCACTGCAACAGTCCATTGGCATATATTTAGGCCCAGCACACACACAGGCAGAGGAGAGAGGTCCCGTAACAGAGAATCTGTCTTCATGTCAGCAGAGAATCAGTCTGCATGTCATAGCAGAGAATGAGGCTTCACGTCAGCCACCACTGCAACAGTCCATTGGCATATATTTAGGCCCAGCACACACACAGGCAGAGGAGAGAGGTCCCGTAACAGAGAATCTGGCTTCATGTCAGCAGAGAATCAGTCTGCATGTCATAGCAGAGAATGAGGCTTCACGTCAGCCACCACTGCAACAGTCCATTGGCATATATTTAGGCCCAGCACCCAGGCAGAGGAGGGAGGTCTCGTAACAGAGAATCTGGCTTCATGTCAGCAGAGAATCAGTCTGCATGTCATAGCAGAGAATGAGGCTTCACGTCAGCCACCACTGCAACAGTCCATTGGCATATATTTAGGCCCAGCACCCAGGCAGAGGAGGGAGGTCTCGTAACAGAGAATCTGTCTTCATGTCAGCAGAGAATTAGTCTGCATGTCATAGCAGAGAATGAGGCTTCACGTCAGCCACCACTGCAACAGTCCATTGGCATATATTTAGGCCCAGCACACAGGCAGAGGAGAGAGGTCCCGTAACAGACAATCTGGCTTCATGTCAGCAGAGAATCATTCTGCATGTCATAGCAGAGAATCAGGCTTCACGTCACCCAACATTGGAACAGTCCATTGGCATATATTTAGGCCCCGGCACCCAGACACAGGAGAGGTTCATTCAACTTTGGGTAGCCTCGCAATATAATGGTAAAATGAAAATAAAAATAGGATTGAATGAGGAAGTGCCCTGGAGTCCAATAATATATGGTTAAGGGGAGGTAGTTAATGTCTAATCTGGACAAGGGACGGACAGATCCTGTGGGATCCATGCCTGGTTCATTTTTATGAACGTCAGCTTGTCCACATTGGCTGTAGACAGGCGGCTGCGTTTGTCTGTAATGACGCCCCCTGCCGTGCTGAATACACGTTCAGACAAAACGCTGGCCGCCGGGCAGGCCAGCACCTCCAAGGCATAAAAGGCTAGCTCTGGCCACGTGGACAATTTAGAGACCCAGAAGTTGAATGGGGCCGAACCATCAGTCAGTACGTGGAGGGGTGTGCACACGTACTGTTCCACCATGTTAGTGAAATGTTGCCTCCTGCTAACACGTTGCGTATCAGGTGGTGGTGCAGTTAGCTGTGGCGTGTTGACAAAAGTTTTCCACATCTCTGCCATGCTAACCCTGCCCTCAAAGGAGCTGGCATTGACACAGCTGCCTTGGCGACCTCTTGCTCCTCCTCTGCCTTGGCCTTGGGCTTCCACTTGTTCCCCTGTGACATTTGGGAATGCTCTCAGTAGCGCGTCTACCAACGTGCGCTTGTACTCGCGCATCTTCCTATCACGCTCCAGTGCAGGAAGTAAGGTGGGCACATTGTCTTTGTAGCGTGGATCCAGCAGGGTGGCAACCCAGTAGTCCGCACAGGTTAAAATGTGGGCAACTCTGCTGTCGTTGCGCAGGCACTGCAGCATGTAGTCGCTCATGTGTGCCAGGCTGCCCAGGGGTAAGGACAAGCTGTCCTTTGTGGGAGGCGTATCGTCATCGTCCTGCCTTTCCCCCCAGCCACGCACCAGTGATGGACCCGAGCTGCGTTGGGTGCCACCCCGCTGTGACCATGCTTCATCCTCATCCTCCTCCACCTCCTCCTCATCCTCGTCCTCCTCGTCCTCCAGTAGTGGGCCCTGTCTGGCCACATTTGTACCTGGCCTCTGCTGTTGCCAAAAACCTCCCTCTGAGTCACTTCGAAGAGACTGGCCTGAAAGTGCTAAAAATGACCCCTCTTCCTCCTCCTCCTCCTCCTCCTCCTGGGCCACCTCCTCTTCCATCATCGCCCTAAGTGTTTTCTCAAGGAGACATAGAAGTGGTATTGTAACGCTGATAACGGTGTCATCGCCACTGGCCATGTTGGTGGAGTACTCGAAACAGCGCAACAGGGCACACAGGTCTCGCATGGAGGCCCAGTCATTGGTGGTGAAGTGGTGCTGTTCTGTAGTGCGACTGACCCGTGCGTGCTGCAGCTGAAACTCCACTATGGCCTGCTGCTGCTCGCACAGTCTGTCCAGCATGTGCAAGGTGGAGTTCCACCTGGTGGGCACGTCGCATATGAGGCGGTGAGCGGGAAGGCCGAAGTTACGCTGTAGCGCAGACAGGCGAGCAGCAGCAGGATGTGAACGCCGGAAGCGCGAACAGACGGCCCGCACTTTATGCAGCAGCTCTGACATGTCGGGGTAGTTGTGAATGAACTTCTGCACCACCAAATTCAGCACATGCGCCAAGCAAGGGATGTGCGTCAAATTGGCTAGTCCCAGAGCTGCAACGAGATTTCGCCCATTATCACACACCACCAGGCCGGGCTTGAGGCTCACCGGCAGCAACCACTCGTCGGTCTGTTGTTCTATACCCCGCCACAACTCCTGTGCGGTGTGGGGCCTGTCCCCCAAACATATGAGTTTCAGAATGGCCTGCTGACGTTTACCCCGGGCTGTGCTGAAGTTGGTGGTGAAGGTGTGTGGCTGACTGGATGAGCAGGTGGAAGAAGAGGAGGAGGAAGCCGAGAAGGAGGAGGTGGCAACAGGAGGCAAAGAATGTTGCCCTGCGATCCTTGGCGGCGGAAGGACGTGCGCCAAACAGCTCTCCGCCTGGGGCCCAGCTGCCACTACATTTACCCAGTGTGCAGTTAGGGAGATATAGCGTCCCTGGCCGTGCTTACTGGTCCACGTATCTGTGGTTAGGTGGACCTTGCCACAGATGGCGTTGCGCAGTGCACACTTGATTTTATCGGATACTTGGTTGTGCAGGGAAGGCACGGCTCTCTTGGAGAAGTAGTGGCGGCTGGGAACAACATACTGTGGGACAGCAAGCGACATGAGCTGTTTGAAGCTGTCTGTGTCCACCAGCCTAAATGACAGCATTTCATAGGCCAGTAGTTTAGAAATGCTGGCATTCAGGGCCAGGGATCGAGGGTGGCTAGGTGGGAATTTACGCTTTCTCTCAAATGTTTGTGAGATGGAGAGCTGAACGCTGCCGTGTGACATGGTTGAGACGCTTGGTGACGGAGGTGGTGGTGGTGGTGTTGGTGGTACATCCCCTGTTTGCTGGGCGGCAGGTGCCAACGTTCCTCCAGAGGCGGAGGAAGAGGCCGAGGCGGCAGCAGCAGAAGAGGTAGCAGGGGGAGCCTGAGTGACTTCCTTGGTTTTAAGGTGTTTACTCCACTGCAGTTCATGCTTTGCATGCAGGTGCCTGGTCATGCAGGTTGTGCTCAGGTTCAGAACGTTAATGCCTCGCTTAAGGCTCTGATGGCACAGCGTGCAAACCACTCGGGTCTTATCGTCAGCACATTGTTTGAAGAAGTGCCATGCCAGGGAACTCCTTGAAGCTGCCTTTGGGGTGCTCGGTCCCAGATGGCGGCGGTCAGTAGCAGGCGGAGTCTCTTGGCGGCGGGTGTTCTGCTTTTGCCCACTGCTCCCTCTTTTGCTACGCTGTTGGCTCGGTCTCACCACTGCCTCTTCCTCCGAACTGTGAAAGTCAGTGGCACGACCTTCATTCCATGTGGGGTCTAGGACCTCATCATCCCCTGCATCGTCTTCCACCCAGTCTTGATCCCTGACCTCCTGTTCAGTCTGCACACTGCAGAAAGACGCAGCAGTTGGCACCTGTGTTTCGTCATCATCAGAGACATGCTGAGGTGGTATTCCCATGTCCTCATCATCAGGAAACATAAGTGGTTGTGCGTCAGTGCATTCTATGTCTTTCACCGCTGGGGAAGGGCTAGGTGGATGCCCTTGGGAAACCCTGCCAGCGGAGTCTTCAAACAGCATAAGAGACTGCTGCATAACTTGAGGCTGAGACAGTTTCCCTGGTATGCATGGGGGTGATGTGACAGACTGATGGGGTTGGTTTTCAGGCGCCATCTGTGCGCTTTCTGCAGAAGACTGGGTGGGAGATAATGTGAACGTGCTGGATCCACTGTCGGCCACCCAATTGACTAATGCCTGTACCTGCTCAGGCCTTACCATCCTTAGAACGGCATTGGGCCCCACCATATATCGCTGTAAATTCTGGCGGCTACTGGGACCTGAGGTAGTTGGTACACTAGGACGTGTGGATGTGGCAGAACGGCCACGTCCTCTCCCAGCACCAGAGGGTCCACTAACACCACCACGACCATGTCCACGTCCGCGTCCCTTACTAGATGTTTTTCTCATTGTTATGGTTCACCACAACAACAAAAATATTATTTGGCCCAATGTATTGTATTCAAATTCAGCGGGATATAAATTTGAGGCCTAGTATTTAGGCGCTGGGTGACCGGTATGGATTTACTAACAGAATTAGACTTGTAAATGCACAGTAGCGTGTGTGTGAAGTTATTCTGAATGACCCTATGTGCACCTTCAATATGATCTACCCTTTTAGGGATAGATTTCAAATAGCTCTGATATAGCAGAAACCACTAAATTATGAAATTGCTAAATTGGGAATTGTATTTCAACCCAGAACAAAAAATGTGCTTTGACGGACACTAAATAACTTTCCCAGCCACAACAGGACAGCGGTAACGAGAGATTTAGCGGGATATAAATTTGAGGCCTAGTATTTAGGCGCTGGGTGACAGGTATGGGTTTAGTGACAGAATTAGACTTGGAAATGCACAGTAGCGGGTGTGTGTGAAGTTATTCTGAATGACCCTATGTGCACCTTCAATATGATCTACCCTTTTAGGGATAGATTTCAAATAGCTCTGATATAGCAGAAACCACTAAATTATGAAATTGCTAAATTGGGAATTGTATTTCAACCCAGAACAAAAAATGTGCTTTGACGGACACTAAATAACTTTCCCAGCCACAACAGGACAGCGGTAACGAGAGATTTAGCGGGATATAAATTTGAGGCCTAGTATTTAGACGCTGGGTGACAGGTATGGGTTTAGTGACAGAATTAGACTTGGAAATGCACAGTAGCGGGTGTGTGTGAAGTTATTCTGAATGACCCTATGTGCACCTTCAATATGATCTACCCTTTTAGGGATAGATTTCAAATAGCTCTGATATAGCAGAAACCACTAAATTATGAAATTGCTAAATTGGGAATTGTATTTCAACCCAGAACAAAAAATGTGCTTTGACGGACACTAAATAACTTTCCCAGCCACAACAGGACAGCGGTAACGAGAGATTTAGCAGGATATAAATTTGAGGCCTAGTATTTAGGCGCTGGGTGACAGGTATGGGTTTAGTGACAGAATTAGACTTGGAAATACACAGTAGCGGGTGTGTGTGAAGTTATTCTGAATGACCCTATGTGCACCTTGAATATTATATACCCTTTTAGGGATAGATTTCAAATAGCTCTGATATAGCAGAAACCACTAAATTATGAAATTGCTAAATTGGGAATTGTATTTCAACCCAGAACAAAAAATGTGCTTTGACGGACACTAAATAACTTTCCCAGCCACAACAGGACAGCGGTAACGAGAGATTTAGCGGGATATAAATTTGAGGCTTAGTATTTAGGCGCTGGGTGACAGGTATGGGTTTAGTGACAGAATTAGACTTGGAAATGCACAGTAGCGGGTGTGTGTGAAGTTATTCTGAATGACCCTATGTGCACCTTGAATATTATATACCCTTTTAGGGATAGATTTCAAATAGCTCTGATATAGCAGGAACCACTAAATTATGAAATTGCTAAATTGGGAATTGTACTTCAACCCAGAACAAAAAATGTGCTTTGACGGATACTAAATAACTTTCCCAGCCACAACAGGACAGCGGTAACGAGAGATTTAGCGGGATATAAATTTGAGGCCTAGTATTTAGGCGCTGGGTGACCGGTATGGATTTAGTGACAGAATTAGACTGGGATATGGCCAAAAAATAACCACACTATTGCTGGTTAAATGCACTTGGTGACGGGCGCAGCTTGCCCCTGATGTAGTATATGGCCAAAAAATGAACAGACTATTGCTGGTTAAATGCACTTGGTGTGACAGCTTGACCAACCACACTACTGAGGGTTAAATGCACTTGGTGACGGGCGCAGCTTGCCCCTGATGTAGTATATGGCCAAAAAATAAACAGACTATTGCTGGTTAAATGCACTTGGTGTGACAGCTTCACCCTGATGTAGGCTTTAGCCAAAAAACAACCACACCATTGAGGGTTAAATGCACTTGGTGACAGGCGCAGCTTGCCCCTGATTTAGTATATGGCCAAAAAATGAACAGACTATTGCTGGTTAAATGCACTTGGTGTGACAGCTTCACCCTGATGTAGGCTTTAGCCAAAAAACAACCACACCATTGAGGGTTAAATGCACTTGGTGACAGGCGCAGCTTGCCCCTGATTTAGTATATGGCCAAAAAATGAACAGACTATTGCTGGTTAAATGCACTTGGTGTGACAGCTTCACCCTGATGTAGGCTTTAGCCAAAAAACAACCACACCATTGAGGGTTAAATGCACTTGGTGACAGGCGCAGCTTGCCCCTGATTTAGTATATGGCCAAAAAATGAACAGACTATTGCTGGTTAAATGCACTTGGTGTGACAGCTTCACCCTGATGTAGGCTTTAGCCAAAAAACAACCACACCATTGAGGGTTAAATGCACTTGGTCGCAGCTTGGATGCACTTGGTCGCAGCACCGCACAAGACACAAAATGGCCGCCGATCACCCCAGAAAAAAGTGACTGACAAACGGTCTGGGCAGCCTAAAAACAGTGAGTGAGCATTTGAATTTCAGCAGCTCAATGATGCACAGCTGCAGATCGATCGATTAATCAAGTGAAGTCCTTTGGAGGAGTTAATCTGCCTAATCTCGCCCTACTGTCGCATCCGCAACCTCTCCCTACGCTAATCAGAGCAGAGTGACGGGCGGCGCTATGTGACTCCAGCTTAAATAGAGGCTGGGTCACATGGTGCTCTGGCCAATCACAGCCATGCCAATAGTAGGCATGGCTGTGACGGCCTCTTGGGGCAAGTAGTATGACGCTTGTTGATTGGCTGCTTTGCAGCCTTTCAAAAAGCGCCAAGAAAGCGTCACAAAAGCGCCAAGAAAGCGACGAACACCGAACTCGAACCCGGACTTTTACGAAAATGTCCGGGTTCGGGTCCGTGTCACGGACACCCCAAAATTCGGTACGAACCCGAACTATACAGTTCGAGTTCGCTCATCCCTAGTCGTGACCAGCAACCCAGCGGTTCTTAAATGCCCTGTGCCCTCACCTGTCCTCAACCTGCCTCTGTCTTTTTCTGTTCCCTCACTACTAGAAGTATTTTATGCTGTAAGCTTTGCTCCACTTTTCAGCGAGGAAGAGCTACTAGAGGACAGTCAGCAGCTACTGCCAAGCCAAGATGTGGAGGAGACATCCGCCGCTTCCTCCGCTAGGCGGGCATGTAGTGATGAGAAGAGTGGCATGGGAGCTGATGTTGAGAGAGGTCAGGTTCCTGACTCAGAGACGGTTGAGGAGGAAATCAGCGACATGCAGACACTACTCGATGATGATGATGTAGCTGATAGCACTTGGGAGACGGGTGACAAAGGGGCTACATCATTATCGGGAGAAGAGGGTGGCAGCTTGCCTGTGAGCCAGTGGTGGAGCCAGCAAGTCACTAGTGTTGCCAGCAGTCAGCAGGGTGGCAGCAGTGGGAGGTTGGGAGCCAAATGCGCCTGGGGTAGACCACCATCTTCGCGGGAGCCTACCTGCCTGGGAAGTAGAGGTGCAGGTGCTCAAGGAGGCAGTGGCAGTAGCAGTCAGTCAATGTGTAGTGTTAGGGGTAACAATCACCTACTCGGCGGTGTGGCAGTTTTTTTTTTAAGCCGCTGTAGGAGGTGAACGTGGCTTTATGTAGAATCTGTGGGCAGAGTGTGAAGAGTGGCCAGTGTGCCAATGTTGGAACTACAGCCCTGTGTCAACATATGCAGTGTCACCATATAGTGGCCTGGGAGAACCATGGCTCCGATGCCGCAGCAACAACTGCATCACCCACTGGCACGCATCCGGTATCTGGCAGTCAAGGCTCCAACACCTCAGCCAAAGGGGACTGTCTGCCCTTCCCTTTCCAAGTAATGGACTCTGCATCTTTCAGAGAACTGATGGCTTGTGTCGAGCTGAGGTGGAAAGTCCCAAGCCATCATTTCTTTACCAAAAAGGCAGTACCAGCCCCGCACACATCTGTAGAACAGTCCTTGAGCCTGTCAGTGTCTGCCAAAGTGCATGGCAGCGCCGAAATGTGCAGCCGTAACTACGGTCAATGACAATATATATTCCTTCCGGTCCACTGGGTAAATGTGGTTCCTGCCCAGCCACACCAGCAACTTGGCCAGTTGATGCTGCTTCCGCCTCCACGTTCTTACTCTGTTGGTCCTGCGACAATGTCCGCCTCTGCCTCCTCATCCTCCACCGTGTCCTCAGCCTCCACTGCAGGGACAATTCACAGTGCCACACCAGGATACCAGGGCACGGCAATATCACGCTGTTCTGCACCTAAATTGTCTGGGCAAACGGAGTCACACAGGGGAGGAACTGCTCTGCATCCCTCTTCAAGAAATTGAACCCTGGCTTTCTCCTCGACAACTCAAAATCTGAACCATGGTGACCGACCATGGTAAGAACATGGTGTCGGTGCTGCATCAAGGAGTGCTGAGCCATGTGCCCTGCATGGCGCACATGTTCAATCTGGTTGTCAAGCGGTTCCTGAAGTCTTCTGCCCATCTGCAAGATATCCTGAAAATGGCCAGGAAACAATGCATGCATTTCAGCCACTCATACACCGCAAAGCACACCTTCCTTGAGTTGCAGCGGCAGAACGGCATCCCCCAACATAGGTTGATATGCAACGTTTCCACCCTTTGGAATTCCACATTCCATATGTTGGACCGACTATACGAACAGAGAAAGGTCATCAACGATTTCCTGATGATCAAAGCAGACAGGAGTACTCCACTGTGTAACTTCAATGTCAGCCAGTGGCAGCTCATTCAACTGCTTCATTTCCTGGAACAGATGCTGGTAAATATGGCTGGTCAGGTGACTGAAGATGTGGCGCCTAGATCTCACGGCCACATGACTCCTGTGGCGGCTGAACTGGAGGAGGACATTAGAGCACAAGCAATGTCTAACAAAAATGGCTGGTTTTGCTACTCATCTGACAGGAGATAAGGAGCAAGAGCAGCCAGAGGAGCTACAGGGCAATGAGGAAGATGAGACAGATGACCAAGACACACCGTGGCAGTATGCAGTGGAGACGGAGGCAGGGAGTCCCTCTGAGTTACTTGCACAAATGGTCTGCTGCATGCTCACTTGCTTGGGTAGTGACAGCCGAATTGTCACCATTCGGCAGAGGGATGTCCAAAATGAGGGCCTTTTTAACATCTGCTGAGAGGGAGGACAAACTGAACTACTATAGAGACATCCTATGTAGTCAGTTGGCCGCTGCTTATCTGTGCCATCGTCCATCATTTCGCAGGTCTGACCGGGGGGGGGGGGGGGGGCTCTCTGAACTCAAGTTCCACTGCCATGGCTGCAGGGGAGGGGTGGTGTGGCAGGAGCAGTACCAGTTCCATCAGCAGCAGCCTGAGTTTATAGTCGCTAATGAGCAGCTTTCTTGAAATGCATAGTGAAGAAACTACTCACCAGCAGCTAGTCTCAGAGCAGAACCTGAACCAGCAGGTGGTGGCATACTTGGAGTGCACTCTGTCAGCCAACCTTGAAAATTCGCTGGACTACTGGGCAGCTAAACTGGATTTGTGGCTGCAACTGGCTGAGTTTGCCCTGAAAAAGCTGTCTTGCCTAGCCAGTAGTGTGGCATCAGAGCGGGTGTTTAGTGCCTGTCCACCAAGAATGTGGAGAGACTGACCTTTGTCAAGATGTATCGTACGTGGATCAGCCAGGATTTTTTCCCACCAATTCCTGATACATCAGGACTAGATCATCAATGGTGCCACACCAACACTTTGACAAAAGAGTATTTTTCTGGCTACCTGCCTCAGCTACTATTTTGATGCTGCCACCCGCCTGATGCCAAACATCTGATGCCAATTGCTCCTTATTTCACCCAACATTTTCAATACCACCCACCTCCAAACTATGTCACCTTGCCACTCTGTGGTCTCCCGATGCTGCTCCTACCTCCACTCTGTCACCTTGCCACTCTGGCCTCCTGATGCTGCCGCCACCTCCAAACTATGTCGTCTTGCCACTCTGTGGCCTCCTCATGCTGCTCCTACCTCCACCTTTGGTGGAAGTAGGTATATCGCAACCCTCAGTCTGTATTTTGTGGAAGCAGGTATATCAAACCCCTCAATCAGTATTTTGTGGAAGCAAGTATATTGCACCTCTCAATCAGTATTTTATGGCAGTAGGTGTATCAAACCCCTTAATTAGTATTTTGTGGAAACAGGTATATCGCACCCCTCAATCAGTATTTTGTAGAAGCAGGTATATAGAACCCCTAATCGATATTTGGTGGAAGCAGGTATATCAAACCCCTTAATCAATATTTTGTGGAAGCTGGTATATTGCACCCCTCAATCAGTATTTTGTGGAAACAGATATATAGAACCCCTTAATCAATATTTTGTGGAAGCAGGTATATCGCTCCCCTCAATCTGTAATTTGTGGAAGCAGGCATATAGAACCCCTTAATCAATATTTGGTGGAAGCAGGTATATCGCAGTTATCGCACCCCTCAATAACTATTTTGTAGAAGCAGGTATATCACACCCCTCAATCAGTATTTTGTGCAAGCAGGTATATGAAACCCCTTAATCTGTATTTTGTGGAAGCAGGTATATTGCACCCCTCAATCATTTTTTTTTGGGGGGCAACAGGTATATCACACCCGTTGAGAGTAGTTGTTGCAATAGCGTTTGTCCCTCTATATACCTGTGGTATTGCAGCAGAACCGCACTCAACTGTTGCACAATACAAATGGCACTATATACGGTTTATGTTAGAAGGTATATTTTAAGTATATCACACCCCTCAATCAGTTTTTGGGGGGCAAGATGTATATCACACCAGTTGCAATTAGTTATTCCAATAGTGTTTGTCCCTCTATATAGCTGCAGTATCTCAGCAGAACCGCACACAACTACTGCACAATACAAATGCACTATAATATACTTTCCATGTTAGAAAGTATATTATAAGTATATCACACCCCTCAGTATATCACACCTATCGATAGCACACCTATACCAGTCCTAAAAGGACTTTTGTGGCCCTATTTGCTAGAGTTTGGTGTCCCTAACAGTCTGTCCCTGCTCCACAAAGCAATCTCTCCTTACACTGGCAAAACACAAAATGTAAAATGGCTGCCAGATCGGGTTCGGTTATAGGGTGGGGGTTGTGTCCATGTGCTGAAACGTCTCACTTGGCTGTCCTGTCCCACCTGTCATCTTGCCACTCTGTGACCTTCTGATGCTGCTGCCACCTCAACACAATGTCACCTTGCCACTCTGTGGCCTCCTCATGCTGCTCCTACCTCCACTCTATGTCACCTTGCCACTCTGTGGCCTTCTCATGCTGCTTCTACTTCCAATTTATGTCACCTTGCCACTCTGTGGCCTCCTGATGCTGCCACCACCTACAGACTCTGTGATTGGACTACTCTGTCGTCTCCTCATGCTGCTTTCACCTCACCACTATGTCATCTTTCCACTGTGTGGCTTCCTGATACTGCCGCCACCTCCACACTCTGTCATTGTGCCACTTTGCGGCCTGCTGATGCTGCCGCCACCTCCACACCACTATGTCACCTAGCCACTCAGTGGCCTCCTCGTGCTGCTCCTACCACCACTCTATGTCACTTTGTCACTATGTGGCTTCCTCATGCTGCTCCTACCTCCACTTTATGTCACCTTGCCACTTTGTGGCCTCCATATGCCGCCGCCATCTCCACACTCTGTGGTCTCCTCATGCTGCTGCCACCTCACTACTATGTCATAGGGTCACTCTGTGGCCTCCTAATGCTGCCCCTACCTCCACTCTATGTCACCTTGCCACTTTGTGGCCTCCTGATGCTGCCGCCACCTCCACACTCTGTCATTGGGTCACTCTGTGGTCTCCTCATGCTGCTGCCACTTCACTACTATGTCATAGGGCCACTCTGTGGACTTCTCATGCTGTTCCCACCCTCCCTACTTCATGGATGGGCCACTATTTATCCTTTTTGGCTTGGCTGACAATAATTTGATCTGTCAGAAGGAAGGTAAAATGAAACGCACAACAGATCCTGTCTGTATAGCAGCTGTAAGGCCTGTATGGTGCCATCATAATTGGCTTGTGATTTGGTAGCCAAAAGCAGGAGTGGGTACAGAACACAGAAGACTTGCAAATATTCCATTCACATGTCATCTGTGTTTTAGATCCCCTGTTTGTTTTGGCATTAGCAATACTGATGGATTACTGAACAAATGCTGACCGAGTGAAGGTGGATGCTCCACAGACAGGATCCATTTTTTGTGGGTTATTGTTCTGATGGATCATAGGAAGGGCAAAATAATCAGTGCAGTTGACACAGACATACTGCTGACACCCTCTCCACTCTGTCGGGGGGCTCTACTTGTATAATCGTTTAAAAGAACAGGTTCTGTAGACATCTATGTGGAATCAGCTGACGACAGTGTAAAAAGAGGTGCGCTTCTTCTTGGCAATACCATCAACCTGTAAGGCTGAGTTCATACTTGAGTTATTTGGTCAGTTTTGTGACCGTGACTGCCCAAATAAGTGAAGTATGCAGTGATTCTACGAGTGATGCCTGTCATCTGCATGTCTTACGGACTCA
Organism: Bufo gargarizans; assembly: GCF_014858855.1. Lineage (NCBI taxonomy): Eukaryota > Metazoa > Chordata > Amphibia > Anura > Bufonidae > Bufo > Bufo gargarizans. The sequence goes on from NC_058086.1 coordinate 178,060,922, forward strand.
CAGTATTATTTCACTTCCAAAGCAGTTTGTCTATGCATGTTACCGCAAGGCACAGTGTTCTACACCACTGTAAAGGCTCTCTGCAGCCAGGAAATAGCAGTTTTTATGGTTCCCATACCAAGCACTTATCCATCTCCTCCATGGACATGTTTCACTACCTCCTATCATATGTGTAAAATGAAGCATTGCCATGCCATATCGGTCTGGCCGAGGATAATTGTCCTGGGTGAGAGTAGCCACACATGCTAAAGTGCATTAAATAGCAAACATCCAACTAAGTGGTCAGAGACAATGGCAGGAACATCTTGGTCATGCTGCATTTGGGAGAAATAACACATGCTACCTTGCATAGAGCACATGATAAAGTTTGTCATCCAAAGATTTTTGCAAAAGTACAGTAAAGTGCAGAAGGTGCTGGCCAAGTCAGGACAATCTCCTCATATTTAATCCATTCTTATGTAACAAGGAATGCCCTTATGGACTGGCATTGACAGAACGGTCTGCCTTTGCTTTGCTTGATCTGCAATGTTCCGATTTGCTGTCATCCCACCTTGCATATGCTAGAGCAGAGTAAAGTGGTTAATGATCACACACCAGACCACCTTAGCAGGGAGCATGTGTTTTTTTTAAGATCAGGCAGTGGCAGCCCATCAGCAACGCCAGTCGCCAACTCAGGGCTTTCGAAGAGGCCACCAGATTTGTCAGTAGGGACAACTGTGGCATTAACAATGTTATTTCCCTGATATTTATCTTAGAGTAGACACCCATGAGCAGCAGAAGCCACAGAAGCAGCCAGTTCAGTATCATCAGCATGGTCTATTCCAGCCTCCAGTGTCATCTCAGAGAGGGATTTCAAGGTGGCAGGTATTACCATAACACCCAATCATACAAAGTTGTCCTCTGCCAGTGTACAAAACATCTATTTTGTCAAAATTATTGAGGCATGGATCCATGAGGATTTTCACACTCTTCCAGCTGCGGCCGATTTATAAATCTACCCTTGCTGATGGTGACTCATCATGCCACTGCCACTGCCTGCCTGCCACCATGTTCCGAATTGAATGGCTGCTGCTGCAGCCACCACAGCTGCTACTCTCTACAGCTAATACCCCTACTGCCACTTCCTCTACCCGTACTGCCATTATACTGCTACCCCTAAACAGTTGCACACACATCTACTGCCTTGTATGTTTCATGCTGTGCTGCTACTATTACTGCCACATGCCACTATTACCCGGCGACTGTTTTTTTTGTCCCATAACACTATGTGTGTTTAAACACCATCTGCCCTAAATACGTGATCATTTTTCAAAGCTTTCTAATATGAAAAAGCATTACATATTCAAAAGAACATGCTGTTTGTTAACTAGTTTAACTAGATGTTTACCCATATATTTATGTCAGTGTCACTCTGACATTATTTGCTATTTCTGTCAATGTGTTCAAAAGCTTTAAAGGGGAGAGAGAAGAGTAAACATTAGTAAAAAATAAAATAAAATTACTACTACTTAGGTTAGGCCATCAATATTAAAACCATGGAGAACCCCTTTAATCCCTTGTTGTGGCTACAAGGAATCCTAATGGAATCCTAAATTCTTATAAATGGTTATATTAACCTTTCCAGAAAATATTTACAATTGCTTTTATTAAAGCTTTTGAGGTTTCCTTTAATTGTGGCATAAGATAAATGTAGAGATAGTTGTAGCAATACTGTTAACTAAAAAACTATCAAAAAAGATTAAATATATTTTTAATACATTTGTAATGTTGACGTTATTTTCGCGCTTTAAAATGTACTTGTACGTCTGACAAAATCACAATGTGTCTCTTTACTAGTGTTGAGAGAGCATTTTAGCCATAATATATTTATGAATATTATTATAGATATATAATATATGTAAATATATTATGGCTAAAAACATCAGTAGTAGTTTCTCACCTATTATGCATTTATATATATGTCTGAAGTATGATTTTATCTATCAATCTATATATATATATATATATATATATATATATAGTACAGACCAGAGGTTTGGACACACCTTCTCATTCAAAGAGTTTTCTTTATTTTCTCTGAAAATTGCAGAATCACACTGAAGGCATCAAAACTATGAATTAACACATGTGGAATTATATACATAACAAAAAAGTGTGAAACAACAGAAAATTTGTCATATTCTAGGTTCTTCAAAGTAGCCACCTTTTGCTTTGATTACTGCTTTGCACACTCTTGGCATTCTCTTGATGAGCTTCAAGAGGTAGTCACCTGAAATGGTTTTCACTTCACAGGTGTGCCCTGCCAGGTTTAATAAGTGGGATTTCTTGCCTTATAAATGGGGTTGGGACCATCAGTTGCGTTGTGGAGAAGTCAGGTGGATACACAGCTGATAGTCCTACTGAATAGACTGTTAGAATTTGTATTATGGCAAGAAAAAAAACAGCTAAGTAAAGAAAAACGAGTGGCCATCATTACTTTAAGAAATGAAGGTCAGTCAGTCAGAAAAATTGGGAAAACTTTGAAAGTGTCCTCAAGTGCAGTCACAAAAACCATCAAGCGCTACAAAGAAACTGGCTCACATGCGGACCGCCCCAGGAAGACCAAGTCACCTCTGCTGCGGATGATAAGTTCATCCGAGTGACCAGCCTCAGAAATCGCAGGTTAATAGCAGCTCAGATTAGAGACCAGGTCAATGCCACACAGAGTTCTAGCAGCATACACATCTCTAGAACAACTGTTAAGAGGAGACTGTGTGAATCAGGCCTTCATGGTAGAATATCTGCTAGGAAACCACTGCTAAGGACAGGCAACAAGCAAAAGAGACTTGTTTGGGCTAAAGAACACAAGGAATGGAAATTAGACCAGTGGAAATCTGTGCTTTGGTCTGATGAGTCCAAATTTGAGATCTTTGGTTCCAACCACCGTGTCTTTGTGCAACGCAGAAAAGGTGAACGGATGGACTCTACATGCCTGGTTCCCACCGTGAAGCATGGAGGAGGAGGTGTGATGGTGTGGGGGTGCTTTGCTGGTGACACTGTTGGGGATTTATTCAAAATTGAAGGCATACTGAACCAGCATGGCTACCACAGCATCTTGCAGCGGCATGCTATTCCATCCGGTTTGCGTTTAGTTGGACCATCATTTATTTTTCAACAGGACAATGGCTGTGTAAGGGCTATTTGACCATGAAGGAGAGTGATGGGGTGCTGTGCCAGATGACCTGGCCTCCACAGTCACCGGACCTGAACCCAAAGCAAAAGGGCCAACAAGTGCTAAGCATCTCTGGGAACTCCTTCAAGACTGTTGGAAGACCATTCCTGGTGACTACCTCTTGAAGCTCATCAAGAAAATGCCAAGAGTGTGCAAAGCAATAATCAAAGCAAAAGGTGGCTACTTTGAAGAACCTAGAATATGACATATTTTCAGTTGTTTTACACTTTTTTGTATATAATTCCACATGTGTTAATTCATAGTTTCGATGCCTTCAGTGTGAGACTACAATTTTCATAGTCATGAAAATAAAGAAAACTCTTTGAATGAGAAGGTGTGTCCAAACCTTTGGTCTGTACTGTATGTGCCTCCCACTTGTTAACACTTTGTAAAAACAAAACAAAAACAAATCAGTGACCAATATAGCCACCTTTCTTTGCAAGGACACTCAAAAGCCTGCCATCCATGGATTCTGTCAGTGTTTTGATCTGTTCACATCAACATTGCGTGCAGCAGCAACCACAGCCTCCCAAACACTGTTCAGAGAGGTGTACTGTTTTCCCTCCTTGTAAATCTCACATTTGATGATGGACCACAGGTTCTCAATGGGGTTCAGATCAGGTGAACAAGGAGGCCATGTCATTAGTTTTTCTTCTTTTATACCCTTTCTTGCCAGCCACGCTGTGGAGTACTTGGACGCGTGTGATGGAGCATTGTCCTGCATGAAAATCATGTTTTTGTTGAAGGATGCAGACTTTTTCCTGTACCACTGCTTGAAGAAGGTGTCTTCCAGAAACTGGCAGTAGGACTGGGAGTTGAGCTTGACTCCATCCTCAACCCGAAAAGGCCCCACAAGCTCATCTTTGATGATACCAGCCCAAACCAGTACTCCACCTCCACCTTGCTGGCATCTGAGTCGGACTGGAGCTCTCTGCCCTTTACCAATCCAGCCACGGGCCCATTCGTCTGGCCCATCAAGACTCACTCTCATTTCATCAGTCCATAAAACCTTAGAAAAATCAGTCTTGAGATATTTCTTGGCCCAGTCTTGACGTTTCAGCTTGTGTGTCTTGTTCAGTGGTGGTCGTCTTTCAGCCTTTCTTACCTTGGCCATGTCTCTGAGTATTGCACACCTTGTGCTTTTGGGCACTCCAGTGATGTTGCAGCTCTGAAATATGGCCAAACTGGTGGCAAGTGGCATCTTGGCAGCTGCACGCTTGACTTTTCTCAGTTCATGGGCAGTTATTTTGCGCCTTGGTTTTTCCACACGCTTCTTGCGACCCTGTTGACTATTTTGAATAAAACGCTTGATTGTTCGATGATCACGCTTCAGAAGCTTTGCAATTTTAAGAGTGCTGCATCCCTCTGCAAGATATCTCACTATTTTTGACTTTTCTGAGCCTGTCATGTCCTTCTTTTGACCCATTTTGCCAAAGGAAAGGAAGTTGCCTAATAATTATGCACACCTGATATAGGGTGTTGATGTCATTAGACCACACCCCTTCTCATTACAGAGATGCACATCACCTAATATGCTTAATTGGTAGTAGGCTTTCGAGCCTATACAGCTTGGAATAAGACAACATGCATAAAGAGGATTATGTGGTCAAAATACTCATTTGCCTAATAATTCTGCACTCCCTGTATATATGGAGTCAGAGCAGGGACTCCTAAGTCACAGACTCACACTGGGGGATTCCCTCACTGTAAAGCGATCTTCTGCATAGACCTCAGTGGGACCCGGCACCCTCCCCTCTTCAGAGCAGGGGGTGCCTGGTTTAATGCTCGGTTTCTCCCATTGACATCCATTGTGCTCGGGTGCTCTGTAGAGCACCCGAGCATCGCAAAGTGGTGCTCAATCAAACTACTTTTCACTAGTGTAGACAACCTCCAGACGCTAACTATTTCATCTTCCAATGCATGCACTGAACTACCTATGTATATACAATGACACCATACAGATGACTTACATTGGTGCATTATGTAGTCCCTGTGCAGATTTGACTGTATCGATAAGCAAGGATCTCATTTGAAAAATAAAACATCCCACTGAATTCAGAATTTGTACTTCTAGCGGAATTTCCACATTCATGGGGCTATAACAGTGGCAGGTACATAGATAGCTATAACCAGTCCCTATCAGCTATTAATATGCACAGTAATCTTCCTAACAATTTCATTTCAACATGGAGGCAGTCTGATGAGGTGGAACAACAAGCCTATACTAAATCCATTTTCCAAATGGGTCTAATGATACTTGGGTTTGGAGTTTGTATTTTTTTTTTTTTTTTTTTTATTCGGATTGACTTGGTATTGAGCCCTTTTCTTTAAATAATATCATGTGTAGATGAAGACATTTGCACGTCTTTCCCATTTACAGGCATGATTGTAGTCTTTTTTGTCATTTTCGATTACACTGAGTAAATGTTAATCAAAAGAGGAGATTCATTTTGCCAATAGTACCTATGGCCCACAAATAAATAAATAAATAAAAAGATGATAAACTACAGGCAAGGGTTTTATAATCTGTTGCAGTATTAGAACAGTTAATCACAAGGAGCCATTCTGAAAATCCACGGCACTGTGCTGGAAGTGTTAGACTCTGTGTGAATGTTAAATAGAATCCAAGAGGCATAGTGATATCCGCTAAAGTGAGCAGTGAATATCAATTGTATTTATAATTACAAACAGCTAAAACATATTGCCGTAGTGCAAGTCTTCTCAGTGGAAATATACTGTGTGTGCTTCCAGTTTTGCAAGAGTAACTTGGATTTAGGCATGAGATAAAGCAATCTCCCTGACACTGAAAGCTCTAATGGAAATGTACTGTGATTACTTTTCTTTTTTTCCTTTCTGTGTGCATTGTTTTGAGACAAAGCTTTAGGAAACATAATATAATTTGTACCGTAAAATACTCATTGTGTTTTGGTGACCAGGCATCAATACCATATTTATTTTAATTCATTGTTGTATAGGTAATGCCGTCAAATTCTTCACAGAATAGATTGTTGTCGCTTGCATCAGTCTCTGCTGCCATTTTTCCATGTTAAATGCCATAATTCCCAAACCTTAAAGTGTTAATCACTGGGTGAAATCTGCCAATCAGATTTCAGCCTTTGACCTTAATGTAAGAAGATAAACTGCTGCTATTATCACAGTTTAAACTTCAATGCAAAACTTTCAAATTTTGCCATTTTCACAGTTTTTAAGCCAAAGGCCAATCACATTTCAGCCATTCGTTTTTTTATGGGAAAACGAACCCATTCATTTCTATGGGGCCGCATGATGTGCGGCCCGTCTCGGAAATGCGGACCCGGAATTCCGATCCTGAAAAAAATAGAACATGTCCTATTCTTGTCCGCAATTGCGGACTAGAATAGGCATTTTCTATTACGTGCCGGCGATGTGCGGTCCGCAAAATGCGGAACACACATTGCTGGTGTCCGTGTTTTGCGGATCTGCGGAACCGCAAAACACACACGGATGTGTGAATGGACTCTTAGTCACTGGGTGACTGTGGTTCGCAATTAGGAAATAAAAGGGGTGGGGTAACAACAGCCAATCAGATTTCAGCCATTGACCTTAATGAAAAAAAGATAAATTGCTGATATTATCACCCAAACTTAGCACAATTACTCACTGGGTGACTGCGGTCAAAATTTAGGACATGTGGGTGGAGCCTAAAACTTCCAATCAGATTTCACCTATTGACTTGTAAGTTGACAATGTAAAACTTTCAAATACTGCCATTCTTACAGTTTGAAATCCAGAGGCTAACAACTTTTCAGACATTCATTTTTTTATGGGAAAATTGAAATTGCCGCCACTCTTAGACTGTTAATGTCGGAGTCCTCAAATTTGGCGCAGTCAGGCATTGGGTGACTTGGGTTCAAATGTTAATAAACCAGGTTAAACAGACTTTGCTTATATCTCTAGCGTTTTCAAGCCAACAGCCTATGGTTTCTTCAGAAACGACACCATCTAGTAATTATTATTATTATTTACATCTAGACAGGATTACACAAATATAAAAATACAATAAACAAGAAACTATTAACAGACTGGTACAGAGGGGTAGAAGACCCTGTCCGCTAGAGCTTACAAGGTACATTATTTATTTTCATGTTATCATTCGGGGGACCACCATAAGGATTTAGGACCCTGGAGCTTCAAGTTACACCTCTCACCTGTGGTATCATTACATCTCAAAGTACTATGTATTGAAGTCTGTAAGAATCTTCAGAAATGTGATTCATTTAGATGTCTGTTGATTTAATTCTATGTGAAGAATTTTTTATACAGTCGCAATGGTAAAATCATCACATAAAATTAATAAATGCCCATATGTCTAACGTTTGAAAATATCCTACTACCCATTACAAGGACTCGCACATTTAAAGCCCCTATTAAATCATTACATGAACCAAGCTTTGAGGTGAATTACGCTGGAGGTGTTTAGTAGGCATCCCTGGTGATGTGCCCTCTTTCTTCCTGAATTGTCTTGGATCAAGGTTTTCTTCATTTTGTTTTCCTGCAACTGTTAGTTCTACAGATCAAATAATGTCCAAAATTTCCCTAATGGATCACACAGCTTTAAGCAGCCTTGCCTCAATCCTTATTATTTCAATCTTCTTTCATTTTACCACAATAGAAAATGAAGCTGCTGATTTTTTTTTAAAATTCTTTTTAGCCTGTGTCTTTGAGACGTTTTCCAGCATCTTATACAAATTCACACACTGATGGGATTTAGTTAAAGTTTCACTGGAAAAGAGTCATTGAAATTTTCATCTCGTTTTGTAGTATGTACTAGGAATACTTATTAAGCAAGTGGGCTCGATTATGAAAAGAAAAAAAAAAGACTGCTGTTCTTTAGTAACATGGCCGTCTGTACTGTGTTAGAAAACACACGGGCTTCAATTAAAATATATTTTATCTGTTTGAGCTCAAAGCATTTTTTATTTAATAAATTCATTGATGCTCGTATGATTATTGAGAGATGTCCAATTTAAAAACAGATTATGGTAATTATTTCTAGACAGGGGTCCTTTTATGCAAAGAGACCAAAGTTGCACTTTCTATTATTACTTTGATAACCTATATTTAATCACGCTGTGTTTAATCTAATCTTCAGATGAAAATACTAAAACAATAAAGAACGGCAGTGAAGAATTACATCTCTTCTGAGGTTTCTGTTACGTCGCTCATTTGTAGAGAAGAGCGAATCAATTCTAAACTAATTGGATTTCTAAACAAATTTTGTAAAAAATCGAGTTGCATCCAAATTAGAGAGGGGAGAAAGCTGCTGCCAGACATCTCTTATAGGGAGATTTCTCTCCATGAGGACAAAAGGATCAGGCTTGCTAAAATGGAACAAGCCCAACCCTTCACTCTTTCAACAACTTCCCTCAAAGGACAAAGTGGGGAATTCACCATACACTTTAGCTGGTCAGCTGATCCTGATGAAAACGCCAGTTTCAGCCAAGAACATCTAGGAGGTCATTTACTATTCTGAAATACGCCTAAATTAGGTGTATTTCAGGTGCAGAGGTTAGTTGTACTGCTATCTGCAACTTCACCCCACTCACTCCAGGTCTAAAATTGTGGGTGTGGCGTGGGCAGGGAAGGGGATGGGCCAGCAGGCCTGTCTGATTTACCATTTTCTATGCCTGTTTTAGGGCATAGAAAATTGTCTAAATGTTAGACAGCTAGGAAGCTGTCTTACATTTAGAACTGGCGCTGGATGCGGCAAAGTTATGGAGAGGCCACAGCCAGATATAGGGGTTATAAATACCGGCGTCTAAAATGCTTGTCCTAATAAATGTGCCCCCTAATAGATAGAAAAGGATTCTTTACGGTAAGACCAGTGATACTATGGAACTCTCTGCCTGAGGAGGTGGTGAGGGTGAGTACAATAAAATAATTCAAGAGGGGCCTGGATGTATTTCTGGAGTGTAAAAATATTCCAGGCTATAGCTACTAGAGAGGGGTCGTTGATCCTGGGAGTTATTTTGATTGCCTGATTGGAGTCAGGAAGGAATTTTTTCCCCCTTTAGTGGGAAAATTGGCTTCTACCTCACAGTTTATTTATTTTTTGCCTTCCTCTGGATCAACTTGCAGGATAACAGGCCGAACTGGATGGACAAATGAAGCACCTTCAAACCAGCAAGGATCTCTGGAAGCAGCCACCAAGGGATACATGACAAGCTTTTAAAGTTATCATAAGTGTAATACCATCCACATTTCCAATTGTATTACTAGCCTACCTTTGAAGTACTCCTCCTTCTGTTTTTAATCCTATGGAAAAACTGAAATTATTGAAATGTTCTTACATTACACAAATTTTACTGTTATCAACTTCCGTTTGTCAGATTCAATGTTATCCAAGTAAATTTGATCCTTATCAGAAGTGCCATAATTATCCTAAAAAGTCATGTTCAACACCTTGAGGACTTCTAGGACAGTGTCCAACCCCTTTCATGTTCTTTAACACCAAGATGGCATTATTAATTTTAAAGTGATATTGACATATATGGCCATGTGTAAATGGATGGTGGCAGGTGCTAGCAAATAGCCTGAATAATAATTCACTGCACTGCCATTTAAAAAAAAAATCTTATTAAAATTCAAAAATTATCTAAATGTTTTCCTTTTTTGGAGAAAGACTCCTTCTGTACTGTAAATTGTAATTGTGGCCACCATTTTGTGCAGAGAAAGATGCTGAAAAATTTGGAAACCATAGCTTTTAGGAAATTTCTAATTAATTCAGCTCATTAAGAATCACTCGTCTGTATTATCGTAGAATTGCAGGATTTAGTCTGCTTTAAATAATGATTTTTCCTTTGCATATATTGATATGATATGTTTTTTTACTTTGTATAATATCTCACTTATTCCCACTGGAACCCACTGAATTGAGTTGTCAATGTCATCCAACCAGCTTACAGTTTTCCATATGCTTTTCACAGGTATCCATAACAGCCTAATCATGATTGTATAACAGACATATTAATGAATGCTTTGAGGGTGTTAAACATTTCCCAAACAGCAGGGTTTCAAGGTTAATGACCATCAGGATGCTACCAGGTGAGGGAAAGAGTACTTTATAAAAATAATATTGCTCACATGTGATTGTTAGATAAGAAAAATTGAGAGAACTGGTATTTTAAAATGTCATTTTGTGCGGAGTATTCCATTATTGACTTTGAAAATAGTTTTACCAAATTTAGGAAATTATTTGCAATTGTTAAAAAAAAAATAAACTATAGTCCCGTCTGTTCGTTTGCTGAATTATGTTTAGTTTTTTTTTTACAATGCGCAATTTCAAGATCTCAAATAGTAGCATAGTAATGATACAATTATGCAACACACATGTAAGTAAAATTAAACTCAATATAAAATGATGTGAGTAATACAAAATACAATCCTTACTTTAAAATGTCAGATTTCTTTACTATTACTCTTCTTCCTGCTGCACTCTCCACCTGTGTTTGCAGATAAAATAGCACGGAATGGAGCATTGGAAGGGTTACATTAATTTCAATGAGGTACAAACTAATACAAAATACTTATGCTTGCAAAGGGATATTTATAATCTCTATTATTGTATAGGACAAAAAAAGTCACTGTGTACTAAAGATAAATCAGGGTCCTTTAAAGCCACAGTAAAAAGGAATAGCATTAAACATTGAAAAAAAAGGGGGACTTGATGTCTATAAATGACCACATGTCTATACAGTACATAACTCTTGATCAAATAGTGGCTCATAGTAGCAATCTACTACTTAAAGGGAATGTTCGTTTTCCAATATTGATGACCCATCCACAGTATAGGTCATCAATATCTGATTTGCGGGGGTCTGACTACTGGCACCCCCACCAATCAGCTAGTTGAAAGAACACAGAGTTTATGGACCCCTGCTGATCTGATATTGATGACCAATCTTGAGGATAGGTCCTCAGTATTGGAAACTGAACAACCCCTTTAACAGTGCATAAATCATACCTCCACTAAGTGATTAAGAATTGACAAAAAGTATAATAAAAAGTGCAGTTTCTAAGTGGTTGTCTCTTTGCTTTAAGGGGGATCTACCTCAAACATTAGACTATGGGCTAAGGCTAACAATGGTGCTATCGGCTTTGCTACTGGAAAGTTAATGGAAGATGAGAGATACACCTGTTGAAAAGCTAGAAAGAAATCTGTTAAATAGGTTGTTCACATGGTATTTATTTATTTTTTTAGCAAAGGGGCAAAATGGCTCCAAAAATAAAATACATCTTACTATCCTCATTAATTTTATTCCAACACTATTTGGGTCCCCACTGGTCTCTACTTCTTGGTCTTCTTGAAATGGAAGTATGATCTCCAGCCAATCAATGGCTGTAACATGAAAAATCAGTAGGTACTGACTGGGGATTCAAGAACCATCATATCAGGAGCTGCGGGGACCAGTCAGATGAATAGGACCTCATTTTCAGTTTTTTATTTTATTTTTTTATTCTGACCCCTTTTAAAAAAAAAAAAAGTTGCTGGCCTTTAATAGATTTCCCTCTAGCCTTTCAAGAAGCTACATTATATTACATTAAGGCCTCATGCACACGACCGTTGTGTGCATCCGTGGCCGTTGTGCCGTTTTCCGTTTTTTTTCGCGGACCCATTGACTTTCAATGGGTCCGTGGGAAAATCTGAAAATGCACCGTTTTGCAGCCAAGACCGTGATCCGTGTATCCTGTCCGTCAAAAAAATAGGACCTGTCCTATTTTTTTGATGGACAACGGTTCACGGACCCATTCAAGTCAATGGGTCCGTGAAAGAACACGGATGCACAGAAGATTGGCATCCGTGTCCGTGATCCGTGGCCGTAGGTGACTTTCATACAGACGGATCCGAAGATCCGTCTGCATAAAAGCTTTTTCAGAGCTGAGTTTTCACTTCGTGAAAACTCAGATCCGACAGTATATTCTAACCCAGAGGCGTTCCCATGGTGATGGGGACGCTTCAGGTTAGAATATACTAAAAGAACTGTGTACATGACTGCCCCCTGCTGCCTGGCAGGTGCTGCCAGGCAGCAGGGGGCAGACCCCCCCTCCCCCCCTGTAGTTAACACATTGGTGGCCAGTGCAACCGGGCCCCCCCTCCCTCCCCTGTAGTTAATTCGTTGGTGGCCAGCCCCCCCTCCCTCCCCTGTAGTTAACTCGTTGGTGGCCAGTGGGCCCTCACTCCTACCTCCCCCTCCTAATTAAAATCTCCCCCCCATCATTGGTGGCAGTGGAGAGTATCGATCGGAGTCCCAGTTTAATCGCTGGGGCTCCGATCGGTAACCATGGCAACCAGGACGCTACTGCAGTCCCAGTTGCCATTGTTACTTAGCAATTTGTAGAAGCATTATACTTACCTGCGAGCTGAGCTCCTCCTATTGGTAAGTGACAGATCATTAGGCAATGCACCGCACAGACCTGTCACTTACTAGTAGGAGGAGCTCCCGGCCAGACACAGACATCGCAGCTCGCAGGTAAGTATGATGCTTCTACAAATTGCTAAGTAACCATGGGAACCGGGACTGCAGTAGCGTCCCGGTTGCCATGGTTACCGATCAGAGCCCCAGCGAAAAAATGGGACTCCGATCGGTACTCTCCACTGCCACCAATGATAGGGGGGGAAATTTTAATTAGGAGGGGGAGGGAGGGGAGAGGGCCCACTGGCCACCAACGAGTTAACCACAGGGGAGGGAGGGGGGGCCCGCTGGCCACCAATGAGTTAACTACAGGGGAGGGAGAGGGGGCCCGCTGGCCACCAATGAGTTAACTACAGGGGAGGGAGGGGGGCTGTCCACCAACGAGTTAACTACAGGGGAGGGAGGGGGGGCCAACTGGCTACCAATGAGTTAACTACAGGGAAGGGGGGGCTGGCCACCAACGAGTTAACTACAGGGGAGGGGGGGCCCACTGGCTACCAATGAGTTAACTACAGGGGAGGGAGGGGGGGCGGCCGCACTGGCCACCAATGAGTTAAAAACAGGGGAGGGGTCTGCCCCCTGCTGCCTGGCAGCACCTGCCCGGCAGCAGGGGGCAGTCATATACACAGTTTTTTTGTATATTCTAACCTGAAGCGTCCCCATCACCATTGGAACGCCTCTGTGTTAGAATATACTGTCGGATCTGAGTTTCACGATCTAACTCATATCCGACAGTATATTCTAACATAGAGGCGTTCCCATGGTGATGGGGACGCTTCAAGTTAAAATATACCATCGGATTGGAGAAAACTCCGATCCGATGGTATAAAAGGGACTCCTGACTTTACATTAAAAGTCAATGGGGAGCGGATCTGTTTGCAATTGCACCATATTGTGTCAACGTCAAACGGATCCGTCCCCATTGACTTGCATTGTAATTCAGGACTGATCTGTTTGGCTCCGCACGGCCAGGCGGACACCAAAACAACTTTTTTTTCATGTCCGTGGATCCTCCAAAAATCAAGGAAGACCCACGGACGAAAAAAACGGTCACGGATCACGGACCTACGGACCCCGTTTTTGCGGACCGTGAAAAAATACTGTTGTGTGCATGAGGCCTAACTCTCAGTTAGAACATGACAATTTCCAGCAAAAAACAAAAAGACCCTTTAAAATCAATACACTTTATTATGCCTTGTTAAAAATCTATTTCCCAAAATATAAGTCAAGTGACAGACAATAGTGATATAGTATAACATACATGTAATCTACCAAATAAATATATACTCCAAATAGTGATTAGTAATGTTAAAGGTACATTTTGGGGTCTAGGATAGGCAATTCTTTCCCTAAGATCACCCTATAATGTTGCGCAGCCCAGAGACATCTGGGCTGCGCGGCCCGGTGTAAGAGTACAGTGACTGCACCGGGCCCTGCCTCAATTTCCGGACTCCAGCCCCTCCTCTCTCCCCGCTTATACATCGCAGGCTGCGATGCTGCAGCATCGCAGACTGCGATGTAAAATAGAAGCATTCGCCCCATAAGACGCAGGGGAATTTCACCCCCACTTTTGGGGGGGGGAAGTGTGTCTTATGGGGCGAAAAATATGGTATGCCCTCACATAATTTTTTTATAGGGTCAGCTCACCAGCAGGCCCTCACCTACAATCTTTTACAGGGTCAGCTCACCAGCAGGCCCGCACCTAAAATCTTTTACTGGGTAAGCTCATCAGCAGGCCCTCGCATATTGTTTTTTAGTGGGTCAGCTCACCAGCAGGCCTTAACCTACAATCTTTTACAGGGTCAGTTCCCCTGAAGGACCTCGCAAATAATGTTTTACAGGGTCAGTTCACCAGCAGGCCCTCACATATAATTGTTTAGAGGGTTATCTCACCAGCAGGCCTTCACCTACAATCCTTTACAGGGTCAGCTCACCTAAAGGCTCTCGCATATAATGTTTTAGAGGGTAAGATAACCTGCAGATCCTCACCTACAATCTTTTACAGGGTCAGCTCACCAGCAGGCCAGTACCTAAAATCTTTTAAAGGGTCAGCTCACCAGCAGGCCCTCGCATAACATGTTTTACAGGGTCAGTTCACCAGAATGCCCTCACATAAATTTTTTTAGAGGGTTAGCTCACCAGCAGGCCTTCACCTACAAGCTTTTACAGGGTCAGCTCACCTTCAGGACCTCACCTGCAACGTTTTAGAGGGTCAGCTCACCAGCAGGCCCTCAACTACAATCTTTTAAAGGGTCAGCTCACCTGCAGGCCTGAACCTAAAATCTTTTACAGGGTCATCTCACCTTAAGGCCCTCACCTATAATGTTTTAGAGGGTCAGCTCACCAGCAGGCCCTCACCTACAGTCTTTTACAGGGTCAACTCACCAGCAGGTCCTCGCATATCATTTTTTAGAGGGTCAGCTCACCAGCAGGCCCACACCTAAAATCTTTTACAGGGTTAGCTTACCAGCAGACCCATGCATATAATTTTTTTGAGTGTCAGCTCACCAGCAGGCCCTCACCTACAATATTTTATAGGGACAATTCACCAGCTGGCCCTCACCTACAAAATTTTACAGGGTCAGCTCACTAACAGGCCAGCACCTAAAATCTTTTTAAGGGTCAGCTCACCAGCAGGACAGCACCCAAAATGTTTTACAGGATCAGCTCACCAGCAGGCCCTCGCTTATAATTTTTTAGAGGGTCAGATCACCAGCAGGCCTTCACCTACAATCTTTTACAGGGTGAGTTCACCTGAAGGCCCACGCATATAATTGTTTAAAGGGCTATCTCAACAGCAGGCCTTCACCTACAATCTTTTACAGGGTCAGCTCACCTGAAGGCTATTGCATATAATGTTTTAGATGGTCAGCTAACCTGCAGGCCAGCGCTTAAAATCTATTACATGGTCAGTTTACCAGCAGGCGCTCACATAAAATGTTTTACAGGGTCAGTTCACCAGCAGGCCCTCGCATATAATTTTTAAGAGGGTTAGCTCAGCAGCAGACCTTCACCGACAAGCTTTCACAGGGTCATCTCACCTGAAGGCTCTCGCATATAATGTATTACAGGGTCAGCTCACCTGCAGGCCCACACCTGCAATGTTTTAGAAGGTCAGCTCACCTGCAGGCCGGAACTTAAAAATCTTTTACAGGGTCAGCTCACCAGCCAGCTCGCACCGAAAATCTTTTACAGGGTCAGCTCACCTGCAGGCCCCCACCTAAAATCTATTACAGGGTCAGCTCACCAGCAGGCCCTCGCATATAATTTTTTACAGGGTCAGCTCACCGCCAGGCCCTCACCTACAATCTTTTACAGGGTCAACTCACCAGCAGGCTCTCGCATATAATTTTTTAGATAATTAGCTCAGCAGCAGGCCTTCACCTACAATATTTTAAAGGGTCAGCTCACCTTAAGGCCTTCACCTACAATGTTTTAGAGGGTCAGCTCACCTACAGGCCATCACCTACAATCTTTTACAGAATCAGCTCACATGCAGGCCCACACTTAAAATCTATTACAGGGTAAGCTCACCAGCAGGCCCGCACCTAAAATCTCTTAAAGGGTCAGGTCTCCTGCAGGCCCGCACCAAAAGTATTTTATAGGATCAGCTCACTAGCAGGCCCTCACATAAAATGTTCTACAGGGTCAGCTCACCGGCAGGCCCTCACCTACAATATTTTATAGGGACAATTCACCAGCTGGCCCTCACCTACAAAATTTTACAGGGTCAGTTCACTAACAGGCCAGCACCTAAAATCTTTTTAAGGGTCAGCTCACCAGCAGGACAGCACCCAAAATGTTTTACAGGATCAGCTCACCTGAAGGCCCTTGCATATAATGTTTTAGAGGTTCAGCTCACCAGGAAGCTCTCACCTACAATCTTTTACAGGGTCAGCTCAACTGCAGGCACCCACCTAAAATATTTTACAGGGTCAGCACACCAGCAGGCCCTTGCATATAATGTTTTACAGGGTTTTCTCACTAGCAGACCCTCACATATAATTTTTTAGAGCGTCAGCTCACCAGCAGGCCCGCACTTAAAATCTTTTACAAGGTCTTCTCACCAGCAGGCCCTCGCATATAATTTTTTAGAGCGTCAGCTCACCCGCAGGCCCGCACTTAAAATCTTTTACAAGGTCTTCTCACCAGCAGGCACTCACATATAATTTTTTAGAGGGTCAGCTCACTAGCAGGCCTTCACCTACAATCTTTTACAAGATCAGTACATCTGAAGGCCCTCGCATATTATGTTTTACAGGGTCATTTCACCAGCAGGCCCTCGCATATAAAAAAATTGTTTATCGGGTTATCTCACCAGCAAGCCCTCACCTACATTCTTTTACTGGGTCAGCTCACCAGCAGGCCCTCGCATATAATGTTATAAAGGGGCAGCTCACCAGCAGGCCTTCACCTACAATCTATTACAGGGTTAGCTCACCAGCAGGCCCGCACCTAAAATCTTTTAAAGGGTCAGCTCACCAGCAGGCCTGTTCCTAAAATCTTTTACAGGGTCAGCTCACCATCAGGCCCTCATATATAATGTTTTGCAGGGTCAGCTCACCAGAAGGCCCTCGCATATAATTTTTTAGAGGGTCAGTTCACCAGCAGGCCCTCATCTACAATCTTTTACAGGGTCAGCTCAACAGCAGGCCCTCTCATATAATTTTTTATAGGGTCAGCTCACCTGCTGTCCCACACCTATTTATTTTACTGGGTCAGCTCACCATCAGGCCCTCACATATAATGTTTTACAGGGTCAACTCACCAGCAGGCACTAGCATATAATTTTTTATAGGGTCAGCTCTTCAGCAGGCCTTCACCTACAATCTTTTATATTTTCAGCTCACCTGTAGGCCCTCACATATAATGTTTTATAGGGTCAGCTCACCTGTAGGCCCTCACCTACAACCTTTTAGATGGTCAGCTCACCAGCAGGCCCTCACCTACAATCTTTTACAGGGTCAACTCACCTACAGGTCTGCACCTACAATCTTTTACAGGGTTAGCTCAACTGCAGGCCCATGCAAATAAGGTTTTACAGGGTTAGCTCACATTTAGGCCCTTGCATATCATTCTTTAGAGTATCAGCTCAGCAGCAGGCCCCCAACCATAATTTTTTTGATGGTGAGCTCAGTAGCAGGCCCTCACCCAGAATGTTTTAGAGGTTCAGCTCAGCAGCAGTCCCTCACCTCTAATGTTTTAGATGGTCAGATCAGCAAGCCCTTGCTCCAAATGTTTTAGAGTGTCACCAGCAGGCCTTCAATCATAATTTTTCTAGGGTGTGAATGATGCCCTCCTTTATGTGTAACAAAATGTGTTTTGGAGTGTCGGTTCCTTGTAATTTTTGGCAGCCCTTTCACATGAACAATTTTACCATAATTTGAATGAGGTCATTCTTTATGTGATATACAGGTTGTATCAGTGTGCCTCTTTCTTGTAATTTTTTGCAGAAAATGCACTTTATATACAAGTAAATATACAGGAAAGAATGTTTCCTAACAATTTTTCCTCTAAAATCGATTTTATATTTGGTTTTGTGCGTATTATTGTCATTCTGTAAAATTGCTGTTCTACTCAGACAACATCGTTCCCAGCAGTGACCTGGGAGTCCAAGATGCATCGAGACATCTTTCCATGCTGTTCCAGAATCATTTTGGTGGCTTTTCCATCAATTTCTGACCTTCTCCTATGAACCAGACACCCTCCCCTCTTCAGAGCAGGGGGTGCCTGGTTTAATGCTCGGGTTCTCCCATTGACTTCCATTATACTCGGGTGCTCGGCAGAGCACCCGACCATCCCGATGTGTTCGGCCAGAGAACCCGAGCACTTTGGTGCTCGATCAACACTAATCCCTAATCATTAGGTGGAGTATATATTTATTTGGTAGATTACGTGTATTTTATACTATATGACTATTGACCGTCACTTGACTTATATTTTAGGGAATTGATTTTTAGAAAGGTATAATAAAGTGTATTGATTTTAAAGGGTCTTTTTGTTTTTTGCTGGAATTTGTTTTGAGATTTGATGACTCAGTTATAGGACATTTAATATTGGTAATTGCTGGATTTTCAGTTAGAACATGCTAGCAGGACAAATAGAGCCATTGGTAACGTAAGCTCATGGTCTAATCTTTGAGCTGTAGATGTCAATTAGTGTTTAGTGAATCGAAGATCTTGAAGTGGACTTCAATCTGAATTTCAGGAAAAATTTGATTAGCCACAAAGCCACATTTCCTCATGCTTCGTGGTAACGAATCGATTGCCCCTGAAATGGAAGTAAAAAATAAAAAAAATCATAATTACCTCATCTATTTGAATGCAGAGAGGCCACAACCATCTTGCTTGAAGATCCCACGCAAAATCTTGTGTGCGTTGACATATGATGTCACCACTCTGGCCGACATGATGACTTGATCACATGCAGCACAGGATTTCCTTTTGGATCTTCAAGCAAAATGGTGGCCGCAGTGGCGTGCCCAGAGGGGGGAGGGGGAGGCGGTCCGGCACTCAGCGCTCTCAGGGGGGTGCCAGAACAGAAGCAATAAGCGCTTCCATGAATACAGATGGAAGCGCTCATTGCTTTTCCCTTTATAAGATGCAGTGATACTTAATGCAGTGATAAAGGGAATACTAGTGAGCGCTTCCATAATGGAAATGCTCACTAGTTTGCAGGAAGAGGGGGCGTGAAGCACTGAGCGCTGTCCAGTACTTACCCCTCCTACTGCTCGCTCTTCTCAAGGTCCGCACTGCTGTGTCCTGGCTGCCTGCAGCGTCAGGACGTACAGAGCGCACTCTGACCATTACTGCAGGAGGTCAGGTGACTGAAGACAGCCAGAACAGGGAGAGTGGTGGCAGGAGAGGTAAGTGACTTTATTATTTTTCAGTCTGATCTGAGGTCTGATATGGATGTTTAATGAGGGGGTCTGGAGAGGTCAAATGGGGATCTGGAGCAGTCTATGGAGGGTCTGGAGGTCTGACTGGTGGGGTCTGGAGGTCTGAATGGGGGTCTGGAGTGGTCTAATGGGGGTCTGGAGGTCTGACTCGGGTCTGGAGGTCTAATGGGGGTCTGATTGGGGGTCTGGAGGTCTGACTGGGGGTCTATAGGTCTAATAGGGGTCTGATTGGGGGTCAAGAGGTCTGAATGGGCGGTCTAAAGGTCTAATGAGGGTCTGATTGAGGGTCTGCATTTCTAATTGGGAGTCTCGAGGTCTAATGGGGGTCTGATTGGGGGTCTGGAGGTCTGATTGGGGTCTGGAGGTCTAATTGGGAGTCTTGAGGTCTAATGGGGGTCTGATTAGGGGTCTGGAGGTCTGACTGGGGGGTCTAGAGGTCTAATGGAGGTCAGATATGGGGTCCTGGAGGTCTAGTGGGAGTCTGGAGTTCTAATGGGGGTCTGGAGGTCTGATATGGGGGTCTGGTCTGAGGTCTGATATGTGGGTCTGGAGGTCTAATGGGGGTTTTATATGGGGTTATTATCTGAGGTCTGATATTGGGTCAGGGTCTTACAGAGAGGTCTAATGGGGGTCTGATCTGAAGTTTAAATCTGGGGTCTTATATCGGGTCTGACATAGAGTTCTAAAGGGGGTTTGGTCTGAGATTGGGGGATCTCATTTAGGGATTTATATGGGGGTCTGATCTAAAAGGAAGGTGTTTTTATTATTACTAGCGCACAATATAAAGGGGTGTTTTTGTACTGACGCATAATGTTGATCACAAATATTTGAATCGCAAATATTATTCGTGAATATCGGCACTTCAAGAATTTGCTAATATTTTGAATATAGTGATATATATTCATAATTTCGAATATTCTAGATTTTTTTTTTCATCAGTAACCTCCCTTCTTGCTTGTGGGCCAATGAGAAGGCTGCAATGTCTTTGTCTGAGCTTAGCAACATCCCTAGCAACCAATAGGAAAGCTGCCTACCCCTAACTTCATAAGAACCTCCCTAACAGTCATTTTCTACAGTTTTTTAAAATTCAGAGAGAGACAGCAGTGTCATTGCTGTGCTCTATGCTTTCCACACTACAGTAGATAGATAGATAGCATATATATATATATATATATATATATATATATATATATCAGATAGTTAGTGTAGGTTATATCCTGAATCCTAATATAGTGTAGCTGTTGCAGTGCAGGGTGTTAGGTTCTGCTGTCCATACATATACCCTCACCAATAATAACTTCTAACTCCACAAATTAGTACTGAACAATATATCCTTTATTGGACATAGATAATCATAAAAACATACAATATAAAATAGCAGCATATGGTGTTAATCCCAAGGGAGGATAAAAAAAACACACGCAAGAGGGGGCTGCAGAGTCAAATGTCCCAAGGCATAACCATCACAATACGCTAGTCACTACATGGCTAATAAAAATACAAAGCAAGAGCAACAACGCCAATCGGAAAAAATTTTTTTTTTTGAACATGTAGTGAAACTAAATAATCATCATACCCTGAAGACTGGTCATTTCTGCAGCCACCTCCTCCCAACGCCGTTTTGCCACTAGGGCTTCTTCTGGGGATATGCAGACCTGCTAAAATGTGAAGTTTCACATATTGTGCCAAAATATTCTCATCCTCAGTGCCGATTTGCATTTGTTCTGCCATGCAAACCATTTTCTCCAGTCTCAGGAAATTTCTAGCAGCTTGGAAAATGTAGCAAAAGTTGCCCATGCCTGTATTTTGCGTGCATTACGTGAATTTTACATTGCCGATTTTTTGCGATCAAGAAAATAATCTCAAATTTGCAAATATATGATGAATATTCGCCCAAATATTCGTGAAATATCATGAATTCGAATATAGCCCCTGCCACTCATCACTACTAACTGTGTGGTACCAGTATTTTCAGGGGGACTGTTTCTGCAGGAAAGTATTGGGGAGCACAGTGGAGACAGTACTGGGGGTGGCAGGATGGGGTGTTGAGAAAGTCGGAGGATGATGGAAAAGTAGGAAAGTAAGATATCTGTTTGTTAAACTCTGCAGAGACGAGGTGCGGCTGAAAGAAGTCACCATGGTGGTCTGATCTAACAGGAGAAGAAGAAGAAAGAGAATATACACATCAGAGAGGAGAAGTCACTGGATGTAAGAGGTATGTGGCGCTGTATGACCCTGTATGTTCTGTAATGTTTTCCAAGTATGTCTTTAAAGGGGTTGTCTGCTTTTTTTTGTATGAGCGCTGCCTTCTCTGCTCTGTTTTCCTGCTCATCACTACAAATGCTACGGCGAGCATGTGAACAGAACAGAGAAAGCAGCTCTCATATGAGTGCTGCCCTCTCTTCAAACAGCTGGGGGCACAGAGGGCATTACTACTATGGAGGGAAAAGAGAGGGCATTACTAATGTAAAGGGGGAACAATGGACATTTTTACTATGGAGGGGCACAGAGCCAGAGGGTATTACTACAATGAAGGGGGCACAGTGGGCATAATTACTGTGAATGTGGCACAATGGGCCTTATTACTGTGAAGGGGCATAGTGTAATTTATTTATTTGCATATTGCAACGAATATTCGCTATATTGCTATATATACTTGTTTTAGAATATGACAATTATTCTAAAAAACAAAGTTATAGCAATATAGCAAATATTTGTAAAATACACATATAGACTGCAATTTAGCTAATATAGTGCTATAATCTTTATTTTATAGTCTTTTTTTTCTCTTCTGAACTTCAGATTTAGAAAAAATTTATACTATTAAAAAAATACTATAGCACTATATTTGCTAAATTGCAGTCTATATGTGTATTTTACGAATATTCGCTATATTGCTATATATACTTTTTTCAGAATATTTGTCATATTCTAAAACAAGAATATATAGCAATATAGCCAATATTCGTAAAATACACATATAGACTGCAATTTAGCTAATATAGTGCTATAATCTTTTTTTTGATTGTCAATTTTTTTTGGTTTCTTCTGAACTTCAGATTTGGAAAAAATTTACACTATAAAAAAAAATACTATAGCACTTTATTAGCTAAATTGCAGTCTATATGTGTATTTTACGAATATTCGCTATATTGCTATAACTTCGTTTTTTAGAATATGACGAATATATTCGTTATTTAGAATATTCCTTTTTTTTATTTCAATCTGTTATTCCTGTTATTCCTCTTTGACATACTCCTCCCCAACAAGCGTACCCGTCACCATGGGAACACCTGTGGGTTAGAATATACCATCGGATTAGAGTTTTCACGATCTCGGGGAAAACTCAGATCCGATGTTATTTTCTAACCCACAGGCGTTCCCATGGTGACGGGGACGCTTGTCGGGGAGTAGTATGTGAACAACTGTACAGATTGGAAAAAAAAAGGCGAATAATCAAAATAACGAATATATTCACTATATTGCTATATATTCCTTTTTTTGGATATTTGTCATTTTTGTTCCATATGAAAACATGATTCCTTCCTGCTTAAGTTGCTTGTGGGCCAATTACTCATTGACCCACAAGAAAGAAGCAGGGACGAATCATGTTTTCAGATTTAAAAAAATAATGAATATTCAATTTAGCAAATATATAGCACTATATTCAAAATATTTGCGAATTAGCGAAGTTGCGATATTCGCTATTATTTTCGCTATTCGAATATTCACGCACTAGACACAATAGGCATTATTACTGTGAAGGGGCACAATTTGCATTATTACTGTGAAGGGGGCACAATGGGGATTATTACTGTGAAGGGGGCACAAAGAGGGCATTACAACTGTGAAAGGGGCACAGAGAGGGCATAGCTACTCTGAGAGGGCACAATGTGGGCATAACTACTGTGAGTGGGCACACATCTGTACAAAACTACTGTGAAGGTTGTACAATGAGGGCAATACTACTGTGAGGGTTTTTTTTTTTTGTATTTGGGCGGGTGCCAGAGAAAGGAACTGCCCCGGGTGCCAAACACCCTAGGCACGCCACTTGTCGGCAGCCTCTTTATAATCAAATAGATGAGGTAACTACAACTACTTTTATTTTATTTTATTAGCAAACACTAAAATGCTTTAATATGGATCTCAGATGCTGCCATCTGCGATGAATATAGCATCTGAGGGGATCAATGACTGGGGGTGGCGCAATCGCCGTTCCTTATCGTTGTACCCGCTATTTACAAAGAAACGTACTTCATGACAAAGTAGTTCATCACAAAGCGAATTTTGTTCTGTAAAATTTGGCAAAGCAGCTGATTTGAATTTTAATGTCAGTCCAAGAAACCTTCAGAAACAGTGTCTCAAATGTCCATGGGTTGTGTCTGGTATTGCATTTTAGCTGCATTGAAGAAAATGGGGCTATCATACCTTATACAATCTGTGGAAAGACAAGTGAGGAACATCTTTTGGAAGAAATCATCTATGCTTTTTTAAATTCTGTGCAACCTCTTTTCAAATACTATTCACAATTATTAATATACAGTAGTTTTGCACTTTGTATGGTAATCAAATATTTGCAAATAAAATTTCCCCAAAAACACAGGATGGGTTTCCGTAACACTAAATTACAAATGGTTAATAAATACCACTAATTCCATCTCCATATCCCTTAACTGTGTCATTTTTTGAAACCACATGCAGTAGAGATTGATTTCGGTGAACAGTAGCATAACATTCAAGTTCAGCTTGGAAACCTAAAGTTCATGTCAACACATGCCTAAGTAAGATGTCTCAGTGGCAATTAGAACTGGATGAAATGGTTATTTAAGGATTAATTAGTGGATCCGTGAACGCCATGCATGTTGGTTACTTTCAAGGACTGCTGGTGAAGAGTTTTAATTTAATGCTTGAGTGGTGTTTCATCATTTGCTGATCTTGCTCTCTCAGGTGTATGTCTATGTGTCCACACATATAAAGTCAGAAATATGTTTACTGTCACTATTATTTAGAAATAGTTTTAGATTAGATTATATAAATGGAATCCTGCAATCTTATCCCTGGTTACTGAGAAGGATTTTATTTTTATTTTTTCACAAAGAACACAATTTTAAAGTTTAGAAATTTTAAAAGTGAAGTTACATTAAAATAAAAAGTTTGAGAAAGAATTAAAGAAAGAGACAAAATGAAGAAAAACAAAACTGTCCTTGGAAATCCTTTTTGATCGCAAGTCAGAGATATAAAGTTTATATTGATATTGGACGGCTCCACCGGTTATTACAGTGGTTGAGGTGCAAACTGCTCTGACTCACCCAGTCAAATGGTAATAAATGAACAAATTATGGTAGCAGGCATTCTCTAGAGCAGTGTTTCCCAACCAGTGTGCCTCCAGCTGTTGCAAAACTATAACTCCCAGCATGCCTGGACAGGCTTTGGCTGTGCGGGCATGCTGGGAGTTGTCGTTTTGCAACAGCTGGAGGCACACTGGTTGGGAAACACTGCTCTAGAGTGCCTGCTACCATAGTTTGTTCAAAGATAAAAAGACCAGAATCATAGGCTTATGAGAGAAACTTCTGGCCAAGTGCTACCAAGAAATCTCAGTACAATTTGTAGGCCCTTACATGAATAACAGTAATTAATTTACAAGGATTATGTTGTCTTAGCTGTCTCTGGTCAATTTGACATCCTTATCTTCACCCAGAGTAGGACCAGTGGGGTTCTTGAAGTTCTGCCCTAGAAGATTCCATTTAGCAAGATCACATACATTTTCATCAAAGTAAAGCAAAGCAAATTAACTCATAAGAGTTATTATATTAGCCCTAAATGCTAATACTCTGGAGCAAATAATCACACAGCGTCCTTCTAATATATTCAGATGGATATACCCCTATACATCAGGTCATGAATAGCAGGCTGCAAGAAAACAGACTCTCACACAAAAATATGTTCACGTTCCCAGTGGGTATTTTTGTGTGAGAGTCTGTTTTCTTGCAGCCTGCTATTCATGCCCTGATGTATAGGGGTATATCCATCTGAATATATTAGAAGGACGCTGTGTGATTATTTGCTCCAGAGTATTAGCATTTAGGGCTCCATTATTATATACTGACTCTCCACTGGGCTGTGCAATGAGGTGAATATCACAGTCACTTGTAGCTGGTAGATACCAGATACTTTCTACTCGTGAATCACCTCATTGCATATTGCACATACATGTATTCCATCTGTTTGGCGGGTTTTTGAGGCACCGGCGGGGGGGACTACGGCATCCAGGTTGTTTTGCTGACTGTTCTCCATAGTAATTCTGTGAAAATGTCTTATGAATTTTTGATCAATTGATGACATAATAAAGTATTTATATTTTTATTGGGCATTCTATGGTTGTTTTTCTAGCAACACTTTTAGGTTTACATGATTGGTTCTCTGTTTGCCCTCATTTACGGTATTATAGTGAGGCCCCTTTTTCTTTTTTTGGTTATATCTCAATATTTTATAGTTGCTTAAATATAAATATTGACATGGAAAATGAAAAATAACAATAAAAAATTCTTAAAAAATATGTTAAACATAAGGAACATTATTAACTCCTTCCTGACACATGACATAATAGTATGTCAGGGCGGCAAGTTACATCCCCCATTTGGAAGTACTATTACATCATAGTGATCGGGCGGGCACCTGAGCGGTGCGCACCGATCAATGCAGGGGCCCAGCAGTTACTGATAGCCAGACCCCTGTTGCATCCACCGGCATCACTGTAAAAGCCGATGCTGGCGGATTGACCCCTTCTATGCTGCAGACAGCGCTGACCGCGGCATAGAAGGGGTTTGCGGCGGGTGAGGGAGCCCATAAGGTCCCTGTGCTGATGTGGCTGGGACCCGATGGGTGACCAGGCAGCCCGATGCCATGCAGAGGCTGCCCAATGCCTTGCAGAGGCTGCCCAATGCCTTGCACGGCATGGGGACCTGCCTTCTACAGGGGTCGAGGAGATATAGCCCCAGGCCCGCTCTCCTAGGCAACCTATTAGTGTATTACTCAGTGTTATAAACTAACAGGCAATGTATTACAATACAGATGTACTGTAATGCATTGCAGACGGGATAAGACCCCCAAAAGTTGGAGTTCCAGAGTCAGACAGAAATAACGTTTTTTTTTAAAGAAATAAAAAAGTGTTTTTAATGAAAAAATATTAAGTTTCAAGTACAAAAAAAACACAAATATTATGTATCGCCTCATCCGTAATGACTGGCTCTATAAATAAATCACATGTTCCACCCAGTCCGATAAACACCATAAAAAAAAAAGAAAAATGTGTAAAAAAAAAAACATTTATGACACCTTACATCACAAAAGGTGCAACACCAAGCAATCAAAAAGGCATATGCACCCCAAAATGTTACCAATAAAACAGTCACCTCATCCTGCATAAGTGTAGCCCCTACATAAGACAATGGCCCCAAAAAATTAAAAACTATAGCTCTTTGAAATGCTATTATTGTATTAAAGTGAAATGAATAACAAAAGTAGACATATTAGATATCGCCGCGGCCATGACAACCAGATCTATAAAAATATCACTTGACCTAAACCCTCAGGTAAACACAAAAAATAAAAACATCACATAAAGTGCAACACCAAGCGATCAAAAAGGCATATGCCCACCAAAATAGTACCAATCAAACAGTCACCTCATCCCACAAAAAAATGAAACCATACCTAAGATAATCGGGTGAAAAATAAAAAAGCTATGGCTCTCAGGCTATTGAGACAATGAAACATTATTATTTTTTGTTTTCAAAAATGCCACTATTGTGTAAAACTTAAATAAATAAGAAAAAGTATGCATATTACATATTGACGCGTCCGTACCGACTTTCTCTATAAAAATATCACATGACCTAACCCCTCAGGTGAGCATTGTAAAAATAAATAAATAAATAGAAACTGTGCCAAAACAACCAATTTTGGGGTCAACTTGCCCCATAAAGTGTAATACTGAATAATCAAAAAAATCATATCTACTCAATAATAGTACCAATAAAAACGTCAAAATTTTCTGCAAAAAATGAGCCCTTGCACAAGACGATCGACATGAAAATAAAAAATATGGCTTCAGAAAATGGATAATTCATCAATGGTTAAGGAGGTCAGATCGTGAAGTATCTGCCTTCTAGATTATCCGGGATACAATTTTATTCTGGAGGAATAATCTTTAAAACATAACATTTAATGTCTTTGCTAATAAAAAATCCTTGTTTTACAGTCTCCCCAAGGTCCATAAAGGCCTTAGACCACTCAAGGGGAGACCAATCGTCGCCGGCATTGGGAGTATCTGCCAAAATATAGGGATATATGTAGACCAGATCCTTATGCCCTTTGTGACTGCACTCCCCTCGTACACCCGTGATACGATGGACCTTCTGAAACGGGTGGAAGGGATCTATATTGAGGACCATTCCTTGCTGACCAGCATAGATGTGGAGGCGTTGTATTCCTCCATACCACACGAGGCTGGCCTTACGGCTGTTAGTTACTACCTCAGCATGCGAGGACGGCAGTATCAGGCGCATAATGCTTTTGTCCTACGGTTACTCAGATTTCTGTTGGTGCATAACTTCTTCACCTTCGACGGTCGCATCTACCACCAGCTCAGGGGCACGGCCATGGGTTGCTCCTGTGCGCCGTCCTATGCCAATCTGCTCCTGGGCTGGTGGGAGGCGACCGTCGTTTTTGGGGAAGGTGAATCGATGACCGGGCCCATCACCTTATGGGCCCGGTACATTGATGACATTTTAATTGTCTGGAATGCGGGCACCAAGGATTTCAAAAAGTTTGTGGACTCTCTTAATTCTAACAGTATTGGCCTCCGTTTCACCTACGAGATTGGCGAGAGTTCTCTACCTTTTCTTGATATCCGTATTTCCAAGACCCCTGGTGGTGAGCTCTCTACCACCGTTTTTCGCAAAACAACTGCTACAAATTCAGTCCTACACTGGCAGAGTAGCCATCCTCTGCCACTAAAGAGAGGGATACCTTACGGACAGTATCTGCGCTTGCGCAGAAACTGTTCTGAAGAACAAGAGTTCCTACGACAGGCAGCAGACCTCCGGCAAAGATTTAGGGCCAGGGGTTACCCTGACAAGGTACTGAAAGGAGCATTTCAGAGGGCAAAAAATACCCCAAGAGAGACACTACTTACCCCAAAGCCTAAGCAAGAAAGTGACAGAAAAGTGAGGTTCATTACAACTTTTGACGGTTCCGCAAAGGAATCAAAAGAGATCTTAAAACGACACTGGCCCATTTTACTTATGGACCCGGATGTCAGGGAAGTCCTGCATGAACACCCACAGGTGACCTTTAGAAAGGGACATAGTCTCAAAGATCTACTGGTGCATAGCCATCTTGCACCACCGACCAAGCCCAATATGTGGCTTGGACGTCGACCTGTGGGCTGTTTCAGATGCAGCGGGTGTGTGGCCTGCGGTAGTATCAGCCCAGGAAAAACTTTTTACAGCACAAACCTGAAGCGTAACTTTGAGATTAAAGACTTCATCTCATGCAGAACTGTTGGGGTAATATATAAAATCACCTGTGTTTGCCACATGGAGTATATTGGGAAAACCAAGCGCGAGTTGCGTAGACGCATTGGTGAGCATCTCCTAGATATTGATAAGCGTCGCGATACTCCAGTAGCACGACACGTCTGCGAACTACACCAAGGCAATCCCAAGGTCATTAGGGTTATGGGCATTGAGACCGTCAGCCCCCCCAAAAGAGGCGGGGATTTGGATAAAATCCTTTTACAGCGTGAGACACGGTGGATTTTTCTCTTAAAGACTGTCACACCTAATGGTCTCAATGAACAGTTGAATTACAGCTGCTTTTTGTAGACTGACATTCTTTGAGGATCTATGCCACCGTCACCACCGCCTTTTTGACAGCAGCTGTACTAGCCACCATCCACTTTTTCTCACCACTTTTTCTTACCTTCTTTTGTTATCTTTGAGGTACCTGAGACAATACTTTCTAACTTATGTGTGAGTTTGAACACCCACTTGATAACAACCAACTGTACCATAACCTTGCAATATCAGGTTATGGGTTATGTACTCCTGTTGACCAAGAACCTATATGAGATATTATCTTATCTCCTGTGACCACCTTCTATGACCTGTCGCTGTGCTTTTTTACTGTCCGTCAGCGGTTTCGACCCCACTTGGGAAGAATAGCCCCAAATATCTATAAATAAGAGCCGATTGTGGTTTAATATGCTTAGCTGTACCTATGATTGTCCGATCGTGGGTACGACATATGCAGACTTTGAAGCATCAAATACCCGAGTCGCCTCCAACTTCTCTCGTTGTCGGCATCAGCTTCCGCGATCTCGCGATATCTTATGCGAGTTCGCGCATGCGCAGAAGTGCATCTCGCATCAGGCACTTGTCCTGCGCCCCAAGCCTCGTTCCAACTCTGTGTTGTGCGCATGCGCGACGCCTACGTGCGGGCGAGCGCTGCGCCACCCGACGTCTGGCACTGACGTCATCAGAAGCGGGAACTGGGCTATTTAAATCAGGAACGAACGCCAGGTTAGTTGGCGTCCCATATGCAGCTACACACATCGGTTTACTGCATTATTCCTAACCCCTTATCTATGGGGTAGCCCACACAGGAGCCGACCATCTTCGTGCACCTACTGACCACTTTGACTGACTGTGTCATTTTTGGTCATCAGGTATTACCATTTCATCTGGGATTGACCTGCTTTATATCATCTCCCCTGATGAACTGCCTAATGTCCGGGCAGTGAAACATGCTTGTAGGGACAATGCTCATGCATAGTTAGGGACATATAGTTAATAGAGGTAGGGAAAGGTTCCAGACAGGGTCGTCCTTTCAAGGACGAGTGCCCTGTGGTCAGGCTGCTACCACACTTCTAGTCTTTAGGGTATCGGTTAGACAGCCATAGGATTTCCTTAGGGACCCTACACACATGTGTTAGACTGTCAGCCGGTTGCTATCTCCCTATCAGATTCATCCGACCATCCATACAGGAAGAACGACTACCGGAATATCGTGTGTTGAAGCAGCCTACATCCTTCCCTGGGTACCGGTAGGACAAACTGGTTACCCTCTCAGTGCCGCCGCGCACTCAAATTTAATATCAATATACTGAGATGACCATGGGCCTTAGCCATTAATGGTCCTACACCGTGTTCATCTCACTATATTCATCTTTCTTTCTTTTTTCGCACATTGTATCAAGGATTTTTTATTAGCAAAGACATTAAATGTTATGTTTTAAAGATTATTCCTCCAGAATAAAAAAACTTCAGAAAATGGAGACACAATTTTTTTTTATTTTTTCAAAAATGCTTTATTATGTAAAACTGAAAAAAACAAATAAACAAACAAAGCACACATGTTTGATATCATTGCATCCATAACAACTTGCTCTTTAAAAATGGGACAAGATCTAACCTGTCAGATAAATGTTGTAACATACAAAAAATAAAAACGGTGCCAAAACAGCAAGTTTTTTTGTTACCTTGCCTCACAAAAAACATAATATAGAGCGACTAAAAATCATATGTACCTCAAAATAGTACCCATAAACTATAACCTTAGGCTATTTTCACACTTGCGGCAGTGTGATCCAGCAAGCAGTTCCGTTGTCGGAACTGCCTGTCGGATCCGCCGATCTGGATGTGACTGAAAGTATTTGTGAGAGGCATCCGGATGCAGATCCGTCTCACAAATGCATTGCAAGAACGGATCCGTCTTTTATCACATTTTTACCAGTCTGCGCATGCGGAGACCGGAAGGACGGGTCCGGCATTCCGGTATTTTGAATGCCGGATCCGGCACTAATACATTCCTATGGGGAAGAATGCCGGCATTCAGGCAAGTCTTCAGTTTCTTTTTTACGGAGATAAAACCGTTTCTACAGTTTTATCTTTTGCCTGATCAGTCAAAATGACTGAACTGAAGACATCCTGATGCATCCTGAATGGATTACTCTCCATTCAGAATGCATGGGGATATGCCAGATCAGTTATTTTCCGGTATAAAGCACCTGTGACGGAACTCTATGCTGGAAAATAAAAACGTTAGTGTGAAAGTACCCTTATCCCGTAGTTACCAAAATGGGATAACTTTTTGGAGTTTCTACTTTAGGGGTGCATTGGGGGGCTTCAAATGGGACATGGTGTCTAAAAACCAGTCCAGCAAAATCTGCCTTCCAAAAGCCATACGGCATTCCTTTTCTTCTGTGCCCTGCCATGTGCCCTTACATCAGTTTACAACTGTATACCGCATAATCAGGGTAATACATATTTAGTTTTGTTTGGCTGTTAACCTTTGACGTGAAGTGAAATTTTGAAATTTATTCTCCATTCTCCTTTAATTCTTGTGGAACACCTAAAGAGTTAACAAAGTTTGTAAAATAATTTTTGACTAACTTGAGAGGTGTAGTTTCTACAATGGGATCATTTATGGGGGGTTTCAACTATGTAAGCTCAACAAAGTGACTTCAGAACTGAACTGGTCCTTAAAAAGTGGGTTTTTAGCATTTTCTTAAGAATTGCTTCTAAAATTCTAAGCCTTCTAACGCCCTAAAAAAATAAAATTACATTTACAAAATGATGCCAGCATAACGTAGACATGTGGGGAATGTTAAAGAATAGAATTTGTTTTATGAATTATCACTTTCTGTTTTAAAACCAGAGAAATGAAATTATATAGATTGATAATTTTTCAAACTTTTTGGTAAATTTGGATTTTTTTCATAAATATAGGTGAAATATATTGTCTCAAATTTATGACTAGCATGAAGTACAATGTGTCATGAGAAAACAGTCTCAGAATGGCTTGGATAAATAAGTGTTCAAAAGTTATTACCACATAAAGTGACACATGTAAGATTTGCAAAAATGGCCTGAGCAGGAGGGTGAAAACTGGCCCGGGATAGAAGGGCTTAAACAATAGGTGTTTTATTTATTTTTTAATTAGGTGTAAATGAGTCAACACATGATATTATCGTTTAGTGAGTCTATAGAATGTCTCATAAGACTACTTTTGAGATTTTAGACCAACCATATTTTATTTTATATTTTTGCTCATCAGTGATTTGCAGGCACTGTAACAAGCCAGTGAACTGACACAAGTGAATCTCCCTATTAAAAATTTAAATTTATGTGTAGTTATTGTGAAGAAACACTAATAAAATTTTAGGAATGCTAGTTTTGATAAATTACACTTACTCTAAAATGATGACATACTATGTAAGATGTATTCAACATTATGCAGTTGCGTAGATCTGTGATTAGCTATTACTGTAAAAAAAACAACACAGGGGCGGAGCCAGCATCTGAGCTCAATGGCTGTGTGAAGCAAGAGCTCCATTTGAAAAGTTGCCCCTTCAGCCTGTAAATCCGCCTGTCTGGTCGAAATATGGTGAAGATTGGAGGCCCTAAAACCGGCGAGTTAATCCAAATCGTCCATCAACAGTGGAGAAATGGACAAAATTATAAAAAAAGCTGCCACCACTTATGTGAGCAGAGAGGCCTAGATGAGCTATTCTCCTGACAAAAGCCCTTGACTGGTTTAGAAAATCACCCCACAAATCATGGGTGGGGATGGAAACCTCCCATTCGAATTACTCATTTAGGGGTCTTTTGGTGGACACTCGCAACTTCCCTTCAAAAGATCTAAAAGCCTGTCCAACGGTTACGGCTACCTTGGAGACATGGAAATGGTTCCAGGACTCTAAATATGGTATTCCTATCCTATCTCCCATTGTGCAAATTAGTGACGTACTAGACCTAGCTTCTGGTGAATTGAAACAGTGTATACCTCTCCCACTCCGTCACTCAGAAATCCCTATCCTGTCAGTGTTTAGTGACTCTGGGACCATGTTGAAAGGTAAGGCATTTCTATCCGCTATCCAAGCTCCTTCAACTAATCCTTTTATTATTTCCTTTTAATGGAACTACATCTCCAAAAACATACCGTACCACTCTCTAATCAGACCTTCACGTGGTTTGAATCACTGATACAAAACCAATCCTCTCCAAGCAAACCTATCTTGCAAATTTACAAAAAAATTAGCTCACTGATTTTGCCACCCAAACTGGCCTATATTAATCTTTGGGAGAAGGATCTCAACCATACCTTCTCTCCTGGAGAACTGTCCCGCATACTCTTGAATCCTCATACATCCTCTCGTTGTGTGAGGATCCAGGGAAATAGTTACAAGGTCTTGACAAGGTGGTATAAGACTCTGGATATAACATGTAGATATGGAGAGGGGAGTTCGGAGCAACAAAATATGTAACTCAACAGTTCCGCTGTCTCCTCAATTAGCCCTCTTGGGTTACCACTCATCCGATACACCCCTTAGGATACCTCCATTGTTTAACAAATAAATAATGGCAGCACGTCTCATAGTACCGCGGTGCTGGCTCTCAACCGATATCCCCTCTGAAGATCAATGGGTCTGTAAAGTAGACACAATTTACAGATTTGATGAAATTGCCACCTGGGAAAATAGAACTTACACTAAGTTCAAGGTTGGCTGGAAAGATTGGGAGTTATGTAGGCATTTTAAATAGAATTGTTGCTCAACATTAACATTAACATAAATTGTAATATCGTAAGATCAATTGTAATGTCTGGTTATTCATTGTAATGTTTAAACATTGTCTATCTATTGTCAATCTGATAAAACATCTACTACCCCTGTTGTACTTGTACGGCCTCTTTTGATATTTATGCCGTACAACATTTTGTAATTTTTAATTGTCTTAATAAAATAATAATAATAATGATAATAAAAATAAAAAATAAAACACAGAGAGCACATTTAGTTTTATGGTGTCAAAAAGCATTATATTTTAGCTCACACTAAATAGTATCTATTTGGGGGATTTGCACCCCACACACCATTTTTCAAAAAAATAAATGGGTGGGTAGTGTGCCTCTTAATAATAATCTGATGCAAGAGTTAAAACACTTGGCCAAGATGGAGCTCACAATCTAAATTCCCTATTAGTATGTCTTTGGAGTGTGGGTGGAAATCAGAGTACCTGGAGGAAACCCACACAAACACAGGGAAAACATACAAACTCCATGCAGATGTTCTCTTTGGTTGGATTCGGACCTAGGATCCCAGCGCTGCAAGGCACACTGCTAACCAACTATGCCCATTAGATGTAAATGGCATGTTCTATAGTTCAATTAATAAATTGTATGTATTGTTTGTGATTGACTCACTTTCTTAGAACTAATCTGCACCAGAGGTACGAAAAGTGCCATGGCTTTTGTTTTCCGCTAGCTTTATTGAATTGTACCTTTATATTCATAGACTTGATTGGCCACCTACTTTGTAACGTCTGGTTATTAGAGCAAAAAGAAACGTTATTTAAAAATAGTACAATTAAGCTGCAGTCAGCTTATTAAATTTCTCCTTTATATCATTTTTTTTTTATTAACCTGACTAGAAACCACTGCATAATATTAATCCAAATGAACTAAATGGGCTCAATATGATCAGTTGCATTTATGCTCAAATATAGTACAAGCGCCTGAATAAAATTATAACTTTTTCCAAATTTTTGCTTTTTAATTAAAGAGGATCTAAAGATAAAATTACATTTCACATGGTATTTTATTAAAAACTGCTCTTAAAATATTCCAAATTCCATCATCTTGTAATCTGCAAATTTAAGTGACGCCCAGGGGCTATAACCATGTTAATTTTTACTGAAATGTCCTATCTATTTAGGATAACATCACTGTATTCCTTCTTAATAAGTGGTATTCGATTCCAGGGGTAGTTATAGTAGGTGGAGAGATAGCAGCCACCACCAGACCATGATGTTGAAGAGGCATTATTGCCTATCTACCATGATATAGCATAGATGTGCTAGTCTTCAATAGATAGATAGATAGATATGAGTGTGTGCTAAAAAAAAAAATACTTAACTCACTACTTGCACAAAATAGAGTTACTAGCTCCTCTCTGGAGGCAGCAGGACACTGACTTCCAGCATGATGCTGTGACCTCATGACCCTTGGACTGTCAGGTTCAGCTGCCTCCAGTGTGGAGCAAGTGGTGAGATATTTTTTATTTTATTTTAACTAGAGATGAGCAAAGTATTCCAAAATTCGATTTGGCTGCTTCGCCGAATTTGTGATTTGCTCCATAGACTTTAATTGGTTATGAAAGTAGCCGTTTATTACTGTCATGTAAACAAGCCCTCTATAATTGTGTGTTACTCAGTTTGTTTTTGCTCAGCAGCAAAGATCACTGACCTGTTATACCTGTGAAGAAAAATTAATTGAAATTTGTGTTGTGTGAAAGCTTGTTGAAGTTGTGTTTTAGAACCTTTAAAGGGAACCTGTCATGTGGATATTATATTATTATTATTATAATCTAACTAATTATATACAATCATTAACTGCTAAAAAATACCTTAGATGTATTCACTTACTGGTGTGACAGATGGTTACCTCATAATATACACACAAAGATGCCACATGTCGCATGCTAATGAGCTGATTTGAGTCCAGCGTGATGTCAGTGAGTCCAGCGTTTATTTAATTCAGAGATATAGCCACTCCCCTGCCCACCTGCTGCTGATTCATATTAAAAATAAAAGTCAATCAGCAGCAAGTAGACGGGGAGAGTCAGGAGCTCATAAATATTCATCACTCATCATTATCAGCTGGAGCTTTTCAATACAAGATGTTGGCAGATTGACTGGGTTAAAGAAAGTGACCCAGCATTTTGCTAAGAGAATCAGTCACTTATTTATGTTGCCCTTAGTTAGGACACCATAAAACTGGTGACAGGTTCCCTTTAAGTGTTCTACGTCACCCAGAGTAACCGTCAAGCTTGCTTTTGCCAACTGAAGTCTATTCTAACCCTCAAGAATATTGGGGCATATTTACTAACCCTGCCTAATATTTATCCAGAATAAATGTTGACTAGACAGGACAGAGTCTAATTTTTGTATATCTTTTTACTTTAGTTCAACTTCACACCACCTATTGGCTGGCATACTTTGAGCCAAGATTTTGCTAATTTTAGTGCATATTTTCCCTGAAAAATTTGTCTAAATCACATAATAAAAGTGATGCAAGGCACAAAGCTGATGGATGAGGGTCCTGAATTAACCTAAAATTTCACAAAAGAGAATTTAGAAACAGGAACTCTAAATTCCATCAAGCTCTTTTAAGGAGATGCAAAGTTACATTTTTTTTATTTTTTTCAACAATTTTAAGAACTTAACTTGAGTCATATTTCTGTAACAAGATGTGCATAAACTGTAGCTGAAACATTACATAGGGACCACCCTCTTCATTTTTCATTTTTATTTGTCTTCTAAATCGTCTCTTGTCAACAACCGCCATTGTATAAATGAGTGATGTTTGGCTTTTAAGACGATTTTCTCAGGACTTACACATTTGTGCATCTTTTGAGCCGTTCTTCATGTGTCTACAGTATAGTTAGTTGTTTCTTGATGATGAATTGTTTCTATTTTTTTTCTTTCTCCAATTTTTCGGAAGTCACTCAATAAAAGCACTTTAAGTTAAATGGCATTTCATGGTGTTGTTTTGAGGTGCAATATAAATCTAGATATACAGCCTAAATTATGACATCTTGACTTTCTAATGTTGGTTGTTTTTTATAAAATAGAAAAAAGAATGGTTATATCAGGAGACTTTTTGGTGGAGATTTTTCAACTTTCAATAAAGACAAAACAATGATAAAAAACAAAAGAGACTCCATCATTCAGAGAGATGAAAAGGAGAAATTTATTAAAACTAATAGAGAACCATTTAAAAAAAATTAGGAGAGGCCCTCATAGCAATCAATCAAATTTAGTTTTGCATATACTATGATGAAAATGAAAGTCTTTTTAAAGGGAGCCTGTCCTTAACATTATGGTGACCTCATTGAGAGCAGCATAAAGGTATGACAGAAATGCTTATTGTACTGGTCAGACCCTAATTATCAGCAGGGAGAGCATGAGCTCATGAATAACCATGACTCTTCGCAGGCTGCCATGCCTCTTTTCCATGAGCTGCAATGATTATGATGCTGGTTCTTGACAACTATTTACTTTTAGCATATTAGTGACAGATGACTGAAATCAGCATTTCTGTCTATACTTTATGCTGCTCTCAATAAGTTCACCACAAAGTTGATGACAGGTTCCTGTTAAATGAAATGTGTTAAACTCTTCATCACTTAACTGGCCCTTTTTGAACAAATCTCCCAGAAAGTCTTTGACATGGTCATATGACACCAAAAATGCTCTACAAAGATCTTAGAACTGTATCTTATTAAAGGAAAGTAGAAAATAAGAACTAAACTATGTTTCCTCTTGGAGGAAAGCAGTTTATATTGACGGCTTATCCTCAGGTTGGTCATCAATATCTGATCTGCAGAGGTCCACCACCTGGCACCCCTGCCAATCAGCTGTTTGAAGAGGAGGTGGCACTACATGCTAGCACTGCTTCCTCATCATTGCACTACACATCATCTCCCTTGCAGTGGCATAGTGTAATTACAAGTAACATATAGTAACATAGTTTTTATAAGGCTGAAAAAATACATTTGTCCATTCAGTTCGGCCTTTTATCCTGCAAATTGATCCAGAGGAAGGCAAAAAAAAAACTGTGAGGTAGAAGCCAATTTTCCTCACTCCAATTAGACAATCAGAATACCTCCCTGGATCAAGGATCCCTCTCTAGTAGCTATAGCCTGTAATATTATTACACTCCAGAAATACATCCAGGCCCCTCTTGAATTCCTTTATTGTACTCACCATCACCACCTCCTCAGGCAGAGAGTTCCATAGTCTCACTGCTCTTACCATAAAGAATCCTCTTCTATGTTTGTGTACAAACCTTCTTTCCTCCAGACGCAGAGGATGTCCCCTCGTCACAGTCACAGTCCTGGGGATAAATAGCTGATGGGATAGATCTCTGTACTGACCCCTGATATATTTATACATAGTTATTAGATTGCCCCTTGCTCTCTGTTTGAGAATAACCCTAGTGTTGATAATCTTTCAGGGTACTGTAGTCCACACATTCCAGTTATTACTTTAGTTGCCCTCCTCTGAACCCTCTCCAGCTCTGCTATGTCTGCCTTGTTCATAGGAGCCCAGGACTGTACACAGTACTCCATGTGGGGTCTGACCAGTGATTTGTAAAGTGGTAGGATTATATTCTCATCACGGGCATCTATGCCCCTTGGCAGCTGTTGCCTAACACTATTTTCTAAAGCTTAGTTTGCTATTCACTAAAATTCCTAGGTCCTTTTCCATGTCAGTGTTACCAAGTACTCAGTCTATTCAAGTGAATGGAAGGAGTAGTTTTAATTACATTGCACTTCTGAGATGACAGGCAGGGTAATGAAGAGGAAGTAGTCCTTGCATAGGTCATCTACACTGATATATATATATATCTGGCACAACCCCTTTAAGGACTGGTTCTTTTATGTTAGAGGTTTGCCTGTCATTTGTGGTAAAGTCGAAGTTCGCGTCACACTTTTGTCCATATTGCCACATATTTAGAGCAAATACTTTCTGTTCTGAAAAAAAGGAGATCTTTTTATTACAATCCATTTTTTTCTTAACACTTCTAGTTAAAAATATTCAGCCTTTTTATGCAGTACTTAAGAAACTGCTTCTTTCTAAATAAAACCAAAATGCCTTAGAAGTTTTAGAAAAAATCCTCAAAATGTCCAAAAAAAGTTACAAGCATTGGAAATGTCATAGCGATTACATAGAGATGTTATTTCAAAGCTTTAAATAAATACTAAGAAGAGTTATGACATCTAAACGTCTTGATGCTAAAAAACGGAAAATGTGTAATATAATTGATCATGCCAACTTCGCTTCTTTCTAACTCTTAGGGCTCATGCACACGACTGTTGTTGTTTTGCAGTCCGTTTTTCACAGATCCGTTGTTCTGTATCTGAGTTTTTTTCCTCTGATTTAAGCCCTCTTCCGTTCCGTTATTCCACAAAACATATCCGTATGGTTTCCGTATGTGATCCGTTTTTTGTACATTGGAAACGGAAACAGTAATTTATTAATCACCATACACATGGGCAATATGGGCTGGGCATAGCATTTCTACAGTATGGATCGGCAAAATACGGATTAAATACGGATGACATACGGATGTGTTCCATGTGCGTTCCGTATTTTCTTCAGACCTGTTGACTTGAATAGGGCCTCGGACCATGATTTCCGGACAAAATACAACCGCATGCATCCGGCATGAATTGATCCGTTTGTATTATCTGTAACATAGCCAAGACGGATTCGTCATGAACTCCATTGAAAGTCAGAGATCCGTCCCCATTGACTTATATTGTGTGCCAGGACGGATCCATTTGGCTCAGTTTTGTTAAGGGGACAGGTAGCGTTTTAGTGTCTGCCTCCAGAGCGAAATGGAGACTGATCGGAGGCAAACTGAGGCATTCTGAGTGGATCCTTTTTATTCAGAATGCATTAGGGTAAAACTGATCCGTTTGTGAGAGCCCTGAAACTGATCTCACAAACGGAAAGCCAAAACGCAAGTGTGAAAGTAGCCTTAGTTACATGAAAATAAACATCTGTGCAGAAATGAATTTAGATGTTGACAATCAAGAAAATTAATCAAATGCAATAAATAAAATTAATTTTCAAGATTATCCACTAAGAAAGCACATAGCTACAGAAATTCATTACTGTAATGGAATTTAGTAGTATAATTTATAGGTCCATATATTGGGTTGTCATACAGAAAGTAACACAAGGTAAAAATGCACACAAATATCCTGATCTCCTTCTATTCCATAGTAACTCAATCAAAACTATGGCAAACATAAAGAACAATTGTGACTAAGCAGACCACTCCTTGAATTCCCTCCTTCTCACAAATATCAGACTTGTTTATGGCTATAAGAGAGCTGGCTGCAGCAGGAACCCTGCCCTACTGCCTAGGAAACCAGGCATGCTAAGCTCCACAAACTTTTAAAGCCCATCTGTAGCATCTATCAGTCAACAAAGGAAGGGATTGTGAAGAATTTTTGCATTGTTTCTAAAGATCAAGTTTAGCCCCCATTCACATGACCGTATTTTTGCTCCACATCCGACTTCATATTTTGCAGACTTGTTGGTATCAACGGGTCCACAAACAAAGTGGACAGCACACCGTGTGCTGTCCATATTACTATATCCGTTCCATAGCTCCGCAAAAAAGATAGAATATGTCCTATTCTTTAAGACATACGGGTACGCAAAAAAATGGATGCAACACGGACATCACAGAGATGTAGGGATGAGCGAACTCGAACTGTATAGTTCGGGTTCGTACCGAATTTTGGGGTGTCCTGTGACACGGACCCGAACCCGGACATTTTCGTAAAAGTCCGGGTTCGGGTTCGGTGTTCGTCGCTTTCTTCGCGCTTTTGTGACGCTTTCTTGGCGCTTTTTGAAAGGCTGCAAAGCAGCCAATCAACAAGCGTCATACTACTTGCCCCAAGAGGCCATCACAGCCATGCCTACTATTGGCATGGCTGTGATTGGCCAGAGCACCATGTGACCCAGCCTCTATTTAAGCTGGAGTCACATAGCGCCGCCCGTCACTCTGCTCTGATTAGCGTAGGGAGAGGTTGCGGCTGCGACAGTAGGGCGAGATTAGGCAGATTAACTCCTCCAAAGGACTTGATTAACTGATCGATCTGCAGCTGTGGATCATTGAGCTGCTGATCCTCAATTGCTCACTGTTTTTAGGCTGCACAGACCGTTTGTCAGTCACATTTTTCTGGGGTGATCGGCGGCCATTTTGTGTCTTGTGGTGCGCCAGCACAAGCTGCGACCAAGTGCATTTAACCCTCAATGGTGTGGTTGTTTTTTGGCTAAAGCCTACATCAGGGTGAAGCTGTCACACCAAGTGCATTTAACCAGCAATAGTCTGTTCATTTTTTGGCCATATACTAAATCAGGGGCAAGCTGCGCCTGTCACCAAGTGCATTTAACCCTCAATGGTGTGGTTGTTTTTTGGCTAAAGCCTACATCAGGGTGAAGCTGTCACACCAAGTGCATTTAACCAGCAATAGTCTGTTTATTTTTTGGCCATATCCCAGTCTAATTCTGTCACTAAATCCATACCGGTCACCCAGCGCCTAAATACTAGGCCTCAAATTTATATCCAGCTAAATCTGTCCCTAGTGCTGTAGCTGGGCGAGTTATTTAGTGTCCGTTCAAGCACATTTCTTGTTCTGGGTTGAAATACAATTCCCAATTTAGCAATTTCATAATTTAGTGGTTTCTGCTATATCAGAGCTATTTGAAATCTATCCCTAAAAGGGTATATAATATTCAAGGTGCACATTGGGTCATTCAGAATAACTTCACACACACCCGCTACTGTGTATTTCCAAGTCTAATTCTGTCACTAAACCCATACCTGTCACGCAGCGCCTAAATACTAGGCCTCAAATTTATATCCAGCTAAATCTGTCCCTAGTGCTGTAGCTGGGCGAGTTATTTAGTGTCCGTTCAAGCACATTTCTTGTTCTGGGTTGAAATACAATTCCCAATTTAGCAATTTCATAATTTAGTGGTTTCTGCTATATCAGAGCTATTTGAAATCTATCCCTAAAAGGGTATATAATATTCAAGGTGCACATTGGGTCATTCAGAATAACTTCACACACACCCGCTACTGTGTATTTCCAAGTCTAATTCTGGCACTAAACCCATACCTGTCACCCAGCGCCTAAATACTAGGCCTCAAATTTATATCCCGCTAAATCTGTCCTTAGTGCTGTAGCTGGGCGAGTTATTTAGTGTCCGTTCAAGCACATTTCTTGTTCTGGGTTGAAATACAATTCCCAATTTAGCAATTTCATAATTTAGTGGTTTCTGCTATATCAGAGCTATTTGAAATCTATCCCTAAAAGGGTATATAATATTCAAGGTGCACATTGGGTCATTCAGAATAACTTCACACACACCCGCTACTGTGTATTTCCAAGTCTAATTCTGGCACTAAACCCATACCTGTCACCCAGCGCCTAAATACTAGGCCTCAAATTTATATCCCGCTAAATCTGTCCTTAGTGCTGTAGCTGGGCGAGTTATTTAGTGTCCGTTCAAGCACATTTCTTGTTCTGGGTTGAAATACAATTCCCAATTTAGCAATTTCATAATTTAGTGGTTTCTGCTATATCAGAGCTATTTGAAATCTATCCCTAAAAGGGTATATAATATTCAAGGTGCACATTGGGTCATTCAGAATAACTTCACACACACCCGCTACTGTGTATTTCCAAGTCTAATTCTGGCACTAAACCCATACCTGTCACCCAGCGCCTAAATACTAGGCCTCAAATTTATATCCCGCTAAATCTGTCCTTAGTGCTGTAGCTGGGCGAGTTATTTAGTGTCCGTTCAAGCACATTTCTTGTTCTGGGTTGAAATACAATTCCCAATTTAGCAATTTCATAATTTAGTGG
Organism: Bufo gargarizans; assembly: GCF_014858855.1. Taxonomy (NCBI): domain Eukaryota; kingdom Metazoa; phylum Chordata; class Amphibia; order Anura; family Bufonidae; genus Bufo; species Bufo gargarizans. Next base: position 178,104,004 of record NC_058086.1, read on the forward strand.
TTTCTGCTATATCAGAGCTATTTGAAATCTATCCCTAAAAGGGTATATAATATTCAAGGTGCACATTGGGTCATTCAGAATAACTTCACACACACCCGCTACTGTGTATTTCCAAGTCTAATTCTGGCACTAAACCCATACCTGTCACCCAGCGCCTAAATACTAGGCCTCAAATTTATATCCCGCTAAATCTGTCCTTAGTGCTGTAGCTGGGCGAGTTATTTAGTGTCCGTTCAAGCACATTTCTTGTTCTGGGTTGAAATACAATTCCCAATTTAGCAATTTCATAATTTAGTGGTTTCTGCTATATCAGAGCTATTTGAAATCTATCCCTAAAAGGGTATATAATATTCAAGGTGCACATTGGGTCATTCAGAATAACTTCACACACACCCGCTACTGTGTATTTCCAAGTCTAATTCTGGCACTAAACCCATACCTGTCACCCAGCGCCTAAATACTAGGCCTCAAATTTATATCCCGCTAAATCTGTCCTTAGTGCTGTAGCTGGGCGAGTTATTTAGTGTCCGTTCAAGCACATTTCTTGTTCTGGGTTGAAATACAATTCCCAATTTAGCAATTTCATAATTTAGTGGTTTCTGCTATATCAGAGCTATTTGAAATCTATCCCTAAAAGGGTATATAATATTCAAGGTGCACATTGGGTCATTCAGAATAACTTCACACACACCCGCTACTGTGTATTTCCAAGTCTAATTCTGGCACTAAACCCATACCTGTCACCCAGCGCCTAAATACTAGGCCTCAAATTTATATCCCGCTAAATCTGTCCTTAGTGCTGTAGCTGGGCGAGTTATTTAGTGTCCGTTCAAGCACATTTCTTGTTCTGGGTTGAAATACAATTCCCAATTTAGCAATTTCATAATTTAGTGGTTTCTGCTATATCAGAGCTATTTGAAATCTATCCCTAAAAGGGTATATAATATTCAAGGTGCACATAGGGTCATTCAGAATAACTTCACACACCCGCTACTGTGCATTTCCAAATCTAATTCTGTCACTAAACCCATACCTGTCACCCAGCGCCTAAATACTAGGCCTCAAATTTATATCCCGCTAAATCTCTCGTTACCGCTGTCCTGTTGTGGCTGGGAAAGTTATTTAGTGTCCGTCAAAGCACATTTTTTGTTCTGGGTTGAAATACAATTCCCAATTTAGCAATTTCATAATTTAGTCGTTTCTGCTATATCAGAGCTATTTGAAATCTATCCCTAAAAGGGTAGATCATATTGAAGGTGCACATAGGGTCATTCAGAATAACTTCACACACACGCTTCTGTGCATTTCCAAGTCTAATTCTGTCACTAAATCCATACCGGTCACCCAGCGCCTAAATACTAGGCCTCAAATTTATATCCCGCTGAATTTGAATACAATACATTGGGCCAAATAATATATTTGTTGTTGTGGTGAACCATAACAATGAGAAAAACATCTAGTAAGGGACGCGGACGTGGACATGGTCGTGGTGGTGTTAGTGGACCCTCTGGTGCTGGGAGAGGACGTGGCCGTTCTGCCACATCCACACGTCCTAGTGTACCAACTACCTCAGGTCCCAGTAGCCGCCAGAATTTACAGCGATATATGGTGGGGCCCAATGCCGTTCTAAGGATGGTAAGGCCTGAGCAGGTACAGGCATTAGTCAATTGGGTGGCCGACAGTGGATCCAGCACGTTCACATTATCTCCCACCCAGTCTTCTGCAGAAAGCGCACAGATGGCGCCTGAAAACCAACCCCATCAGTCTGTCACATCACCCCCATGCATACCAGGGAAACTGTCTCAGCCTCAAGTTATGCAGCAGTCTCTTATGCTGTTTGAAGACTCCGCTGGCAGGGTTTCCCAAGGGCATCCACCTAGCCCTTCCCCAGCGGTGAAAGACATAGAATGCACTGACGCACAACCACTTATGTTTCCTGATGATGAGGACATGGGAATACCACCTCAGCATGTCTCTGATGATGACGAAACACAGGTGCCAACTGCTGCGTCTTTCTGCAGTGTGCAGACTGAACAGGAGGTCAGGGATCAAGACTGGGTGGAAGACGATGCAGGGGACGATGAGGTCCTAGACCCCACATGGAATGAAGGTCGTGCCACTGACTTTCACAGTTCGGAGGAAGAGGCAGTGGTGAGACCGAGCCAACAGCGTAGCAAAAGAGGGAGCAGTGGGCAAAAGCAGAACACCCGCCGCCAAGAGACTCCGCCTGCTACTGACCGCCGCCATCTGGGACCGAGCACCCCAAAGGCAGCTTCAAGGAGTTCCCTGGCATGGCACTTCTTCAAACAATGTGCTGACGACAAGACCCGAGTGGTTTGCACGCTGTGCCATCAGAGCCTGAAGCGAGGCATTAACGTTCTGAACCTGAGCACAACCTGCATGACCAGGCACCTGCATGCAAAGCATGAACTGCAGTGGAGTAAACACCTTAAAACCAAGGAAGTCACTCAGGCTCCCCCTGCTACCTCTTCTGCTGCTGCCGCCTCGGCCTATTCTGCTGCTGCCGCCTCGGCCTCTTCCTCCGCCTCTGGAGGAACGTTGGCACCTGCCGCCCAGCAAACAGGGGATGTACCACCAACACCACCACCACCACCTCCGTCACCAAGCGTCTCAACCATGTCACACGCCAGCGTTCAGCTCTCCATCTCACAAACATTTGATAGAAAGCGTAAATTCCCACCTAGCCACCCTCGATCCCTGGCCCTGAATGCCAGCATTTCTAAACTACTGGCCTATGAAATGCTGTCATTTAGGCTGGTGGACACAGACAGCTTCAAACAGCTCATGTCGCTTGCTGTCCCACAGTATGTTGTTCCCAGCCGGCACTACTTCTCCAAGAGAGCCGTGCCTTCCCTGCACAACCAAGTATCCGATAAAATCAAGTGTGCACTGCGCAACGCCATCTGTGGCAAGGTCCACCTAACCACAGATACGTGGACCAGTAAGCACAGCCAGGGACGCTATATCTCCCTAACTGCACACTGGGTAAATGTAGTGGCAGCTGGGCCCCAGGCGGAGAGCTGTTTGGCGCACGTCCTTCCGCCGCCAAGGATCGCAGGGCAACATTCTTTGCCTCCTGTTGCCACCTCCTCCTTCTCGGCTTCCTCCTCCTCTTCTTCCACCTGCTCATCCAGTCAGCCACACACCTTCACCACCAACTTCAGCACAGCCCGGGGTAAACGTCAGCAGGCCATTCTGAAACTCATATGTTTGGGGGACAGGCCCCACACCGCACAGGAGTTGTGGCGGGGTATAGAACAACAGACCGATGAGTGGTTGCTGCCGGTGAGCCTCAAGCCCGGCCTGGTGGTGTGTGATAATGGGCGAAATCTCGTTGCAGCTCTGGGACTAGCCAATTTGACGCACATCCCTTGCTTGGCGCATGTGCTGAATTTGGTGGTGCAGAAGTTCATTCACAACTACCCCGACATGTCAGAGCTGCTGCATAAAGTGCGGGCCGTCTGTTCGCGCTTCCGGCGTTCACATCCTGCTGCTGCTCGCCTGTCTGCGCTACAGCGTAACTTCGGCCTTCCCGCTCACCGCCTCATATGCGACGTGCCCACCAGGTGGAACTCCACCTTGCACATGCTGGACAGACTGTGCGAGCAGCAGCAGGCCATAGTGGAGTTTCAGCTGCAGCACGCACGGGTCAGTCGCACTACAGAACAGCACCACTTCACCACCAATGACTGGGCCTCCATGCGAGACCTGTGTGCCCTGTTGCGCTGTTTCGAGTACTCCACCAACATGGCCAGTGGCGATGACACCGTTATCAGCGTTACAATACCACTTCTATGTCTCCTTGAGAAAACACTTAGGGCGATGATGGAAGAGGAGGTGGCCCAGGAGGAGGAGGAGGAGGAGGAGGAAGAGGGGTCATTTTTAGCACTTTCAGGCCAGTCTCTTCGAAGTGACTCAGAGGGAGGTTTTTGGCAACAGCAGAGGCCAGGTACAAATGTGGCCAGCCAGGGCCCACTACTGGAGGACGAGGAGGACGAGGATGAGGAGGAGGTGGAGGAGGATGAGGATGAAGCATGGTCACAGCGGGGTGGCACCCAACGCAGCTCGGGTCCATCACTGGTGCGTGGCTGGGGGGAAAGGCAGGACGATGACGATACGCCTCCCACAGAGGACAGCTTGTCCTTATCCCTGGGCAGCCTGGCACACATGAGCGACTACATGCTGCAGTGCCTGCGCAACGACAGCAGAGTTGCCCACATTTTAACCTGTGCGGACTACTGGGTTGCCACCCTGCTGGATCCACGCTACAAAGACAATGTGCCCACCTTACTTCCTGCACTGGAGCGTGATAGGAAGATGCGCGAGTACAAGCGCACGTTGGTAGACGCGCTACTGAGAGCATTCCCAAATGTCACAGGGGAACAAGTGGAAGCCCAAGGCCAAGGCAGAGGAGGAGCAAGAGGTCGCCAAGGCAGCTGTGTCACGGCCAGCTCCTCTGAGGGCAGGGTTAGCATGGCAGAGATGTGGAAAACTTTTGTCAACACGCCACAGCTAACTGCACCACCACCTGATACGCAACGTGTTAGCAGGAGGCAACATTTCACTAACATGGTGGAACAGTACGTGTGCACACCCCTCCACGTACTGACTGATGGTTCGGCCCCATTCAACTTCTGGGTCTCTAAATTGTCCACGTGGCCAGAGCTAGCCTTTTATGCCTTGGAGGTGCTGGCCTGCCCGGCAGCCAGCGTTTTGTCTGAACGTGTATTCAGCACGGCAGGGGGCGTCATTACAGACAAACGCAGCCGCCTGTCTACAGCCAATGTGGACAAGCTGACGTTCATAAAAATGAACCAGGCATGGATCCCACAGGACCTGTCCGTCCCTTGTCCAGATTAGACATTAACTACCTCCCCATAACCATATATTATTGGACTCCAGGGCACTTCCTCATTCAATCCTATTTTTATTTTCATTTTACCATTATATTGCGATGCTACCCAAAGTTGAATGAACCTCTCCTCTGCCTGTGTGCTAGGCCTAAATATATGCCAATGGACTGTTGCAGTGGTGGCTGACATGAAGCCTGATTCTCTGCTATGACATGCAGACTAATTCTCTGCTGACATGAAGCCAGATTGTCTGTTACGGGACCTCTCTCCTCTGCCTGGGTGCTGGGCCTAAATTTATGACAATGGACTGTTGCAGTGGTGGGTGACGTGAAGCCTCATTCTCTGCTATGACATGCAGACTGATTCTCTGCTGTCATGAAGCCAGATTGTCTGTTACGGGACCTCTCTGCTCTGCCTGTGTGCTAGGCCTAAATATATGCCAATGGACTGTTGCAGTGGTGGGTGACGTGAAGCCTCATTCTCTGCTATGACATGCAGACTAATTCTCTGCTGACATGAAGACAGATTCTCTGTTACGGGACCTCCCTCCTCTGCCTGGGTGCTGGGCCTAAATATATGCCAATGGACTGTTGCAGTGGTGGGTGACGTGAAGCCTCATTCTCTGCTATGACATGCAGACTAATTCTCTGCTGACATGAAGCCAGATTGTCTGTTACGGGACCTCTCTCCTCTGCCTGTGTGTGTGCTGGGCCTAAATATATGCCAATGGACTGTTGCAGTGGTGGCTGACGTGAAGCCTCATTCTCTGCTATGACATGCAGACTAATTCTCTGCTGACATGAAGACAGATTCTCTGTTACGGGACCTCTCTCCTCTGCCTGTGTGTGTGCTGGGCCTAAATATATGCCAATGGACTGTTGCAGTGGTGGCTGACGTGAAGCCTCATTCTCTGCTATGACATGCAGACTAATTCTCTGCTGACATGAAGACAGATTCTCTGTTACGGGACCTCCCTCCTCTGCCTGGGTGCTGGGCCTAAATATATGCCAATGGACTGTTGCAGTGGTGGGTGACGTGAAGCCTGATTCTCTGCTATGACATGCAGACTAATTCTCTGCTGACATGAAGACAGATTCTCTGTTACGGGACCTCTCTCCTCTGCCTGTGTGTGTGCTGGGCCTAAATATATGCCAATGGACTGTTGCAGTGGTGGCTGACGTGAAGCCTCATTCTCTGCTATGACATGCAGACTAATTCTCTGCTGACATGAAGACAGATTCTCTGTTACGGGACCTCCCTCCTCTGCCTGGGTGCTGGGCCTAAATATATGCCAATGGACTGTTGCAGTGGTGGCTGACGTGAAGCCTCATTCTCTGCTATGACATGCAGACTGATTCTCTGCTGACATGAAGCCAGATCGTCTGTTACGGGACCTCTCTGCTCTGCCTGTGTGCTAGGCCTAAATATATGCCAATGGACTGTTGCAGTGGTGGGTGACGTGAAGCCTCATTCTCTGCTATGACATGCAGACTGATTCTCTGCTGTCATGAAGCCAGATTGTCTGTTACGGGACCTCTCTGCTCTGCCTGTGTGCTAGGCCTAAATATATGCCAATGGACTGTTGCAGTGGTGGGTGACGTGAAGCCTCATTCTCTGCTATGACATGCATACTGATTCTCTGCTGTCATGAAGCCAGATTGTCTGTTACGGGACCTCTCTGCTCTGCCTGTGTGCTAGGCCTAAATATATGCCAATGGACTGTTGCAGTGGTGGGTGACGTGAAGCCTCATTCTCTGCTATGACATGCAGACTGATTCTCTGCTGACATGAAGCCAGATTGTCTGTTACGGGACCTCTCTCCTCTGCCTGTGTGCTAGGCCTAAATATATGCCAATGGACTGTTGCAGTGGTGGCTGACGTGAAGCCTCATTCTCTGCTATGACATGCAGACTAATTCTCTGCTGACATGAAGCCAGATTGTCTGTTACGGGACCTCTCTCCTCTGCCTGGGTGCTGGGCCTAAATTTATGACAATGGACTGTTGCAGTGGTGGCTGACGTGAAGCCTGATTCTCTGCTATGACATGCAGACTGATTCTCTGCTGACATGAAGCCAGATCCTCTGTTACGGGACCTCTCTCCTCTGCCTGTGTGTGTGCTGGGCCTAAATATATGCCAATGGACTGTTGCAGTGGTGGCTGACGTGAAGCCTCATTCTCTGCTATGACATGCAGACTGATTCTCTGCTGACATGAAGCCAGATTCTCTGTTACGGGACCTCTCTCCTCTGCCTGTGTGTGTGCTGGGCCTAAATATATGCCAATGGACTGTTGCAGTGGTGGCTGACGTGAAGCCTCATTCTCTGCTATGACATGCAGACTAATTCTCTGCTGACATGAAGACAGATTCTCTGTTACGGGACCTCTCTCCTCTGCCTGTGTGTGTGCTGGGCCTAAATATATGCCAATGGACTGTTGCAGTGGTGGCTGACGTGAAGCCTCATTCTCTGCTATGACATGCAGACTAATTCTCTGCTGACATGAAGACAGATTCTCTGTTACGGGACCTCTCTCCTCTGCCTGGGTGCCGGGGCCTAAATATCTGAGAATGGACTGTTCCAGTGGTGGGTGACGGGAAGCCAGATTCTCTGCTATGGAACCTCTCTCCAATTGATTTTGGTTAATTTTTATTTATTTAATTTTTAATTTAATTCATTTCCCTATCCACATTTGTTTGCAGGGGATTTACCTACATGTTGCTGCCTTTTGCAGCCCTCTAGCTCTTTCCTGGGCTGTTTTACAGCCTTTTTAGTGCCGAAAAGTTCGGGTCCCCATTGACTTCAATGGGGTTCGGGTTCGGGACGAAGTTCGGATCGGGTTCGGATCCCGAACCCGAACATTTCCGGGATGTTCGGCCGAACTTCTCGAACCCGAACATCCAGGTGTTCGCTCAACTCTACAGAGATGTCATCCGTATTTTTTGTGGACGACAAAATACATACAGTCATGTGAATGTACCCTTATTATGAGGAATGTCTGGATTTACTGTTCTTTTAAAATTCTATCCTGTCTGACTGATATGCACAATTCAACTGAATTCTTGAATTTCTGTACAATTAAAGTTATATTTTATCAGTAATGATTAGATGGACTAAACTAAATATGTATGTGTCATCCAAACTTGACCATTTTCCTAAATGACAAGCAACCATTTCAATAGCAGACAGCAATTATAGGCAACTACTGACCACAGTGTCCACTGTGCAATTGAAAACCTTAAGTCTAGAGTCTATATACACTCACCTAAAGAATTATTAGGAACACCTGTTCTATTTCTCATTAATGCGATTATCTAGTCAACCAATCACATGGCAGTTGCTTCAATGCATGTAGGGTTGTGGTCCTGGTCAAGACAATCTCCTGAACTCCAAACTGAATGTCAGAATGGGAAAGAAAGGTGGGCTACAACAGCAGAAGACCCCACCGGGTACCACTCATCTCCAGTACAAATAGGAAAAAGAGGCTACAATTTGCACGAGCTCACCAAAATTGGACTGTTGAAGACTGGAAAAATGTTGCCTGGTCTGATGAGTCTCGATTTCTGTTGAGACATTCAAATGGTAGAGTCCGAATTTGGCGTAAACAGAATGAGAACATGTATCCATCATGCCTTGTTACCACTGTGCAGGCTGGTGGTGGTGGTGTAATGGTGTGGGGGATGTTTTCTGGGCACACTTTAGGCCCCTTAGTGCCAATTGGCCATCGTTTAAATGCCACGGGCTACCTGAGCATTGTTTCTGACCATGTCCATCGCTTCATGAACACCATGTACCCATCCTCTGATGGCAACTTCCAGCAGGATAATGCACCATGTCACAAAGCTCGAATCATTTCAAATTGGTTTCTTGAACATGACAATGAGTTCACTGTACTCAAATGGCCCCCACAGTCACCAGATCTCAACCCAATAGAGCATCTTTGGGATATGGTGGAACGGGAGCTTCGTGCCCTGGATGTGCATCCCTCAAATCTCCATCAACTGCAAGATGCTATCCTATCAATATGGGCCAACATTTCTAAAGAATGCTATCAGCACTTTGTTGAATCAATGCCACGTAGAATTAAGGCAGTTCTGAAGGCAAAAGGGGTCCAACACCGTATTAGTATGGTGTTCCTAATAATTCTTTAGGTGAGTGTATGTTATGTTGTTGGCCTGTGCCCTTTGCTACCTACTGGACTGACACCGATGCTGCTTCACTCACCTTGTGTCTGTTGCAGTTTCAACTCTACTGCCGAGGGCGGGAATACCAGTGTCCTGCATGTCTATTGGAGATATCCTTTATTGAACTTTACCTCATTCTGCAGTATTGCAAGGGTTAAACCCTCCTTTGGTTCTGTGCGCAGCTGCTTCTAATGTGTGTATCAGCTTTGCTATATACAGTACACTGTGTCTCTGGACCACTCGATGGTCTCCACATGCTGCTGCCACCTCAACACTATGTTTCTGGGCCACTCTGTGGTCTCCTCATGCTGCTGCCACATCACCACTGTCACTGGGCCACTATGTCACTGGACCATTCTGTGGTCTCCTCATGGTGCTGCCACTTCACCACTCTGTGGCCTACTCACGCTGCTGCCACCTCAACACTAGTGATGAGCAGCAGGGTGCAATATTCGAATTTGTGATATTTTGCACATATTTTGCAGAATATTTGTCATTTATTCGCAAATTCGAGATTATATTCTTGATTGCAAAAATCGGCAATGTAATATTTGTGTAATGTGAGCGAAATACAGGCGTGGGTCACTTATGTTACATTTTTCAAGCTGGTATAAGTTTCCTGAGACTGGAGAAAATGTTTGGCACCGCAGAACATTAGAATAGCTTTATATGCAGATAGAGTGCTCCAATATATTTGCGCTTGAAAAATTTTCGGTAATGATGTGCATATTTTTTCGCAATACGTGCAACTTGTGACATCACAGCACTATGTCTGTAGCATGCATGTATGGACAGCAAAACCTATCACACTGCCTAACACCCTGCACCATTAAATCAATAGGTAATGAGAACAATACTCTTTAAAAGTTCTATTAAGTATAGTAGTTAGCACAGCACATAACAATACAAGGACAATGGTTGACTTGTTCATACTGACATCATGTTAAAATTCCATATCAAGTTTTCACTTATAGTTTGCAACCCATATTTAATTTTTAAATGAAGCATGCAAGGTAACATTTAAAAGTCAAGGATGTATAATATCTGGTACCTTCCTCTGATCCATGTCATGATCTGATGCTATGTTAATAGCAAATGTGATGATAACCCTCTCTACTGACGACATAATACTTTTCTGAGAAGTGACTGCTGCTATTAAATGCTCACAGTGCTGTAATTTGCTGCAGTGTGAGCCATCCTAATGGAACAATCAGCATGCCTTTTTTAATCAATATATATTAATACTGATCACAGAGACTTGCTCTGGAGACTCTAAAATAGAATATATTAAATTATAAAACACAATGACTCAAGAAACAACTGGAATCAAAATTAAATCCATCCTGACCAAAGCTAATACATCTTTTAGTGTTCAGTGATAAAAAGAAAAAAAGAGAAATGCATGGAATGAAAAATTATCTTCCAGATTGTCTTAAAGGGAACCTGTTGCCAAAGAAACGCAGTAACAATTTGCAGGAAGGTTTTATAAGGCAGGGGGAGCTGAGCAGATTGATATATAGTTTTACAGGAAAAGATTCTTCAAAACGTATAATTTATGGATTTAACCTCTACATCTACGGTGGATTTCGGGTCTTTGCAGAGGGCGCCTGCTCCAGAGCAGAGCGAGCACCATAGCCGCCAGGTGACTGCTATTTCATATATCAGACACCCACGGCTAATGTCCATGATCGGCAATAATTACAACCACAGCCTTTTAATCCCTTTAGATGCCATGGTCAAATGTCACTATAGCATCTGAGAGTAGTAAAACCCAGAAGAGCGTTCTTCTGGGTCGGAGTATTTTTTTGCTAATAATGAGCCTGAGCCTGTTCTAGTCTTATAGGTAGAATAATGGAGCAAATTCCATTATTTTATGCAAGTTGAAATCTGGAGATTGCAAGTTGTGGTCCACATGGAGACCTAAAAAAAAAAAGAAAATAGAGCCGTAGAGGTCACTGTTATGGGGGATACTGTCAATATCTGTTAACGACACACAGAAACATTAAATGAAATAGATTAAATATACCCGTGCGAAGCTGGGACCTACTGCTAGTCTTTTATATTATAAAAATGAGTTTCTGTCTGTCTGTTCTTTATGCGCGACCAAACGACTGGAGCGATCTTCACCAAATTTGACACACAGGTAAATCATGTGTCTAAGAAGGGTTTATGACCGGGTCTCAGCTCTCTAGGACGTACCGTTACAGAGATATTCCGAAAAAATTACCTGCATTAGCAAATAGAAGCCTGCAAGTCTTTCTCTTCATATTCCAACTGCCATACACATGGTCACATGTCCCTTATCAGCCAATAGAAGCTCACAGGCCCTTAGTCTCCACATACACACAGTTTTACTCCAGGTTTCCATAGCAACCCAGCCATTTTTCTAGACTGTTGCAGGTCAGCTTTAGGCTAGGGCTATATGACAAAATGTGTCGTGCGACAATAACTTGCACGACACATAGGACACAACTACACTGCTACATGTGTCACGCGACATTGATGTCACATGACAATTTTTATAATGATAGCCTATGGTGTTGCACTGTGAAATGCAACATGCTACGACTGTGACGTGACAGTCACAGAAAAATCCATCTTGATGGATTTTTTGCAACTGTCGTGTCGCAGTCACAGCATGTCGCCTGTCGCACTACAACACCATAGACTATCATTATAAAAATTGCTGCACGGCATTGGTGCGACAGAATGTTATGCAACACATGCAGTCGTGTAGCCCTAGCCTTTAAGTGGCAGGGCGCTGTGGAGGTTACTGTTAAGGGGGCATGGGCCACTATTAAAAGGGCAGCTGCTGTGGCGCTCACTGTTAAAGGGGCTGGCACTGTGGAGGTCACTGTTAAAGAGGTGTTCACTGTGGATATTACAATTAAGGGCGATGGCTGCTGTGGAGGTCACTGTTAAAGGGGAGAGCACTGTTAAGGTCACTTTAAGGGGACAGGGTCCACTATTAATGGGGTAGCTGCGAAGGGGGTCACTGTTAAGTCAGCAGGATACTGTGAGGTCACTGTTAAGGGAGCAGGGTACTGGGGATGTCACTGTTAAGGGAATGGGGTACTGTGGCACTCACTGTTAAGGGGCTGGTGCTGTAGAGGTCTCTGTTAAGGGGGCAGGGAACAGTGGAGGTCACAGATAAGGAGACAGTCCCCTATGGAGGTCAGGATTAAGGGTGGGGATGCTGTAGGTCACTGTTAAGGGGGCGGGCCCCTGAGGAGATCAATGTCAAGGGAGTGGGCTGCTGTGAAGGTCAAAGTTAAGGGTATGGGCTGCTGTGGAGGTCCCATTTTAAGGAGGTGGGGCACTGTGGGGGGGGGGTCAGTGTTAAGGGGTGAGGGCTGTGGAGTTCACTGTTAAGGGGCAGGGTACTGTAGAGGTCAGTGTTATGGGGGATACTGTCGATATCTTTTAATGACACACACAAACATTAAATGAAATAGATGAATTATACCCATGCGAAGCCGGGTCCTTCTGCTAGTGTGTGCGTATATATATATATATATAAAATGGAAAAATGTGGCAGCACCAAAACATAACAGTGTAGCGGGTGCTATGTCCAGGGTTATCACTGCTTACCCAACATTTGTATGTAGAAATGGACAGCACATCCAGTAGAGAAATGTATTCAAAAAATGTTATTCAGCCACAGTGGCACAAGAGGCGACGTTTCGGCTCAAAATCCTGAGCCTTTCTCAAGCATTTCTCTACTGGATGTGCTGTCCATTTCTACATATATATATATATATATATATATATATATATATATATATATATATTATACACACAGTGGATATAAAACGTTTAAACACCCCTGTTAAAATGTCAGGTTTCTGTGATGTAAAAAAATGAGACAAAGATAAATCATTTCACTTGTTTCACATTTAATGTGACCTATAAACTGTACAACTCAATTGAAAAACAAACTGAAATCTTTTAGCTAGAGGTAAGAAAAAATATAAAAATAAAATAATATGGTTGCATAAGTGTGCACACCCCTAAACTAATACTTTGTTGAAGCACCTTTTGATTTTATTACAGCACTCAGTCTTTTTATGTATGAGTCTATCAGCATGGCACATTTTGACTTGGCAAGATTTGCCCACTCTTCTTTGAAAAAACACTCCAAATCTGTCAGATTGCGAGGGCATCTCCTGTGCACAGCCCTCTTCAGATCACCCCACAGATTTTCATTTGGATTCAGGTCTGGGCTCTGGCTGGGCCTTTCCAAAACTTTAATACTCTTCTGGTGAAGCCATTCCTTTGTTGATTTGGATGTATGCTTTGGGTCGTTGTCATGCTGAAAGATGAAGTTCCTCTTCATGTTCAGCTTTCTAGCAGAAGCCTGAAGGTTTTGTGCCAATATTGACTGGTATTTGGAACTGTTCATAATTCCCTCTAGCTTAACTAAGGCCCCAGTTCCAGCTGAAGAAAAACAGCCCCAAAGCATGATGCTTCCACCACCATGCTTCACTGTGGGTATGGTGTCCTTTTGGTGATGGATGTGCAGTATTGTTTTTGCGCCAAGCATATCTTTTGGAATTATAGCCAAAAAGTTCAATCTGTGTTTCATCAGACCATAACACCTGCTTTTGGGAGACTTCAGATGTGATTTTGCCATCACATCTGCTTTTGGGAGACTTCAGATGTGATTTTGCAAAATGTAGCCTGGCTTGGACAAAAAACAGTGTTGGCTACCTCGGTTCTCCTCCACCGCCGCTTCCACCTACACCGCTACGTCCACCCCCTCCTCAAACTCCTACTCCATATGGAACTTCACCTCATAAATCAATTTATTTATATTTTATGTCATTTCACTAATTTGTCTGTTACATTTTTGGGTGAAATTCACCAATTTTTGAGTGTAATATACCCCTCCTCTACCTAGTTGACAGCTTAATAAATTTCTATAATTTTTCTTTTACAATTTCGGATGACAATAAACATTTTTTTTCTGTCATAGACCCCTGCTCTACCAGGTTAATACATTTCAGTAATTTTTCTGTTACATTCTTGGGCTGACATTTTACAATTTTGGACGTTAATAAACCCCTGCTCTGCATAGGTGACAGGAAATACAATTTCAGAAATTCTTCTTTAATTGATGCGCGCCACCTCCTTTCATTCAATGCTTAAACTTTAACAAGTTGTACCACATTTGTGCTTCAATAATTTGTCCCACATTTGCGCTTAAATAATTTGTTCAACATTAGCACTTTAACAGCTTTTCCCACATTTTTGCTCAATCCCAATTTTTTTTTAATCCATTTATCTCCTTTGGATGTGGTCTCTCTTTCTCACGCTCCCTCTCCGGCGTGGAATCCTGATTCACCGATAACCGTGATCAACATGGTAGGCTCAGAAAAGAACATCGAAAGTTGATAGAGAAGATATCCAAATGGATGGTGGATGTCACAGGGGCACCTCTGCATAGGTGACAGGAGCATAAATTAAAAAAAAAATCGTCTGTTACATTGTCAGGTGACATTTTAGAAATTTTGCCGGATAGAAACTCCTGCTCTGTATAGGTGACAGGGAATACATTTTCAGAAATTCTTCTTTACTTGATGCGCGCCACCTCCTTTCATTCAATGCTTAAACTTTAACAAGTTGTCCCACATTTGTGCTTTAATACTTTGTCCCATATTTCCACTCTATCATATTTAATTTGAAACAATTAACCTCCCTTGGATGTGGTCTCTCTTTCTCACGCTCCCTCTCCGGCGTGGAACCCTGATTCGCTGATAACCGTTATCAACGTGGTAGGCTCAGAAAAGAACATCGAAAGTTGATAGAGAAGATATCCAAATGGATGGTGGACATCACAGGGACGTGCGATCAGGCAGAAGTTATCTAGAGTCAACAAAGCGGCAGCAGGGCCTCTCCTGTCTAACGTTTCCTAATCCAAAATACCACAGTGACATTCCCTGCAATTTTTTTATTAATCATTCAAATAACAGGGCATCTTAAGAGTCCTGTATTGTTATTTATCGTCACTACCTCCACGAGTCGGGAATGGGTAATTGCCACGTGCCCCCTCCTTAACTTGCAAGCTTATGGTTCAATACTTTGTCCCATATTTCCGCTCGATTACATTTAATTTCATCCATTGACCTCCCTTTGATGTGGTATCCCTTTCTCAGGCTCCCTCTCCGGCCTGGAACCTTAAATCCACGCCACCCGTGATCACCATGGTAGGCGCAAAAAAGAACATTGAAATTTGATAGAGAAGATATTCAATTGGATCGTGGACATCACGGGGACAAGTGACATGGTGGAGCAGTATGTATGCACACGACTACACGTACTGACTGATGGGTCTGCCCCCTTCAACTTCTGGGTCTCTAATTTGGGCATATGGACTGAGCTTGCCCTATACGCCTTGTAGGTGCTGGCCTGCCCTGCAGCCAGTGAATTGTCTGAACGTGTGTTTAGCACGACTGGAGGGGGTTATTACAGGTTATATTTCCCAATGGTTTGGTGTGTACCCTAATTAAAAAAAATAAATCCTCCTCCACCGCCGCTTCCACCTACACCGCCACATCCACCTACACCGCCACATCCACCGCCTCCTCACCCTTCTACTCCATATGGACCTCATCCTCCTAGATCAAGATTATAATTTTAAATTTTTATGTTTTTTATGCTATTTAAAGTCATTTCCCTATCCACTTTTGTTTGCAGAGCACTTGACATGCTCTTAACCACATTTTGATGCCAGCCCTCTAGCCCTTTCCATGACATTTTTACCTCCATTTTAGTGCTTAAAAGTTCGGGTCCCCATTGACTTAAATGGGGTTCGGGATCAGTGTCAGGTTCAGGTCAAGTTCGGGTCCTAAACTTGAACTTTTTTCTGAAGTTCGGCCGAACCCGTTGAACCCGAACATCCAGGTGTCCGCTTAACCTCTACCTACAACCTATGGCTAATATGGCTACAGTTACACCGCTATTGTACAGAAGGTAGCATACACCAGGCTTAACCCCTTAGGGACTGGGCTAATTTTCACCGTAAGGAGCAGGCCATTTTTTGCAAATCTGACCAGTGTTACTTTATGTGTGAATAACTTTAAAACGCTTTTACTTATCAAGGCCATTATGAAATTGTTTTTTGGTCACATATTGTACTTCATGACACTGGTAAAATTGAGTTAAAAAAAAAAACATTTTTATTTATAAAAAAAATTACAATTTATGAAAAATTCAGAAAAATTTGCAAACTTCCAAGTTTCAATTTCTCTACTTCTATAATACCTACAAAAATAGTTATTACTTTACATCTCCCATATATCTACTTTATGTTTGGATCATTTTGGGAATGACATTTTATTTTTTGGGGATGTTAGAAGACTTAGAAGTTTAGAAGCAAATCTTGAAATTTTTCAGACATTTTCAAAAACCCACTTTTTAAGGACCAGTTCAGGTCTGAAGTCACTTTGTGAGGCTTACATAATAGAAACCACCCAAAAATTACCCCATTCTAGAAACTACAAACTTCGTTAACCCTTTAGGTGTTCCACAGGAGTTAATGGAAAATGGGGATAAAATCTCAGAATTTCGATTCTGTCGTTTGCAGAAACACCCCATATGTTGCCGTAAACTACTGTACAGGCACATGGTAAGGCATAGAGGGAAAGCTGCGCCATGTTGATTTTGGAAGGCAGATTTTGCTGGACTGGTTTATTTACACCATGTCCCATTTGAAGCCCCTTTGATGCACCCCTAGAGTAGAAACTCCATAAAACTCCATAAAACGTTGTTAACCCTTTAGGTGTTCCACAAGAGTCATTGGCAAATGGAGATTAAATTTAAGAATGATTGATTTTAGCAGGCACCCAGTTCCGATCAACGCCCGCCGTGCGGCGGTGATCGGAACTACACATGACATACCGGTACGTCATATGTCCTTAAGTACCGAGACATCAAGATGTACCGGTACGTCAAATGTCCCCAAAAGGTTAAAGGGGTTGTCTCATCATTGACAATGGGGGCATATAGCTAGGAAATGCCCCCATTGTCTTATAGGTGATCTGGGACTCGCACCTATATAGAGAATGGAGCCCCGCAAGGTGGTGGATCGAGGACTCCGGTACAGCCACCACCAAGCCGGCTCACCATAGAAGTGAATGGGAGCGTACCACGCACGCACGGCCCCAGCTCCCAATAATTGCTATGGGGTCAACCGAAATTTTAGCAGGCCACATAGAAAATAAATGGAGGGCAGCTGCGCATGCGTAGTGCACCCTCCTTTACTTGTGGGGCTCCATTCTTGATATAGGTGCTGATCCCAGCATTGGGATCCCCACCTATAAGACAATGGGGGCATATCCTAGCGATATGCCCCCTTTGTCCATGATGAGACAACCTCTTTAAGATTCACAATAAATCAGCTGTTTTACATCCCACACAGTCCATACAAAAAATTGATTTAAAAAATCTTTTTATCAATTTTAACTGAAAGTTTTGGAGACAGATTCAAATGTGGAAATATAAATGTTAGGAATATAAATCTTTACAGCACATCTAATTATAGAAAAAATGTAATACGGATACAGTATAACAAGAGACTGTCCACATGGTCCTGCATTTATTCAAGAAAGTGTGAAATTCTTGCAGAAATGTATGTTACAGAAAGAATAGTAACAGTGACAGTTTCGCACAGTGCACATTGACTTTCTCTGTCACATTCTAGCTGATATTTCACTTCTGCACCCAAGGTTAGGAGCGCCACTATAACATTAATCTTTGACAGTTCAACAAAGCAATGAGTGCAGATAGCCACATTGCTGCATTAAATAATCATTGAATGTGAAAGTACTGAATATGGTTTGTGTTACAAAGGGAGGAGTATAACAATGCATACAAAATTTTGTTCCCTGGCTTTTTTAATGCACATAAAGGGGTAATCCCATCTTATTGATCATCTTTCATTTAATTGTTTTTTGCCCAGTGAACATTTTGCCCAATAGTTTTCATTTCAAAATACCTACTGTTCTTAAAAATGGATTTTTCATTGTTTATGTGCGTTTCCCATGGATATGGCCAGCCCTCGTCTGCCGCATCCATGGGCCGCGCTTGCGCAGAGGAGCTCCAGTGATCCAGTGGCTGGCCTCTCATGGAAAATGTAAATATGCACGTCTCCGGGTGGCCGCGCATGTGCAGATTCTAAATTCCTTTGAATCGCGTCTAAAATAGAGCCGCACATTCGCAGCAATAAATGCAGCAAAAAAAAACTATAGTTGAGCACATGCGCGGCCGCCCGGACAGAAGGAGATGGCTGTAGTGGGGGGGGGGGGAGAATGGTGTACTATAAGCGGAGGAGGAGGGGAGCTCTCCGGGATTTCAGCGTTCAGCAGCGCAGCCCAGATCTCCTCAGTGAATGGTGCTGCTGTGTATAACTGTGTGCCCCCCCTTTCAATTTCGGAATGGCCGAGCGGAACCCCATGCCTGAACTGATGTCAGCCGTTAACCTCTTCCATCCAGGGGGAGCGCCCTCCCCCATCGGGCGCTTTCCTGCTGTGTCAGCCCCGATGGTTACCATGGCAACCGGATGCCTTCACAGGCATCCGGCTTGCCATGGTATATCTAAGCCTGATCAGGCTCCTGCTAAAGGCAGATATGCCCCGTTATTTTTCAGTTATTTACGTAAAAGGACATAAATAAGGGTCTGTTCACACAGAGATTTTTGGAGGCGGTTTTGAGGCAAATTGTCCTGCAGTTTTTTCATTCAAAAACAGAAGTGGGTTCAAAAGGAATCGGAAATGTAAAAGAAGGACTCCACGTTGCCTTCCTTCTGGATTCACTTCTGGCGTTGGCTGAAAAATCTGAAGGGATATCTGCCTCAAAACCTGCTTCAAAAAACCTCAGTGTGAACCTACCCTTAGGGCTCATGCACAAGAAAGTATTTTTTGTCCGTGTCCGTTTAATAATTTTTTACACCCGTATATGGAAATATATATATATATATATATATATATATATATTTACAGTTGCAAGAAAAAGTATGTGAACCCTTTGGAATGATATGGATTTCTGCACAAATTGGTCATAAAATGTGATCTGATCTTCATGTAAGTCACAACAATAGACAATCACAGTCTGCTTAAACTAATAAACACAAAGAATTAAATGTTACCATGTTTTTATTGAACACACCATGTAAACATTCACAGTGCAGGTGGAAAAAGTATGTGAACCCCTAGACTAATGACATCTCCAAGAGCTAATTGGAGTGAGGTGTCAGCCAACTAGAGTCCAATCAATGAGATGAGATTGGAGGTGTTGGTTACAGCTGCCCTGCCCTATAAAAAACACACACCAGTTCTGGGTTTGCTTTTCACAAGAAGCATTGACTGATGTAAATGATGCCTAACACAAAAGAGCTCTCAGAAGACCTACAATTAAGAATTGTTGACTTGCATGAAGCTGGAAAGGGTTATAAAAGTATCTCCAAAAGCCTTGCTGTTCATCAGTCCACGGTAAGACAAATTGTCTATAAATGGAGAAAGTTCAGCACTGCTGCTACTCTCCCTAGGAGTGGTCGTCCTGTAAAGATGACTGCAAGAGCACAGCGCAGACTGCTCAATGAGGTGAAGAAGAATCCTAGAGTGTCAGCTAAAGACTTACAAAGGTCTCTGGCATATGCTAACATCCCTGTTAGCAAATCTACGATACGTAAAACACTAAACAAGAATGGATTTTATGGGAGGATACCACAGAGGAAGCCACTGCTGTCCAAAAAAACATTGCTGCATGTTTACAGTTTGCACAAGAGCACCTGGATGTTCCACAGCAGTACTAGCAAAATATTCTGTGGACAGATGAAACCAAAGTTGAGTTGTTTGGAAGAAACACACAATACTATGTGTGGAGAAAAAGAGTCACAGCACACCAACATCAAAACCTCATCCCAACTGTGAAGTATGGTGGTGGGGGCATCATGGTTTGGGGCTGCTTTGCTGCGTCAGGGCCTGGACGGATTGCTATCATCAAAGGAAAAATGAATTTCCAAGTTTATCAAGACATTTTGCAGGATAACTTAAGGCCATCTGTCCACCAGCTGAAGCTCAACAGAAGATGGGTGTTGCAACAGGACAACAACCCAAAGCATAGAAGTAATGGCTTAAACAGAAGAAAATACGCCTGACCTCAACCCTATTGAGTCCTGACCTCAACCCGATTCGGATGTTGTGGCATGACCTCAAGAAAGCGATTCACACCAGACATCCCAAGAATATTGCTGAACTGAAACAGTTCTGTAAAGAGGAATGGTCAAGAATTACTCCTGACCGTTGTGCACGTCTGATCTGCAACTACAGGAAATGTTTGGTTGAAGTTATTGCTGCCAAAGGAGGTTCAACCAGTTATTTTACATACTTTTCCCACCTGCACTGTGAATGTTTACATGGTGTGTTCAATAAAAACATGGTAACATTTAATTATTTGTGTGTTATTAGTTTAAGCAGACTGTGATTGCCTATTGTTGTGACTTAGATGAAGATCAGATCACATTTTATGACCAATTTGTGCAGAAATCCATATCATTCCAAAGGGTTCACATTTTACTTGCAACTGTTTATATATATATATATATATATATATACACAGTATATATATAGCATATATATATAGCAGAGCTTTATCTGAAGCTGTTCTGCCACAGTGCTAGTGGGGGAGGGGAAGACAGATGTAGCAGAGCTGTATCTGAAGCTGTTCTACAACAGTGCAAGAGTTTACTGGCGAAGACAGATGTAGCAGAGCTGTATAGGAAGCAGTTCTGCCACAGTGCTAGACGGTACTGGCGAAGACAGATGTAGCAAAGCTGTATAGGAAGCGGTTCTTCCACAGTGCTACAGAATACTAGCGAAGACAGACATAGCAGAGCTGTATAGGAAGCTGTTCTGCCACAGTGCTGGAGGGTATTGGCGGAGACAGATGTAGAGGAGCTGTGTAGGAAGCGGTTCTGCCACAGTGCTAGAGGGTACTGGTGAAGATAGATGTAGCAGAGCTTTATAGGAAGTAGTTCTGCCACAATGCTAGAGGATACTGGCGAAGACAGATATAGTAGAGCTGTATAGGAAGCGGTTCTGCCACAGTGCTGGAGGGTATTGGCGGAGACAGATGTAGCAGAGCTGTATAGGAAGCGGCTCTGTCATAGTGCTAGAGGGTACTGGTAAAGATAGATGTAGCAGAGCTGTATAGGAAGCAGTTCTGCCACAGTGCTAGAGGGTACTGGCAGAGACAGATGTAGCAGAGCTGTATAGGAAGTAGTTCTGCCACAGAGCTAGAGAGTACTGACAAAGATAGATGTAGCAGAGCTATATATGCATCTATACAGATACATGGTCTAAGGCTACTTTCACACTTGTAGCAGAGTGATCCGGCAAAACGTATGCCGACTGATCAGAATCCTGATCAGTCAGAAAAATGCATTGAAATGCCTGATCCGTCTTTCCGGTGTCATCTGGCAAAACGGATCTGGCATTTATTTTTTTCACCTTTTTTTTTTAGGTCTGCGCTTGCGCAGACTGGAAGGACGGATCCGGCGCTAATACATTCCTATGGGGGAAAACTGCCAGATCTGGCATTCAGGCAAGTGTTCAGTTTTTTGGCCAGAGATAAAACTGTAGAATGCTGCAGTATTATCTCTGTCCTGAACAGTCAAAGAGACTGAACTGAAGACATCCTGATGCATCCTGAACAGATTACTCTCCATTCAGAATGCATGTGGATGAAACTGATCAGTTCCTTTCTGTTATTGAGCCCCTAGGGCAGAACTCTATACCAGAAAAGAAGTGTGAAAGTACTCCTAGGTGTATACACAACTGTAGTAGAGCTATAATGGAAACAAATCTGCATCAGTGCTGGTCGGTGAGGGATGGTAATATTTTAGGGGAGGCAAAAGCACAGATCATTTGGCTACTAGCAAACATGCTTTTGGGCTGATGTATGGTAGTGAATTATTTTTTTGCTGCTCAGAATGGGTTTTGTGTGCAAAACTGTATTAGAATGCAGGACAGCGACATGTTACTGTCTTGGCTCACTTCCTATGGCTCTCTGAGCACGATTCCCCAGCAGGGGGGAGGGGCCTCACAGACACTGCAGGCTGCCAAACTGATGTGTAGGGTTGAGAGAATTTAGGATCTTTGGACCCCGAACCCAAACTTTTCAGTAAAAGTTCGGGTTCGGTGTTTGGCGCTTTCTTGGCGCTTTTTAAAAGGCTGCAGAGCAGCCAATCAACAAGCGGTTAACTGTCTGCCCTTAGAAGCCATCACAGCCATGCCTACTAATGGCATGGCTGTGATTGGCCAGAGCAGCATGTGACCCAGCCTCTATATAAGCTTGAGTCACATAGCGCAGCACGTCACTCTGCTGTTACAAGTGTAGGGAGAGGATGCTGCTGAACTTGCGATTTCAGGGAGAGAATAGGAGAGATTCTAACTCAGTGATCTACAGAGAAATAGTAGTGTGGGTGCAGGGCACAATCGTTTTACCCTGCCCCTAACTTTTATAATTCTGTTAGTTAGGTGGGCGGCGGCGGCCATTTTATGCAAGCTCAGTGCACCAGCACTGCATCTGAGCTTTTGGGACATTGCAAATCACCATTATTTTGGCAATCTACTACAGTGTGCAATTTAAGCTAGAAATACACCCATCATTTTCTGGGGTTTTAAAAACACGCTTTTTTGCCAAAAAAACACTATTTTCAGGCCTTGCAGCATCAGCAAGTGTGAAATTACAGGCTTATATACTGCTGTCAAATTCAGTTGTTAAAAAAACTTAGTTTTTAGTGCATTGCAAAAAAAAATTAGTTGGCAGCCTTTGATGCAGATGTCACTGTGAGATACACCCATAATACATTTGGGTTAGATTCAGAGATTTGAAATACAGCCATTTGGCGCACCAATATTAAATTCAGGCCTACACTGGTTCAGGCCGTGTGAGATACACCCACTACATCCAGGGGTTTGATTAAAGCATTTGGAATAGAGCCATTTGAAATACAGCCATTTTGGGCAAATAAATCTTTAATTTAGGGCTACACTGGTTTAGGCCCTGTGAGATACACCCTCTACATACAGGGGTTTGATTCAGGCATTTGAAATACAGTCATATGAAATGCAGCTATTTTGGGCAAAGAAATCTTTAATTCAGGCCTACATTGATTCAGACTGTGTGAGATATACCCTCTACATACAGGGGTTTGATTCAGGCATTTGAAATACAACCATTTGAAATACAGCCATTTTGGGCAAAGAAATATTTAATTCAGGCCTACACTGATTCAGATCGTGTGAGATACACCCTTTACATACTGTCACTTTATTCTACTATTAATTAAACACCCATTTAGGGCAAGATCCGAGAAATATGAGGAGAGCGCCAAATAAGGGACGTGGCCCAGGTCGTGGTGCTGCTGGTGGAGATCCTGTTGCAGGGAGAGGACATGGTCGATCTGTGCCAGCTACACACACAAGTGAAACCCCTTCCTCAGGTGCGAGTAGGCGACAGAACCTGCAGCGGTATTTGGTCGGGCCTAATGCTGCTCTACGAATGGTGAGGCCTGAACAAGTACAGGCGATAGTAGATTGGGTTGCTGACAGTGGATCCAGTTCTTTCACATTGTCTCCCACCCAGTCTCCTGCTGAAAGACACCTGCACGTGCAGCTGATGTCCATCAGTCTTTCACCTCACCCCCTTGCAAATCAGCCAAGCAGTCTGAGCCCAAAGTCATGCAGCAGTCTATTCTGCTTTTGGATGACTCTGTTAGCAGGGTTTCCGAGGGCCATCCACCTAGCACTGCCCCAGAAGTGGAAGATATTGAGTGCACCGATGCCCAACCACTTATCTTTCAAGATGAGTACATGGGAGGACCATCGCAGCACGTCTCGGATGATGACGAAACACAGGTGCCAACTGCTGGGGCTTTCGAAAGTGTGCAGACCGGCAAGGAAGGAGGAAGAGGCGGTGGTCGCATAGAGCCACCACCACAACAGAAGAGGAAGCAGGGTGCAAAAGCAGAGTGGCCGTCCTCTAGACAGTATGCCTGCTACTGCCCACCGCAGCAAGGGACCGAGCACACCAAAGCCAGCTCCAAAGAGTTCCCTGGTGTGGCAGTTCTTCAGACAATGTGCTGACGACAAGACACGAGTGGTTTGCTCAAACCTTCTCAACCTGAGCACAACCTGCATGACTAGGCATCTAAGTGCAAAGCACAAGCTGCAGTGGAGTAGACACCTCAAAAACCAGGAAGGGTCTCTGGCTTCTCCTGCTTCCTCTTCTGTAGCAGTCTCGGCCTCTTCATCCACCTCTGGAGTGACAGTGCCACCTGCCACCCCACAGAGAATCTGCCAGCAACACCACCACCTGGGTCACCAAGCATCCCCACAATTTCCCATGGAAGCGTTTAGCTCTGCAGCTCCGAAACACTGGAGCGGAAGAGAAAGTACCCCCCTACCCACCCGCGATCCCTGGCACTGAATGCCAGAATTTCAAAATTACTGGGCTTTGAAATGCTGTCATTCCGTCTGGTGGAGACAGAGAGTTTTAAAAGCTTTATTGTGATGGCTGTCCCACAGTACGTTGTGCCCAGCCACCACCACTTTTCCAGGTAAGCCATGCCCTCCCTGCACAACCAAGTGGGGGACAAAATCAGGTGTGCATTGCGCAACGCAATCTGTGGCAAGGTGCATCTCACTATGGATACGTGGACCAGTAAGCACAGTCAGGGACATTATAGCTCCATAACAGCACACTGGGTAAATGCAGTGGCGGCTGGGCCTGAGGCGGATATCAGTTTGGCGCTTGTTCTTCCTCCACTGAGTATTGCAGGGTGCTTCAGTTTGCCTCCTGTTGCTTCCTCCTCCTACTCCGCTTCCTTATCATCTACCGCCTCCTCATCCGGTCAGCGTAACACCTTCACCACCAACTTCAGCACAGCCAGGGGTAAACGACAGCAGGCAGTTTTATAACTTTTCTGTTTGGGGGACAAACCCCACACCGCACAGAAGCTGTGGACGGGCCTTGAAAAACAGACTGACGAGTGTTTGGTGCCAGTGAGCCTCAAGCCCGGCCTGGTGGTGTGAGATAATGGGCGAAATCTCGTAGAAGCTCTGGGACTAGCCGGTTTGATGCACATCCCGTGCCTGGCGCATGTGCTGAATTTGGTGGTGCAGAGATTCCTTAAAAATTACCCCGATATGTCAGAGCTGCTGCATAAAGTGCGGGCAGTCTGTATGCGCTTTCGGCGTTCTCACCCTGCTGTTGCTCGCCTGTTAGCGCTACAGCGTAACTTCGGCCTTTCCAGCTCACCGCCTCATATGCGATGTGCCCACAAGATGGAACAGACTGTGCGAGCAGCACCAGGCGATAGTGGAGTTTCAGCTGCAGCACGCACGGGTGAGTCGCTCGGTGGAACAGCACCAATTCACCACCAATGGCTGGGCCTCCATGCGAGACCTGTGTTGATTATTGTTCTGTTTCAAGTACTCCACCAACATGGCCAGCGCCAAGAATGCCGTTCCTAGCGTCACAATCACACTTGAAAAAACACTGCTGGCGATGATGGAAGAGGATGTGGCACAGGAGGAGGAGGAGAAGGAAGAGGGATCATTTCGTAGGGTTTCCGGCCAGTCATTCACAAGTGGCTCTGAGGGTGGGTTCCTGCACCCACAAACGCCAGGTACACAAATGTCTTTTCAGGGCACAGTTCCGGAGGATGACAAGGTGAAGGATGAGGAGGAGGAGATATAGGAGGAGGAACCTTGTTCACAGCAGGGTGGCACCCAGACCAGCTCTTGGCCATCACTGGTGCGTGGCTGGCGGGATACAGAGGACACAAACTATACAATTCCCACAGAGGACAGCTTTTCGTTGCCTGTGGGCAGCCTGGCACACATGAGCGATTTTGTGCTGCAGTGTCGCCGCAACTACTGCCGAGTTGCCCACATTCTAACTTGTGCTGATTACTGGGTGGCCACGCTGCTGGATCCCTGTTACAAGGACAATGTACCGTCCTTAATTCCGTCACTAGAGTGTGATCGTAAGATGCGCGATTACAAGCGCACGCTGGTAGACGCGCTGTTGGTGGCATTCCTACCTGACAGCTGGGTCACAGTGGAAGCACAAGGCGAAGGCAGAAGATGAGGAAGAGGTCGCCAACTCAGCTGGGGCACCGCCAGCACCTCAGAAGGCAGGGTTAGCATGGCCGAAATCTGGAAAAGCTTTGTCAGCGTGCCACAACCAGCTCCACCAGCTGGAACGTCTGAACAGGAGGCAGCATTTCACCAACGTGGTGGAGCAGTATGTGTAAACACGCCTACACGTACTGAATGATGGGTCTGTCCTCTTCAACTTCTGGGTCTCCAAATTGGGCACATGGCCTGAGTTTGCTCTTTACACCTTGGAGGTGCTGGCCTGCCCTGCAGCCAGTGTATTATCTGAACGCGTGTTTAGAACGGCAGGGGGTTATCACAGACAAGCGCAGCCGCCTGTTTACAGCGAATGTGGACAAGCTCACGTTCATTAAAATTAACCTTGTCTGTATCTTGTGCAGAATAGACATGTATACCAGTCTTAACCAGCCATTGATATACTACAGCGCAATTGCTCAATATTGTATTTTTGATATTTCACACTCATTTGGAGTGTACCCTAATAAAAAAAATAAAAAACAAAAACCAGTGTTTTCCACCTATATCGCTATGTTCACTGCCTCCTCAAACTCCTACTCCATATGGAACTCCACCTCATAAATCAATATTTTTTTTATTTTTTTTGTACTTATTTTATTTTATGTCATTTTGCTAATTTGCCTGTAAAATTTTCGGGTGAAATTCAATCATTTTTGTGTGTGATATACCACTGCTTTACCTAGTAGACAGGTTAAAAAAATTCACAAATTTGTCTGTTACTTTTTCGGGTGAAATTCACCAATTTTTGGGTGTGATTTACTACTGCTTTACCTCGTAGACAGGTAAAAAAAATCACTAATTTGTCTGTTACATTCTTGGGTTGACATTTTTCAATTTTTGACGTGAATAAATCCTTGCTCTGCATAGGTGACAGGAACCGAAATTTTTAAAAATAATCTGTTCCGTTGGTGGGTGACATTAAGCCATTTCTGGTGATGAAAAAACCCTACTCAGCATAGGTGATAGGGACTTAATTTCTAAAATTCATCTTTAGATGGCCCTTTCTTTCGATCCTTCTGCTTTAATAATTTGTCCCACTTTTCCGCTTCATCCCACTGCAGCCATTGACCTCCCTTGGATGTGGTCTCTCTTTCTCATTCTCCCTCTTTGGCGTGAAACCCTGATTCGCCGATAACCTTGATCAACATGGTAGGCTCAGAAAAGAACATCAAAAGTTGATAGAGAAGATATCCAAATGGATGGTGGATGTCACAGGGACGTGCGATCAGGCAGAAGTTATCTAGACTCA
This sequence comes from Bufo gargarizans, assembly GCF_014858855.1. NCBI lineage: Eukaryota > Metazoa > Chordata > Amphibia > Anura > Bufonidae > Bufo > Bufo gargarizans. Next base: position 178,131,509 of record NC_058086.1, read on the forward strand.
ACAAAGCGGCAGCAGGGCCTCTCCTGTCTAATGTTTCCTAATCCAAAATACTGCAGTGACATTCCCTGTAATTTTTAATTAATCATTCAAATAACAGGGCATCTTAAGAGTCCTGTATTGTTATTTATTGTCACTACCTCCCCGAGTCGCGAGTGGGTAATTGCCGCGCCTCTCCTCCTTTCCTTCCATTCTTCCGTTTTAATAGCTTCTCCCACATTTCTGCTCGATCACAATAAAATTTTATTCATTGATCTCCCTTGGATGTGTTCTCACTTTCTCACGCTCCCTCTCTGAGGTGGAACCCCGATTCGGATGGAACCCCGTGATCAACATGGTAGGCGCAGAAAAGAACATTGAAAGTTAATAGAGCAGATATCCAATTTGATCGTGATCATCACGGGGATGTGTGACATGGTGGGGCAGTATGTTTGCGCACGAACTGACTGATGGTTTTGCCCCCTGCAAATTCTGGGTCTCCAAATTGGGCACATGACCTGAGCTTGTCCTTTAGGCCTTGGAGGTGCTGGCCTGCCCTGCAGCCAGTATATTGTCTGAACGTTTGTTTAGCACGACTGGAGGGCATTATCACAGGTTATATTTCCCTAATAAAAAAATAAATAATGTAAAGCCAATAAGCAGTGTAGGCTACCTCCTCCTCATCCACCGCCGCTTCCACCTACTCCGCCAAATCCACCGCCTCCTCAACCTCCTACTCCATATGGACCTAGATCAAGATTATTATTTTTTATTTTCATGTATTTAATGTTATTTAAAGTCATTTCCCTATCCACTTTTGTTTGCAGAGCACTTGCCATGCTCTTAACCTCATTGTGATGCCTCTTGCAGCCCTGTAGCCCTTTCCATTGGAAATTGGAATTGGAACCTAGGCCACCTAGGTATTGGAACCTAGGCCACCATGACCCTGGCAAGACATAATTTGGGGATGCTTGGTCCACCCCAAACAATATATATATTTTTTTATTCCCATAACATGGTGGGTGTTTGCACATCATTTTCCCCGATAAGGGACAATTTTTGAAAGCTTTGATATATGAAAAGCATAACACTACCAGTGCACTGTTTTTAAACACACTATACATTTAGTATGTTAACACTGCCTAATGCTTAGCTAACCATTAAATAAATTATGGGCAATCGCCTGCTGGTGAGCTGACCCTGTAAAACCTTATGGTTGAGGGCCTGCTGGTGAGCTGACCCTCGAAAACATTATATGCGAGGGCCTGCTGGTGAGCTGAACCTCAAAAACATTATATGTGAGGGCCTGCAAGTGAGCTGACCCTCTAAAAGATTGTAGGTGAGGGTCTGCAGGTGAGATAACCCTCTTAAAGATTGTAGGTGAGGGAATGCAGGTGAGCTGGCCCTCTAAAATATTGCATGTGAAGGCCTGCTGGTGAGCTGACCCGCTAAAACAATATGGTTAAGGGCCTGCTATTGAGCTGACCCTCAAAAACATTATATGCGAGGTCCTTTAAGTGAGCTTATTATCTAAAATATTGTAGGTGAGGGTCTGCAGGTGAGCTGACCCTCTAAAAGATTGCAGGTGAGGGCCTGCTGGTGAGATGAACCTGTAAAATATTATGGTCGAGGGCCTGCTGGTAAGATGACCCTCAAAAACATATGCGAGGGCCTGCTGGTGAGCTGCCCCTTTAATAGATTTTAGGTGAGGGCCTGCTGGTGAGCTGACCCTGTAAAACATTATGGTTGAGGGCCTGCTGGTTAGCTAACCCTCAAAAAAATTATATGTGAGGTCCTGCAGGTGAGCTGACCCTCTAAAAGATTGTCAGTAAGGGCATGCTGGTAAGCTGACCCTGGAAAACATTACATGTGAGGGCATGCAGGTGAGCTGATCCTCTAAAAGATTGTAGGTGAGGGGCTGCAGGTGAGCTGACCATCTAACAGATTATAGGTGAAGGCCTGCTGTGAGCTGACTTTGTAAAACATTATGGTTGAGGGCCTGATGGTGAGCTGACCATCAAAAACATCATATGCAAGAGCCTGCTAATAAGCTGACCCTCTAAAAGATTGACCCTCAAAAACATTATATGTGAGGTCCTTTAGGTAAGCTGACACTCTAAAAGAGTGTAGGTGAGGGCCTGAAGGTGAGCTTACCCTCAAAAAGATTGTAGGTGAGGGCATGCTGGTGAGCTGGCCCTGTAAAAGATTGTAGGTGAGTGCCTGCTGGTGAGCTGACCCTTTAAAACATTATATGAGAGGGCCTGCAGGTGAGCTGAACCTCTACAACATTAGGAGCAAGGGCAGACTAATAAGCATGTTGATATGATGGAAGAGGAGGAGAAGGAGGATGAGAAAAGAAAGATTGAACCATATACCATTTATTGTGGTGCAAGGGGTGCATGGGAATACAGTTTATTCAGCACAATTTAAAAATCACATTTAAAGTGCCTTTATGTATAGCTTCTTTCCTCTGGTGGAGTAGAGAAGTCAGGGGCAATCCAGGTCTTCTTCATTTTTAGTCAACCTGTCAGCATTTTCAATTGAAAGCCGGATGCGCTTATCAGTTATTATGCCCCCACCAGCACTAATTACCCGCTCTGACAAAAGGCTGGCGACAGAGCAGGCCAGCACCTCCAAGGCTTAGAGTGCCAGTTCGTTCCACATGTCCAGCTGACACAGTCTGCTATGTACGCCTTCACCATCTTCCAAAATTTTTTCCTCCTTGTGTCACTAGGCCTTGCATCAGGGTCAGGGTGCTGGCGGGGTGTCATGAAACTGTCCCAGGCTTTGAAGAGTGTTGCCCTGCTTCTGTTGTCAGCTCAAAATCTTTGGAGCAATTTTTCAACAAGGACTTTCTGGTATTGCACCATTTCACTCGTCCTCTCCACCACAGGAATGAGAGATGAGAAGTTATCTTTGTAGCGGGGGTCGGGAAGGGTGAACAACCAGTAATCGGTGTTGGCTAAAATGTGTGAAACGCATGGGTCACAGGAAAGGCAGCCTAACATAAAGTCAGCCATGTGTGCCAGAGTCCCAACTTCGCTGATGATGACTTCGCTGTCATCATCAGGAGGATGACTCTCAATCTCTTCATCCCCTACCTCCTCTTCTGCCCATCCACGCTGAACAGATGGACTTAAACTTCCATGGGTACTACCCTCTGTAGCGGAGGCAACCGTCTCCTGCTATTCCTCCTTCTCATCATAATCCAATCTGTGCTGAGAAGACAAAATGAGGGTGGTCTGGCTATCACCCTGTGTAATGTCTTCCCCCATTTCCACCTCTTCCACATGCAAAGCGTCGGCCTTAATTGTGAGCAGCAAGCGTTTGAGTAGACACCGAAGTGGGATGTTAATGCTGATAATAGCGTTATCGCCACTCACCACCTGTGTTGATTCCTCAAAGTTTCTTAAAACCTCACAGAGGTCAGGCATCCATGCCCACTCCTTGCTTGTGAAGAGCAGAAGCTGACTGGAAAGGCGACGACTATGTTGCAGCTGGTATGCAGCTGGAGACTGCGTAACGAGGGACGGCCTCCGACATCAGGCTGCAGAAGGCCACAGTGACCACAAGCCTAAATGCCAACATTTTCAGGTCAGTAATTTCCAAAGTTGCGCATTTAGTGCTATGGCCGGGTATTTGCGCTTGTGTTTAGAGATGGCCTTGCGGTTCGCCCGGCGGTTGGTTTGCGGCGAACTTTACACATTCGTGTTTCCCCGAACATGCGAACATATGGCGATATTCGCCGGCGCCATATTTTTTTACATTGTGAGAACTTTGACCCATGACACATCCATCAGGTGGTACAGGACAGCCAATTGAGACATTTCAGCACATGGACATAGACCCTACCTTATAAATAGACCTGATCTGGCTGCCATTTAACATTTTGTCTTTTGTCAGTGTAGGGAGAGGTTGCTGTGTGGAGCAGGGACAGGCTGTTAGAGTGTTAATAATGACACAAATCGCTAGCTAATAGGTCCACAAAAGTCCTTTTAAGGACTGGTATAGGTGTGCTATTGATTGGTGTGCAGTACAGAGGAGTGTAATACACTTATAATATACTTTCTAATATAGAAAGCATATTATAGTGGATTTGTATAGTGCAGCATTGTGACTGGTGATCGGTTCTGCAGCAATACTACAACTACAAAGAGTGACAAACGCAATTAGAAAAAAGTATTAGAACTGCTGTGATAAACCAGTGGCTCCCAAAACCAAATGTTGAAGCGGGGTGTTATCTAAGAATATACTACTCAAATAGTTTCTGGGTGCTGCAGAAATGTAACCGCTTTCACTGCGTTACCTCTGCTACACACAGTGAGTAAATTTAAAGAAAAACATTTTTTATAACTGTGAAAAAGTGGTTTTTAGAGATCCGCTCACCCCTGTTCCCCCACGGTAGGTGCACCAACCACGGTTTGAGTACACCCCTCAAAATTGTGGTTTTAAATAAAATAAATGTGGATGGGCACTCTATATGAAGGTAAATAGGACGTGATTTATAAATAAAATACAAACAATATATGAACCAATATAAAATAAATATACACTCTGTATTAGAGTTGAGCGAACACCTGGATGTTCGGGTTCGAGAAGTTCGGCCGAACATCCCGGAAATGTTCGGGTTCGGGATCCGAACCCGATCCGAACTTCGTCCCGAACCCGAACCCCATTGAAGTCAATGGGGACCCGAACTTTTCGGCACTAAAAAGGCTGTAAAACAGCCCAGGAAAGAGCTAGAGGGCTGCAAAAGGCAGCAACATGTAGGTAAATCCCCTGCAAACAAATGTGGATAGGGAAATGAATTAAAATAAAAATTAAATAAATAAAAATTAACCAAAATCAATTGGAGAGAGGTTCCATAGCAGAGAATCTGGCTTCCCGTCACCCACCACTGGAACAGTCCATTCTCAGATATTTAGGCCCCGGCACCCAGGCAGAGGAGAGAGGTCCCGTAACAGAGAATCTGTCTTCATGTCAGCAGAGAATTAGTCTGCATGTCATAGCAGAGAATGAGGCTTCACGTCAGCCACCACTGCAAAAGTCCATTGGCATATATTTAGGCCCAGCACCCAGGCAGAGGAGGGAGGTCCCGTAACAGAGAATCTGTCTTCATGTCAGCAGAGAATTAGTCTGCATGTCATAGCAGAGAATGAGGCTTCACGTCAGCCACCACTGCAACAGTCCATTGGCATATATTTAGGCCCAGCACACACACAGGCAGAGGAGAGAGGTCCCGTAACAGAGAATCTGTCTTCATGTCAGCAGAGAATTAGTCTGCATGTCATAGCAGAGAATGAGGCTTCACGTCAGCCACCACTGCAACAGTCCATTGGCATATATTTAGGCCCAGCACACACACAGGCAGAGGAGAGAGGTCCCGTAACAGAGAATCTGGCTTCATGTCAGCAGAGAATCAGTCTGCATGTCATAGCAGAGAATGAGGCTTCACGTCAGCCACCACTGCAACAGTCCATTGGCATATATTTAGGCCCAGCACACACACAGGCAGAGGAGAGAGGTCCCGTAACAGAGGATCTGGCTTCATGTCAGCAGAGAATCAGTCTGCATGTCATAGCAGAGAATCAGGCTTCACGTCAGCCACCACTGCAACAGTCCATTGTCATAAATTTAGGCCCAGCACCCAGGCAGAGGAGAGAGGTCCCGTAACAGACAATCTGGCTTCATGTCAGCAGAGAATTAGTCTGCATGTCATAGCAGAGAATCAGGCTTCACGTCAGCCACCACTGCAACAGTCCATTGGCATATATTTAGGCCTAGCACACAGGCAGAGGAGAGAGGTCCCGTAACAGACAATCTGGCTTCATGTCAGCAGAGAATCAGTCTGCATGTCATAGCAGAGAATGAGGCTTCACGTCACCCACCACTGCAACAGTCCATTGGCATATATTTAGGCCTAGCACACAGGCAGAGCAGAGAGGTCCCGTAACAGACAATCTGGCTTCATGACAGCAGAGAATCAGTCTGCATGTCATAGCAGAGAATGAGGCTTCACGTCACCCACCACTGCAACAGTCCATTGGCATATATTTAGGCCTAGCACACAGGCAGAGCAGAGAGGTCCCGTAACAGACGATCTGGCTTCATGTCAGCAGAGAATCAGTCTGCATGTCATAGCAGAGAATGAGGCTTCACGTCAGCCACCACTGCAACAGTCCATTGGCATATATTTAGGCCCAGCACCCAGGCAGAGGAGGGAGGTCCCGTAACAGAGAATCTGTCTTCATGTCAGCAGAGAATTAGTCTGCATGTCATAGCAGAGAATGAGGCTTCACGTCAGCCACCACTGCAACAGTCCATTGGCATATATTTAGGCCCAGCACACACACAGGCAGAGGAGAGAGGTCCCGTAACAGAGAATCTGTCTTCATGTCAGCAGAGAATTAGTCTGCATGTCATAGCAGAGAATGAGGCTTCACGTCAGCCACCACTGCAACAGTCCATTGGCATATATTTAGGCCCAGCACACACACAGGCAGAGGAGAGAGGTCCCGTAACAGACAATCTGGCTTCATGTCAGCAGAGAATTAGTCTGCATGTCATAGCAGAGAATGAGGCTTCACGTCACCCACCACTGCAACAGTCCATTGGCATATATTTAGGCCCAGCACCCAGGCAGAGGAGGGAGGTCCCGTAACAGAGAATCTGTCTTCATGTCAGCAGAGAATTAGTCTGCATGTCATAGCAGAGAATGAGGCTTCACGTCAGCCACCACTGCAACAGTCCATTGGCATATATTTAGGCCCAGCACACACACAGGCAGAGGAGAGAGGTCCCGTAACAGAGGATCTGGCTTCATGTCAGCAGAGAATCAGTCTGCATGTCATAGCAGAGAATCAGGCTTCACGTCAGCCACCACTGCAACAGTCCATTGTCATAAATTTAGGCCCAGCACCCAGGCAGAGGAGAGAGGTCCCGTAACAGAGAATCTGGCTTCATGTCAGCAGAGAATCAGTCTTCATATCATAGCAGAGAATCAGGCTTCACGTCACCCACCACTGTAAGAGTCAATTTTCATAAATTTAGGCCCAGAACCCAGGCAGAGGAGAAAGGTCCCGTAACAGACAATCTGGCTTCATGTCAGCAGAGAATCAGTCTTCATATCATAGCAGAGAATCAGGCTTCACGTCACCCACCACTGTAAGAGTCAATTTTCATAAATTTAGGCCCAGAACCCAGGCAGAGGAGAAAGGTCCCGTAACAGACAATCTGGCTTCATGTCAGCAGAGAATCAGTCTTCATATCATAGCAGAGAATCAGGCTTCACGTCACCCACCACTGTAAGAGTCAATTTTCATAAATTTAGGCCCAGAACCCAGGCAGAGGAGAAAGGTCCCGTAACAGACAATCTGGCTTCATGTCAGCAGAGAATCAGTCTTCATATCATAGCAGAGAATCAGGCTTCACGTCACCCACCACTGTAAGAGTCAATTTTCATAAATTTAGGCCCAGAACCCAGGCAGAGGAGAAAGGTCCCGTAACAGACAATCTGGCTTCATGTCAGCAGAGAATCAGTCTTCATATCATAGCAGAGAATCAGGCTTCACGTCACCCACCACTGTAAGAGTCAATTTTCATAAATTTAGGCCCAGAACCCAGGCAGAGGAGAAAGGTCCCGTAACAGACAATCTGGCTTCATGTCAGCAGAGAATCAGTCTTCATATCATAGCAGAGAATCAGGCTTCACGTCACCCACCACTGCAACAGTCCATTGGCATATATTTAGGCCTAGCACACAGGCAGAGCAGAGAGGTCCCGTAACAGACAATCTGGCTTCATGTCAGCAGAGAATCAGTCTGCATGTCATAGCAGAGAATGAGGCTTCACGTCACCCACCACTGCAACAGTCCATTGGCATATATTTAGGCCCAGAACCCAGGCAGAGGAGAAAGGTCCCGTAACAGACAATCTGGCTTCATGTCAGCAGAGAATCAGTCTTCATATCATAGCAGAGAATCAGGCTTCACGTCACCCACCACTGTAAGAGTCAATTTTCATAAATTTAGGCCCAGAACCCAGGCAGAGGAGAAAGGTCCCGTAACAGACAATCTGGCTTCATGTCAGCAGAGAATCAGTCTTCATATCATAGCAGAGAATCAGGCTTCACGTCACCCACCACTGTAAGAGTCAATTTTCATAAATTTAGGCCCAGAACCCAGGCAGAGGAGAAAGGTCCCGTAACAGACAATCTGGCTTCATGTCAGCAGAGAATCAGTCTTCATATCATAGCAGAGAATCAGGCTTCACGTCACCCACCACTGCAACAGTCCATTGGCATATATTTAGGCCTAGCACACAGGCAGAGCAGAGAGGTCCCGTAACAGACAATCTGGCTTCATGTCAGCAGAGAATCAGTCTGCATGTCATAGCAGAGAATGAGGCTTCACGTCACCCACCACTGCAACAGTCCATTGGCATATATTTAGGCCCAGAACCCAGGCAGAGGAGAAAGGTCCCGTAACAGACAATCTGGCTTCATGTCAGCAGAGAATCAGTCTTCATATCATAGCAGAGAATCAGGCTTCACGTCACCCACCACTGCAACAGTCCATTGGCATATATTTAGGCCTAGCACACAGGCAGAGCAGAGAGGTCCCGTAACAGACAATCTGGCTTCATGTCAGCAGAGAATCAGTCTGCATGTCATAGCAGAGAATGAGGCTTCACGTCACCCACCACTGCAACAGTCCATTGGCATATATTTAGGCCCAGAACCCAGGCAGAGGAGAAAGGTCCCGTAACAGACAATCTGGCTTCATGTCAGCAGAGAATCAGTCTTCATATCATAGCAGAGAATCAGGCTTCACGTCACCCACCACTGCAACAGTCCATTGGCATATATTTAGGCCTAGCACACAGGCAGAGCAGAGAGGTCCCGTAACAGACAATCTGGCTTCATGACAGCAGAGAATCAGTCTGCATGTCATAGCAGAGAATCAGGCTTCACGTCAGCCACCACTGCAACAGTCCATTGTCATAAATTTAGGCCCAGCACCCAGGCAGAGGAGAGAGGTCCCGTAACAGACAATCTGGCTTCATGTCAGCAGAGAATTAGTCTGCATGTCATAGCAGAGAATCAGGCTTCATGTCAGCCACCACTGCAACAGTCCATTGGCATATATTTAGGCCTAGCACACAGGCAGAGGAGAGGTTCATTCAACTTTGGGTAGCATCGCAATATAATGGTAAAATGAAAATAAAAATAGGATTGAATGAGGAAGTGCCCTGGAGTCCAATAATATATGGTTATGGGGAGGTAGTTAATGTCTAATCTGGACAAGGGACGGACAGGTCCTGTGGGATCCATGCCTGGTTCATTTTTATGAACGTCAGCTTGTCCACATTGGCTCTAGACAGGCGGCTGCGTTTGTCTGTAATGACGCCCCCTGCCGTGCTGAATACACGTTCAGACAAAACGCTGGCTGCCGGGCAGGCCAGCACCTCCAAGGCATAAAAGGCTAGCTCTGGCCACGTGGACAATTTAGAGACCCAGAAGTTGAATGGGGCCGAACCATCAGTCAGTACGTGGAGGGGTGTGCACACGTACTGTTCCACCATGTTAGTGAAATGTTGCCTCCTGCTAACACGTTGCGTATCAGGTGGTGGTGCAGTTAGCTGTGGCGTGTTGACAAAAGTTTTCCACATCTCTGCCATGCTAACCCTGCCCTCAGAGGAGCTGGCCGTGACACAGCTGCCTTGGCGACCTCTTGCTCCTCCTCTGCCTTGGCCTTGGGCTTCCACTTGTTCCCCTGTGACATTTGGGAATGCTCTCAGTAGCGCGTCTACCAACGTGCGCTTGTACTCGCGCATCTTCCTATCACGCTCCAGTGCAGGAAGTAAGGTGGGCACATTGTCTTTGTAGCGTGGATCCAGCAGGGTGGCAACCCAGTAGTCCGCACAGGTTAAAATGTGGGCAACTCTGCTGTCGTTGCGCAGGCACTGCAGCATGTAGTCGCTCATGTGTGCCAGGCTGCCCAGGGATAAGGACAAGCTGTCCTCTGTGGGAGGCGTATCGTCATCGTCCTGCCTTTCCCCCCAGCCACGCACCAGTGATGGACCCGAGCTGCGTTGGGTGCCACCCCGCTGTGACCATGCTTCATCCTCATCCTCCTCCACCTCCTCCTCATCCTCGTCCTCCTCGTCCTCCAGTAGTGGGCCCTGGCTGGCCACATTTGTACCTGGCCTCTGCTGTTGCCAAAAACCTCCCTCTGAGTCACTTCGAAGAGACTGGCCTGAAAGTGCTAAAAATGACCCCTCTTCCTCCTCCTCCTCCTCCTCCTCCTGGGCCACCTCCTCTTCCATCATCGCCCTAAGTGTTTTCTCAAGGAGACATAGAAGTGGTATTGTAACGCTGATAACGGTGTCATCGCCACTGGCCATGTTGGTGGAGTACTCGAAACAGCGCAACAGGGCACACAGGTCTCGCATGGAGGCCCAGTCATTGGTGGTGAAGTGGTGCTGTTCTGTAGTGCGACTGACCCGTGCGTGCTGCAGCTGAAACTCCACTATGGCCTGCTGCTGCTCGCACAGTCTGTCCAGCATGTGCAAGGTGGAGTTCCACCTGGTGGGCACGTCGCATATGAGGCGGTGAGCGGGAAGGCCGAAGTTACGCTGTAGCGCAGACAGGCGAGCAGCAGCAGGATGTGAACGCCGGAAGCGCGAACAGACGGCCCGCACTTTATGCAGCAGCTCTGACATGTCGGGGTAGTTGTGAATGAACTTCTGCACCACCAAATTCAGCACATGCGCCAAGCAAGGGATGTGCGTCAAATTGGCTAGTCCCAGAGCTGCAACGAGATTTCGCCCATTATCACACACCACCAGGCCGGGCTTGAGGCTCACCGGCAGCAACCACTCGTCGGTCTGTTGTTCTATACCCCGCCACAACTCCTGTGCGGTGTGGGGCCTGTCCCCCAAACATATGAGTTTCAGAATGGCCTGCTGACGTTTACCCCGGGCTGTGCTGAAGTTGGTGGTGAAGGTGTGTGGCTGACTGGATGAGCAGGTGGAAGAAGAGGAGGAGGAAGCCGAGAAGGAGGAGGTGGCAACAGGAGGCAAAGAATGTTGCCCTGCGATCCTTGGCGGCGGAAGGACGTGCGCCAAACAGCTCTCCGCCTGGGGCCCAGCTGCCACTACATTTACCCAGTGTGCAGTTAGGGAGATATAGCGTCCCTGGCCGTGCTTACTGGTCCACGTATCTGTGGTTAGGTGGACCTTGCCACAGATGGCGTTGCGCAGTGCACACTTGATTTTATCGGATACTTGGTTGTGCAGGGAAGGCACGGCTCTCTTGGAGAAGTAGTGCCGGCTGGGAACAACATACTGTGGGACAGCAAGCGACATGAGCTGTTTGAAGCTGTCTGTGTCCACCAGCCTAAATGACAGCATTTCATAGGCCAGTAGTTTAGAAATGCTGGCATTCAGGGCCAGGGATCGAGGGTGGCTAGGTGGGAATTTACGCTTTCTATCAAATGTTTGTGAGATGGAGAGCTGAACGCTGGCGTGTGACATGGTTGAGACGCTTGGTGACGGAGGTGGTGGTGGTGGTGTTGGTGGTACATCCCCTGTTTGCTGGGCGGCAGGTGCCAACGTTCCTCCAGAGGCGGAGGAAGAGGCCGAGGCGGCAGCAGCAGAATAGGCCGAGGCGGCAGCAGCAGAAGAGGTAGCAGGGGGAGCCTGAGTGACTTCCTTGGTTTTAAGGTGTTTACTCCACTGCAGTTCATGCTTTGCATGCAGGTGCCTGGTCATGCAGGTTGTGCTCAGGTTCAGAACGTTAATGCCTCGCTTCAGGCTCTGATGGCACAGCGTGCAAACCACTCGGGTCTTGTCGTCAGCACATTGTTTGAAGAAGTGCCATGCCAGGGAACTCCTTGAAGCTGCCTTTGGGGTGCTCGGTCCCAGATGGCGGCGGTCAGTAGCAGGCGGAGTCTCTTGGCGGCGGGTGTTCTGCTTTTGCCCACTGCTCCCTCTTTTGCTACGCTGTTGGCTCGGTCTCACCACTGCCTCTTCCTCCGAACTGTGAAAGTCAGTGGCACGACCTTCATTCCATGTGGGGTCTAGGACCTCATCGTCCCCTGCATCGTCTTCCACCCAGTCTTGATCCCTGACCTCCTGTTCAGTCTGCACACTGCAGAAAGACGCAGCAGTTGGCACCTGTGTTTCGTCATCATCAGAGACATGCTGAGGTGGTATTCCCATGTCCTCATCATCAGGAAACATAAGTGGTTGTGCGTCAGTGCATTCTATGTCTTTCACCGCTGGGGAAGGGCTAGGTGGATGCCCTTGGGAAACCCTGCCAGCGGAGTCTTCAAACAGCATAAGAGACTGCTGCATAACTTGAGGCTGAGACAGTTTCCCTGGTATGCATGGGGGTGATGTGACAGACTGATGGGGTTGGTTTTCAGGCGCCATCTGTGCGCTTTCTGCAGAAGACTGGGTGGGAGATAATGTGAACGTGCTGGATCCACTGTCGGCCACCCAATTGACTAATGCCTGTACCTGCTCAGGCCTTACCATCCTTAGAACGGCATTGGGCCCCACCATATATCGCTGTAAATTCTGGCGGCTACTGGGACCTGAGGTAGTTGGTACACTAGGACGTGTGGATGTGGCAGAACGGCCACGTCCTCTCCCAGCACCAGAGGGTCCACTAACACCACCACGACCATGTCCACGTCCGCGTCCCTTACTAGATGTTTTTCTCATTGTTATGGTTCACCACAACAACAAATATATTATTTGGCCCAATGTATTGTATTCAAATTCAGCGGGATATAAATTTGAGGCCTAGTATTTAGGCGCTGGGTGACCGGTATGGATTTAGTGACAGAATTAGACTTGGAAATGCACAGAAGCGTGTGTGTGAAGTTATTCTGAATGACCCTATGTGCACCTTCAATATGATCTACCCTTTTAGGGATAGATTTCAAATAGCTCTGATATAGCAGAAACGACTAAATTATGAAATTGCTAAATTGGGAATTGTATTTCAACCCAGAACAAAAAATGTGCTTTGACGGACACTAAATAACTTTCCCAGCCACAACAGGACAGCGGTAACGAGAGATTTAGCGGGATATAAATTTGAGGCCTAGTATTTAGGCGCTGGGTGACAGGTATGGGTTTAGTGACAGAATTAGATTTGGAAATGCACAGTAGCGGGTGTGTGAAGTTATTCTGAATGACCCTATGTGCACCTTGAATATTATATACCCTTTTAGGGATAGATTTCAAATAGCTCTGATATAGCAGAAACCACTAAATTATGAAATTGCTAAATTGGGAATTGTATTTCAACCCAGAACAAGAAATGTGCTTGAACGGACACTAAATAACTCGCCCAGCTACAGCACTAGGGACAGATTTAGCGGGATATAAATTTGAGGCCTAGTATTTAGGCGCTGGGTGACAGGTATGGGTTTAGTGCCAGAATTAGACTTGGAAATACACAGTAGCGGGTGTGTGTGAAGTTATTCTGAATGACCCAATGTGCACCTTGAATATTATATACCCTTTTAGGGATAGATTTCAAATAGCTCTGATATAGCAGAAACCACTAAATTATGAAATTGCTAAATTGGGAATTGTATTTCAACCCAGAACAAGAAATGTGCTTGAACGGACACTAAATAACTCGCCCAGCTACAGCACTAGGGACAGATTTAGCGGGATATAAATTTGAGGCCTAGTATTTAGGCGCTGGGTGACAGGTATGGGTTTAGTGACAGAATTAGACTTGGAAATACACAGTAGCGGGTGTGTGTGAAGTTATTCTGAATGACCCAATGTGCACCTTGAATATTATATACCCTTTTAGGGATAGATTTCAAATAGCTCTGATATAGCAGAAACCACTAAATTATGAAATTGCTAAATTGGGAATTGTATTTCAACCCAGAACAAGAAATGTGCTTGAACGGACACTAAATAACTCGCCCAGCTACAGCACTAGGGACAGATTTAGCGGGATATAAATTTGAGGCCTAGTATTTAGGCGCTGGGTGACAGGTATGGGTTTAGTGACAGAATTAGACTTGGAAATACACAGTAGCGGGTGTGTGTGAAGTTATTCTGAATGACCCAATGTGCACCTTGAATATTATATACCCTTTTAGGGATAGATTTCAAATAGCTCTGATATAGCAGAAACCACTAAATTATGAAATTGCTAAATTGGGAATTGTATTTCAACCCAGAACAAGAAATGTGCTTGAACGGACACTAAATAACTCGCCCAGCTACAGCACTAGGGACAGATTTAGCGGGATATAAATTTGAGGCCTAGTATTTAGGCGCTGGGTGACAGGTATGGGTTTAGTGACAGAATTAGACTTGGAAATACACAGTAGCGGGTGTGTGTGAAGTTATTCTGAATGACCCAATGTGCACCTTGAATATTATATACCCTTTTAGGGATAGATTTCAAATAGCTCTGATATAGCAGAAACCACTAAATTATGAAATTGCTAAATTGGGAATTGTATTTCAACCCAGAACAAGAAATGTGCTTGAACGGACACTAAATAACTCGCCCAGCTACAGCACTAGGGACAGATTTAGCGGGATATAAATTTGAGGCCTAGTATTTAGGCGCTGGGTGACAGGTATGGGTTTAGTGCCAGAATTAGACTTGGAAATACACAGTAGCGGGTGTGTGTGAAGTTATTCTGAATGACCCAATGTGCACCTTGAATATTATATACCCTTTTAGGGATAGATTTCAAATAGCTCTGATATAGCAGAAACCACTAAATTATGAAATTGCTAAATTGGGAATTGTATTTCAACCCAGAACAAGAAATGTGCTTGAACGGACACTAAATAACTCGCCCAGCTACAGCACTAGGGACAGATTTAGCGGGATATAAATTTGAGGCCTAGTATTTAGGCGCTGGGTGACAGGTATGGGTTTAGTGACAGAATTAGACTTGGAAATACACAGTAGCGGGTGTGTGTGAAGTTATTCTGAATGACCCAATGTGCACCTTGAATATTATATACCCTTTTAGGGATAGATTTCAAATAGCTCTGATATAGCAGAAACCACTAAATTATGAAATTGCTAAATTGGGAATTGTATTTCAACCCAGAACAAGAAATGTGCTTGAACGGACACTAAATAACTCGCCCAGCTACAGCACTAAGGACAGATTTAGCGGGATATAAATTTGAGGCCTAGTATTTAGGCGCTGGGTGACAGGTATGGGTTTAGTGCCAGAATTAGACTTGGAAATACACAGTAGCGGGTGTGTGTGAAGTTATTCTGAATGACCCAATGTGCACCTTGAATATTATATACCCTTTTAGGGATAGATTTCAAATAGCTCTGATATAGCAGAAACCACTAAATTATGAAATTGCTAAATTGGGAATTGTATTTCAACCCAGAACAAGAAATGTGCTTGAACGGACACTAAATAACTCGCCCAGCTACAGCACTAAGGACAGATTTAGCGGGATATAAATTTGAGGCCTAGTATTTAGGCGCTGGGTGACAGGTATGGGTTTAGTGCCAGAATTAGACTTGGAAATACACAGTAGCGGGTGTGTGTGAAGTTATTCTGAATGACCCAATGTGCACCTTGAATATTATATACCCTTTTAGGGATAGATTTCAAATAGCTCTGATATAGCAGAAACCACTAAATTATGAAATTGCTAAATTGGGAATTGTATTTCAACCCAGAACAAGAAATGTGCTTGAACGGACACTAAATAACTCGCCCAGCTACAGCACTAGGGACAGATTTAGCGGGATATAAATTTGAGGCCTAGTATTTAGGCGCTGGGTGACAGGTATGGGTTTAGTGCCAGAATTAGAGTTGGAAATACACAGTAGCGGGTGTGTGTGAAGTTATTCTGAATGACCCAATGTGCACCTTGAATATTATATACCCTTTTAGGGATAGATTTCAAATAGCTCTGATATAGCAGAAACCACTAAATTATGAAATTGCTAAATTGGGAATTGTATTTCAACCCAGAACAAGAAATGTGCTTGAACGGACACTAAATAACTCGCCCAGCTACAGCACTAGGGACAGATTTAGCGGGATATAAATTTGAGGCCTAGTATTTAGGCGCTGCGTGACAGGTATGGGTTTAGTGACAGAATTAGACTTGGAAATACACAGTAGCGGGTGTGTGTGAAGTTATTCTGAATGACCCAATGTGCACCTTGAATATTATATACCCTTTTAGGGATAGATTTCAAATAGCTCTGATATAGCAGAAACCACTAAATTATGAAATTGCTAAATTGGGAATTGTATTTCAACCCAGAACAAGAAATGTGCTTGAACGGACACTAAATAACTCGCCCAGCTACAGCACTAGGGACAGATTTAGCTGGATATAAATTTGAGGCCTAGTATTTAGGCGCTGGGTGACCGGTATGGATTTAGTGACAGAATTAGACTGGGATATGGCCAAAAAATAAACAGACTATTGCTGGTTAAATGCACTTGGTGTGACAGCTTCACCCTGATGTAGGCTTTAGCCAAAAAACAACCACACCATTGAGGGTTAAATGCACTTGGTGACAGGCGCAGCTTGCCCCTGATTTAGTATATGGCCAAAAAATGAACAGACTATTGCTGGTTAAATGCACTTGGTGTGACAGCTTCACCCTGATGTAGGCTTTAGCCAAAAAACAACCACACCATTGAGGGTTAAATGCACTTGGTGACAGGCGCAGCTTGCCCCTGATTTTGTATATGGCCAAAAAATGAACAGACTATTGCTGGTTAAATGCACTTGGTGTGACAGCTTCACCCTGATGTAGGCTTTAGCCAAAAAACAACCACACCATTGAGGGTTAAATGCACTTGGTCGCAGCTTGTGCTGGCGCACCACAAGACACAAAATGGCCGCCGATCACCCCAGAAAAATGTGACTGACAAACGGTCTGTGCAGCCTAAAAACAGTGAGCAATTGAGGATCAGCAGCTCAATGATCCACAGCTGCAGATCGATCAGTTAATCAAGTCCTTTGGAGGAGTTAATCTGCCTAATCTCGCCCTACTGTCGCAGCCGCAACCTCTCCCTACGCTAATCAGAGCAGAGTGACGGGCGGCGCTATGTGACTCCAGCTTAAATAGAGGCTGGGTCACATGGTGCTCTGGCCAATCACAGCCATGCCAATAGTAGGCATGGCTGTGATGGCCTCTTGGGGCAAGTAGTATGACGCTTGTTGATTGGCTGCTTTGCAGCCTTTCAAAAAGCGCCAAGAAAGCGTCACAAAAGCGCGAAGAAAGCGACGAACACCGAACCCGAACCCGGACTTTTACGAAAATGTCCGGGTTCGGGTCCGTGTCACGGACACCCCAAAATTCGGTACGAACCCGAACTATACAGTTCGAGTTCGCTCATCCCTACTCTGTATAAAAGTCTGTAAAAATTTGGAAACAGATCAAATTATCATGCTGCTTCCTGAAAATAGGGCTGATACCTAATGTAAATCTCACTTTTAGCAGGACCGGTTTGTCCTGGAAATGAGGTTTTACATTAGGTGGATTTAGACATTCAGTCTCCGTTGCATGTAATAGTGTCTGTCCAAATGTACATAAACAAATTAAGATGACATATATAATTAATACAAATATATGGTCCTATTGAATAAAGCCACTTGAATTTCTTATTTGGAGTCCTTGGTATGTTTTAAATGCTATATGTAGCAAAGTCCTGCTCAAATTGAGACTCTTTGTGAATAATGAGCAGTCTCCTTTTATATCCACATGGAGTTCGCTACAAATGTGTCCAGTCTTTCTAGTGTTGATCTTTAGAATAACGGCATCCAAATCAAATCGCTATGGTGAAAATCTTTGATGATACAATGGATCTTTCTTTCTCAGTTGGTAATATTTATTGCGTCAAGAAAAGTTTTTTTACCCACTATGTGGGCTTACCTTTGCCTATGGTTTGCGGGAACTTGCGACTCAGTTCGTCCTCCACATAGTACGCCGGCGTCCCGGCTGCAGAGTTGATCGCGTCCCACGTGTCTCTGCTGCTGATTAGCAGAAGCTGGTTTAGTATAGAGAACACGTCTTTTTTCGGCGCAGGTAGATGACGTCTTTCCAAACCGTTCGAATGTATTCAAAAAATTCCTTTATCTTCTTAGTGCACTTAAATTCTTTAAGATCGGGGTATCTTTCAAGGTCCTACGCCAGACGCGTTTCGGGGAGATGCTATCCCCTTCCTCAGTGGCAGGGGATAGACCAGTGGCCCCCCAAAACCACATATTGAAGCGGGGTGTTATCTAAGAATATAATACTCAAATAGTGTATTTGGGTGCTGCAGAAGTGTAACCGCTTTCACTGCATTACCTCTGCTACACACAGTGAGAAAATTTAAAGGAAAACATTTTTATAACTGGTGTGATAGACCAGTGGCCCCCAAAATAACATATTGAAGAAGGGTGTTATCTAAGAATACTCTAGTGAAGAAATTGATCCGCTTTCACTGCATTACCTCTGCTACATAGAGATATGGCCTTGCGGTTTGCCTGCGGTCGTTTTGCGGCGAACTTTGCGCGTTCGCGATTCGCCGAACATGCGAACATATGGAGAAATATACTTTTATAATGAGTCAAAAACACATAGATCTATATAGTGATCACCTGGAAGTCAGAGGCCTAGGGGTTAGGGGCTTACTAGGGCCATTTTTATATAGGGTAAGGTTCGCTCTTATCAGGGCGGATTGTATGTGGTTAGGCTATCAGGGCAATATCAGGGACAGTTCTTTTCCCACTCTGTCCTTCAATACCACATCATCATCTAGCCCAGGGATAGATGTTTTTTGCTTTCCCTCCGGGATTCATGGATGTGCACTGGTACCCCCCGAATTGTGGTAGGACATATGGTTTCTGATTTGGTGCCACCGAGCACCTGATTTAGTGCCGCCGAGCACTTGGTATTGCCTACCACATCTATGCTTTTTGCTTAAAGGGGTTCGGCACTTTGTTTTAACTGATGATCTATCCTCTGGATAGATCATCAGCATCTGATCGCCGATCAGCTGTCATGACTAGTCGTGACATCACTGGGCTGGCGGTAAACAGTAAGAAGGCAGTGCTGCTGCTGGAGCGCCGCTGCCTTCTCAAACAGCTGATCGGCGGGGGTCATGGGTGTCGGACCCCCGCCGATCAGATGTTGATGATCCATCCGGAGGATAGAGCATCAGTTAAAACAAAGTGCAGAACCCCCTAACTTTAATAATTTAATCTATTTTTATTTTGAAGGATATCTTGTGCTGTCCGCATCCATATTTGCGGATCTGCATCCACATTTGCGGATCCGCACTTCCGCATCTGTGCTTCCGTTTCCGACAAAAAATAGAACATGTCCTATTCTTGTCCGCAATTGCAGACAAGATTAGGCATTTTCTATTTTAGTGCCGGCGATGTGCGGTCTACAAATTGCAGAATGCACATTGCTAGTGAATGGACGTGTGAATGGACCCTCATAGTAACATTATTAAAGGTTACGTTTTTTCTTTATGTATATTCTAATGGATTGTCTTCCTTGTACAATGTTATAATATACTTTCTATGTTAGAAAGTATATTATGGTGCATTTGTATTGTGCGGCAGTTGTGTGCGGTTCTGCTGCGATACTGCAGGTATATAGAGGGACAAGCATTATTGGAAGAAATAATTTCTACTGGTGTGATATACCAGTCGCCCCCCAAAAAAACTGATTGAAGCGGGGTGTTATATACCAATATACTTTCTTTTTAGTGCATTTGGGTACTGTATAGTGCATTTGTGCATGCGCGTACGCTAAAATTATATTGCCGATATTTTGCATTGAAAAAAAAAATGAATGGAGATTTCAAATTCTAATCATACATCTAGTGTGTCACTGTCCATGTTGTGGTACTATTTGTGCACTTCTAGCAATAATTTCTTGGCTGCAAATATGAGCTGAAGGTTTTTCAGGTTTTCCTGTCATTAAAATGAATGGGACCCGCAGCAAACTTGCGGTTCGCGAACATTTGATCGCGATCACGTTCGTGAACCGCCCCGGCAGATGTTCGTCCATCACTACTGCTACACACAGTGATAAAATTTAAACAATTTTTTTTTTTTTAAACTGGTGTGATTATAGACCAGTTGCCACCAAAACGACATATTGAAGCAGGGTGTTATCTAAGATTACACTACTGAAGAAATTTAGCCGCTTTCACTGCGTTACCTCTGCTACACACAGGGATAAAAAAAATATTTATATATTTTTTTAAACTGGTGTGATTATAGACCAGTTGCCACCAAAACCACATATTGAAGCAGGGTATTATATACCTTCTTACACATACACTGCGCTTCTCTAGAGACTTTTGTCACCGGGTCATTTAAAAAAAGGCAGGCAAAGGAAGGGGCAGGCCCTTCCGCAGGGGTGGAAGGGGTAGGGCAGGAGCACCAGGCCGGAGCCAAAGTGGTAAGTTTCAGAAGGTGCGTTCAATTATGTCGAAGGACGCACCAGACTTGGTTGAGTGGCTCACTCAGCCTTTTGCTTCTGTACCCTCCTCATCCTCTCTATCTGCACCCTCTACACTCTCTGCTGTGTGCACCCCTAAAGACACCACCACCACCATATACCCTCCACTTGAGTCACAGGAATTATTTTCCAATCCATCACAAGACATTTCCGATGTGCAGCAATTCTTCAGATCAGGCATCAGATCAGGAAGAGGAGGTAGCAATGGCCACTACTCAGCAGTCTGATGACAGTACCAAGATCAGCCCAAGGAGGGTGGTCCCCGCTGTTGCTGCATTCTCCAAGATCTCTAACTTTAGTGGTGGGGAAGGTGACGTCGATGATGACGTGTCTATGGACGTAACGTGGGTGCCCACAAGAGATGAAGAGGAGGAGAGTTCAGAGGTAGAGATGGACCAGCAGATAGGGTGGAGAAGCAGGCCTAACTTACAGTGCACAGGAGGGACAAACCAGACTGCTAATGTAAAGAAAGAGCCATCAGGAAAGAGCCATCAACCACGTATGGTCACATCTTGCGCTCCAAGGACGCCGGCACATGGCTCCGCAGTTTGGGCTTTTTTTAATGTGTCAGCTGCTGACAATAGTGTTGCCATCTGCAGGGTTTGCAGTCAACGCATAAGTCGCGGTAAGCCCAACACCCACCTAGGGACGACCGCATTAAGAAGGCACCTGGCCTCATATCACCGAGCCCAGTGGGAGCAACGGTGAGTCAGAACCCACAAAGCCACACTCCAGGCTCTCATCGTCCCGGGCTGTCATCGTCCAGCCTCTTCTCCTTCTCCTCTCTCCTCACAATTGTCCTCCACTCCACCTTCCATCATGCAGTCCTCACGTTTGTCAGGAAAAAGGCAGGCTTCCGTGGCCAAAATGTTCGAGCATAAAAAAATGATGATGCCAGATAACCCTCTTGCCCAACGGTTGACCACTGGCTTGTTGGAACAGCCACCTATTTTTTTGCGGAAACAGAAGCACAGATGCGCAACTGCGGATGCGAACAGCACATTCTGGCCCCATTGAAAATGAATGGGTCTGTAGCCATTTTGAGAAATTGCGGAACGGATGCGGACCCATTTTGCGGACGTGTGAATGGAAAAGATCGGAACTGATAGCCCACCAACAACTGTCATATAAACTTGTGGACTCAGAGGCCTTTCGAAAATTTGTGGCCATTGGAACACCACAATGGAAGGTCCCAGGAAGGACATATTTCTCGCAGTAGGGCATCCCAGAGCTATATGGCCACGTTCAGCGGCAAGTGATTGTATCTCTGGCACACAGTGTCGGTGCCAAGATGCATCTGACCACGGACACGTGGTCTAGCAAAACGGGCAGGGAAGGTATATAACGTTTACTGCCCACTGGGTGAACCTTCTTACAGTCGTCAAGCATGTAACCCGTGGCACTCGAGTAGATTTGGTTTTACCGCCATGTATTGCATGCAGGCCTGCCTCTTCTTCTCCTCCTCCTACTCAATCCTTCCTCTCCTCCTTGGCTGACTCCTCCTTTTCCGCTGCTACCATCTCTTCCGCTGCGCCGGCATGCCAGGTGAGACGTTGCCACCTTGGACGCTCTGAGAAGTGATGAACCCCTAGACTACTGGGTGGGCAGGCTCGACCTCTGGCCAGAGCTTGCACAATTTGCAATGGAACTGTTGGCTTGCCCCTCGTCAACTGTCCTGTCCAAAAGGACATTCTGCGCAGCAGGGGGGGTCGTGACTGATAAGCGCACTCGCCTAGCTCATTTCTCAAAATAAATGAGGCATGGATCTTGGAGGAATTCAACACATGTGACCAGTAGACCATGTTTGATTCAAATTCCTCATGACAGCCCATATCCGCCAACCGCCACCACCCATACCAATTTATGGTCCCTGTCTTCTGTAAATACAGCGGCATAAAAGGCCTTTTATGTCAGTTGAATGCCTAATTTTTGGGGCCTGTAAAGGACCACACTTACTTCAGTATCCTGTGAATGCCTAATGTTCCACCGGCCACAGAAGACAACTGTATTTGCTGTCATGTGAACGCCTGTCAGCTATTTTTTGGGGCCTGTAAAGGCCCACACTTACTTCTGTATCCTATGATTGCCTAATGTTCCACCAGCCACAGAATACAACTGTATTTGCTGTCATGTGAACGCCTGTCGGCTAATTTTTGGGGCCTGTAAAGGCCGACACTTACTTCTGTATCCTGTGAATGCCTAATTTTTCAGACTGGAATTGAAAATCAATGGGTCTGTGAACGTTCCTCTCAATTGTGTAATGGATTCCTACACATTTTGCAGACGTGTGAATGGACCCTATATGTATTTGACATGTACTGTATTTACCAACTGCTGTCAGTTCTGACAGATTTAGCTTGATCTATTTCACTAAAACCGAGCAATATTACAAAATATATATATATATATATATATATATATATATATATATATATATATATACACACGTTATAACTGTATAAATGATTTATATAACTTATTAGAAAAAAAAAAAAATTATGGCAACTTTTCCAAAAGGATGATCATCTCCTAGCCTGGCGTTGCCTCTCCTCCATGGCCTTCAAGCGCTCTTTAATGGCCCGCATATCATGGCGCTGCTCCTTTTGCATTTTGGCCAATTTGTCCTTCAATGTCTTCATTCCTGTTTGGAAAAAAGTCTTATTAAACCTTTAAACCTTTATTTTGTGGTGCATCTGACTTTATGATCGCTTGCTATTACACCTTTTGTGATAAAAGTTGTCCAAAAAAATGACTTTTTGGAGACTTTTAAATTTTAGTTTAAAAAGCTGTCCACCTGAGGGGTTATTTGGTATGATATTTTTACACAGCTGGTTGTTACATATACGGCCAGACCGAATATTTTTCCTTATTTTTTTTTTATTTCTATTTTAGACAATAAAAGCATTGTTGAACCAAAAGCAATTCATGTTTTACTGTCTCCATATTTTAAGAGCCATATTTTTATTTTTATTTGACTATTGTCTAATGGTAAGATCTATTTTTTTGCAGAATGAACTGACCAATTATTACTATTTTGGGGGGCATATGCCTTTTTTGATAGCTTGGTGTTGCACTTTTATTGATGTTAAGTTGAATAAATTAATATTTTCCTAAATTTGTGTAGTTTTTTTATGTTTGAGTGTTCACCGGAGGGGTTAGATCATCGGATATTTTTATAAAGACGGTTAATATTTGGTACCGCCGTGTGTGTATTGTTTACCTTTTTTTATTTTTATTTAAAGTCTTTATACACATTAATGATTCAAATCTCAATACGTTAGTGATATTTATGATCTTTATATAGTTTATTAGTTAGTGATATTTCCGTATAGTATACATTTATTTTATTTGTTAGTTAGTGATAGTTCTATTGAGTTTAATATTATTTATTTGTAAAGTTAATGGTGTTAATGTAGGTTAAAGAGTTATTGTCCAGTGTTCTTTTTTTGTATTACTATAGTGTATGTTGCCGCCTCATTGTTGGCCCTTTTAATCTTTATGTACATGTTATAGATACATAATCATAATGCTATGTGCGCATATTTACCCTCCTGACGGGGGCTGGTGATCACCTCCTCTTCCTCCGAGTCCTGAGATGGGGTGGTGCTGGAGGGTACAGCACTTTCCACCTCCTTCACTTCTCCCACATTTTGTGGGGGTTGCTCAATAGGCTGGGAGGGACGGGCAGATCGCCTTCTCCGAATGGAGGAAATAGGAACTGAATGTTCAGATTTTAGATAAACAACTCCAAAATCTTAAGAACATTTGATATAAATAAATTCCAATACGGAGGGATCTATATATAATTGCAGTGGCTGCCAGCTTTATGACGCATAACTCAATAAAAAATTAACAGTAAGAAAAAAGATATCCCCTCCACATGTCTTGATGAAACAATAGGGCGAGAGGAGACCCATGTAATGTGATTATCTCCTCAGTGTATCATAGGATGATCTACTTCTCTACACCAGAGTCGGCTACTTCTTAATCCCATCACTAACACAATAGAACAAAGGTAAAAATAAACCAACACATTTATTGGGAGTCTCAGAGCAGAACCCTTATTGCGTTTATGGATTCACACCATGCTGCTTTATTGGGGAATACGAAAGATGTGGGCTATAAACTCAACCAAAAAGTCATGGTTTATAGTTCCCTCTAAACCAAATAGGTCAGAGTGGGGGTCTCCATAGTCCTGGGTCTATAGCCCATAGGAAAGAGGCTAGGCCTTAGGCTTCTACTGTAGACACAGTGATGGTTCAGTCTGTCACTTGTCTGGCACAAAGCTAACACATCACATCACCCAAAGAACACCAACCCCACAGTGAAACATGGTGGTTGCAGCATCATGCTGTGGGGATGTTTTTCAGCAGCTGGGACTGGGAAACTGGTCAGAACTGATAGGAAAGATGGACAGGGATATTGTTGAGCAAAACCTGTACCACTCTGTGCATGATCTGAGGCTAGGACGGAGGTTCACCTTCCAGCAGGACAATGACCCCAAACACACTGCTATAGCAACACTTGAGTGGTTTAAGGGGAAACATGTAAATGTGTTGGAATGGCCTCGTCAAAGCCCAGATCTCAATCCAATAGAAAATCTGTGGTCAGACTTAAAGATTGCTGTTCACAAGTGCAAACCATCAAATTGGAAGGAGCAGAATCAGTATTGCAAGGAGGAATGGGCAAAAACGCCTGTCTGAAGCAAAGACAGCCACGTTTTATAAAAAGAACCCGGGACAAAAAATGCCCAGGTACATGCGTAAATAACTTTTGTATGTTTTGCCAACACTCTGTAATGTATACAGTGCTAAGCAAAAGTATTTACCCCCCTTGACTTAATTTTTTTTTTTTTGGTTGACCCCTGGAATTAACATTTTGCCGAAATTTCGCAGATGAAAGAAAAATGCATGTAGATCGCAGATTCCCTTAATACTTCTGGTATGTCAGTGTCCATGTTGTGGGACTATGTGTGCGCATTTAGTCCCACAAGTATTTTGTGGCTGCAACTTTTGAGCGAGTTTGAGCAATCAAACCATCCCATCAGATGTTCGTCCATCACTACTTGTGCCTGGGGTAAGGACATTTAGACGCTGCACTGGGACACTGAAGTGGATGTGGTCGCTGATGGTGCTTGCGAAGGTCCAGGTGCAGGGCAGGAGGCATCCGGGCCTGCGCCTTCAACAGGGGATTGCCCAGAACATAACACAGGGAAAGAGGAGGTTGCGCTAAAAATATATATTGCTGCTTACACACACAATAGCCCTTAAAAGGACTTTTGGGTCTCTGACAAGTTTTTCAACTTAAAAAAAACAAAATTTCACTCCCTACACCAGGGGTAGGCAACCTCCGGCTCTCCAGCTGTTGTGAAACTACAACTCCCAGTATGCATACTTGCTCTGCTCTTCTAAGAACTCTCATAGAAATGAATGGAGCATGCTGGGAATTGTAGTTTCACAACAGCTGGAGAGCCGCAGGTTGCTGATCCCTGCCCTACACTATCTTTCCCTTCTTCGGCACAGCTCTCCCTGACTAACACTGAGCCGAACACATGTCATCGGGTGCTATATAGCACCCGATAATGCATTCCGGCCAGCCAATCACTGTAATGCCAGGCCCCAACTTGGCTATGTCATTGCAGCAAAGGGCAGTACTTACTTGCATGTTTATTGGCTTTGTAGCAGCCACCAAACATGCGGGGAGGAGACTCGAGCATTGCGCTCAAGCACATGCGGTATTCAGCTGAATACTGCCATGTGCCGAGCATCGAGATGCTCAATCAACACTAGTTATGTTGCGACCTTTAGCAGGCACCAAGAGGCTCAAAGACTGGCCCACCTTCTGTTCAACATACATGTGCGAGGCTGGTACAGACTTTTTGGAGAAATAATGACAGTTTGGGATTCTCCACCTCGGCTCAATAGAAGCCATCAGTTCTCTAAAATGTGCAGAGTCAACCACATGGAAAGGGAGGGACTGTAGTACCAGCAACTTGGCCATGAGCACATTCAGCTTCTATGCTGTTAGATGAGTGCACACATACTGTTGCCTTTTTTCAATCGCCTTGGGGATCAATTGCTGATGAAACGAGGGTTAAGGAGTAGGAGAAAAAAGAACAGTAGCATCAGGACCAGAAGATATTGGGAAGGAAACACAGCTCACTTCTGCTGAGGTGGGGAAGCCTTGACTGCTGGAGAAGGTGTGCTGGCCACTGGTTGATGCAATGGTTGCTGCTTCAGACTGTACCACTACATTAGTGCCATGGTTTTCCCAGGCCACTTTATGGTGACATTGCATGTGATGATGGACATGTTTCACCTTCTGCCAACAGATTCTACAAACAGCCATGCTGACATCCTTCGGCGACTTGTTGAAAAATTCCTTCAATCATCAACTGTTGCTCCACCTGTAGTATATCAGGACCTGATTCAGAACTTCACTCAGGCTCCACAATTATATCCACATAAACCACTCAGTCGTATTAGTCTTATTCAGAAGGATATTCGTGAAGTATAAATAATACTCACTCTTTTAAAGCTTTGCTTGTATTTTTTAGTCCTTTTTTCATATAAATAAATCGCTATAATGCATAGTAATCCTGAGAGCGCTGAACTGATTGCTACCCCTCGCTGCTGGGCATGAGGAAATTCAGCTCTATAACTAAGCAAATTTTCATTTAAATTTGGATCAAATTCCAATTTGTCAACTTCGATTCGATCAACACTAGTAGCCAATTTAAGAAGTAATTTTAAATATATAAAACATTTTCTTTCCTATGTCAAGAAGTTAGTTCTTGAAATGAATAGTATCAGAAAACAATCCTATTTCTAGTTTAAAGAACATACAGTTTTCAGCTTTAAAGAACACATCTGTTCTTGAAATGCAGCCGATCATTCCCTTTGAAAAATAAAAATGAAGAAAAATAGAAAATGGTACCCTACTGCATTTAAAAATGTATGAATTCAATTTGTAATTTCACATTTAGAAATAAATAATAAATTGCCTGCCTGTTGTTAAGCCAGTTTCAGGCTCATGATAATTGTAATAGTTGATAAATCAGGAGATTTTTGGAAAACTAAGCAGCACGATGTGTTTGTTATTGCATCTGTGGTTTCTTTGACAAATCATGCCCTTGGAGTATATTTTTCATACAAGTTTCCATGGAGATTTCAATTTCTTTACATAAGAAGGATTTCCTGGGCTACCCACTGATGTTGCTAGAAGCCTTAGTCAATATAAATGAAGTGCTGTCTTTGATTTTGTAGTGCATTGCTGAATAGTTTGGTGGTAACCTGGGGACAACATTTTATACCAATATTGAAACACACAACATATTGTTTATCTGCAATATTTTATGTTTTAGATAAAATATTTTTTTTTAAATTATTTTAATAATCAGTGTATTATGTTTGTCTTCTTAAAATGTGTTTCATGGGAGGATATACAGTAATCATGTCTGAAATGACATCATATAGTCAGAACCCCTAACACATAACAAATACTGGCACACCAGTTTGACTAAGGAACTGAGGCAAGCTTCCAGGGTTTTAGAGCGATGATGGAAGAAACCCTACTCCAAGTAACACATTTATACATATAAACCATCCCTTCTTAATTTCAAGTCTGCACGAGCTGCTGCAAAACAGGCCTTTTTTGGTGTGGCACCCTGAATGATCTGGTCAGATGCATCGGGCACTGTCTTGTAGAAATCCTGGTTGATCCATGCCTGATTCATCTTTGCAAAGGTCAGTTCCTCCACATTTTGTGTTGAAAGGCGAGTTCTCCTTGGGGTAACTATGCCCCTGCTGAACTAAAAGCCCGCTCTGATGCCACACTACTGGCCGGGCAAGAAAGCTTGTCCAGGTCAAACTTGGCCAGTTGTGGCCACAAATCAAGTCCAGGGGATCTTGGATGTGGGGTGGCAGAGTGCAGTCCAAGTGTGCCACCACCTGCTAGTTCAGGTTCTGCTCCATGTCTTGCTGCTGGGTGTTTTTTTTCAGTAGGAGGGTGAAGAAAAGTGCTCATTAGAGACTCTAGACTTAAGTTGCTGCTGCTGGAGCTGGTGCTGCTCCTGCCCTCCCACCCTGCTCCAGCAGTCATGATAGTGGAATGTGAACACAGAGGGCCCCTCCAGTCAGACCCTCATGAGTATGGGCAATGGCACACATAGGCAGCAGCCAACTGGATACATAGAATGTCTTGATAGTACTTTAACGGGTGGAAAAAAGACTCTATTTTGGAGCGGTAGCAAGGGTCTCACATGGTGGATAGCCAGTATCTATCCCTCTGCCGAATAGTGATAATACGGCTGTCACAGCGCAAGCATGCATCTGGCCATTCGTGCAAGGGACTCATAGGGATTCCCTGCCTCCATGTCCACTACATACTACCATGGTGTGTCGGGGTCTTCTGCATGACCTTCTTCATCGCCCTCTAGCTCTTCCTGCTCCTCTCCTGTCACTTGCGCAGAAAAATCACCAATTTCTGTATACATTGCTTGTGTATGAATGTCCTCGCCCTCCACCAGTTCAGCCCTCACAGGGTTCTGGTGGCCATGATATGTAGGTGCCACATCTCCTGTCCCCTGGCAAGCCAGATTTATCAACAGCTGCAACTGGCTAATGTCAAAGTTACACAGGGGAGTGCTCCGGTCTTCCTGCATCATAAATAAATTATTTAAGGCCTCTGCTCATATAGGTGTTCCAACATGTGGAGTGTGGAGTTCCAACAGGTGGAAATTTTGCATATGAGGCATTGTTAGGGAATGCTATTCTGCCTTTGCCACTCAAGGAGGGAGGTTTTTTTTTTAGGGTAAGCGTGACTGAAATGCATGCACAGTTTCTGCCGAGCTCTGCAATGGTGGTATGCTAGAGGAGCACTTTGAGTTGTGCCTGCAGTGCAGTGAGGACAAGGTTAAGGATGAGGAGGCTGTGGCGGACATTGGCCCAGGACTCACAGCTTGAGAATGCGGAGGCGGCATTGCAGTCACCTGGCCAAGTTGCTGATGTAGCTGGGCAGAAACCAAATTTATCCAGTGGGTCATAAGGACAGATATTGTCCTTTACCATAGTTACAGCTCCACATGTCAGCGCTGCTGTGAACTTTAGCATACACTAACAGGATCAAGAACTGGCACACCTTCTGTCCATCATAACCGTGAAGGGCTAGTATAGAAATTTTGCACAAGCCATCAGTTCTCTGAAAGGTGCAGAGTCAACCACATAAAAAGAGAAGAAATGTAGTACCAGCAACTTGGCCAGGAGCACATTTAGCTTCCATGTCATTGGATAAGTGAATGCATATTGTTGACTTTTGCTGAGGTGGTGGAGCCTTGACTGTTGGAAATGTGATGTGGGCCGCTAGCAGGCTGTACAACAACCTTAGCACTACGGTTTTCCCAGGCCACTTTATAGTGATGCTGCATGTTTTTAAACAGGGCTATGGTGCCAGCATTGGTACCCTGGCCACGCTTCACTTTCTGCCCATATATTCTACAAATTGCCACTCTGACCTCCTCCGGCAGCTTGATGAAAAATTCCCACACCAGTGAGTATGGCATTTTCCTCTCATCAGTCGTGCTGACTGCCTGCAGCCACTGCCTTTGTGAACCCATGCACCTACCATATAGTTCTTTCTGGTCTTGTAGGTTCCTGAGTAGCAGACGGTCTACTCCGGTCGCGTTTGTCTCCAAACCTCACACTGCTGCCACCCTGCTGGCTCAGCCGCTGCCTCATGCGCAAGCTGCCACACTCATCCCCTGATGATGATGATCAAGCCCCCTCTTCACCCGGCTCCCACATGTGATCAGCTACATCATCATCCTCCACTGTCTGCTCTTCACTGGTGTCCCCCTCACAAGTCCTAGGGCCGTGTGTCTGATCACTCGCAACATCATCTCCCACGCGACTTGAACACCTACTGGAGGAAGCAGCAGATCTCTCCTGCATATCTTGGCTGGGCAGTAGCTGCTGACTGTCCTCTATAATATCGTCCTTGCTGAAAAGCGGAGCAGATCCAACAGCATACATTACTTCCTGAGCAGAAGGAAAATAAAAGAGGCAGGTTCAGGACAGGTGGGTGCACAGAGCTTGTTCCTGTGCCATGCCAACTAAATGTGGTGTCAGAAGAACCCACCGATTCCTGGCTGTGGGTGTCTGATGTCACTTAAAATAATGTTGAAGAACCAGTCAACCATTCAAGGACAGCTGGGTTGGTGATCAAAACATGACTACTGGATGACACTGGCAGCTCTGGCCTGTCACTGTGACTGCTGCTACCACCTCTCCTTCTGCTGCTACATTGCCAGCTCTACAAACATTTTGGCCACTGCCTGTTCCCTTAGTAGGCCCTGGAAACTGTCTGTCGTACATAATGTACTGTAACTGTAAGTGTAAGAGTAAACTATCCGTAGTTTCAGGCTGTAATTTCACTGCAGAATCAAGGATGAATAAATTTATTGAGGTATAAAATACCCTGAACATTCCAAAATCAGTAGTATCATGACTCAATTTCTCACCACTATCAAGAATGAATGGATTTATTTATGTATAAAAGAATGTGAACATCCCAAAATCTGTAGCATCAGGCTACAATTTCACCCCAATTACAGAATCAAGGATGAATGTAATTA
Source organism: Bufo gargarizans (assembly GCF_014858855.1). Lineage (NCBI taxonomy): Eukaryota > Metazoa > Chordata > Amphibia > Anura > Bufonidae > Bufo > Bufo gargarizans. The sequence goes on from NC_058086.1 coordinate 178,162,633, forward strand.
CTTATGAAAAATAACAATGTGAACCCCCTATAATCAGTAGTATCAGACCGCAATTTCACCCTAGTTACAGAATTAAGGATTAATGGATGGACAGACTGTTAGGGACACCAAACGCTAGCTAATAGGGCCACAATAGTCCCTTTAAAGACTAGTATAGGTGTGCTATCAATACATGTGAAATACAGAGGGGTGTGATATACTTATAATTAGGGTTAAGGGTTTGTACCGAACTTTAGGATTTTTGGAGCTCGGACCCGAACCCGAACAATTCTGTAAAAATTCGGGTTCAGGTTCAATGTACGGCGCTTTTTATGGCGCTTTTTGAAAGGCTGATCAATTAACAAGCGTTTAACTGTGTGACTAGAGTTGAGCGGACACCTGGAGGTTCAGGTTCGATGGGTTCGGCCGAACTTGAGAAAAAAGTTCGAGTTCGGGACCCGAACTTGACCCGAACTTGACCCCAAACCCGAACCTCATTGAAGTCAAAGGGGACCCGAGCTTTTGAGCACTAAAATGGCTGTAAAAATGTTATGGGAAGGGTTAGAGGGCTGCAAATTGCATCAAAATGTGGTTAAGAGCATGGCAAGTGCTCTGCAAACAAATGTGGATAGGGAAATGACTTTAAATAACATAAAATATGTAAAAATAAAAAATATTAATCTTGATCTAGGAGGACGAGGTCCATATGGAGTAGGAGGTTGAGGAGGCGATGGATGTGGCGGTGTAGGTGGAAGCGGTGGTGAAGGAGGAGGAGGTAGCCTACACTGCTTTTTGGTTTAAAATGTATATATATTTTTTTTAAATTAGGGTACACCCCAAAACATTAGAAATATAACCCTCTAGTCGTGCTAAACACACGTTCAGACAATCCACTGGCTGCAGGGCCGACCAGCACCTCCAAGGGGTAAAGGGCAAGCTCACGCCATGTGCCGAATTTTGAGACCCAGAAGTTGCAGGGGCTGACCCCTGTCAGTCAGTTCATGTAAGCGTGTGCAAACTTACTGTTCAACCATGTCGCATGTCCCCGTGATGTTCACAATCCAATTTGATATCTGCTCTATCAACTTTCGATGTTTTTTTCTGTGCCTACCATGGTGATCACGGGTGGCGGGGAATCAGGGTTCCAGGCCGGAGAGGGAGTGTGAGAAAGAGAGACCACATCCAAGGGAGGATTAATTTTTTCAAATTTAAAATTATAGAGTTGAATTATGGGAGAAATTATTAAAGCATAAAAGTGTGACAACTTTTAAAGTTTAAGCATTGATTGAAAGGATGTGTCGCGCATCAATTAATGAAGAATGTCTTAAATTTTATTCCCTGTCAACTATGCAGAGCAGGGGTTTCTATCCGGCAAAATTTTAAAAATGTCACCTGACAATGTAATTGACGATTTTTTTCAATGTATGTTCCTGTTACCTATGTAGAGGTGCCCCAGTGACATTCACCATCCATTTGGATATCCTCTCTATCAGCTTTCAATGTTATTTTCTGAACCTACCATGTTGATCACGGTTATTGGCGAATCAGGGTTCCAAGCCGGAGAGGGAGCGTGAGAAAAAGAGACCAAATTTAAGGGAGATAAATTAAATAAAAAATTTTGGGGATCGAGCGGAAATGTGGAAAGAGCTATTAAGACACAAATGATGTACAAATTAGAGAAGCCCAAATGTGGGCCAAAAGAGTCAAGCGGAAATGTGGGAAAAGCTATTAAGGCGCAAATGTTGTGCAAATTTAAGAAGCCCAAATGTGGGTCAAAAGACTCAAGCGGAAATGAGGGAAAAGCTATTGAGGAGCAAATGTTGGCCAAAAGAGTATAGCGGAAATGTGGGACAAATTATTGAAGTTCAAATGTGGTACAACTTGTTTAAGTTTAAACATTGAATCAAAGGAGGTGGCGCGCATCAATTAAAGAAGCATTTAAGAAATTTTATTCCGCGTCATCTATGCACAGCAGGGGTTTATTCACGTCTAAAATTGTATAATGTCAACCCAAGAATGCAACTGAAAAATTACAGAAATGTATTAACCTGTCTACTTGGTAAACCAGGTGTCTATGACACAAAAAAATTGCTTATTGTCACCTGAAAATGTAAAATAAAAATTATTGAAATCTAGTAAGCTGTCAACTAGGTGGAGGAGGGGTATATTACACCCCAAAATTGGTGAATTTGACCCTAAAATGTAACTGACTATTGTTATATTATTTTATTTTACCAGTCTAATAGGTATAGCAGTGGTACATCACACCAAAAAATTGCTGAATTTCACCAGAAAATGTAACTGCCAATTTATTTTTATTTTTTACCGGTCTGCTAGGTATAGCAGTGGTACTTCACACCCCAAAATTGTTGAGTTTCAACTGAAAATGTAAATGACAATTTATTTTTATTTATTTTTTAACCGGCCTACTAGATATACTAGTGGTACATAACACCCAAATATTTTCACCCGAAAATGTAATTGACAATTTTTTTTTTTATATTTTTTTACCAGTCTACTAGGTATAGCAGTGATAATATACACACAAAAATTGGTGAATTTCACTGAAAATGTAAATGACAATTATTATTTTTTATCTGTCTACTAGGTATAGCAGTGGTACTATACACCCAAAAATTGGTGAATTTCGCCAGAAAATGTAACTGACAAATTAAATTACATTTTTTAACGGTCTAATACGTATAGCAGTGGTACATCACACCCAAAAATTGGTGAATTTCACCCGAAAATGTAACGGACAAAGTAGTGAAATGACATAAAATAAAATATGTACAAATAAAAAAAAAATTGATTTATGATGTAGAGGTCCATATGGAGTAGGAGTTTGAGGAGGCGGTGGACGTAGTGGTGTAGGTGGAAGCAGCATTGGAGGAGGACGAGGTAGCCAACACAGGTTTTTGGTTTTAATTTAATTTTTTAAAATTAGGGTACACTCCAAAAGAGTGTGAAATATCCAAAATACAAGAATAAGCAATTGTGCTGCTGTATAACAATGGCTGGTTAAGGCCGGTATACATGTACATTCTGCACAAGGTACGTATAAGTCCTGTGGAATCCATGCCTGGTTCATTTTAATGAACGTGAGCTTGTCCACATTGGCTGTGGACAGGCGGCTGCACTTGTCTGTGATGACGCCCCCTGCCATGCTAAACACACGTTCAGATAATACACTGGCTGCAGGGCAGGCCAGCACCTCCAAGGAGTAAAGGGCAAGCTCAGGCCATGTGCCAATTTTGGAGACCCAGAAGTTGAAGGGGGCAGACCTGTCATTCAGTACGTGTAGGCGTGTGCACACATACTGCTCCACCATGTTGGTGAAATGCTGCCTCCTGCTAAGACGTTCCATTTCAGCTGGTGGTGCTGGTTGTTGTGGCGTGCTGACAAAGATTTTCCACATTTCGGCCATGCTAATCCTGACTTCTGAGATGCTGGCGGTGCCCCAGCTGCGTTGGCGACCTCTTACTCGTCCCCCCGCTGTCAGGTGGGAAAGCCACAAGCAGCGCGTCTACCAACGTGCGATTGTACTCGCGCATCTTATGATCACGCTTCAGTGACGGTATTAAGGACGGTACCTTGTCCTTGTAACGGGGATCCAGCAGCGTGGCCACCCAGTAATCAGCACAAGTTAGAATGTGGGCAACTTGGCGGTTGTTGCGGAGACACTGCAGCATGTAATCGCTCATGTGTGCCAGGCTTCCCATAGGCAACGAAAAGCTGTCCTCTGTGGGAGATATATCGTCTGTGTCCTTTGTATCCCCCCATCCACGCATCAGTGATGGCCATGAGCTGGTCTGGGTGCCACCCTGCCATGAACACGGTTCCTCCTCCTCAATCTCCTCCTCCTCATCCTATACCTCATCATCCTGCAGAACTGTGCCCTGGCTGGACAATTGTGTACCTGACGTTTGTAGGTGCAGGAACCCACCCTCGGAGCCACTTGGGAATGACTGGCCGGAAACCCTATGAAATGATCCCTCTTCCTCCTCCTCCTGTGCCACATCCTCTTCCATCATTGCCAGAAGCGTTTTTTCAAGGAGGCATAGAAGTGGGATAGTAACGCTGACAACGGCGTTATCGGCACTGGCCATGTTGGTGGAGTACTTGAAACAGCGCAACAAGGAACACAGGTCTCGCATGGAGGCCCACTCATTGGTGGTGAAGTGGTGCTGTTCCACCGAGCGACTCATCCGTGTGTACTGCAGCTGAAACTCCACTATTGCCTGTTGCTGCTGCTCGCACAGTCTGGCCAGCATGTGCAAGGTGAGTGGGAAGGCCAAAGTTACGCTGCAGCGCTGACAGGCGAGCAGCAGCAGGGTGAGAATGTCGAATGCGCACACAGATGGCCCGCACTTTATGCAGCAGCTCTGACATATCGGGGAAATTTTTAAGGAATCTCTGCACCACCAAATTCAGCACATGCGCCAGGCAAGGGATGTGCGGCAAACCGGCTAGTCCCAGAGCTGCTACGAGATTTCGCCCATTATCGCACACCACCTGGCCGGGCTTGAGGCTGACTGGCACAAACCACTCATCGGTCTGTTGTTCAAGGCCCGTCCACAGCTCCTGTGTGGTGTAGGGTTTGTCCCCCAAACAGAACATTTTTAAAACTGCCTGCTGTCATTTACCCCTGGCTGTGCTGAAGTTGTTGATGAAGTTGTTACACTGACCGGATGAGGAGCTGGTAGAGGATGAGGAAGTAGATTAGGAGGAGGAAGCAACAGGAGGCAAACTGAAGCACCCTGCAATCCTCGGTGGTTTAAGGACATGCGCCAAACTACTATCCGCCTCAGGCCCAGCCGTCACTGCACAGCAACAGTGTGCTGTTATGGAGATATAACGTCCCTGACCATGCTTACTGGTCCGCGTATCCGTAGTGAGGTGCACCTTGCCACAGATGGCGTTGCGCAGTGCACACCTGATTTTGTCCCCTACTTGGTTGTGCAGGGAAGGGATGGCACGCCTGGAAAAGTACTGGTGGCTGGGCACGACGTACTGTGGGACCGCCACCGCCATAAGGCCTTTAAAACTCTCCATCTCCACCAGACGGAATGACAGGATTTCAAAAGCCAGTAATTTAAAAATGCTGGCATTCGGGGCTAGGGATCGTGGGTGGGTAGGGGGGTACTTCCTCTTCCTCTCCAGAGTTTGGGAGATGGAGAGCTAAACACTTCCGTGGGACATTGTGAAGATGCTTGGTGATCCAGGTGTTGGTGTTGCTGGCAGATCCTCTGTTTGCGGGTTTGGCAGGTGGCACTGTCACTCCAGCGGTGGATGAAGAGGCAGAGACTGCAGCAGAAGAGGAAGCAGGAGGAGCCAGAGACCTTTCTTGAAATTTAGGTGTCTGCTCCACTGCAGCTCGTGCTTTGCACTTAAATGCATGGTCATGCAGGTTGTGCTCAGGTTGAGAACGTTTATGCCTCGCTACAGGCTCTGATTGCACAGCGTGCAATCCACTCGTGTCTTGTCGTCAGCACATTGTCTGAAGAACTGCCACACCAGGGAACTCCTTGGAGCTGGCTTTGGTGTGCTCGGTCCCTTGCTGCAGTGGGCAGTAGCAGGTGTACTGTCTAGAGGATGGCCGCTCCGCTTTTGCACCCTGCTCCCTCTTCTGCTGTGCTGGTGGCTCTGTGCGACCACCGCCTCTTCCTCCGCACTACATAGGTCATTTGCCTGTTCTTGTTCAGGCCTCACCATTTGTAGTGCTGCATTAGACCAGACCAAATACCTTTGCAGGTTCTGTCAACTACTCGCACCTGAGGAAGAGTTTTCACTTGTGCGTCTAGCTGGCACAGATCGACCACGTCCTCTCCCTGCAATAGGAGCTCCACCAGCAGCACCACGACCTGGGCCATGTCCCTTATTTGACGCTCTCCTCATATTTCTCGAATTTAGGATCTTGCCCTAAACGGGTGTTTAATTAATAGTAGAATAGAACGACAGTATGTAAAGGGTGTATCTCACACGGCCTGAACCAGAATACGGCTCAATTAAATAATTTGTTTGCCCAAAATGGCTGTATTTCAAATACCTGAATTAAACCCCTGTATTTAAAGGGTGTATCTCACACGACCTAAAGCAGACTAGGCCTGAATTAAAGATTTCTTTGCCCAAAATGGCTGTATTGCAAATACCTGAATCAAACCCCTGTGTTTAAAGGATGTATCTCACGCGGCCTGAAGGAGACTAGGCCTCAATGAAAGATTTGTGCACCAAATGGCGGTATTTCAAATATATGAATATAATCCAAATGTATAAAAGGTGTATCTCACAATGACATGTGCAGCAAAGGCTGCCCAAAACTTTTTTTGACAAAACGGGTGTTTGTTTAATAACTGAATATGGCAGCAGTATATAACCCTGGAATTTCAAACGTCAAGATGCTGCAAGGCCTGAAATATTGTGTATTTTGCCCCAAAAAGGGTGTTTTATTAATAGAAGAATATAAGCCCTGTATATACAGGGTGTATCTCACACGCCCTGATCCACACTAGGTTGCAATTAAATTTGTTGGCCCAAAATGGCTGTATTTCAAATACCTGAATATAACCCCTTTATTTAAAGGGTGTATCTCACACGCCATGATCCACAGGAGGACGCTATCTAAGAAATGTGCCCAAAATGGCTTTAGTTCAAATAACTGAATAGAAAGACAGTATGTAAAGGCAGTATCTCACAATGACATCTGTAGCAAAGGAAGCCAGCTAATTTTTTTTTTTACTCAAATGGGTGTTTGTAATAACTGAATTTGACAGCAGTATATAACCTTGGAATTTCACAAGTGCTGAGGCTGCAAGGCCAGAAAAATAGTGGAATCTGGCAAAAAAATATGTTTTTAAAAATCAAGAAAATCATGTCTGTATTTCTAGCTTAAATTGCACACCGACTAAAGTGTTTTTTTTTTGGTAACAGAATATGAAAGCTCTATATATTAAACTTGAATTTAACACTTTCAGATCAGGAAAATAGTGTTTTTTGGCAAAAAAGTGTGTTTTTAACCCCTTAAGGACGCAGGGCGTATCGGTACGCCCTATTTCCCGAGTCCTTAAGGACTCAGGGCGTACCGGTACGTCCTAACTTTAAATCGGTATTCCGGCGCCGCGGGGGTTAATCGGAACGGGATGCCGGCTGAAATCATTCAGCCGGCATCCCGTAACAACGCAGGGGGGGGTCATTTGACCCCCCCGTATCGGCGATCGCAGAAAACCGCAGGTCAATTCATTCCTGCGGTTTTCTGCGTTTCCGGTCCATTCGGGTGTCCTGTGACCCGATGAACCGGAAAAAGACTGCGATCGGTGGCGTAATTATACACCACCAATCGCAGTCCGAGGATTTGAGGAGGCGGTGCTGGCCCTGGTGCTAAACACTGCTGTCCAGGGTGCTGATTGGTGCAGGGGAGAGAGGCGCAAGATTCAAACTTCCTGCGCTCCTCTCTCCCCTCCTCTTCCTGTTCTGCACGAGCACCCGGCAGCATCGTCCAGCACCAGCTCCTGTGTCCCCCTAATCGCCATCCATCACCCTCCTGCACCCATCGCCACCCAGGTAGGTTAGGGTCAGTGAGGGAGAGGCACCGTTAGGCAGGGAAAGAAGGGAAAAGTTAGAAAAAAAAAAAACTTTTATTCCTAACTTTTTTGATCCATCTATCAGACCCCAGCCTCCCCCCTGCCACTTGCCCCCCCCTACCAGCCCCCCACCCCCACCAGCCCCCCCACCCCCACCAGCCCCCCCACCCCCCACCAGCCCCTTCCCCCCCCCCCCACTTCACCACCAGCCCCCTTTTTTTTTTTCTGCGTTCACTGACTGGTCGGCACTTTTTAGCGTCCGTCCACTGTTAGCGCCCGCCACCCCACTGTTAGCGCCCCACCACCCCACCGCTGATCAGCCTTGTACCGCTGATCAGCAAGTTTTAACTTTTTTTCCTAACACTTGCCCTTTTTTTCTTGCCTTTTTTAGTACGCGAACACCCGTTGCCCCCACACACACGCACATATAATAAAGTTTGCCACACACGCACACCTACACGCACACACACCCATGGCCCGCCGGGTGTTCTCGGCCGAGGAGGCATATGCCCAGATTGCCTCCGACTCTGAGAGCCCCAGTGAGGATGAGGATGACCCCACATTCCTTTTATCATCCGCATCCTCCTCATCATCATCGGATGACGATGAGCCACCAAGGCGGCGGAGACGCCGCCAGGCGGAGCCAGGGGCCCCACATGCTAGGGATCATGTGGCCCACCCTAGTACGAGCCGCCCTGGGGTTCGTACTGGTTTCCCGGCCCACCAAATAAGTTCACCGGAGCCCCCTGCCGATGAACTTAGCTGGTGTCCCCCAGTGGACTTTGAGCCTGAGATTCCGGATTTTGCTGGCAATCCTGGAATCCAGATTCCCACAGTGGGGTTTACTGAAATAGACTATTTTAGTTTTTTTTTTCAGTAACCCACTGGTGAATCTGATGGTGGAGCAGACGAATCTGTACGCCCAACAGTTCGTCGCTCAAAACCCAGGCTCATTTTTGTCTAGACCCGGTGGCTGGACGCCGGTCAGGGCAGCCGAAATGAGGACATTTTGGGGCCTCGTGCTGCATATGGGTCTAGTCCAAAAACCCAGTGTCAGGCAATACTGGAGTGGGGACGTCCTATACCAGACCCCACTGTACAGTATGGTCATGACACGTCCCCGGTTTGAGGCCATCCGGAAATGTCTGCATTATTCCGATAATGCAGCATGTCCACCCCGAGGTGATCCTGCCTATGACCGGCTGTATAAGATACGGCCGGTCATCGATCACTTTGGGGCCACATTTCAGCAGGCCTAGGTACCTGGAAGGGAGGTCGCGGTTGATGAGTCTCTCGTTGCGTTCAAGGGGAGACTCAGTTTCCGCCAATATATTCCCACAAAGCGGGCGAGGTATGGCGTGAAGCTATACAAAATTTGTGAGAGTACCTCAGGGTACACTTACAAATTTCGTGTGTACGAGGGGCGAGATTCCCGTATTCAACCCCCAGAATGTCCCCCCACTCTGGGTGTTAGCGGGAAACTCGTGTGGGACCTTATGTACCCACTGCTGGATAAGGGTTACCACTTGTACGTGGATAACTTTTATACCAGCATTCCCTTGTTCAGGTCCCTTGCCGCCAGATCCACGTTCGCTTGTGGGACCGTGCGGAAAAATCAACGCGGCCTCCCTGCCTACCCCCTCCAGGTACCTATCCCCAGGGGTGAGACCCGTGCACTTACCAGTGGAAACCTGTTGCTGGTCAGGTATAAGGACAAGAGGGATGTCCTTATGCTGTCCACAATCCACGGTAACGGCACCACCCCAGTCTCTGTGCGAGGTACCACGGCAACGGTCCTCAAGCCCGATTGTATCGTCGACTACAATCGGTATATGGGAGGAGTTGATCTCTCTGATCAAGTCCTCACGCCATATAACACCATGCGCAAAACCCGGGCATGGTACAAAAAAGTTGCGGTCTACTTGGTGCAGGTTGCCATGTACAACTCTTTTGTACTATCCCGAAGCGCTGGCAGCACAGGGACATTCCTCCAGTTCTATGAGGCAGTCCTCAAGGACCTGATCTTTTCGGACCGGGAAAGAGCAGGCCGGAGTACCTCGGGAACTGGAGGCGCCCGGATCGTCCCTGGCCAACACTTTCCAGGTGTGGTCCCCCATACTGGAAAGAAGGGACGAACCCAAAAAAAGTGCAGAGTGTGTCGCAGGAGGGGGATACGGAAGGACACCACCACTCAGTGCGACACGTGCCCCGATCATCCGGGCCTCTGCGTTATCGATTGCTTCAGGGAGTATCACACTTCCATGGAGTACTAAATTTTTATAATCCCCAACAGTCCACTAGAGAACATAAAAAACTATGGCTCTCAGCCTTTGGAGACACGAAAACATTTTTTTTTTCCCCAAAAAATATTAGTTTTAGTGCAGGCATCCTCAAACTGCGGCCCTCCAGATGTTGTAAAACTATAACTCCCAGCATGCCCAGAAAAACCTACAGCCATCAGCAGGGCATGGTAGGAATTGCAGTTTTACAACATCTGGTGGGCCGCAGTTTTAGGATGCCTGCTTAGTGTCTCCAAAGTCTGAGAGCCATACATATTGGGCATCGTCGCGTGCGTAAAAGTCGTCGCTATAAAAATAACTTTTGACCAAACGCCTCGGATGAACGGTGTTAAAAATATAAAAAAAAAACGGTGCCAAAACAACAATTTTTGGGCAAAATTTCCATTTGAATCCTTTTTGCCGGTAATAAAGCAAGGGTTAACAGCCAAACAAAACTCAATATTTATTGCCCCGATTCTGTAGTTTGCAGAAACACCCCATATGTGGTCGTAAATGGCTATATAGCCGCACGGCAGGGCATAGAACGAAGGGAACTCCATACGGTTTCTGGAAGGCAGATTTTGATGGACAGTTTTTTTTTTGACACCATGTCCCATTAGAAGCCCCCCCTGATGTAGCCTAGACTAGAAACTCCAAAAAAGTGACCCCATCTAAGAAACTACACCCCTCAAGGTATTCAAAAGTTACTTTACAAACTATGTTAACCCTTTAGGTGTTCTACAAACTAAATAGCGAATGTAGAAACAATTTTAGAATTTTTTTGTTACATTGCCTCAAAAAAGAGTAATATAGAGCAACCAAAAATCATATTTACCCCTAAAATAGTCCCAAAACAACAACCCCCTTATCCCGTAGTTTCCTAGATGGGGTCACTTTTATGGAGTTTCTACTCTAGGGGTGCATCAGGGGGCTTGAAAGGGTACATGGTGTAAGTAAACCAGTCCAGCAAAATCTGCCTTCCAAAAACCGTTCCCCTTCTTCTATGTCCTGCCGTTCGGCCAAACCGTAGTTTACGACCACATATGGGGTGTTTCTGCAAACTACAGAATCAGGGCAACTCATTTTGAGTTTTGTTTGGCTGTTAACCCATTTTTTCCAGTAATAAAGTAAGGGTTAAATTGGAAAATTTTCCAAAAAATTGAAATTTCAAAATTGTTTCTCCATCTGCCATTAACTCTTGTGGAACACCTAAAGGGTTAACAAAGTTTGTAAACCCAGTTTTGAATACCTTGAGGGGTGTACTTTCTTAGATGGAGTCACTTTTTTGAAATTTCTATTCTAGGGGTGCAACAGGGGGCTTCAAATGGGACATGGTATAAACAAAACCAGTCCTGCAAAATCTGCCTTCCAAAACCCATATGGTGTTCCCCTCCTTCTATGTGCTCCTGTTCGGCCAAACAGTAGTTTACAACCACATATGGGGTGTTTCTGCAAACTACAGAATCAGGGCAACCCATTTTGAGTTTTGTTTGGCAGTTAACCCTTGTTTTACTCCTGGAAAAAATTGATTATATTGGAAAATTTTCAAAAAAATAGACATTTCAAAATTGTTTCTCCATCTGCCATTAACTCTTGTGAAACACCTAAAGGGTTAACAAAGTTTGTAAACCCAGTTTTGAATACCTTGAGGGGTGTACTTTCTTAGATGGAGTCACTTTTTTGAAATTTCTATTCTAGGGGTGCAACAGGGGGCTTCAAATGGGACATGGTATAAACAAAACCAGTCCTGCAAAATCTGCCTTCCAAAACCCATATGGTGTTCCCCTCCTTCTATGTGCTCCTGTTCGGCCAAACAGTAGTTTACAACCACATATGGGGTGTTTCTGCAAACTACAGAATCAGGGCAACCCATTTTGAGTTTTGTTTGGCAGTTAACCCTTGTTTTACTCCTGGAAAAAATTGATTATATTGGAAAATTTTCCAAAAAATAGACATTTCAAAATTGTTTCTCCATCTGCCATTAACTCTTGTGGAACACCTAAAGGGTTAACAAAGTTTATAAACCCAGTTTTGAATACCTTGAGGGGTTTACTTTCTTAGATGGAGTCACTTTTTTGAAATTTCTATTCTAGGGGTGCAACAGGGGGCTTGAAATGGGACATGGTATAAACAAAACCAGTCCTGCAAAATCTGCCTTCCAAAACCCATATGGTGTTCCCCTCCTTCTATGTGCTCCTGTTCGGCCAAACAGTAGTTTACAACCACATATGGGGTGTTTCTGCAAACAACAGAATCAGGGGAACCCATTTTGAGTTTTGTTTGGCAGTTAACCCTTGTTTTACTCCTGGAAAAAATTGATTATATTGGAAAATTTTCCAAAAAATAGACATTTCAAAATTGTTTCTCCATCTGCCATTAACTCTTGTGGAACACCTAAAGGGTTAACAAAGTTTCTAAACCCAGTTTTGAATACCTTGAGGGGTGTACTTTCTTAGATGGAGTCACTTTTTTGAAATTTCTATTCTAGGGGTGCAACAGGGGGCTTGAAATGGGACATGGTATAAACAAAACCAGTCCTGCAAAATCTGCCATCCAAAACTCATATGGTGTTCCCCTCCTTCTATGTGCTCCCGTTCGGCCAAACAGTAGTTTACGACCACATATGGGGTGTTTCTGCAAACTACAGAATCAGGGCAACCCATTTTGAGTTTTGTTTGGCAGTTAACCCTTGTTTTACTCCTGGAAAAAATTGATTATATTGGAAAATTTTCCAAAAAATAGAAATTTCGAAATTGTTTCTCCATCTGCCATTAACTCTTGTGGAACACCTAAAGGGTTAATAAAGTTTGAAAAAACAGTTTTGAATACCTTGAGGGGTGTAGTTTCTAGAATGGGGTCATTTTTGGGAGGTTTCTATTATCTAAGCCCCACAATATGACTTCAAACCTGAACTGGTCTATAAAAAGTGGGATTTTGAAGATTTCAGAAAAATTTCAAAATTTGCTACTAAACTTCTAAGCCTTGTAACATCCCCAAAAAATAAAATATCATTCCCAAAATGCTACAAACATGAAGTAGTCATATGGGGAATGTAAAATCATCACAATTTTTGGGGGTATTACTATGTATTACAGAAGTATAGAAACTGAAACTTTGAAATTTGCTAATTTTTCGAAATTTTTGGTAAAAATTTTATTTTTTTATGCAAAAAATTCACTTTTTTGACCCAATTTTAGCAGTGTTATGAAGTACAATATGTGACGAAAAAACAATCTCAGAACGGCCTGGGTAAGTCAAAGCGTTTTAAAGTTATGAGCACTTAAATTGACACTGGTCAGATTTGCAAAAAATGGCCAAGTCCTTAAGGTGAAATAGGGCTGAGTCCTTAAGGGGTTAAAAACCCAGAAAATGATGGCTGTATTTCTAGCTTAAATTACACACTGACTAATTCAGATGTTGTATATTGCCAAAAAAGTGTTTTTTTGGTAACAGAATATGAAAGCTGTATGCCGTATTTTTCGCCCTATAAGACGCACCTGCCCATAAGACGCACCTAGGTTTTTGAGGAGGAAAATAAGAAAAAAAATATTTTGAACAAAAAGGTGTGCTTTTGGTGGGTTTTGAACTAATGGTGGTCTGTGGATGACACTATTATGGGGGATCTGTTGAGGACACTGTTATGGGGGATCTGTGGGTGACACTGTTATGGGGATCTCTGGATGGCTTTTATTGGGGTCTCTGGATGACACTGTTATGGGGATCTGTGGATGACACTGTTATGGGGGGAATCTGTGGGTGACACATATATGTGTCATCCACAGATCCCCTCCATAACAGTGTCCCTGTAGTGTGAATGACCCCCAATAGAGGGGGTGGGGGTCGCATCTGGTTTTAATGACAGCGTGGCCCGTGCAGTGACTGTTTTCTACTACACGGGCCCCGCTCACTGTATATACCGTAATCTTACCTATAATTGTGGCATTGTTAATAGTAATCAGCGCTGTGTATTACTTACAACAAGTGCTCGGTAGCAGAGAGGAAGGAGGAGGCAGGCCTGGAGGACGGGCGCTGGCAGCGTGAGTCACTACGTAATGCGCCCACGCCGCCTGCTTCTTTCATAAAGTGGGTGGCGCAGGCACGGGACGTAGTGACTCATGCTTCCAGCGCCCCCGTTCTCCCGGCCTGCCTCCTCCCTCCTCTCTTCTACCGAGCGCTTGTTGTAAGTAATACACAGCGCTGATTACTATTAACAATGCCACAATTATAGATAAGATTACGGTATATACAGTGAGCGGGGCCAGTGTAGTAGAATACAGTCACTGCACGGGCCCCGCTGTCATTATAAAACCAGATGCCGGTCCCCAGCCCCTCCTCCCCTCTCAGCTGATACACCCACCGTGTGGCATCGTGGCACGACGTATCATTGACAGTTCGGCAAAATGCTGCATTCGCCCCATAAGACACACTGCTATTTTCCACCCACTTTTGGTGGGGGGAAGTGCGTCTAATAGGGCGGAAAAAACGGTAACTATAAAAAAGTTATAGGAGTCAGAATATGGCAACTTAAGAGAATTTGTTTTTAAGGTTTTTATTTTTTTCAGCATAAAAGTGCAAGAAAAAAATATACATATGTGGTATCGCTGTAATCGTACTGACCTAGCGAATGAAATTTATAGCTCAATTTTTCCACAAAAAAACACATAAAACTGTGGTGGTATAGATTTTTTTTATATAATTCCACCCCAATTTTTTTCCTGCTTTCCACCAAGTTTTATACAACCATATATGGTGGCATTACAAAGTGCATCTTGTCCCGGCAAAAAAAAATCTCTCATACAGCCAGTTATGTGAATGAAAAATTGAAAAAGTTATGGCTTTGGGGTGGCTAAGATTAAAAAATTAAAAATTAAAATAAATTATAAAGTTTCCCAGTCATTAAAGGGTTAAAATCGCTGTATATGTGATAAAGAAGCCACCAGATATGTTAGAAAGAAAAATAAAGTCTTGTCCCAGCATATTATAAGTATGTCATGAATCCCAGCCAGTCTTTACAGTTTATTATGATGTTCAGGGACTGTGTCAATAAAGCTACAATACAATTTTTTTTTTCTCAGGCTTATACTTCTATAACTAAAAAAAGCATATGAATTGTTTTTTACAAATGTATTGTTATTTATCTACAAAAAAATATGGAACTGCATACACACTTGAGAGAGGTGAATCAATGTATAAGCCATGTAAGATACCGGAAGGAGAGCAGACTTACAGTAAGGTAAGTTGGTTTGCAGATCTGTAAAGAGGCAATGCATCTGGCAAGTCTCCTCATCAGCTACTCCAGAACACTACCACACTTCCTTCTGCTTGTATTTGCTAGGAGAGCTGGACCATGCCTAACTACAGTGGACTAGTGAGACCACTAGTGGTCATATCTTTGCAGCTTATGTTTGGTTGGATGCCGAGAAATAATTTCAATAAAGTGATTTACAGATCTGATAATTAGTCCCCTTCCTAAGAAATAAAAATAGATTATTGTATTATACAGTGACTCTTTCAAGACAACAGAAAACAAAATAGCCTTCAGTAACCTATAATTAGATGAAGATACAGTAAATTAGTGTCCCCCTTCCTATAGTGGTGCCCATGTACTCTTTAATAAAAAAAAGGACTACTTATAGTACTCTTTGTCATATTTTATGTAAAAAAGAGACCAGCCCTTTTTTTTCTTGCCCTATAGTAGGTGCATGAGAGTCAGGCAGCCCTCCAGTAAGCTACAGGTCGACCTATTGTTTGGTTTGATTTTCTTTATGTGATTCAAAAGACAAATACATAGTAAACCTAAAAGTCTTTTTTCTAGGGCTCAATAAAATGTAAATTTTCTTTAAAGACTGATAGGGGTTTTAAACCCAAGAATACTGCATTTGAGAGAAGCATCTAAACCACAGAGCTATATCTTCAGACAGCCCACTGAAGGATTTTCTTTATCTATGTGATGGAGCATATTAAAAGTACAATGAAGCTAAAAGTCAATGTGATGCTGATTAGTGAGAAGAGAAAAGTCAGATGTCAGGGTTACACATCACTTGAATTTGTCTCTATTCTAGGGATCAATAAAATGTCAAGTGTTTAAATAACTGATTGGGGTATTGAACCCACAAACACTACATGTAAAGCAAGCATCTAAACCACTATGCTATAGCTTCAGCTAGCAAGCTGAACAATTTTCTTTATCTATGTGATGGAGCATATTAAACGTACAATAAGGCTAAAACTTAGGGTCCATTCACACGTCCGTTGTTTCTTTCCTGATCTGGCCCATTTTTTGCAGAACAGATCTGGACCAGATCTGGACCCATTCATTTTCAATGGGTCCTGAAAAAAAATCTGACATTGTGCTGTCCAATTTTTTTCAGGACCCATTGAAAATGAATGGGTCCAGATCTGGTCCAGATCTGTTCCGCAAAAAACGGAACAGATCAGGAAAGAAACAACGGACGTGTGAATGGACCCTTAATGTGACGCTGATTAGTGAGAAGAGAAAAGTCTGACATCAGGGTCACACATGACTTGAATTTGTCTCTTTTCTAGGGCTCAATAAAATGTTAATTTTTTTAAAGACTGAAAGGGGTTTTGAATTTCAAGAACTCTGCATGCAAAGAAAGCATCTAAACCACTGCGCTATAGCTTCAGACAGCAAATGGGAGGATTTTCTTCATATAACTCATTCTCACTTTGACCCTGACTTATGAAGACGATAAGTCAAATTCAGATGTCTGTGTCAAATATCAAAGTCAGGGTCAGGTGTCATGGTCATGTGTCAGAGTCAGGTGTCAGAGTTAGGTGTCAGGGTCAGTTGTCAGAGTCAGGTGTCACACTGGCATTATTCTGATACTTGACAATGATATCTGACCATGTCCTAAAATGAACACTGTACATAACTATGTATGTCAGTGTTACTCAGACCTGATTTGCTTTTGCTTCAATGGCGTTTGAGAGCTTAGGGAGGGAGGAGTTAAAAAGAAAAATCATAAGAAATAAATAGGTAAAGAAATAGATAACAAATTTCACTAAAAATTCTACTAGGAGACTAAAAGGTGTTATATACTCATTTTCAGGGCATTTGGAGCACCTTTCGTTTGGCAAACCTGAACCGAATCTTGAGTGGTTTTGCATATCTCTACTTGTAATATATCTTTATCAGATAATCCCATATTCTCTTGAGATATATGGGAGAATTCCAGCTTATTGAAGGATTAGATAATAATATTTAAGAATGAGTGAACAAGAGAGAGTGAGAGAGAGAGACAGCGGCAGACAGGTATTGTATTGTAGGCCAGGCCATGTCCCTCTGGGTTTCTGGGAAACATATTCAAATTACTTTTCCTAAACCTCTCTTTCTCCCTCCAAATCTTGCCAAGTTTGCTCTCTCGCTCTATCTATCTCTTGATCTTGCCAGTTTTTTTTTTTTAAATATAGGGGTTGTCTAAGATTAGCTAAAAGTGTGACAGAGGCCATTAAAGGGAATGTGTCATCAGAATATGACCTGCTGTTTAAATCACTTTTTTATGTTTAACATATTTTTTAAGAATTTTTATGATGCTATTTTTAAGTTTCCATGTCACTTTTTATATTTAAACTAAAACAAAGAAGAAAAAAAAACACTGCAGTTTTTGCACTGGCCACTTTGTCTAATAATTGGCGCCACTTCTTGGTTTGTACAGATTACTTTACTGCAGTTAACTCATTCTAATGCTACCTGTAATGATATAATCTCTCTGTATAGATAAGACAGGATCTACCATTTACAATAGGGGATTATCAAATCAAATCAAACGACCCCTGCACAAGTCACACAGCAAAACCTATAATACCTAGAAAACTTTCCCATGTAAGTCAGTAGGGTCCCCTCCTGTCCATTGTGTCTATGGCCCGTGGGGCTTCCATAAAGCAACTTTTTTATGCTTTGAATTCAGTAAATCACTCGCTGCTCCAGAACTGCTGTCTCATTAACTCCTGCCATGACGAAACATTACCACTGCAGCAAATCATTGGCCTCCAAAGTACACTGTTGATACCAGTGACTGGCTGCATTAGTCACATAATCATATATTGTCGATGTGACGTACTGAATATATTACCTGGTAGGGAACTTTGGGACCAGCAGGGTGGTGAGGTAGAAGATTTGACATTTAAGTAATGCTTATTTTACTACACACCATATCCTGTCTTTGCCCCAATATTTCTGAATGTTGAGAAATCCTTTAATAAATGGGGGGGGGGGGGGGGATAAAAATACAGTATATGTACATGGTTGTTAAACCAAAGTAAAGTTTAGATACTACTTCTATTACTACTACTACTACTACTACTACTACTACTACTACTTCTACTTCAACTACTATTACTTCTACTACTATTAGTAGAAGCAATAATAATAGTCATTATATTATTATGATAAACTTCAATTAATTAGGCATAGGGTCCATTCACACGTCCGCAGTGTGTTGCGGATCCGCAAAATGCAGATCCGCAATACACCCAGCCGGCACCCCCCATAGAACTGCAATTGCAGACAAGAATAGGACATGTTCTATTTTTTTGCGGCGCTGCGGCCTGGAAGTTCGTGGCTGAAGCCCGGAAGTTTGAGGCCGCGCTCCGGAAATGCGGATGCGGAGAGCACATAGTGTGCTCTCTGCATCTCTTCTTGCCCAATAGAGAATGAATGGGTCCGCACCCGTTCCCGATATTGCGGAACGGATGAGGACCCATTTGCGGACGTGTGAATGGACCCTTAGTTACAATGTATTTTCCAACAGTAATTATAGATGTTTAAGAGTGAAAAAATATAGGAATTCTAATAATATCCAATATGTTATCAGTTATCTTGGTTTCTCATTAATATATGTACATAAAAAATCTGGGATTTGATACAGCATATATATATATATATATATATATATATATATAGCACAATGACATGTAAACATCAAACAGTTTTCTGAGTACATGCCAAGAAAAGAGTCCCTCCTTTTAAATGCCCAGCAGTAATGGTGTTGTCTGGTACAGGATGTTATGATACAGAGAGTTAATGAGCTGTCTGTGGGATTAAGCCATACTGATTATGTCAGTCTAAAATAGGAGCAGAATCTTGCACTGGGAATTATTTTCCCTAACTAGTATTAATTTAAGATCCATATCTTGAATTATTAGCAGTAATCAGAAGGTATGCATGTGGTAATAACTGTCATCAGAGATTTTATACATGGCCAGATAAATCCTCACCATCATTCTGTCCACGCAAGAAATAAAATACAATAATGAAGCTATCATCTGTGTAATTTCACTAGCATCACTGGTGTCAGCAAAAATACTGTATATATATTTATTGTAACACTTTGGGGAATAAGCTTTGGCAAAGAGACACTCTTAGTCCAGGTTTCTTCTAAAAAAAAAAAACAACAGCTAGTAGTTTATTTCCAACCAACATAAATTCCATCCAGCATAAATTTACCTTTCTTTAGCGTGAAACATATGGATAACAGAAATATGATTTATGGACAAAAGTCCAAAATGAAACACAGTCCTTTATTTTCCCTTTCAGTAATAAGGCACAGTTCACACCTGTGAAGTCTTTGTTCTCACGGTAAGACCAGTGAGACTATGGAACTCTCTGCCTGAGGAGGTGGTGATGGTGAGTACAGTAAAAGAATTCGGACTTCCGGTTCCGGCGCCAGCATGGTGAGACGCGCCTGATCGCTCCTCTGTGAAGATATACTCTGCACAACCTAAATCCCCTGCATACCGGAGCTAATTTCGGGACAACCGTTACCAGCGATCAAGCGTCTCTGTATGGAGCGCTATCTATGGAACATGGAGAGCAGAAACAAAACCAAAAGTCGAAGTAAGCTGCAAAAGCTAGCAGCGTGGGAAACTGAAATGGTGGATGAAGACCCTGACACAGTAGAAGATACAGATCTGACTGAGATCGCAACCGCTGACTGTGAGGACTCGAAAGTGGAAGGCAGAAGCATAGACTATGTCAGGTTTGCTATTGAAGTAGCAAAAAGGATCCTTCCAGATCTGCAAGAGTCGCTATCTAGCATGGTGGGGGTGATGCTCCAAGACCTTCAGCATACAGCCGCAGAGCATAGCAACAGACTATATGTGGCAGAACAAAAGCTGCAGGAGATGGATGACACATGCCACAAGCTGCAAATAAAGTTGGAGGCAGCTCTCAAGGATCATAGATTCCTAAAAGACAAAGTGGACAATCTGGAAAATCGCTCACGCAGAAGCAATTTAAGGATCGTAGGTTTACCAGAAAGCGTCCCGTCGCAAGATGTTATTCGCATCTGTGAAACAGATATACCAGAAGCGCTGGGAATACCTACAAAATGTAAAGCGGAAAGAGCGCACAGATTGGGCCCGGACTTAAGGTCTGGTAAAGATGAAAATAACACCAAACTCTTAGGTGCCCTGAACCGCCGCCCTAGGGCAGTGATTGTGAAGTATCTGGACTTTTCTGATAAAGTGACAATCTTGAGAGCCTATAAGAGACACAAGACAGCGTTAGAAATAGATGGCCAGAGACTGCTAATATTCGGAGATTACTCTATGGAGGTGCAGAGGAAGAGGAGAGAGTTCTCGGCGGTATGCACCGCGCTGTATGAAAATCGCACGAGATTCGCATTACTATACCCAGCCGTCTTGAAGGTGTTTCAGGAAGATGGTCAAACACTCACCTTTACAAAAGCACAAGACGCTAAAGACACCTTAGGATTACAGATCCAGCAGCAAACCTCAAGAGGAGCATCCAGACCAGGAAGGTCTCAAACATCCTGGGATCAAGATGGGGACTGATCGTCTACCTGACTCCAGCGGGATATAGAAGACTTTGTTCCCCCACGACAACGCTCCCGTTGAGCAACCTTTTTACCAGAGACTTACCTGCGTGATTAGGACTATTTGGCTGGCACGTGAGGGGACACCTTATACCGCGTTAAACACATATGCTCAAGTCGTATGATTTGTAAGCTTAGCGCTAAATGGCGTAATGTTAATGTTTTGCTGACGTATGAAAATGAACCCTTTGGTTTTCAATGTAGGAGAAGTGATACATAGCAGAGCAGACCAGAGGGTAGTAAAACACCAATTTTTCACCATGTTGGAAAAAATGGAAGTCTTTGACAGTCATGGGAAAGTGGGGCCAGAGGAAGCCGTACTATCTTTCCTGGACTGGTTTATGGAGAATCTAGTTCAGTTAGAGTATATATGTCTAGAGAGGCAGTTTGTTGGGGAAGTTCTTGGGAGGGAAAGGGCGTTGGGGCGGGTTATGTTGGATGCTGTCACGCTTACATGTCAGAAGCTATACTTTCTTGTCCTTCGCAATATTAGAGAGAAATGCACTAATAGGGGTCCAATAGAAATATGCGAATAATAACTTGGAACGTGAAGGGATTGAAATCCCCTCAAAAGAGAATGATAGTGTTACGTCACTTGAAGCGGTTGAAAGCAGATGTAGCTTTATTACAGATGACACACCTAAGTATAGAGTGCACAAGATTGCGCAAATTATGGGTGGGAGAGGTATTCTGCTCTCCATCGGTCCATGCGGAAGCAGGAGTGGTCACACTACTTCGGAAAAACCTCCCTTATACAATACGAGAGGGGTACAAAGATAACCAGGGAAGGCTGCTTCAGGTATACTTGGAATCACCCTCTGATGCACTTAGTGTATATAACATATATGGACCAAATGAGACCAATATAGCGTTCTATAAGGATTTAGGGACAAGAATACAGGCGGACAAATGCACAAATCAGATAGTAGCTGGAGATATGAATGACGTATTTATTGTTCTTGAGGACAGGCGAAGGGTACGGGATAAAAAGACCTCACTAAAAGATAAATGCACTGCACTGAAACAACTGTGTACTACACACAAATTGTGTGATATATGGCAGGCGAAAAAATTCCAGAGGGCAGGGAGTATACCCATTACTCCCACCCTCATGAGTCTTGGTCCAGGTTGGATTACATACTTCTGTCCTCTGCATTGCAAGTTAGAGCGAAGTCAATATCAATAGAGGAATTGGTAGTCTCGGACCATTCGCCTGTACTCCTCAATATGGTCGACACGATCCCAAGAGGATCAGATTATATATGGAGGTTCCCCTCAAATTTGATAGGAAATAAAGAGTTTGAAGCTGCTTTGTTTAACTGGTGGGAAGAATATATGCGTTTCAATGCCGCAACTCAAAATACGCAAACACTATGGGAAGCAGGCAAAGCTGTTCTGCGGGGCATCTCTAAAGAAAAGGACGTTGGGAAAGTGAGATAAATGTAGTCACAAACTAAAAGAGGCATATACGTTATTCCAAACCCTCCCAAATGACCAGCATAAAAAGGCTTGGACGCAGGTGAAACTAGAATATGAGGATTGAATAAACAAAAAAGAGGCAATGTTCCAGACGAAGTTTGAAGCCCAACTATTTATATATGGGAATAAGGCAGGGAAGTTGATGGTGAGATTAGCAAAAGGCCCATATAAAAATAACCCAATATTAGCACTAAAGGACAACAAAGGGGTCACCCATACATTACCTTAAAAAATTAGCAAGATTTTAAAGGATTATTATAAATAATTATACTCGGACAGCCCAAGATACACGTCATTATCAGAGAAATGGCTCCAGAGCGTACCCTTGCCAAAAATTAAAAAGGAGGATTTAGAGATCCTGAATAAACCAATCACGCAAGAAGAAGTAATAGAGACCATAACTTACCTAGCAGCAAATAAAGCCCCTGGACCAGATGGTTATATTGCTGAATTTTACAAAGTCATGAAAGGAAAGATAGCACCAATTCTAGCAAAATTATCAAATGACTATATGTCAGGAAAGCAGATGTCAGAATCGGCCAAAACTGGGTACATTAAAGTACTCCCCAAACCAGGAAAAAACTTACTTTCCCCATCTTCGTACAGACCAATCTCCTTGATAAACGTGGATATAAAAGTAATATCCAAAATTATGGCCAGTAGGCTGGCGAGTCTAATGCCAGGCCTTCTGTCTACTGCACAGGCAGGATTCACGCAAAATAGAGCAGCGGTAACTAACATTCGTAAGGTGTTAGCGATACTAGATGAGCTGAAGATGAGACCTAGGTTGGGCCAGTCCCCGGCCATTGTGGTAATAGATGCTGAGAAAGCGTTTGATAATGTGGCCTGGGACTGGCTAAACCGGGTTCTGGATTCGATAACACTTGAGGGCCCTTTTTGACAATACCTCACAGCATTATATCACCAATTGCGCAAATATATACGCCAGGTTATTTGTCATCCAAAATTGACTTGTAAAAAGGGACTCGTCAGTGGTGCCCATTATCCCCTTTATTATTCAATTTAGCCATTGAACCACTATCCAGAACCATAGCCGAAAATGAGGATATAAGAGGGATTAGAGTGGGTAATGAAACGGTTAAACATGCTTTGTTTGCAGATGACCTGTTAGTCTTTTTGGTCCACCCTCATAATGATCTGCCCAAACTATTTGAGCTGCTAAACAGCTTTGGCTCAGTGTCCAGCTTCAAAGTCAATGTGTCGAAGTGTGAAATGCTGTACCTTACAAATAATAGGCACTACTCGGAAATTAATAAAGATGTCCCAGTTAAAATTGTGCAAACTTCGATCAAATACTTGAGAATTCACATTGGAAAGACGCCAGAATCCTTATACAGGGAGTGCAGAATTATTAGGCAAATGAGTATTTTGACCACCTCATCCTCTTTATGCATGTTGTCTTACTCCAAGCTGTATAGGCTCGAAAGCCTACTACCAATTAAGCATATTAGGTGATGTGCATCTCTGTAATGAGAAAGGGTGTGGTCTAATGACATCAACACCCTATATCAGGTGTGCATAATTATTAGGCAACTTCCTTTCCTTTGGCAAAATGGGTCAAAAGAAGGACTTGACAGGCTCAGAAAAGTCAAAAATAGTGAGATATCTTGCAGAGGGATGCAGCACTCTTAAAATTGCAAAGCTTCTGAAGCGTGATCATCGAACAATCAAGCGTTTCATTCAAAATAGTCAACAGGGTCGCAAGAAGCGTGTGGAAAAACCAAGGCGCAAAATAACTGCCCATGAACTGAGAAAAGTCAAGCGTGCAGCTGCCAAGATACCACTTGCCACCAGTTTGGCCATATTTCAGAGCTGCAACATCACTGGAGTGCCCAAAAGCACAAGGTGTGCAATACTCAGAGACATGGCCAAGGTAAGAAAGGCTGAAAGACGACCACCACTGAACAAGACACACAAGCTGAAACGTCAAGACTGGGCCAAGAAATATCTCAAGACTGATT
The DNA here is from genome assembly GCF_014858855.1 of Bufo gargarizans. Taxonomy (NCBI): domain Eukaryota; kingdom Metazoa; phylum Chordata; class Amphibia; order Anura; family Bufonidae; genus Bufo; species Bufo gargarizans. Next base: position 178,186,791 of record NC_058086.1, read on the forward strand.
TTTCTAAGGTTTTATGGACTGATGAAATGAGAGTGAGTCTTGATGGGCCAGATGGATGGGCCCGTGGCTGGATTGGTAAAGGGCAGAGAGCTCCAGTCCGACTCAGACGCCAGCAAGGTGGAGGTGGAGTACTGGTTTGGGCTGGTATCATCAAAGATGAGCTTGTGGGGCCTTTTCGGGTTGAGGATCGAGTCAAGCTCAACTCCCAGTCCTACTGCCAGTTTCTGGAAGACACCTTCTTCAAGCAGTGGTACAGGAAGAAGTCTGCATCCTTCAAGAAAAACATGATTTTCATGCAGGACAATGCTCCATCACACGCGTCTAAGTACTCCACAGCGTGGCTGGCAAGAAAGGGTATAAAAGAAGAAAATCTAATGACATGGCCTCCTTGTTCACCTGATCTGAACCCCATTGAGAACCTGTGGTCCATCATCAAATGTGAGATTTACAAGGAGGGAAAACAGTACACCTCTCTGAACAGTGTCTGGGAGGCTGTGGTTGCTGCTGCACGCAATGTTGATGGTGAACAGATCAAAACACTGACAGAATCCATGGATGGCAGGCTTTTGAGTGTCCTTGCAAAGAAAGGTGGCTATATTGGTCACTGATTTATTTTTGTTTTGTTTTTGAATGTCAGAAATGTATATTTGTGAATGTTGAGATGTTATATTGGTTTTACTGGTAAAAATAAATAATTGAAATGGGTATATATTTGTTTTTTGTTAAGTTGCCTAATAATTATGCACAGTAATAGTCACCTGCACACACAGATATCCCCTTAAAATAGCTAAAACTAAAAACAAACTAAAAACTACTTCCAAAAATGAGTTTTTTGGGTTCATTGAGAACATGGTTGTTGTTCAATAATAAAATTAATCCTCAAAAATACAACTTGCCTAATAATTCTGCACTCCCTGTATATGCTAAACTACCCAAATTTAATCAGTCGCATTAAAACAGATTTGGAAAGATGGTCGCACCTTCCACTGTCACAGATGGGCAGGTGTCACCTGATAAAAATGATAAGCTTCCCGCAACTATTATACCAACTGCAGACAATACCTGTCCTGTTGAAACACTCAGATGTCAATGCCCTGCATAGTGCTTTTCGTAAATTCATATGGGCGGGGAAAAAATCTAGAATAGCACTGAAAACTCTTATGCTACCTAGGGAAGAGGGGGGCTTAGGCTTCCCTGATATAAGGCACTATAACATAACTAGTCTACTGGGATACGGAGTAGACTGGATTAGAGAATCCTCATATTTCTCTAACTTCTCTCTGGAATCGCAATTGGCAAAGCCATGGAGCCTTAATGCTTTATTACACACTAGGTATGCGGCTTTCCCGACACAGATTAAGCACAGTGTACTAATTAAAGATACACTAGCGGCTTGGAAGGTAGTCAGGAAACTGTATAAACTCCCTTTCTTGATGTCAAAGTACTTGTCTCCATGGCGACATCCGGAATTTCAACCAAGGTCATTGAACAAACAATTTATAGAATGGGAAAGTAGAGGGATAAACAAGGTTTCGGATTTATGGGATAAACAGAAAGCGCAATACTACTCATTCATTGACTTACAATCAATATATAATATACCCTCAAAACACTTTTTGGCATACCATTAGATCATGAAATTCTTGAGAGAGAGACTCAAAAATACTGTGTCTGAATTTTCACTAAATGACTTTGATGGTATACTGTCCCCAAACTATGGCAAGCCCTCCATAGCCTCCCTATATCAGAGGGTGAGGAAAACACTCTCCTCTGACATGGTGGATGCTCTTTTTAAGAAGTGGACAAGGGGACCGAACATTAAAGTAGAAGCCGAAGATATATTGAGGGGATCTGAAAATGTACGTAAAGCAGTTTCTACTGAAATATGGAGGGAGACACACTTTAAATTGATGCATAGAGCGATATATGGCTTCGATATCAAAGGTAACTATACTAGAACAGCTAATGAAAGGCTGAAAGCTTGCCCGAAATGCTTGTTTCCAGAAGCAAACATGTACCATTGCATTTGGGAATGTAGGGAAATTGCGGAATTGTGGCAAAGGGTAACCAGAGAACTAAATAGTAAGTTAAAAACAAACCTATCTATGGTTCCGAAAGAATTGCTGTTTCAAGCTACAGGCCCTCGGGTTCCCTTGGCAGTGCAGGTAGTTCTGCTAGCCACAAAAAGATGTATTCTAGCACATTGGCTGCAACCAATGATTCCGTCAATTGATGAGATAAAAAAGCATACAAAGAACTGTATACTGGCAGATAAATGGGCGGTGGACAGGGAGGGACAAAAGGCCACAAAAAGATACCAGGCAAAATGGCTTAGGTTCATACTCACATTCTTTTCCGGAGATGACTCTAGGGACTTGATATGATAAGACATAGTGGTTAGGGTCGTGCAATGGTTATGTTCGCAAAATAAACTAACTGGAGAAGATGGTAATAGTATGAAACATGAGCAGTCTATTTTGCTAACCCAATTGGGTTACCACTGTGTAATGTAAGCTCCAACAGTTAGGGAGGGAGGGAGGCGGGGAGGGTGGGGGTTTTATGTTGTAAACCTAAACGAGCTGTACTATACGTTTGTCTTGATCACATGAACATATGTAATCTTATGCAAGCTATGTATTACTGATAATTGCATGGAACCTCAATAAAAAGTATGTTTAAAAAAAAAATATGAATTCAAGAGGGGCCTGGATGTATTTCTGGAGTGTAATAATATTACAGGCTATAGCTTCTAGAGAGGGGTCGTTGATCCAGGGAGTTATTCTGATTGCCTTATTGGAGTCGGGAAGGAATTTTTTCCTCCTTAAGTGGGAAAAATTGGCTTCTACCTCCCAGTTTTTTTTTTTTTGCCTTCCTCTGGATCAACTTGCAGGATGACAGGCCGAACTGGATGGACAAATGTCTTTTTTTCAGCCTTATGTACTATGTTACTATGTTACCAAGCTATAGTTATATGAATTCTCCTGGTTCACAGTTCTCTGAACCAGCACAGACTCCATGCACTGCTGCATGCCTGAGCAGCTCCTAGGTCAGCTTTTATTTGTCTGCATCTGTGGGTGAAGCAATAGCCAGGTTAGCATCGTAATGCCCAGTAAAGAACATATCTCCCTCGTCAAGGTAACCGCCTTACTTTATCACAATATATAAAGCTGAGTGTATGTATGTATGTCCGCTAAAGGAATCCGCACCGTGGCATTTACAATTACGAAATTTTGCACAGCCACCTCCTGTGACTCAGGTAAAGTCATAGACTATGCTTTGAGTGGAAATTTTCATCCTACGCTTTCCAATTATTTGCCAACAAATACGCTTAGTAATCTAATCGCCAAACTCCAGGAGCCATTGGCTGTTGTAGTTAGCCTGGGTATTCATCACAGCTTAGCTTCTTTGCTACAGGCCATTAATATGAGCTCTGATTGGTTGTTATAGGCAACGAAGGACATTCTTAGTATAATAGTATGTGTGAGTTAATATGATTTTGATTGCGACACTTAGCCAATGTTATTGTAGAGGCTGATGTAACTCACATGACTTTAAGTGTATACCTGTTCTATGCGGTTTTATATACTGACAATAATGCTCCGCTGTGGAGATCTTTGTTAGGAGGGCGGGTGGGGTGTTGTGGAGGTCACTGTTAAAGGAGCCGACTGCTGTGAAGGTCAAAGTTAAAGGGGTGGGCTGCTGTGGAGGTCACATTTTAAAGGAGGTGGGGCACTGTGGGGGGGTTAGCGTTAAAAAGTGGGGGACTGTGGAGTTCACTGTTAATGAGGCGGGGTGCTGTAGAGGTCAATCTTATGGGAGATATTGTCGATAACTCATGAACAGCGCCCTCTATTGGTTGCATAGTCTTATGACAAGACTATTCGCTGTTGTGAGATTGTGAAAACTCAGATCCGATGGTATATTCTAACCCTGAGGTGTTCCCATGGTGAGGGAGGCGCTCCATGGGCACGGCAATGGGCATTGACTGGAGTGGGCTGAAATCCTAGGGAGCCCGGACAGATAAGAACTATTTTTTGGGAACCAAACACCCTAAGCAGGGAGGAATCATGTGTACTGTTAATTTCAGATGGATGATGAAACATGATAAATATTCTAAAAATGAATATATAGCAATATATTCAATATATTGCTATATATGTTTTTTTTTGAATATTCATGAATATATGACAAATATTCTAAAAAATATTTGTCAAATATTGCGAATTCGAATATAGCCCCTGCCGCTCATCACTACTATACAGCGGGCACATGTGAGACGTGCCGAGACCTTGGCGTCTTCCTCCCTTCATTGCGCATGTGCCGCCCTCACATGTGTCCATCAGCAGCAAGCGCCATCTTTTTTGAGGGCAAATTAATGGACAAACAAATAAACTTTATTTTACATAGATGACGGCACATTTTTTTTAATAACAAGATACCGGGACCACTTATGGCCAAATTCCTTTCTCTATTCTTATGTACAAGCTGCCCTCTCCCAACAATGGGACAGCTAAATATATACTACAACTGAAGGGTGCATCCTCCAAATTAACCCCTCATGAGTTTTACTAATGTTATCATAACTATGCCCAAATGGCCTTAACCTAAATTCATCATGTTCAGCCCCTGTATAGCCAAATGACGTCCATTTTCTGTACCATTTATCTTCATTACTAAAATAATAATAATAATTATAAATAAAATATTAATATTACTATAAATTTGACTATAAATATTTATACCAAAACTTACAATACCTACAATTCACTTAAAGGTAAAGGTTCAAAGGGTCTATGCAGGGTCTATGCAGAGGGGCATCTCAACTCATCATATTTACCATAACCTTAAAATGAACATTTAAGCCCTTTGTTTTTAATGAATCAAGGTGGAAAATCTACCTTAATTCCCTTTTCTTTAGGAGGGACAGTCTATCCTCTTTTTGGTATTTTTATGTGGTCCAAAATCATGAACCTCAATTCATTTTCCGTATGATTCTTATTCACAAAATGTTTTGGCACTGGTAAATCCCTTCTCTTGTTTCTAGTGGTCTGCCTATGATTGTTTAACCTAGTGTTTATGTCACAAGTCGTCTCCACTACATCAAGTAATCTGCAGGGGCACCACATAAAGATTTGTGGTAGCATCAAAGTAGATGTCCAACATTTGTGTACTGGCCAGCAACTGTAAACAGACCAGAAACAGCATTTATTTTAAAGTTGAAGGACATTCACGGTTAGTAGGTCAGCAGCTGCTTTGCACACTCGTCATGGTGGTGGCATCCCCAAGGGTGCAGTCTTCCCAAAAGATGTAGGCATTGTCTTAAAAAAAAAGTCAAACTGTTGCCCTAAACCATGTTGCAACTGAGACTTTGTTAAAGGGCTTCTGTCACCCCACTAAAGTGATGTTTTTTTTTTTTGGGCTAGTGAAATTAGTTATATTGCGATATATGACAATATAATTGTGTTACTTACTTTGATCCAGCAGTTTCTGCAAAAAACGAAGTTTTATAATATGTAAATTCGGTTTCTACCAGCAAGTAGGGCGGCTACTTGCTGCTAGCTGCTGCAGAAATCCGCCCCCTCGTCGTGTTGATTGACAGGGCCAGCCGGGATCTCCTCCTCCGGCCAGCCCTGTCGGCATTTCAAAAATCGCGCGCCTGTGTTGATTCGGCGCAGGCGCTCTGAGATGAGGAGGCTCTTCTCCTCAGCACTCCCTCAGTGCGCCTGCGCCGATGACGTCTTCTATTTCGGTGATGTCATCGGCGCAGGCGCACTGAGGGAGTTCTGAGGAGACGAGCCTCCTCATCTCAGAGCGCCTGCGCCGAATCAACACAGGCGCGCGATTTTTGAAATGCCGACAGGGCTGGCCGGAGGAGGAGATCCCGGCTGGCCCTGTCAATCAACACGACGAGGGGGCGGATTTCTGCAGCAGCTACCAGCAAGTAGCCGCCCTACTTGCTGGTAGAGACCGAATTTACATATTATAAAACTTCATTTTTTGCAGAAACTGCTGGATCAAAGTAAGTAACACAATTATATTGTCATATATCGCAATATAACTAATTTCACTAGCCCAAAAAAAAAAAAAAAAACACTTTAAAAATTTCGATTTTTGGTTTTATTTTCATTGTGATCCTATATTTTGATGCCACCACCAAAGCATCTGTGTAAACCAGCCATTCAGTAGCTAACTGAAAACTAGGAGTAAGAAGCAATGCAAATATTTCCACAGTATGTGTAAGTTCCACTCTGGGTTATTGCTTACATACTGTATATGGATGCAAAACACTGACCCAAAATGCTGTGGTGTGAAAGGGACATTGTAGCAAGAGCCATAAAACTAAACGGGGACAAATGACTCTAAGAAGAGAGCCGTCGGTGGATAAATTGCATATATATTAGTGTTGGTCGAGCACCGTAATGCTCGGGGGCTCGGGCCAAACACATTGAGCACCAGAGTATAATGGAAGTCAATGGGCGAACCCAAGCATTAAACCAGGTACCCCCTACTCTGAAGAGGGGAGGGTGCCTGGTTCATAGGAAAATGTCAGAAATTAATGGAAACACCACCGAAATGGTTCTGAAACAACATGGGGAGGATGTCTGGATGCATCTTGTACTCACAGGTCGCTGCTGGGAATGATATTGTCCGAATAGTACGCCACTCTTACAGACTGACAATAATACGCTCAAAACCGAAGAAAAAAATTGATTTTAGAGGAAAAATTGATAGGAAACATTCTTTCCTGTATATTTACTTGTATATTAAGTGCAGGTGCTGCTAACAATTACAAGGAAGAGGCACTCCGATACAACCTGTATATCACATAAAGGAGGGCCTCATTCACATTGTGGTACAATTGTTCATGTAGTGGGACTCCTACACTCAAAGCCTATGCACTAAGTGAAAGGGCTGCCAAAAATTACAAGGAACCGGCACTCCATTGCACCCTTTGATACACATACAGGAGGGGTGCATCATACACAGCCTTGAAAAATTATGATTGATGGCCTGCTGGTGTACCTCAAAAACATTTGGAGCAAGGGCCTGCTGATCTGACCATCTAAAACATTATGGACGAGGGCCTGCTGCCGCTTTGGTGACTCTAGATAACCTGGGGACGATCACACGTCCCAGTGACGGCGATGATCCATTCGGATGTCTGCCCTATAAACTTTCAATGTTATTTTCACCCCAAACCATGTAGACCATGGGTGGCGAGGGGCCAGGGAACTCATGGTTCGATTCCGGAGAGGGAGCCTGAAAAATAGCTACGGCTACCACATCCAAGCAAGGTAGCGCAAATGATCTATTAGGTATAATTAGGTGAGAGCCTGCTGGTGAGATGACCCTGTAAAAGATTTTAGGTGTGGGCCTGCAGATGAGCTGACACTGTAAAAGATTTTAGGTGTGGGCCAGCAGGTGAGCTGACCCTGTAAAAGATTTTAGGTGCGGGCCTGCTAGTGAGCTGACCCTGTTAAAGATTGTAGGTGAAAGCCTGCTGATAAGCTGACCATGTAAAAAACTATATGCGAGGGCCTGCTGGTGAGCTGACCCTGAAAAAGGTTGTAGGTGCAAGCCTGCTGGTGAGCTGACCCTCTAAAACATTATATACGAGGGCCTTCAGGTGAGCTGACCCTGTAAAACATTATATGCGAGGTTATGCAGGTGAGCTGACCCTCTAAAAAATTGAATGTGAGAGCCTGCAGGTGAGCTGAACCTGTAAAAGATTTGAGGTGCGGACCTGATTGTGAGCTGACCATGTAAAATATTTTATGTGCAGGCCTGCAGGTGAGCTAACCCTCTAGAAAATTAAATGCGGGGGCTTGCAGGTGAGCTGACCCTGTAAAAGATTTTAGGTGCGGGCCTGCAGGTGGGCTGACCCTTAGAAGCCATCACAGCCATGCCTACTAATGGCATGGTTGTGATTGGCCAGTGCAGCATGTGACCCAGCCTCTATATAAGCTGGAGTCACAACGCCGCACGTCAATCTGCTCTTACTAATGTAGGGATAGGATGCTGCTGCTGAGAGGGAGAGAATAGGAAAGAATCTATCTGATATCACATCACAACTTGTTGTTATTATCTCTGCGATCTACTGCGATTTTGTTTTGTGGGTGCAGTGCAACGATTTCGTACCCTGCCCTGAGCCCAGTGACACTGAAAAATATGTTTTATCCGTCTGTTAGGTGGGCGTCGGCGGCCATTTTGTGCAAGTTCATATGTGCCAGGGACAATAATTTAACCTTGTTCTTTTAGTTCAGTGGGCAAAATATAAAAAAAAAATTAAGTGCACCTGCACTGCATATGTGCAAGGGGAAGGGGAAATAATATAGGGAATCAGTCTGTGAGTTCAGGGACCCAGGGGGTGACATATTCACATTTTTTTCTGTAAAGTACAATCCATGTAAATCCATCTGTTAGATTATGTGGGGACAATTTATTTTTATTTTTTTGCTAAAAAGTACATTTGCGCCCTGCACTGCATTTGTAATAGTGAAAGAAAATTGAAAGAAAATCAGTTAAATCCATCTGTTTAATAGTGAGTGAAAAAAAATCTTTTTTCCCCCCCATAAAGAACCTTTGCAGCCTTTGCTGCATTTGTGACAGTCCAATACAAGCTTTGAATACTGCTGTTATATTCTGGTTTTAAAAAAAAACACTCATTTTGTGCAAGATACTACATTTGCTGCCTTTGCTGCATTTCTGAGAGTCCAATACAAGTGTTAAATACTGCTGTTATATTCCAGTTTAAAAAAAAATACCCATTTTGTGCTAGATAATACATTTGCGGCCTTTTAGAAAGTATATTATAGTGCATTTGTATTGTGCAGCAGTTGTGTGAGGTTCCACTGCGATACTGCAGGTATAGAGAGGGACAAGCATTATTGGAACAAATTATTTTTACTGGTGTGATATACCAGTCGTCCCCCCAAAAAACGGATTGAATCGGGGTGTTATATACCAATATACTTTCTTTATAGTGCATTTGGGTACTGTATAGTGCATTTGCGCATGCGCGTACGCGGAAATTATTTTGCCGATATTTTGCATTGAAAAAAAAAATGAATGGAGATTGTAAATTCGAATAATACATCTGGTATGTCACTGTCCATGTTGTGGGACTATTTGTGCACTTCTAGTAATTATTTCTTGGCTGCAAATATGAGCTGAAGGTTTTTCAGGTTCGCCTGCCATTAAAATGAATGGGACCCGCCGCAAACTTGCGGTTCGCAAACATTTGATCGCGTTTGCGCAATCGCGTTCGCGAACCGTCCCGGAAGATGTTTGGGTCTTTGCTGCATTTGTGACAGACTAATACAAGCTTTAAATATTGCAGTTATATTCTGGTTTTAAAAAACACCCATTTTGTCCTAGATACTACAACTACTACTAAAATTGTCTGTTCAATTGGTGGGTGACCTGAATCCAGTTTTGCCGTGAATAAACCCCTGCTCCGCATAGTTGACAGGGACCGACATTTTTAAAAATCGTCTGTTCCATTGGTGGGTGACATTAACCCATTTTTGGCGATGAAAAACCCCTGCTCTGCATAGGTGACAGGGACTTAAATTTCTAAAATTCATCTTTAATTGACTCGCGTCTCATTCTTTCATTCGATCCTTCCGCTTTAATAACTTGTCCCACATATTTGCTCAATCACATTTTAGTCATAGACCTCCCTTGGATGTGGTATCCCTTTCTCACGCTCCCTCTCCGGCATGGAACTCTGATTACCCGTTACCCATGATCACTATGGTAGACACATAAAAGAACATCGAAAGTTGATAGAGAAGATATCCAATTGGATCGTGGACGTCACGGGGATGTGCGATCAGGCAGAAGTTATCTAGAGTAAACAAAGTGGCAGCAGGGCCTCTCCTGTCTAACGTTTCCAAATCCAGACTACCCCAGTGACATTCCCTGTAATTTTTTATTAATCATTCAAATAACAGAGCATCTTAAGAGTCCTGTAATGTTATTTATCGTCACTATCTCCCCGAGTTGGGAGTGGGTAATTGCCGCGCGCACCCTCCTTTACTTGGATTCTTCTGCTTCAATAATTTGTCCCACATTTCCGCTCGATCACATTTCATTTCATCCATTGACCTCCCCTGGATGTGGAATCCCTTTGTCAGGCTCCCTCTCTCATGGAACCCTGATTTCCCGCTAACCGTGATCAACATGGTAGGCACAGAAAAGAACATCGAAAGTTGATAAGGAAGATATTCAATTGGATCAAGGCCATCACGGGGACGTGTGACATAGTTGAGCGGTATGTGCACACGCCTACACGTACTGACTGATTTGTCTGCCCCCTTCAACTTCTGGGTCTCAAAATTGGACACATGGCCTGAGCTTGCCCTTTACGCTTTGGAGGTGCTGGCCTGCCCATCAGCCAGTGTATTGTCTGAACGTTTGTTTAGCACGGCAGGAGGGGGTTATTAAAATGAACCAGGCAGGAATCCCACAGGACTTGTCCATACCTTGTCCAGAATAGACATGTATACCGGTATCACCCAGCCATTGTTGTACTCCAGCGCACCTTTTCTTTGTTTTATTTTTTATATTTCCCAATGTTTTGGGGTCTACCCAATTTTGAACAAAAAAATAAAATAATAAAATAGATAACAAAATAAAAAAAACTGTGTTGGCTACCTTCTCCTCCTCCACCGCTGCTTCCACCTACACCGCCACATCCACAGCCTACTCAACCTCCTAATCAATATGGGCCTCCTCCTCCTAGATCAAGAGTTTTTTATTTATTTTTTACGTATTTTATATTAAGTCATTTCCCTATCCACATTTGTTTGCAGAGCACTTGCCATGCTCTTAACTACATGTTGCTGCCTTTTGTAGCCCTCTAGCCCTTTCAATTACTTTTTTAGAGGCATTTTAGTGCTCCAAAGTTTGGGTCCCCATTGACTTCAATGGGGTTCGTGTTCAGGGTCAAGTTCGGGTCTCAAACTCAAACTTTTTTGTGAAGTTCGTCTTAACCTGTCGAACCCGAACATCCAGGTGGCCGCTCAACTCTACTGGTGAGCTGACCCTCTAAAACATTATATACGAGGGCCTTCAGGTGAGGTGACCCTGTAAAACATTATATACGAAGTCGTGCAGGTGAGCTGACCCTCTAAAAATTTAAATCTGAGGGCCTTCAGGTGAGCTGACCCTGTAAAAGATTTGAGGTGCGGGCCTGATGGTGAGCTGACCCTGTAAAATATTTTATGTTCGGGCCTATAGGTGAGCTGACCCTCTAAAAAATTAAATGCGAGGGCCTTCAGGTGAGCTAACCTTGTAAAAGATTTGAGGTGCGGGCCTCCTGGTGAGCTGACCCAGTAAAAGATTGTAGGAGAAAGCCTGTTGGTGAGCTGACCCTCTAAAAAATGATATGCGAGGGCCTAAAGGTGAGCTGACCCTGTAAAAGATAGTAGGTGAGGGCCTGCTGGTGAGTTGACCCTGTAAAAAATTATATTCGAGGGCTTGCATGTGAGCTGACCCAGTAAAACAATATATGCAAAGGGCATATATGCGAGGGGATTATATGTGACGAATAAGCACGTTGATATGATGGAAGAGGAGGAGGATTAGAATAGGAAAACTCAACCATATATCCTTGTTTGTGGTGGAAGGGGTGCATGGGAATACAGTGTATTCAGTACATTATAAACAACACATTTAAAGTGCCTTTATGTTCAGCCGCTTTCATCTGGTGGAGTCGAGAAGTCATGGTCAATCCAGGTCTTGATCATTTTTATAAGAGTCAACTTGTCAGCATTTTTAGTTGATAGGCGGATACGCTTATCTGTTATATGCCACCAGCAGCACTAAATACCCACTCTGACAAAACACTGGCGGCAAGGCAGGCCAGCACCTCTAAGGCGTAGAGCGCCAGGTTGTGCCACATGTCCAGCTTGGACACCCAGTAGTTGTAAGGCACTTAGGGATCATTGAGGATGCTGACACAGTCTGCCATGTAGTTCTTCACCATCATCCAAAAATTTTCCCTTCTTATGACACTAGACCGAGCATCAGGGTGAGGGTGCTGGAGGGGTGTCATTAAACTGTCCCAGGCTTATGAGAGTGTTGCACTGCCTCTGTTGTTACTGCTGTGTGTTCCCCTTGTCTCCCCTCCTCGGTTGGCCAAGGAACTACAGACTCCGCCACCAGCGTTGTCAGATGGAAATTTTTGGAGCAATTTTTTAACAAGGATCTTCTGGTATTGCACCGTTTTGCTCGTCCTCTCCACCAGAGGAATGAGAGATGTAGTGGGGTCGCGAAGGATAAACAACCAGTAATCCGTGTTGTCTAAAATGCATATAACGCGCAAGTCGCGGGAAAGTCAGCCTAAATAAGAAGCCAGCTATGTGTGCCAGAGTACCAACAGGCAAGACTTTGCTGTCCTCATCAGGAGGATCACTCTCAATCTCCTCATCCTCTTCCTCCTCTTCTACCAACCCACGCTGAACAGATGGAATTAAATTTCCAGGGGTACTACCCTCGGTAGCAGAGGCAACCCTCTCCTGCTCCTCCTCCTCATTATCGTCCAATTCGCGCTGAGAAGACGAACCAAGGGTGGTCTGGCTATCACTCTGTGTAATGTATTCCCCCATTTCCACCTCTTCCACATGCAAAGCGCCGTCCTTAATTGTGAGAAGCAAGCGTTTGAGTAGACACAGAAGTGGGATGATTACGCTGATTATAGCGTTATCACCGCTAAACATCTCTGTTGATTCCTCAAAGTTTCTTAAAACCTCACAGAGGTCAGACATCCATGCCCACTTCTCGCTTGTTAATAGCGGAAGCTGACTGGAAAGGCGATGACCATGTTGCAGCTGGTATTTCACTACTGCCTTATGCTGCTCACAAAGCCTGGCCAACATGTGGAACGTCGAGTTTCAACGCGTGCTCATGTCGCACAACAGCCGATGAGCTGGCAATTTCAAGCGCAGCAGCAGCATTGGTAGACCGGCTGAAGCTGTCGGTGACTTGCGGAAATGTGCACACACGCGGCGCACCTTCACCAGTAGCTCAGGCAAATTGAGTTAGGTTTTGAGAAACTGCTGAACCACAAGATTGAACACGTGGGCTAGGCATGGGATGTGTCTGAGCTTGCCAATCTCCAAAGCTGCCACCAAGTTACGGCCATTATCAGACACAACCATGCCTGGTTGTAGGTTCAGTGGCGAGAGTCTGATCTCTTATTCCCTGCCACAGCTCTGCGGCGGTGTGCTGTTTGTCCCCTAAGCATATCAGCTTTAGCACCGCCTGTTGCCGCTTCCCCATTTCAAGCTACCAACTGATGAATGACTGGTGCTGCATGCGGATAATTCGGAGGAGGAAGTAGAGGAGGAGGCAGAGGAGGAGAACTGGGGTTGCAGCCACTAACGTAGGTGCTGGCGGAAACTCTGATCGACATAGGGCCCGCAATCCTAGGCATCGATAGCACCTGTGCAATCCCAGGGTACGACTCGCTCCACAACGTTCGCCCAGTTTGCCATCAGGGAAATGTAGCGTCTCTGGCCGAATGCACTTGTCCATGTGTCCATGGTTGAGTGGACCTTCCCAGTAACTGCGTTGGTCAGGGGACGTGTGATATTATGTGACACATGTTGGTGTAAGGTGGTGAAAATTAGTGGCGGCTGTGCATTGCGTAATGAGGGACAGCCACCGACATCAGGCTGCGGAAGGCCTCAGTGTCCATAAGACTAAATAACAACATTTCCAGGGCCAGTAATTTGGAAAGTTGCACATTTTCTGCTATGGCCTGTGGGTGGGTGGCTGGGTATTTGCGCTTTTGTTCAAATGCCTGGGGTAAGGACATTTGTATGCTGCTCTGGGACATGGAAGTGGATGTGGTTGCTGATGGTGCTTGCGAAGGTCCAGGTGCAGGGCGGGATACATCCGGGCCTGCACCTTCGACAGGGGATTGGCCAGCACGTAACACAGGGGAAGAGGAGGCAGTGGTTTACCCGCAGACACAGCTTGTGGACAGAGAAAAAATGGTTCCGGCACTTTGCTTTTCGCAAAAACTTCCTCTTTATTCATGTAACAAATATCCAACCGCAGATAAATTCATACAGCAAGCGATAGTTTACGCGTTTCGGACAACAATAGTCTTGCTCTTATCTATGATGTCTGTTGGACAGGGAAATGTATTGCTCCAGATCCCAACCCCCCAGGAAATGGGAGGTGGAGACACGGAACCACAATTAACCCTCCAGCAACAATCCACCTGTTATCCCATACAATGTGAAATAAAAACTTTTATAGCCTCATCTACATATATTATTTTTCAAGTTGTCCCAACATCCTTCTATATCCTCTGTTAGGCTACTTTCACACTTGCGGCAGTGTGATCCGGCGGGCAGTTCCGTCGCCGATCTGCATGTGACTGAAAGCATTTGTGAGACGCATCCGGATGCGGATGCATTGCAAGAACGGATCCGTCTCTCCGCTTGTCATGCAGACAGACGGATCCGTCTTGTATCTTTTTTCACATTTTTACTGGTCTCGCATGCGCAGACTGGAAGGATGGATCCGGCATTCCGGTATTTTGAATGCCGGATCCGGCACTAATACATTCCTTTGGGGAAAAATGCCGGAGCAGGCATTCCGGCAAATCTTCAGTCAAGCCTGATCAGTCAAAATGACTGAACTGAAGACATCCTGATGCATCCTGAAGGGATTACTCTCCATTCAGAATGCATGGGGATATGCCTGATCAGTTCTTGTCTGTTACAGAGCCCCTGTGATGGAACTCTATGCCGGAAAAGAAAAACACTAGTGTGAAAGTATCCTTCGAAACACAAAATCAATAATATACATAAATATATCACAAAAATAAATGAAAAACTAAACAAAGGAAATATAAAGAAAAAACGCACAATGTGTACAGGGACAGACATGAGAGAAAACTATATATTTAATACAAATAGTTTTTTCTCAAACTTGCACAAAGGCAATAGAACCATATGCACTCCATCAGCAATCCACAGTCCTAATCACTGATAGAAGTACAGTACATTAGTTATTTTCTCTCATTTAAACCTGTAGGTACTCTGGTGTTAAGTCTAAAGATCCAGTACGCTTCTCTTAGTAATATTACTTTCTTGTGATCACCACCTCTAGGGGGAGTAGTAACCTTTTCTATTGCGAAAGCACGGAAGGAACTGACTTTGCGGTTATATGTGTGAATGAAATGTTTGGCAGCATTAGATAAATTCACAGCAGAGGGATTAGAAATATAATTTAAATGCTCCAGAATTCAGCTTTTTAATATGCATGATGTACTACCAACATACATTAAATCACAATCTGTACATTGAATAACATAGATTACCCCCGTGCTGTTGCAGTTGATATGGGTTTTAATAAAAAAAGGTCATAGAATGATCAGCATTTTGGGAGGTTTTTGTTACACATAGAAAATTGCATGTTTTGCACGGATGATTACCGCACTTAGTAAAACCTTTATATTTAATCCAAGTAACCTGTGAATTTTTGTTTTTAGATATAAATAATGAGGGAGAAAAAGAACTGGCATGAGTGGGTGCTCTTCTAGACACTATTCGACAGCCGTTTCTTAAAGTATTGTACAGAACCTCGTCATCATATAATATAGGTAAGAAATTCCTGACGATGCTCTGTATTTGCTTAAACTGTCGGCTGTAAGTCAAAACCAAGGTGGGAATGTTCCATTTGTCTTTCTCCCTGTTATTTAGCCTTTTACTCCATATATTTTTGTTGTTATCTGTACTCTCATATTGCTTTGTATATGAGTCATTATCCTTCCGGACATTGAACTATTTTGGATTTTGGATTGAACAATAACTCATGTCTAGATTTACCTAACGCTATGCCTGTAGTTCTTTGCAACATCCAAATTGGGTAACCTCTCTTACATAGTCTTGTCTTAATAGCCTTGGCACTCCTTTTGAAAGGCCAACTCTGAACTACAATTTCTGTGTGCGCGCACAAGTTCTCCAACTGGTATAGCCTTTATAGTATGTACTGGATGATGACTATTTGCACGTAAAATGGAATTGCCCGCCATTTCTATCCTATAAGTTTCTGTGAATACCACCGCATTTTGGAGACCACTCAATTTTAAGTTAAAAAAACAAATGTCATGTACATCGACTATGTATGTGAAGCGCAGATTGTATGCATTTTCATTCAAATATTGCCACATCCCCACTTCAAATAAGGAGCAGGTTATCTATGTATCTACCAGACCAGACCAAATTCGACAAAAATTTTTTATCCGTGCTATAAATTTAGCTTCCACAGTCAAATTAGCCAAAGAGGGCACATCTTTAATTTGCAGATAGAAATAAATGTCAAACATAAAATAGTTGTGTGTAAGGAGGAAATAAGTAACCTCCACCACATAATCAATAGAATAAGGGGAATGATTAGTGTATTTATGAAGATGAAATTCCAATGCTAGTGCGGCTATCCTATGAGGGATAGAGGGATAAAGTGATATGACGTCTGCAGTTATCCATGTATATTCTGGTCTCCAAACTATATTAAACATGGATCTTAATACAGCTGACATATCCCTGATATACCCCGGTATACTTTTCACCATTGGTTGTAATATACATTCAAGCCAATTCCCCAGTAAGTGACCCTATACCAGAAACGATGGGGTACAGAGAGGCACAGATTGTGGACCCAGGCATTCGCCAAACTTATTACGGTGCTTGGATGTCTTGTGGCGGATCACGCTAGTGGTGGTGAGGTTGCTAGTGTTCACGCCCCGGCTCATTTTCATATGAAACAGGTTGCAAACTACTATTATTTTGTCATCTGCACTTTCCTCAAAAAAGTGCCATACTGCGGAACATCTAACCATTGGCAAGGGAGATTTCCACAAAGGGTTGCTCCGTGGAACAGTTACGGGTCTGTGTGGTAGGGCCTGCCTTCCTCCTTTTGCCACCCCACTGCCTCTTCCAGCCTGTTGCGGTTCTGCATATCACTCCCCCTCTGTACTACTGTCCTCGCTCGGCTTTCCACCGTCCCAGGTTGGGTCAGTGACCTTATCGCCCACGACCTCCTCTTCCACTTTCTCACTCTGATCATCCTCCTGATTTTTTGACCTAACCACAACCTCAGTGATTGACAACTGTGTCTCATCGTCTTCATCAACCTCTTGAGACAGTAATTGCGGTTGACTCATTGGCAACTGTGTCTCATCATCATCCACCTCATTAATCACTAATTGCTGTTCCCCACCGTCATGTTCTTGTGACTGTGGATATTCAAGAGGTTGGGAATCAGGGCACAAGATCTCATGTTCCTCTTCAAGCTTGCTTGGCAAGAGGGCCAAATAAAGTAATGGCGATGAAAAGAGGTCCTCGAAATATCCAAGTGTGTGATTACTTGTTTGGCCAGACTGTAAATTGTGGGAGGAAGGAGGATCAGGGTGAGGATTAGGTTTACCAGACTCCTGACTACTAAGACTGGACTTGGTGGAAGACAGGGTGGTGTTTAAACGACTGGAAGCATTATCTGCTGCATTCCAACCAACCATCTGGTCGCACTGGTCTGACTTCAAGAGTGGTGTCCTGTGCAGCCCTGCAAACTGGGACATGAAGCTAGGTATCTTGGATGATTGTTAAAATTGTGTTCTGGCAGCAGGCCACGGCCTCTGTGTGCACCATCAGCATCACAGCCACTTCCCCCTCCCTTACTGCTCGCCTTCTTCATTTTAAATGTGATATATGCTTGAAAGTATGTCACACGTACAGTAGCGTAGGATTTGGAAGTGTATGTGCAAAAAAAATTAAAAAAGGTATTTGTGATGAGGAAACGTTACACAGGACAGGTACCACAGGTAATGTCACAGTTCGCAGTGTCTACGGAAAAAGTTACACTGGATGTCACTGATATTTTAGGGATGCGCACACTTTAAACATGAGATGTGGCGCAGATAATTTAAGTGTCCGCAGCGGACACCGTATATGGAAAAAGTGCACTGGATGTCACTGATATTTTAGGGATGCGCACACTTTAAACAGGAGATGTGGCGCGGATAATTTAACTGTCTGCAGGGGACACCGTCCACGGAAAAAGTGCACTGGATGTCACTGATATTTTAGGGATGCGCACACATTAAACAGGAGATATGGCGCGGATAATTTAACTGTCTGCAGGGGACACCGTCTACGGAAAAAGTGCACTGGATGTCACTGATATTTTAGGGATGCGCACACTTTAAACAGGAGATGTAGCGCAGATAATTTAACTGTCCGCAGCGTACACCGTCTACGGAAAAACTGCACTGTATGTCACTGAAATTTTACGGATGTGCACATTTTAAACAGGAGATGTAGCGTGGATAATAACTGTCCGCAGCAGACACAGTCTATGTAAAAAGTGCACTGGATATCATTTATATTTTAGGGATGTGCACAATTTACACAGGAGATGTGGCACAAATAATTTAACTGTCTGCAGCGGCTTATTGCACAGTATTTTGCACAGGATGTGGCAAAAATATATATAAGACCTTAAAAGGACTTTTGGGTCTATGAAATGTTTTTGTAGAAAATTTTAATTCAATTACACTGTCTGTCCCTTCCTATGCTTAGCTCTTCCTGACTTAGCACTTGATGATGCATTTCGGCCAGCCAATCACTGTAATGCCAGTAGCCAACATGGCTACTGTCATTACAGTGAGGGCAGTACTTACCTGCTCTTTTATTGACTGC
Source organism: Bufo gargarizans (assembly GCF_014858855.1). Classification (NCBI taxonomy): domain Eukaryota; kingdom Metazoa; phylum Chordata; class Amphibia; order Anura; family Bufonidae; genus Bufo; species Bufo gargarizans. The sequence continues at coordinate 178,205,513 of NC_058086.1, forward strand.
TTAGCAGCTGCAAAACTTGCGGGAAGGAGACTCGAGCATTGCGCTCGAGCACATGCGGTACTCAGCCGAGTACCGCCATGTGCCGATCATAGTGATGCTCGCGCCGAACTGGTATTCGGCCAAGCATGCTCGATCAACACAAATATATGTCTCATGTTATTCTAAAAAAAGATAACAGCTTGGTCCATCAGAAATTGCGAGGAAGTGCTATTCATTTTAATTTACATAAAATTGGTTTGTTTTTATTCTAAAATGAATACCAAATTTTAGAGCTATAAATTCAACCAATGATTAATAAAGTAAACAAAAAATACCAGATGGGATGATAATTAGCTCTGTAGGTGTTATGATTATGTAACATTGTCTCTTTACAGTAGTTAAAATATTTCTCCGGAACTAAACTTAATAAATCCTTCCAATTACAGATAGCTTGTAATGCTTAAAATATCTAAATTAGATGAGCACAAATATAATTTGTGCTAGAATTACAATAGTTGATTATATGAAGTCAGCATCAATTACAATCAGCTAGCCTGTAACCATGTCTAGAAGTGTTAAAGCACAAAATGAAAGAATAAGGCTATAATATATTAGCTCAACTTATACACCAAGAAATTTGCCAGCATTACTCCTCTAATGACAGGCGCAGGTCTCTTTATGCTACAAGTCCTCCACAGCATACAGTCAGAAAATATATAATAAGAAATATTGATTTCATAGTGAGCTCCCCTTTCAGACCAAAGAGCAGACCAGCTTGCTGTCAAGTGCCGTAGAACATTTTGATGCTGGTTTTCCAAATAAGCTATAATCCCTAAGAAGAGACAGCTTGTATGTACACTTCGAGTAAAGAAACATTTTGTATGATACAGCACCCTTCCTCTAGTTGCAGTATATTATTTATCCCAATGGCTGCATGTGAGGCTACCAAGATACACGATTTACAGCAACCTAGCCTGAGGATGCTGTTGAGTCATCTACAACGTAGCTTTACTCATTCAATCTTGAATATAAAGCATTGAAACAATTGTGATGCAATGTTAGTAGTGTTTGTTCCATTTATATTAAAGCTGAACTAGATGGAGTGAGCTAGGTGCAATGGCTTCCACTAAACAATCCCCTAAGTGTCAATTAGAGTCAGAAGCAATGAACTGAACCCCTATATTCTCTTAAAACAAGTATGAGACTGAGGGCTCTGATGGGATGAGTAGTGTGTGATTTTATTACTTATCAACAGATCCCAAAACAGAAACAAACTTGCCTTTGAAGATAACCATTGCTGTCACATGAGCACAATCCCAGGTAATAGTTTTTTTTTTTTAGATGGATTGGTTTCTTCCAAAATCCTTTTTAGTAAAAGGCAGGGAAGGGTTCAAGCAGATCTTGAAATGCATTGCTAAAATAAAATACTAAAACCTTTGTTATAGACCTTGATCTGAGATGTGTACTAACTGGCTGAGAACAGCAGCACTCATCTCCATTTTTTCTTCCATTGGATCTTCTGATTCCCTAACATTTACTGATCTAGAGTTGTGCCTATCATGCCATGTAATCTAATCAAGAAAGAACCAGTCCCCCTATGCAGGATACTCTTTGGCTATCTTCTGTAAATGTATATTATGGTATAAGAACATTTATAATTTCACCCATCTTGGCTGAGATAAAAGGTCATATATTTTCCACACCCATCATAGGCATTACAGGCATTCTGTGGGCACAACTGTGTATGACAGGGATGAGCAAATCGATTCTAATTAATCAGAAAAATGTGGAAATCGTCACCTGTAAGGAGCTGTCCCCATAGGAAAAGAGGTGCCCACATGCCTCTTGATTGACAGGGCCAGTTATGTTGCCCAACCATGACAATCTTGCGCCTGCATAACTGCTCTGAGTAGAGTTGAGCTGACACCTGTATGTTCAGGTTCGATGGGTTCGGCCGAACTTCACAAAAAAGTTCGAGTTCGGGACCTGAACTTGACCCGAACTTGACACCGAACCCGAACCCCATTGAAGTCAATGGGGACCCGAACTTTGGAGCACTAAAATGGCTCGAAAAAAAATTATGTAAAGGGCTAGAGGGCTGCAAATGGCAGCAAAATGTGGTTAAGAGCATGAAAAGTTCTCTGCAAACATATGTGGATAGGGAAATGACTTGAAATAACATAAAATACATAAAAATATAAAAATAATATTGATCTAGGAGGACGAGGTCCATATGGAGTAGGAGGTTGATATGGCGGTGTAGGTGGAAGCAGCGGTGGAAGAGGTAGTCAACACTGGTTTTTGGTTTTAATTTATTTTTTATTTTTTGTTTAAATTAGGGTACACCCCAAAACATTGGGAAATATAACCTGTGATAACCCCTCCAGCCGTGCTAAACAAACATTCAGACAATACACTGGCTGCAGGGCAGGCCAGCACCTCTAAGGTGTAAAGGGCAAGCTCAGGCCATGTGCCCAATTAGGACACCCAGAAGTTGAAGGGGGCAGACCCATCAGTCAGTACATGTAGGCGTGTGCACGCATACTGCTCCACCATGTCGCACGTCCCCGTGATGTCCACGAACCAATTGGATTTCTGCTCTATCAACTTTCAATGTTCTTTTCTGTGCCTACCATGTTGATCACGGTTAGCGGCGAATCAGGTTTCCACGCTGGACAGGGAGCGTGAGAAAGGGATACCACATCCAAGGGAGGTCAATGGCTGAAATGTGATCAAGCGGAAATTTTGGACTAGTTGTTAAAGCGGAATGATCGAATGAAAGGAGGTGGGGCGCGTCAATTAAAGACGAATTTTAGAAATTTAAGTCCCTGTCACCTATGCAGAGCAGGGGTTTTTCATCGGCAAAAATGGGTTAACGTCACCCACCAATGGAACAGACGATTTTTAAAAATGTTGGGCCCTGTCAACTATGCAGAGCAGGGGTTCATTCACGGCAAAACTGTGTTCATGCCACCCACCAATTGAACAGACGATTTTACAAAAATGAGGTCACCTACGCAGAGCAGGGGTTTGTATATGGCAAAATTGGTAAAATTTCACCTGACAATATAACAGACAATTTCTTTTTTCATTTAGGTCACTGTCACCTATGCATAGCAGGGGTTTATTCATAGCAAAAATGGTAAAATGTCAGGTGTGTAATAGACGAATTAGTGAAATGTATTTCCTTGTCCACTAGGTAGAGCAGGGGTATATCACGGCCAAAAATTTGTGAATGACACCCAACTATGTAACAGACAAATTAGTGAAATGTATTTTCTTGTCCACTAGGTAGAGCAGGGGTATATCACAGCCAAAAATTGGTGAATTTCACCCGACAATATAACAGACAAATTAGTGAAATTTATTAACCTGTCTACTAGGTAGAGCAGAAGTATATCACATCCAAAAAATTGTGAATTTCACCAGACAATGTAACAGACAAATTAGTGAAATTTATAAACCTGTCCACTAGGTAGAGCAGGGGTATATCACAGCCATAAATGTGGAATATGTAACCCAACAATGTATCAGACAAATTAGTGAAATGACTTAAAATAAAATAAAATACGTAAAAATTTAAAAACATAATCTTGATCTATGAGGTGGAGGTCCATATGGAGTAGGAGGTTGAGAAGGTGTGGACGTAGCGGTGTAGGTGGAAGCGGCGGTGGAGGAGGACGAGGTAGCCAACACAGTTTTTATTTTATTTTTGTTATTATTTTTATTAGGGTACACCCCAAAAAAATGGGAAATATCAAAAATACAACAATAAGCAATTGCTCTGTAGTATAACAATGGCTGGGTAAGGCCGGTATACATGTCTATTCTGCACAAGGTATGGACAAGTCCTGTGGGATCCATGCATGGTTCATTTTTAATAAACGGAGCTTCTCCACATTGGCTCTGCCTTTGCCTTGTGCTTCCACTGTGCACCCGCTGTCAGATGGGAATGCCACCAGCAGAGCGTCTACCAGCGTGCGCTTGTACTTGCGCATCTTACGATCACGCTCAAGTGACGGAATTAAGGATGGTACGTTGTCCTTGCAACGGGGATCAAGCAGCGTGGCCACACAATAATCAGCACGAGTTAGAATGTGGGCAACTCGGCGGTCGTTACAGAGACACTGCAGCATGTAATCGCTCATGTGTGCCAGGCTCCCCAGAGGCAACGACAAGCTGTCCTCTGTGAGAGGTGTATCGTCTGTGTCCTCTGTATCCCCCCAGCCATGTACCAGTGATGGCCATGAGCTGGTTTGGGTGCCACCCTGCTGTGAATACGGTTCCTCCTCCTCTATCTCCTCATCCTCCAGAACTGTGCCCTTGCTAGACAATTGTGCACCTGGCGTTTGTGGGTGCAGGAACCCACACTCAGAGTCACTTGTGAATGACTGGCTTAAAACCCTATGAAATGATCCCTCTTCCACCTCCTCCTCCTGTGCCACATCCTCTTCCATCATCCCCCGAAGCGTTTTTTTAAGGAGGCATAGAAGAGGGATAGTAACACTGAGAATGTCATCATTGGCACTGGCCATGTTGGTGGAGTACTCAAAACAGCGCAACAAGGCACACAGGTCTCGCATGGAGGCCCAGTCATTGGTGGTAAAGTGGTGCTGTTCCGCAGAGAGTCTTACCCGTGCGTGCTGCAGCTGAAACTCCACTATCGCTTGCTGCTGCTTGCACAGTCTAGCCAGCATGTGCAAGGTGGAGTTCCACCTTGTGGGCACGTCGCATGTGAGGCGGTAAACAAGAAGGCTGAAGTTACACTGCAGCCTTGACAGGCGAGCAGCAACAGGGTGAGAACGCTGAAAGCGCGCACAGACAACCTGCACTTTCTGCAGCAGCTCTGAGATATCGGGGTGATTTTTAAGGAACCTCTGCACCACCAAATCAGCACATGCACCAGGCAAGGGATGTGCGGCAAACCGGCTAGGCCCAGAGCTGCTAAGAGATTTCGCCCATTATGGCACACCACCAGGCCGGGCTTGAGGCTCACTGGCACCAACCACTCATCGGTCTGTTGTTCCATGCCCGTCCACAGCTCCTGCGCAGTGTGGGGTTTGTTCCCCAAACAGATAAGTTTTAAAACTGCCTGTTGTCATTTACCCCTGGCTTGCTGAAGTTACGCTGACCAGATAAGGAGCAGAGTAGGAGAAGGAAGCAATAGGAGGCCAAGAGAAGCATCCTGCAATCCTCGGTTGTGGAAGGATATGCTCCAAACTGCTATCCGCCTCAGGCCCAGCCGCCACTGCATTTACCCAGTGTGCTGTTAGGGAGATATAACGTCCCTGACCGTGCTTACTGGTCAACATATCCTTAGTTAGGTGGACCTTGCCACAGATGGTGGTGTGCAGGGCACGCCTGATTTTGTCCCCCACTTGGTTGCGCAGGGAAGAGATGGCTAACCTGGAAAAGTAGTGGCGGCTGGGCACGAAGTCCTGTGGGACAGCCACTGCCATAAGGCTTTTAAAACTCTCCGTCTCCACAAGACAGAATGACAGCATTTCAAAGGCCAGTAATTTTGAAATGCTGGCATTCAGAACCAGGGATCGTGGGTGGGTAGGGGGGTACTTTCTCTTTTGCTCCAGTGTTTGAGAGATAGAGAGTTGAACGCTTCCATGGGTCATTGTAAAGATGCTTGGTGACCCAGGTGGTGGCGTTGCTGGCAGATCCTCTGTTTGCAGGGTGGCAGGTGCCACTGTCACTCCAGAGGTGGATGAAGAGGCCGAGACTTCAGCTGAAGAGGAAGCAGGAGGAGCCAGAGACCTTTCTTTGTTTTTGAGGTGTCTACTCCACTGCAGCTCATGCTTTGCACTTAGATGCCTGGTCATGCAGGTTGTGCTCAGGTTGAAAGCGTTTATGCCTCGCTTCAGGCTCTGATTGCACAGCGTGCAAACCATTTTTGTCTTGTCTTGAAGAACTGCAACACCAGGGAATTCCTTGAGGCTGGCTTTTGTGTGCTGTGGGCAGTAGCAGGCGTACTGTCTAGGGGACGGCCGCTCCCCTTTTGCACCCTGCTCCCTCTTCTGCTTTGCTGGTGGCTCTGTGCGACCACCACCTCTTCCTCCATACTACACAGGTCACTCGCATGACCTTGATTTCATGTGGGGTCGAGGACCTCATCGTACTCCACATCATCTTCCACCTAGTCTTCACCCCTGCCCTCCTTGTCGGTTTGCACACTTTCAAAAGCCATAGCAGTTGGCATATATGTTTTGTCATCATCCGAGATGTGCTGCGGTGGTCCTCCAATGTACTCATCCTGAAACATAAGTGGTTGGGCATCGGTGCACTCAATCTCTTCCACTTCTGGGGCAGGGTTATGTGGATGGCCCTGGAAAAACCCTGCTAGCAGAGTCATCAAAAATTTGAAAAGACTGCTCCATGACTTGGAGCTCAGACTGCTTGGCTGATTTGCAAGGGGGTGATGTGAAGGACTGATGGACATGGGCTGCAGGTGCCAACTCAGATATTTCAGCAGGAGCCTGGGTTGGAGACAATGTGAAGGAACTGGAGGCACTGTCAGCCACCCAATCTACTATCACCTGTAATTGTTCTGGCCTCACCATTCGGGGAGCCACATTCGCCCCTACCAAATAACGCTGAAGGTTCTGTTGCCTACTCACACCTGAGGAAGGTGTTTCACTTGTGCGTGTAGCTGGCACAGATCAACCAAGTCCTCTCCCTGCAACAGGAGCTCCAGCATTTGATGCTTTCCTCATTCTTTGCGTTCACCCACCAAACTAACAGATGGTTTATGTCAGGCAACAGTGTAACCACCAATAGTCAAAAATTAATTTCACAGAGAGTAAGGCAGTGCCGGTGTCATAAAGAGGGAAATTTTATTGAGGTCACACAACAATGTGCCATGCGAATTTTATTAAATTACTTCACGATCACAATTTTTTTTTATTTTTTAACCAACAATATAACTGCAGTAATGACTGGTTGTATTTGACTGTGACAAAGGCAGCAAAAGCCCCAGATGTAGGGTCTTGACCAAAATGGGTGTTTTAAAAAAAAAATCTAAGTATAACAGCAGTATCTAACGCTAGTATTTGACTGCAACAAATGCAGCAAAGGCCCCAGATGTAGGGTCTTGACCAAAATGGGTGTTTTAAAAAAAAAATCTAAGTATAACAGCAGTATCTAACGCTAGTATTTGACTGTAACAAATGCAGCAAAGGCCCCAGATGTAGGGTCTTGCAAAAAATTTTAGTTTTTTTGAACCAAGAATATAACTGCAGTATTTAAACGTTGTATTTGACTGTCACAAATGCAACAAAGGCCACAAATGTATTATCTTGTCCAAAATGGGTGTTTTTTTTTTATACCAGAATATAACAGCGGTATATCACGCTTGTATTGGACTGTCAGAAATGCAGTAAAGGCCGCAAACTTATTCTCTTGCCCATAATGGGTGTTATTTTAAAACCAGAATATAACAGCAGTATCTAACCCTTGTATTTGACTGCGACAAATGCAGCAAAAGCCCCAGATGTAGGGTCTTGCCCAAAATGGTTGTTTTTTCTTAAACCAGAATATAACAGCAGTATCTAATGCTAGTATTTGACTGTGGCAAATGCAGCAAAGGCCCCAGATGTAGGAGCTTGCAAAAAAATTGTGTTTTTTTAAACCAAGAATATAACTGCTGTATTTAAACTTTATATTTGACTGTCACAAATGCAACAAAGGCCACAAATGTATTATCTTGCCCAAAATTTGTGTTTTTTTTATACCAGAATATAAAAGTGGTATATCACGCTTGAATGGAACTGTCAGAAATGCAGCAAAGGCCCAAATTTATTATCTTGCCAAAAATGGGTGTTTAAAACCAGAATATAACAGCAGTATCGCTTGTATTTGACTGTGAAAAAAGCAGCAAAGGCACCAGATGTAGGGTCTTGCCCAAAAGGCGTTTTATTTTAAAACCAGGAGTATCTAACGCTTGCATTTGACTGTGACAAATGCAGCAAAGGCCATAAATGTAGGGTCTTGACCAAAATGGGTGTTTTTTTTTAAAACCAGAATATAACAGCAGTATCTAACGCTAGTATTTTACTGTGACAAATGCAGCAATCACCAGATGTAGGTTCTTGCAAAAAATTTGTTTTTAAACCAAGAATATAACTGCAGTATTTAAACTTTGTATTTGACTGTCACAAATGCAATAAAGGCCACAAATGTATTATCTTGCCCAAAATGTTTTTATTTATTTTTTTAAACTAGAATATAACAGCAGTAACTAACGCTTGTATTTGACTGTGACAAATGCAGCAAAGATATCAGATGTAGGGTCTTGCCTAAATTGGGTGTTTTTTTTTAAAACCAAAATATAACAGCAGTATCTACCGTGTGTAATTGACTGTGACAAATGCAGCAAAGGCCCCAAATGTAGGGTCTTGACCAAAATAGGTGTTTTATTTTAAACTAGAATATAACAGCAGTATCTAATGCTTGTATTTGACTGTCACAAATGCAACAAAGGCCCCTATATGTAGGGTCTTGCCCAAAATGGGTGTTTTTTTAATACCAGAGTATAACAGCGGTATATAACGCTTGTATTTGACTGTCACAAATGCAATAAAGGCTGCAAATGTATTATCTTACCCAAAATGTTTTTTGTTTTTTTTAAAACCCAGAATATAACAGCAATATCTAACGCTTGGATTTGACTGTGACAAATGCAGCAAAGACACCAGATGTAGGGTCTTGCCGAAATAGGGTGTTTTTATTTTATTTTAAACCAGGATATAACAGCAGTATCTAATGCTTGTCATTGACTGTGACAAATGCAGCAAAGGCCCCAGATGTAGGGTCTTGCCCAAAATGGGTGTTTTTTTAAACCAGAATATAACAGCCATATATATAACGCTAGTATTTGACTGTGACAAATGCATCAAAGGACCCCAGATGTAGGGTCTTGTCTAAATAGGGTGTTTTTTTTTTAAACCAGACTATAACAGCAGTATCTAATGCGTGTAATTGACTGTGACAAATGCAGCAAAGGCCCCAAATGTAGGGTCTTGACCAAAATGGGTCTTTTTTTAAACCAGAATATAACAGCAGTATCTAACGCTTGTATTTGACTGTGACAAATGCAGCAAAGGACCCCAGATGTAGGGTCTTGCCTAAATAGGGTGTTTTTTTTTTTAAACCATAATATAACAGCAGTATCTAACGCTTGTATTTGACTGTGACAAATGCAGCAGTCTCCATATGTAGGTTCTTGCAAAAAATTGGTGTTTTTAAACCAAGAATATAACTGCAGTATTTAAACATTGAATTTGACTGTCGCAAATGCAATAAAGGCCACAAATTTATTATCTTGCCCAAAATGTTTTTTTTTTTTTTTTTTTAAACCAGAATATAACAGCAGTAACGAACGCTTGTATTTGACTGTGACAAATGCAGCAAAGACACCAGGTCTTGCCTAAATAGGGTGTTTTTTTTTTTAAACCAGAATATAAAAGCAGTATTTAATGCGTGTAATTGACTGTGACAAATGCAGCAAAAGCCCCAAATGTAGGGTCTTGACCAAAATAGGTGTTTTTTTTTTTTTAAACTAGAATATAACAGCAGAATCTAATGCTTGTATTTGACTGTCACAAATGCAACAAAGGCCCCTAGATGTAGGGTCTTGCCCAAAATGGGTGTTTTTTTTTTTTAAACCAGACTATAACAGCAGTATCTAATGCGTGTAATTGACTGTGACAAATGCAGCAATGGCCCCAGATGTAGGGTCTTGCCCAAAATGGGTGTTTTTTTTTTTTTAAACCAGAATATAACAGCAGTATCTAACGCTAGTATTTGACTGTGACAAATGCAGCAAAGGCCCCAGATGTAGGATCTTGCAAAAAGTTTTTAAACCAAGAATATAACTTCAGTATTTAAACTTTGTATTTGACTGTTACTAATGCAATAAAGGCCACAAATGTATTATCTTGCCCAAAATGGGTGTTTTTTTTTAAACTAGAATATAACAGCAGTATCTAACTCTTGCATTTGACTGTCACAAATGCAACAAACACCCCTCGATGTAATGTCTTGCCCAAAATGGGTGTTATTTTAATACCAAAATATAACAGTGGCATATCACGCTTGTATTGGACTGTCAGAAATGCAGCAAAGGCCGCAAATTTATTATCTTGCCCAAAATGAGTGTTTTTCTTAAACCAAAATATAACAGCAGTATCTAACGCTTGTATTTGACTGTGACAAATGCAGCAAAGGCCCCAGATGTAGGGTCTTGCTCAAAATGGGTGTTTTTAAAAAACCAGAATATAACAGCAGTATGTAACACTAGTATTTAACTGTGAGAAAAGCAGCAAAGGCCCCAGATGTAGGGTCTTGCAAAAAAATTGTGTTTTTAAACAAAGAATATCACTGCAGTAATTAAACTTTGTTTTTGATTGTCACAAATGCAACAAAGGCCAAAAATGTATTATCTTGCCCAAAATGCGTGTTTTGATAATACCAGAATATAATAGCAGTATCTAACGCTAGAATTTGACTGTGACAAATGCAGCAAAGGCCCCAGATGTAGAGTCTTGCCCAAACTTGGTGTTTTTTTTTATAAACTAGAATATAACAGCAGTATCTACCGCTCGTATTTAACTGTCACAAATGCAATAAAGGCCCCTAGATGTAGGGTCTTGCCCAAAATGGGTGTTTTTTTTAAAAACCAGAATATAACAGCAGTACGCTTGTATTTGACTATGACAAATGCAACAAAGGCCCCATATGTAGATTTTTGCCCAAATAGGATGGGTTTTTTTTAAACCAGAAAAATAGAGCAGTATCTAATGCGTGTAATTGACTGTGACAAATGCAGCAAAGGCCCCAGAATTAGGATCTTGCCCAAAATGGGTGTTTTTTTAAACCTGAATATAACAGCCGTTTCTAACGTTAGTAATTGACTGTGACCAATGCAGCAAAGGCCCCAGATGTAGGATCTTGAAAAAAATTGGTGTTTTTTTAAAACAACAATATAACTGCAGTATTTAAACTTTGTATTTGACTGTCACAAATGCAACAAAGGCCACAAATATATTATCTTGCCCAAAACGAGTGTTTTTTTTTTATACCAGAATATAAAAGCGGTATATCACGCTTGTATTGAACTATTCAGAAATGCGGCAAAGACCCAAATTTATTATTTTGCCAAAAATGGGTGTTTAAAACCAGAATATAACAGCAGTATCTAACGCTTGTATTTGACTGTGACAAATGCAGCAAAGGCACCAGATGTAGGGTATTACCCAAAATAGGTTTTATTTTAAAACCAGAATATAACAGCAGTATCTAACGCTTGAATTTGACTGTGACAAATGCAGCAAAGGCCCCAAATGTGAGGCCTTGACCAAAATGGGTGTTTTTTTTAAACCAGTATATAAAAGCTGTATCTAACACTAGTATTTGACTGTGACAAATGCAGCAAAGGCCCCAGATGTAGGGTCTTGCAAAAAATAGGTGTTTTTAAACCAAGAATATAACTGCAGTATTTAAACTTTGTATTTGACTGTCACAAATGCAACAAAGGCCCCTAGATGTAGGGTCTTGCCCAAAATGGGTGTTTTTTTAATACCAAAGTATAACAGCGATATAAAACACTTGTATTTGACTGTCACAAATGCAATAAATGCTGCAAATGCATTATCTTGCCCAAAATGGGTGTTTTTTTTTTTAAACCAGAATATAATAGCAATGTCTAACGCTTGTATTTGACTGTGAAAAATGCAGCAAAGACACCAGATGTAGGGTCTTGCCTAAATAGGGTGTTTTTTTTTTAAACCAGAAAATAACAGCAGTTTATAATGCGTGTAATTGACTGTGACAAATGCAGTAAAGGCCCCAGTTGTAGGGTCTTGCCCAAAATGGGTATTTTTTTTAAACCAGAATATAACAGCAGTATCTAATGCTAGTATTTGACTGTGACGAATGCAGCAAAGGCCCCTAGATGTTGAGTCTTGCAAAAATGTGTTGTTTTTAAACCAAGAATATAACTTCAGTTACAAATGCAATAAAGGCCACAAATCTATTATCTTGCCCAAAATGGGTGTTTTTTTAAAAACCAGAATATAACAGCAGTGTCTAACGCTAGTATTTGACTGTGAAAAATGCAGCAAAGACCCCAGATGTAGGATCTTGCCCAAAAAGGGTGTTTTTTTAAAACCCAGAATATAATTGCAGTATCTAACACTTGAATTTGACTGTGACAAATGCAGCAAAGGCCCCAGATGTAGGGTCTTGCCCAAAATGTGTTTTTTTTTTAAACCAGAATATAACAGCAGTATCTAATGCTTGTATTTGACTGTGACAAATGCAGCAAAGTCTCCAGAAAAAGGGTCTTGCAAAAAATTGGTGTTTTTAAACCAAAAATATAACTGCATTATTTAAACTTTGTATTTGACTGTCACAAATGCAATAAAGGCCACAAATGTATTATCTTGCCCAAAATGAGTATTTTTATACCAAAATATAATAGCGGTGTATCACGCTTGTATTTGATTGTGACAAATGCAGCAAAGGCCACAAATTTTTTTAAAAAAACCAGGATATAATAACAGTATCTAACGCTTGTCTTTGACTGTGACAAATGCAGCAAATGCCAAGATGTAGGGTTTTGCCCAAAATGGGTGTTTTAAAAAAAAAGCAGAATATAACAGCAGTGTCTAACGCTAGTATTTGACTGTGACAAATGCAGCAAAGACCCCAGATGTAGGATCTTGCCCAAAAAGGGTGTTTTTTTAAAACCCAGAATATAATTGCAGTATTTAAAGCTTGTATTTTACTGTGACAAATGCAGCAAAGGCCCCAGATGTAGGGTTTTGCAAAAAATGGGTGTTTTTTTATAACCCAGAATATAATTGCAGTATTTCAAGCTTGTATTTCGCTGTAACAAATGCAAATATGCTTTGCTGGTGCACTGAACGTGCATAAAATGGCCACCGATGCCCACCTAACTAACAGACTGATAAAAGTTATTTATCTGTTTCACTGGGCTCAGAGTAGGATAAAATAATGGTGCGCTGCACCCACAAAACATAATCAATGTAGATCGCTGAGTTCACAAGCACTTCTGTTAACTGATTCTTTCCTATTCTCTCCTTCATAGCAGCAGCATCCTATACATACACTAATAAGAGCAAAGTGACGTGCAGTGCTATATGACTCTAGCTTATATAGTAGGCATGGCTGTGATGGCTTCTAAAGCAGCCTTTCAAAAAGCGCCATTAACTGGCCTAACACCGAACCCAAACTTTTACTGACTAGTTCAGGTTCGGGTCCGGAGTTCAAAAATCCTAAAGTTCGGAACAATCCCGAACTTTACAGTTCGGGTTCGCTCAACCCTAGCTCTCAGTAGTGGCACAAACACAGAGGCTCTGCTACTACTACTGGAGCATTGAATGCACATGCATCCCTTTAAATGCAGAGCATGAGGAAGTGGAGCCTCTGCATTTTCAACTCTATTCAGAGCAGTGGAGCCGGCGTAAAATTGTCAGGGATGAGTGAGATGTTCAGCCCTGTCAATCAAGAATCAGGTGGGTGCTTTATTCACCGTTACTTGCTGATGAGACAAATCAATTTGATGCGCTTATCCCTAATGCCCTATATGTCTGTCCTGCTTGGGAATCCACCTAAATGTAAAACAGCCTGTCCTGTTGATGAGTTCACTTTCAATGGCATAAACATTACAATTATGCACTGAGACACCCTGATTTTTATCTAACTTGTGTGCAAGAATGTTATTTTTCAAGCAACAAACAACCACATTGCCATAAAACACTTAAAATTGTCCATATAATTGTTCTTAATCAACTGTGACAAAGATATATTAAACCAGAGATAGCAGACTGCAAAAAAAATTCTTCTGATATCTAACCTGGATATAATAAACATGACATTTAAATGTTGAATTAAAGATGTTGTTTCCTGGTTCCAGACACAGATTAAACAGATAAAATATGTATATATTATGAAAAAAAATGTCAATTTAAATTCTACTACAATTTTGAATTGAAAGCCAGGTTATTTAAATGTCTTCTACAGATTTTTGTAATCTGAAGCCTAAGCAAGTCTTATGGAGATTTAGGTATATGGCTCAGAAGTACAAAGCACATCTACAGTAGCCAGCTCTATCCATACATCTTAAAATTCTGCAAAAATATTGATTTCCTTTTTTTAACATTGAACTTACTCTACGACAAGAGATGTGAAATGTTAGTATTAGCTAAGTTGTAGAGGAAAAAGTATATTTTATGGCAAAGGGTATGAGAATTATAAAATGTATTCCATTTGTAAAATTCTTGCTAATGACCCCAAGAGTAGCTTCTCTCCAGTTTTAAAGCGTACCTACACTTTAAGGTGATATTTCTGAATAAATTACCATTTATGCTCACTTGTATCTGTGTGTATATGACTTGTATCTGACATTTTTTAGCAGTTTTCTCTATGCAGACTCCACCTGTAATTGTCAGTTCTCCCTGAGCTACCGGGTGGAAAATAGATATTATCATGTCTCCCATAGAATGCATATGAAGAAAACAGGAGATTCTGATCCCTAAAGGGTGTATTAGACAACCTGATCAGGGGGACGATTGTCGGGAAAGAAGCATTGCTTCCCGGCAATCGCCTGCTCATTAGTGGAGGAGACTGCTGCTATTACATGCAGCGATCTCCTCTGCAGCATGGAGAGGAGTGATTGCTAAGCCATCACTCATCCCCATGGTGTACAGTACTTTGCCATCAGTAGATCGTATTTGGACAGCATGATCTGCTGCCTGCAAATCCCGATCTTTCAGCATTCTGAAAGATCTGGATTGCCCGATGAATGAGCAGTTGCTTGTTCATCGGGCAATTGGCGGCAGTATTACACTGCAACATGATCGCTAACGAGCATTCATCATGTAATACGCTCTTAACTCTAACTCAGAAGCAGCAGTTCCCATACAGAGAATTTTAGAGAACTGCTAAGCAGTATTGATGTGATAAAAAGCATGTCACTTTAGATAGAAAACATACTGTTAGCTGCAGTAGCCTCGCTGTGTATGTGTCTCTCTGATTCTCTCTCACTTGGCTCCTCTTCTTCGCCCCCCTTGACTATCCATAGATTTATTTGGGCAGCATGTATCTTTGGCGTGTGGTTTTGCTACACTACCCCATCTCAAAGAGGTAATTTCAGTGCGAAAATAGTAGCTTTTATCTAATATGCTGTGAAATCTATTGGACAAATTAATCTCATTGAATAATGTCTTGCATGACCTCAAAAACAAGACACCCATTCATGTAGAACTTGCTTCCGATATGATATCATCTATTTTGCGACATATTGCAGCTCAAGCGCCACTTCATCAGGTTTGTGCTGACAATAAAGTGTACGCACACCTTTGCATATATATCTGATATTTATAATTTACTGCATTGCACATCACTTATGTCCTATAAATTACAACTAAACATTTATTAGTATACCTAAAAGGTTTTGAAAATAAGAATTATAAATCCTATAATTGCTTATTAATATCAGATATCAATATTTGATATACTGCACTTGCATTAGGGCATAACTTTTTTCAGAATCCCTGCGGCAGGTAGCCCAAGCTTGCAGACCTTTTATCCCTGGGCTCAGCTATGGCCTATATACAATGCAAACCCTACTCATTTCCGTATTGCTAATACATCCTCATGGGCAGCAGGCTTGGATTATAAGACAATCTGTAATTCAGGATCAGAACATAAGAAGTAATGCAATATAATCACAAGTTGCTCCATTTTTTTTAATCAACTATAAAATCACTTTATTTTTTTATATAGAAGAGATGGGCAAAATTTCTTGAAATTAATTTTGTGTGTGATTTAATGATTTATTTATTTATTTTTAAATCAATTTGGGTATGAATTGATTCTACCTGAATAAAAAGTACTATTATGATATGGCCACAAAGTCAGGTTTTCTGATGCAGTTTTAGAAGCCAAAATCAGTAGTAGATCATAAAAGGAAAGAAAGTAAACAGAAAAGATAATAGGTCTCCTCTTTTTTTTTTTATTCACACTTGGATTTGGCTTCCAAAACTGCATGCAGAAACTTGACCATGTGGCCAAATCTTTAATCAACCATAGAGAGGAAGAAAGAGACCCACAGGTAATACTCTACTAAGTAGATATGAACGTCAGTTCTCCTTTCAAAAGGAAGAAAAAACTGAGTGTCTCAAGAGAATATTCCCCCAGTTAGCTGAGTGCCTTTGTAGGAGTCTTGGGAGTGCTAATTCTAATTAGGGAGAACACCTAGTATGCAAGAGGAGTATTGTAGTCCAGCCAAAACGAATCTGTTTCTGGTGAAAATATATGCAAATTAGCATATGTTCTGCTGGCATCAGATAGGCTTAGTGTTTATTTCTTTTTGGAAGACAAGATAATTTGATCATCTTTCTCATTGACCCAAAGGTATGCAACTTTGCTTTACTTTATGAAAAAGCACTGATTGAACAGTTTCTGGCTATATTATTATAAAAAAGCACAGATTGAACAGTTTGGGGCTATCACCAGTGGAAAATCTTATTATGAAAAATAACTGATTGAAGAGTTATAGGCTACCACCAGATGAGGTTTTAACAAGAAATGTGTTCACTAACACAGATATAGCAATGCAATGTTTGTAGTAAAATGTCTTTGAACTATGCATTCAATAACATGGGTGTGAAAATTGTGTTATATGCTTTTTCTATCTATTAGTGCAGGTATAAGGCTACTTTGACATCTGCACTTTTGCCAAATCCGCAGGGGATAAGCAAAAATGCTTCCGTTAAGATAATACAACTGTCAGCATCTGTTCTGAATGGATCTAGTTGTGTTATCTCTAAAATGAACAAGACACCATTGACTTACATTGTCTTTCATGCCACATCCATCTTGATCAGTATCCCATGACGCACACAGTTCAGTTTTGTCCCCATTGACCATGAATGGGGACAAATCTGAAGTGCTTTCCTCTGGTTTTGAGATCCTATGATGAACCTCAATACCGGAAAGGAAAACACAGATGATAAAGTAACATAATGTTCTGAAATGGTTTTTAAAGCAAAAAAAATAATGCAATTCAGTATTTGCAGCAGAATGCTATTGGGGTGCTTTGCTGGCAAAAGGCCCATTAACTGTAGAAACTTGAGGTGTTACACAGACAGTGAGCCCTAACTGAAATCCCACCCACTTTCCATGCCTACTTCCAGTGCATGCCCTAGCCCAGCAAATCCTCAACTAGCCGACATTTTGCTGAATTGCAAGACATACACACAGACAGAACAACACAGAGACAGAGTCATATAAAAATGGGTTGGAAACAAATGAACAATACAGTATCAAATTGCAACACAAGGGGTAGTCAAATAGCCAAGCCAAAGTCAGAACCAGACAAGAAACATGGTACCAAAACACGAGACAGAGAGTGGTCAAAGGCAAGCCGAGGTCAATAATAGAAGCAATCCAAAAGCAGTCCCTGGAGGCTCTACTAGTTCCAGGGTTAGGATTTCAAGCTGTGGTATGGCTATGTAATGTGTCTCGGTGCGCCTACCTGGATACTGGCACTCTAAATTTAGGCCACATAGCAGCTATACAGAATCATTATAGCTCTGGGCTCCTGCCGGTTTTAGGTTACACTGGCATGTTAACTGGGTTCCCTTCTCTATTATTGCTGTTCTGAACTCTCTCTCTTGTCTGATTTCTTGTAAGGTGCTTTATTTATCTGGGATTTATGCCACTGGTTTCTGACCATACTTCGCTGGACTCTTGGGTCTAGGTTGAATTCCTCCAACCTCTTGGCTAGGGCTGGCTTAACTTATACTGGCTTAACTTAGACTTTGAACTATGCATTTAATAACATGGTTGTAAAAATGGTGTTATTCATGTAATATGCTTTTTCTATAATGCAACACATTTAGTAGTGCTTTGCTTCCTGTCTGGGTTCTAGGCCAGGACTGCACTGCACTGCTTCTCTAGTCTCTGGCTAGACTAGATAAATCTATACTTGACTAGATTCCTCAACAGGAATAATCACACCTCCTCTTGGAGGACCTAGGCAAGCCCCCTCTCTCTAGGGGGGAGAATAGAATGATTAGTTCCATTCTAACTATAACTCTCTGCCAGACACACTGCCACCTGATGGTAAACCAGGCACAGTGCGTGAAATACAATGCATAACAGTTACATAGCACCTAATGAACAGACCTGGATACATAAAGCATTGTGGTGTCACACATTGGTTAGGCATATAAGACAGTAGCAGGTTCTAAGAGTGGTAGTGCTTGCTCTGGGGCACAGCTAGGGAGTAAATGACTATCACTGGCACTGGTATAAGGCCAGGAAGGGGTTTAAATAGAGCACCGAAACCCAGGATCAGAACCTGTTCATGACTCAGAACTCCATTAGTCAGTACACTAGCACACTGGAATAGATTAGCTGAGCAATCAATCCACTGCTAGTCTCCTCCAGCACATGCCCGCTGTGGGGTGAAATAGCATTGCATCCTGTATCTAATGACACAGTGCGTCACCAGGGGTGTGGCTTACCAGTGTGTCACACCAAAGCTGGAGATTTTGCCGCTGGAACCCGGACAGGTAAGTTTGTAACATGAGGTTTTGAAAAAACAGCTGTCTCTATTTGTTGCAGGGGGCTTTGCAATGCCAAAGTAGCTACCAGGCTGGGCTGCCAGCAGCAGCTATATTAAACACAATGTGACCAGCCCCTCACTCCCTCAAAGCTTTCCTTGATCAAATTCCCTATAATCTACACAATTACGTTTATCTTTCTATTCCCTCGCTATAGTGTCCCTACCACAACACATTAGTGGCTTGTGTCCGCAATTACTTTTTGTCAGACACTGCCAGATAATTCCACCCAGGTCAGAAGCTGAACACAGTATGATGATTCTTCTCGTTCTCCATAAATAACCCCTAGCCCCCTGATTGACTGGTTCAGCCTCTAAGCCAGTCAGGGCAAGCCTTCCCCCTCCCCACTTTCCCCCCAGTTTCACGTGACCCTCCATCCCACCTATTGGTTTTCCCTGCCAATATTGGTGCTGGGCTCTGTTTTTACATGATTCATCTAAAAAGAATCGCAAAAAGCTTTGTATTGGTTTGGTGGACTGATTTTTGAGAAATTCGTAACAAATCTGTTTAAGTTAGAATCGATTCACTCATCCTTAGTTCTGTGTTTAACCAGCAAATTTGTATGAAGGAAAAAGCTAATTTAGTGAAAACAATTATGTGCCTTCATCCTCTGATGCCATTTAGAGGAAAGTGAACACAGGAAAAAAAAATACAGTACGCCATTATATCAATTATGATGTGGCAATTATGTGACATTTGTGATGGTGCATCAGGAAGGCACAATGGATTACATTGTCTGAGGCAAATCTAATTCTGGATGATCCTCAGATAGAAGCAGCTGCAGGGTATATATGCCTTGATAAGGATGTGAGGTGTAGCTTCTCTTCAATAAAATCACAGGGCTTCAAGGCACTGTCTGATAGAAAGTGTAAAACGAGATTCTCTCCCAAATTAGATAGCTAAATGTGATCATCTTTCAGCAAATCCTTGTGTGCACAGTCTTCAAATATAGGATGGTATAATTAGTAAATATACAGAGGATGGCGCACAAACCTTCATAAATGGTGGTTTTAATTATAATTAGGTAATGTTCATAATGTGCTTAAAAATAGGCTTATAATTTTATCCATTAAATCAATTCTGACTCGGGGGAATATATATTGTCAGGGAAAGTACAGCACCATATGGAATTGATTTAATATGATATATATATTTTTTTTATATATATATGGAGGTATAATCCATAAAAAATGATATATTGTATGCAATAGTACACTTCATACAGGATTAGGTACAACAATATTTTGTATATACCATGTAAAGTATAGTCATTAAGATGCAGGCGTAATTTGAAGCTGAATGCAAAATCTATAACAAGAACTCTCATCTTTCTTCTGCCATTTACAACTACTACAGATTTGTCTGCCCTTAGCTTTACATAACTTTCATTAAGGACTCCATACATACATTTCCACAATATGCAAATCCCTCGATAGGCTGCAGCTCACATTACAACCACTAAGTGGCCGCATACAGACACATAGCTGGTCATTTAATGTTGCTCATCTTGGGATTTGTAGAGCCAAGAGAAAAAAAAAAAAAAAAAAAATATATATATATATATATATATATATATATATGCAGTATATACCTCTTCATTCCTTTTGGCTATGCCTTTGCTTCTGAAGAATATTTTACATATAGGTGTATTCCACATAAATTAAATAGTTGCATCATTTTATATAAAAGTAGTTTCTACATAGTACATTCCAGATATAAATACATTTCTAACAGAGTAACATTCTATACAGAAGCAGATTTCACACTTAATTTAATATATAAAGTTACATACTGTATAGCACTATTAGAGAGAGAGATACAGTGAAAGAGATGAGATGAGAAAAAGAAAGAGTTGCTGTGAGGAGTCTTATAGGCCAGGCAATGCTCCTTTGGGTTTCTGGGAAAAATACACGTAAATTAGCTCTCCTTCCAAATGAAAAATAAAGCTAAGCCTCTGATGCCACTAGATATAAGGTAGTTATCCTGTAAGTGAATGCTGACTCTCCCCTAGATAAAGCATTTCTATCCATTCTGCACTGATGAGGTCTAATACAAATATGGCAAAGAGGTCAGTCCTGTGTCCCAACACGGACAATTACTTGCGCTGCTGCTGGTCCCGGGATAGTGTGGTAGGGTTCACACTGGCAAAAGTCAAATCAATAGGTTTTGGAACCGCGCTGCTGGACACTATGTGTTCCGGTTACAAGTGGGTGATTAAAGGGTGTCCACCCCTCTCCTCAATGCCAAGGAATACGATCCTCCCATATCTCCTCCTCTACAGGATTTAAGGTGATACGAAGAATAGTGAAGCACCCTTGAGAATCTTATCTTAAAAGGTTTTATTCTACTTACAACAGATCAGTAGACAAAAGGCATAAAATACAGAGTGATCGTCACATTCCTGCCCGACCCGGGTTTCGCTGCCTCTCTTCCTCAGGGGCAATGAGTGAGCATGCTCACCATCGAGCCCTTTAAATAGCCCAGCTGTTTCATTATGCAAGTAGGTGTGATTCCGATCAATATAATATCAAATTACAAGTTTTAAATTATATATCATACAATTACAATCAGCAATTCATTAGGTGCAATCACCTTTACACTATAAATAAAAATAACGTAAAATATAGCCACACACGAGAGCAACTTCTTACTCCCTATTATCAAGTCAAACTAATTTCCGCTAGTGTCCGCATTCAATATATAATCAGCCTTCTTATAGGGATCATTTCTCCAAACAGTTTTCTCTTATCTTAAAAATATATAAATGATCCCTATAAGAAGGCTGATTATATATTGAATGCGGACACTAGCGGAAATTAGTTTGACTTGATAATAGGGAGTAAGAAGTTGCTCTCGTGTGTGGCTATATTTTACGTTATTTTTATTTATAGTGTAAAGGTGATTGCACCTAATGAATTGCTGATTGTAATTGTATGATATATAATTTAAAACTTGTAATTTGATATTATATTATTATTATATATCGGAATCACACCCACTTGCATAATGAAACAGCTGGGCTATTTAAAGGGCTCGATGGTGAGCATGCTCAGTCATTGCCCCTGAGGAAGCGAGGCAGCGAAACCCGGGTCGGGCAGGAATGTGACGATCACTCTGTATTTTATGCCTTTTGTCTACTGATCTGTTGTAAGTAGAATAAAACCTTTTAAGATAAGATTCTCAAGGGTGCTTCACTATTCTTCGTATCACCTTAAATCCTGTAGAGGAGGAGATCTGGGAGGATCGTATTCCTTGGCATTGAGGAGAGGGGTGGTCACCCTTGCATCACCCACTTGTAACCGGAACACATAGTGTCCAGCAGCGCGGTTC
Organism: Bufo gargarizans; assembly: GCF_014858855.1. Lineage (NCBI taxonomy): Eukaryota > Metazoa > Chordata > Amphibia > Anura > Bufonidae > Bufo > Bufo gargarizans. Next base: position 178,227,484 of record NC_058086.1, read on the forward strand.
CAAAACCTATTGATTTGACTGATGAGGTCTGTCTGCAGATGAGATGGTGGCATTAGAGGCTTAGTTTTCTCTCTTTCTCTCTCTCTCTCTCTCTCTCTCCCCTCCTTTCTTTACTTTAATTTGTACATGTCTAGTATCAGCAAAGTAAATGGAAGTGTTGAGTGTCTGTCTACTATATTTGCAGCAATCTACCAAACACACCTTAATTTATTTATTTTACACACTTATATAGCGCTACTATATTCCGCAGCGCTTTTCAGTCATTACCATCAAGCTGTCCTCAATGGGGCTCACAATATAAGTTCCCTATCAGGATGTCTTTGGAGTGTGGGAGCAAACCGGAGAACCCGGAGGAAACTCTTGCAAACATGGGGACAACATACAAACTCCATGCAGATGTTATCCTCGGTCGGATCTGTACATTGCTACAATGTTTTAATACAAAATGTCATCATTATTCAAAATTCTTAACAATACATTGTCATGAAAATGAGTCATCATCCCTTGGGTCACAAATAACCTAATCAATTAAGAATCAAAGCATGTCAAGATGAAATATAAAGTTAATTCTATCAGTAAATGGTTGCCAATGAGCAGATAATATAATTAACCTGCTGTCATTATATCATCAGACAGAGATGGCCTCCTCTTTAGATTAATGGATGAGGTCATCCTTATGTCCATTACCATGTCAATGGATACACATAAATATATAATGTAAATATTTACTGCCAAGTATATGCTGTTGCCAATATTCATATTCTATTTTTGCAGTAATTTGGAGGTTTTTTTGGCTAATATGCTTTATACCATACTATACCATACTACTATATACCACAAAAAAGAGTCTTCTAGCTTTTAACGATTCCTGAGCTCTGAAGTGCACTCTGTTTCATCATTTCCCCTAGGTCTAATAGGGTACTTAGATTCTGGAGAGGGAGATACCACCTTAAAGGTAAATGAATATTGTGAAAGAGGACACCAAAAATTAAAAAGCTTGATTAAAAATAGGATGTCAAGGCAAACACAAAGGGTTGCTTCAAAACTAACCAAATAGAAGTTCTGTGGGAGTCTTATGTGACTTCTTGACCCTGCAAAGGGAATCTTCTTTATTCAGGTGACTAAACGTACAAAGATGTCCTTCCTTATCTTTTGTTATGGATTCAAATTCACACAATACAAATTCAATACAATAATCTCAATATACTAGCAAAACTTTCAAAGAATGCAATTCACATCACAACCACTGTGTAGTCGCATACATCATATACATCTCCTGACAGAGTGTTGTAAAATCTTGATTTTTAAAAATACTTGTTTATCTCACATCACACATCTCGGGATACGTCTAGGCAAGTGGGAAGGTAAGATAGGGGATATCAGTACTTGTGACCAAATACACATTGCTACCCATTTCATCATTAGCTATACATGGTTGGTCAAGCATGTATATGTACTGAATTGGTATAGAGGAATATACCACTGCCAGATGCCTCTGCCAAAGTTTTATCTCTCTTGAAAACAAAAGGTTTGAGCATGTTAAAATCCAACAACCTGACCCTTGTTTTCCATGTGTCTGCTGTCCCATACACATTAGATGGTTAGTCGGTTTAATCTACTGTGAATAGCGTATTAAAGGTTTTGTCCAGGTTTTTTCGGTACCTGTGAGCAAACTCATAGTTTTTTGCTCCAACTCTCTTTATGGTGGTGATTCATAGTGTAGTGTAGGTAGGCCTGAACCATAGCATTGCGGAGGGAGCTGTCGGCTTGAGTACTGGCCTCAGGCGGGAACGGCATGTGGAAAAACTGCTCCATCGTGTTCAGAAGACTGAAATGTCTGCTGCTTATGCTGCTCATGGTGGTGGAAGGAAGGTCTCTATGCGGGGGAGGAGAGGGGCCTCCCTTTCAGACACTCTGACGACAGGTGTTTGCTCACTGTAAGCTGTGGGAAGCTGCATAAAAAGTGTTTCCTCGTAGTAACATAATTTGTAATCCTTTTCTGCCAGAGGAAAACATTTCCTCATTTTGCCATGGTAGCGAGGGTCTAAAAGCATGGCTATCCAGTAATCATGTCAATGATATGACAGTCACTGGGTTAGCAAGTCAGCATACAGGTGGCCATTCTGGCCAGCATGCCTGAGGATCCACTTCTTTCCGGCGTTGCCCTCCACTGAGACGATTGGGGGTCTTGGCTGGTGCCATCCTCATCATCATCCTCTTGCTCCTCCTCATCTTCCTTATCTTCTTCATCCTCCTTCTACATAGTAGATTCTTTTTGTGTGTCCCCCACAGCTAAAGAGCGGAAATATAGATGCATCAGCTAGCTGATTTTCTTCCACCATAGTCCCCTGCTGCATGAGCGTCGCTGTCTGTTCTAAGATAAATATGAGAGGGATTATGTATTTCATGCTGCAGTTGTCCCTTCTGAAAAACTTTGTGATCTCTTTGTAGGGCTTTAGCACCCAACAGGTATCTCAGATGAGCTGCCACTGCCTGACCATGAAGCAACACATGATCCCTGCTACTGAGGCTGTCTGGTGCATGACAAAATCATTAACGGCTTTCTGCTGTTTGTACAGATGCTTCAGCATGTGCAGTGTCGCATTCCAGCGAGTTGGCATGTCACAGATTAAGCAGTGTTATGACAGGCCGCTTTGTTGCTGCAGGTCTAGGAGAAAGTTCCTTTCCACGGAAGAGTGGCTGAAGTGCTAGGACATTCTCTTGGACTTTGCCAACACCTTGCGCAAGCCAGTGTATTTATTTAGAAAGCACTGCACCACTAGGTTGATAACATGCACCATGCAGGGAGCATGTGTTAATTTGCCCAAGGTTCAGGGTGGCAACGATGTTGCGCCCCAATGTTGCTTACCACCTTGCCCAGTAGGAGTTGGTGGGGTGACAGCCAGCGGGATGTTTTCTGCTTGATGTACTTCTGACACCGACAACTGCTTGTCGGCGCAGTAACGTGTGAAGATGTAGTTTGGGATAATTTGAATTCCATTTTGTATCAGTTTATTGAAATTTCATTTTATGACCTGTGAATGCATGTACAAGGGAGTAAGGCTTTGTATACATATTTTGTTTTGGGATTCCAAATCACTGCGGACCTGAGAACTGGCCGCTCCAAGGTCCGGGGTGATAGCAGTGGAACAACACATACACAGTTGACAATCATGGAGCGCATGCGCATCCTCTGGCTATGTTTTACTAGGTAATGGAGATGATTGACTCAATCGGTGTTGTACGGTAACTACCTTTATTCTGGATGTAGTCAGGACTCTAGTTGAAGTCTTCATATAATTGTATATTATGTTCTTTATCCTTTGTATATAGAAAAGTGCAACAGATGGTAATTATATAGTTATAAATATATACTACTTATTGTATTTAGTAAAATCATATTATAAACCTTACTTTAAAGTGCAGCTGTAGTTGAGTTAATAGTCTCTCTTTAAAGTGCATCCAAACCTGAAGTCTTGCTCTTATCAGCAAAACATTTGGTTACTCTCTCTCAGGCCGATAAGCTCCAACACAACATGGCAACATTTGACACTGAAGGAGGGGTAGTTTGAGCAACCCTGTGGCTTGCTGCTGTTGGGGAAGGGACTGTGTCCATGAAGGAGAAAGTGGAGGAAGCAGATAAGTGCCTAGTGTGGGAATCAGCTCCATGATATGGTAGGTAGTGGTCAAAAGGATTTGGCCATGTTGCTGGAGTTCTGCCTCTCCACTTCCGCAACAAAACACTGACCCGGTGGGCTGTGAAGGACATGTACTGTCCCTACCTGTAACAGCTACCCAAGGTGTCCATTGTGTAGTGCAGCCTGATGCACAGTGAGAATCACAAAGAGTGGCCCGCATTCTCTGCTACTTGAGAGTACTAGGCTCTACTGCAATGGTAGTACAGCAACTACCCCACTATCAATGTGGCCAGGTGGGGGTTCAGCTTGTAGACAAGCTAATTGTTGGTGGAGAAAGTTTTTTTATGACCAAACGTCCCGTTATAGATGTCTCATGATGTAGCCAAGAAGGAGTCTTAGCTGGACAAGAAGGAGTCTTAGCTGGAGAAGAGGAAGGTGATGATGTAAAAAAAAAACTGAAGTCACCTCCATGTCATGTTGCTGCTTATTAGAAGAGGAGTGAGCCATTTAATCCACAATCTCATCCTCTCTCTCCTCAACTATAATATTGCACCTTTCCAAAGTCAGCAGGGACAACTGCAACCTACTACTACAACAACAACAACGCAGATAGATGCTGCTGCTACTAGTACCCATATTCTGGCTCTGGGTCTTTTGTTTGGAACCCTTCCGTTGCCAGTGCTTTTTTGAGCCTGTCAGATAATGTTGTGCATTACCCTGTGTGTTGGTATACTAATCACGTATATATGCTGCTAGTTTGAATATACAGATGTAGCAGAGGTAACACTCAATCTCTTAACTCAAATTTCTTAACTCATCATGATATCCTGTAACAAAAGCTATTGAAAAGCAATTGGAGGTGTTGGCTTAACCCAACTAGTTTAGTTAATGCATCTAGTTAAGCATCACTTTTAACTCTACATCTGTAATAAAAAAAAGTGTGACTATTGGGAAAAAATTATAATTGTGACCATGTGGGAACCTAGTTCAGTCCAAACTGGTTCGCTCATCCTTAGATCTGTTCACCCTAGCGCCATTGCTTCTGTTTATACCACTGCCATGACATCTTTGGGGACCCCTTTCTTGAGTGCATCCCAAATAATCTTAATAGATTTCATTGGCTCATAATGAACTTCAGAAGGAAACTCAAGCTTCCATCGAGGTTTCAGTATTTTTTACAGCTTTGCAGGCTGCTTTTTTGCTGTAACAATACCAGAACCCCTAAAAGAAAAAGAAATAGAAGTAGTGTGAACAAAGGCTAAACAGATATACTATCTTATAATAGTTATATTAAGATAAAACTGTCTTCGTAGAAACCATCAAACAGTCTTTGGCATATTAGGAAGCTGTTATACCTTGGAACCAGGATGAAAAGATAACTGAGCAAAATAATCTCAGGTATCCTATATGCCTATGTATCCTATATGTCACTATATGCCACCAGTAGGGAGACAGCCAGGTATTGGGGGGTACTACTGAAACATTTTATTACTGGGGCACATTTCTATTAGGAGTTGCACATTCTTGGAATTTCCTTTATTTATTTATTTATTTTTCCTCTGCTCACATCGCTGGCTGTTATTTTAATTTTATAAAACCCAATACTGTATTTTATGTTTGTGTTTTTATGTCATCCTTTAGAAATAAAATCAATATATTATTAGTGTGAAGAATACATTAGATTGTATCATTTGGCTTGTGTCTGTAATAAGCAGGGTAGCTAGAGTTTTTCAAATTACTTTGTAGATTGTAAAGCATTTTAATAGACCATCATGAGAGATATCATGCTTAAAAAATGGAGGCAGGAAGCCTTGGAATCTCTGTAAAACATCTGAAAAGAACTCTCATGCCAGTATATTAAAATGTACCTCCAGCTGCAAAATAATCAATTATTCAAGCTGCAAGCCATGTAAAACCTCTTTCACACTGTGCAACAATTCTGCTACAATATAATGTTATATGTTTTCCTAAGATGCTGCTTCCTCTTTATTCATCTGGTGCTCATCTCCCATTATTTACACATGCAAATTATCTTAATGTGTACTATGCTCATTAGATATCTGTGTATTTGTGTGCACATTGCAATGGGATCGATTCAGCAATTAGGAAGGAATTTCATTTGCTTATTATAAGGATTGAGGGGGGAAGCAACATACTGTAATTGCCGAAGATCTAGGGAGTACTACTTCTCATTGAGGAGATGCAGCTGATACATGGGGTCTTACAGCCAATACTCCATGAGAAAAAGAACTACACAAATTAGTTTGTGAGAAGCATGAAAATTGGTGGCGCTGAAATAATGGTTTCTTGTTTCTGGAGGAGTGCTAATATTCCTAGTTTTACATCAAAGCTCCTGGGCCCCAAGACAAAATCTATATGGATGCCACAGTCATCTACACCACTGGCTCCCTCAAGCTGGGTATCACTGCAACCTTTTCCCAACCTTTAAAGGGTATTCCAGTTATTATCCAGTTATCCCCTATCCACAAGTTATCCCTTATTCTATAACTATTAGATTATTGGGGAGGTCCTACTGAGGGGGGTCCCCATGGATCACAAGAATGTGAACCCTGTATCTCTCAAAGCCCCTTATAAAAGAGCAGAGCAGCAGGTCAGCCATGCGCAAGGCAGTTCCTGCTGCTCCATTCATCTCTATGACAGTTCCGGAGACAGTCAAGTACAGCGCTTAGATATTTACAGGGCTTCTATAGAGATGAATGGAGCATCAGTTTGACCTGTCGCTCCTTTCATTGTTGGGAGCTCCAAAGGGTACTGGGTCCCCATTCTCATGATTGTTCGGGGTCCCAGCAGTAGGACCTCCACCAATCTAATACAGTGAGGAACAGAAGTATTTGAACACCCTTCAATTTTGCAAGTTCTCCCACTTAGAAATCATGGAGGGGTCTGAAATTCAAATTGTAGGTGCATTCCCACTCTGAGAAACAGAATAAAAAAAAATTATAATCAGGAAATCACATTGTATGATTTTTAAAGAATTTATTTGTCTTGCTCTGCTGAACATAAGTATTTGAACACCTGAGAAACAGCAAGAATTCTGGCTCTCAATGACCTGTTACTGTGCCTTTAAAAAGTCCACCTCTTCGCCACTCATTAATCTAACTTAGTAGCTCCTGTCTGAGCTCTTTAAAGACCCCCTTCCACCCCACAGTCAGTCAGACGCCAACTACTACCATGGGCAAGACCAAAGAGCTGTCAAAAGACACCAGAGACAAAATTGTGGACCTCCACAAGGCTGGAAAGGGCTACGGGGCAATTACCAAGCAGCTTGGTGAAAATAGATCAACTGTTGGAGCAATTGTTAGAAAATGGAAGAGGCTAAAGACGATTGACAGTCTCCCTCGGACTGGGGCTCCATGCAAGATCTCACCTCGTGGGGTATCACTGAAGATAAGAAAGGTGAGGAATCAGCCCAGAACTACAAGGGAGCAGCTGGTCAATGACATGAAGAGAGCTGGGACCACAGTTTCAAAGGTCACTGTCGGTAGAACACTACACCGTCATGGTTTCAAATCATGCATTGCACGGAAGGCTCCCCGGCTCAAGTCATCACATGTCCAGGCCCATCTGAAGTTTTCCAATGACCATCTGGATGATCTAGAGGAGGCATGGGAGAAAGGCATGTGGTCAGATGAGACCAAAGTAGAACTTTTTGGTCTAAACTTCACTCGTGGTGTTTGGAGGAAAAAGAGAAATGAGTTGCATCCTAAGAACACCATCCCTACTGTGAAGCATGGGGGTGGTAACATCATGTTTTAGGGGCGCTTTTCTGCGAAGGGGACAGGACGACTGCACTGTATTAAGGAGAGGATGAATGGGGCCATTTATTGTGAGATTTTGAGCAATAACCTCCTTCCCTTAGTCAGAGCATTGAAGATGGGTCGTGGCTGGGTCTTCCAACATGACAACGACCCGAAGCACACAGCCAGGATAACCAAGGAGCGACTCCGTAAGAAGCATATCAAGGGTCTGGAGTGGCCTAGCCAGTCTCCAGACCTAAATCCAATAGAACATCTTTGGAGGGAGCTGAAACTCCGTGTTGCTCAGTGACAGCCCCGAAACCTGACAGATCTAGAGGAGATCTGTGTGGAGGAGTGGGCCAACGTCCCTGCTGCCGTGTGTGCAAACCTGGTCAAGAACTACAGGAGACGTCTGACCTCTGGAATTGCAAAACAAAAGGCTTCTGTACCAAATATTAACACTGACTTTATCAGGTGTTCAAATACTTATGTTCAGCAGTGCAAGACAAATACATTATTTAAAAACCATACAATGTAATTTCCAGATTTTTTTTTAAAAAAAATTGTCTCTCAGAGTGGGAATGCACCTACAATGTGAACTTCAGACCCTCCGTGATTTCTAAGTGGGAGAACTTGCAAAATCGCAGGGTGTTCAAATACTCCTGTTCCTCACTGTAGTTATCTCCTAGGCTGTGGATAGGGGATAATGTGTAACAATTATAATAACCCATTAATTACATCCCAGAATGTTATATTTACAGAGGTGACAACCACTAATATCAGTCATAAAAGGGTTGTCACCTACAATGCCATACATCTAGAGTAGCACATACCTATGAATGAATGCCAATACACATAAGCTTCTTTTAAGTAGATCATCATTTTTTTCAGCTACACTTGAGGCCTTGTTGGCCTGACATTGTCATGTGAATGGGCAGATCTTTTAGCCATTTTTTCCAAGAAATATATATATATATATATATATATATATATAATTTTTTTTTCAATTTACTTTTTATTTTTATCCGTGAGCAATCGTGTCAGAGGTAACATAATGTGTGAGTTAACAGATGGAATAAGTTTATTACTATATTAATACTGCCACACAGTTGGCAGTATTATGCAAAAAAACTAAACTGCAGAAGAAAACTAGATTGTACCCGCAGGGCTTTATGGGACAGATGGATGCAAAAAGTGTCATTTTGGTATACATCTGGCAGGTTTATGTCTGAATACCTTCTTTTTTACAGGATACTAAAACACATATAAAACACAGATAAGTTAAAGCAGGTGAAGTGCATTAATGTGGACTGAATGACATATTAACCCCTTCACGACATGCACCAGTCATTTACTGAGTGTTGATCAGGCGGGCACAGGAGCTGTGCTTTTCCGATCAGCGGCAGTGGCCTGGCTGTTACTGACAGCGGGGTCCTTGCTATAGCCACTGTCATCAGTAAAAACTTAAATGCTGGTGCATTAACCCCTTAAATGTTGCGGCCATTGCTGACCACAGCATTTAAAGGATTTACAGAGGAAGATGGCTCCCTCTCTTAACCCATCGGCTTCTCATAATGCAATCATGGTGTTCTTTTGGCTGCTAGGGCAACCAGACCTTATAAAGACCTCAGGGCCAGCCAGCTATGGAGGCCTATGACGGCCAGTCCCCAGGCTGGGCTTAATAGGCAACTGTCAGTGTGATAATCACAGTCACAATATGTTACATGTGATGCTGAAAGACACAATATATTACAATACACTATGCATTGTAATGCATTGTAGAAAGGATAAGACACTCAAAAGGTGAAGTCCCCTAGTGGGACAAACATAAAAAGTAAAAGAAAAAAAGGAAAAAAAGTGTTTTATAGAACTTTAAAAAAAATATATATTTCAAGTAAAATAAATGCCCCTTTTCCGACTCTATAAAAATATTACATCACATATTAAATGAACACTATAAAAACTAAATAAATTAAAACCGTGCCTGAACAGGTCACCTCCCAAAATGCGTAATATTAAGTGGGCAAAAAGTACTATGTATCAAATGGTACTAATGAAAATGTCTCCCCATCCCACAAAAAACGAGCCCTCGGACATGACCATCACAAAAATATATATATACAAGTGAAACTCAAAAAATTAGAATATCGTGCAAAAGTCCAGTTATTTCAGTAATGCAAATTAAAAGGTATTGCATTAATGCAGCTTGAAAAGGTTCAATATTCTAGGCTCAAAGTGTCACACTCTAGTCAGCTAATTAATCCATACCCCCTGAGCAAAGGGGACCTCAAAATTGAGACTTTGGGGTTTCATCAGCTGTAAGCCATAATCATCCAAATTATAACAAATAAAGGGTTGAAATACTTTGCTTTGCATGTAAAGAGTCTATCTCATATATAAGTTTCGCCTTTGCATCACTGAAATAATTCTATTACTTAATAATGATATTCTAATTTTTTCGAGTTTCACCTGTATACAAAAATATATTTTCTTCAAAATGCTTTTATTCTGAAATCTGCAGTGTACCCATACAGCTGTTCCACCACATATGGGATGATACCGTATTGAGGAGAAAATGGTTAACAAATTGGGGTGTCTTTTTTTCTCCAGTTACCAATTATGAAAATGAAACATCTGTGGCTTAGTACATTGGATAGGCTATACCATAGAAATGAGGGAGACATAAAAATTTCAATCCTCTGTATGTTTTGTATGTACTGTGATATTGACAATACAGTTGACTTGACTAAAGCAACGTTATATTGGAAAAAGTTATTTTTTTTTTCATTTTCAGAACTTCAATGAAAATGAAACATCTGTGGGATCAAAGCAGTCACTACAGCTTTTGATAAATTCCTTGAGGATTGTAGTTCCACATTGGGGCCACTTTTTAGGGGTGTCCACTTTAGGTGTACCTCAGATTCTGTTCAAATCTGACATGGCACCTGAAAACCATTTCAGCAAAATGTGTCCCCAAAATGCCATATGGTGCTCCTTCCCTTCTGAGCCCTACAGTGCCTATACAGCAGTTTAAGACCTCATATATATGGTGTTGCTATGTTTAGGAGAAAATATGTAACACATTTTGAATAACTTTTTCTCCTATCACCTCTTATAAAAATAAAAATGTTGGGCTTATGCAATATTTATTGGAAAACATATTTTCATTTTCAAAGCCAAGTGTTTCTAAATTCTATGAAACACCTGTGTAGTCAAACCACTCAGTTACATTCCTTGATAAATTCCTTGAAGGGTGTAGTTTCCAAAATGGCATAACTTTTTGGGGGGTTCTTCTTTAGGGGGATACCTTAGGGTCTCTTCAAATGTAACATGACATCCAAAAACCATTTCAGCAAAATCTGCACTCTAAAAACCATATGGAGCTATTTCCCTTCTGAGCCCTGCAGTGTGCTTATACAACAGTCTACAACCATATTCATGGGTTTCTGGAAACTGCACAATCATTGTAATAAATATTGAGGCTTGGTATGCTGTTAGCCCTTGCTGTGTTATATGGAAAAATTGATTAAAATGAAAAATCTGCAAAAATAACTGCTATTTTGAAATTCCACCTCCATTTTCCTTTCTTGTGGGATACCTAAAGGGTTAATAAACTTTGTAAAATCAGTTTTGAATAATTTAATGGGTGTAGTTTCTAAAACAGTAATTTACGGTGGTTTCTATTATGTAAGCCACTTAACCCTTTTGCTACCAGCACCATACATGTACGGCACTGGAGCAATGTGGGAACATGGCGCCTGCTAGCACATGCAGCGGCTGGCAAGTCTCTGCTGTTTGAAACAAAAGAGACCTGCGGCTAATTAACGTGACCGGCAATAATGCCGATTGTGGGCAATTAAAGGCTTTAGATGCCGTGATCAAGTGAGATCACGGCACCTAAATGAGCAAAAAACTGAAGCTCGCACTTCCGGGCTTTCTACTGACGCCCCCTGCGGCCAATGAGGGCATCAGTTGTTGTGCTGAACAATATGAGCCCTGCTGACGAGGCTGATAGTGTTCTTGCTGCAATTCTTTGGCAACCAGATGGCAGGCCAGGATAAAAAATGAGAATTTTTTTGTCTTAACACCATTTTAAAAATCCCTAATAGAACAAATTTAAAAATTAAAAAAATATAATTTATAGGCTCATCACAATTTTTTGTTTTATGTAAAAAAATATATAAAGAATATATAAAAAATAAAAAATATAAACATTTAAATCACCCCTCTTTCCGTATAATTACAAAATAAATAAAAGTTTTCAAAATGGCAGATTTACAATTTTTTCATTGCTTCTTTTACCGAATTTTTTTTAATAAAGTGTGATCAAAAAGTCCTGTACACTCCTAAATGGTATCAATTAAAACTACGAATTGTCCCGCAAAAAAGAGCCCCTAAACAACTCAGTAGACATAAGTATAAAAATGGGGGTCAGAATATGGTGATTTTTATCAAAGTTTTAATTTATGTTTACACTATTTAGACATGAAAAACCTATACATATAGGGTATCATTGTAATTGTACTGACCAAGAGAATGAAGGGCATGGGTCAGTTTTGCCGCAAACGATACGCCGTTGGGCCAAAACCCATAAAACGGTGGATGAATTATGTATTTTTTCCAATTCCACCCCATTTTGATTTTTTTTTTACCGCTTCACAACTACATTTTATGCCATAATTAATGGTGGCATTAAAAAGTGTACAACTTGTCCCACAAAAAATAATCCTCCGGTAGTGAAAGGGTAAAAAGTGATTTCATAACTGAATTGGTCCTTAAGAAAGTCAGTTTTGGAAATTGTCTTGAAAATTATAAAAATTGCTTCAAAAATTCTTAGCTTTCTAATGTCCTTACCAAACAATGTTGAAATAAAGTAGACATATAGTGAATGTTAATAATATTTACTTTACAAAGTACAGTATCACTGTCTTAAAAGCAGAAAAAAATCTAATCTAGAAAATAGTGGATTTTCAATCTATTCTGTAAATTCTAGATTTTTTAAAAATAAATAATGGTGAAACATATTGCTTCAAATTTACCACTAACATTAAGTTAGTAAAAGCATTCCAAAGTTAGTACCACATAAAGTGACACAGGTCAGATTTACAAAAATAGGCTTTGTCAGGAAGGTGAAAATCCCTATGTCAAGAAGGGGTTAGAACTTATAGGTATACATTTGAAAAGTATACTCTTGGATCTGCCTAAAAAAATGTAAAAAATGTAAAAAAGATACAACAAAAAAGGATCAATTAAAAGCACTTTTGTGTTTTGTGTGATTTTCTTAATATTATCACTTGCATGTAATATTGCATTTGTGGAGGCTTCCTGATTTCATACAAAATGCTTTTACGAAAAATACTGCTTTTTTTAATGCAGCCAGATTTAGGAATATAAAATAATAAGGGCGGTGTATTAAGATTGGTGTCTCCGATGCTGGTCTTAATAGAAAAGCTTGCTAGTGTACAATGCACTAGAGTTATTAGAAAAAAAAAAAAAAACCTCTTAGCAATTTTGGCACATCATTGTTTTTAAAAAATGTATGAAATGTATGGCGATTTTAGACAAGCCCCAAAAATGCAATAGAATACGACAGTATGTGTGAAGGAGTAAGACAAATATCAATAGGCTGGGCTTAGATCTTACTTCTATTGAATGACAAACTTCAGGATAGGTCATTAATATCTGGTTGGTGGAGGTCCAACACTGGGCAACCCTTCTTATCAGCTGAGCTCCAGTGAGCACTGTGGCCTCCTCACACCTAACCAAGCACAGCACCGTACATTGTATCATGCCTGAGCTTGGTATTGCAGCTTGTGCATTTACTTATATGGAAGTGAGCTGCACCTAGGCCAGCTTTTGGACCGCCATGACCTCTTCAAACAGCTGATTGGTGAGGGTGCTGGTAGTTGGACAACAACATATCAGATATTGATGACATAGCCATAGGATAAGGGAGGGGTCAACCACCTTGGTGCACTCCAGCTGTTGTAAAACTACGACTCCCAGCATGCTCTATTTATTTCTAGAGGAGTTTAAAGGACAATTGAGCAGGAGTGCATGCTGGTAGTTGTAGCTTTACAACAGCTGGAGTGCCATAGGTTTATGAGCCCCGGGAGAAGCCATCTTATAAATCCTGGAATACCATTCTTCCACCAGCCCATCTACAGACGCAGAGAATTTTATGTAAGTCTGTATACTATGTATGTTCTATAAACTTCAGCTGTTGGCAGATCTACAATGTATTCACTGGGATCTTGAACAACATTGTATTAATGAACTGCTTCATGCTGTGTAAGGGTACATTTCCCGTATATGCTGTGGATTTTCTATTGTGGAACTGAGGGTAGAAAATATTCAGTGTTTTACAACAGCAGCAGGTAGAAAACCTGCAGTGTTTTAAACAAATTTCATCCACACACTGTAAATGACCCGCATGGAATCCGTGCAGAAATTAACACGCAGTGCAGATTTTCTGCAGCAACATACACCCCTTGTATGTACCCTAAAATCTCATTCACATTGCTGCTACTGTAATCCTACAGATTTTTGCACACAATTTCACTGCAGAAAATTCACTAAATAAATGCCACATATGGCCATATCCTAAAAGTTAACATATGCAATGAATCTTTCATTTCAATATGAAAAATCTGCATTACCATTTTTGGAATGGAAATACTTGTTACTGTCCAATTTTCTATTTAAAATGTAAATAAGCACCTCATGTAGAGTGCATTGAATAAAATGGTGTTGTATTTATCAAGCTCAACCTACACGCTTTACCGCCGCCTGAAACATTTTTGTAGTTGTTGGCAAAAAAAGCAAGACTTCTTTTTATCACAATCCCACAATTTATTTGCAAAAACTATGCCACCAGTCTAGCAGATATAACATGTTACTGGAATGCCCTTTAGAGCATGTATATCATAATTTAACTTTTTGCCTTTAAGTTGGGTGCGCTGGAATATCATAACAGAATTAAAACTGAGGATATGTCCAGGACCTTTAATGCCCAATGCATGAAGCTTTGATTCTTTAATAACCTGAATCAGATCACTTCCCATTTATAAGTGATTGTTCTTTTAGTAGTTTCTGTAAAGGAGAACCATGGTGCTAAGCAGGGTGCTCTATGACATGTGATACTATTTGCCCAATGATGTTCTCATACTAGACTGCATCATAAAAATTATTACGAGCAGCATTAACTTTCCATTCCTAAATGGATGTACAGGCTTACAGCCCAGCAATCCCAACTGAGTTAAATCCAATAGTACAAAGCACCCAGCATTCAAAATAAAGTATACATTTTCACTGATTGCAATACAAACTGGAATTCCTCCAAAGAAAACAGTCTCTTTAAAAGGAGTTGTCCTCAGATGGCCTGGCTAAAGGAAACTGCGGAGTGGGTCAGCTCTCATTGCAGTGAATGAGAGCTACAAAAATAGTATAGCACAGTAAGCTAGGCAGTTTCCGTAACTCGGGAGTTACAGAAGCAGAGTAGCTTGTTCTGCTACGCTGTTTATGTAGCTCCCATTTCCTGAAGTCAAAGTTATGGAAACAACAGAGCACCAGCCCACTCGTTGGTTTCTGTAAGCACGGCCACCTGAGACCAGAGTGTGGAAACGGTGAGATGGGACAACCCCTTTAAGGTTACCTGTCAGTAGCTAACTACTAAGTCAATGTTCGACCCATCAGAAGAAGCTAATTTGAGTACCTTTTCCCAAAGAGCACTGACATTAAGACTCCCAATGCCTACTGGTAAAGATGAGCAAAGTTCTTGAAAATTTGATTCGGCTGCTAAGCCGAATTTTGCAACAAAATTAGGTTTGTGACAAATTACAAAATCAATTTATTTTTAAGTAGTGGGTGCAATGATAGGGAACAGCGATTGTGCAGCTCCCCGTCATTGTACCCCTCAGATGAAGCATTCATCACTGATCACAGCATCTGCACGAGATTTCACGCAGGACCTTCAACCAAGATGGCAGCGGCAAGCTTTTCACGCTCAAACGGATGAGGTGAGTATGATTTCACTGAAATTCGGATGGAAATCCACTTCAGACACTTCCATTAGCTCAACACTACCTACTGGTAAACTCTGCAAGGAGAAACAGTCACACCTAAGAATTATTGATTACAATACACACAACACAAATGGTGGTGTATGTGTGGAAATGCTGTATATATCCCGGATAGATATGCTGTTTGTTGCTATACAAACAGCATATTGGCTTTACTATTGTGACTGGAGATTAGTGAATCACTCAAAATTCTTTTTTTGGTTGACCAGTCTGATTTGGGTCTGAATTAATTTTACCCAAACTGAAAGTGCTCCAATTGGCTTGAAAATTTGTGTATGACACCCGCAAGTTTTCCCTAGGCGTAAAAAAAAATTCTCACTCTCTACCCAAAAATTATCCTCAATTAAATCACCAAAACGTAGGATTCTGATGACGCTAGAATACAAATAAAAAAAGTTTGGTGAAATTTAAATAATTTAGAATCAGTTCACTCATCTCTAATACTCACCTCTATTTTTAGCAAAAATAATATGGAGACAGGAAGCCTATGTTATTTATAACCACTACAATCTAAGGTGCATAATTTAATTGCGGGAAATAGCCTAAAATATGTTTGGTTGCTCAAGAAAACCTTCATATCACTGCATACTTTTGACTATTCTTTACTGATATGAGGTATTGCTTCCATATTCAATATATGGCCTGTAAAACTAATAGATTCTTGAATGATCACTTCTATAACTTTTCCTATATAATTATTAGTAAGTAGTGATAGACAAGATTTCTTAAAATTCGATTTGGGTTCTATTTGGCTGAATCAACTTTCAAATTCAATTCAAGTACGAAAAAATTTGACCCAAATCGAAAGTGCTCTACTTGCCTGGAAAATCAATATCTCTCTCTCTTGGTAGAATAAGAACTTTTTGGGGTCCAATTTCCATTTTTTTTTATTGAAAAAAACAACAACTATTGGACAAACTACAAAATATGTAGTAGTAATCTTCTAATATAATGAGATTACTTAAAATAATCAACTATGGCAGTGGTGGGCATTGATGTGCAGGGCAATGTGTATTTACAATTATTTATAGCAGTCTAATGTCTAGTAATGCACAATGAAAGTGGCAGGTAATAAGATATTCATCACATATTTGCAGGTCCTTAATATGCAATGTTCCTCCCAATAAATTGACTTATTCCAGTAATACATTAGGGAATAACTATTTAAGCTAATCATGTGTCCATTTTGCACAGGATCACACGTCCCACACTACAATGGAATGAAATCATGTTGCACGTAATGAATTTTCAATTCTAAGACATTCTGCACAAAATGTTCTACATCTGTGTTTCTCAACTCTCTTCCTCAAGTTGGCGCACCAAATAGGTCATGTTTCCAGGATTTCGTATGGCGCATGTCATGTAATTATTGTCAGTGCATCAGGAATTGCCACAGGTGATCTATCTATTGGATATCTTCAACTCATGACCTGTTCTGGTAATTGAGAAATGGAATTGAGAAACAGTGGGGCAGATGTATTATTAGTGTATTTAATTTAGGGAAAGTAAACTTAGACCAAGCAGGCAGAAGATGCTCCAAATTTGTCACAGTGGCTTATGCTGTTCCATAGATTTGGTGCATCTTGACACGTAAGAGTTTCATTATGGTCCTTCTTGGTTGGCCTACATTAGACTAATAATTTTCACCACAACGTTGCCATAAATGGTTCATTTTATGGCTCTTCTAAGTCATATCACTCTTTGCTGACACTGTTCAAAACTGTCCAGTGAGGTGCAGAAACTGTATAAAACCTAAAATAAATTTAGAGCAAGGCATGTACACAGATGTTTGGCACATGTGCTTAGTAAATCTCCCTAAGTGTTCTACATCAGCTTTCATCGGAGAAAGCACCAAACCCTCAGTGTACTTTAAAGACATTTAGGGTCATTTATCAAACTGGTGTGAAGTAGAACTGGCTTAGTTGCCCATAGAAACCAATCAGATTCCTCCTTTCATTTTCCAAAGGAGCTGTCCAAAATGAAAGGTAGAATCTGATTGGTTGCTATGGGCAACTAATCCAGTTCTAGTTTACACCAGTTTGATAAATGACGCCAATATTTTCTCTTTATAGTATTAACATGCACTAGGATACAGCATCTTCTGGTGTTTCCCTGCCATCACAAATCTTTCCTACTATGTGTCAGAAGCCTTCATATTGCCTTTAATACAGACCAAATGTAGACTATGAGCCAAAAGTTGGCCTTTGAGCTTGTATCTTAATGGAAGTTGCAGAACATTTTACAGTTTACACTCTAACCTTTATTTTTATATTATATTATATTATTGTTAGGAAAAATTCTAGTTGAATAAAAATAACATTTTTAGACTTATTATTAGCACTGCTGAATACATATAAAATTGATGCATTTATGGTTTGTGTGTATATATATGTAGGTAGTGTGTATATGGTGTGTCTGTATAGGTAGGTGTGCATGTGTGTATGTTAAGGTCGTGTGTATGGTGTGACTGCTTTAAATATAATCATTACTATTTGTATGTTAGTGAATAATATCCTACATCATGTTCTCAAACTGAAGAAACTACAGTATATTAAGGGGAAGGAAAAAAAATGCAGCATGGTGTCTCTGTGAACCTGAGTCAAAAATATTTTTCTTGAATACTAGTCTGAAAGGATATTCCAGCGTCAGTATGGTGCTCTTAGAGCCAATCCAAATTAGGGGTGGAACCAAGGCTACTGTAGATACCAAAGGTAGCAACCTCTAGTGAGAAAAGCCATGCAACATCCCACACCAGACCCAGTAAGCAGGTCTCTAATTCAGATCAAGAAAATGGCAGATTTAATGCAAGGTTTTGTTACATTCTGTCATTATGTATATATATATAAGAGAGCGAGGGAGAGAAAGAAAGAAAGAAAGAAAGAATGAGAGAGCAACACGCCATCATTAGACACTAACAATGTATATATGGAGAATAAAATGGAAAGCAATTTCCATACCATATGTGCCAACCTGTGCAAATGCATCTATTAAAAAAAAGTGTCATTAGTATTACATGTTTCTTAAAATAAAAAAAGGACTTTTTTTTTGCTGGGTTTATATGATTCCTAACTGTATTACATAAATACATTTGCACATGTTCGAAAATGTAACGCTAAGTCCCGGCGGACAGAACATTTATTTTATTCTACTTCTTCAGTCTGTAATATATTCAACATAATGTGGACGATAAAATAAACTTTAAGGTTTATGAAATAAATATATATATGGTTGGCTTTTTCAGATATCTCCTACAGAGCTGGATATAATGGGATTGGATATATTATCCTTGTATTGGTATCACTTGGTGAATCTACTTATACCATGAATAGAGATTTGGTTTTTGAGCCTCTCATTTCTAATAATATATTTGCATTGTATAAACTGCAAATTTAAAGAAAACAGAATGGCCAAGAGGCTGGTGTTCAAGGTTTATGGAATCTGTGTTCATATTTCAGATTCACCTTCTTGTACAAAGGGGCCTGAGTGACTATTACTATAATTATAGTATAGATAAAAATAATGTAATATAATAATATAATTTTAGCAAAAAATAAAACAGCTGCAGTGCATGCAAAATTGTCTTACAGTGTAGGGAATACATTCAAAAGAATATTGATTACGCAAGATTATTCTGAATTGTCTATATATTCTGAAACATATATATCTTATATATATATATATATATATATATATATATATATATATATATACTATTGCGATACAGTGCAATTTTTATTTACATTGTAAGGCCCTAATCCCAGGTCAATTCTGCTTACTCTTCTCAAGATAACATATTTGGCAGGAGAGATAAAAGATAGATTTTCTTTCCATTTTTTTCCCCCCTCATTTCGATAGTTACTTAAACCTGCAGACATTTTTCATCAATTTTAATGGAACGTTTCCATTGCAGAGAAATCATTAATCATAAAGAGATTTACTGAGAACCAGAAGACGAAGCAGAATCTAAATGGAACAATTTGTAACATTATAAGCTGCATCTATATATAATGGAAATGTGACATGATTGCATAATTCATTGGCATTAGGCCCTTAAGTGGCAATTTTGTCTTAGCAGATGGCTTTTCCAATGTTCTTCAAATGTGTTCGGGTTTCAGATATTGCATTTATAAAATCAAATCTCAGTTTTTTTTTATTTTTTATTTCAATGCATTTGAATTTAGAATATTTTATAAATAATAAATCACCATTGGTTCACATTGAAATGAATTTTATTTATATTTTTTTTAAACATTTCACTTTAACATTGATTTTGCACTGTAATAACGTAACCTCTTTCTTAATTATATAACAATCTTGCATTCTGCACTTATGCAACACACAGAACTGTACACTGATACTGTACTGTAATGGTCGGAGCTCTTGGAGCTTTTCGCTTGCAATTATACACTAGTGATGCTGAGGCCTATTCTGTCAACCCACGTATGTATATATATATATATATATATATATATACTGCAATACATACAATTAAACAAGCATTCATTCTAAATATTAAATAAATGTTCCAATTATTATTTTTCATTTTTTTTTTTCCCACAAATTAGCAACCGGTGAGACTGAAGGTAAAATACTCTGGTGGATGAGGCCATTGGAAAGGTTAGCTGTATTATTTAAAACAATTTTTTATAAGGCTATGTAAAGAAAAAATGAAAAAAATAATCCAATTATCCTTAGGTCGCAATTATGGATGTTTCACATGTGTGGTGCATTTGATTCAACAGTACTGAGCCCAATGTTTTACTTCTATTTCAAAAAGTATTGTATTTTTATCTATATATATATATATATATATATATATATATATATATATATATATACTGAAATCAAGTGACATATACATAAGCATGATAATTACATAAATGCAGTAAATCAAGATTGAAAGGTTAATAAAAGAATAAACAGAATGCTAACTGTCCATATTAAGATTAAAAACATTACGTTTTAGAATTTTAAGACATTAAGACACAACCACCTAGTCTTCACTCTAGGCATCTTTGCTCAGGTGGTTCAGGTTGAACTCAGGTTTGCAGCATCTACAGTATTTCTGACACTATTGACTTCCATATTGCTCATCCCTGTGTCTTGTGCAGTACTTCACCAGAATGTAAAGAATCTCTGCTATGGGCAGTGCATATTTTATTCAAGCAAGGATTACTAATATATTACAGTATGCAGTACATCTCATAAGAATTACATTCCCCACTGCACTATTTCTTTCCAAGTCAGAAAATGATTATTTTATGACATTTATCATGCACATTCTTGTAGGTCATGAATATAGAATACATTTATATGACCAGGAAAGAACTGAGAGGAGCAAGAGAGCACACAGCTGATAATTCTCAGTCCTATCAAAGCAATTACTGGGCCACCCATAGTGACATTAATGGGTTACAATGTACTCACAAAGATTTCCAATCGTTTTTTGGAGACTGATTTGCAATCTATGGTTAAAACAACAGAAACAAGCTAGCAGTGCTCATTCATTAACCCTCTTCCCTATAGTCAGTTTTTTTTTTTTTTTTCCTCTAGCACTCTTTGCAGAACTGACACTTCCAAGGGGACATTTACTACTTGTCAGAGAGAAGAGAAGATCCGAATGACTGAGTGCTAAGGCAAAGGGTAATAAACGTGGTGCAGAGATTAGGCCCAAGGCAAAGATATGGGCCACAGAGCAGGGATTATTTTATTCCAGTGCAGCCCCAAAGGACTGGGGTTGACAGAATCTCAAGGCGTTGCCTTGGTCTATATCACAGCCAGTATATAATTCATTCCTAATATCAGGCTAACAAAATGGAACCTAATTGCCGGATTTAATAGTCATAAGAAGAAAGACATTGGTAAGGCAAGTCAACAATAAACCATGAGAAGAGGAGAAGACTTGAAATCAGAAGGATCTGTGCATCATTCAGCTGTAGTTTAAAGGGGAGGATACAACACACTGCCCATTAAATGAATCTACCAGCTGAAATAATAGGTTGGCAGAGCCTTGGCATGCAATCACTGTCAATGCATGGAAAAAAGATGAAATAGGATGAAATAGGGCTACCTTGGCCAAGACAGCGGTCTGAAGGTGAGCTGGAAGCCTTGCAGCATGCTTGTAGTAGATACTCTCCTCAACTACGCGTATTCTTAAGCAATAACAACGTAATCCGTATTATCCACCCAAGAATACCCGTCACCGAAGAGAGCCACAAAGCAGCAGCAGCAGCTGGATGGACAATAAATCCACAGGAAGAGAAGAATCCAAACAGGTCCATAAACCAAGTCCAAAATGTCCTGTAGTCCAAGTCCTGAAAGAATAGTACAGAGCCATGAAGTGTAGAAATGTACATGAAGATGTGCATCTAGACACACATGCATACACCACAAGAGAGTTACGTGCAATGTACCTTGCCTCTCCTCACGTCTTCCTCTGTACTTGCAAAATAACCCTCTTTTGTACGCCCCCCTCCCAAGCTCCAGGCTGTTCAATTGGTTGTCCAATGGACCTATAGATTCCTGCAAGAGAATTGCATGCATATTTAAGTATAGCCATACTGTGAGGAATTCAACAGAGTGCACAACACAAGCCATCTACATTATTCCACATGCATTTGCATGATTATACACAGGGCTTTGCCTATCTCAATGTGACATCATCCAGGTAGAGCATATTCCATTAGCCATAGATCAACTTTACGTATGCATGTTGGTTTGTACATGCTGACTCCAATGGTAGTTGTGAACTATGCCATTCACATGCTGTATGGGAAGCTATAGGTTGTAAAATACGGTATGGCAATTGATAGCATTGGAGAAACTCAGGATTACTGCAGCTGTGCTGAATGCACAAGTGGATTACAGGCTATGTGAGTGTTACAAAGCCAGATCATCCGCTAGAAAAAGGTTTGTCTTTCTGAGCTTTGTTTTAAGATTTCACAGGGATAGTAGGGTTATAAAAAGCCAGTGTAGCACATGAAATAAGTGGAATATCTGCAAAAGCCTGTGAGATCTTACAGCACATCATCAGTTCTGATCAATCAGTGGTGGGTTTTGCAGCTCTATACATGAGTGCATGTAAAACACACATATACACACACATAAAACGCAAATACTCATAACACAGACATACATATATACAAACATAACAAATATACACACATATGTACAGTGTAACACCTACGCACAGAACATATACATATTTATACACACATACACTCAAATAACAAACACACATATATACACATGAAAAATGCATACACAGAACACATACACACACACACACACACACACACACATATATATATACACACACTTACAGAACACACACAAGAGACACACACACACAGAACACACACTGTTAGGTAGAAAGCATCAACTTTTAAATCCCATTAATGCTACAGATAAACAGAATTCACCATTTAAGGCATGAATCTGTTAGATGTTGGTGGTCCACACACATTTGACATTAGCATTGCATTTTTATAACAAAGATGCACTGTACCTTTGCTCACCATGTATAAAAAAAAAAGCATACCATGCCTATGATGAGTTTGACTTGTATGCAGATACATAAAGAAACACTGCCTCCTCTCAAAGCTTTGAATCTGTGTGCTAAATCTATGTACATAGAGTGGGGAAAGTCACTATTCTTAGGTCGTCTAGATTGAAGATCCTGCCAGTATGGTTGGAGGCTTCAGCACTGGGTCATGGACAGCTCCCTTTT
Source organism: Bufo gargarizans (assembly GCF_014858855.1). Classification (NCBI taxonomy): domain Eukaryota; kingdom Metazoa; phylum Chordata; class Amphibia; order Anura; family Bufonidae; genus Bufo; species Bufo gargarizans. The sequence goes on from NC_058086.1 coordinate 178,250,690, forward strand.
GGTGGCTTCAGCCAAATGTTCCAGCAGTTGGCTGGTGAGGCGCTCCTTCCACTTCTGTGTGCAAAAGCTTAGTGTGGGGGCTAGGAAAAATAATCTCCCTAGCAATTACTGTGCCCTGAAAATTATTCTTGACATACTAACACAATTTTGGATCGGATCCCTCTGGCTTTTGTGGAGTTTTCGCACCTCCCGTCTTCCTCCACAAATGGTGAAGTGTGCCTCAGGGAAAAGTCGGTCTATCTCTTGGGCAGTCACTCCTTCAGAACTAGTGGTATGCATCACCTCAATTCACCAGTTCTATAGCAAAACGGCCACCAATCCAAATGTAGTTACATAGGACTAAAAAGGCAGGTCATCATGAAGTTAAAAGCATGACATAGGTGCCCGACCTTTTCCAATGTTCCCCTTACTCTAACTCAATGAACCTACTCCATCTAAGGCACTGACTCACCATGCACCCCCTAAGTAGCAATACTGTATGCCATGTACTCCCATGACCAACTTCTATCCTGATAGATGAATAGATCTTGGCTGCTCCTGATAAAAAGCAGGGATGTCGCTGTGAAGCAGGTCTGCTGACCGTCATTGTTATCTGAGGTAGCCTCATGAGCATTCTAGGAGATAGGGTTTGGCTGCTGTGCTGCTTGACTTGAAGCTATCATCTTCAGTGATATTGAAGAAGAGAAAAAAACAGTGTGGCATATTGTTAGATGGTTTAAAATCCAAAAAATAGAAATGAAATGGAAATCATCTTGGTGTGAGCACAGGCTAAAGTCACCCACCACAGTGACAGCATGATCTCAAACAAGAGAGAAGAGAAATATTGATCTTCTTGAATGGCACCTCCTGGATAATAGACATTCTATAGGAAATACAGCAGTAAGATATTAGATCATGCCTTTTATGAAACCATTGCTTACCGTGTAGTATCCAAGATAGTGTGTCTGCTCACTCTAAGATGTAGACCCTTGCCTTGTGAGCTGCTTTCTCCTTTAGGAACCTGAAACGGGTGGGAGCAGCTTCTGTTCCCCCCTCTTGACAATAAACCTGAAAGTCAGTGATCATGAGAATATCCTGCAGGAAAGTCCCCAGATGCAGTCACTCTCTTCTCGGCTTCTCGGCTTCTGCTTCTCAGTCTTCAGCCAGCGCCCTCAGCTCCAGGAACCAGAGGAAAAAGAGAAGAAGAAGAAGAAAAAAAAAAAAAGCAGCAACAGCGATCACATCGATCTGATCTGCACCATCTGCCTGCTGCCACTACACCCCAACCTCCACATCTGACAGCTCCCAGCACAGGGCTGCAAAGAGTTCATCTTATTTCCAGCAGCCCCTAATTGGTTCTGGGCAGCATACAGTTACACCAGCTAATGTTAACCATTCAGTAGTGGATCCAGAACATGCTAATGGTGGATTAATTGAGGAAGATCTGACGTGCAAGCTTCCTAGTCTCTTATTCATGACATCCCTATGGGAAAGGACCAATGCCTTGTGGGACTATAGGAACATGCAGTTAAAATAAGAGAGGGAGGGGGGAGAGAGACTGCAAGAAAGAAAATGGCTCTGAGTACACAGATCTAGACCAACACCGTTTAGGAGAAGAAGGAGAAGAAGACTGTTTTATCCCGAGGGCTACTCTGATGCCATCCCATGTAAAACAAGATACCAGGAATAAGCATAATGATATTAAAGATAATAAAAAGAACAATGAAAGACACTTTGATTTGCATTGCAATGCCTGCCCACACACTCAGCACATGAGCATTACTAGCATTACTACACTAAGCCTAGGCACACAAAGCCTTGTGGACACATGGAGGTCTACTGAACCTACAGACAATGGTCTTAGGATGGGCAGATGTAGTTATTTATTATCAAGTTCACATAAACATAATGCATCTGTACATTGTAGGGTTGGGAAGTCGTGGGGATTTAGGAATAAGCTTGGTCAATGGCACCTAGTAATAAAGGTAGGCTGGAGTAAAGTTGATAGTCTTCACTGACTATGCAGTCCCTGTGAAGTGCAGTGCAGGAGAAGACTCCAGTAACCACAGTCCAGGAGCCGGGTGTGAGCTGTCCACAGCTGTGGTGCTGAAGTAGAAGGAGCAGCAAGTCACACAGAAGGGAGCTGTCCACACCGAGAGCTTCAGGATGGAAACCTGTTACTGACTTGTGTCCTGAGAACATTAAGAAGCTCTAAACAAGGAGGGCAACCCAGCCATTCATTTATTAGACTATGCCTAATGAATGTGTTTATCTATTCATAGCATGTTCAGGGAATTTATTATTTTCATCTAAATAAACATTTTACCCTGTATATGGAAACAAACCCCGAGGACAAATCAAACAGTTTATCAGATCTTTTGTTTCAATATACAGTAATTAAGAGCCTTTGCTATTACCTACAGTATATCACATTCTTGGGCTGAAGGCAAGCCATGATGTGCATTCATGTGCCATTTGTGTTAAACTACTGCCCTCTACAGTCCAGAATGATAGCAAGGAATACATATTATCTATCTATCTATCTATCTATCTATCTATCTATCTATCTATCTATCTATCTATTATCTATCACTATTTTTTTTATTATACACTTAATTGATGGCCTCAAAGAGCTTTTTATTTAATTGTATTGCTCTACATGCTCTTGTTTTCAATAGTAAATTTTAGCATTTAATTATATAGTTCATTAATAAACTAATCTTATTATGCTTAATTATAATATGCAGTTATTATATACATTTGTAGACTACAAAACAGAAATATTGTTTCGTCTGTCTGTATGTCTATTTATCTACATCTTTCATTTCTCCATGTTGTCTCATATCTATCTATCTATCTATCTATCTATCTATCTATCTATCATTTTTGTATCTATCTATCTATCTATCTATCTATCTACAATAAACAAAAAGTAGCAGCAGCAGAGTCAGTAGTGTAATTTGGTGCAATCCCTCCTGGACTTCAGGCATAGATCCATAGACAATATCCAAAAAACAAATGATAGGTCAGCACTGTAGTATCAGTGAAGGAAGGGTGTCTAACACCCTTTACTGATACTAAAGTGCTGCCTCATCATTTGTTTTTGAATATCTATCTATCTATCTATCTATCTAAAAATAAGAAATTCCGCAGCACATCCATCTATCATAATCTTCTATCTATCTATCTATCTATCTATCTATCTATCTTTTCTATCTATCTATTTAATATCTATCTATTTATTTATCTATCTATAATTAGCTTTCTTTCTTTCTAATATCTATCTATCTATCTATCTTTTATCAGCCTATCATCTAATTTGTATTTGTATTGCTCTACATGCTTATGTTTTCTATAGTAAATTATAGCAGAGTTAATTATGTAGCTCATTAATGAACTAATCTTAATATGCTTGATCCTAATACAGAGCAATTGTCTTCTGAATATTATGCCTATAATGGAAGATAATCTGATTACTAGAATCAGTAATTACAATAATAAGGCAAGGGGATAAGCCAATATGATATAATTTAACTGCACCCATTCCCATAGTGATGACTGCTGAGGTTTATTAAGTAGTGATGTTCACTTATTAAGCATGCATGGGCATACCATGAGGTGAGGTAGGAGGCTCGGCTCAGAAAGTGTTCCTCCCATTCTGTGGGGGAATGAATGTGAAGTCAGGCACATTACCACTCCACTCCTCCATTGTCTTAGCTTCACTTTGGACAAGTGGGTGCCTTGACGGTGAAAAGAATATAAGCACCTCAGTTCGCACAAGAACATGAAGGTGGTCCATTGCGGCAGCACTGACATAATGTCCATGTTCTTTCAAATCATACACCTAAGGGCTTTCAATTACAGTTCACCTATGAGCAGATTCTATGCTAAAATGATGTATTTCCCTTTACACTATGGTATTGCATGGTGTTATAGTTAAATTGTTATAATGTAGAAACAGTGATTCTATTCACTCTCACACAATGGAAGCTGCTTGCTCTGTGTCATATGTAAACAGAAAGTTAAAAGCCATTTTGCTTCTAGAGATAATGCAACTTACCACCCACACAGCTCTATCTTTATACAATCATCAGCAGTGATTTAAATCAATCACTCGACTTATTGTTATCTTTACTTTACCCCAAAGAGATTTTTTTCAATTCTTTGAACATGAAGTGAAGTTTCAAAGGCTTAACCCCTTCACAGCCTCGTACACCTTTACAGAATTTGTATTAAATATTTTCAAAGGTGCCTGCATTCCGTTCTGAAATACAGCATGTTATGGAGCATGCCATGCAGAATTTTTGAGGTACAACCCCCCAGGGGCATAGCTATAGGGGGTGCAGAGTTAGCAGTCGCTACCGGGCCCAGGAGCCTGAGGGGCCCCAAAGACCTTTGTGCCACATAAGAAGACACCAGTATTATAAAAAGTGCATGCTGTTCAAGTTACACCTCTGGCTGGAGGGAAAGGGGTAATGTCAAGAATTTGGACAGGGGGGTGCCGTTGTAATGTTTGCCTTAGGCAGCATGAAAGCAATGTGCTTCCCTGCCCCTGGCCATGGGGGGCCCAAGCTGAACTCTTGCACCAGGGCCCATGATCCTTTAGCTACATCCCTGACACCTCCCTTTACCTTAGAAGAACACAGAGGTCCAGTTTGAACTCACAGAATTCTTGTATACCTGAATCACTGGTGCCTTACAGAGTTGGGGTTCCTAGGTTCAAATCTAACCCAAGAACAACATCTACATGGGGTTTGTATGTTCTTCCTGGGTTTGCCTGATTCTCCTCTGAGCATTTTTGTTTTGTCCCACACTCTAAAGACATACTGATAGGAAACTTAGATTGTGAGCCTTATTGGGCAAAGCAAGTGATGATAGCATCTGTAACCTGCTGAGAAATATTGTTCTTAATAAGCCTGGAAACATTTTCCCCTTTAATTGGGAGCAGCAGCAGTACAGTGTGAATGTGGAATGATAGGGAAATAGTGGAACGGGACAGCAATAGTAGTGGCAACAGCAGCAGCGCAGCATGAAACAGACAAGGCAGTAGCTGAGTATCAGTAATGGATATGGCAGTAGGGGTAATGGAAGTGGTAGCAGGGGAGTAGCCGCTGCGAGAGCAGCAGCAGTCCTAGGGTACAGAAAATGATGGTAGACAGACAGGGACAGTGGCATGATAGGACACCATCATCAAGGTCAGATCTATTCATTGCCCTCAGCCAGAGGCATGTGAAAATCTTTACAGATCCATGCCTCATTCATTATGACAAAAGTGATGTTATTTACACTGATGGAAGACCACTTCATCCATTTAGGTGTCACGCTGTCCTCTGATGCCCACTGGGCCAGTTTAGTCCACTGTTCCAGTCTGACTGCCCAGAAATCTTTGGGGTCAGAGTCCAGGTAGGACTATACCTGAGTGTTGAGGTGGTATCTTTCTGTTTGCAGATTTGCACCAGCCTGGTGCAATACTTTTAAAAATGGTTCCATCATGTTGATGTAGCTGAACTGTCTGCAGCTGTGGCTTCTTCTGATTGTAGAGGCAGAGACAGTAGAAAGTGGGAAGGTTGGTGAATGTGGGGGAAAGATAGGGGCCTCAGACACACAGGCAGCAAGCATCTGTTTGCCAAAAGTTGCAGCAAGCTTCATGCAACATTTTTCATGGTAATGAAGCAATTTGGCCACATTTTTGGCAACAAGAAAACATTCCTCCATTTTGATAACCAGGGTGTAAATGCATTGCTAGTAATCATCAGTCCACTTCTCTTCATCCTCCACTGGCAGCTCCTCATCCTCTACTTCTTCCTCCATGGGAGTTTCTCCTTGTGGGTACCCAATAGCTGTAGGGCAGCCAGCAATATTTGTTGCAAAACTACATGCAGGGAGCATGTGTGATTTCCTCCAGTTGCAGCACGGCCACAATATTCCTGATATTGTCACTGACCACTTTGTTCAGTTGGAGTTGGTGGGGAGACAGCTAATGCAATTTTTGCTGCTTGATGCACTTTAGCAAGTGATCAGCTCTGTGGCTACTCTCATCCAGGCCAATCAGCTCTAACGCCACATGGCAAACTTCACTTTAGATATGTGATAGGAGGTAGGGGGAGTTGGAGCGAAACTGTGCTTTTCTTCTGTTGGGGACAGGGGATGTTCATGGAGAAGAATGTGGAGGTGGCTAATAAGCATCTGGTGTGGGAACCAGACTCCCTGCCTTTAACAGCTGCACCAGGTGTCCACAGTGGCACGCACCTTGCCGCACAATGAAAATTGCAATTTTAAACACTTGTTTGAAAAAGAAAAAAAAACATACAGCTAGGAAGAAGGACAAATATCATACAGCAGAATAAAGTTTTAGTAAAGTCACAGAAAGGCATAAATGTTAAAACAACTAAGATGTACAGCAGCAACTTCACTACCAAAAACTTTGCTAGGTGGGAGTTGAATTTGCACACAAGCTAATTGTTGCTTGAGAATGGTTCTCTCGTGACCACACATTCCGCTATAGATATCTCACAAAGGAGTGGAGGACAATGAGGGTGGGGAGTCTGAGATAGAGAAGAAGCAGCTGATGATGATGACAAGGGCACTGTACTGATTGGGGATATAGGCTGGCTGCCACAAAGAAGACCTGGAGAAGCAGGGCAGATTTGTTCTGATTCAGAATGCTGCTCAGTTCTATTTTCTCACAGAATCTTGTGAAATTGCCTTATGTCTTGCAATAGACAAGTACAGAAGTACAGCAGCGTCTTAAAAAGATTAAAATAGACAAATCGCCAGGACCAGGTGGCATACACCCCCGTATCCTAAGATAATTAAGTAATGTCATAACCAGACCATTATTTCTGATATTTAAGGACTCTGTACTGACAGGGAGTGTTCCACAGGATTGGCACATAGCAAATGTGGTGCCAATATTCAAAAAGGGTCCAAAAACAGAGCCCGGAAACTGTAGGCCGGTAAGTTTAACATCTGTCATGGGTAAACTGTTTGAAGGTTTTCTAAGAGATGCTATCTTGAAGCTTCATGAGGGATCGGTCATGTCAAACTAATTTAATCAGTTTCTATGAGGAGGTAAGTTCTAGACTTGTCAGCGGCGAATCAATGGATGTCGTATATTTGGACTTCTCCAAAGCATTTGACACTGTACCACATAGTATATAAAATAGAATGCTTGGACTGGAAGAAAATGTCTGTATGTGGGTAAGTAACTGGCTCAGTGATAGAAAACAGAGGGTGGTTATTAATGGTACAGACTCAGATTGGGTCACTGTCACTAGTGGGGTACCTCAGGGGTCAGTATTGGGCCATATTCTCTTCAATATATTTATTAATGATCTTGTAGAAGGCTTGCACAGTAAAATATACATTTTTGCAGATGACACTAAACTGTGTAAAGTAATTGACACGGAGGAGGACAATATACTACTATAGAGGGATCTGGATAGATTGGAGGCTTGGGCAGAGAAGTGGCAGATGAGGTTTAACACTGACAAATGTAAGGTTATGCACATGCAAGTCACCCGTACATACTAAATGGTAAAACACTGGGTAACACTGACATGGAAAAGGACTTAGGAATTTTAATAAACAGCAAACTAAGCTGCAAAAACCAGTGTCGGGCAGCTGCTGCCAAGGCCAATAAGATAATGGGTTGCATCAAAAGGGGCATAGATGCCCGTGATGAGAACATAGTCCTACCACTTTACAAATCACTGGTCAGACCACACATGGAGTACTGTGTACAGTTCTGGGCTCCTGTAAACAAGGCAGACATAGCAGAGCTGGAGAGGGTTCAGAGGAGGGCAACTAAAGTATTTACGGGAATGATGGAATTATAGTACCCTGAAAGATTATCAAAATTAGGGTTATCCACTTTAGAAAAAAGATGACTGAGGGGAGATTTAATAACTATGTAAAAATATATCAGGGGTCAGTACAGAGATCTATCCCATCATCTATTTATCCCCAGGACTGTGACTGTGACAAGGGGACATCCTCTGCGTCTGGAGGAAAGAAGGTTTGTACACAAACATAGAAAAGGATTCTTTATGGTAAGAGCAGTGAGACTATGGAACTCTCTGCCTGAGGAGGTGATGATGGTGAGTTCACTAAAAAAGTTCAAGACGGGCCTGGATGTATTTCTGGAGTGTAATAATATTACAGGTTATAGCTACTACAGAGGGGTCGTTGATACAGGGAGTAATTCTGATTGCCTGAATGGAGTCGGGAAGGAATTTTTTTCCCTTTAAGTGGGAAAAGCTGTGGGAAAAGCAGGCCAAACTGGATGGACAAATGTCTTTTTTTGGTCTTATATACTATGTTACTATGTTACCTGTGTATGTGTTTGAACACCCACGGCTTTCTTTAATCAGGCAGATCTTGCGCATGGTTGAGTTTTTTTCTGCTGGCCTTGTAGAGAAAAAACATTTTAAGCCTGCACCCACTATATCCGCGGCATCACCAGTTCCTGAGCTGATAAAAATAGAAGCAGATCTGTCTATGGCAGTTTTTTTGGACGTTTTGGCCATGTGTTGCCTCTGCTCTTTATTGCCACCACCACTGCCATCCTCCACTACCTCCACCATAGCACCACCTTAGCACCCTTATACAGTTCTCATGTGTTGTCCAACACACAATCATTGACCTAGTCCTCACTCTTCTCAATAATAATGTTGTGAGAAATGTTATTATGAGGCACATAAATGAAAAGTTATAAATTTGGTACACAGACTATTTGACAAAACTAGCAAAATTGCAAGTCGTTTTCTGTTTCAATTCCTTACCCTTCTTAAAATGCATGCACAATGGTATTAACTATTCACAATGGTAATAATGCAATTTTTGCAGTGAAATGTCTTTGAACTCCTGGATTTGAGGCTGTAATGACTGGAATAATTTGCTTTACTGATGTAAAATATGTTTGCTGTATCTATTCATTATCTTGCAGCAAGTACAATGCATTCAGAAACAGGGCTATAATAATATTGTTATGTTTTCTATATTATAGCAGTAAAATGTTAAACACTTTTTCTAAGTAAAAACACACGTTCACTAAAACACTTGTGTGACTGCAATTTTTTGGCAGTGAAACCTCTTTGAACTAGACTGTCTGATTCAGTAATGCCTTCAGTAACTAGGTTATAATTTGCATTACTGATGTAAAATGCATTTGCTGTATCTACCTATTATCTTTAAGCAATCTACAATGCATCCATTAATTCCCAAGACAGAGCTACAGCACAACATCCTTCCAGATCACAAGTACAATGCTGAATGGCGTTCTGTAATGTTGTCTGTAACAGGGCTTTGCTGAATACAGCCCCTGATTGGCTGATCAGGCTGTATGTCAGCCTCTGAGCCAATCAGGGAAAGCCCTTCTCCCTATTTCCTCCCAGTGTCATGTGACCATCCTTATTCTTCCTCCCTTGTGTTTTTTTTTTGGCTGCCAACAATCAAATGGTGCTGGGTGCCATTTTTACATTTGTCATCTGAAGAAAAATCTGAAAAGCTTTGAATTCATTTAGCGGACAAATTTACGTAAAGTTTGGAAAAAATCCAGTTCGCTCTTCTCTTGTCAGTGCTATATAAGTGAGTAGAATAAATTATAATCTGTACCACATGTTGCCATAATACAGGTGTGTGGATGAGGCCTAACCTGCAATAAGACTTTTTATGGGTTTACACTATTAGGGTAGATTTCCATCCTCTATAGGATTTAAAAAAAAGTCTACCAGGTGGTTCACTTTTTTACTGAATTCCTCTTTAAGTAATACCACATCTATAAAGGTGAAGGATATGCTGAGAAAGCCCTGTTAAAATTACTCTTTCGAGAAGACAGTATAAAGTGTAAGCCCCTGCTATATCTTTCCCTGCACAATCTAAAATGGGAATTTAAAAAAAATTAATAAATGAGAAGGTAACATAAACTCCACAATTTAGCAAAAATGCCAAGTTACTCATTATCTCATGGGCAGCCAGGACCAGTTCCACCTAGGTATGAATAGGTCAATGTAATCGGCCCTTGTACCGTATGGCTGTTGAAACCACCAGAACATACAGGGTCATATAAACTATTTATCACAGATTCAGACACAAGGTGGGAAAAAACTATGTTTTATAATCTGCATTTTCACAGTAAACAGACACAAAATAATTTTCTGCCTATATATACGCAAGTCCTGGATTCTTCCTAGGTTGAACCTGATGGACTTGTACAGTGATTACTCACAAAGTGAAGATATTGTTACTCACTTTATCAGTATCACAGAAAACATTTTGATTTCATGTGGTGTCAAATGGCAGACTCAGCCTGCTGCATTGATAAATTTAGCTCTGCTGGTTATGTGTGTGCATGTGATGTGCCATATGAAATCTGTTGCTGAGGTCTAAGAGAGAAAAACACATTACATAACACACTTCAGACAGACGTTGAATAATGCATCTTTCCAAACATTTCATTATACAAATACCAGAGGTTGTTCACACTGCATGCCGGACTTGCTTTATTACAGTTTAAAAAGTACATATTTGTTATTATCTGTGGTTTTCGCAGGCAGAAGAACAGTTTTGGGGGAAAAAAATTTTTTTTTTTTTTTTTTTCCTTTTGATCAATATTTAAACGGAGCAAAAGCGCCCCCTGCCGTTCATGCATTCAGGCATGCATTGTCTCATCTGGTGAAGACATAGAAAATCTAAAGATGAGGCAAAGTCTCCTTTTTCACCTGTTCGGAAGGGAAAAAAAATCTTGAAAGGAAAATATGTAAATGAATATTGTCTATAGCTTCACAATGAAGTTGTTGCATTATCGCTTTGCTATTTGGTCTCTAATGAGTTTTTCAAGCTCTGAGAATAGGATCTTGTGTGAAGGCAGAATTCAGACTGAGCTAGAAGAAAAGGCAGCCTTCTATTACATGACCAGGCATATGAATGACAGCAAGCAGATGCTTCATCATTGTTCTTGGCCGTGCAGCTAACCACAGTAGCTCTCTATACATAGTGAATATACAGTGGACAAGTGCTGGGTGTGGAAGGCAAAGTGAAGAATTTTTATACATTCCATAAACCTATTCCTGGGCACTTCTCCCTGTCTACATTATGTCTAGTGGCTGCTAGAAGTGGTAATTTCTCCTTAATTATATTCCAACATCCCTATTCGTGGCTGTCAATATAAAATTATACAGTCTGCCTTCCATCTGAAAATGAGCTTAACCTTGAGAGACAGCATCTCATTGGATTAGCTGGTGAATAAAGGATATTAGAAGCTGCCTGATGTACCTTTTTTCACGACCTTGAGTCACAGATGTGGTTGCATTGTGCATATACAATAATGCACAATAATACATTCAATGTTATTTATGCTTCATGCACACGGCCGTTGTGCGGACATTACGTTCCGTGCATTGGGGACTGCAATTTGCGGTCCCCAATGCACGGGCAACGTCCGTGCGGCGGCCGGGACGGATCGAGACCCATTCATCTTCAAAGGGTCCGTGATCCGTCCGCATCGCACAAAAATAGAACATGAACATGATCTATTTTTTAGAGAAAAATGCAAGACAGCGACTCAACCTATCAACTGAATGGATCAGGGTGCTCACCTCTCGGTCCACTCATGATCTTTTTTTTGGCGGTGCAGAGGCAAGGACAGAAACACCACTGAAGCATATTGTGTACCCGCTGTTTGCGGGCCGGGCAACAGCCGCGTCCATGAGGCCTTAGGGGAAGAAGATTCACAATGAAAGAAATAGGAGGTAATAATCAAGGGGAAATGCTAATGAAGATGTGCATGTAGAATCCTCAGGTTTATTACTCTGGCAATGAAAACTGAATGTTTTTAGTGATATTTACAAATAGAGATGAAAAACATCCTGTACGTATTTCATGTTATGTCTTTTCATGCTTCATATTTGAAAAACAAGTTCTCTTTAAGGTATTAGCTTAAATTTTACAATTAAAGGCGACTGGTCTATGATAGCATTGTGCATTGCAAAATTGGTTCCACAGTCCGCAAATGGAAAATTCTGCATCCTTGCTACGTATATAGCAGCTGCTATTGTTAGATCACATAAGGCCCATGGATAGGGAAAAGAGCATGTGCGCAGCATGTTTATGGTGGGACAAAGAGGAGCTGTAGAGTCTTTGTGTGCTTCTATATAGTAGATGCAATGAGGGAGATATATCAATGTCATTGTGTCTGGAAAGTGTCTTGATTTGTGCCAGAATTTGTGCTGCACGCTTGCTGCTCCAAATGCCCGGGATTTTCTAAGTATAGTAAGATTCTGGTCCTATTTTGCAGCAGTTGCAGAGAGAGCAGAGTCTTTAGGTGTAATGGCGACGCCCCTGTTGCTCCTAGAGGCTCATTTGCATATCTGAAAACAGCATTTTTCTCAGCAATGAGGACACATATGAACATGGGACCAACACTGATGCCTTCAGCTGCCAAGTGCACATGTACCAGATCAGTTTCATAGGTAAAAATCTGCTGACAGATGATCTTTAACAATAGATCTTACTTTAAAGGATAACTGTCATGTTTTCATAAAAAAAATAAAAATCTATTTTAGTATATGTTACTGCTGCAGCAGCATTACGCATAAAGCAATCTTTAGTTTCTTCACATAGCACTGTTTTCCTTGAGTTTTCCCCTTAGTTATGGCTGTCTTGAATCCTGCAATATGAGGATCTTCTCAAGATGGCTCCTCTGCCAGTTCTCTGAGGCCAAAACTGCCTTCCCTTACTTCCCATACACACTTGCTGTAGCCAGCAGCTTCCTGCCATCCAATCAGATTGGATTACTGAAAGTCACGCCTCCTCACTCTGAAGCCTAATGCAGACATGCAGCGTGAAGGACCGCCCCTCTGTCTTCTGTTTACATTGGGAGATTAAGTTGGGAGACAGTTGAGCCCTAGCAATGGTCTTTTAAGGGAGCAGTGGAAAGGGACAGGAGACATTAATGAAAGCTGTTATTATAAGGTAATTACAGATCTTTTAGCAATCATTGACAGACTAACTCAGGTATACATGCCTAGCTGTAATAAACTAGCAAATAAATAAAATAAAAATACAGTTATCCTTTTGTCAAGGAACCATGAACCAGACGTACAACAAGAGATAAGTGGAAATAAGAAGGCTTTATTGAAAATCAGCTGTAAGCAAAAGTCCAAACGGATGGCTAAACCGAAGCAGGGTCTAGCGTAGACAGAGGTCAGGAACCAGGAGGGTAGTCAGACGAAGCCTGGATCAGGAACCAGCAGGGTAGTCAGACGGAGCCAGGATCAGGAACCAACAGGGTAGTCAGACGGAGCCAGGATCAGGAACCAACGGGGTAGTCAGACGAGGCCAGGATCAGGAACCAGAAGCAGCAGTCTTAGAAGCATGTGAACACAGGAGGACCAAGCAAGGAACTGAAGCCACAGACCTCCTATATATATGAGCTAGGCATCCAGCTCCTCCCAGTGGGAAGGAGAAGCCGCAGGGTGGGAGGCTACAAGAAACCCAGAAACCAAGATGGCCGCCAGCACATGTCAAACGAAGGAGAACAGTGAGAAGGTAAGACCATGACAGTACCTCCCCCTCAAGGGCCCCTCCTCCGTGGAGTAAGGAACGGTTTCTGAGGGAAGCATGCGTGGAAGGCTCGGAGCAAAGCAGGAGCATGGACATCTGCGGAGGGAACCCAGGAACGCTCCTCTGGACCATAACCACGCCAATGGACCAAAAACTGCAACCGACCGCGGACCAGGCGTGAGTCCAGGATATTGCTCACCTCATATTCCTCACGATTGCCCACTTGGACCGGACGGGGCCGAGGAACCGAGGAAGTGAAACGATTACACACCAATGGCTTCAACAGGGAGACATGAAACACGTTGGAGATCCGCATGCCAGGAGGAAGCGCAAGGGCATAGGCTACCGGGTTTACCCTGCGAAGCACTCGGAAGGGACCAACAAAGCGAGGCGCCAGCTTGGGAGTGGGCACTCGAAGGTTGAGGTTGCGGGTGGACAACCATACACGGTCTCCGACCTGGTAGGAAGGAGCGGGCGCTCGTCTGCGATCAGCCTGGAGTCTCTGGCGCTGCGCAGAGACCTCAAGGGACCTCTGGATCTGTACCCAAGAAGCACGTAGGACGGAAAGGTGATCCTCCACAGCTAGAATATCCTGGGGAGAGAATACCTCCGGTAACACGGCAGGTTGGAACCCATAATTGGCCATGAAGGGAGACGTCCCAGAGGAAGAGTTCACCGCCGTGTTCCTGGCAAACTCAGCCCAAGGCAGGAGGTCAACCCAATTGTCTTGGTGATCGGAGACATAGCAACGAAGGAATTGCTCCAAGGCCTGATTGGATCGTTCTGCGGCCCCATTGGACTGAGGGTGGTAGGCCGAGGAGAAAGAGAGATGAATCCCCAACTGGGAGCAAAAGGCACGCCAGAACCTGGACACAAACTGACTCCCCCGATCCGACACAATCTCCTTGGGCAAACCGTGCAACCGGAAGACCTCCCTGGCGAAAATCGTGGCCAACTCTTGTGCAGAGGGTAACTTCTTGAGAGGAACACAGTGGCACATTTTGGAAAACCGATCCACAATCATGAGAATGACTGTATGGCCTCGGGATGCAGGGAGGTCCACAATGAAATCCATCCCCAGGTGTGACCATGGGCGCTCCCCGGTGGCTATGGGTTGCAAAAGGCCCAACGGAAGGTGCCGAGGGGACTTACTCTGGGCACAAACGGAGCATGCCGCTACATATGCGGCGATGTCGGAACGTAGAGAAGGCCACCAGAACAGACGTGAAACAGCCCAGGACAGCTGATTCTTTCCAGGATGCCCCGCGGCCTTGGAGTTATGGTAGGTTCGCAACAACCGAGTGCGCAACTCCTCAGGCACAAAACACCTGCCGTTGGGTCTCCCAGAGGGAGCACCAGATTGAGCTGCCAAAATCTGCTCACCCAGGGGAGAGGTCAGGCTGGTGTGAATGGCGGCCAGGATCTGATTCGGAGGTATGACCGATGTCGGACTCGACTCCTCCCCGGACAGCTCGGAGTACTGCCGTGATAAGGCATCCGCTCTGATGTTCTTGGAACCGGGTAGGTAGGAGACCACGTAATTAAAACGTGACAAGAACAGAGCCCATCTGGCCTGACGTGGTGTCAATCTCTTGGCCTCAGAAAGGTAGGTCAGATTCTTGTGGTCCGTCAGGATGAGAACCGGAACCACCGAACCCTCGAGCAAGTGCCTCCATTCTTTAAGGGCCTGCACGATGGCCAATAACTCCCTGTCACCAATCTGATAGTTGCACTCCGCGGAAGACAGTTTCCGGGAGTAAAACCCACAAGGAAGCAGAGGACCCTCTGGTGTTCTACGCTGAGACAGAAGGGCGCCTACTCCCGTCTCAGACGCGTCCACCTCGAGGACAAAGGGCAACCCAGGGTTGGGATGCGACAGAATCGGAGCCGACACAAAGGCGGACTTTAGAGCCTCAAAAGCTCGGATGGCCTCGAGCGGCCAGACCTGGAAATTACTGCCCTTCCTGGTCAGATCCGTGAGAGGCTTGGCTAGCATAGAAAAGTCCCTGATGAACTTCCGATAATAATTGGCGAAGCCCAAAAAGCGCTGCAGGGCACGGAGACCACTGGGCTGGGGCCACTTTAAGACAGCCGAAACCTTCTCAGGATCCATGGAGAACCCCTCAGCGGAAATGATGTAACCTAAGAAGGTTACCTGGGATCGGTGAAATTCGCATTTCTCAAGCTTACCGAACAGCCTGTTCTCTCGTAACCGTTGCAACACTCGTCTGACATCCATAATGTGGGCCTCCATGGATTCAGAATATACCAAGATGTCATCCAAATAGACCACCACACACTGCTGCAACAGGTCACGGAAAACATCGTTGATGAATTCCTGGAAGACTGCGGGCGCGTTGCACAACCCAAAGGGCATAACCAAGGATTCATAATGACCGGTCCTGGTGTTAAACGCGGTCTTCCACTCATCGCCCGCCTTGATCCTTACCAGGTTATATGCCGCCCTCAGGTCGAGTTTGGTAAAGACCGTGGCCCCTTTGAGGCGATCAAACAGCTCGGAAATCAAGGGTATCGGGTAAGCGTTCTTGATCGTGATGCGATTGAGACCCCTGTAATCGATGCAAGGCCTCAACTCACCGCCCTTCTTTTTCACAAAGAAAAATCCAGCCCCTGCCGGGGACGAGGATTTGCGAATGTGTCCGCGTGAGAGCGCCTCCCTCACGTACTCCTCCATGGCCTCATTCTCCGCTACCGACAGTGGATAGACTTTGCCACGAGGAGGAACGGCACCAGATTGTAACTCTATGGCACAATCGTATGGGCGGTGCGGAGGTAGGGCAACCGCGCGCACCTTATCGAATACATCCCGGTACTCTTCGTATTCAGGAGGCAACAGAGAGTCCGAGGAAGTACACAGCAACTTGACAGGCCCATGGATGCAACTAGCCCCACACTGCGGTGACCACGCGAGGATCTCGGCCGATCTCCAATCGAAAGTCGGATTATGCTTCTGGAGCCAGGGGTACCCCAAGACCACCGAGTAGTGTGGAGACGAAATCACCTGGAGACAGACCGACTCTCTGTGAACGACACCAATGGCTATCCCCACTGGAAGGGTCTCATGAGTCACGTGTGGCGGCAGAAGGGGTCTGCCGTCTATCGCCTCAAGAGCCAGTGGGGAACCTCGAGGCTGCAGAGGAATGGAATTGGCGGCAGCGAACACATTATCAATGAACAAACCACCAGCACCAGAGTCCACCAACGCCTGGGTCGTCACCGAGCCCCCGACCCAGGAGAGGACAACGGTGATCAGTGGTTTGTCAACACGGGAAACCGGGGACGAGGAGACTCCACCCAAGATCTGCCCCCGACAGGATCTCAGGTGCGAGAGTTTCCCGGACGGTTCGGACATGCCAACCGAAAATGCCCACCGAGACCACAGTACATGCATCGGCCCTCGCGTCTCCGGAGTACCCTCTCCCCCTCGGACAGGCGAGCAAACCCCAGCTGCATGGGTTCACCCCCAGACAAGTCATCCCCAGGAGGCGTGGGAGGAGAGGGAGGCACGGGTGGGACAGCAAACGTAGGCGCCAATCTGTTAGAAGACCTCCGCAGGCTCTCCTTAAAGGAAGGTCTCTCCCTGAGTCTGGTGTCAATCAAAATCAGGAAAGAAATAAGAGACTCGAGCTCCACTGGTAGGTCCTTAGCTGCAACCTCATCCTTCAAGGCATCCGAGAGACCATGAGAGAAAGCAGCGACCAGAGCCTCATTATTCCAGCCCACCTCTGCTGCCAGGGTACGAAACTCAATGGCGTATTCAGCTACGGATCGTGAACCCTGTCTGATGGACATAAGGAGCTTCGCAGCAGAGGCAGCACGAGCCGGAACATCGAATACCTTCCGAAGAGAAGCAACAAAACCGGAAAACTCGGCAACCACCGGATTGTTGTTCTCCCATAAAGGGCTGGCCCAGGCCAAGGCCTTGTCCGAGAGCAGCGAGATCAAGAAGCCCACCTTTGATCTCTCAGTAGGAAAGGCATGTGGCAGCAACTCGAAATAAATGCCCACCTGGTTAAGGAAACCTCGGCACTGAGTTGGCTCTCCCCCAAAGCGCTGTGGAAGGGGGGCAGAACCGGTCATACCCCGAGACACCGCAGGCGCAGCAACAGGTGTCGGGGTAGACTCTGGCGCAACAACCGGAGCGGCAGTAGGAGCGGGCCCAGGAGCGACAACCGACCCATCGGCAACGGAAGCGAAATGAGCCGTGCGTTCAAGCAGGGTTTGCAACGCCACAGCGAACCGACCCAACAGGTAATCCTGCTGATCAAGTCTGGCAACCAGCGTAGGTAGCGAGGATGGCCCTGTACCGTCAGAATTCATGGCTTGGTCCTAATGTCAAGGAACCATGAACCAGACGTACAACAAGAGATAAGTGGAAATAAGAAGGCTTTATTGAAAATCAGCTGTAAGCAAAAGTCCAAACGGATGGCTAAACCGAAGCAGGGTCTAGCGTAGACAGAGGTCAGGAACCAGGAGGGTAGTCAGACGAAGCCTGGATCAGGAACCAGCAGGGTAGTCAGACGGAGCCAGGATCAGGAACCAACAGGGTAGTCAGACGGAGCCAGGATCAGGAACCAACGGGGTAGTCAGACGAGGCCAGGATCAGGAACCAGAAGCAGCAGCAGTCTTAGAAGCATGTGAACACAGGAGGACCAAGCAAGGAACTGAAGCCACAGACCTCCTATATATATGAGCTAGGCATCCAGCTCCTCCCAGTGGGAAGGAGAAGCCGCAGGGTGGGAGGCTACAAGAAACCCAGAAACCAAGATGGCCGCCAGCACATGTCAAACGAAGGAGAACAGTGAGAAGGTAAGACCATGACACCTTTAATGTACTATTCATATCAGCACGGTTTAACAGACTCATAGTAACAGAGTAACATAGTTTATAAGGCTGAAAAAAGACATCTGTTCAGCCTGTTATTCTGCAAGTTATCCTCGCTGTAATAGTCCCCCATAGCAAACCAATTACAGTACAGCTTTCATTTTACAGAATATTTAATTATGAAAGCTGAGCTCTGATTGGTTGCTATGGGTAAGGACAACTATAACAAGCCCTTTTCTGCTTCCATAAATGGAGTACTTAAAGGGAACCTGTCATGTGGATATTTGATCATAATCTAACTAATTATATATAATCATTAACTACTAAAAAGTGCCTTAGATGTATTCACTTACTGGTGTGACAGATGGTTACCTCATAATATACACATAAAGATGCCGCATGCCGCATGCTAATGAGCTGATTTGAGTCCAGCGTGATGTCATTGAGTCCAGCGTTTTTTTATTTTTTCAGAGCTATTGCCACTTCCCTGCCCACCTGCTGCTGATTCATATGGAAAATAACTGTCAATCAGCAGCAGGTAGGCGGGAACAGTCAGGAGCTCATGAATATTCAGGACTCATCATTATTAGCTGGAGCTTTTAAATACAAGATGTTGGCAGATTGACTGGGTCAACTAAAGAAAGTAACCCAGCATTTTGCTAAGAGAATCAGTCACTTATTTATGTTGCCCTTAGTTAGGACACCATAAAACTGGTGACAGGTTCGCTTTAAGAAATAAAGCATGAAATAAAACTTTCATAGCAACCAATCACAGAACAGCTTACATTTGTTACAGTGCTCTTGAAAAATGAAAGCTGGTCTGTGGTTGGTTGCTATGGGTAGCAAAGACTACTTCTATAGGTCAATTTCCATAAAGCTGCCCCATTGTTGATGCTTAGTTCCAGTACAGAATTTATGTTCACATTTCCCCTCAATTAGGATCCTTTCCTTTTATTTATTTATATTTTAGGTGTTCTTAAATGTGTGTAAAAATGTCCAGTCCAGTGTATCTCTCAAAGGACATTTCGGAACTTCCCGTTCAGAGATCGCATCTGCTTGTTATCATGCAGCTGCTGAGCAGGGGATCCGCTGTCAGTGACCACATGAGACCCCATAGAGAAGGCAGGGATGGTTCCTCGGTGTCCTTGCCTTCTAGTTTGCGGTATACATAGCCCCGAAGGAGGGCCATGTATACAGATCGGGAAACAATATGCCGCTTCCTGGGCCAGGAGACTGCAGGAACTGCTGAGTCTTCCTAGACCTCAAACAGCTCTGTAGTGAGGCTGTACAGAGTTGTATAGCACTGCACAGCCCATCTGGGGGTTGTATTCCCCTGGAACTTGTGCTACTATGTCAGCCCCAGTTACAGGAGAAATCAGCCCAAAAAAAAAAGAAATGTTAAATGCCCCACAAAGAAAAAGTCACCAGTGGAGGCCTGTTTTTACACTTAGGCTACTTTCACAATTGTGTTTGGTGCAGATCTGCACAGACGAATCCGTTCAAATAATACAACCATCTGCATCCGTTCAGAACGGATCCGTTTGTATTATCTTTAACATAGCCAAGATGGATCCATCTTGAACACCATTGAAAGTTAATGGAGGACAGATCCATGTTCTATTGTGTCATAGAAAACGGATCCGTCCCCATTGACTTACATTGTGTGTCAGAACGGATCAGTTTGGCTCAGTTTTGTCCGCCTCCAAAGTGGAATGGAGACGAAACAGAGGCAAAATGAGGCAAACTGATGCATTCTGAGCGAATCCTTTTCCATTTAGAATGCATTAAGGGCAAAACTGATCCGTTTTGGACCGCTTGTGAGAGCCCATGACGGATCTCACAAACGGAAAGCCAAAACGACAGTGTGAAAGTAGCCTTACCTGTTCTGAAAATATCCACCAAAAGTCTTGTATGACTTTATGGTGGACACAAACACAAAAAGAGAAATATATAAAAAGTTTTTATAAAATAAAAGTTTCAGGTTTAAAAAAGCACCTAAAAATATTACATGATCTACTCCGTCGAGAGAATGCCATAAAAATATACATGTATATATTTTGACAAAACTATTTTTACTCATTAAACCTCCCAAAAAACATAATATCAAACAAACAAAAAATTCATATGTACCCCAAAATGGTAGCAGAGAAAAAGTCACCTCATCCCGCAAAAAATGAGCCCCTGCACAAAATCACAAAAAAAATGGCTCTAAGACACAATAACATGATTTTCTTTTTCAAAATGCCCTTTTTGTGTAAAACTGACAAAAGTAACAAACGTATTTTATATCACCTCGTCCCGAACAACCATCTCTATAAAAATATCACATGATCTACCACATTAGGTAAACACCGTAAAAAAATAAAAATAAATAAAAACTATGCCAGAACAGCTTTTTTGTGACCTTGCCTCTAGAGATGAGCGAAACAAAGCTGACAAAGTGGAATTTGATCCAAATTTCAGGAATTATTTGATTCGCACCGAATCCAAATTTCCTCACGCTTCATGGTAACGAATTGCATTTTTTCCTAAAATGGCTGCTGCAGATGTTAGGAAATGGAGCAAGGAACTCTGGGAACGAAGGATCATCCACAAATATGCATGCAGTCAATCAGCAGCCAGCCAGCCCTGTGATGACACAGCTCTATAAATAGCCTCAGCCATCTTGCATTCAGCCATTATCCAGTGTACTTAGTGCAGGGAGAGACGTTAGCAGGCACTAGGGACAGTGGTAGAAAAGACTTGAAAACTTATATTTTGCTCAATAGAAGTTCAGGGAAAAGAGCATTAGAAGTGAAGGGAAAGAATAGGGAGGGATTATTCCACAGTATCGAAACAGAACAGGGTTCAATAGGGGAGTTTACAGCCTGGGTAATAGGAACAATCCTATTACACCTTGCTGCACTGACTGCGGATCCAAATTGCCATTATACTGCTGCTCATTTCAGGTTTGCAATACCTCTGTAATTCAAGCAAACCCTTCTTGTTATTGGGGTCTTATTAGCCCTTGTGCGGTGCAGTTATATATGTTCTGAAGCCTTTTTTTGTTTTTGTCTTTTGTATTAGTGGGGGGGGGGGGGGGAAGGGGGCTTATTAGCCATTGTGTTGTGAAGTGAGAAAATTACACCCATTTTTGGGGTGTATAAGTGGCAAAAAAAATAATATTATTTGCTGTTCACGGCCGCAGTTATATGTTCTAAAGCCCTTTTTGGCGTGTATTAGTGGGGAAAGAAAAAGGGGCTTATTAGCCATTGTGTTGTGAAGTGAGAAAATTACAGCCCTTTTTGGTGTGTATTAGTGGCAAAAAAATAATATTATTTGCTGTTCACAGCCGCAGTTATATGTTCTAAAGCCCTTTTTGTCGTGTATAAGTGGGGGAAATAAGGGGGATTATTAGCCGTTGTATGGTGAAGTGAGAAAATTACAGTCCTTTTTGGCATGTATTAGTGGCAAAAAAAATATTATATTTGCTGTTCATGGCCGCAGTTATATGTTCTAAAGCTACTAGAGGACAGTCAGCAGCTACTGCCCAGCCAATATCCGGAGGAGACATGTGACGCTTCCTCCGGTAGGCGGGCAAGTAGTAATGAGGAAAGTGGCAAGGGAGCTGGTGTTGTGAGCGGTCAGACTCCTGGCTCAGAGACCGTTGAGGAGGACATCAGTGACATGCACACAGAACTCGATGATGATGTAGCCTATCACAAATTGGGAGCAAAGGGGCTTCGTCATCATTGGAAGAAGAGGGTGGCAGCTTGCCACTGAGGAAGCGGTGGAGCCAGCAAGTCGGTAGCATGGCTGGGAGTCAGCAGTAAGGCAGCAGTGGGAGGTCAGGAGCCAAACGTGCCCGGGGTAGACCACCAGCTTTGCAGGAGTCTACCGGCCCGGAAAATAGTGGTGCAGGGGTTCACGGAGGCAGAGGCACTATCAGTCAGTCAGTGCAGAGTGTTGGGGGTAAAATCAACTACTCAGCTGTTTGGCAGTTTTTTGTTAAGCCGCCGAGGGAGGTAAACATGGCCATTTGTCGAATCTGTGGGCAGAAGGTGAAGCGTGGCCAGGATGCCAAGGTTGGTACCACAGCCCTGCATCAACATATGCAGCGTTATTTAAAAGTGGCCTGGGAGAACCGTGGCTCCAATGTGGTAATCCAGCCTGCCGCAGCAACCGCTGCTTGACCCAGTGGCGTGCACTCGATTTCTGGCAGTCAAGGCTCCACCACCTAAGCCAAAGGAAGCTGCCTGTCCTTCCCATGATCTGCTGGTCCTGATGCTCCTGGTCCTCCTCCTCCTAGTCACTCAATCCGTCAGCAATCGATCACTGAATCGATCGCCAAGAAACAACAGTATGTGTGCACTCATCCAACGGCACAGAAGCTGTACGTGCTCCTGGCCAAGTTGTTGATACTGCAGTCCCTCCCTTTCCAAGTGGTGGACTCTGCACTTTTAAGAGATCTGATGGCTTGCGCCGAGCCGAGGTGGAGAGTCCCAAGCCATAATTTCTTTGCCAAATAAAACAAAAATAAACTTTATTTATAAATTATCACGTAAAAATTGTAAAATCTCTCTTTTTTGTTCTCATACAGAGACAGGCAGATTGTTGGAATATATATACAGCGGGATGAAGCATATGTCCGCTAATTCCCACTCTCATTCCCACACACCTTAGTGGTAAGGTATAGCGATATATAAGTATCTTATATTTCAAAACTTTAGTGCAGGGCGGGAATTGAGTGTTATACCCACTACTTTACAAATAGGGTGTCGACAAAATTGTATATATATTAGTCATTCTTTGTCGCACTCTACTGCAATTACATATATAGTTAGACTTACAATAGTAGTGCATGCCCTGACCCACTTTAAGTTGGGGTCAAGCTCCTGATGAAGTGTCCAAGGACACAGAAACGCATTGAGCGGGCTGAGAGAATTGTATATAGGTAGCCACATGGTGGTGGTGTATTGGCATGGTGCGGCGCTGCGCTCCAATATATGATAAATGGGGAGTCCTGCCAAACATAGGTCTTCCATTGAACGCTGGTGTCCCCGTATAGCACTCTAATACGGACGTCCAGTGGGACACTGACGTGTGAAGTGTCAGTAGAGACCTGTGAGTCTAATCATATATGATCAGCCGGTACATGACCTCAACTTAAAGTGGGTCGGGGCATATATTACTAGTGTACGGCTAACTATATATTTAATTGCAGTAGAGTGCAGCACAGAATGACTAATATATACACAATTTTGTCGACACCCTATTTGTAAAGTACTGCGTATAACACTCAATTCCCGCCCTGCACTAAAGTGCTAAAATAGGAGGGGGTACAGATACATATATATCGATGTACCTTCCCCCTAAGGTGTGTGGGAATGAGAGTGTGAATTAGCGGACAACATATGTTTCATCCCGCTATATATATATATATATATATATATATATGTATATATATATAGTTCAAGAAAAAATGGCGGCACTGGTGTTTTCAATATGGTTGCAAAAGGTAGGGTGCACGTCCCTGGGGGAATAGGCTTCTTACCCCAATTAGTAAATCCGGAAGAATGAGCGGCCGCTCATTCTTCCAGATTTTATATATATATATATATATATATATATATATTCCCACACTCTGCCCATTTTTAAGTGATAATTTATAAATTAAGTTTATTTTTGTTTTATTTTAACCGTTCTTCAGGGAGTGATAATAATATGCAGTATAGCATTAATGTATCATATATACCACATGGTGTATCCTATAACACAAAAAAATGAAAAAAACACTGACAGAATTGGAATTTTTGCTTACCTCACCTGCCAAAACTAAATATAAAAAATGATTAGAAAGCCAAATGTACCCCAAAATGGTTCCAATAAAAACTACAGCTTGTGCTGCAAAAATGAGACCCTACACAGCTTTGTCAACAAAAATTAAAAAGCGTTATGGTACTTAAAAACCATTTCAGCAAATTCCATGTTAGGAAATCCAGATGCTGCTCCTTCCTTTCTGAGCCCTAATGTATCCCCAAACAGCAGTTTACAACAAAAAATAAGATGTTGCAATATTCTGGAGAAAATGTTCAGCAAATTTTGGGGTTATAGTCTCCTGTTATCACTTGTAAAAAGATAGTTTGGGCCTAAAGCACAATTTTCTTGTGCTTCTAAATTCTATGACATACATGTGCTCACTACATCCCTTAAAAATTCCTTGTGGGTGTAATTTCCTAAATGTTGTCATTTTTTAGGGGGTTTCACAGTAGGGGTATCTTGCAAATGTATTCACCCCCCCCTTGACTTTTTTTAATATTTTGGTGCCTCACAACCTGGAATAAACATGGATTGCTTGAGGATTTGCATCATTTAATTTACAGAACATGCCCACAACTTTGAAGATTTATTTTATTTTTTTATTGTGAAGCAAACAACAAATAGGATAAAATAACAGAAAAGTCAATGTGCATTACTATTCACACCCCTAAAGTCAATACTTTGTAGAGCCACCTTTTGTGGCAATCACAAGTCCAAGTCGCTTTGGATAAGTCTCTATGAGCTCGCCACATCTTACCACTGGGATTTTTGCCCATTCCTCCTTGCAGAATTGCTCCAGCTCCTTCGAGTTGGATGGTTTGCGCTTGTGAACAGCAATCTTTAAGTCTAACCACAGATTTTCTATTGGATTAAGATCTGGGCTTTGACTAGGCCATTCCAACACATTTACATGTTTTCCCTTAAAAGACTCAAGTGTTGATTTAGCAGTGTGTTTGGGGCCATTGTCCTGCTGGAAGGTGAACCTCCGTCCTAGCCTCAAATCACGCACAGAGTGGTACAGGTTTTGCTCAAGAATATCCCTGTATTTAGCACCATTAATCTTTCCTTCAACTCTGACCAGTTTGCCAGTCCCATCCCCACAACATGATGCTGCCACCACCATGTTTTACTTTGGGCATGGTGTTCTTTGGGTGATGTAATGTGTTGCGTTTGCACCAGACATAGCGTTTTATTTGATGGCTGAAAAGTTAAATTTTAGTCTCATCAGACCAGAACACCTTCCTCCATACATCTTGGGAGTCTCCCACATGCCTTTTCGCAAACTCACAACGTGCCTTTTTGTTTTTAGCTGAATGTAATGACTTTCTTCTGGCCAACTCTATGGAGCGTACGGCTTATTGTCATCCTATGTACAGATACTACAGTCTCTGCTGTGGAACTCTACAGCTCCTCCAGGGTTACCTTAGGTCTCTGTGCTGCCTCTCTGATTAATGCCCTCCTTGGCCGGTCTGTGAGTTTTGGTGGGTGGCTATCTCTTGGCAGGTATGTTTTTGTGCCATATTGTGGATATTTTATTTATAACCTAACCCTGACTTCTCAACAACATTGTCCCTTACTTGTTTGGAGAGTTCCTTGGTCTTCATGGCAGTGTTTGGTAAGTGATGTCTCTTGCTTAGGTGTTGCAGCCTTTGGGGCCTTTAAAAAAAAGGTGTGTATATGTAATGACATCATGTGACACTTTGATTGCACACAGGTGGACATCATTACACTAATTTTGTGACTTCTGAAGGTAATTGGCTGCACCAGAGCTTTTTATGGGCTTCCTAACAACGGGGGTGAATACATACACACATGCCAATTTTCAGTTTTCTAGTTCTAAACAATAGTTTTTTTTATATATTTTTCCCATTTCACTTCACCAACTTAGACTATTGTGTTCTGATCCATCGCATAAAATTCAGATTAACAAAACATTGAACTTAAGGCTGTAATGTAACAAAATGTGAAAAAATTCAAGGGGGGTGAATACTTTTGCAAGGCACTGTATGTCCTCCAAAAACCATATGGTGCTCCTTCCCTTCTGAGTCCTGCTAAGTGCCCATACAGTAGTTTACAATCGTGGAATAGGGTAATAAATATTGTGGTTTGTTTTGCTTTTAACCCTTGATGTGTTAAAGGGAAAGCTGGATTAAAATGGAAAATCTGCAAAAACAATTGACATTTTTTGAATTTCACTTCCATTTTGCTTTTCTTCCTGTGAAACACTTAAAGGGTTAGCAACATTTCTAAAATCTGTTTTGAATAAATTGCGGTTTGTAGTTTCTAAAATGAGGTCATTTATGGGTGGTTTCGGGCCCAGTAGTAATCCCCATTTAACCCTCCCCCAGTAATTTAGGCCGCATGCCCAGAACCCCACAGAGTAGTAATTCCCATTTAGGCCTCAGCTGGGCTAGCACCACTCACTAATATTTTTCCTCTGTGCCCCTTAAATTAAAAGGAAAAGTTCTGTTAATACTCACTTCACCCCTCTATCTCCCAACTCCTGTGGGTGAAAAGAGATCCTGACATGAGTGCCCTGATAACTCGTCAGTGCATGTGCACCCTAATGACTTATCAGTGCATGAATGCCCGGCTCTCTGAAAGCCCACAGGTTCTCTCGCAATCCGGAGGCTCGTAGGCCTGGGAGAGTAAATGGAGAGGCAGGGATCCTATAACCCTCTATGGTATCTGCCATTATTTTGCTGGGATTATTTAACAGTGTCATCCCAGGCTCTGGTACACTTGCCTCATTGCAGTTTGACGGCTGGGACAACTTCCCCTGCGACCTTTCCCGCACTGTGTCATTGTTCCTATCCAGCCACAAAACTATGTATTAAAATAATACCAGTGAGAATTCAGCTTTTTACCTTTTTTGTACTGCTACATTGATACATAAAACTATTTTTTATGCTATTGGCTGGAAAAAAACTGTAAATCTGCTGTGCGGATAGCCTGTCTGAGCTCAGGCCATACATACCATATACAGCATCGTCAATCTTCTCTGGGTATTCCTTCATGCAGAAAAATGCTGCGATAATGAAAACAGAAGAGAGAGGTTTCATTCTTGGTGGTGAATTAACTATCTTATATAACATGACAAAAGACTCAATTGGTTTCTGCAGTTTTTCTGGAGAGCAAATGTTAGATTATCTAAAACACTCATCTCAGCAAAAGCTTTATATCCACTTATAGGAATAATTTAACATTCACTTTCACTGGGTTTTGCTTTTAGTTGAAAGACATTTGTTCTGTGTGCAAGTCTAGCGTAGTTTAAGGTAGCACATTGAAGACAGAGAGTGCCGCTCTACCTGATAATGTACCCATATCATGTAGAACTTGGTGCTCATAATTGTTTGTTGTAGCGTAAACTAGAATCTGAAGAGCCATGCTTCTAAGCAATGGATTTTTTTATTTCCAGGGAAATTTTACATAGATT
This sequence comes from Bufo gargarizans, assembly GCF_014858855.1. Classification (NCBI taxonomy): domain Eukaryota; kingdom Metazoa; phylum Chordata; class Amphibia; order Anura; family Bufonidae; genus Bufo; species Bufo gargarizans. Next base: position 178,278,312 of record NC_058086.1, read on the forward strand.
ACGAATCTGTTCTGCATCTGAGATTTGCCAGATCTAACATTTTGATCAGGGGTAGGTAACTTGTAAGACACTCGCTACTGTCCTCGGTATATATGGTGCAATAACCATCTGCTGCCACCGGTCCAGCCATCGAATAGTCATTTGTAAGCACCAAGAGCATTTCTATTGTTCTCATTGTTTTGCCAGCCACTAAAAAGCATTTGTCCAATACTCATCTTAGATATGCGCAGAATATAACATCTAACTTTTATGTCAAGTTTGTGTCTAGCTGTAAGAGCATCTGTCAATGTGAACCCTCCCCAACAACTGTAATTCAAATCCAATAGGGCAGATATTTGAACACTATTTCCCATACAAAACCATCACAGAGCAGCTTTAATTTTTTCAAGAACCTCATATAAGCTGATCTATAATTGGTTGACAGCTTTCTTTTGTACAACTTTATAAATCTTCCATGTATGTATCTCCTTTTACATTCATCCCCCGCAATGAAAGGCCATTTACATTGGCTGATGCAGAGCAATCAGTAGAAATGCTAATTCCTGAAAATTGGCTTCTGTAACTATGCCTCCGATCAACCAACCAAGGAGCAAACACTTTTTGACAGATGATGCAATAGTTTATGTGCAACCATAATCATTATTTCTTGGCAGCAGATTGTCCTGTGTACACAGGGATTTGCTGTTGACAAACAATGCAGTTCTATGGGGACAAATGATCGTCATAGCGATCATTCATCCCCATACAAAGGGAATGATCTGCTGCAGTTCAATGCAGCTGATTAACTGGACAATGATCAGTTTGTTTCCGAATCTGATCATTGCCTTGTGTATTGCCCTCCTCTACTCCTGCTCTAAAATGTGCCCAAAATTATGTACAATGGGGTATTTTTTACTAATTCTAAAATGTAAAAAGCCTGGTGGGGGCTAAGTACCATAAGTATGAACCCCACTGTGGGTCAGCCACTCTCTGGGGTCTTTTTAAATCCAGAATAATCCCTATATCACATATGACATATCTACCCTATGGGACCCTCATCTCTAAAATGGGTTCTTCTGACACCGCTCCTGACTGAATGCCGTGGCCAGAAGAGGTGTGAACTAGAGAAATAGTGGAGCAGCTTGATCTAGGCTGATTTTTGTATTTATATATTATTTCATCTGCACAATGTATCATTTTGTGTAAGATGTCCTTGGTGGACGTAGTGCATGTGGTCTACCCCGTCATCCTCCATTGTACACATTTTTGCTGGGGATTGCCGTTATCTGCGGACCGCATTTAGAGGAATTGCTCCCCCGGTTATAGACACTCTACAGTGTCTGGGTTTGGAGCATTTCCACCTATTTCATGTGTATGGAATGTGCCACTTCATTTTGCTGGTACGTTCTTTCTCACCTGGTAGCTTCTGTGTCACATGGTCTGTTGTTGGTGCGGCTCACAGCTTTATTCTACCTCACAATGCATTGGTGATACCACTATGAAGGCATGTGAGAGCCTGGCTGTGAGTTGGTTTCTAGCACTGTTCAGGCCCTGTTCACACACCACGGGCAGTTGAGTGGTAGGACCCCATGCTTGCTGAGACACCGTGACGTGGTGCATGAGGGTCTCCGATATGTTCCTGACTGGAAGATATTGGCAAAGTTCTCAGCTTTTAACATCGGCTTGAGGAATTAACTAGTATTGTCAGTTGCGTATCATTTTGGTGCATTTTTGGCAGTGATTTTTGTCTTTATTAGTGACCTCCACAGTACCCCAGCTCCTTAAAAGTAATTTCCACAATAACCATCCCCCTAAATAGTGACCTCTACAGCAGCTGCCTCTTTAATAGTGACTTCTATTAAAGCAGACTTCTATTTTCATGTCATGTGATGGTGCCATATTTGAATTTTTGGGGGGATATCTCCCCCCAAAAATTCATAGAGAGCTGAGACCCAGTCTAAAACCTTCACGGACACCTGTTGTGCCTGTGTGCCAAATTTTGTGATTTTAAATGTGGATTCCTTTAGCGTACATACATACAAACATACATGTATATTAGACTAGTAGAAGGATCCAGCTTAACACGGGTATATTTCATCTATTTCATTTAATGTTTCTGTGAGTCGTTAAAAGATATCAACAGTGAGCCACCCAGTGTGCGCTTATATTCTCAATTCTGTATTGTGGAGACTTCCACATCTTCATTATGCGCATGGTGTGCGAGCCAGCTTTTCTATTTGATGTTGTATTGTAACAATGATACCAAATTATTTTTATTAATGTCTTGAAACTTTAATAAAATTTATGTGATAAAAAAAAATATATCGACAGTGACCTCCACAGTGCCCACCCCTTTAACAGTGACCGCAACAGTGCCTGCCCCTTTAACAATGACCTCCACAGTGCCTGCTCCTTTAACAGTGACCTCCACAGTGTCCGCCGCATTAGCAGTGACCTCCACAGTAGCCGTCCCTCTTAACAGTGACCGCCACAGTGCCTGCCCCTTTAACAGTGACCTTCATAGTGCCCTCCCCCTTAACATTGACCTCCACAGTGCCCGCCTCTTTAACAGTGACCTCCAAAGTGCCTGCCCCCTTAACAGTGACCTCCACAGTGCCCGAACCCTTAACAGTGACCTTCACAGTGCCCGCCCCTTTAACTGTGACCTCCACAGTGCCCACCCCTTTAACAATCAATGCAGGGTGAACATTCCTAAGGCTCAAGAAAATAGCGCATAATAGGGTAGTATGTCCTAATTCTTAGATAGGACAGAATGAATTACTGAGTGATTAGAGGCTCACCTTTTCAAGTTGTGCTAAGATAGGCGCAACTCTACTGTAGTCGTATCAGATGAAGAAATAGTTGCCTTCGGGTTTGCAGCCGCAGGATATGGTTCCAGTGTAGAAGGATGTCCAGTCTCTCTTCACTGGCCGTTTTATAAATAATAGAAGAAATTTTGCTTTTTGGCGCTCCAAAACCTGGTCAAGGCAAAATTGAGTTTCAAACTTCTTTTTATTCCAATAAAATAGGTTTGCAATAAAAACAACCTGTTTCTGGGAATTAAGATTCCCTTCCTCAGGTTAAAAAATGAGTATACACATACAGTACATAGGGTCCTATATATAGTCAAAAAAACACATCTGGGGGTGGCATTAGCATTCAGGATCCGTCCACAGTTTTTTTCATCACGGACAATGCATGCAAATTTGAAATACACTCTCTTGATTAAAAGCATTTTTATACATATTGATGTCAAGGTTTTATGAAAATCAATCCAAATAAACTTATTCTCATGTTTTTATATACTGAAATATTGATTTTCGGGACTTTTATTGTATATTCTATAGGACCTTTGTAGTAGGCAAAGGACCTTAATCATGTGATCGCATCGTCGGGTCACGTGTCTTATGTTGAGACACATGACCGTTGTTATGCAAAGAATGGGAGGTAATTCAGCCAGGAGATTGGTAGAGTGAGTGGGACAGGCTTAGGGAAGGCCCGTGATGTAGGAGAACTCCTGTCCTATCATGGTGTTGTCATGTGATGTTTTCTAATTGAATGGTAGGAGAAGGGGAAGGCTTGCGAGATGTAGGTGTGCATATTTATTCTATTGGAATGAAAATGGCATAGAAATAGTAAAAAGGAGTAACCCATAAATGATGATAGGGCTAAAACAAAAATCCGAAGAGGAATAGTCTAAAAATAATGGAGAGGCTGAAAAAAAAATATATAAAAAAATATATAAAAAAATAAAACATTAAATGAAAAAATAAAAAATAAAAAAATTTAAACAAGAAAACTTTGACTCTAATGTATTGATGAGTAGACTTGAATAACCAGACTATTTGCTATTCGTGACCTGATATGTGAATTTATGAGCGTCTATAGATTAATTTCAAAGGCCTGATTCAGGCCATATGGGTTTAGACTCTTCAGTTTGAAAATGCAAATCGGAACGAAACTCAAGGAACTTCTGCTCCCCATACAAAGGGAGGAGGATACCCCAGAATTTATACCATCAGGATAAAAACTGCCGTCCAATTTCTATCCGACCCACCATAAAGGGAACTTTCTTAACACCTTTTATACAGTAGTTTCTTAAGAATTCCATCAGATTAATGACGGGGTCAGCATCAAACAGAATCTTAACCATATGAAAAAACTGCCCTCAAAACACTCCAGAAAAAAAAACATTGTGGTTCGCAATGCTGATAAAAGAGGTGGCATAGTCATACAAAATAGAGACGACTATATCAGAGAAGCATTAAGGATCCTATCTGACACCAATTATTATATTCCCCTCAAGTAGGACACCTCCACACAAGATAGAGAAGAATTTGCCGTACTAATAAAATCAGCACCCCACCTACTTGGGAAGAAAGAAAAATAATATGTCTTGGTGAAAGAGTCCACCCTTTCTACATTTTACCATCTTCCTAAAATACATAAGTATCTAAAAAAAAAAAAAAACAGGCCGGCCAATAATTTCGAGAGTGCACTCTCTGACCCGCAATTTGTCCCACTACATAGATGCATTTCTACAGAAATATGTAACGGCCTTACATCCTACCTAAGGGATTCCACAGACCTTATAACACAACTAAATGACATCAAATGGGATGATGAATACAGGGGGTTGACCCTAGACGTCTCGGCATTGTACTCCAATTTTTGACATGAGTTGGGAAAAAGCTGCACATCCCAATTTTTAAATAGAGACACGGCTATTCCTGTGGAGCAAAACAACTTCATTCTCTGTGGAATACAGTTCATCCTCACACACAACTTGTTTAAATTCCAACATAACATATATAAACAAATACGAGGGACCGCATTTGGGACAAGATTTGCGCAAAGTTTTGCAAATCTCTTCATGGGAGCCTTCGAGGAATCATTTATATACAAATCACACGCCTGGATTGATCAATTCAATTCTTGGACATTGTGATTTCATCTAAGAATGAGAATATAATAACAAAAACATTCTTCAAACAAGTAGACAGCAACAATTATATCTTAACTATACTAGCACCCACTACAAGAAATGAAAACAGAATATCCCCTGTAGCCAATTTAAATTGATTAGACGGAACTGTACGTTAGAAATTTATTTCAAACAACAGAGTACAATCTTGTCTACTAGATTCCAAGAGAAAGGGCACCCTAAGAGCATTGTTACTGCAGCACAGGATAAAGCGGCCAGCTTAACACAATTAGAATGCTTAGAACCGAAGCAAAAACAGCAAAATACAACTAATAAATATGGGTACAACTTCATCACCACCTTCAGTGAGCTCCATAATAAAGTCAGATCCATCCTAGCAAAATACTGTTATATTCTGAAAAAGGATCCTATCCTAAATAAATTGATACCCACTGTACCAGCACTAACTTACAGACGAGCACGCACACTAAAGAACCTATTAGCTCCAAGCAAATTTAGGGAAACTCCATACCCCCTTCCCCTTCTCCTACCATTAAATTAGAAACATCACATGACAACACCATGATAGGACAGGAGTTCTCCTACATCACGGGCCCTAAGCCCGTCCCACTCACTCTATCAATCTCCTGGCTGCATTACCTTCCAGTCCTTTGCATAACAACGGTCACGTGTACCAACATAAGACACGTGACCCGACGATGCGATCACATGATTAAGGTCCTTTGCCTAGTACAAAGGTCCTATAGAATACACAATAAAAGTCACAAAAATCAATATTTCAGTATATAAAAACATGAGAATAAGTTTATTTGGATTGATTTTAATAAAACCTTGACATCAGTATGTATGAAAATGCTTTTAATCAAGAGAGTGTATTTCAAATTTGCATGCATTGTCCATGATTAAAAAACTGTGGGCGGATCCTGAATGCTAATCCCACCCCCAATACTTTATATAGGACCCTATGTACTCCATGTGTATGCTCATTTTTTTAACCTGAGGAAGGGGATCTTAATTTACTGAAATGCATTGTTTTTATTGCAAACCTATTTTATTGGAATAAAAAGAAGTTTGAAACTCATTTGAAATGCCAATTATTTACACCCCTTTAACATTGGCCTCCATAGAGCCCGCCCCTTTAACAGTGACCTCCACAGCAGTTTCCCCTTCAATAGTGGCCACTGCCCCATTAAGAGTGACCTCCACAGCGGCCTGCCCCTTTAATAGTGGTCCCTGCCCCATTAACAGTGTCCTCCACAGCCCCCTGCCCCTTTAATTGTGGCCCCACCCGAATAACAGTGACCTCCACAGTGCCCTGCCCCTTTAAGGTTAGGGCTACATGACAACATGTGTCGTGCAAAATTTTGTCGCACCAATGTCGCGCAACAATTTTTATAATGATAGGCTATGGTGTTGCACTGTGACAGGCTGCGACTGTGACACGCCAGTCGCATATAATCCATCCAAGATAGATGCATGTAGCAGCGTAGTTGTGCCCTATGTGTTGTGCGACTCATGTAGTCGTATAGCCCTACCCTAAAGCTGACCTTCAGCAGTGAAGAAAAATGGCTGGGTTGTTATGAAAACCTGGAGTATAGCTGTGTGTATGTGTAGACTAAGGGCCTGCAAACTTGGCTATTGGCTGATGACCCTGTGTATGGCAGTTGGGATATGAAGAAAAAGACTTGCAGGCTTGTATTAGCAATGCAGTTCATTTTTGGGGAATATCTCAGAAACAGTGAGTCCTAGAGAGCTGTGACTCCCACAAAATTTTTTTCCAGGTAGCAAGGGATCTGTATGCCTAGTTTCGTTGAAATCGATCGTAGTGTTTTTGAGTGATCGTGGAACATACACATATACGTCCTTATTTATATATATATATATATATATATATATATATATAGATGTATATGCACGGTATATATAGTGCACATTACATTGAATTTTATGTGGAGTCCGATTCATTCAAGTGAATGGGGTCATGTGCAGTTCCCTGCATAGTTAGGAGGCTGAGGGTACCACTGTGCAAGGAAACGTTAGTGCCAGTTTAAGAGTACGTTCACACGATGAATTCAGCTAGGAAATACAGCTTTTTTGTGTTTATCATGCATTTTGTGTGGTTTTTGGTGCTTTTATGCTCTTAGATACAAAAATGCATTTTCAGCTTGTACATTTTGCAGGATCTAAAAAAAAACATGCAAAAAACACAAATGGGAGGCTGTTTTGAGGCTTCTTTTTGAGCTAATGAAATTTACACAAAAAAATATTGTGACACAGTGAGAGGTTTGGTCTGGGAAAACAGGTATTTTCCTCCCAGTATGTGCTGCTGGGCTTATTTATAGCCAGGTGAGGTAAAATACCGGACCCGATTTTAAGTGCCGGTCCGGGTTTTGGCAGCACCTGGCTGTCCTTAAATAGGCAGCTGGGCGCAGAAGCCATGTCTCTGTGTTAGGATCTGGGAACTTTGTGTCTGCAAGAAGGCTTGCTACCTGTTTGGCATGCAAACAGGTTGGTGCTGCTATCAGCAAGGACTCTTTGAGGCAGAATTGCCGCATGGTTTGAATTACTACCAACACCGAAAGGTGACCTTTTTGCTTGTTCATGACTGCTTGTTTTGTCACTTGCCTAAAGGCTACATGCACATGTCCGTATGTGTTTTGTTGTCCGCAAATTGCAGATACGCAAAAAAAAAAAACGGATGACATCCGTATGTCATCCATTTTTTTGGGCGGATCCATTGTAAAAATGCCTAAAACAGACAAGAATAGGACATGTTCTATTTTTCTTGTGGGGCTACGAAGCGGACATACTGATACGGAGTTTGCGAACCCATTGAAATGAAAAGTTCCACATCCTATCCGCAAAAACGGACCGGACACGGAAACAAACAACGTTTGTGTGCATGTAGCCAAAAGTGTCAATAAAACACTGAACTGTTTGATCTAAAGAACTTGTTGTTGCCTCTATACTGCGTCCGCTAATCCTATCAGAGCGAAACCCCACTATATATATATATATATATATATATATATATATTTCTAATGAAGTCCTTATCTAAATCCTAAAGACGCTCCTGTGTATTTCACCAGACTAAACTTTGAATTATTTATATTATATCCTATATAACCATTTGAAATAATCATGCAAATTGTAAAGCCTCTGGCATTTGATTAGCTCTTTTCCCCTAAATTTGTTGTAGGAATTAAGGGAACTGTAGGAGACATGCATATCTGAAATATGCCCACAAGGAGAACTATGAATGACATTTACCTCTAAATTAAAGACAGAAATGAAATACATGCTTGTGCACTTTAAAATTTAGTTAACATCATATTTGCATTATTCTGTTTAACCAAGCAGTGGAGTCTTCTTCATGTGAAGTAGCCTACCACCGCCTCAACATAAATTACAATAAATCAGATGATAGAATCATCTTGCAACTGACCTTCCATTCACTAGTCTTGATATTTAAATGTAAAGGTGTCCTGAGGTCTGGGATCTTTTCTCAATCGGCTCTGGGTAAATACTATCTGACATATGTCTTGTTATTTTCACCATGACCCTGGCAGTGATTGACAGATCACCTTAAAAGGATATACCGTTCTGATAAAGGTTGTACTTTTTTCCCTTCGCAAAAAAATGCAGAATAGGTACACAGCTTTCATTCTATTCATATCAGTAAATTGACATTTAAGCCTCACTGTACTGTTGAGATTCTGCTATTTTTCTCTCTACGTTCAAATCAATGTCTTAACTAATTGTGATATTAATCTGAGCCACGGACAAATTTGTCATCTGCTTAATGTCATCCAAGAGCTTCATGTCACCCATGCAGAAAAACACTCGGTATCTGTCTATAGGAACAGTGCGTAATATCTGTGCAAATGTCTCCTGGAGTCAGGAAGAGCTCTGGACTAACCTCTTTGGCTCCTTCGCTGTTGATCGGCAGTTTTTTTTAACTAAAAGCAGGCTCTGTTGCATGATAAAAAGCAAAGCATAAAGCATAGCCATAAACATTATTACATTCAGAAGTAAAAAAAAAATGTAATTGTATATTATACAATATTTCTAGCAAAACTAAGAAAAACAATCCTCTCTTCTGCCATTACATTGCCTTCTAATAGTAGCCATTACAGCTGCCATATAAGCTACCTACCAGCTTTTCAAGACTCCTGAATGGCCAATCTCTTTAGTTAGACATCCTCCCTAATGTGCATAAGGGCTCGTTCACACAAACATTTTTTGCGTTCTGTATACAGGACGTTTTTTAAATTCCGTATACGGAATTATTCATTTCAATAGTTCCGCCCAAAAAAAAAAAACGAACACATACGAAAAGTACTCTGTATGTCTTCCATATCCGTTCCATTTTTGCGGAACCATCCATTGAAAATTTTATGCCCAGCCCATTTTTTTCTATGTAATTACTGTATACTGTATATGTCATACGGAAAAATGGAATGGAACCGGAAACACTACTGAAACAAAAAAAAAGGAAAAACTGATCCGTTAAAAAAGGTCTGCAAAACACTGAAAAAGCCATACGGTCGTGTGAACAAGCCCTAACTAGTAAGCAGATTTACGATAGCAAAAACAAAGTCCACGGCACTTCCAGTTATAGTAAAATAAAAAAGTGTTCCTTAATCACCAGATAGCAGTGACTGCTTGAGAAAGGTCCCATTGAGAGGACTGAAACGTTGCTATCTGATGATTAAAGAACACTTTTTATTTTATTTTGCTATAACTGGAAGTGCCGTGGACTTTGTTTTGGTTGGTGGATTGTCTCTTTAGCCACTGGCACTCCATATCTACTTTCATACCGCTGTGCTGCCCACAACATTGTCTTTTATCTATCCATCTATTTATCTTGTCTGATATCTATCTATCTATCTACAGTAGCTATCTATTATCCATCTATTATCTATCTGTTAGCTATTTTCCCTGGTATGTATCTATCTATGTATCTACCTACCTAGCTACCTACCTACCATCCCTCCATCTATTATCTATCTTGACTCCTATCTATCTATCTGATATCTATCTTGTTTGGTATATATTAGAGATGAGCGAATCAAAGCTGACTAAGTGGAATTAGTAAAGAATTTCTGGAAAATTTTGATTTGCAACAAATGCGAATTTCCTCGTGCTTCGTGGTAGCGAATAACATTTTTCTTAAAACTGTGGCTACACGTGTGAGGACAGAGGAGATGGGGCAAGGAACTCTGGGAAAGAGGGATCAACCAGATTGACATGCCTGCATGCAGCCAATCAGCAGCCAGCCAGCCCTTTGATGTCACAGCCCTATAAATACGTAGGCCATCTTACAGTCAGACATTTTCCAGCATTCAGAGTAAAGGGACAGACATGTGAAGGTGGTAGGGACAGCTATTGGAAAAACGATTGTGGAAAAAAAAAAGACAGAAAAAATGATTTATAAGTGCAGGGAAAAGACAGGGAGGAATTATTTCACAGCATCTTAGAGCAGGGAGAGACATCAGAAGGCGCTAGGGACATTGATAGGAAAGTGTATTACAAGTGCAGGGAACGAAATTAGGGGATCCAAATAGAAATTAGACAGCTCAGTCATTCGAGCTTTTTGTTATTGGGCTGCAAGTCTTATGTTGAAAGCCTTTAGTGGCTTATATCTTAGTATTTTTAGTATCTTATATCAGTAGTACAAGAAAAATGTATACGCATTTCACTTCTGCAGTTATTTCTGTTGAAAGCGCATAGGGACGTATTTCAGTAAAAAAAAGATAAATATATATGCATTGCACTGTTGCACTTATTTATGTTAAAAGCGTATAGTGGCGTATTTCAGTCCAACAAAAAATAAATATATGCACTGCACTGTTGCAGTGTTTTCTGGTGAAAGCATATAGGGGCATATTTCAGTAAAATAAGAAGAATATATACGCACTGCACTGTTGCAGTTATTTCTGGTGAAAGTATATAGCGGTTTATTTCAGTAAAATAAGAAAAATATATACACACTGCACTGTTGCAGATATTTCTGGTGAAAGCGTATAGGGGCGTATTTCAGCACTACCAGAAAAATATATGTGTGGGCTGGCATGAGGAAATTCAATTATACGTGGTCGCCACAGGTGTTGAATTCCTACGAGGTTCATGCCTCATTCATTTTTAGAAATGTGAGGTAGTCCACACTGTCGTGAGCTAGGTGAGTGCACTTATCAGTCACTATCCCCCCCTGCTGCGCTGAACATCCGTTTGGACAGTTCCGCAGATGGCTGAGGAAGGCTTTATGTGCTGAAACGCGTCCCATTTGAGGACCATTTAAAAAAAATAAAGAAACAAGATTAAAGCAAGCAAGGCAGCTGGGAATTATTGATTTGGACTTTTGGACAGGACACTCGACGAGGGACAAACCAAGAGTTCCATGACAAATAGTGCCAGCTCTGGCCACAGGTCAAGCCTGTACACCCATTAGTCCAGGGGTTCCTCGCTTCTCAGAGTGACTACATCGGCCGTTAACCCGATGTAGTAGGATACCTGTCAGTTTATGTGTTCCCTGAGACTAGATCCAGAGGGCAGCTGTTGATGGGTTGGATGCAAGAATTATCTTCTATCCGAAGTGACCAACACATCTTCAAACTGCCCTGTTCTTGTAGGCGCGTAGGATTGGTAGCTGCACCTGCTTCGCTGTTGGTGGAAATTCCTCTGCCAGTGCCCGCAATAGCAGAATGCAGCATCTCTCGCAGCAAGGCCTGGAAATGCTGCATTCTTACAGCCCTCTTTGATGCTGGTACCATGTCCATCATTTTGTGTTTGTACCGGGGTTCAAGTACGTTGCCACCCAGTACTGGTCCTTGCTCTTAATGCTTTCTATACGGGGGTCCCTCTTCAAACACTGGAGCATGAAGGGCCCCATTTGCACTAAATTGGAAGTGGTGGAGCTCCCTTGCTCCTGCTCATCCCCCAGGAGAATGTCGTTCTCGGTCTCCTCCCCACAGCCACAGACAACACCATGGTTCCCTGAAATTTTTTTAAGTCCCCTTCAAAGCCTGCTCTTTTTGTTCCTCCTCCCCCTAGTGGCCATCCTCCTCTAACAACTCTTCAGACTTCTGGTGATTTATCTCAGATGGAGTAGCCGCCCTTGGGAATTCATTCAGCATTGCAACTTCCTCATCTTCCTCGACGGCTTGATCAATTACACAATGCAATGCACACTCCAGAAAGAAGGCATAAAGTACAATGTCACTGATGGCGCCCTAGCTGTGACTGAGCAGTTTGGTGATCTCATTAAATGGCCTCAGAAGTCTGCATGCATCGTGCATGAGCAGCCACTGGCGTGGTAAAAAGAAACCAAGCATACACAAGGTGGAGTACTAGCGCGTCGGGCTGTCACAAATCAAACGTCTGATGGGCAGGTGGTGTTGCTGCTGAATGTCAGCAAGGCAAACCATGGCCGTGTAAGATCTTCTAAAATCGCCAGAGATTTTCCTGGCCTGCAGCAAGACGTCCTGGACCCCGGGGGTATTTGGCAAATAATCGCTGCACGACTAAGTTCAGGACGTATTCCATGCACGACACGTGCGCAATTTTGCCGTTTCAGTGTGCTCAGCAGATTGGCACTGTTGTTGCACACCACTTTACCAACTGTCAAATTGAGCTGGGTTAGCCACTGATTCGGGCACAACAGCCGCAGCATAGCATGACAACGTCTCACCTGGGACGTCGAAAAGGTTCTGGTGAGCTTGGGGGGCACAGCGGAGGAGGCGGTAGCAGTGGAAAAGGAGGAGTCAGCCAAGGAGGAGAAGGAGGATGGAGTAGGAGGAGGAGAAGAAGAGGCAGGCCTGCATGTAATTCTTGGCGGTAACACCAAATTCACATGGGAGCCACAGGTTACATGCTTGATGGCCATCAGAAGGTTCACCTAGTGGGCAGTAAAAGATATGTACCTTCCCTGCCCGTGTTTTCTAGATCACATGTCTGTGGTCAGATGTATCTTGGCACTGACACTGTGTGCCAGAGATATATTCACTTGCTGCTGAACATGGCCGTATAGCTCTGGGATGCCCTTCTGGGAGAAATATTTCCTTCCTGGGAACTTCCATTGCAGTGTGCCAATGGCCAAAAATGTTCTAAAGGCCACCAAGTCCACCAGTTTATATGGCAGTATTTGGCGGGATAGCAGTTCCAAAAAGCCAGCGGTCAGGGTTATCTGGCGTCATCAACATTTTACGCTCGAACATTTGGGCCACGGACGCTTGCCTTCTGCCATATTAACGCAACGATGGCATGGTGAAAGGTGAAGTGGAGGACAAATGGTAGGAGAAGAGGCAGGACATGGAGCGCCAGGAGTGTGGCTTTGTGGGTTCTGATGGAGTTGCTCCCACTGGGCACAGTGATAGGAGGCAAGGTGACTTCTTAAGGCAGTCGTCCCTAGGTGAGCGCCAGAAGTGACCATGCATGGTGGATGGCTCGCTCCAGATACATTTGCAGTCTGTGTCTTGCGAGCTTTGCCTCCCTATCTGCTGCTCCGTCTCTCCCTCTGAACTCCCCTCCTCTTGCTTCCATCGACACGTCATCATCGTCCCCTTCACCACCACTGACATTTGAGATCTTGGAGTAGGCAGCAACAGCGGGTACCTACGTCCTTGGACTGATGTGGGTACTATCAACAGACCGCTGTCTGGCGGCCATTGCTACCTCCTCTTCCTCATCCGATGTCAAGAATGACTGCGCATCGGTAAGGTCTGGTAATGAATGGGAAAATAATTCCTCTGACTCGAGTGGAGGGCTATGGTGGTGGTGTTTTTGGGGGTGCACACAGCAGAGAGTGAGGAGGGTGCAGAAGAGGAAGGGTGAGTGAGTCACCTAACCAACTCTGGTGCACCCTTTGAAGTAATCAAACACACCTTCTCCAACTTCCCACTTAGTCTCTGGCCTGGTGCACTTGCCCGACCCCTACCACCTCTGCAGAACGGCCTGCCTCTTCCTCTGCCATTCATTTTCAAAATGACCCTGTGAGAAGAGCAGTATTTGAGGAAGCAGCTACATCGCAGGCCTCAGTCAATATTTGGTGGAAACAGGTATATCAAACCCCTTAATCAGCATTTTGTAGATGCAGGTATATTGCAGGCCTCAATCAATATTTGGTGAACACAGGTATATCAAACCCCTTAATCAGCATTTTATGGAAGCAAGTATATCGCAGCCCTCAATCAGCATTTTGTGGAAGCAGGTATATAAAACCAACTAATCAGTATTTTGTGGAAGCAGGTATGTCGTAGCTCTCAATCCGAATTTTGTGGAAGCAGGTATATTGGATCCCTTAATCAGTATTTTGCGGAAGCAGGTATATCAAACCCCTCATTTAGTATTTTGTGGAAGCAGGTATATCACAGCCCTCAATCAGAATTTTGTGAAAGCAGGAATATCAAACCCCTTAATCAGTATTTTGTAGAAGCAGATATATCGTAGGCCTTAAATCACTAATTTTGTGGAAGCAGGTATATTGCGGGCCTCAATCAATATTTGGTGGAAACAGGTATATCAAACCACTTAATCAGTATTTTATGGAAGCAGGTATATCAAACCCCTCATTTAGTATTTTGTGGAAGAAGGTATATCACAGCCCTCATTTAGAATTTTGTGGAAGCAGGAATATCAAACCCCTTAATCAGTATTTTGTTGAAGCAGATATATTGTAGGCCTTAAATCACTATTTTGTGGAAGCAGGTATATCGCAGGCCTCAATCAATATTTAGTGGAAACAGGTATATCGAACCCCTTAATCAGAATATTTTAGAAGTAGGTATATCGCATCCCTCAGTAAGCATTTTGTGGAAGCAGGTATATCAAACCCCTTAATCAATATTTTGTGGAAGGAGTTATATCAAACCCCTTAATCAGAATTTTGTTAAAGCAGGTATATCAAACCTCCTAATCAGTATTTTGTGGAAGTAGGTATATAGAACCCCTTAATCAGTATTTTGTGGAAGCAGGTGTATCGTAGCCCTCAATCAGTATTTTGTGGAAGCAGGTATAACAAACCCCTTAATCTGTATTTTGTGGAAGCAGGTATATTGCAGGCCTCAATCAATATTTAGTGGAAACAGTTATATCGAACCCCTTAATCAGAATTTGGTGGAAACAGTTATATCGCAGCCCTCAGTAAGTATTTTGTGGAAGCAGGTATATCAAACCCCTTAATCAGTATTTTGTGGAAGGAGTTATATCAAACCCCTTAATCAGAATTTGGTGGAAGCAGGTATATAAAACCCCTTAATCTGAATTTTGTGGAAGCAGGTATATAAAACCCCTTAATCTGAATTTTGTGGAAGCAGGTATATCGCAGCCCTCAGTAAGTATTTTGTGGAAGCAGGTATATCAAACCCCTTAATCAGTATTTTGTGGAAGGAGTTCTATCAAACCCCTTAATCAGAATTTTGTGGAAGCAGGTTTATCCAACCTCCTTATCAGAATTTTGTGGAAACAGGTATATTGGTTCCCTCAATCAGTATTTTGTGGAAGCAGGTATAACAAACCCCTTAATTAGTATTTTGTGAAAGCAGGTATATTGCAGGCCTCAATCAATATTTAGTGGAAACAGATATGTCAAACCCCTTAATCAGAATTTTGTGGAAGCAGGTATATCGCACTTCTCAATACATTTTTGGTGGAAGCAGGTATATAGAACCCCTTAATCAGTATTTTGTGGAAGCAGGTGGAAAAACTAAATTTCATGCAGCGAACAGCGCTGTATTTATATGTGGTAAAATCATTTGTGACTTAATTCGGTGGGAAAAAACATTTCATGCAGCGTTCAGCGCTGCAGTTATATGTGGTAAAATCTTTGTGATTTATTTAGGTGGGAAAACAAATTTCCACCTCCTCCATTAACTTTTACCTCTCTTCATTCTCATCCTCAACACACACACTAACTTGACATCCCCCGCAGCTATATATGCCAGCACCACCTTGGGGCGAATAAAGGTAAATGACGATGCCAGCCTGTTAAAGGGAATTACAGCATGATACTATTGATGAGCGAGCATGCTCGGCCAAATACTTGTTTGGTTCGAGCATCGCTATGCTCGGAACATGGCATTACAGTGATTGGCTGGCCGGAACGTGTCATCGGGTGCTATATAGCACCCGATAACGCAGGTTCAGCTCATTGCGAGTCGAGGAAAGCTGCGCTTAGGAAGGGACAGATAGTGTAGGGAGATTGTGATCGCAACATATTCCAGTGAATAACGTTTCAAAGACCCAAAAGTCCTTTTAAGGAGTATTGTGTGTGGTGGCTTGTGCAAAGTAGTACTCAATTATTTTTTTATACTTTGCGAAATAGCGATTATTTTGCTATATAGATGGTGTCTGCAGTGACTTGTGACATCTGTGCAGCAATACCTTCTGTGTGTCAGGGGCAGAGATAGGAAGAGTATTAGTGAAAACAATATTTTTTTCCCATAATCCACATTTTTGCTGTCAACGGTTTAATCCATGAATTGTGTGATCTGTACTTCAATTCATTGTGTGGTTGTCAGGCCCAGATATAAGGAAAAAATGTAAAATCCAGAAAAAAATGTCTCCCATAATCTGTGGCGCATTTTTGCTGTCAATGGTGTAATCCGTGAATTGTGTGATCTGTGCTTCAATACCATGTGTGGTTGTCAGGCCTCGTAGATATAGGCATATAAATCACAGAAAAAATGCACCAAACGGATATGCCACTGACTATACTGGCTAGTCATAAATGCAGATATTAAAAGCTGAGACTTTTGCCAATATATTCCTGTCAGGAAAATATCGGAGCCCATCATGCACCACGTCACGGTCACTCAGCATGGCAAGTGGTCCTACCACTAAGCTACCTATGGTGTGAACAAGGTCTGAAGGTGATGTAATCCAGCTCACAGCCAAGCTTCCACACAACTGCATAGCAGGACAACTAATGCAATGTGAACAAAGCAAGACTGTAAGCCACACCCATATCAGACCATGTGATGGAGGTTACCAAGTGCAAAAGAGAGTGTTTGAATGCCAGGTAAAGGCACATACACTACATATAAAACAAGACACAGACACAGAAATGTAGTGGCAAATCTGGGGGAGCTGCTCAACCCCTAACACTGTAGCGTGTTTTTCATTGGGGGAGCAGCCCCACCGCATGTGGACCGCAGCAAACGACTATCCCCAGCAAAAAAATTGCATACGGTGGAGGATGTTGGCGCGGTCCACATGCACCACAAGGGCATCCTACACAAAACGGAGCATTGTGCGGATGAAAATATAATCATATAAATCACAGAAAAAAATGCACCAAACGGATATGCCACTGACTATACTGGCTAGTCATAAATGCAGATATTAAAAGCTGAGACTTTTGCCAATATATTCCTGTCAGGAAAATATTGGAGCCCATCATGCACCACGTCACGGTCACTCAGCATGGCAAGGGGTCCTACCACTAAGCTACCTATGGTGTGAACAAGGTCTGAAGGTGATGTAATCCAGCTCACAGCCAAGCTTCCACACAACTGCATAGCAGGACAACTAATGCAATGTGAACAAAGCAAGACTGTAAGCCACACCATATCAGACCATGTGATGGAGGTTACCAGGTGCAAAAGAGAGTGTTTGAATGCCAGGTAAAGGCACATACACTACATATAAAACAAGACACAAACACAGAAATATAGTGGCAAATCTCTTTTGCATCTGGTAACCTCCATCACATGGTCTGATATGGGTGTGGCTCACAGTCTGGCTTTGTTCACATTGCATTAGTTGTCCTGCTATGCAGTTGTGTGGAAGCTTGGCTGTGAGCTGGATTACATCACCTTCAGACCTTGTTCACACCATAGGTAGCTTAGTGGTAGGACCCCTTGCCATGCTGAGTGACCGTGACGTGGTGCATGATGGGCTCCGATATTTTCCTGACAGGAATATATTGGTAAAAAGTCTCAGCTTTTAATATCTGCATTTATGACTAGCCAGTATAGTCAGTGGCATATCCGTTTGGTGCATTTTTTCTGTGATTTATATGATTATATTTTCATCCGCACAATGCTACGCTTTGTGTAGGATGCCCTTGTGGTGCATGTGGACCGCGCCAACATCCTCCACCGTATGCATTTTTTTGCTGGGGATAGTCGTTTGCTGCGGTCCACATGCGGTGGGGCTGCTCCCCCAATGAAAAACACGCTACAGTGTTAGGGGTTGAGCAGCTCCCCCAGATTTGCCACTATATTTCTGTGTTTGTGTCTCGTAGATATGGGGAAAAATAAATAAATACAGAAAACAATTTTCTCACATAATCTATTCACATTTTTTCTGTCAACTGTGTTTTCCGTGAATTGTGTGATCTGCGCTTCAATACCTTGTGTGGTTGTCAGGCCTCGTAGATATAGGGGGAAAAAAAATACACAAAACAATTTTTCTCCCATAATCTGTCCAAATTTTTGCTGTCAACGGTGTAATCCGAGAATTGTGTGATATGCGCTTCAATACCTTGTGTGGTTGTCAGGCCTAGATATAGGGAAAAAAATAAAATACAGAAAACAATTTTTCTCCCATAATCTATTCACATTTTTGCCATCAACGGTGTAATCTGTGAATTGTGTGATCTGAGCTTCAATACCTTGTGTGGTTGTCAGGCCCAGATATAGTGAAAAATATAAATGTAAACTGCATCAGAAAACAGTGTCTGTACCGCAGATTCCAATAATCTGGGCCAAAAATAGTGTCCATACTCTGTGGTGTTCTGTGACATATACAATACGCCATCCGAAAACTGTTTATTTACGGCAAATTCCTAAAATCTGGGCCTAATATAGTAACATAGTAACATAGTACATAAGGCCAAAAAAATACATTTGTCTATCCAGTTCGGCCTGTCATCCTGCAAGTAGATTCAGAGGAAGGCAAAAAAAAAACCTGTGAGGTAGAAGCCAATTTTCCCCACTTTAGGGGAATATAAAATTCCTTTCCGACTCCAATCAGGCAATCAGAATAACTCCCTGGATCAACGACCCCTCTCTAGTAGCTATAGCCTGTAATATTATTACGCTCTAGAAATACATTCAGGCCCCTCTTGAATTCCTTTATTGTACTCCCCATCACCACCTCCTCAGGCAGAGTGTCCCATAGTCTCACTGCTCTTACCGTAAAGAATCCTCTTCTATGTTTGTGTACAAACCTTCTTTCCTCCAGACGCAGAGGATGTTCCCTCATCACAGTCCTGTGGATAAATAGATGTTGGGATAGATCTCTGTACTGACCCCTGATATATTTATGCATAGTAATTAGATCTCCACTCAGTCATCTTTTTCTAAAGGGAATAACCCTAATTTTGATAATCTTTCAGGGTACTGTAGTTGCCCCATTCCAGTTATTACTTTAGTTGCCCTCCTCTGGACCCTCTCCAGTTCTGCTATGTCTGCCTTGTTTACGGGAGCCCAGAACTGTACACAGTACTCCATGAGTGGTCTGACTAGCGATTTGTAACGTGGTAGGACTATGTTCTTATCACGGCATCTTTGCCCCTTTTGATGCAACCCATTATCTTATTGGCCTTGGCAGCAGCTGCCTGACACTAGTTTTTGAAGGTTAGTTTGCTGTTTATTAAAATTCCTAGATCCTTTTCCATGTCAGTGTTACCGAGTCTTTTACCATTTAGTATGTACGGGTGACTTGCA
Source organism: Bufo gargarizans (assembly GCF_014858855.1). NCBI lineage: Eukaryota > Metazoa > Chordata > Amphibia > Anura > Bufonidae > Bufo > Bufo gargarizans. The sequence goes on from NC_058086.1 coordinate 178,297,905, forward strand.
TTATTCCTTCCCATGTGCATAACCTTACATTTGTCAGTGTTAAACCTTATCTCAATCTATGCAGATCCCTCTGTAGTAGTATACTGTCCTCTTCAGTGTTAATTACTTAATTACACAGTTTAGTGTCATCTGCGAAAATTGATACTTTACTATGCAAGCCTTCTACAAGATCATTAATAAATATATTAAAGAGAATAGGGCCCAATACTGACCCCTGAGGTACCCCACTAGTGACAGTGACCCAATCTGAGTGTGTACCATTAATAACCACCCTCTGTTTTCTATTACTCAGCCAGTTACTTACCCACATACAGACGCTTTCTCCCAGTCCGAGCATTCTGATTTTATATACTAACCTTTTATGTGGTACAGTGTCAAATGCTTTGGAGAATTCCAGATATATGACATCCATTGATTTGCTGCTGTCAAGTTTAGAACTTACCTACTCATAGAAACTGATTAAATTAGTTTGGCATGACCGATCCCTCATGAAGCCATGATGATATGGCGTTATTTGCTTATTTCCGTTGAGATGCTCTAAGATAGCATCTCTTAGAAAACCTTCAAACAGTTTACCCACAACATATACTAAACTTACTGGCCTACAGTTTCAAGGTTCTGTTTTTGGACCCTTTTTGAATATTGGCATCACATTTGCCATGCACCAATCCTGTGGGACATTCCCTGTCAGTATAGAATCCGCAAATATCTGAAATAAGGGTCTGGCTATGACAGTACTTAATTCCCTTAGGATACGGGGGTGTATGCCATCCGGTCATGGCGATTTGTCTTTTTAGGTTGCTGTTGTACTTATTCCTGGGTCAGACAGGACACTTTTAATGAAGAATTTATTTTTACATTCTGCATGTCATCTTTATTTTCCTCAGTGTATACATTGGAGAAAAAAATATTTAACAGCTTTGCTTTCTCATCGTCGCTCTCTGCGACTCCCCCCTCATTACTCTTTAAAGGGTCGACACCTATAGATTTATATTTTTTAACATTTGTATAATTGAAGAACATTTTAGGGTTAGTTTTACTCTCTTTGGCAATTATTCTCTCGGTCTCTAGTTTGGCCGCTTTTATTAGTTTTTTTTTACATTTTCTATTCTTTTCCTTATAGCTTTTCAGTGCTTCCATGCTACCCTTCTGTTTTAGTGATTTATATGTTTTCCTTAGTCATTTATTGCTTTATTTACAGTTCTTCTTATCCACATTGGTTTCTCTTTGTTCCTTAACCTTTTATTCCCATACGGTATGTACCTCTCACAATGAGATTTTAGGATGCTTTTAAAGATATCCCATTTTGTGGCTGTATTTTTATTTTTGAGGACTTTGTCTCAGTTAGTTAGGCCTATAGTGTCTCTTAGTTGGCTAAATCTAGCTTTCTTGAAGTTTGGTATTTTTGTTCCTCCCTGTAGAAACGCTCTTTTGAATGATAATTGGAAGGTTATTACTTTATGGTCACTATTTTCCAGGTGTCCCCCAACCTGCACGTCTGTTGTTCTGTCAGGCCTATTGGTTGATACTAAGTCTAGTATGGCCGTCCCTCTAGTCGGGTCCTGAACCAGTTGGGAGAGGTAATTGTCTTTGGTTATTGCCAAGAACCTGTTTCCTTTATGAGATATACAAGTTTTAGTTTCCCAGTCTATATCTGGGTAGTTGAAGTCCCCCATAATAACCACCTCATTATGATTTGCCGCCTTGTCTATCTCGTTTAGTAGTAGATTTTCTGTGGACTTTTTAGCTCCATGTATCTCTACCAACAGTAACTCCACATGTTCGTGTCCCTCACTTATATATTCACGGAGTGTGGGCTTTATGCAAGACTATACATAAAGACAGAGCCCTCCCCCTCTCCGGTTTTGACAATCATTTCTAAACAAACTGTAACCTTGTACATTAACTGCCTAGTCATAGCTATCATCCAGCCATGTCTCAGTTATTCCCACTATGTCATAGTTCTCCTCACACATCACTGATTCCAGCTCCCCAGTTTTATTAGTCAGGCTTCTAGCATTAGTATACATACATTTGAGAGGTTTATGTATATTTTTTACCCTACAACTTTCTTTCTGAACGGTTCTAGTCCCTCCTTCCATTCCTTCCCCAGTCCCACTACCTTGCCCCCGCTCTCTATCTGTACTATCTTCCCCTCCTATAATGTAATTTCCCCCCCCCCTGTCCCTAGTTTAAACACTCCTCCAAACTTCTAGCCATCTTTCTCCCCAACACAGCTGCCCCTTACCCATTGAGGTGCAGCCCGTCCCTACGATAGAGCCTGTAGCCGATAGAGAAGTCGGCCCAGTTCTCCAGGAACCCAAACGCCTCCTTCCTACACCAGTTCTTGAGCCACTTGTTAATCTCCCTAATCTCCCGCTGCCTTTCTTGCGTGGCCCGTGATACAGGCAGTATTTTGGAAAATACTACCTTTGAGTTTCTTGCCCTAAGCTTTTGACCTAATTCCCTGAAATCATTTTTAAGGGACTCTCCACCTACCTCTATATTTGTCATTGGTTCCGATATGGACCATGACCGCTGGATCTTCTCCAGCAGCTCCCAGTAATCCGTCAACCTGATCCGTGATCTATCGAACTCTAGCACCAGGAAGACAGCACACTGTTGGGTGATAACGGTCTTTGTAACAGATTGCCCTATCTGTTCCCCTAATAATGTCTCCCACTACCAGCACCTGTCTGGCATGCCCTGCTCTCCTGGTCCCCTGCTTACTGGAGCTGACATTCCCCTGACTGGCAGAGGAAGTGACTTGTTGGGATGTATCAGATCAGGGCTAGCCTCCCTGGCACTCTTCCCTCTACCCTGCTTTCTAACTGTTACCCTACTAGCTACCTCACTTTCCTCAGCCTCCTCTCTGTCACTCTCCCCCTCATGTACCCCAATGAGTGCTTGCTCGGACTGAAAAAAAAAATCTGCGCCACATCTAGTGACAAAACCTTTAATATAAAGAAGACAAGCACTAAGGGACGCTGAAGTGGCCATGATCCTGATGGTGCACGCAGAGGCCGTGGCCCTGGGCGCAATTAAACTATGCCTGTTGCCAGTGCACCAGAAAAAAAAATACACCATACCCAGCTTCATGTTCAACTTAGCTGGGCAGCGCAGGACAACACTGTCCAAGTCGGAACAGTGCGAACAGTTGGTCGATTGGGTTGCTGAAGATAATGCTTCCAGTCGGTTAAGCACCACCCTCTCTTCCACCAAGTCCAGTCTATGTAGCCAAGAGTGTGGTCAACCAAATCCTCTCTTTGATCATCCTTCCTCCCATCATGGAGAGGCTTGCCAAACGAGTGATCCCACACTCGGATATTCCGAGGATCTCTTTCCAGCACCACTATTACATTTGGCCCTCACACCCAGCACGCTTGAACAGGGACCTGAGATATTGTGCCCTGATTCCCAACCTCTTGAGCCTTCACAGTCTCAAGAAGATGACGGTGGTGAACGGCAGCATGAGGAGGCCACATAGTGGCACAATGACTGATTCTGGATAAAAGACTAGATTGCTTAGAAAGATGCAGATGGAAACAATCTGTGGAGCTATATCACGGTCACCTGCAGATTAATACAGCCATCAAATTCAAGTTGGATTTGTCGGTTCCACCTCAGCTCACCAGCAGGCCAGCACCTAAAATTTTTTACTCGTTTAGCTCACCAGCAGGTCCACACAAAATCTTTTACTGGGTCAGCTCACATGCAGGCCAGCGACTTAATTCTTTTACAGGATTAGCTCACATGCAGGCCATCGCATATAACTTTTTAGAGGGTCAGCTCAGCTGCAGGCCATCGCATAAAATGTTTAACAGGGTCAGCTCACCAGCAGGCCCGAACCTAAAATCTTTTACAGGGTCTGCTCACCTGCAGGCCCACAACTCATGCTGCCTTGCTTTGAAGTAGTAACCGTAGACGCTTATCAGGCTCCCTCACCGAAATTGAACAATGATTCCATGTTACTGGTGGTCACCATGTTAAGCGCATAAAAGAACATCAAAAGTTGATAGGGAAGATATTCAAGTGGATCGTTGACATCACGGGGACGTGCGATCAGGCAGAAGTTATCTAGAGTCAAAAAAGCGGCAGCAGGGCCTTGTCACGGGGCGCCAAAGGCGCACTTGGTCTCCCATCAGCCGCAGATCTGCTGTTTAGCTTCGGGAGCAAGGATCTGTGTTTGACCTTGTTCCCAGCTTGGAGGCTCCAGGCCCCTAGGTCTGCCTTGACCGCCGAGCTGATCACTCGGTGCTCGACTTGTCTGTCTGTCGGTCATGTGATGTTGGCCACCTCACATGACCCTCTGACCCCACTATAAATACAGGCAGCCTGCTGGCCACAGATCTCCTGTTAATTCTAGGTTCCTGGCTATTTGTTGGACTACTGAATACTCACCTGATTCTGTTCCCTGACAATCCTTTGCCTGCTCCTCCTGTACTGCACATCCCTCCTGGTATTGTGACCTCAGCTCCCACCTGACAACTGTTTGCGGACTCCTCTGGTACTTCTCTACTCTCCTGTATCACGATCGGCGTGACTATCACATACGTGACACAGAGGGAGGGAAAGAGGAAGGCCCTGCCCAAGTGAGAGGGAAGGTGGTGACCCCTGACTCACCTTGCGGCTGGCACCTGGCTGCCCTGACGTCCCTAGACGGGTTCCTCACCCGTACGCTGACCACGTGCCTAAAACCCTGGCTTTCCCTAAGATGAGCCCTAGATAGTGAACAGGGCGGTGGGAACACTAGTCCGCACCACTAGCTCTAAAGGAAAACACCAAGGGGAGGACAGACAATACAGACTAAACATAATCCCAGGTGGGCAACAACAGGAGACAACAAAAAGCTCAACAGGGATCCGGAGGGTAGCACTCTGGAACAACAACCAGGATTCACAGCTCCAGTGGGTCAGTATAGAAGTCCAGGCAGGAAGCTCTATAACTGGCAACTAGGGAAGTGTGAGAGGAGAATATAAGGAGGTTGGGAGTGGCAGACAAGAAACAGCTGAGGAGGAGAAGCTACGGATCCCTGAGTGAGACAAAAAGGATTGCAAGGCAAACACAGAAAACAATCACTAAGAAACAACGTGATCTTTAGACATAGAGCGCGCAGCCACCCGCTGCTACTTCCTGACCCCGGGTATAACGGAGTCAGACGTGGCTCTTGACACCCTCGTGACAGTACCCCCCCTTTCACGAGGGGCCTCCGGACACTCAGGACCAGGTCTCTCAGGATGAGAGGCATGGAAAGCCTGAATTAACCTGTTGGCGTTTACCTCTGACGCTGGAACCCACATTCTTTCCTCGGGACCGTAACCCCTCCAATGCACCAGATACTGAAGAGAGCGGCGGACCCGACGAGAATCAACAATTCTGGATATTTGAAACTCCAGATTACCATCCACAATAACAGGAGGAGGTGGCAGCGGTGATGGTTCTAGAGGTGGAACATACTTCTTGAGTAACGACTTATGGAAGACGTTATGGATCTTAAAAGTCTGAGGTAGCTCCAGGCGAAAAGCCACAGGGTTAATGACGGCTACTATTTTATAAGGACCAATGAACCTAGGGCCCAGTTTCCAAGAGGGAACCTTCAACTTAATATTCCTAGTAGACAACCACACATAGTCATTCACTCCTAGGTCCAGACCTGGCGACCGTTTCTTATCGGCCATGCATTTATATTTACCACTCATATTTTTCAAGTTAGCTTGCACCTTCTGCCATACCGATGAAAGAGATGAAGAAAACCGTTCCTCTTCGGGAACCCCAGAAGACCCCCCCTCTTTGAAAGTACAAAATTGGGGATGAAAACCGTATGCACCAAGAAATGGTGACTTGCCAGTGGATTCCTGACAGCGATTATTTATGGCAAACTCGGCTAACGGTAAATATGATGACCACACCTCTTGGTTTTCAGACACAAAACACCTTAAATATGTTTCTAGGTTTTGGTTGGTACGCTCAGTCTGTCCATTCGACTGAGGATGGAAAGCTGAGGAAAAGGACAAGTGTACCCCCAAACGGGAACAAAAAGCTTTCAAAAACTTAGAAATAAACTGGGTTCCTCGATCCGAAACCACATCGGAAGGGACCCCGTGAAGCTTCACGATTTCACTGATAAACACCTGAGCAAGAGTCTTAGCATTAGGAAGTGCGGGTAGCGCAATAAAGTGTACCATTTTGCTAAACCTGTCTACTACTACCAAGATAACTGTTTTACCCGCAGACAACGGTAAGTCAGTGATGAAATCCATTGACAGATGTGTCCATGGCCTATTGGGGATGAAAAGTGGCAATAAAGACCCTGCTGGACGTGTATGAGAGACTTTCGCGCGTGCACAAGTAGAACAAGTAGACACGAAATCCATTACATCCTGACGCAACCTTGGCCACCAAAAACGACGAGACAATAGCTCCAAGGTTGCTTTACTACCCGGGTGCCCAGCAAGTGCCGAATTATGATGTTCCTTTAATAATTCAAGACGCAGGTTTAACGGTACAAACAATTTCTCTGAGGGGCAAGAGGCCGGGGATTCACTCCTCTTTGTAAAATAGGTACCGGATCACTAACATTACCCCCTCCAGGGAAACTACGAGATAATGCGTCTGCCTTGGTATTTTTTGCCCCAGGACGATAGGTGATTAGAAAGTTAAATCTGGTAAAGAATAGCGACCACCTAGCTTGTCTAGGGGTGAGACGCTTAGCCGATTCTAGGTACAGAAGGTTTTTGTGATCCGTAATCACCGGGGTGACGCCACTCTTCAAACGCCAGTTTAATCGCCAACAGTTCCCTATTTCCAATATCATAGTTCTTTTCTGCTGTAGATAACTTTTTGGAAAAGAAAGCTCAACAGGGATCCGGAGGGTAGCACTCTGGAACAACAACCAGGATTCACAGCTCCAGTGGGTCAGTATAGAAGTCCAGGCAGGAAGCTCTATAACTGGCAACTAGAGAAGTGTGAGAGGAGAATATAAGGAGGTTGGGAGTGGCAGACAAGAAACAGCTGAGGAGGAGAAGCTACGGATCCCTGAGTGAGACAAAAAGGATTGCAAGGCAAACACAGAAAACAATCACTAAGAAACAACGTGATCTTTAGACATAGAGCGCGCAGCCACCCGCTGCGACTTCCTGACCCCGGGTATAACGGAGTCAGACGTGGCTCTTGACACCCTCGTGACACCTGGTATTTGACCCTGGCTTCTCCTGACTATCCTTTGCTTAACGTTTTGTACTGTGTAGCTCTCTTGGTTCTGACACGGTCCGTTCACGTTCCGTATTTTGTCTTGTCTGTCTTCCCTGCACATATCCTAAGAAAGGGACTGTCGTCCAGTTGTCCCCTGTCATCAGGACTCGTGAGGCAAGTAGGCAGGGCCAGGGGTGAGGGTGGAGCGCAGTGGTCACTATCCTTCCCCCTGTGTGTGTGTGTGGACGTGACCGTTACAGGCCTCTCCTGTATAACGCTTCCTCATCCAAATTATCGCAGTGACATTCACTGTAATTTTGTATTACTCATTCTAATAACAGGGCATATTAGGAGTCGGGAGTGGGTATTTGCCGTGCGCCTCCTGCCTTCCTTGGATTTTTCTGCTTTAATAACTTGACCCACCCTCTCCACCCAATTAGATTTCAGCCATTGAGCTCCTTTAGATGTGGTATCCCTTTCTCAAGCTCCCTCTCCGGCATCGAACCCTGATTCCACATTACCCGTTATCACCATGGTAGGTGCAGAAAAGAACATCGAAAGTTGATAGGGCAGACATCCAAATGGATCGTCGCCGTCACGGGGACGTGCAATCGCCCAGAGGTTATCTAGAGTCACCAATGCGGCAGCAGGCCCTCGCCCCTAAGGTTTTAGATGGTCAGATCAGCAGCCCCTTGCCCCAAATGTTTTTGAGGGTCACCAGCAGGCCATCAATCATAATTTTTCAAGGGTGTGTATAATACCCTCCTTTATGTGTAACAAATCGTGTTTTGGAGTGCCGGTTCCTTGTAATTTTTGGTAGCCCTTTCACTTAGTGCATAGACTTTATGAGTGTAGGAGTCCCACTACCTGAACAATTGTACCACAATGTGAATGAGGACCTCCTTTATGTGATATACAGGCTGTTTCAAAGTGCCTCTTGCTTGTAATTTTATTGCAGCATTGTGCGTATTTTTGTCAGTCTGTAAAAGTGGAGTACAACTCGGACAACATGGTTCCCATCAGCCACCATGGTGTTACCGATCCAATTCGGTGGTGTTTCTGTCACTTTCTGACCTGGACCACCGAATACTTTGGTGCTCGGTCATCACTACATGATACCACAAAACATTTGATATGACATTTAGTAACATTTTAAAGTACCCACATATAGCACATAGTGGGACACTGCATCAAGATGAATCAGGTGTGGATCAGCCAGGATTTCCACACACCAATGCCTGATGCATCATACTAGATCATCCATGGTGCCACACCAACAATTTGACAAAAGAGACTGGTTTCTTCTGGCTACCTGCCTCAACTACTGTTCTGATGCTGTTACCCACCTGATGCCACACATCTGATGCAAAGTGCTCCTTTTTTCACCCACTATCTTCAGCGGGTACTGGTATTGCCACCAACCTCCACAGTATGTCTGTGGCCTACTCATGCTGTCATTGTGCCGCTCTGTGGTCTCCTCATGCTGCTGCCATCTCCAGACTCTGTCATTGTGCCGCTCTGTGGTCTCCTCATGCTTCCTCCACCTCCAGACTCTGTCATTGTGCCACTCTGTGGCCTACTCATGCTGCTGCCACCTCCACACTCTGCCATTGTGCCGCTCTGTGGTCTCCTCATGCTGATGCCACCTCCACACTCTGTCATTGTGCCACTCTGTGGCCTCCTCCTGATGCTGCTGCTGCCACCTCCAGACTCGGTCTTTGTGCCACTCTGTGGCCTACTCATGCTGCTGCCACCTCCACACTCTGTGGAATATTATGAATATTCTAAAAAACTAATATATAGCAATATAGCGAATATTATATAATAATTATATAGTAAGTCAGTGATAATATCTGACACTGGAAAAGCTGGGTAATAACTCAGTGTAGATCATGAGTTATTACCCAGCTTTCCCAGTGTCAGATATCCTACTGTAAATCGTGAATATTCTAATCGCTAATTTTTCATGAGACTCAGTCTAATATTGTCAGAAGACTATGAAACCAATAGATTGCGCTATTGAGTTATGAACATCGCTCTCTATTGGTTTTATAGTCTTCTGACAAAAATATTTGTCTTGTCATAAGACTGTGAAACCAATAGAGGGCGCTGTTCATAATCATAACTCAATACTTGTCATAAGACTCAGTCTAATATTCTTGTCAGAAGACTATGAAACCAATAGATTGCTCTATTGAGTTATGAACAGCGCCCTCTATTGGTTTCATAGTCTTCTGACACGAATATTTGCCTTGTCATAAGACTGTGAAACCAATAGCGGGCGCTGTTCATAACTCAATAGCACCCTCTATTGGTTTTCATAGTTTTATGACAGCTGAAAAACAAGGCAGATTCTGCTCATTTGCATGTCTTTACCATATTCACATGTTTATGCAAATTCATTTTTACATGACAAAACTGTATAGAAAGGTTATTGAATATTATGTTAGGACAATCGGAAAACTTTTTTGTCACCCTAATTATATTGATCTAGGTGTGCAGGTTCACCCAAGCCATCAAATAAATGCAAAATAACTTTGAAGTTTACTGGTTCTCAGTCAGATAAGAGCTGGTTTGGGATCTCTCATAGTACACAAGGCTGCCATTGTAAAGTATGCTGACTAAGCCTGTCATCTGTCTCATGGATAGATTGATTGCTTGCACATACCTGGCTTTTGACATGCAGCCTTTGTGTGGTTGTCTATAGTATGTCGTACATAATAGGAGACTAAGATGCATCCAGCTATCCTCTTAATGCTGTTTCTAAACCATTTTGATGGGGTTTCCATCAATTTCTATTTTTATGAACCATACACTCTCTTCTCTTACGAGCAGGGGGTGACTGGTTGTCGTCTCCCATTGACTTTTATTATACTCGTGTGCTCGGCCGAGCACACGAATATAGCAATGTGTTCGGTGTTTGCTCATCACTAGTGGTGTGACAGAAACATATAAGATCAATACAACAGCAAACAGGGGGATCTTCATTGTAGCAGAGTCAATTGTCCAAGCCAACGTGAAAATAGCACTGAATTAATAGGCAGTTCTTTTTTTTTTATCAGTGGGATGGCGTGATGACGTGAATACGTCGCGTCTCGATCTCCCCCCCTGGCCTCCTCCCTCTATGCTCTACATCGGCTCCGGCTCTATGCTAACAGCTGACGCCGAATAACCAGCGCTGTGCCGCACAGCGGAGGTTGAAAACTCGATGAACTGAGCGTTTGGAGCCGCATTATATCTGATTTGGCTCCTGGTCCTTCTCGCTGGTGGATCGCTGGTGTTTGCTTGCTGAGCGTTTGGTCCGGGATCGCCTCCTCTTCTACTGGGTCGACTCGTCTCTGATCTGACTGTCTCGCAGCTCTGGAGACCTCCTGCCTTGCTCCCCTGCTGGCTTCTTCCTGCAGTAGGCAGTTTGCCAACAATTTATACTTTTGGGCTAGGATTCATCACACTCTGTGATCTTTTGGACTGTACATTTGCCATTAGTAAAATTTATGAGCTCCTATGTATCTCAGTTAACACGTTTTACACTGAGTTCAGATAAAGTGAAAAATGTTACTGTGCTTTACACTTTTATGATTTGAAATTGATCTATACTTTCCACATGATTTAGTGAAAAACTATTTTTTACTTTGCAAGATAAAGGGAAAAACTCTTTAGAAACATGTTCGCAAAAAAACTACATTTATTTATTATTAAATGTCATGATTTATATTATCAGAGCAATGATTCTGCAATCCAAGTTATGGGTGTTGTGGAAGGACTCTCCAGTGAAATCATATCCATGTAGACAATTGAAAAGTTAAAGGGGTTACCCCGTGATTAATGTAAAATGAAAATCAGACATAATATACAATGATGATATTTTTCTAATAAAGCTAGAATCAGCCCTGAACCCTCACATGGATCCGGAAATTTTTACATTCATTGCTCCAATTGCTGTGCTAGATTTATTTCAGGTTGTCAGCTCTGGAAGCGTATATTTGCTTAGGGGATATGTCCTGTAACTCTCACAGCTTCTAACAGAAGATATGGCTGATGGCAGATGAAGGATATAACCAAGCATGTGTGACCAACTGATCGAGGTGTACGGAGAGATGAGGACAAAAGAAGTTTGGACACACCTTCTCATTCAAAGAGTTTTCTTTATTTTCATGACTATGAAAATTGTAGATTCATACTGAAGGCATCAAAACTATGAATTAACACATGCGGAATTATATACTTATCAAAAAAGTATGAAACAACTGAAAATATGTCATATTCTAGGTTCTTCAAAGTAGCCACCTTTTGCTTTGATTACTGCTTTGCACACTCTTGGCATTCTCTTGATGAGCTTCAAGAGGTAGTCACCTAAAATGGTTTTCACTTCACAGGTGTGCCCTGTCAGGTTTAATAAGTGGAATTTCTTGCCTTATAAATGGGGTTGGGACCATCAGTTGCTTTGTGGAGAAGTCAGGTGGATACACATCTGATAGTCCTACTGAATAGACTGTTAGAATTTGTATTATGGCAAGAAAAAAGCAGCTAAGTAAAGAAAAACTAATGGCCATCATTACTTCACAAAAACCATCAAGCGCTACAAAGAAACTGGCTCACATGTGGACTGCCCCAGGAAAGGAAGACCAAAGTCACCTCTGCTGCGGAGGATAAGGTCATCCAAGTCACCAGCCTCAGAAATCGCAGGTTAACAGCAGCTCAGATTAGAGACCAGGTCAATGCCACACAGAGTTCTAGCAACAGACACATCTCTAGAACAACTGTTAAGAGGAAACTGTGTGAATCAGGCCTTCATGGTAGAATATCTGCTGGGAATCCACTGCTAAGGACAGGCAACAAGCAGAAGAGACTTGTTTGGGCTAAATAACACAAGGAATGGACATTAGACCAGTGGAAATCTGTGCTTTGGTCTGATGAGTCCAAATTTGAGATCTTTGGTTCCAACCACCGTGTCTTTGTGTGACACAGAAAAGGTGAACAGATGGACTCTACATGCCTGGTTCCCACCGTGAAGCATGGAGGAGGAGGTGTGATGGAGTGGGGGTGCTTTGCTGGTGACACTGTTGGGGATTTATTCAAAATTGAAGGCATATTGAACCAGCGTGGCTACCACAGCATCTTGCAGCGCCATGCTATTCCATCCAGTTTGCGTTTAGTTGGACCATCATTTATTTTTCAACAGGACAATGACCCCAAACACACCTCCAGGCTGTGTAAGGGCTATTTGAACATGAAGGAGAGTGATGGGGTGCTGCGCCAGATGACCTTGCCTCCACAGTCACCGGACCTGAACCCAATCGAGATGGTTTGGGGTGAGCTGGACCGCAGAGTGAAGGCAAAAGGGCCAACAAGTGCTAAGCATCTCTGGGAACTCCTTCAAGACTGTTGGAAGACCATTTCAGGTGACTACCTCTTGAAGCTCATCAAGAGAATGCCAAGAGTGTGCAAAGCAGTAATCAAAGCAAAAGGTGGCTACTTTGAAGAACCTAGAATATGACATATTTTCAGTTGTTTCATACTTTTTTGATAAGTATATAATTCCGCATGTGTTAATTCATAGTTTTGATGCCTTCAGTGTGAATCTACAATTTTCATAGTCATGAAAATAAAGAAAACTCTTTGAATGAGAAGGTGTGTCCAAGCTTTTGGTCTGTACTGTATGTATGTGTGTATATATATATATATATATATATATATATATATATATATATATATATATTATTTTGTTTCATTTTGGATATATCAGCATCTAATTAATGCTATTGCTAAGTATAACATATTTGGTATATATTGTAGAAAAACAACACTTTAATGGCTTTATTGTGCTGCTCTTTTATACACTCTAAACTTTGTGTGAAAGTGAGACACATAGGTTTAAATTAAATGTTAATGAGCTATTAAAGGTACAAGTTCAATATTTCAGGCTAAATCTAGGTTATGATTTAAATGTCAACCTTGCAGATTCCAATTAACTATTAATGATTAGTTGAAGTCTTAAGTAGGTGTACACTTTGCAAAATGTTCAGAACATGCTTCCTACAACAATGAACAGGGGTACACTTGTTGTAACTGATGTCAGCCGGCCAGTGATTCCTTGTGATTATTTTAAGTCTGGATACTGGAAAAGTCATGGTCAGTTGCTATTGAAAAGAAAAACATATTCCTTTTAGATGTTGTATATGGCTAACATGGGGACAAAAAATGTACTGTATGCATCTACTAATTACTATTCAAGGAAAACCAGCAACATCAGCAACAGTATCTTTAACCCTTGACACAGAAATTTTCCCATATTTTTTGTTTTTTACTTCCTGCCTTCACAGAGGCATAACTTAATTTTTATTTTCCCATTCACATAAATGGATGAGGGCTTGTTTTCTTTGCAGGACAAATTGTACTTTCTAAAGGCACCATTTGCTATAGTGCAGAATGTAGTAGAAAGCTGGAAAAAAAAATTAAATATGGTGGAATTGGAAACGAGGATAACTCTGCCATTCATCTTAATAGTGTTTTCTATGTGGTAAAAATGATAGGTTATCTTGATTCTGATAGTCAGTATGGTTATAGCAATGCTACATTTTAAAAGGTTTTCCTTGAACTTTATAAATATTTTTTTGTTGCATCACCATATTCTGACCTCTGCAACCTTTTATATTCATGTCTATGGATCTGTGTGATGACAAATTTTTGGTGGGACAATCTGTATTTTCATTGACATGATTTTGGGTTGTGAAACAACTAGAAAAATGCAAATTGGGCACTTAGAAAAAAAAATTCTGTTACACTGTTCACTGTATGGGATAAATACTTTTGTATTTGTACTTTTGTAAAAGCTTGGGCATTTTGGGACGTGGAGAAACGTATGATTAGAGATAAGTTAAGTTTTGAAAAATTTGATTTGAACGATTCGCCAAACTTTCATTCAAAATTTGATTAGTTCCAAATTAACAGTAACCAAAACAAAAGTGGCCTCATGACACAGTCGGGATGATGGCAGCAGTAGCAATGGTGGCCCCATGACAGAGTAGGGACAGTGGTGGCAGCAGCTGCAGTAGTGGCCTGTGACATAGTGGGGGTAGTAGTGGCCCCATGACAGAGTGAGATAGGTGGCAGTGACAATAGCAATCCTATGACAGAGTGGGGACAGCGGAGCAGGAGTATCGGCCCCATGACAGAGTTGGGGATGGTGGCAACAGCAGTAGTGTCCCCATAACAGAGTTTGGACAATGGCAACAGCAGCATTAGCAGTAGTGGCCCCATGACAGAGTGGGGACATTGGTGTCAGTAGCAACAGTGGCCATAGTGGCCCCAAAACAGAGTAGGGAAGGTGGCAGTGACAGCAGTGGCCCTATGACAAATTGGGCAGCAGCAATGGCAGTAATGTTGTGTTAACATCTCTATTTATTTTTCAATTTTTCTGATCCATCAGAACACCAGAAAACAAAAAAAAAAATCCTGTATTGCATCTATAAATCCTCTTTCAGACGGTGAGTATTTTGTCAGTATTTTGCATCAGTATTTGATCGGTATGTGTAAGCCAAAAACAGGAGTGAGCCCAAAACAGAGATAAAATGTAATGGAATTATTTGCAAGTCAACTGTGTTTTGGACGCACTCCTGCTTTAGCTTAAAAATTCTTATCAAATACTGATTTAAAACACTGACCATATACTCACCATCTGAAAGAGGCCTTATGATCAATTTGCATATGTTTTGGCCATTTAAGTCTGAAATCTGTTTTTAGCAACTGGCAAGTCACAGTAGCATGTGTGTATATATATATATATATATATATATATATATATCCATAGAAAAGGTCAGGCAGCACTCCCTTGACATGCAGCTATAGCTGTAAGGTGCCCGCGGTGGTCCCTCGATTCAGGACGGAAGACAACAAACAAAATCTGCAGCATTCCTTAAGTTTAAAAAATGTGTAATTTATTCACACATGTCAAATTTCGACATGTGTGAATAAATTACAAATTTTTTATACTTCAAGGAGTGCTGCGGAATTTCTTTGTTGTCTTCCGTCCTGAATCGAGGGACCACCGCGGGCACCTTACAGCTATAGCTGCATGTCAAGGGAGTACTGCCTGACCTTTTCTATGGATATATATAGATATAATTATTTTTTTATTTAGCAAGTACATATCAATAGGCCAAGAAGCCTCTTTATTGGAATGGCCGTAGAGGCAGCTGGTGGGTGGCATCAGGCAGGTGGCAGCATCAGGCAGGTGGCAGGAGCAGTGGCTGGAAATAACGGCCCATTTTGCAGAATATTCCAGTGTGACAGCAAACTATAGTATGATCATTAGTGGCAGAATAAACTATTCTGTTGCATCAAGCAACAGTGTCTGGAAAACCTGGTTGATCTACGCTTGATTCATCTTTATAAAGGTTAGTGTCTCAACATTTTGGGAGAAAGATGAGTTTTCTTAAGGGTAACTATGCCCTCCGCAGCGCTGAACCCTCGCTCTGATGCCACACTACTGGGCAGGCAATAAAGCATACCCATAGCAAACTCGTCCAGTTGAGGCCACAATTCAAGTTTGCATGCCCAGAAGTACAGGGGATCTTGGATCATCTGCATCGTCTTTGTCGTCACCCTACAGGTTCTCCTGCTCCTGTCCTGTTGATTGGGCAGACAAACCACCGAGTTGTGTAAAGAATTCCTGTTCTCCTCCTCCTCAGGGCTCAGGTAGCCGTGAGCTATATGTGCCACGTCTTCTGTCCCCTCGCCAATTAGATTTGTCAGCATCCCCTCCAGGATGTGAAGAAGTGGAATGACATCATTTATCCTGTAGTTCTGCCGACTGACAAATAAAGTGGCCTCCTCAAAGGGCCTGAGCAAATGGCAGGTGTCACATTTGAGCCGCCACAAGCTGACATGGAAGTTACATCGGGGAGTAGACCTGTCGATCTGCTGCATTAAGAAATTGTCGATTGCCTTCCTTTGCTCGTATAGGCGGTCTAACATATGGAGCGTGGAGTTCCAACAAGTGGAAACGTTGCATATCAGGCGATGTTAGGGAAGAGCATTTTGCCTTTGCAATTCAAGGAGGGCGTGTTTTGCATAGTAAGAGTGGCTGAAGTCCATGCATAGTTTCCTGAACAATTTTAACAGCTCTTGCAGTCAAGTGGAAGACTTGAGGAACCAGGTGACAGTGAGATTGAACACATGCGCCATGCAGTGTGGATGAGTCAGCCGACCCTGATGCAGCACAGATCAAATGTTCTTCCTGTTATAAGTAACCATGGTTCCTAACTCCAGTTGTTGAGAGACAGCCAGTGTTCAGTTTCTTTATTGATGATGCTTAGCAGTTCCTCCCCGGTGTGATTCTGTTCAACCAGGCTGACCGGGTGTAGAACTGCATGACAACACTTAGCTTTGCATAGGTGATATGCTGGAGGTCCACTGTGAACTGTACCAACACTGGGGAGTGAGAACAAGGTAAAGGATGAGGAGGCAGAGGAGGACAGTGTTGCAAAAATCCCAGCATTACAACACAGAGGTGACATTGACATCACCTGGCCAAGTTGCTAACATTGCCTGGTCCGGAATGATATTTACCCAGTGGGCTGTGAATGGCATACATTATCCTTGACTATAGTTGCAACTCCATACATCAGCACTGGCATAAACTCTACCAAAGTGTGGCCCAAGGACTTGCCCACCTTCTGCTCAATGAATGTGTGCAGCACTGGTACAACTGTTTTGGAAAATTAATGTCGGCTTGGGACTCTCCACCTTGGGTGAGCACAAGCCATCAGTTCTCTGAAATGTACAGAGTCAGCTACAGTGGGATGCAAAAGTTTGGGCAACCTTGTTAATCGTCATGATTTTCCTGTATAAATCGCTGGTTGTTACGATAAAAAATCTCAGTTAAATATATCATATAGGAGACACACACAGTGATTATTGAGAAGTGAAATGAAGTTTATTGGATTTACAGAAAGTGTGCTATAATTGTTCAAACAAAATTAGGCAGGTGCATTTATTTGGGCACTGTTGTCATTTTATTGATTCCAAAACCTTTAGAACTAATTATTGGAACTCAAATTGGCTTGGTAAGCTCAGTGACCCCTGACCTACATACACAGGTGAATCCAATTATGAGAAAGAGTATTTAAGGGGGTCAATTGTAAGTTTCCCTCTTTTAATTTTCTCTGAAGAGTAGCAACATGGGGGTCTCAAAACAACTCTCAAATGACCTGAAGACAACGATTGTTCACCATCATGGTTTAGGGGAAGGATACAGAAAGCTGTCTCAGAGATTTCAGCTGTCTGCTTCCACAGTTAGGAGCATATCGAGGAAATGGAAGACCACAGGCTCAGTTCAAGTTAAGGCTCGAAGTCGCAGACCAAGAAAAATCTTGGATAGACAGAAGCGACGAATGGTAAGAACAGTCAGAGTCAACCCACAGACCAGCACCAAAGACCTACAACATCATTTTGCTGCAGATGGAGTCACTGTGCATCGTTCAACCATTCGGCGCACTTTACACAAGGAGATGCTGTAAGCGAGAGTGATGCAGAGGAAGCCTTTTCTCCGCCCACAGCACAAAAAGTGCTGCTTGAGGTGGGCTAAAGCACATTTGGACAAGCCAGCTTCATTTTGGAATAAGGTGCTGTGGACTGATGAAACTAAAATTGAGTTATTTGGCCATAACAAGGGGCATTATGCATGGAGGAAAAAGAACACAGCATTCCAAGAAAAACACCTGCTACCTACAAATATGGTAAAATATGGTGGTGGTTCCATCATGCTGTGGGGCTGTGTGGCCAGTGCAGGGACTGGGAATCTTGTCAAAGTTGAGGGACGCATGGATTCCACTCAGTATCAGCAGATTCTGGAGACCAATGTCCAGGAATCAGTGACAAAGCTGAAGCTGCGCCGGAGCTGGATCTTTCAACAAGACAACCACCCTAAACATTGCTCAAAATCTTCTATGGCATTTATGCAGAGGAACAAGTACAACGTTCTGGAATGCCCATCTCGGTCCCTAGACCTGAATATAATTGAAAATCTGTGGTGTGACTTAAAGAGAGCTGTCCATGCTCGGAAGCCATCAAACCTGAATGAACTAAAGATGTTTTGTAAAGAGGAATGGTCCAAAATACCTTCAACTATAATCCAGACTCTCATTGGAACCTACAGGAAGAACACAGAAATATAGTGGCAATTCTGGGGGAGCTGCTCAACCCCTAACACTGTAGCGTGTTTTTCATTGGGGGAGCAGCCCCACCGCATGTGGACCGCAGCAAACGACTATCCCCAGCAAAAAAATTTTTGCATACGGTGGAGGATGTCGGCGCGGTCCACATGCACCACAAAGGCATCCTACACAAAGCGGAGCATTGTGCGGATGAAAGTATAATCATATAAATCACAGAAGAAATGCACCAAACGTATATGCCACTGACTATACTGGCTAGTCATAAATGCAGATATTAAAAGCTGAGACTTTTGCCAATATATTCCTGTCAGGAAGATATCGGAGCCCATATGCACCACGTCACGGTTCTCAGCATGGCAAGGGGTCCTACCACTAAGCTACCTATATACCTATATATTGGCAAAAGTTTGCTGCGGTCCACATGCGGTGGGGCTGCTCCCCCAATCAAAAACATGCTACAGTGTTAGGGGTTGAGCAGCTCCCCCAGATTTGCCACTATATTTCTGTGTTTTTGTCTTGTTTTATATGTAGTGTATGTGCCTTTACCTGGCATTCAAACACTGTCCTTTGCACCTGGTAACCTCCATCACATGGTCTGGTATGGGTGTGGCTCACAGTCTGGCTTTGTTCACATTGCACTAGTTGTCCTGCTAGGCGGTTGTGTGGAAGCTTGGCTGTGAGCTGGATTACATCACCTTCAGACCTTGTTCACACCATAGGTAGCTTAGTGGTAGGACCCCTTGCCATGCTGAGAACCGTGACGTGGTGCATGTGGGCTCCGATATCTTCCTGACAGGAATATATTGGCAAAAGTCTCAGCTTTTAATATCTGCATTTATGACTAGCCAGTATAGTCAGTGGCATATCCGTTTGGTGCATTTCTTCTGTGGAACCTACAGGAAGGGTTTAGAGGTGGTGATTTCTGCAAAAGGAGGATCTACTAAATATTGATTTAATTTCTATTTTGTGGTGCCCAAATTTATGCACCTGCCTAATTTTGTTTAAACAATTATAGCACACTTTCTGTAAATCCAATAAACTTCATTTCACTTCTCAAATATCACTGTGTGTGTCTCCTATATGATATATTTAACTGACAATTTTTAGCGGAACAACCAACGATTTATACAGGAAAATCGTGACGATTAACAAGGTTGCCCAAACTTTCGCATCCCACTGTACATGGAAAGGGATGGACTGTGGCAACTTGGCCAGGTACACATTCAGCTTCTGCCCCATTGGATGAGTGCACACATACTGTTGTATTTTAGCAATCGCCTCTGTAATCGATTGCTGGCGAAACAACCGATGATGAGCATCAGGAGCTACAGAAAACATTGACGTTGATGGGAAGGAACAACAGCTTTCTTCTGCTGATGTTGCTGAACCCTGACTGCTGGAGAGAGGGTGGGAGATGCATCAGGCTGTTAGACTAAATGAGTGGCAGGGTTTTCTCACACCATTTTATGGTGGTGCTCCATGTGTTTTTACACAGGGTTGTCGTGCCAACATTAGCACCCTGGATGCACCTCACCTTCTGCCCACATACCCTGCCTACCGCCATGCTATCGTCCCCAACCAGTGACTTGGTGAAAAATTCCGACGCAGCTGAGTATGGCATTTACCCTCTACCACTGAATGATGACTGCTGCTGCTATTATGAACCTGTGCACTGCTAGTGTGTTCCTTACAGGTAGTCTCCTGTGTAGCAGACGGTGTACCCCTCCCTTGTTTAATGGCAGATCTCCCACTGCTTCCACCCTACTGTCTCATGGTTACGCTGCCTTCGTGCTGTCTCATGGGCACACTTCCACCCTGCTGTCTCATGGGCACTCTGCCACCATCCCCCCTAATGATGATGATGCTGCCTCTTCACTGTGCTCCCACATGCGATTGACTACATCGATATCTACTTTGGTTTGCTCCTCACCTATGTCACCCTCACCTTGTGCACATTCCTGACCTCTCACAACATGTGCTCTCACCCAACCATTATCATCAGTAGTTGCACACCTAGAGGAGTCCGCAGTGGACCTCTCCACCAAGTGTGTGCTGAATTGTAAGTGCTGACTGTCTTCACAAAGTTCATCCTTGCTGAAAAGTGGAGCAGAGTCGATGGCATACCTTACTTGGCTATCAGTAGGCACAGCAAAAGTAAGAATCAGGTTCTGGACAGGTGAGGGCCCAGAGGCAGTTCCTGGACCATGCCAGCTAAATGTGGTGTCAGAGGAACCCATCTATTCCTTCCCCCTTAAAATCCGCTTTGCGCATCTAGGCTGCAAAAAAGTGTCACACATCTGGTATCGCCGTACTCAGGAGAAGTTGGGGAATGTGTTTTGGGGTGTCATTTTACATATACCCATGCTGGGTGAGATAAATATCTTGGTCAAATGCCAACTTTGTATTAAAAAAATGGGAAAAGTTGTCTTTTACCAAGATATTTCTCTCACCCAGCATGGGTATATGTAAAATGACACCCCAAAACACATTCCCCAACTTCTCCTGAGTACGGCTATACCAGATGTGTGATACTTTTTTGCAGCCAAGGTGGGCAAAGGGGCACATATTCCAAAGGGGCACATATTCCAAAATTCTAGGAACTCGCCATGCCCCTCACGGAATACTTTGGGGTGTCTTCTTTCCAAAATGGGGTCACTTGTGGCGTAGTTATACTGCCCTGGCAATTTAGGGGCCCAGATGTGTGAGACGTACTTTGCAATCAAAATGTGTAAAAAATGGCCGGTGAAATCCTAAAGGTGCACTTTGGAATATGCGCCCCTTTGCCCACCTTGGCTGCAAAAAAGTGTCACACATGTGGTATCGCCGTACTCAGGAGAAGTTTGGCAATGTGTTTTGGGGTGTCATTTTACATATACCCATGCTGGGTGAGATAAATATCTTGGTCAAATGCCAACTTTGTATAAAAAAATTGGAAAAGTTGTCTTTTGCCAAGATATTTCTCTCACCCAGCATGGGTATATGTAAAATGACACCCCAAAACACATTCCCCAACTTCTCCTGAGTACAGCGATACCAGATGTGTGACACTTTTTTGCACACGCATATCAATCATGCGGTTAAAGGTCTTCAATTTACCGCTCATATTGATGAAACCATAATTAACTTTCTTGACACCTCTGTAACCAAGGATTCCACTGGTTCCTTGAAAATTGATATTTACACTAAACCAACAGACCGGAATACGTTACTTTTATATTCAAGTTGTCATCCTAGGAACACGAAAGCATCATTACCTCGGTCACAGTTTACTAGGGTGTCAAGAATAGTTAGTGATCCAATAGTGCAACAACAACGTTTGATGGAGATGTCGGATAAGTTTAAAGCACGTGGGTATCCTCGTGGCCTCCTAGAGAAGGAGATTAAATTGATTACCCAGGGGACTCAGGAGTTGAGACCTCAAAGAACACAACATTGTACACCTAGAATTCCACTGGTAGTGACATATCATCCATTTGTACCGAAAATTCAGCAGATTATACAGAAACACTGGCCGCTATTGAATAAATTCTACCCTGATATTAAGGAATTCAATAATCCATTTAGAATGTGTTACAAGCGTCCAAAAAACTTACGCGATACTTTTATTAAAGCGGATATTGGCCCTGAGAAGAAGCCATTAAGACAGACTATGTTGTCCAGTCCAAAAATGGGCACTTTTCCCTGTTTAAATTGTGCACAGTGTACACATGTCATGAAGGGGAGTACCTTCACGCATCCACACACGGGCAAGACATATAAGATAACAGGCTTTTTCACATGTGCTACATCCTTTGTTATTTATCTCATCAAATGCCCATGCAGCCTCGCTTACGTTGGGGAGACATCCCAATGTGCGAGAGACCGCATCAGTAAACATAAATCTGATATTCGCTGTAGGAAAACAGAACTTCCGATACCTCATCATTTTATTCAGGCCGGTCATCACATAAATCAACTCAGATTCCAAATTATCGAACATATTCCCTTATCACGTCGAGGCGGAAATCGTAAACTGACACTTCAAAATCGTGAATCATATTGGATCCATGAATTAAAGACACTAGCTCCCTTAGGCTTAAATCGTGATTTTGAATTTTATATACAATGAATTATAACATTTTCTTTTCTTTCTTTTCTATATGACTATTGCAGACTAAATGATAATGTCCGAAGGTAGGATTATTATCTATTATCTTTTATGGAACTACAGTTTCTTGATCATGCTCGTTTGATTTAATTAACTAATCTATTAATATTAATGTCAATTAATATATTTCAAATATGAACATCTAATATACTAATATAACTATATGTCTGTAATTATTATTATTTGTCTATTGATTTACTGATTATGTCTGTAGTCTGCCCTCCGATACTGGGATGACATCTAATTATATAGATTTTGACCGAGTGTTCTAAATGAACTTTGTGTAATTTTCGCATTAGGAGTCGATGGTCCTGTTTTTTTGACCCGACTTCTTCCTTTTTTGCATTTTTCTAAATTTTTTATATATTTGCAATTTTTTCACTTGTTGCGATTTTTCACTACTTGCGAATTTTTACTAATTGCGATTTTTTTTTCTCACCTGCGAATTTTATGCAGTTGCGAATTTTTCTCCTTTGCGAATTTTTTTGAGAATTTTTTCAGATAACCGGACTTCCGCTATTCCGATCACGAATGCGGACTTCCGGTTCTATGACGTCTTCTCAGTATCGCGAGACCAGACTCAGCATAAATACTGGACATGCGCAGGCCACCCAGCGCAACGCCACTCTCCTCTAATCAGTTTATCTTAAGGTATGTAAGTGACATGTACGGATGCAGTTAATTTTGTGAATTATTCTCTATGTGGTTTCAGTACTTTTTCCTTCTTAAATCAATCACTGAATCAGTTTTCATCTAGCAGGTTAAACTATTGTTGTACTGATACCCATATAGACGCAATGATCTAATTTGTAGCCTCTCTTTTCCTTATATACAAATGTTTAGATTGCGATTGTTCCATGGAGCTTCTATACCTGATACTATATTCAATACACCCATAACCATATTATATCTTTATTGTGAATATCTCTGATGTTAATTTCTGTGGTTTCATGTACTTGCTTTTACCACTTTGATGGTCCTTAATGTTTTTGAAATAGACTATTCATTGATTAATTTCTGTGATTACTAT
Source organism: Bufo gargarizans (assembly GCF_014858855.1). Taxonomy (NCBI): domain Eukaryota; kingdom Metazoa; phylum Chordata; class Amphibia; order Anura; family Bufonidae; genus Bufo; species Bufo gargarizans. The sequence goes on from NC_058086.1 coordinate 178,321,450, forward strand.
CCCACTATCAGTTCATTGATCGATTGATTTTTTATATGCAGTTGCAGCTTTGATTATTATATCAGTATTGTATTATACTATGTATATAGATATACGTAAGACTTGCCCCTAGATGTTTATATATATTTTCTCTTTTGCCAAAATTTTCTAATATTATTTTTTTTTAATTATTTCCATATTGTACTGATTGTATGCTATTATAATTAATAGGCCGTGACCAAGGTCCGGGAGGACCGAAACGTTGGCCCATATAACTGACGTCTATTGGTGGCAAATTCTATACAATAAATATTATTATTTCATTCACTTCAATTCGAGTGCCGTGAATTATTCTATGATATTATCGGAGGTAATCTCCATCACTGAGCACCGAAGATACCATATAGTGGAGTGCCAGCCATCACTTTTATTTATCATGACACTTTTTTGCCACCTAGGTGGGCAAAGGGGCACACATTCCAAAGAGCACCTTTCGGATTTCGCAGGCCATTTTTTACACATTTTGATTGCAAAGTACTTCTCACACATTTGGGGCCCTAAATTGCCAGGGCAGTATAACTACCCCACAAGTGACCCCTATTTTGGAAAGAAGACACCCCAAGGTATTCCGTGAGGGGCATGGCGAGTTCCTAGAATTTTTTATTTTTTGTCGCAAGTTAGTGGAATATGAGACTTTGTAAGAAAAAAATAAAATAAAAATCATCATTTTCCGCTAACTTGTGACAAAAAATAAAAAGTTCTATGAACTCACTATGCCCATCAGCGAATACCTTAGGGTGTCTACTTTCCGAAATGGGGTCATTTGTGGGGTGTTTGTACTGTCTGGGCATTGTAGAACCTCAGGAAACATGACAGGTGCTCAGAAAGTCAGAGCTGCTTCAAAAAGCGGAAATTCACATTTTTGGACCATAGTTTGTAAATGCTATAACTTTTACCTAAACAATTTTTTTTGCCCAAACATTTTTTTTTTTTTATCAAAGACATGTAGAACAATAAATTTAGCGAAAAATTTATATATGGATGTTGTTGTTTTTTTGCAAAATTTTACAGCTGAAAGTGAAAAATGTCATTTTTTGGCAAAAAAATCGTTACATTTTGATTAATAACAAAAAAAGTTGTCAGCAGCATTGAAATACCACCAAATGAAAGCTCTATCAGTGACAAGAAAAGGACGTAAAATTCATTTGGGTGGTAAGTTGCATGACCGAGCGATAAACTGTGAAAGTAGTGTAGTGCAGAAGTGTAAAAAGTGGCCTGGTCATGAAGGGGGTTTCAGCTAGCAGGGTTGAAGTGGTTAACAGTGACCTCCACGGCACTACATCCCCTTAACCGTGACATCCACAGCACTGCCCCTTTAACAGTGACCTTCACAATACCCAACCCCCTTAACAGTGTCCTCTACATAACCCGCTGCCCACATGGGTGAATAAAAGGTGATTGTTTTTTCATTTAATCCTTGGAGTGCTTGCAACATTGTGGCGATACACTTATGTGTGTTAGATCGAATTCAAAGCATATAGCTATATGCTTTGAATTCGATCTAACACACATAAGTGTATCGCCACAATGTTGCAACTTTATTAACTTATTGCATACAAACTATCCACATCAGGAGAGACTTTACTCAGCTACCAATTGAGTCACAAAAGACTGGTTTTAATCAAGACTCCTTTTTCCTCGGATGTATTTATAGATATCTATACCAACATACAATCTATACCGTTTATTTATTGATTATTATATGAATTATTTTAGTATATTTAATGGAATTTATGTCTTATTCATTATAATCTAATACAATCTGATTTTAGGCATATAAGGTTATTACTTTCTCTTTTATCCATTATTGTATTACCAACTCACTGTATTATTGTATAGACCATTAAAGATCCCTTTACTTAATAGAGTGTGCCCCACTTAAATTTTTATTTATTCATATATATATATATATATTTAACAAATGACGAAGCAGCACTTCCAGCTTTAGGTGACAGGGTGAAGACCCCAAACTGTAATCCAAGCAACGTTTCGGCCTGCTCAATGAGGCCTTTATCAAGCTACATAACAGTGCATATAACCAGGTATATATATCCACAATTCAATACACGCCAATTACAATCAGTGAATACACATGTCATCAATCAGGTCACATGATCTCTAACCACATCATCACATGACTTTTGTGTGTGATAAACAATACAGATGAATTAATATAAAAGCGTACAAAAGTTACAAAAGTGATAATATATCATTATTATAAACTGTGCATTCCAATTGATATATGTACCTCCATTTAGTTTACACATAATTTATGTCCCTTCCGTACATAACTCCAAAAGGTGAATGCCGTGCATAAGTGCTCAGTGCATAAAGAGTTAAAATCCACTATTCATGATGCAGCTGCATCATATCTAAAGTTAAAAACAGCAAGATGGAGCTCACCACCCATGGACCCATAGAACCAGCCAGCGTTGGCGTCCCTCCGTCTGCGGTGCGCATGCGCCAGGCCAGACGTCTCTAGCCCCGCCCCCAACATCGCCGCGCACCTACGTATACACTCCATGGACCGCAGCGTCATCCAATGGAGCGCATCGCAGGCACAGCGGCAGAGAGTGGAGGAGGGCCAGGTCATGTGACACGGCAGCAGTCACACAGCATCGGGGGGCGTGTTCGGTGTCCATGGAGATGTACGATGCATATCAAATGCGGACGATCGCGGAAGCGCCAGGATAGATACATGTGCACAAAATAATATGTCTCAATATATTCGCAGCTTCAGTGCATAGGGGCAGCTGGGGGGGCGGGCAATCAAACTCGGCCACCTAGCCAGAGGCGATCACATCATTCCCACCGGCCCCCCACTACAATACACATTCATTATGTGCAATTACAATGGGACAAACCCTTCCCATCTATTTGCACCAAGGGCAATAATGTATGTGCACATCCACTAGCTTCCAAGTTTGTGGCTAGTGTAATGACAAACATCACCTCAAAAAGTTCACTAGCTGTAAAAAAACTAATAAAGGTCAATAGACATATTGTGCATCATGTCGCCCACCCAGGCACTCATCCGCCGCTGTCCGTCAAATCTCCTCACAATGGTCACTTCTTCACTAGCATGTTCGGGGTCCATAGGTGGCTCCATCCAGGAAACAGACAAAGGGTCATTAGGCTCATCCGAAAGTGGTCTGAAATAAATGAAAATTGTATCAACATACAGTAGATGCAATAAATTCAAGAAAGCGAGCACTGTTATGTATCCCCTAAACCAGACAGGATGGTTGAGGCCCGCCATGTTCAAAATGCTCACTGCACATTCACTATCCACATAGTTCCCATCTACATTCTGCATTGAGGCCATCAGGCTTCAATGTGTGTAACCTATGTATCCACATAATCTCACGTTGTTTAAGTAGTCTTTCCCTGTTACCTCCTCTTTTAAGTGGAGGGATGTGATCTATCACCCTAAATTTGAGGTCCTTCTCCCTGTGTCCAGCCTCAACAAAGTGCTTGGGCACAGGGAGATCTCTCCTCTTTTGACGGATAGAATATCTGTGATAGTTTATTCTAGTCTTAACGTCACAGATAGTTTCCCCCACATATAAAAGATTGCAGGGGCAGGACAAAAGATAGACCACAAATGAACTATCACAGGTCAAGAAATGTTGTATCTCAAATTGCGTATTCAATACTGGGTGTATGAATCTCTCCCCTTTCAGCATATAGCTACAGTTAACACAGCTTAAACACGGATAACATCCATATTTTTTGCGACCTATATAAGTCTGAGCAGGGGCCCTATCTCCAGCCACCTCTGCTCTGACTAACTTGTCCCTCAGGCTATCAGCTCTCCTGTATGACATTAGAGGAGGTACGGCGAATTATTTAACCTTGCCAAAGTTACTACTGAGTATAGGCCAGTGTTTTTTGATGGCACCTGCTATTTGGTAACTGCCCTCAGTAAAAGTGGAAATAAATGGCACCCTAACGTGTTTGTTAACTTCCTTTGAAATGTCCTAAGGGATATAACACTGGGGGAGCCACTTGTAGAGAAGGATTTGGGTGTCCTTGTAGATAATAGATTGAATAATAGCATACATGGTCAATCAGCTGCTTCTAAGGCCAGCAGGATATTGTCATGCATTAAACGAGGCATAGACTCGTGGGGCAGGGATGTAATATTAACACTTTACAAAGCATCTTATGCGGCCTTATCTGGAATATGCAGTTTAGTTCTGGGCACCAGTCCATAGAAAGAACGCACTGCAGCTGTAAAAAGTACAGAGGAGAGCGACTAAACTGATAAGGGGCATGGAGGATCTTAGTTATGAAGAAAGATTAAAAGGATTTAATTCATTTAGTCTTGAAAAGAGACGTCTAAGGGGGACATGATTAACCTATACAAATATATAAATGGGCCATACAAAAAATACGGTGACAAACTGTTCCATGTGAAATGCCCTCAAAAGACAAGGGGTACTGCCTCTGACTGAAGAACAAAAAGTTCAGTCTCCAAAAGCAACAAAACTTCTTTACTGTAAGAACTGTGAATCTGTGGAATAGACGTCATCAGGAAGTGGTCACAGAAGGAACAGTGGACAGTTTTAAAAAGGGTTTAGATGAATTATTAAAAGTAAACAACATTAATGCTTATGAAAACGTGTAGAAATCGGAGTCTCATTTCCTTCTGGAATTCGCGTCCCCACCTATCGCTTGGTTGAACTTGATGGACTTATGTCTTATTTTCAACCGTATTAGCTATGTAACTATGAATGCTGCAGCAGGTGAACAAGATGCACAGGGACAATTACACTCACCCTTCACTGTCCCTTCAAGTCTACCTATGCTTTCCCTATGCTCGCCCCACAGTCTCAAAAAACTCGCCCTACAATCTCCCTGCACTCTCCCTCTCCAATATGCTTTTTAAAAACTGTTTGTAGCAACACTGTCCCTAGCATGTTGAGAGCATGCGGGATGAGGCTTTTATGGGGCTGTAAGATCACATAGGATGGCTATTTGCAGACTGGCTGGCTGCACGGCAGTATAGGTGGTTTCTTATTTTTACTTTGTAACACGTGTAAACGCAAAGCGTGAGTAAATTTGGATTAGTTGCAAATTGAATTATCCCTAAATTTAGAATTCCATTTAGTATGCTTCGACTTACTTAACACTACTTATGATGTTTATTATTTTTATTCTTTATTTTGATTTGTAAAATTGGAAAAAGAAGGTTGATTTGAATGTCTAGATGTTTTTTAAAACTTTTTTTTTTTTTACATTTTTATGCACTTATTTTCAGTCACCCAGGGGATTTCTGTGTGTTTGCATTGATAGGCTGCACTCTTTGCTGATGATGTCACAGTAGTATGTGTGTGCTTGCGCTGGTTCAAATTGGAAGTTTGAAAGAGAACACTGCAAATATGTCTACCCCGATGTGCATTTCGACTGACACACGCTGGGATAGTTTTTATGAAATTAGTTCATGCTTGAAGTTTTTAGTGATGTCCCTGTAATATACCTGATGCATTTTGTTGCTGTGGTGTATTCATTTATTTGCACTGGGCTGCTTTTTTTTATATTGTCTGCTATTATACTATATATGTGGCCTTTCAATAACATCCTTTCTGTTTTGTGTGACGTGCATTTAATTATTTAAATTTTCAATAATGCAGTACATTGTTTTGCAGTGTTCCTTAACTCCAGTCCTCAGGGCCCACCTGCCGATCATTTTTTTCAGGATTTCCTTAGTATTGTGCTGATGATATAATTAGTGTTTATGCATCAGGACTTACCACAAGTATGCATTCTGTGGGATATTCTCAAATCATGACCTGCAGGTGAACCCTGAGGACTGGAATTGAGGAACACTGTTGTTTTTTACTAACTGTTTCAAGCACCCATTTTTAATTGGTAAAATACAGTGGCATGCAAAAGTATGGGGACCCCTGGTAGAAATTACAGTTACGCTGAACAGTTGAGCAAGATAAGGTTGAAATGATCTCCAAAAGGCATAAAATGAAAAATGACATAGCAAAAATATTTTTTTATTTTCGTCTTTTACATTTTCAAAAGAAAAAAGAAAAAGAGCCCAAAGAAAAACTTTGGGCTCCCTGTATTGTTAGTACCTAGTAGCACCCCCTTTGGCAAGTGTCACAGCTTGTAATTGTTTTTTGTAGCAAGCCAACAATCTTTCAATTCTTGTTTGAGGGATTTCCATCAGTTCTTCCTTGCAAAAGTCTCCCAAGTTCTGTGAGATTCCTGGGATTCTTACATCACCTGCTCTTTTGAGTTTTATCCACTGATTTTCAATGATGTTCAGAACCTTCAGCTTGCACCTTTTAAGGTAGTCTATTGTGGATTTTTAATCTCATTGGTCCACAGGACTTTTTTCCAAAATGCATCAGGATTCCATGAAGACAATATTTGTGGAGGTGTCGTTGAACAGTAGAACAATGTACCACAACTCCAAAGTCTACTAAAACTTCCTGAAGGTCTTTTACAGTTAAGTGGGGTTCTGATTTGCCTTTCTATCAATCCTATGAGTAGCTGTCTCTAAAGTTTCTCTTGTTCTTTCAGACCTTCTCTAGACCTCCACTGTTTGTGTTAACTGCAATTTCTTACATTTTCAACTGAGGAAATGTCAACCTGAAAACGCTTTGCTATTTTTTTTTATAGCCTTCTCCTACTTTGTGGGCATCAACCATTTTCATTTTCAGAGTGTTAGGCAGCTACTTAGAAGAACCCATGGCTGCTGTTTTTGGTGCAAGGTTAGAGGAGTCTGTGTTAGGGATGAGCGAACCCGAACTGTTTAGTTCGGGTTCGTACCGAATTTTGTGGTGTATGTGACACGGACCCGAACCCGGACATTTTCGTAAAAGTCTGGGTTCGGGTTCGGTGTTCGTCGCTTTCTTGGCGCTTTTAGAAAGGCTGCAAAGCAGCCAATCAACAAGCGTCATACTACTTGCCCCAAGAGGCCGTTACAGCCATGCCTACTATTGGCATGGCTGTGATTGGCCAGAGCACCATGTGACCCAGCCTCTATTTAAGCTGGAGTCACATAGCGCCGCCCGTCACTCTGCTCTGATCAGCATAGGGAGAGGTTGCAGCTGAGATGTTAGGGCGAGATTAGGCAGTGATTAACTCCTCCAAAAGACTTCATTCAGAGATCGATCTGCAGCTGTGGATGATTGAACTGCTGCTATTCAATTGCTCACTGTTTTTAGGCTGCCCAGAGCGTTTTTGAGTCACTTTTTTCTGGGGTGATCGGCGGCCATTTTGTGTCTTGTGGTGCGCTAGCACACGCTGCCACCAAGTGCATTTAACCCTCAATAGTGTGGTTGTTTTTTGGCTAAATCCTACATCAGGGTCAAGCTGTCACACCAAGTGCATTTAACCAGCAATAGTGTGGTTATTTTTTGGCCATATACTACATCAGGGGCAAGCTGAGCCTGTCACCAAGTGCATTTAACCCTCAATGGTGTGGTTGTTTTTTGACTAAATCCTACATCAGGGTCAAGCTGTCACACCAAGTGCATTTAACCATCAATAGTCTGGTTATTTTTTGGCCATATACTACATCAGGGGCAAGCTGTCACCAAGTGCATTTAACCCTCAATGGTGTGGTTGTTTTTTGGCTAAATCCTACATCAGGGTCAAGCTGTCACACCAAGTGCATTTAACCATCAATAGTCTGGTTATTTTTTGGCCATATACTACATCAGGGGCAAGCTGAGCCTGTCACCAAGTGCATTTAACCCACAATGGTGTGGTTGTTTTTTGGCTAAATCCTACATCAGGGTCAAGCTGTCACACCAAGTGCATTTAACCATCAAAAGTCTGGTTATTTTTTGGCCATATACTACATCAGGGGCAAGCTGAGCCTGTCACCAAGTGCATTTAACCCTCAATAGTGTGGTTGGCCAAGCTGTCACACCAAGTGCATTTAACCATCAATAGTGTGGTTATTTTTTGGCCATATCCCAGTCTAATTCTGTCAGTAAACGTATACCTGTCACCCAGCGCCTAAATACTAGGCCTCAAATTTATATCCAGCTAAATCTGTCGTTACTGCTGTGGCTGGTC